>NC_062268.1:17137109-18464341 GCF_916048215.2 Malus sylvestris
GATTTTCACTCATTCACCACCACCAAACCTCATCACTATATCTTAACATCCAATTCTAGCCAAAATTGACCCGAAATGATGGAGATTTCGCGAATAACACACGTGGGTGCCGCGGGGAAACTTGCTTGTGATTTACCAATTGTAAAACTATCTCCTCCAATTACTACCACTAGAGCATTCCCCTAGAACCCAGGAACAAAGCCCAGGCAGTGGTGGAGACGTCAGAGCAAGTTTGGAGGTCTAATCGAGCACACTTAAGTATAGGGTTTCCGATGGGTTTTAATGAAAGTGAATGGGTTTTTGACGAGTTTTAATGAAAGTGAATCTCTTCCCGGCCTATTTGGCCTTGGTCATAGGTATGAAAGTTACTCTACTCATTGAGATCTTCATTCTTGTAAATTTTGGTAATTTTTAGAAATAGTTGGATTTTCCGGCAAGTCAGGGCGGCCGACCACCACCCGCGGCGGTGCGTGGCCAGGGATCGTCGATGTTATTCTTAGGCTAAATTAGATGTCTTGAGTTCAGTTTTGGTAATTGTATAACGTAGGTTGATCGTTTGGACCTAAATTCATTAAGATACGTTACTTGGTAAAGATGTGATTCGACGATCCGACCGTTGGATCGTCACCAAACTTTAATACGTTATAGTACGTAATATTTGAGGACCATAGGAACTTACGGATATGGAATTCATGATACGGATCTTCCCAAATTGGATTTGTAAGTTCTTAAAATAAAATGTTAACCGCCACTTAGTTTTGGCAATTGGCGGAGATTCGACCGTTGGATTGTAATGGAACTTTAGGATGTTGTTCTAGAAGTATAATGTGGATCTTTGGAAGTAAGGGATTGGAAATCCGTGATGCGGATCTTCCGAATCGAACTACGTAGGGATGTGTTTTATATCAATTATGTATTTTATCGGTAAGAACTCTGAGACGTGATTTGATAATTGTTCTAGGTGAGGATTGTTCGTGACATCTCGATATTCATGCTAGGGAGTCATGGCGCGGACCTCAGGTAAGTGAGTCTTTTCCTTTCGTATCGTGTGTGTGTGTATATATATATGATTGATAATTCCACAAACGGTTATAAATTGATTATTGCATATAATTACTGTGAATGCTTTGAAGTACTATTGCGAACTACGAATGGCTTGATCCCTATTTAGGGTACGTAGGCAGTTTAACGAGACGTTAGATGCAGCCATACTATAAATGAGACTAAATAATTGAGACAATAACCTTGTTTGGAAAATTGTGCAATGTGAGGCACATTGGTGGAAAAGGTGAGAGTTAACCTTATGATTTAGTGATTGGATGTTGGTCATAAATCATTGTGTGTAGGTTCAAGAAATTGAAGTAAAGAATCGTAAGTATTGATAGTTAGTTAAACTAGTGTTTAGTTGAGTTTGTCACCGATAATTATTCCCAAAAATTAATAGTTCGGGAGTAGGGCGTTATAGATTGTGCATTTTATGCCACATTATTGATATATATATATATATATATATATATATATATATATATATATATATATATATATATATATATATATATATATATATATATATATATATGGAAGCACTACGATATGGTTAAGTTTTGGATTGCATCAGGGCATGTCCATAAGTATATTATTACACATAATTATTGTGAATGTTTTAAAGTATGAAGGTGAACGTAGGACGCACAGATAAGTTCAGGTGAGTATATGTTGTGAAATGTGGGATGCATGGTTATGATTACATTTTATTTAGAACGATTGAGTGATGTCATGACTATATTATGGTAAGTATCTTATATAAGAAAATATTTTTGTAAAGATTTTTCGGTTCACATGTTTATACATATTTTCTTATGTGCCACTAATTCATTACAATATATTTATGTACAAACATTTCGGTACACTAGGTTAGTATAACATGTTTAGGTACGGACATTTCGGTACACTAGTTTATTTTAATATATTTAGGTACCGATATTTCGGTACACTAGTTTAGTATCATGTATTTTGGTACGAAATTTTTTGGTACACTTATGTTTTTGCTTATGTGCCACTAATTCACTACAATATATTTAGGTACAGACATTTCGGTACACTAATTTAGTAAAATATATTATGATACGGACATTTAGGTACACTAATTAGATGAAGTAAAATAAACATAATGAATTAAAATGTGTATAATAATAAATAATTTTAATTTTAATGTAATGACATTAAATAAGATATTTATTAAATCAATATCCAATCTAACACCAAATTTTTATTGAATTTTAATCTTCTTCAAGGATTAAAGTTCAAAAACTCATATATATTATTATCCATCATGGTTAAAATTAGAAAAATGCATAAAGCTTTTCGCTACAAAAGGGTCTTATAGTGTCAGTATGTGGTGTCGGTTAATTTAATGTAGTTGCGGATAAGACAATTGCGACACTAACTGAACATGACGTCGGATTTACTGTCGCTTATAAGCGTCATAAAATACTAGTGTCGCTTTTAAACCGACGTAAATATACATTTTAATATTTTTAAATAATGGTGTCGCTTTTAAACCGACGTAAACATACATTTTAATATTTTTTTAATATTTTTAAATACTGGTGTCGCTTTTAAACCAACGTAAACATACATTTTAATATTTTTAAATACTGGTGTCGCTTTTAAGCGACATAAAGTATGAGAGCTTTTCAATCATTGTTGCAAAAGCTTCCTTATTTCAACACACATGAGGCTCACGTCGGTTTAAACCGATGCAAACATGGCCTTATTTCGACGCCACACAAACTTGTCCTTATTTTTTTAAATATTTTAAAGCCTGCGTCGGTTCTGAGCGACATAGATTTTTGTTTTTTTTTAATATTTCAAAATCTGGTGTCGGCTGTAAGCGACATAATAATTGTCTTTATATACTTCCCCCCGTGTTGTCTTCTTCCTCTCTTGCATTTTTCTTATTCGTTCTTCTAATTTCAAACCCTCCCGTGTTCTCTCTTGCTACTTTCTTAATTGTTCTTCCAACTTCAAACCCTCCCGTGTTCTCTCTTGCACCTTTGTTATTTGTTCTTCCAACTTCATTTGTTCCTTCTTCACAAGTAAGTTTTTCTTGCTTCTAATATTTTTATTTTCTCCACTTATGTTTAATTTTTATTTACAATTTATTTTTGTAGGGAATTTATTTGAGCTGGTTGAGTTCATAAAGATTTGATCGACGACGGAATTCTTCCATAATTCAGGTTTCTATCACTAAATTCTTTAATTTTTATATTGTATAATACACAAGTTTATTTATTTAAAAGTTATAATTTAAGTACTTCGATAAATTTATACTATTTTTGTTAAATTAATAAATATTTAGTCGAATTAATTAATTTTGTCACTTGAATTGTTATGAGAAAAAGGAAATGAATAATATTTATAAGTATTTATATGAAATTGACATATTAAATATAACATAAACTTATAATATTTAGTAATATAAGAATATATTATGTTAAATTAATTTGTTTTGCACTCTAATTGTTATTGTTATTTTAATTTGTTTTTGTTGTTATTTTGATAACTTTGATAACTTTTGGTTGTTATTTACTAGAATGGATTAGATGAGCATAATTTTGATAACTTTTTGTTGTTATTTTAATTTGTTTTTACTATAATAGGTGTTGAAAATTAAAAGATTGCAATCGTGATAGAGTTCGAGGGTTGAAAGATAGAAATTGAAAATTCTAATAGTTATGCCTACATGATAGGGATTGAAAGATTGTAGGCATTTTAGTGTCAATGTAATATTTTGCCCTCGTAAAGCGGTAAAACATGGACAGGAGTTGGTTGACGATAGCTCGAAATTTGGAAGCTTATACAGCTGGAATTAATTTGTTTTTGGACCAAGCAGTTGCAAATGGTGTTGGCCCTGATAAGTTTAGATGTCATTGCCAAAGATGTTGTAATCGAAATACTGTTGTTAGGAACACTGTTGTTGAACATCTTATATTGTATTATATGGATAAAGATTATAAAAATGCTTGGTGGCGACATCATGGTGAGAAAAACATTGGAGAGCAAAATGTGGCAATTAGAGAAGAAGAAACAGGAGATGAAGTGGCTAGTATGCATGATTTTCTTAATGATGTATTTGTCCAACCATTAACAGAAGAAGGTGTTGGGCCGTCTATTGAACCCCCTATTGGGGAAAGACGTCCAGAAGAGGTGGAGACTTTTTTTAGGTTGCTTGAAGAGGCAGATCAAAACTTATGGCCATGATGTAAAGAGTTTAAGAAATTGGAAGCAGTTGTAAGATTGTATCAGATCAAGTGTTTAGCGGGAATGCCAGACGAGATCTTCACCATTTTATTAGAGTTAATTAAAAGAATGTTGCTTGAAGGGGATTGTTTGCCTGATTCCTGTTATAAGGCAAAAAAAACTTATAAATGACTTGGGTCTGACGTATGTGAAAATTGATGCATGTTCCAATGATTGCATGATCTATTGGAAAGATACTTCGGAGTTGACCGTGTGCTCGGTTTGTGGTGAATCAAAATATAAAATTACCAACGCAGATGATAGCTCAAGAAAAAAGATCGTAGCTAAGGTTATGTGGTATTTTCCTTTAAAACCACGATTGCAACGATTTTTATGTCGAAGCATACTGCTGAACATATGAGGTGGCACGTAATAAATGTCCTAATGATGAGTTTATGAGGCATCCTTCAGATTCTCCAGCATGGAAGCATTTGGATAATTTATATCTGGATTTTATGTCAGAAATTCGAAATGTCAGATTAGGGTTGGCCAGTGATATATTTAATCATTTTGGGAAAATGAGGCATGACCATAGCACATGGCCTGTGGTGTTTTCTATTTACAATTTGCCACCTTGGATGTGCATGAAGCAACCAAATTTGTTGTTGTCTTTATTAATACCAGGACCGCGCAGTCCTGGTAAAGAGATTGATGTATACATGCGTCCACTGATTAACGAGTTGAATGAGTTGTGGGAGGTGGGAACTCCCACTTATGATGCATATTCCAACCAAAGTTTTACAATGAAGGCTGCCGTCTTATGGACTATAAGTGATTTTCCAGCTTATGAAATGTTGTCAGGATGGAGTACACACGGCTATAAAGTCTGTCCACATTGCATGCATGATAAAGAATCTATTTACTTGCCGGCGAGTCGTAAGATTTGTTATATGGGGCATCGACGTTTTCTTGAAGATAATCATAGGTTTCGAAGGCAAACCATAAATTTTAATGGTCGTCGAGAGCATCGTAGTGCACCAAGCCAGTTGACTGGTTTACAGCGTCTCGAAGAACTTTCTACATTGTGATTTACTTTTGGAAAACCAAAGAAAGATGCTTCTGTTGGGCAATGCAGAAAAAGAACTTCGGGCAATACAAGTAGTAACCGTCAGTGGAAGAAGAAATCTATTTTTTATGAACTACCTTATTGGAGGAATCTGTTGATTAGACACAATCTCAATGTTAAGCATATCGAGAAGAATATATGTGATAATGTGGTGGGAACATTGCTAGATATAGAAAAGTCTAAAAATGGATTGGCTGCACGTGCAGATCTTGAAGTCTTGAACATAAGATGTAGTCATCACCCACGTAGAGAAGGAAATTGAACATTTTTACCTCCAGCATTGTTCACGTTGAAAAGAGAAGAAAAAACTGCGTTTTGCAAAGTGTTGTCTACCATTCGGGTCCCTGATGGATATTCTTCAAATTTATCGAGATGTGTGCACGTGAATGAACGAAAAATACATGGGTTGAAAAGTCACGATTGTCATGTTTTAATGCAGCAGTTACTCCCGCTTGCAATACACCTGGTTTTGCCTAAAGCTGTTACTATGGTATTATTAGAGTTAAGTGCAATTTTCAGACAGTTGTGTAGTAAGAATGAGTCTGAGGAAGGATTCAAGCAACTGAATTCAAGAATTGCCTTGACATTATGTCAACTTGAAAAAATATTCCTTCCTGCATTTTTTGATATAATGGTGCACCTTCCAGTTCACTTGGCAGATGAAGCAGCTCTTGCATGGCCTATTCAATATAGATGGATGTATCCAATTGAACGGTAATTAATAAATTTTTATAAATTTTTTACAATTGTAGTCATAGCTTTAATTTATAATTATAATTATAATAATTTGTGTTTCGTTTATAATTGTAGGTATTTGCAAACGTTGAAGCACTATGTTCATAATAAGGGTCGTCCTGAAGGTTTTATTGTTGAAACATATTTGGTGGATGAGTGCTTGTCCTTCTGTTCCATGTATCTTAGAGATGTCGAGTCTCGTCGCACTCGTAAAGGTCGAAATGAAGATGGTATTGGACGTGGAGTGTCTGGTGGGTTATCAATTTTTGACTCCAAGGGATGTTATATGGGTTCAGGAGAAAATGTGGAGCTTGATCCTAAATGTTATTTGATCAGTGCCATAGATACATTCTAAATAATTGTGATGAAGTTCACCCATTTAGAAGGTAAGAACGTTTAATCTTATGTCTTAATGTTTTATTGGTTTTCTTAACTTTGAAAAATTAATTATCTAAATTTGAACATAAGCCCAGGCAGCATGAGGAATTCTTGAAAATGAAACATCGTCGAGAAAGGTTAACTATGCGACAAATTCATGTCAACTTTTATCATCATTTTTATTACAGATGAATTCAAGATGTCATCCTAATGACACGTTAATATCTCAAGACTTGTGTTGGCTAGCTAATTATCCTAGCAGGGTTGTGAGTAGATATAAATGTCACATTGTTCATGGGTTCAGATTTCGTATAAAATTTGTGGATGACAAGCATAAGAATCAAAATTGTGATGTCTTTGTACCTGCAAATGTTCCTGATGCAATTGGGCAAGAGAATTGTTATGGTAGAGCTGTAGATATGTTCGAGGTTAAATATTGTGGTCATGCTGAGCCAAGAGATAGGGGTCGAGCTGTGATGTTATTTAAGTGCGAATGGGTTAATAGTGAAAATCCACGAGGAATAAAGACTGATCAATATGGATTTACTATGGTGAACTTAAATCGATTAGGATTTAAAGAGGATCATTTCATATTAGCATCACAAGCATTACAAGCATTTCACGTCGAGGACACAATTGAAAAAGATTGGCACGTAGTTGTTCGAATGTAGCCAAGGGATTTGTTTGATGTATTAGAGGATAGTGATGCAATTGAAGATTATGCGGTACCAAATTTGGATGATCAGATACTTGACCATGAAAATTTCCATACAAGGGTTGGCGTGGAAGAGACTCCTTTTCATGAATCATTACTGTTGCCTACCCAGTTCGCTAGCAATACCAATGCTGACGACGACACGACAGATAATGACATGGAATAAATATATTAACTATTTTATGTGTCTTAAGTATTAATTAGACAATATTTTTGTTTTCTATTACGTACATGGTTTAAGTTCAATTTTATTCATTAAAATCTTAAAATGTTTTATGAGATAACCAAAAAAAAAAAAAAAAAAACTTGATATTTATTTTTTATGGGTTAAGCATTTTTTTAAAAAACTATTTTTCTGTCGCTTTTAGGCGACGGCATGGGTGAGGTAGTGTCGACTAAAATCGACGTGAAGTGGACTTGGGAAGACCACTTCCAATTAGTCACTTCGTAAGTCAAGTGGGTTAGAAAGTAGTTGTATGATTTAATGCGGCAATAAAGTGTGTCAGAGGTAGTGTCAGTTAAAACCGACACTAAATATAACTAAATCGACGCAACGGCCACATCATTAAAGCTTGTTAGACAGTAGTGTCGGTTTTAACAGACACTAGATTAACTAAAGCGACGCCATGTAAATTTCAAAAAACTATGTCAGAAAGTTGTTGTCTGATTAGATGCAGCAGTAAATGTGTCTGTAATGGTATCGGTTTAAACCGACACTAAGTTTAGTTAAAGCGACGCTGGTGTAATAAGTTTTGTCAGAAGTGTGTGGAGGAAGTAAATGTGTCAGTAATGGTGTTGGTTTAAACCGACACCAAGTTAAGCTAAAGCAACGCTGTCGCTGGTTCATTAAATTTTGTCAGAAGTCTGGAATTAATTGTAGTAGTAAATGTGTAAGTGATAGTGTCGGTTTAAATCGACACCAAGTGTAGCTAAACCGACGCAACGTTTGGTTCATTAAATTTTGTCAGAAAGTAGGTGGGTTTTTATCAGTAAATGTATCAGTGGTATTGTCGGTTTAAACTGACATTATGACTCAGTTATTTCGACGCCAACAGGTTTTAAAGCGACATCAGTGGGTTAATGTCGGTTTTAACCGACGCCAAGTTAGCATCCATATTTAATCCCCTTCTTCTCCACTCATTTCGCCCGCGTTTTCTTTTCTTCACAAAATTCAGTCTGTCCATCTCCCTCCCAATTTCCTCCGTTTTTTCCATTTCTTCTCTCATTTCACTTTTTTGGTTTTTTACTTGCAAGTTGTTTTGTTATGGAACATTTTGAAGATGAACATGCTGACGATCCCCATTTCGAAGAGGAAGAAGTTAAAGGTTGTTCATTTTTTATTTGTTATGGTTTGTAGTTACAGTTTTTTTGTTTTGGTCCATGGTTTTTAATTGTTTTTTCTTTGTTTATAAGGAACAACTCAACGGAGACAGGGACCCTCGATTCCTAACTGGATGGAACAAGTTTGTTGTTTTGATGTGTCGGGAAAATGCATAAGTGAAAATTCCAGTGCATTTTCAAAACATGTAGCGGTAGAGGTAAGAGATTCTAGACATATGCCGTTGGTGAGTGATTGGCGTCAAATCAAGCAAGATTGCAGAGAAGCTTTTTGGATAAGAATAAAGGTAGAATTATTTTTTTGTTACTAGAAGAGAGTATAATTAGTCAATGTTTGTAGTAATAATTAGTTTGCTTGATTTTTTTTTTATGCGTACAGAAAACTATTATTTTTCAAGAAGAGGATATGGCGAAAATGCCAATGATCCGGCACATGACACTTCATATTGCGGAGCATGCGTATAAGGAGTATAGAAATAAATTGAAAAAAAAAACATTATACTGATAAACCAGTCGAGGATTACCGGAAAACTCTTCCTAATGTGGATCCTCAACAGTGGGCTGAATTGGTCTCCTACTGGAACAAAGAAAAAACGAAGGTAAACTTTTTATTATTTATTTTATTAAAGTTTGTAATGTGTTTAATAAATTAATTTTTTTCTAGGAGATTGCTGCAAAAAATAAGTATAATCGGCGGTTGAAAACGATGAACCACACAACTGGTGCAAAGTCTTTTGCAAGAGTTAGGGCAGGACTTGTAAGGGTTGTTCATTTTCAAGTATTGTAGATATTTTTAAATTTAATATATTATTGGTAGAAATTTATTTATAATAAGGTTGGTGAAAATTGTTCTTTTTTATTTTTATTTTTACTTATAATGATAGTGGAAAATGCATGGGAAGGAGGCGGATCCTATTTCGTTTTTTCGTAACTGTCATACTCAAAAGGATCACACTTGGATTGATGAAACGTCGGAGCGCACTGGGGTAATTGATTTTTTCTATGTAGATATCATTGTTATTAAATTTTATTGTTATTAAATTTTTTTCTATGTAGTATATCTATGTAGTATATCATTGTTATTAAATTTTATTATCTATAGTTGAATTCTTATTTTTAAAAATTTTATTGCAAGGCAACTATGGAGGGGAATATTCAAACTATGATTGAGTCTGGGCATGAAGATGGTGATGAGCTTAGGACCCAGGTTTATGTGGAGACGATGGGTCCTGAGCGTTATAATAGAGTACGAGGGTATGGACATGGGGTGACTCCGGATATGGTGTCGTATGCATCTTCCTTAACTTCTTCTAATTCTTCCAGAAGATCATCCCAGAGTTCAGTGGCAGTGTTGTTGACCAAGACCGATGAATTGAAAAGGAAGGAAGAAGCTCATTCTAAACGAATGGCAGATGTAGAATTTATGCTTGTAGAAACACGCAGCCAGCAACATGAACATAATCAGCTGTTTAAGTTGATACTGCAAAAAATTCAGCCGATACCACCGTATAGTCCGGGAACCCAACAATCAGGCCTGGGTCAACCTCCTCCTCCATATCCATACCCACAAGGAACCCAACAATCACCCCCAAAATCAGCATCCTGGTGCACTTGTATATCCGTATACAGGCTATAATCAGCAACCTCCATATTCGATGTATCCGACATAGCCCATGGCATACATGCAGCAGCAGCCACCCATGGCTTACATGTAGCAGCAGCCGCCATATCAAATGCATGTATATCGACCCGAGATGGCTCCTCATGATGGGATTTGCCCGGATGTTCCAATTGGAGGTTTTTCTGGAATGCTTGCAGGTGGTCCATTAGATGTGGACATGACGAGGTTTATTGGATCACAAGGAGGATCTCAACAAGCATCTTGAGAAGGAACTCGAGAAGCATCTCGAGAAGGAACGGGTTCACATTCGAGCTCTGGTTCTGCTGAGTAGTGTGGTTCGTTTTCTTGTCGGCTATGTATGAAACTTGTGCTAGCGTTTATAGTTTCTATTTCTGTATTTTGTATACTGTATTTGTAATGTCAGATTTAGTGTTTGTTATGACGGATGAGTTTTTCTATGTTACTTGAAATATAAAATATTTGTTATGAGTTTTTGTTAATGGTTGACTAAGACTTGGCCTATAAATGATATATTGGTTGGAATTATTTTCATATAATTTTTTGTAATTGTTATTAATTAAAAACTGACGTGAAGACTTGAAAAAATATATCAAATATAACAATTACAATCTGACGTGAGGATTTGTGAAAATTTTTATTTTTAATATGTGTAGTGTCGCTTGTAAGCGACGTTAACTTGCGTATTTTATTATTTTAACTGAATTGATGTCGGTTGGAAGCGACACCAAGTGTGATATTTTAATTATTTATTTACTACTTAATGTCGGTTTTAACCGACATCATGGCCCTTTTCTATGTCGCTTTTACGCGACATTAGTGGTAATGTCGCTTTTAAGCCACGCCTTTGTTCCTTTTTATTTTATATTACTTTGCTTCATGGTGTTGGATTAAGGTGCCTAAGCGACGTCAATACCCTTTTTGTGACGGTAGCATTGGTGTTGGTTTCTGTATCCGACATTGCACAATTTAATGTCGGATTTTGCCCAATATTCCGACAGTAAGGGGTTTTTCCTGTCGTTTTGAATCCGACAGTAATATCCCCTTTTGGTAGTAGTGATTATATAGGGAATTATTATTGGCACTACAAAAATCTCATTCTACACTCCAAACTTTCTATATTTGAAAAAAAAAAATACACTTGTGAGGAGTGTAGAATGAGATTTTTGGAGTGTTAATAACACTTCCCTATATACATATATTTATATCTAAAGATATCTATGTATATATAGTTTACTTGCCGGAGGAGAAAGCGTGAAAGGAAAAAGGAAAAAATTAAATGCAAAAGAGCCAAAAAGCTTTATAAAGGTACTATGTATATAATCTATATATGTTTCTATCTATACATATTATCAGAACATTTGAATATCTTTTAAGAGTCCTCCAAGCGAAGCAAAGCAAGTCACAAAAGAGAGAGAAAAAGGGGCCTGCGTGCACTACTCCTCCCACTCCTACCAATCCTCCATAATGCACTAGTTTATTACAAACACCAACCCTAGCTCCCACATTTCCAAGATTGTTCAAACTTAAAGTCATTATATCATAATTTTTATTAAAAAGTGAATCATAATTTTTTTAATAAGGGAATTTCCACACATTTTTTTTTTTAATTTTACATGTCCAACAATTAAATTGAATAAACCAAGGGAGAATAAATCAAAGGAGAATAAATAGACAAAAATAAAGATAGTTGTACAGAAGACACAAAGGTGTATGTGAACAATATTTTCTCTTTAATTAATAGACATTTGCTTAAGAAATATACCGGTCTCCAGAAGCTTAGCATCCTCTTACCTCAAACTGGCAATTTGTTCTCAGTAGATCTTGTTTCACTTAACGAAGGGCATTTCTATATTTTCCTTCCATGAATTGGATGAACGCGCCTTGTTTTTAAAAATGAAAAAAATGAAAAACAAAAAAAAAAAAAGGTTAGCAGTGGTACGAAAAGGTCGTATTCAGAAAATTTGTCCTCTTCTTTATGTGCAAGCATGTTAGCTGTGGTACTCAGAAGAATCAGAAAATTAAATTAATGACTAAACATGCATGAACGCGTTTTGCATTATACATTAGAAAATAGAGCTCCATTCCAAAAACAAAATTGATTTTTATTTATGCATGCGATAATTAAACATATATGTTATGAGATGCAGGACTTGGAACTTTCATTTCCTGCAAACAGTCCAAACATATGGGACACCACACTAAGACAGTGCAGTAATTTCCTGTTCAGTTTTATTCTATAGTATAATGTATACATAATAAATAGCCCCACAATTTCGAACAATTTTCAGAGATCTTTTGAAAAGAAAAACAAAAGGGAAGGATATAATTTAAAGGGAGTTTGCATATTTAATTTGAAGCATCAAGAAAGTTTATGAAATATGTTTTTGTTTGCAAGTTTATGTATATGTTAAACTAATATAATTTAAGGATACTTTAGGGATACAATTTCTTGCAAGAGAGAGTTACTTGTAAGTTAATGTAACGCCCATCATGGCTTACATGACCCCAACCAATTCTCATATCAATACTTTAGCCACCAAGGCTTTTCTAATTTGGGTGGCAATTGGCCAATGATGCTTAATTAAGCCTTATGATCATAGCTAATTTAGAGTACTGATCATATTTTAGCTACACATTTGTGCTCCACGCAAGGTGGATAAACAAATTTATTCATATATATATATATATGCTAAAATATGTTACATTGTTTAGTTTATACGAATCAAAGATGTGTGCATGACACAAAACTCAACGTACCCTTTGTGGCCAATACAAAAGAGGCTAAATATGTGCACTAACAGTTACTCACAACAAAAAAAAACATAACTTGTTTCCAAAACCACATAGTTCAAAACAACAAAAATCATAAGCTAAACCATAACCCTAAATTATAGCTACCACCACAAAACCACAGCCACGCCCACCATAGAATTCACCACATCTAACTAAGAAGAACATGAGTACAATAGGTATATTTGGAAAAGAATCAATCTACGAATGATCCAACTCCAGTTAATAGCATATTATAGTCGCATAAGTAATTAAATAAAGTCGAGTGATACGAATGGCCAAAAGCACATGGTCGCATCAAACCGAAGTCCTTCAGATCGGGGTAGCAATAAAATTAAAAGAAATGGAAAATTTAGAGGAAGCGTTGGGAGGGAAGGATTGGAACAAGAAATTAGTATAAAAATGGTTTTCGGGTACTAAACTCCGAGCATGACTCAGACTTGGTCACTAGAAGAGACTTGTCATTAATTCACCAATACGAAAAATAATAAACGATGAGATGGGAGGAGGAGAGTCTAGGTTTTTGTTTTTCTTTAGGGTTTTATCTCTAATTAGAATCTAATGTTAGTTTACTTGAATTTATTAAAAAAAAAGAAGTTATTTTACTTGAATTTGTTCAAAAAAAAATGTTAGTTTACTTGAATTAAATTTGGAGGCAATAAAGCTTTTACTTACGCAAGTGATTAAGATTGAATGATGGTGTCATTTAGTATTCTAATCATTTTCACTTATAAGTGAGAGATTTTAGGTTCGACTTTCGACAAAAGCAAAGTTGAACCATATTATTGTGGCAAGCCTATTGTAAAGCTTAGCCTACTCCCTCACCCCACTAGTGTAAATACTATTGTTTGTTAAAGAAAGAAAAAAGATTGATATAATGACATCATAACGTGTTAGATTGTAGGAGTAACATATCCAAAACGTATATGTATTGTTACCTTATTAAACTTGTTTACTAAGTTTTTATATATTCCACAAATTAAGTTGCAATAATATTCTATTTTTAATAAGATATTGATGCTTATATATACTAATAAAATCTTTTATCCATAAACTTGGGGGAAAATTTTACCAATGCAAAGCTGAATTTTTATTTTGCTTAAAGATTCACTGAAAACTAATCGTAGTAATATGCCACCTTAATTGAAACGTTGTTGCAATGTGTTACCTACAATGAACTTCATCAATTTCTTCACTTAAGAAGTCGCATATAATTGACCCGAAATCTTTCAAAAGAAGTAGATATTGATATTTATAGTTTTTTTATATTTAATTAGTTTTTTTTTATAATTTTGTATAATTTTTTAATAATTTAAATTGTGGCTAACATCATGATGATGTCAACCTTACATCAAATAGGCAAAGCGCTGGACTAGGCGATTATTTTCTGACTTCCCCATCAAACTCGCCTTGGATTCAATTGCTCGAGTGAACTGGAGTGTTTTGGGAAAGGGGAGAGTGAATTGCCTATCCCCAAAGTAATAAACAATGGTAGAATTGCTCTAATAATGCATAGGCATAGTGTGTGCGCGAAAGAAAGTCCAAAAGTTGCCAAGGTGATGACCAATATTGGTAGTGCACATATCGTCTGGGTTTGGTGTCATGCACAAGATATACCAAATCTGGCTTAGCCTGCCAACCAACCTTGATCGAAATTCCTCTTTCCCGCCATTTAATGTCTTCTGAGACAGTTCTTCCACTACATGCACCGAATTGCGTGATGGCCTAACAACTTTCAGGTTTTTGAAATTCGTAATCATACTCTAAACCCTAACCATATCTATTTAGAGTAAGATTGGGTAGATTAAATTTGTCGATCAAATTTATAGACTAAATGATATGTCATCAATAAAAAATAAACACAATAATTAATATTTAAGTAATAATTTGATCATCATCTTACATATCATTTGGTTTATAATATTTAATCTACACATTTAATCTTCCTAACAATATTCACTTTTATTTATTGTCTTTATTCTGCAACTGCATTCAATTGTCTCTCATGCACGATGCATGCAATCTTTTATGCATTCACGGTCTCACAGAACAAGAAGGCTTAGCTGCCTAAATTAAGGTCCCCCTCAAAAGAACAATTTAAGAACATCTTGGACTTTCGGTTGTTGGGTTAGTGTCATGCTTTATTTGACATTTGACATTTGAATCAAATAAATTGGATAAAAAAAAAATAAAAAAAAATAAAAAAATTGAAAACTGTTGTAGGTATAATTTACTAAACAATTATGAAGGCCAGAGAGAGAGGGGTGCGGCATAGATAGAGAGAAAGAGAGATATGTGTAATTGTGGATGTGTTCTATTCCACCCCATTATGCCTTTATTTATAGTAGTAGGAAGGGTAAAACCTTTCCCTTTAGGATTACAACATTTAATAGGTAATCTACTCCTAATAGGAATATAAGATACATTCCCATATCTACTAGGATTTACACAATCACATTCCTATTCTAATAGGACTGCAACACTCCCCCTTAAGTGTGTAAATACTCAAGTAAATGACGCATCAGGTCTTCAATGATTAAGCAAGTATAGTTGATAAAGTCATCGGCACAATGAGCGAATGCGAGTCTCAAATCAACGGAAGAATGCATAAAAAGTAAAACTCACAAAACCTCGCTATGGTAAAACCCAAGGTAAGGAAAAACCCATAGTCTAAGAAGAAATGTGAGAAGTTGCATTAAGTCAAAACTATACGTCTTTTGGACGCAAGTAGAATAGCTCACAAGGGTATGATCAGCCCAGGATGGGTGCCTCGTTAAAACCTAGTTAGGTAGCAAAACCAATGGGAAAAATGCTCCTAATCGTAGGGAAAAAGAGTACATTAAGATCAAGTGAGTATACTTTTGGATACTCCCCCTGAGTTTGACATAACTTCCAAATGAGAACTACAAGCATTGCATATGAACAGTTAGGCATACTAATTCCTTGGACAAGCTTCTGGAAGGTTGACTTCGGTAGTGACGTCGTGTAGAGATCGGCAAGGTTGTCTGGGATTGGCTTGCATGACTTCAATCTCCTGATGCTTTGCTGATGTAGATGTAGATGTAATATGTCTTGGTGTTGACTTTGTTGATGTATCATGGCTTGGTCGGGTTGATACATGAGACATAATCTTCATGGATCATCATTGGGACTCAACGATGGATGAAAACACAGTAAGTACTTCGAATATGCTTAACAAGAACTCCTAACCATGTCACTTGTGGCGTAGTGAAGTAAGGTGAGTCTTGAAACGATTTGAAGATTTTGCAACTAAGGTCATATCGTGAACCTCCAAGATATTGCGACATCCCTAACGGTAAAGACATAACCATTTGGGGATTTTGCCTTGTACGGGTTTGATAAGTAACCTGCGTCAGCATAACAAACAAGGCAAACATCATTTCGAGGATCAAGGGGGTTGGATCTGCTTGGATGCGTTGGGATTTGCCCATGTAGTACCTTCAGGGTACATCTTTAATACCAATTCAGTGGTTATGTGTAGGCGCGATGCTGCATCTTTACTAAGATCAACAACGAATGAGATGTCTTGTCTAAATACAATGAGCTAAGTACAACGAAGCGCAAAGTTGAACTTTAGATATGGAATTTCGGATTCTATAACCTATTCAAGGTCTCATTTGCATATAATATATGGACGATCAAGGGTATACTCTAAGATGACACATTCAGGGTGTAGTTCGACTGGTATACCAAAATACTATCAGAACAATGCTTCAACTTCGGGTTAAGGCATAAACGAGTTTTCCCAAGATTCTTCATCTCAAATTCCATCTTCAAGTGTGAGGCAGTTTTGCTCAAGCTCTTCCGGAGTCTTAGTGAGATTCGTGTTAAGGATATAAACTGTAACTTTAGCAATTTAGAATAAGACTTCATAGTTTAACACGTAAGGGCATGATTCATATCCCTAACTGATCAAATAATCACATAGACGGGTACACCACATCCGTCGGATTTTTCAATCCATAAGTGAACGCCTCAAAATAAGTTAAGAGGGTGTTCCGTGGTTTTAGAACTATTTGAACTAGTCCATGTAATTCTTCGGGAACTTACATGTAAATCTCCATATCTATATCCCCATGGAGAAAACACTAACCACATTTCATAATGCTGCTATCAATCACATGACGTTTGAGAGAAACCTTACGCCGTAAGACGTGCATCATATTGCACTATTTCATTCATCTCATAACGCTTCCTTTCCCACTTGTAACACAACAGGGTTATCTTGGGCAGTGTAGGAACGATAGGTCCAATACACACTTTGGTAAGGAATTTGACCTGGATTGTAATTTCGGTTGTCCAATCAGTTCTACGTTGTCACTTAGTCAACGGAACACGGTATGATATCGTCGCTTTTCATTTATGTCAGTAGCTACCATATAAGTGAAAACATCATCGATGATAATCTCATTTCAATTCCATTTAGCTCATCCAAACTAGTATACTGGACCAAGAACTTTAAGTTTCGGGAGAAATCTGGATTAATCTCATGAGATGGAAATGATTTGAGATAGCGATCAAGTTTAGATTCATTGTTGTGCCGTATCTTCCTCTTCTAGGGAAGTGAATCCTACGAACCGAATGATTTGTCATGCTCCAGGCCAAGACAAATTGATTGGCTATCCACATGTGTACCGGACCGTCCAACAGAGGCGGCACACCCTCTAGGGATGTTGACTCGACGTCCGTTAAGTACATCTATCATTACAGGCATGTTTGCAACTGGTATATGATCTCGTCACTTTAGCTAGATTAGAGGAATGCGTCTGGAGCAACATTTTGAAATCTAGAATTCATCGCACTTGCTTATCACACGTGCGGTATGGGGATCGAGATGAGACATAGTGGGCAACGTCCATGCAAATTCGCACCGTTCTACAGGAACATTAAATTTCTTATCTCCCCCTAACTGCGAAAAGACTGTCTCATTAAAGTGACAACTTGCAAATGAGAGGTAATGAGATCGCGTGCAAGGGCTCTAAGAGAGCTAGTGTGAAGGAGAATCATAATCAACAAAAGATACACATCATTCTTTGAGGACCCATGGTGGTAACTTGGCACATGGAATGCTCACCCAAATGCGTAAATATGAAAATCGTCATGTTCGTACCCAGTGACTAACTGTAACGTCATATAAGTTGGGTGGCAATAGGCCTCAAGGCGGACCAACATAACTGCGTACAAGGATTGCATAGCACTAGGCAGAAACCGAAAACATGGTAAGTTTACCAAAATTCGGGCGATCATGTAAATTGCGCTTTATGATCACTAGGCTAGTCTATTTTGGGGTGAACATGGGAATTCGATGTTCAATTATAAACTCAAAACGACATGCAATACTTTATCGAAAACCGTCGATATAAACTCTCCGGCATTATCCAGTCTCCCGAACCTTAAGAGATAAGTAGGGTGGTGAACCCTTAATCGGCCATGAGGTTTAGCAGTAATGTTTGTGGACAAACATATGACCAGTTTGTTGATTCATCAACCAAAACCATAAGTATTTATATGGTCCGCATTTTGGTTAGATTAGTCCACATATTTTCACTTGAATCCACTGTGAAAAGAGAGTCGTGTTGTATCTTTGCGAGGAATGATGTAGAAAATCAATTTCCCTAATGAGCAAGCTTGGCAAAGTGTGCTTATAGGCACAAGATCCTTACTTCGGGAAATGAGATACGTCGTAGCATCATTGTTTGACCTAAGTGTCCCAAATGGTCATGCCAAAACAAGTAAACTGCTCAATCACTCAGCTCCAGGCCGGCTACATGTGGCATGTTTCCAGTTGGGAGACAACCCATTGGCCCCAAATCAAAGCTTCAGGCTCATTTTTGGAGATGGTGCAAAGATATTCCATTCTATTTTCTTTAGTGGTTTCATTTATGATCATCATCATCTCGAATATCCTTAAAAACTCAACGTCATGGAGAATTTAAGGTCCCTTAAATGATAATACAGTACCATTCATACAACGAGGAGTGTGTCGAATGCTCTTAATCAGGTTGGATAGACCTGAAGTCGTCGTTAGAGATGTGATTTAGGTGTAAAGTTAGTGTGCGTAGTACGCATTCATCCAGACAACTAACTTTCCCACATTCCTACCTAATCACGTGTTTAATTGAATCGGTCACATGTATTAAGAAACATGATTCAATTAACTCATATTCAAGGACAATATCAATAAGATTATCCATAAGTAAAACATACACCAAACGTGAATCCAAGAACATGGAAAAATGTTCACAAAGTAAATGGTTTACGAAGGGGATTCGGCCAACAAGGCTATCCATGTCAAAATTCTGCTCTTCCAACGATGTTCGGTGGAGCAAAAATTAGTCTCACATATTGACTACTAGAATGGTACACCTCAACAACATTGATAGGGGCATGAACAGGTGCATAACCAATGATTTATTCCATCAAGACGAAAGTAGTTTTTGTAGGGTTAAGGTTCGGGAATATTATCCCTTTATTCTTGAAGTTTTAGGTCTTAGATGCCAAGGATTATGCTTCGGGCATGATGCCACACCTTGGTAGGCCCTGATTTTACCATATGTTGTAAAAAAAAACTCGAAATTAGATTGTGAAAGAATATACCATTCAGTGTATCCCTGCCGAAGCAGTGCATCACCATTCGGTAGGCTTTGACCGAACTAGGTCGAGATATTCGGTAGACTCTAGCCGAACTGGGTCCATATCTTTCTCTCATGTTTGTGGTAGTCATTAGATCTGAGAATTTGGTAAACTTCTGCTTTTTACACTTGTTGCTTCAGTAGCGAGTTAGAAACAAGGAAGGATGAGAAAAATATTCTCGAGCCAAAATTCGATGGGATTTATAAACTTCAGAATTGTACTCATTCATGGACGTAATCATGGTGTGCTTCAGGCAATGTCTTTCATGATTAGACAGTCCGTAGGAGCGAGCCAAAAAGCCATGGAATCTTCAATCGGGAGGTATTTCCATTTGTAATGCTTTTGAGCATAAGTCTTCAAATGAAGATCATGGTGGAAGCTTATTCAACTTGTTTGTACCATACTTGACCAATCCCAAAATTACTGAGCATCGGTCAACGTTATACCATCAAGGACCCATAAGAGTTTCCTTCCAACCAGGAGACCAATCATAGCGTGACACGTGTTGACATCAGAAGCCAATCATAACGCGACACGTGTCAACATCAGAAGCCAATCACAACACAACACGTGTCAACATCAGAACCCAATCACAACACAACATGTGTCAATGTCAGAATGAAACTAGAAACTCTCTTCTATAAATAGAGATCATTCTCTCATAATATTTCCTAATGTCATTTGTACTAAATCATTCACTTGTACTCACTAAAGGAGAGCTTGAACCTATGTACTTGTGTAAACCGTTCACAATTAATGAGAACTCCTCTACTCTGTGGACATAACCAATCTGGGTGAACAACGTACACCTTGTGTTTGTTTCCCTATCCCTATCCATTTACATACTTATCCATACTAGTGATTGGAGCAATTTAGCGAAGGTCACAAACTTAACACTTTCTGTTATACCAAAGTCCTCACTGATTTTGTGCATCAACATTTGGCGCCGTTTATGGGAACGACACTTATTCCCACTCTCTTTAGCTTTGTCAAGCTGGTTTCCACCATTTATACACTTTCTTTTGACCAGGCATCCCTCTCCAACATGGGGAGCAAAGGAAGCCACAACACATAGAATGACACCCCTCTTGCACCTAGTGCGAAACAACAAAAGAAGGAATGAAAGAGGGTTGCTCTTCAAGCTAAAGTCGATGAGCTAGAAGCTCAAAACAACAAGATAGCAATGAAGAATGAGGTCCTCCAGGAGCAGTATGAGAAGCTCTTTGAGACGCTCCATGAAACTATGCATACTCAAACACGCGAGCTTGTTGCCCTTGTGGACATCAACCATCATCTGGGTGAAGGAATTATTTTGAAAAACATGTTCATTTGAGCAACATCATATAGCATGCAATTAACAATTAAAAGGCGGAATCATGCTTGTATGTACTCAAAAACAAAACATGACCATGAAATTCAAAGCCTAGTAGATTGGTGAACCAATAATCAACTCAAAAATAAGTGAGTTGAAATTAATACCTTTGTAGATTCCTCTTTGCATAAGCAAAGGCTAATCACCCAAAGAGATAGGGCCTTCATTCCTTGCTTCTTAGATCCATGGATTTGGATGGAAGAATAGGTTCTCCAAGTTCCCAAAATTGAGAACCTCTAAGTCTCTACACCAAGGAGAGATTGGATGATGAATGAGTGACCTTGGAGGATTAGATGACTAGCTAATCACCTCCAAGGTGTTGGCCTCTTTAGAGAGAAAATGGAGAGACAATTCTCACCCATTTTCCCCAAAAATAAACCCTTATTTCACTTAATGAATATTTGGCTATAAAATCATTTATATAGTCACTTCTTTAAGTGACCTAAACAACCAAAACCCTAATTCATTTCATCATGGCTGGCCATTTAGGGATTTTTAGGCTTTTGGGCTTTAATGAATCTTTATTCATTAAATTGTCATACAACTTAAGTTAATGGGCTTGACGTTCGAAGCCCATTGGGCCTTAAGGTCCAAAACTATCCCGTAGTCTTTAACGAACTTATTCGTTTGATTAATTAACATATTAATTAATCCTTGCCATAAATAATTAAACCATTCAATTAATCTTACTCATTTCATTTATTTCGTCCATCTCTACCTTACACGGTGTACGATCCATTAGGTTCCTTTTAGCGAGGTAGTGGGCGATTAAAACCATTTTACATCGATTGTGAATTGAAACTATTTTCAATTCTCCCTTTAGTGATTACACACGTTTAGGGCTTCCACAAACCATGAGTGACACCTAGCCGTATGTCATGGTTACCCAAGCTAATCAGAAGAGGTGGAGAACCTATTCAGTCTGGGATTACAAATGCAATACGGTCTTTCTCTAATCTAATACTCTTGACCACATTGTTTGGTTTGATAGTTTATTTTCTCATGTCTACTATCCAATGTGTGTCTTGTGCTTATATGATTACCTTGAATGTGATTCGGAACGCATTCCCTAATCTCATTCATACTCTGGCCAGAGATTCAAATCATATCAGAGAGTATTCTCCTTTAAACGGTTTGAAGGTTAGAGATCCCTTGTTGCGCATTCACTTGTCTCCATAGCTAAGCGGCTTGACCCCAACGATGCCGTGGACACCCTCCTGGTGGGATGACTTTGACATAATCAAAGATCAAGGTCTTAACCACAAGACAACTATGATGCCTCAGGTCAAAGGACTACTTTGCATTATCCCAACCATGAGTTCTCATGTGACATGGAATATGAGAACTCTTCGTTGATCGCGTTCAGTGAACTCATTCTCTATTGAGCACCTACCGCACTTGTCTTGATGTCACACACACCAATGATTCGAGACTAATCACTCTCCCTGAGAGAAGACATAGTACGTACCGATCTTGACGGACTGTCAATGCCCAATTGGCAATCCTATGATCAGGAACGTTTAGGATGTGTCTACGAAAGAATGGTCTCAAGAATCTAACTTCATTAGATTACATTCTCCCAATCACAAATTCCTTGGACTTTATTGTTTAAGCATATAACATTTATATGAGACGGCTCAAACAATAATGTATGCCCTTTATATGTAAAACTAGATTAGTTTAACATGTGAAATGTCCGTAAAGTATCATCACATGATTGGCTTTAGGGCACATTTCCAACAATCTCCCACTTGCACTAGAGCCAATCAGCTTGATCATCAATGATGATATCTCTTCTGTAGTCATTTCATAAATGGCTGAATAGTAGGCCTAGGCAGTGGATATCTATATGTGTTATCCACAGAAGCAACCTTGAGAATAACAACGTCACCATTATACATGATTCTCAATCATGTGGTTCAGTCTCTCATTTGTGTTCGGATCTTGATGAGACCTTGATTCCCAGGCTTGAGTTATCGCCCCATTAGTGTCATACACTTTCTGGTTGGAACCGAATAGAGAGTTCATAAATGAACTTTCCCATCCAAACAACATTATTGTAAACTTCTATATGGCAATATATCTTGCATTCATAATGGAACACACTAAAGTCATTACTTTAATGTTTCCATCCAAATATCTCTTTACTCATAATAAAGAGATATCTGTTTATCTCTTCATTCATAATGAAGAAACATCCAATGATGGATTAGATTCATAATCTAATACATTTACGCTTCCATTACGTTACTTTGATTCTTCCTCGATCTTTGAGGAATTTATCCTTTAGTATTTCTTAAATACTTAAGGACTCACTTGACAGTTGCCATGGTTCTGATCCTGGGCTTGCACTGATATCATCTTGTACCGTTCTAGGTACAACTCATATCAATGTTTTTCATACAATATGAAATACATAAATCACCTTTCTGCGTATGCATAAAGGATTCTATTTACGCATTATTTCTTTGGGAGTCAAAGGGGCACGTTCCCTTTGAGAAGGGCAACTTGCTAGTCTTACTAGAGTCATCCTTCTAATTGAAGTTTATCATCATATGAGAAACTTCCTAGCATCCATTGTCTATTATTAGGGATTGATATAATCCAATTATATCATGAAATATATCATTATAGATTTCCATCCCATGTATATAGACTATATCTCCCATATACATTCTATCGTTTATAGAATGCTTAAAGTCATAACTTTAACGAAGAAGTATTCTTTTCATTTCCAAAATTAATATATCATATATATTTAAATTTTAGGAACATGATTAACTCCCACTAATCTTTTGTAAAACTAGTAAACAAAAGATTCATTTACATCTTTATGATAAATCAAACGATTTGATCCTTTTCTCATAAAATGCAAATAGCTCCCACTAACTTGCTAAGATCCATGATGGATGGATCTCTACAACTTACATGTCTTGTGATTTATAGTTTTAGACATATATTATCAAGACTATCTTAATAATGGTTTCGGAAACCCATATTATGTCCAAACATTGAATCACCATTTAGTTGTAGTTAGCAATCTTCAAATTAATTGAAACTAAGACTACGTCAAAAATGGTTCCTTTAAAGTCAACCATTCTATTTGATTGTAGTCACCTTAAGCTACCAATTAGCTTTGAAGGTTTCATTATTTCGAGTCAAATGGTACTTTACCATTTCCTTGAGTATATATCGTATATGCACTCAATGTAGTCATAAGGATTTTCATTCTTATTTCTTTCGAATTAAGAGGTGCAACTCTATGACATAGTCATAAAATTCAAAACCATTCAACTGAGACGGTTTTTAAATCCTTATCGACTACCTTGGAGCTTGTGGTATAGGAACTAGGTTGTTATATTTGTTGATTACTTTCTTGTCTCTCAAAGAACCCATTCTTTGAGTTCTATCTCTCGTTCATTTGCTTTTAGGCAAATCACATTGTAGAATTACAATGAACTATCCAACAAAACAACATTTGTTAGTTGGTTTATAGAAGCGATATCCAAAAGTTATTTTAAGGATATCCTACAAGATTATTATCAAACAAATATTGCTTGTTAGCACACAACCCCAAATCTTTAACATGCTTAAGATTTGTCTTTCTTTTCCAACTACATCTTATGGAGTCATGAAAATATTGGAAGATCTTCTCATTGACAATCATATTGTTTTTAGAAGTATATATCCTATATATGGGTAATAGATAACATCTAACGAACTAAATCTTATTCGAGTTCGTTCTTCTCCTAATGGAGAAATACATTATCTTATGATGCTATTTTCCTTGATATCTTTCAAGGAAACTTATCTAAAGTGTTATCTTTCCTTGGATCAAATCTAAGGAGGTACATACTTTAGATGTCTTACTCATCAACTTACATTACTTGAATTCTTTGAAACATTTTGCAAAGTATTCGGACTTGTGTTTATTCAAAATAAACTATAGTCCAACCGAGAGTGATCTTCGGTGAATGTTATCCAACATGAGTAGTATTATGTTTGTGGACAAGTGTCACTAACATTTAAGTGAATTAACCTCAACAACTTTGTGATTCTTTCTTCTTTCCAAAAGAATAAAGATTCGAACATTTCGCCTCCATACAATTTTAACAAGAAGGTATTGGATCCGGATCTAACGATCCAAAACGTCCATTTATGACCAACTCGTAATTTATGTTTTAGAGGTATCACAACTTTAGTTGGGATTAGTCACTACCTTGCAACCTTTTGGGTTTTAAGCATCATTATTTTCTAAACAGTTAACACCACCATATTATCTCTACTATAGAGATAATTAATTAGATTACCATAATCCAATCATTGATTAATAAAGAACATTGTTTTGTCAAACAAAACATTTATCCATTTCACATAGTGACTGAATTTAGTTCCTTAAAATTGGAATACAAAGACAATCTATGTTTTTCCAATTTCTTTGGTAGTTCATATGAGGAAGTAAGTACCATCTGCTTTCGCAGAGATCTACATTTGATTCACGTTTCGAATGTGAAGTACTTTCTCTTTTCTCATTTATCTTCTACTTCTTATTAGCCACACTTTTACAACGATTGTAAAACATAGTCACTAATACAGAATCATGCATTCAAGTAGAAGAACCAACTGTTTTGAACTATTCAAGAACAATTTACAACACCTTCGAAAGGTGTGTCCTTGACACTTGCAAGACATTTCTTGCAAATACCCCTTCCAATATCCATCCTTTCATAAAGAAAGTTTGTTCCCTTGGAGTTATTTATCTTCTTTATTTGACTTTCACCTTTGACTACATTAGTCATGGTCCCTAAACTCCCACTATCTCTCTTGAAACCTTTTTCAATTGTGTTATACACATCAAACATTTTGGAGAGTATGTGGTTATTGTTCACTATATAGTTTACAATAAACTTAGTGAACGATTAGGATAGGGAAACAAAGGTGAAGTCCTTGCCTAGTTTCCGTCTCGTTTAAGTGGTTTATCACTTCAACATTCAATGATTCAAAATCATCATAAGTCCATGTTAATGGACTATTTTTGTCAACCAACCATTATGTTCTAAACATAATTACAAACCTTCAAGAGTTGTACAAGGCAACTCTCATTTCTTCATACAACAATTTGTAAATGAAGAATTATGGCACATTTAAGTGTTCATGCCTTTGTGCTTTCTTCTCAAGTTCTTTGTTCATTTAACAAAGAAACAAGCACTAAGTGTTTGCATTGACTAAGAGTTGTTCAAAGCAACTCCTATTTCTTCATACAACAAATTGTAATTGAAGAATTATGACATTAAAAGTGTTGTCCTCTTTATGATAGACCTTTTCTAACATATTCTTCTAATGATACATTATCAATAGGAAGATTGTGAGGATGAGACTACTTAGATACATATGCAATCCTTTTAAGACATTCTTTGGGATTGTGGTACCTAAGTCCGGAAACTAAAACATTCGGTTTTGTCAAGTGTTGGATAGCGTTTGCAAATATATTGGTAAACAAATACATAACGAATATAAATTGGTTGATTTTAAGCCATTTGATTCGGGTCTTTAAATCAAAATAGCACCACCCACTATTTTTGGCAAATTCCATATCCCTCATAGGAATTCGAGAGTTTTGGATGAAACTCCTAGTAGGTTATGGGAGGCTCACTATTACCAAGCCCACCTCACGATGATACGATATATGGCTAGCAACAATAATAATGAGAGAGTACGCTTACTCATTTGCAACTCATGCAAGTACCCATCTTATTTGGCCTCTAGAGAATGTAACCTCACAATGATATGATATTGGTTCCATTGCACTTAGTTAAGTTCTTCCCACCATGCTTAGTGTGTGAAGGGGTTCAAGAATAGCCTCACGATGATACGATATATAGCTATCCTCGTTGCCTACACTCACCTCATCATATGTATATGGATTCCTCCTGAGTATAAGCATGCACTTTGTACTCCCCCATGATAGGGTGAAGCCGGTGTACAAGTCATAAACGATTGGATCCCACCACGGTGGAAGGCCACGAAAGAGTGTTCTAAGCACTATCCGCTTATCAACTTAATATTGGTTTGGTTGAGGGTTTTAGGTCTCATCACATATATACATTTTAATCTCTATTAAAACAATTTTGGTCCTATTACAACTATTGGTCCATCTCATTGTTTTAGTTGTACATAATACTCCCACTATGCTTTTAAAACGATTTTTAAAGCAAGAGTATATGATACTACTAACGTAAACTTTGCATTCATTTGATGGACTACATAGTTGCCTTAGGGCCTAAGGATGATTATGAACCTTTGTTTAGATTCAACACGAGCCTTGTGTTGAATCTCGGTCTAGGAATGGTGATTGATTTTAGTTACGCGTTTAATCACATTAAGGCGTGTTGTCTTATGGGCGTTGGACCCAACTACTTCATTTTCATGCATATCATATAAAGCAAGAAAGAAGTACTTCAAAGTAAAGGTGAGCTTATGCTCATTACAACATTTGCATATAACAAATTACTTTAAAGTAAAGAAGAGCTTAAGCCCTTTTACAACATTTGATCAAATCAAATTACAACCAAAATTTAATCTACACATTCCCATGGTTCAAACAAATTTGAAACGCCTTTCACATAGCTCAATTATATTAGGCTTAGGTTCATAATCACCCTTTAATTAATTAACACTTTAACTAATTAATGAATGCAACATTTTCATTTGGTTTTTGTATCCATAAGATTGATTTAAATGGAGCTAAACAAAATGAAAATCCAATTCTCATTTAAAGAGACAAAACAATTTTGTTCTCATCCTATTTGGGCCATCATGCAATTAACCTCAACTTTTGGGCCATATTGCAATAACAAAAACTTTTGGGGTCACTTTGTATAATACACAAAAGTCACAACTTCATGTAAATACAACTAGAACCCAAACTTTTAATAATGCAAAAACATCATTAAAGGATCAAAACAATTTGTCCTTTAGCGTTTTTGGACCTAAACGTAAAAACGTAAACTTTTGGGCCAAAGTGCAAATACACAAAAGTATCAAAACTTTATGTAATTGCATAAAAGCCCCAAAAGTACTCCCTTTGAGGGAGTGGCCTGTTTTAGGGAGAGGATAAGAGTGGTGTGTGTGTTGATTTGTAAGTTTTGTCAAAAAACATGCAAGTGTATGTAAAAGGATATGTTTATGAAATAATTCAATCATTATTATTTCAATCATCATTTATACAAATAATTAACACTTTAAATACATGATAAATCATTTAAAAACATATCACATATACTTTAAGAAATAAATCAAAACTTTGAATCAAAACACCAAACCTTTTTGTTCTTGGCAAGAACATCAAGAACAATGAAGAACATCCATGAAAAACCCAAATTTTTCCATGAACTTTTTCCACCCAAAAACATTCCAAAACCATTCTTACTTAAGGGAAATAACATCTAACCAAACTAGGGTACTTAGGGGTTCCAAAGAACACATTAAAACACTTTTAACAAGTCAAACAAGAACCCAAAAATTCACCCTTTGATTTTGGCCGAATTTTCCCAAAAGCATGGCACCAAATTTTAGCTCCAATATTCATGCTCATATGAACAACATCTACAACATTTGAGATAGCAAATTTTCCAACAAAATTTACTTTCAAAGAAGCAAGAATAAAGCTTGTAACAATTACAACTTTTAGATCACATACTATGAACTACAAAACCCAAAAGGATTCACCAACTACTAGACCTAGGCTCTGATACCACTTGAAGGAATTATTTTGAAAAACATGTTCATTTGAGCAACATCATATAGCATGCAATTAACAATTAAAAGGCGGAATCATGCTTGTATGTACTCAAAAACAAAACATGACCATGAAATTCAAAGCCTAGTAGATTGGTGAACCAATAATCAACTCAAAAATAAGTGAGTTGAAATTAATACCTTTGTAGATTCCTCTTTGCATAAGCAAAGGCTAATCACCCAAAGAGATAGGGCCTTCATTCCTTGCTTCTTAGATCCATGGATTTGGATGGAAGAATAGGTTCTCCAAGTTCCCAAAATTGAGAACCTCTAAGTCTCTACACCAAGGAGAGATTGGATGATGAATGAGTGACCTTGGAGGATTAGATGACTAGCTAATCACCTCCAAGGTGTTGGCCTCTTTAGAGAGAAAATGGAGAGACAATTCTCACCCATTTTCCCCAAAAATAAACCCTTATTTCACTTAATGAATATTTGGCTATAAAATCATTTATATAGTCACTTCTTTAAGTGACCTAAACAACCAAAACCCTAATTCATTTCATCATGGCTGGCCATTTAGGGATTTTTAGGCTTTTGGGCTTTAATGAATCTTTATTCATTAAATTGTCATACAACTTAAGTTAATGGGCTTGACGTTCGAAGCCCATTGGGCCTTAAGGTCCAAAACTATCCCGTAGTCTTTAACGAACTTATTCGTTTGATTAATTAACATATTAATTAATCCTTGCCATAAATAATTAAACCATTCAATTAATCTTACTCATTTCATTTATTTCGTCCATCTCTACCTTACACGGTGTACGATCCATTAGGTTCCTTTTAGCGAGGTAGTGGGCGATTAAAACCATTTTACATCGATTGTGAATTGAAACTATTTTCAATTCTCCCTTTAGTGATTACACACGTTTAGGGCTTCCACAAACCATGAGTGACACCTAGCCGTATGTCATGGTTACCCAAGCTAATCAGAAGAGGTGGAGAACCTATTCAGTCTGGGATTACAAATGCAATACGGTCTTTCTCTAATCTAATACTCTTGACCACATTGTTTGGTTTGATAGTTTATTTTCTCATGTCTACTATCCAATGTGTGTCTTGTGCTTATATGATTACCTTGAATGTGATTCGGAACGCATTCCCTAATCTCATTCATACTCTGGCCAGAGATTCAAATCATATCAGAGAGTATTCTCCTTTAAACGGTTTGAAGGTTAGAGATCCCTTGTTGCGCATTCACTTGTCTCCATAGCTAAGCGGCTTGACCCCAACGATGCCGTGGACACCCTCCTGGTGGGATGACTTTGACATAATCAAAGATCAAGGTCTTAACCACAAGACAACTATGATGCCTCAGGTCAAAGGACTACTTTGCATTATCCCAACCATGAGTTCTCATGTGACATGGAATATGAGAACTCTTCGTTGATCGCGTTCAGTGAACTCATTCTCTATTGAGCACCTACCGCACTTGTCTTGATGTCACACACACCAATGATTCGAGACTAATCACTCTCCCTGAGAGAAGACATAGTACGTACCGATCTTGACGGACTGTCAATGCCCAATTGGCAATCCTATGATCAGGAACGTTTAGGATGTGTCTACGAAAGAATGGTCTCAAGAATCTAACTTCATTAGATTACATTCTCCCAATCACAAATTCCTTGGACTTTATTGTTTAAGCATATAACATTTATATGAGACGGCTCAAACAATAATGTATGCCCTTTATATGTAAAACTAGATTAGTTTAACATGTGAAATGTCCGTAAAGTATCATCACATGATTGGCTTTAGGGCACATTTCCAACACTGGGTGCCCCCCAACACGGAGGGTCACTTTCCTTCGACATGGGTATCCCTGATGAGGAGCGAGCTAATCATCAAAACATTAATCAATATGATACTTCTCTCAACCCAGCCGTTTCAACCCGAAGCAGGAGAAGTGGAGGAAGACACCTCCTGGCAGAAGGGTTGGAAGGATCGAAAGCCGTGTATCGTGATTGCCGAGACTTCCTAAAGCAACGTCGAGAGAATCCCCTCCACATATGCTCGAAGATCAATGACCCAAGGGTTCTTGAAATACTCGGTCCCCTCCCACGACCCAGGCCAGCTGCCAATCTAGGGAAGGAACGACAGGTCACAGAGGAACATGAAGGTACATGGGACTCTGAGGTATTCCGACAGACTTGCCCTAGAAGTCAGTACATCGAGTCCAAGGAAAAATCACACGCCTTTGCTCAAACTTTCCTACTTCCAAGAGGCGATGGAGACTTACGAAAGAAAATACCAGTGGTACATGACTCCACTCAGGACCTCATTGTCCTACAGCTTCTTGAGGAAGTAAACAAGTTGAAGGCCGAATGTCAGGCCGAGATACCTGACTGGAACCAACCCAAGCCTGGCCCTCTCACAAGGAGGATCCTCGACACCCCATTCAAGCAAAGACAAAACAAAAGCTTGGTTTACAACTCTATACTAGAAGGGAATACCCAATTGAACACCTTAACCTCTTTGAGTCCACCATGGCATATCAGATGCACATCGACAAAGAGCGATGTCTTCTCTTTCCCTCCACCCTCTCTGACGGAGCTCTAAACTGGTATTGATGTCTTCCACCTGAGACAGTAGACTCATTTGAGGAACTGAGGAAACTGTTTGTCTCTCAACACATCTTCTAGACCGATTGCTTGCATTCTGTAGATGACTTGTACACTATTTGCCAGAAGCCGGACGAGTCACCACGAGAGTATGCTGGTCGTTTCAGCCATGAGTATTCTCACTGCGCTGAGACAGATGACAATACCGCCCTCAAGGCCTACGTGATTGTTTCTTCAAGTACATGATCAATGCCAACACTTGGAAGACTTACTCTGAGGTGATGGCATAGGCTTACAACCATGCCTCCGCCGAGGCAAAGACATATCAAGGGAAACCCTCCACAACCACCCTTTATCAGCAAGTAGGGAGTGGAAGCCAGATCCAACCAAATGAGAAGACCTCGACCTTCCAAACGGCAGCGGTGCCTCCCCTTGCCTTACTTAATACTTTTCCAAGTCAACAGACATATCAATCTCAGGGCAAAAGGAAAGATTTCCATCCTCACCAGTCTTATTTTAGTAAAAAGAGTAAGGAACACTACCGCAATAACCAAGGGTATCGCCATGATAATCCTCGACCTCAGGCAATCAACACAGTAGGTCAAGCATGTGTCAGGACAGCCCCTACCCCAAGGTATGAGGCATACACACCTTTGAACGCCACATGCATGGCCATTTACCCTAACATAGCACACCTGATACCGAAGCCAAAGCCAAGGCACCCGGATTACAAGCCCACGAAGAACACGGGCACATTTTGCTGTTACCACGAGCATAACGGCCATGACGGCGAGAAGTGTATCACAATTCGTGACCATATTGAAGCTTTGGCACATGAAGGAAAAATTGATCAATTCCTCATTCACCCTCCAAAGGGTAACCGTAACCAACGCCAGGTGAATGTGATATGTTCCATAAGTGGTGGCACACCCATATCTAAATCTTCCAACAGGGCCATGAAAAATAGCGAACGAGCTTTAAGGTATGGCCACCAAGTGTTTCACGTGGAAGACATCAGAGGAGGTAAGCATCAAAAGCCTAACTGGGATCCAATATGTTTCTACCCTGAGGAAGAAAGAGGTATCATCTACCCTCACAACGACCCACTGATCGTGGAAGCTCACATAGCCAACTTTGAAGTACGATGAATCCTGGTAGACACGGGGGCTTCGGTCAATATCATATTTGCTGAAGCTTTCAGGGCACTTAATGTAGCTGAAAACTTGCTCGATCGCTCGATTTCCCATTTGATAAGCTTCTTCGGTGATATCGTGTAACCTTTGGGGAGCATACACTTACCTTTCACCATTGGTACAGGCCCTTACACAGCTACCATTACCACTAACTTCCTGGTGGTTGATTGCCCAACGACATACAATGTCATCTTCGGACGCATAGACATCAATGATCTTAAGGCCATGGTATCCACACATATGTTGTTGATGAAATTTCCAACCCCCTATGGCAATGGTTACATCAAAGGAGATCAACTTAGTGCACGATCATGTTACAACACTTTGGTCAAGCAACAACACCTGCATGTGCCCAAGGAAACCATTTCTATACATAACCAAGTCATAAAGACCAGCCCAGACGAAGTCAACTTGGATATTCACGGTGGCAACAGTCAACCCGACGATCCTCGAGATGACTCTTTCACCCAACAAGCACAACCCGGTGAAGAGTTGGAGAAGGTCTTTATCTCAAAAGATTATCCGGATCGCATGGTGAAGATTGGCATTACCTTGTCATCACTCATTCAGTTGGCATTGATCTCTCTTTTGTAAGAGAACACTGAGGTCTTCGCCTGGTCATACGAGGACATGCCAGGCATCTCTCCCGATATCATCTGTCATCGCTTAAGTATTGACCTCAAGACCAAGCCAGTGAGACAGAAACGAAGATCTTATGGCGCTGAACGGTACGAGGCAATGAAGGCAGAAGTTGAAAAACTCAAAGGCATAGGCTTCGTCTGCGAAGTCAATTATCCAACGTGGGTAGCAAATGTTGTCCTTGTTAAGAAGAATCCGACCAAGGAAAGTCTCCTGCTCCAAAAGGTCTTGTGGAAAATATGTGTCGATTACACCGACCTAAACAAAGGATGCCCGAAGGATAGTTTTCCTCTTCCTCTCATAGACAGACTTATAGACTCTACGGCAGGGTGTGAACTTCTGAGCTTCATGGATGGTTACTCAGGATACAACCAAATCCTCATGAACCCTCTGGACCAAGAACACACAGCCTTCACTACTGACAGAGGACTATATTGCTATAAAGTCATGCCTTTCGACTTAAAGAATGCATGAGCGACTTATCAGAGACTGGTCAATTCAATGTTCGCCGAACAGATTGGGAAGAGCATGGAACTTTACGTTGATGATATGCTAGTCAAGAGCAAACATGCTGACCAACACATCACCAACCAATCTAAAACTTTCACCATTCTAAAGAGGTATCGAATGAGGTTGAACCCCAACAAATGTGCCTTTGGTGTAGGCTCTGGCAAATTCTTAGGTTTCATGATAAGCCAACGAGGCATTGAGGCTAATCCCGAGAAGATCAAAGTAATCATCGACATGAAGGAACCGGTAACTTCAAAAGACATCCAGAGCCTTACTGGCAAGGTGGCAGCCTTAACTAGGTTCATCTCTAAGGCCACAGACAGATGTGCTCCTTTCTTCAAAGCACTTAAGGGAAGTAAGAAGTACATTACATGGACTGATGAATGTGTTGAGGCATTCAAGAACCTCAAAGACTACATAAGTAAAGCCTCTCTGCTCTCCAAGGTTGGTGACACTCTCATTATCTATCTGTCGGTATCAGCTTCAGCAGTAAGTTCCGTTCTCATTCGAAATGATGGTAATGTCGAACGGTCTGTCTACTACGCTAGCAAGGCCTTACAAGATGCAGAGACACGATACTCCAACATTGAGAAATTGGCTCTAGCATTGGTCATGTCTGCTCGAAAACTTCGCCCTTACTTCCAAGCACACTCCATCATCGTGCTTACCAATCATCATCTTCGACAGTCCTGACACTTCCGGGCGAATGATCAAATGGGCGATAGCATTGGGTGAGTTTGACATCTCTTACCAACCAAAGCCAGTTGAGAAGGGCCAAGCAGTGGCAGACTTCATCGCCGACTTCATATATCCTATTGACATTGTTTCTACGACTAAAGAAGTGGTTTCATTACCCTCGGAAGCTCAGAAAATATAACCAACGGCCCCAACATGAAGTCTATATGTTGATGGCTCGTCCAACCAAAAGGGTTGTGGAGCAGGACTAATCCTTACGACCCCTGACAAAGTGGCGATGAAGTATGCTATTCGTTTCAAATTTAAGGCGTCGAACAATGAGGTCGAATATGAAGCCCTCTTAACAGACTTACGTTTGGCCAAACACCTTGGGGTTAAACGAATTGATATCTTCAGTGACTCCCAATTGATGGTTAACCAAGTCACCAACAACTTTGATGCTAAGGATAGCTCTATGGCAGCATATCTGGCACAAACACAATTGTTGCTCCAGCACTTCCACTACCAGATCACCTAAATTCCTCGAGCGGCAAATAGTCATGCAGATACTTTGGCTCGTCTCGCCTCAGTGGTGGAAGATAAGATTGGGAGAAAAATTCAAGTCGAATTGTTGGCAGCACCAAGCACCATGGCTGCGAAAGTGTGTAACTTACAACAGAGGGATAGTTGGATTACCCTGATTTATAGATTCATTGCTCATGGCACCCTTCCAAATGACAAAGTCCAAGCTAAGTAGATTCGATATAAGGCTACCCGTTACTTGATCATTAATGACCAACTCTACAAACGGGGTTTTAACCTACCATACCTAAGATGCCTTACGCCTGCAGAGGCGGAAACTATCCTTCGGGAAATACATGAAGGAGTCTGCGGAGATCATGCTAGATCTCGATCCCTAGCACACAAAGCTTTTCGCCAAGGATATTACTGGCCAACACTCCACCAAGATGCCATCAGAATATCCTATTCATGTGATAAGTGTCAACACTACGCAACTATTCCTCACTCCCATCCCGAGCCGCTCATTCCCATGATCAGCCTTTGGCCCTTCGCCCAATGAGGACTTGATTTGATCGGCCCAATGCCTGTAGGGAAGGGCAAGGTCTGCTATGCAATTGTTGCAGTTGACTACTTCACAAAGTGGGCTGAAGTAGAACCCTCGGCAACCATTACTGAGGCAAAAATAGAAGACTTCGTATGGAAGAACATCCTTTGCAGATTCGGCATTCCCAATGCGATAGTCACTGACAACAGGCGACAGTTTGACAACAATAAGTTCAGGATGTTCTGCTCTAAGTTCAACATTAACTTATGTTTTGCTTCCCCAGCTCATCCCCAGTCTAATGGACAAGTTGAAGCCATCAACAAAATAATCAAGCGAACTTTGAAAACCAGCTTGGACAAGGCTAAAGGTTGTTGGCTAGAATTTGTACCCCAAGTTCTTTGGTTATATCGCACTTCGTATCGAACATCAACAGGAGAAGCCTCATTCTCACTTGCCTTTGGTACAGAGGCAGTTGTCCTAGTTGAGCTTGAGCAAGGAACGTTCCGAGTCCAGAACTACATGCAAAGTGAAAATGACAAACAACTTACCCTCAACTTAGATCTAGTCAAGGAACACAGAAACCAGGTTCACTTGAGGAATGTCGCCTACAAGCAGCGCATCTCCAACTACTATGACTCCAGGGTCAAACCTCGTTTTTTCAAAGTAGGGGACTGGGTATTGAAGAAAAGATTACTCTGCGACAGAGTCCCGAGTGAATGAACACTTAGTCCAAACTGGGATGGACCGTTTGAAGTTGTTAGCATCAGTCACCCTGGGTCCTACAAGCTTAAAAGCTCTGATGGCAAGACCATTGGCTATCCATGGAACGCTAATCACTTGAAGTACTATTACAAGTAAATTCACATTGTACAAGTGTTAAGCTTCAGCCGTTCGGCATCCTATGTAACGAAGACTATTTGGCATGAATTCAATAAAGAGGTGATTTAGACAACTCAGTCTTAATCCTATTACATTCCTAGCAATGAAACACTCGGGTTCAAAGCTTCGACATGAATGCTTCTAACAGGAAATCAAGTCTAAGTATATGTCAACAAGACTATATAAATAAACAAACAGTACTGGACAGAACTAGTACATCCAAGTTATGGCTTATATCTAAACAAAGGATTTGCTCAAACATAGCCAGGCATTCATCAATGATAGTGCAAATACTTGGTAATTAAAAACAAACTAGTACATCCAGAGTACATGGCACATGCCACACAAACAACAAACTAGTACATCCATAGTACATGGCACATGCCACACAAATAACAAACTAGTACATCCAGAGTACATGGCACAAGCCACACAAACAACAAACTAGTACATCCAGAATACATGGCACATGCCACACAAACAACAAACTCGTACATCCAGAGTACATGCAAAAAAAGAAGGAACTACGAGTCATCCTCATCTGAGGCCGAACCCCTGACAATATCACTCTGCGTTTTAACCCTATCGTCATCACCACCTTCCTTAGCATATCCAGGACCATCCTCACTCTCCTGAGACTGCTCACTGATACTAGCCTCATTATCAGAGTCATCATCACTATTAGGATCAACTACGAGGACGAAGGCTTCACCCTTTTATCGGTACTCATCCATTTCATCACGGTACTTTCGGATAATGCTTCCATTGTCATAATGCTCAAGGACGGCCATCCATTTCCTTTTCTCAAAATTAGCCGCTCGGATGTAAGAGGTCTAAAAGCATCGTGAAAGGCCTGGGAACCTAAGAACTCTTGCACAGCAGCATCCCTCTCAGTTGGGATACTCATCTTCAGCCCAGAAACCTCAACCAAGGCACTATCCAACTCCTCTTTAACCTTGGAAACCTCAAGGATGGTTGTCTCCAACTGTTCCTTAGTCACTTCCAATTGTTTCTTGAGCCTCACGTTCTCACCATTCCGCCTCTTCAAACTCTCAAAGTTTTCATCCTTAAGGCGGATGGCATCAGCCAAAGTTTTACTCGTTTTTCTGGCGTCATTCACAAGCTGCTTATTCTCTTTAAACTTTGCCTTGTACCACTCGACTTCTCGTAATCTGTCATCGTACTCGGTCATGACCTACATGACAAGATAATCGTCACTACCAGGAAAAAGAGGGGAGAAAGCAAAGAAATGACAAAGTAACACTTACATAAGAAGATAGCCTCATCATCCGATCACGATCTGATTCATTCTCATCTAGTGGCTCGCCAAGCTCATCAATAGTGGATCGACGTCCTGCCAGGCAATTATTGACATACCTAAAACTACTTGGATGCATGGCAACCTTCAAGTCCTTCCAATGAATGCTGCCAACCTCTTCCTTGTACTTTCTCTTACGACTACAGCTAAGGCCACCTTCTTGGTCAGTAGACTCCATGGTTGGAGGAAATATGGGATTGATGGTAGGAAGAGGAGGCAACAGTCGTCTCTCCTCCCTTGCAACTATGGTAACAACACACCCGATGGCCTCAGCTTCAACCTTATTTGAGGCAGCAATCTTGAGGACCTCCTCTTGCAACTTAGGTTTAGGAGGTTAGCCTCACCCGGTGCTTACGAGCTCCATTGTGAAACAAAATGTCGTCTACGGGAACTAACATGGGTGTTTTCCCTTTCTTGGCGTTAGTCTCCCCTTTCTTGCCCACTTTCTCCACTGAACAAGAAAAATCAAAGTAAGGAATGCAACTTTGCAAAAGAAAGAGGGGGCGAAATGAAAGACACAACTTACTTGCTCGTCTCTGGCACTTCGACACTAGGGGCTGGAAACCGTACTTTCGAAATAAGGGTCGTAGCTTGCCCAAATGTCTATCCTTTTTGGGCACCCTCAACACCTTCTCTATGTTAGCTAGCTCCCGTCCAGACAGCTTGATGGTCCCTCGCGTCACTGCACGAAGAAAAAATGTTAGAAGCAAGAGAAAATCACAACAAATAGCAAATAATGCAAACAATGGATACATTACAACCTACAGTCTGGAAGTGAGTAGGAACACGTCGCTCAGGCGTGACACCTTTAGCATACTCCCAATCATTATAAAGAAAGCACCAACGGTTTTTCCAAGTGCAGTACGCCTTTTTCTTACCAAAGACAATACGCTCTCTCTCACTCTGACATGCACACTCGGTATACCCAGTGCATGCTTTCACTGGGTGCATCTTATAGCAGTAGCGCCATTGATGAAAGGAAGGCTAACCTAACCCACATTCCATCCAAATAATATAAAACCCGATCAAGGTATCCCAAAAACCAGGGTAGAGTTACCCAGGCGCATATCCAATGAAAAACAACATCCGTTGCAACCACGGGTGCAAAGACAGCTTCACCCCTAAAGTCAATAATATCTGGGTATAAAACATAACATGACCCTTGGGTGGTTCAGAGGACAATTCTTCATGATGCACCAAACACATTCCTACACTACAGGGGATACTACATAACTGCCTTAGGGCCTCAAGCTGTTTTTCGCTATCTAACAAGTTTTGCACTAAATGGTCTGCTGTGAACTCATAGCGAAATATGGGTATGGCGTCACAAACAACCCCCTCACCCAATGACATTAAGGAGGAATAACCAGTATTGGCTAAGGCTTGGCAATTGCGAGGATCACCCAATCTTGAATTTTTTGTACAAAACTCCAACAAAGGCCCGGAAGACTCCAACATTGCAAGCTCAAACCTAGAGTTAGAGTTTGGCGAGCCCCCATCACTAGGACTTCCAAACTCTGACATCTACAACAAATAGAAACAAACTCTATCACCACATGAAAGATCGAAACATAAGGAAGTTCCTAGGGCGTGGAGAAAAGCTCAATCAGTTCATTATGTTCTCAACCAAATACATGAACACTCAAACAATTCAACAAGAATGAAAGCATGTGATCTAGTAGAGAAGATTACCAACCTGAAGATGGTGCAAAGCAATACCGGAATTTGTTTCAACTATAAGAGCACTCTATCTCCAAAAATCACTACAAAATGAGCAAATGAAGACAATGAAAAAGAGTGGAAACTTCTCATTCTTATAGGGTTCAACATGGCCAAAGAAATTCGAAATTCAAAATTCAAACCATGAGAAAACCCCACATGGAAAGTCTTCAAACTTCCATACAAGCTAGGGAGTTTTCAAATTTTAAACTTGCAGCACCCCCTCTCCCCCTCAAAAAAAAAAAAAAAAAGGGAGGAGGTGAACACATTAGCTTCATCAATTTATGGTACCAACAAGAGCTTCATCAAATGAGTTCAACCACAATTCTCAAAAGCTTCACACACTCTTGATCAAGACAGTGTGAAGCAAAACCAATTTATGGTGCCAACAAAAGCTTCATCAATGAAGGACAACTACAATTCTCAAAGGCTTCACACACTCTTGATCAAGACAGTGTGAAGCAAAACCAATTTATGGTGCCAACAAGAGCTTCATCAATGGAGGACAAGCACAACTTTCAAAAGCTTCACACACGCTTGATTAAGACAGTGTGAAGCAAAACCAATTTATGGTGCCAACAAGAGCTTCATCAATGGAGGACAAGCACAACTTTCAAAAGCTTCACACACTCTTGATCAAGACAGTGTGAAGCAAAACCAATTTATGGTGTCAACAAGAGCTTCATCAATGGAGGGCAACCACAATTCTGAAAAGCTTCACACACTCTTGATCAAGATAGTGTGAAGCAAAACCAATTTATAGTGCCAACAAGGGCTTCATCAAAGGAGTTCAACCACAACTCTTAAAAGCTTCACACTATCTTGATCAAGATAGTGTGAAGCAAAATCAATTCATGGTGCCCAACAAAGCTTCAACCTTAAAGCTTCACCTACAAAGCTTCAACACAAAAGCTTCACCAACAAAAGCTTCATCAATGGAGGACAACTACAAATTCTCAAAAGCTTCACACTATCTTGATCAAGATAGTGTGAATCAAAATCAATTCATGGTACCCAACAAAAGCTTCAACTCCAAAGCTTCACCTACAAAGCTTCAACTCCAAAGCTTCACCTACAAAAGCTTCAACCTTAAAGCTTCACCTACAAAGCTTCACCAACAAAAGCTTCATCAATGGAGGACAACTACAAATTCTCAAAAGCTTCACACTATCTTGATCCAGATAGTGTGAAGCAAAATCAATTCATGGTACCCAACAAAAGCTTCAACTCCAAAGTTTCACCTACAAAAGCTTCAACACAAAAGCTTTACCCACAAAAGCTTGACCTATAAAAGCTTGACCCACAAAAACTTGACCCACAAAAGCTTGACCCACAAAAGCTTGACCCACAAAAGCTTGACCCACAAAAGCTTCACCCACAAAAGCTTCACCCACAAAAGCTTGACCCATAAAAGCTTCACCTACAAAGCTTCAACACAAAAGCTTCACACTATCTTGATCAAGATAATTTAAAGCAAAATCAATTCATGGTGCCCAACAAAGCTTCAACCTTAAAGCTTCACTTACAAAGTTTCAACACCAAAGCTTAAAATATATATACATTTTTTCGGAAATCCAAAAATTCGAAAATTCGAAAATTCGAAAAAAACAAATTTGAAAAAAAAAATTGCCTAAGCCTCCTCTTCTTTGGGCCTAACAACTTTCATAACAAATATATATGAATGAGGAGTTTTGGGCTACCACTTAGAAAGGAAATGCCTCATTCGTCAACTCCCTCGACCGGAGACTTAGGGGACTCTTACCATATGCTACTGCACCTTGATACTCAGAAGTCTCACGACCACTCAGTGACTTGGATTATTCAAGTCTCCAACCGAGAAGTTTTCCTCACTCGGGAAATTAAGGGAGCACTACCTCAACATACATGCTTCACTCTCAAAGCTTCAACAAAAGAAAAAATTCAAAGAACTTAGTGAAGAAGGCCTTGGTGTATTTAACACAATACGCACAAAAGCTTGACCTATAAAAGCTTGACCCACAAAAGCTTGACCCACAAAAGCTTCACCCACAAAAGCTTGACCCATAAAAGCTTCACCTACAAAGCTTCAACACAAAAGCTTCACACTATCTTGATCAAGATAATTTAAAGCAAAATCAATTCATGGTGCCCAACAAAGCTTCAACCTTAAAGCTTCACTTACAAAGCTTCAACACCAAAGCTTAAAATATATATACATTTTTTCGGAAATCCAAAAATTCGAAAATTCGAAAATTCGAAAAAAACAAATTTGAAAAAAAAAATTGCCTAAGCCTCCTCTTTTTTGGGCCTAACAACTTTCATAACAAATATATATGAATGAGGAGTTTTGGGCTACCACTTAGAAAGGAAATGCCTCATTCGTCAACTCCCTCGACCGGAGACTTAGGGGACTCTTACCATATGCTACTGCACCTTGATACTCAGAAGTCTCACGACCACTCAGTGACTTGGATTTTTCAAGTCTCCAACCGAGAAGTTTTCCTCACTCGGGAAATTAAGGGAGCACTACCTCAACATACATGCTTCACTCTCAAAGCTTCAACAAAAGAAAAAATTCAAAGAACTTAGTGAAGAAGGCCTTGGTGTATTTAACACAATACGTTGAAATGAAGCAAAACTTGTTTATTGATATCTCCAATAAGTTACAAATATGTACATATACATGAATCAAAATAAACAAACAAGAGGGAACATTCACAAAGGTTGCTCATGAGAAGTCTCAGCAGTCGGCAGAGCCCCAGAAAGAGTAGGCACCAGAGGGTGATCATTCGGAGCTTCAGTACTGGGCAGAACCCCAGAAGGAGGAGGCACTAAAGGTTGATCATTTGGCGCTTCATTACGCGGTACAACCCCAGAAGACGAAGGAAATAAATGCTTTTGGAACAAACCCATAAACCTCTGATGATCAAGCAAAATCTGACCATCAGATTCTTGCAACTGGTCAAGCTTCCTCTTCATGTTTGTAGCATAGTCATGTGCGAGCCTGTGCAACTGTTTATTCTCATGCTTGAGCCCTTTGATCTCCTGTTTGAGACTTATCACTTCAGCCACCAATGATTCAACTTGGCGGGTTCGAGCAAATAGGCGTTAGGCCATATTAGACACAGAACCTGCACACTGAACACTGAGGGCCAGAGAATCCTTAACAGCCAACTCATCAGACCGTTTGGAAAGTAGTTTATTATCTTTGGGAGTGAGAAGGTTCCTAACCACCACCGCAGCTGTCATATCATTCTTCATCACAGAGTCCCCAATGGTAAGAGGACCAGTATGGGATAAGAAGGATGGGCGCCATATGTTGTCTTGTGAAGGCATAACTGCCTCTTCACCAAAGTTCAAGTCAAAACGACAGTCGGATGGGCCAGACATTCTCAGAAATGATGAAAGAGAAATGAGGTGCAATAAATCTCTTAAGTAAGGGGAAAATTCCTACAAACAATAACTCTCTGAATGTACTTCTTGCACACAATTGGTGCCCTTATAATAGAAAGGGCAACAGGGTCGTTGGTTCAAGAATCGAAGAGGCACCACTCTCTGGATTCCGAAGATGCACCACTTTCCACACGCAACATCAGCTCATTGGGTACCACAGATAACTTTGCCAAAGATCTCTGACAAAGTTTAGACACATAAATTTTGAAGGTCCAGCTACCCTACAATTACCCACAAGGGTAAAGGAACAACACCACTACTTGATAACTAGAAAGTCCCAATGTGTGTCAACCTCCGTGCTCCGTGGCAAGGTAGACTGGCAAAAATGTCCAACCTTTACTCACATTCGAGAAAACACTCCCAATTAGATTGCGTGCTCAAAAATCGAAGAGGCATCACTCTCCGAATCTCGAGAGCCAGACTCCCAACAGAATTACTTTCTTAAAAATCGAAGAGACACTGCTCTCCGAATCTCAAGAGTCAGACTCCCAACAGGATTGCTTTCTCAAAAATTAAAGAGGCACCGTTATCTGAATCTCGAAAGTCAGATCCCCGACAGGATTGCTTGTTCGAAAACCGAAGAGGCATCACTCTTCGAACTTCAAGAGCCAGATTTCCTTGGATAAAGCTTGTCTGCAATCTTCACACGCAACATCAGCTTTCTAGATACCACAAACCACTTTTTCAAAGCGCTCTGACAAAGTTAAAACATGTGAAGCTTGCAACTCCCACTACATTGCTATGACCAAAAAGGGTAAAGGAATAGCATTATTACTTGCTCAAAAATCGAAAAGACACCGCCCTCCGAATCTCGAGAGCCAGACTCCCAACAAGATTACTTTCTCGAAAATCGAAGAGGCACCGTTATTCGAATCTCAAGAGCCAGACTCCCAACAAGATTGCTTTCTCAAAAATCGAAGAGGCACCGTTCTCTGAATCTCGAGAGCCAGATCCCCAACATGATTGCTTGTTCAAAAACCAAAGAGGCATCGCTCTCCAAACTTCGAGAATCAGATTTCCTTGGATAAAGCTTGTCTGCAATTTTCACACGCAACATCAGCTTTCCAGATATCGCATACCACTTTTTCAAAGTGCTCTGACAAAGTTAAAACACGTGAAGCTTGCAGCTTACACTACATTGCTACGACCAAGAAGGGTAAAGGAATATCATTACTACTTGTTGTTAGGGAGACTCCTATATATGTCGACCTCCATCCTCCACGGACAGGCAGACCTGCAAAAATGCTCAACCCTTCCTCATATCTGAGAGGGCGCTCCCAACGAAGCCTCTCGAAATACTCAGTTTTCTTCCCCCCAATAATACATATGCAAACTAGCCACACCAGAGCAAGAGTATCTCATATCATCAGGGTCAAAAGCAAGAGTATCCCATATCATGCGTTTTCCCTATCTTTTCCTTTGCCCTTGTTCTTACTTGCAAGACAAGGAGAAAGAGAACAATCAGTCAGCATTTGGAATCAAGCTTCCGATCAGGAACTGACTACCTGGAACCATTTGCCTGACTACTTACCTAGCATTGCTCTCGAGTACTCATCTTCAACATTTTATGCTTCCAAAAAAGATACCACTTCTGCCTGAGGAACAGATAGGGCAAGTGAGAATGATACAAGGAAGCATGTGGAGACAAGCGCAACAGAACACGTGCCGATTCATCCACTACTTCGTCAATAGCAAAAGTATCCCATATCATCAAGGTCGAACGCACTCTTGATTTGATTGACTTGTTTTGACCCTCAAATTCTTGAGTCGGCCTTATACTCTGAAGGAAACCAGAAAACCCTTCAGCCCAGTTCAAGAACAAGCCTGTGGAAAGTTACTTCTTCAAAATCAAAAGTAACTCATATCATCTCTTCTCCATTTGCTTCTCCTTATCCTTTTTGCTATTTACGACACAAGGAGAAGGAGAACAATTAACTGGAAGCCGAAGTCGAACCTCCGATTCAGGTTGCTTGCTTGGAAGTCTGATTGCTTACCTTGTCTGTTACCTCTTTCGGCAAATCTCCTAGCTCGGCGACTTGGGGGACTCCTACTATAGGGTTTTGTATCGCACTTGACCAAGCCCGAAACTATAAGTAAGCTTCAAATGAAATTGATACATTACCTTGTGCATCTTCATCGGTTAAAGATACCACCCCTGGATGGAGGAAAAGTACTTCCAGAGAAGATGCCACATCTACGTATGAGACAAATAAGGCAAGTGAAAATGATACCACACTTCGGTACTTAGAAGTTTCGTGATTACTCAATGGCTTGGATCTTGCAAGTCCACAACCGATGAGCTTTCCTCACTCGGGAACTTAGGGGAGCACTATTTGTACCATACTTGACCAATCCCGAAACTACTGAGCACCGGTCAACGTTATACCGTCAAGGACCCAGAAGAGTTTCCCTCCAACCAGGAGGCCAATCACAGCGCGACACGTGTCGACATCAAAAGCCAATCATTGTGCGACACGTGTCAACATTAGAAGCTAATCATAACACGACACGTGTCAATGTCAAAATGAAACTAGAAACTCTCTTCTATAAATAGAGATCATTCTCTCACAATATTTCCTAATGTCATTTGTACTAAATCATTCACTTGTACTCATTAAAGGAGAGCTTGAACCTATGTACTTGTGTAAACCCTCCACAATTAATGAGAACTCCTTTACTCCGTGGACGTAGCCAATCTGGATGAACCACATACACATTGTGTTTGCTTCCCTATCCCTATCCATTTACATACTTATCCATACTAGTGACCAGAGCAATCTAGCGAATGTCACAAACTTAACACTTTATGTTGTACCAAAGTCCTCACTGATTTTGTGCATCAACACAACTCTTCCATGCCATTGTTGGCTTCAATGGTTTCTCAGCTTCTTGATAGTCAAGTGGAGATTCACGTCTTGTACCCCACATAAAGTGGTTTTTATTAGAAAACGTCCAAATCAGGAAAATCAAACTTGTGATGGTTCGACAATCCACTGAATTTGGGGGGAACAAGATTGTGATTGGTGCTATGAGAATGAATCATCCATAAGCATCAAAGTTAGAACATTCAAATTCTAAGACATGGTTTTCATGAAAAACGTCGGGTTTTCATGGGTGTATTATTTTATAAAAACTTCGGGTTTCAAAGGCATTAAATTTGAAACTACAGGTTCAATTTAGTTTATGAACGTTTAGTTCATAAAAGAGAGGTTCATGCAAGAACACAGAATGCAATATGCTGATTTAAGTGTAGTGGATTTGAGGTTCTTCGGGAACTCAAGTGTGAGAGCTTCATTACTACGAAAGTATGTCACGGTTCAAAGAAGTGAAATAAATTATTGAATCGTTAATGTCCAAAAGTGATCTTCAAGTCAATAATTTAGGATTCATTATCAGATTAATGGACTATAGGTCACTTTTAATTAATTCAATAAATCGGGACCAAACGGGGTCGATTGTAGAAACAAAAATAATATTAACATACGGGTTAAATTATTTAGAATGCTAAAGTAATAGCATTTGGTCGAAAAAACCATAGCCCAAAAAATTGGGATGGGTGCTGTGTAGGTTCGGCTGCAGTATGCAGCCCATGGGGTGGCTTCAGGCCACAGGCCGTAGGCAAGGGAGCCCAGCAGCAGCAACTGCTAGCTTTAGGCCAAAAGGGGGGGCACTAGTCAGGCCTAGCAACGGTTGGCCATGGGTTGGGTCCGGGAAAGCCCAGCGAAGCTAGGTTTCATGTTTGGGTCCAGGGCAAAAGAACCCCAGCCTACTAGGCTGCCTTGGTGACACGCAGGCTGGGAGGGTCAAGCCCAGCAAGCCAAGGGTTTACGTCGTGTGGGCAGAGGCGAAGCGGGGGCCTAGCAAACGGCTTCAGGCCTTTAGGTTTGTCTACCCAATTTTTTTTTCCGACATTGTTAGGTTTAGGAAAACCTTATAATTGCTTCTAATTTATTTTAATTCTTTGACTCACAAATTCCACATAGCATAATTGCGTAATGCATGAAACAAATATATATATTGACAAATATATGAACATATGCAATATATATATCGGAAGGTAAATATAAATGTAGGGGGTTCATCTATCATGGGGAATGTTTTCATGCTTCACGGTCGTTTCAAATATCTTACTTTATTTTAAGCGTACATGATTGGCAGAAAACAAATAAAAGTCTTTGAATTTGTAGAAGATCCATCTCGGAAAGCCGGAATTGCATCTCTAATGCGTTGTATCACGTTCAATATAGAAAAATTAAATTGAATCAATAGCATGTAGATCAATTCAATAAAATAATTAATTAATCATAAAAAGAATGATTAAAACGTAATACTCCCCTGATTGAAGAATAAACTCTCTTGTTAGCGTAGCGTCAAAAGCGTGCTGATAACGCGTTGTAGGCATAATTTATTGAACAATTATGGAGGCCAGAGAGAGAGAGGGGTGCGGCATAGATAGAGAGAAAGAGTGACATGTGTAATTGTGGGTGTGTTATATTCCACCCAATTATGCCTTTATTTATAGTAGTAGGAAGGGTAAAACCTTTCCCTTTAGGATTACAACATTTAATAGGTAATCTACTCTTAATAGGAATATGAGATACATTCTCATATCTACTAGGATTTACACAATCATATTCCTATTCTAATAGGACTGCAACACTCCCCCTTGAGTGTGTAAATACTTAAGTAAATGGCGCATCAAGTCTTCAGTGATTAAGCAAGTATAGTTGATAAAGTCGTCGGCACAATGAGCGAATGCGAGTCTCAAATCAACGGAAGAATGCATAAAAAGTAAAACTCACAAAACCTCGCTATGGTAAAACCCAACAGCTTTCAGGTTTTTGAAATTCGTAATCATACTCTAAACCCTAACCATATCTATTTAGAGTAAGATTGGGTAGATTAAATTTGTCGATCAAATTTATAGACTAAATGATATGTCATCAATAAAAAATAAACACAATAATCAATATTTAAGTAATAATTTGATCATCATCTTACATATCATTTGGTTTATAAAATTTAATCTAAACATTTAATCTTCCTAACAATATTCACTTTTATTTATTGTCTTTATTTTGCAACTGCATTCAATTGTCTCTCATGCACGATGCATGCAATCTTTTATGCATTCACGGTCTCACAGAACAAGAAAGCTTAGCTGCCTAAATTAAGGTCCCCCTCAAAAGAACAATTTAAGAACATCTTGGACTTTCGGCTGTTGGGTTAGTGTCATGCTTTATTTGACATTTGACATTTGAATCAAATAAATTGGATAAAAAAAAATCAGAAAAAATTAAAAAATTGAAAACTGTTGTAGATATAATTTACTGAACAATTATGGAGGTCAGAGAGAGAGGGGTGCGGCATAGATAGAGAGAAAGAGAGAGATGTGTAATTGTGGGTGTGTTCTATTTCATCCCATTATGCCTTTATTTATAGAAGTAGGAAGGGTAAAACCTTTCCCTTTAGAATTACAACATTTAATAGGTAATCCACTCCTAATAGGAATATAAGATAGATTCCCATATCTACTAGGATTTAAACAATCATATTCATATTCCAATAGGACTGCAACAAAAACTTATAAATAATAAAAATGTGTAGAAAGAGATAAAAAAAAGTGTACAGAAGTTATGGTAATGTTTTTATATTAATATTCTATAGAAGAATAATTTTCTTAGAATCATAAAAAATTTATGTCACAATGTGGCCTAACCATTTATAAGAATAAACTTCACATTGTAATAATTAACTTATAAATTATTGGTCACGTCTTAAGGAAACTTGCATCCATATAGTAATAATTGTCAATAAGTACTAAAATATTCTCTAAAGTTGTTTGGGACAATACTTTATTTTTTACAGTTAATACCACGTCTTTGAACTTGCAAATACGTAATACCTCGTTAACATGGACATCTTCACGATGAAGTCAAATATTTCTAATTTCTCAAACATCTTTACAGCTTCTTGACTTGAAACTTTTGATATTTCAGTACTATCATCTTCAAAATGATCTCTTTCCTCTTCTTACCCAAATGCATCAATGATTTCTTCTTCAGTTAAAGCATACACAACTTCTAACACAGCTTAACATAAATATTTTCATTTAGCTGACTTCACATATTGATGGGTAGCATGACTGATTTGATAAAGGAAGAAGAAAAAGTATTCATTTGAATTGGTTGAATATTGCATTTGGTGTTTTGTATTAAATAGATCGCATCAAAGAGAGCACTATATGCATACATGCATCAGCTTTTAAAAATTAGGTGTCACTTTTTTTCAATGTTAGATCTTGAAAATTGGTATGCTCCACTATTAATGTAAACTTTTATATCAAACGTAAAACTTTCATTAAGGATAACTATGTCACCAAATTATATTTTTAACTACACCTCTATTAATTAATATCTTTCTTAAAATTATAAAATTAGTTTGGTCCCAACATTCTACAATATAGAGGTTTTACTTTTTCCTAATTAATCTAGGGACATTATTTTGGCACTTCACGTTTAACTTCCCACACTATTCTATCATCTTGCACCCGAGGAGTAAATAACTAATTTATAGTAACTTCGGAGTGCCAAAAATATCACTTAAGGGAGTTGATTTTTTGTACACCATTTTTAGGCTCTTACATTCTTTTCATTTCTGGCTTTCGGATTGAGTAATTCAATAAAAAATAATGAACATGATTAAACAAAGGCGTACTGTATGAGAAAAAAATATGTGTTCATTAGTTCCTAATAAGAAATGGGTCATGTTAAGGTTAGTTGTGTATGATATTTATGATCGTAAATAATGATGAGGTTCATATCAATGACAAAACTAAGTAGAGGTTGTACATGCTCAACCCTAATTTAGCCCAACCCTTCGGACCTTCGGTCTAATGTATGACCGACCCCCAACTCTCCATTCGAACGCACTTTCACCACTTTAGTTTTGGAGAGCAACTTGCGTGAAAAATATGTGACATCACTATGACATCTTGATCTAATAATACAATCTTATATCAAAATAAATTTACACATAATATTAAAAATTAAATTGAAACAGCATAGTAACAATATGCCCCCTTATCTGCAAGTTATTCTCCTAGGTTCCACCATCCATTTATCAATTATCAAAATTGCTCACACGCACGGCCGCAATTGAGCTTTAGGAGCTCAATTTTGAAGAAACTACATCAACACATCATGCAACTCAGTGAATTCACGCGCGTTTTGTTAAAAAATTCGAAACCGCAAGAGACGTGACAAAAAGAAGGGTTTTTTTTGGTCATGGAAGGAATCAACGAGCTGCGTGACACGCACTGCAATACAACAGAAAGTACAAAATGACATTGTAAATATATTATCTCTACTAATTAATAATAAAAAAAAATTGTCAACTAAAAGATGCTGAAAAGACAACTTAATCTTTTATTACACAAAAAAATAATAGGTAATAATGTAATTTCACATGTTCAAATTTTATTTTTTTTTAATTAAAATCTTACCTACAGATGATGTTAAAATATCTCTAATATTTAAAATTTAAAAAAAAAAAAAAAAAAAAAAAAAAAAACCCTCCTACTCCCCCATGTTCTCTCTCTCTCTCTCTCTCCGTCTCTTCTTCTCATTTTTAAAAAAAAATATTCATACACATAAAATGTGTAAGCAAATGCTAATTTATGTTAAATGAACCTTCAAGAAAAAAGAAGAAGATAAATTTGAGGGAATGTCTGGCAATTGTGTCATGTTTAGTCATCACTCATATCATGTGTGGTTGGTTTTGGTTAAATGCGAATCTAAACAAAAAGTAAACAATTTCTGTCTGGCTGTCAAATTGCAGTACCCAGATTCCAGAAACATATCTGCCCGTCAAAATTTAACAAGTGTTTAAAAATGAAACTTCGTTTCCATACAAAATTTAACCCGAATTATCTTCAATTTTTAGGTTAAAATCTAAATTTTTAATCCAAAAAATTTAAATTTTAACTTTAAAATAATTTTTTTCGTTCAACCTTTTTGGGTTAAAATTTTAACACACGATTATTAAAGAATGAATTTATGATAATTTTTTTCTTAAAGTAACTTAAAAAAATTATGTAGACTATCCTAATTTAATTTTATGAATATTTTAACTTAAAAATATTTAGATACCAATAAATATTAAAAAATTATTATACCGGCACCATGAAACTCGTGGAACACTACGAAAGAATATGAAACACATAAACTATTTTTTTAATTACTTTAACAATTAGATTTAAATTTGGACCATTAAATTTTTTTCACCGTTAGATTTGATCAAATTAGATCTTAACCGTTGGATTCAATGAGTTTATAAATATATAACTAAAAAACATATGGTGGGTCAGCCCTACTAATCTAGGGAGAAAATTTGGCCCAAGGGTTGGAGCAAGTTGAGGTAAGTTTAAAACCTAAAATTTGAGTTTTACTCCAATGATTGGAGTATGTCTTACCATCATAAACTATAGTGTAGGTTGAGTATACACCTAATCATTTGCCACATGTCTTTTCACTTAATCTTGGTTTTTTTTTTTTTCAAAATTGAAAAATGAGCATTTGATATGAAAGTTAACCAAAGTTAGGTGAAAATATACAACAGATGATTATGTGTATGATGAGCATACGCTAGAGTTATAGTAGTGAACAAGTAATGGCACAAATTGTGGCTCCCCAATAAACAAAAAAATGTAGGAGCTTTCGGGTTTGATTCTTCGAGATAGTGAGTCTGCTTGACTGTGATTATGAGCAGAATAAAATTTTCAATAACTTCTTCTGACCCGAAAAGAGTAAATAATTATATCTTACCACCAGTTGTTCATCGTTTTTTTAGAAAGGAAAAAAAGCAAAAATGCTTTCGACTTAACCACGCTCCACCAGTTGCAGCGCGCATCACTTGGACTTCTTTTTCATTAAATTGTCCCCAAAGCGCGCAAAGAGTGCCAACCAACTTTTAGGAAATGATGTCAGGAAATGATTATAATTTTGAAACCTTTTTTAGAACTATATTATAAGAGCATTTTTAAAACAGGGTTGTAAATTGACCAACAGGATCTTCTTCAAATTCTTTTGGTGGGGATTCTGGAGATTCGTAAATCGTGCTCGTAAATCGTACATCGTATAATTAGTTTTTGTCAAGTATTATTTATGTTTATCTTTAAATAAAAATATTTAAAATAATTTCTGATTGCATGATATACGAAAAACGGACACGATTCATAGATATCCGAGATCCTCACAAAGAGGATCCGACGAGGATCCGGACTCGTAAATTGAGATGTAAAAGTTATATTTACAATTTTATTTTATTTTATATTTTAAAAATATATTTATTTTTGTTCTCATTCGTTAGAATTTCTGGCCAACCGAAAATACAAAATGCTCATTGCAAGGCATTTGCATCTTCCATTGAAAATGTTCTATATACAGTACTGCTGTAATGATATGTCCAGCTGCTCAGGCAATAGAGTAATGCCAGGTAGATTAAATTTACAAACAAATGATGTGTCACTAATAGAAATAAGCATGTTAATCAATACTTAAATAATAATCCAATTATCAACTTTCATGTCATTTAGTTTACAAAATTTTAACTACATATTTGATCTCCCTAGCATTACCCATTACTAAATGACTCGTCGTTTTAAATTTTTCTTTCATTTTGAATACTAAAAGATTAGGAGAACGACTTTTATTTCATGCATTGAGATATTACTAGTGAGATTAAATTTGTAGACTAAATCTTGTAACTGAATGACTTGGATACTACGAGTGTTAAGACGACCATGTTAGTTACTACAATTAATTAGTTACCGTAATTTATAACCAGAATTAGTTAATATGAGTGTTAAGACGACATGTTAAAAAATAGGGTGTGTTGATGCACAAAATCAGCGAAGACTTTGGTACAACAGAAAGTGTCAGGTTTTGTGACCTTCGCTTGGTTGCTTGGTTGCTTGGTTGCTTCAGTCACTAGTGAGGATAAGTACGTAAATGAATAGAGACAGAGAAGCAAACACAGGATGTACGTGGTTCATCCAGATTGGCTACGTCCACGGAGTAGAGGAGTTCTTATTAGTAGTGAAGGGCTTACACAAGTACAAAGGATCAAGCTCTCAATTTAGTGAGTTCTTGTGAATGATTTAACACAAAATGGCATTAGGCAATATTGTGGGGGAATGACATCTATTTATAGAAAAACTTGTAGCTTTGTCACATTGACATGTGTCATGTTATGATTGGTTCTTGATGTTGACACGTGCTGCGCTCTGATTGGCTTCTAATCTTGACACGTGTCGAGTAGTGATTGGCCTCCTGGTCGGAGGGGAACTCTTCTGGGTCCTTGACAGTATAGCGTTGGCCGGTGCTCGGTAGTTTCGGGATTGGTCAAGTATGGTACAAACAGTGCTCCCCTAAGTTCCCGAGTGAGGGAAACTCCTCGGTTGGGGACTTGCAAGATCCAATCCCTTGAGTAATCACGAAACTTCTAAGTACCGAAGTGTGGTCTGATCTTCATCTGCCCTTCTCTGGAAGTACTTTTCCTCAATCCGGGAATGGTGTATTTAGCTGATGTTGACGCACAAGGTAATGTATCAATTTCACTTGAAGCTTAGTTGTAGTTTCGGGCTTAGTCAAGTGTGATACAAACCCTATAGTAGGAGTCCCCCAAGTCGCCGAGCTAGGAGATCTGCCGAAAGAGGTGACAGACAAGGTAAGCAGTCAAACTTCCAAGTAAGCAACCCAGGATCAGAGGTTTGACTTCGGCTTCCGGTTGATTGTTCTCATTCTCTTTGTCTCTCATTCAACTGCCAGGATAAGGAGAAGCAAATGGATAAGAGATGATATGAGATACTTTTGCTTTTGAAGAAGTAACTTTCCACAGGCTTATTCTTGAACTGTGCTGGAGGGTTTTCTGGTGCCCTTCAGAGTATAAGGCCGACTCAAAAATTTGAGGGTCAAAACAAGTCCATCAAATCTAGAGTACGTTCGACCTTGATGATATGGGATACTTTTGCTGTTGACGGAATAATGAATGTGGTATGGAAAGGTGTCGTGCTGTAGTGATCTGTTTCAGCTCACCGTTGAACCTTCTGCTTCAATCTTTTGCATGGCAGAAGTGGTGTGCAACCTTTGCATTTAAATGGTCCTTCAGAACATTCCTTCATAGTGACTCATCCACGCTTGGCAGCTTCAGTGTAAAGAGCCAATATCTGATCAACTGTCATGAGGTATTTGCCGGTGGAATTCGTGACCTTGACAGCAGTTGAGGATGAGTACTCGAGAGCAATGCTAAGTAAGCAACCAGGCAAAGGCTCCAGGCAGTCAGTTCCAAATTGGAGGTTTGATTTCAGGTTCCGACTGACTGCTCTCTTTCTCCTTGTCCTGCAGGTGTGGACAAGGACAAAGACAAAGATAGGGAGAAAGCATGATATGGGATACTCTTGCTTTCGACCCTGATGATATGAGATACTCTTGTTCTTGGTGTGGCTTATTTGCTGAGGTATTATCGGGGGGAAATAAAGCTGAGTATTTCGAGAGGTTATGTTGAGGGTGCCTTTTCGAATGCGAGAAAGGGTTGAGCATTTTTGCAGGTTTGCCTGTCCGTTGAGGAGGGAGGTCAATGTATATAGGGATTTCCCAATAACAAGTAGTAATGCTATTCCTTTACCCTTCTTGGTCACAGCAATGTAGTGGGAGCTGCCAGCTTCACGTGTTTTAATTTTGTCAGAGCACTTTGAAAAAGTGGTATGTGGTATCTGGAAAGCTGATGTTACGTGTGAAGATTACAGACAAGCTTTATCTAAGGAAATCTGGCTCTCGAAGTTCTGAGAGTTGTGCCTCTTCGGTTTTCGAACAAGCAATCCCGTCGAGGATCTGACTCTCGAGATTCGGAAAGCGGTGCTACTCCGGTTTTTTAGAAAGTAATTATGTTGGGAGTCTTTTCTCGAATGTGAGTAAAGGTTGGACGTTCTTGCCAACCTGTCTTGCCGCAAAACCCGGAGGTCGACACACATAGGGACTTTCCAGTTGTCAAGCAGTGGTGCTGTTCCTTTACCCTTATGGGTAATAGTAGGGTAGCTGGAACTTCGAAATTCTCGTGCCTAAACTTTGTCAGAGATCTTTGACAAAGTTATATGTGGTACCCGAGGAGTTGATGGTGCATATGGAGAGCGGTGATTGAACAGTAAGATTCACGTGCTTTCTACTTCACCAGAAATCTTCGACAGATTGCCCGTAATTTCCGCAAAGCTGAGTGTGCATGTGACAGGTGCTGACGAGGCTGAAAAAGCAGGTGATTCTTCGATTTCTGAGATCGGCCCTCGTGGTCTCTGAGCAGCCCAGCTTTTGAGAAAGCAAACGCCTCTTCGATTTCTGAGATCGGCCCTCGTGGTCTCTGAGCAGCCCAGCTTTTGAGAAAGCAAACGCCTCTTCGATTTCTGAGATCGGCCCTCGTGGTCTCTGAGCAGCCCAGCTTTTGAGAAAGCAAACGCCTCTTCGATTTCTGAAGCTCCGTCGAGTGCAGATTTTTATAGAGGCTGGCATTAAGTTCCACAGCACACTTGAATCTCTACCAGTAGAAGCTCATTTCTTGCACTTCTAAGATCTTGATTTGTCTGACCTCTTCCTTCTTCAACACATTTGAAAATGTCTGGACCCTCCGACCGTCGTTTTGACTTGAACCTTGGAGAAGAGACAGCCACGCCTTCTCCAGACAACATATGGCGCCCATCCTTCATATCCCCTACTGGTCCTCTTACCGTTGGGGATTCTGTGATGAAGAATGATATGACCGCTGCAGTGGTGGCCAGGAACCTTCTCACTCCCAAAGATAATAGACTACTTTCCAAACGGTCTGATGAGTTGGCTGTTAAAGACTCTCTGGCTCTTAGTGTTCAGTGTGCAGGTTCTGTGTCTAATATGGCCCAACGCCTATTTGCTAGAACCCGCCAAGTTGAATCATTGGCTGCTGAAGTGATAAGTCTCAAACAGGAGATTAGAGGGCTCAAGCATGAGAATAAGCAGTTGCACCGGCTCGCCCATGACTATGCTACAAACATGAAGATGAAGCTTGACCAGATGAAGGAATCTGATGGTAAGGTTTTACTTGATCATCAGCGGTTTGTGGGTTTGTTCCAAAGGCATTTATTGCCTTCGTCCTCTAGGGTTGTACCTGGTAATGAAGCTTCAAATGATGAACCTCCAATGCCTCCTCCTTCTGGGGTTTTGTCAAGTACTGAGGCTCCGGATAACCACCCTCCGGTGCTTTCTCTTTCTGGGGCTCTACCGACTGCTGAGACTTCCCCTAAGCAACCTTTGTGAAGGCTCCCTTTTGTTTGTTTATTTTGACTCATGTATATGTACATATTTGTGGCTTATCGAAAATATTAATAAATAAGCTTTGCTTCATTTCAACATATTGTGTTAAATACACCAAAGCCTTCTTCATAAAGTTCTTTGAATTTTTGCTTTTGTTGAAACCTGTATTGTTGAAGCTTTGTGAGTGAAGCATGTAGTTTGAGGTAGTGTTCCCTTAATTTCCCGAGTGAGGAAAACTTCTCGGTTGGAGACTTGAAAAATCCAAGTCACTGAGTGGTTGTGAGACTGCCGAGTATCAAGGTGCAGTAGCATATGGTGGGAGTCCCCCAAGTCTTCAGGCGAAGAGAGTTGCCGAATGAGGTGTCTCGCGTGTTACTAATTTGTCAAAGTAACGAATTCTTGTTTCGATGTCACACATTCGTATATGCTTTATCTAAAAATATTTCCAACTTTTGTGTGTTTGATGCTGCATGCTATTGACTAGACAAGATCAAGTGCAATTAGTAGCTTTTCTCTCTTTTTCATCTTTTCTTTGGTGGAATTGCTTTTCGTTTCCACTAATCAGCCTGAGTGGATGCAAGATAATACCTTTCTCTATAGCTCAGATTGCAAAGTCGTCTTCATGAAAGTTTTTCCTTATCTTGTGAACTACAACATATCCAAATTTGAGATCCATCGGAGTAGTACAACTTCAGAAATTCAAGTATGATGAGTAACTGTTCATCAATGTTCTGTTAATCCGTCAGACTTGTTGTGAGCTTCGCAACTCCATTTTCTCTTGTTCAGATCAACATACTTTCTTCATCAAAGTTGTTCCCTAACTTGTGAACTACAACATATCCAAATTTGAGGTCCCTCGGAGCAGTATAACTCCAGAAATCCAGGTATGATGAGTGACTGTTTATCATTTGTCTGTCAACCCGTCAGATTTGTTGTGAGCTTTGAAACTCTATTTTCTCTTGCTCAGATCAGCATGCTTTCTTCATTGAAGTTGTTCCTCAGCTTGTGAACTACAACATATCCAAATTTGAGATCCCTCGGAGCAGTATAACTCCAGAAATCCAGGTATGATGAATGACTGGTTATTATTTTTCTGTCAACCCGTCAGATTTGTTGTGAGCTTCGAAACTCCATTTTCTCTTGTTCATATCGGTATGCTTTCTTCATTGAAGTTGTTCCTCAGCTCGTGAACTACAACATATCCAAATTTGAGATCCCTCGGAGCAGTATAACTCCAGAAATCCAGGTATGATGAATGATTGGTTATTATTTTTCTGTCAACCCGTCAGATTTGTTGTGAGCTTCGAAACTCCATTTTCTCTTGTTCAGATCGGTATGCTTTCTTCATTGAAGTTGTTCCTCATCGACTCTTTCATAACATATCAAAAATTCAGGATGAACTAACGGTTAAATATTTCCAGATCTTCGAAACATCACAACAGCTTCGAAATCTGCAAGAAGCCGACTATCATGTTTGGAGCTTCAACACTTTAATTTCCGTCGCTCAAACAGAAATGGTTCCTTCTTGAAAGTTGTTCATATGCTCAAGAACTATAGGGTGTCCAAAATTCAGCTCCATTGGAGAAGAGCAGAGGTTGCAGAAATTTGATAGATGAAAGGAGGCGGAAGAGGGAGAGAGAGAAAAAGTCTCTTGGGTTGGATTTCTATTTTGGGGCAGATTCCAATTTTTGTAGCACCTTCATTATTGATGAATTGCTTGTACTTTTGTCCATTATGAAACTTGGGACTTTGGCTTGTTGTTGGATCTATTATAATATGTTTGGGAACATATATAAGTGAATAAATAAGAAGGAAAATTTTGGGCCCTTGTGGGTGTAAAACAAAAAATGTTTATGTTTACCCAAGTGTTTTTGTACAAGTTCAAGGGCATCTTGGGTTTTGTGAACAAAATTTGTTTATTTGGAGCAAGGTTTTGTGTTGAAGCTTTGTAGGTGAAGCTTTGGTGTTGAAGCTTTCTAGGTGAAGCTTTGATGGTGAAGCTTTGTAGATGAAGCTTTGTAGATGAAGCTTTCTAGGTGAAGCTTTGATGGTGAAGCTTTGTAGATGAAGCTTTCTAGGTGAAGCTTTGATGGTGAAGCTTTGATGGTGAAAGTATGTAGAGGGAGCTTTCTAGGTGAAGATTTTTTAGGTGAAGCTTTGTAGGTGAAGCTTTTTTAAGTGAAGCTTTTCGGGTGAAGTTTTTTTTTTTGGGTGAAGCTTTGTGGGTGAAGCTTTTTAGGTGAAACTTTGTGGGTGAAGCTTTGGAGGTGAAGCTTTTCGGGTGAAGCTTGTTGGGTGAAGCTTTTTAGGTGAAGCTTTGTGGGTGAAGCTTTTTAGGTGAAGCTTTGTGGGTGAAGCTTTGGAGGTGAAGCTTTTCGGGTGAAGCTTTTTGGGTGAAGCTTTTTAGGTGAAGCTTTTTGGATGAAGCTGTTTTTTTTTTTTTTTTTTTTTTTTTTTTTTTTTTTTTGGCGCTTGACACGGTCTTCATTTGCTTGTTTTGTAGTGACTGTGGAAGACGGATTGCTTTCTGATTGAGAAGGGTTCTGGCATCGCTTGCTATGAATGTAAAAGAGTGAGGGCTGAGTTGGCTAAATTACCTCTTTATTGAATTCATTGCCAAATGGCCTTCATTACATAGGATGCCGAACGGCTATAGCTCAACACTTGTACATCGTGAGTCTATTTGTAGTAGTACTTCAAGTGATCAGCGTTCCATGGATGGCCAAGGGTCTTGCCATCAGAGCTTCTAAGTGTTTAAGAGCCAGGGCGACTGATGTCAATGACTTCATACGGTCCATCCCAGTTTGGACTAAGTGTGCCTTCACTCGGGACTCTGTCGCAGAGTAATCTTTTCTTTAAGACCCAGTCTCCTATTTTGAAAGAACGAGGCTTGACCCTAGAGTCATAATAGTTGGAGATGCGCTGCTTGTAGGCGACATTCCTCAAGTGAGCTTGGTTTCTGTGTTCCTCGACTAAATCCAAGTTGAGGGTGAGTTGTTTGTCATTTTCACTTTGAATGTAGTTCTGGACTCGGAATGTTGCTTGCTCGAGCTCAACAGGGACAACCGCCTCTGTGCCAAAGGCAAGTGAGAATGGAGTTTCTCCTGTTGAAGTCCGATATGAAGTGCGATATGACCAAAGAACTTGGGGTACAAATTCTGGCCAACAGCCTTTAGCTTTGTCCAAGCTGGTTTTCAAAGTGCGCTTGATTATTTTGTTGATGGCCTCAACTTGTCCATTAGACTGGGGATGAGCTGGAGAGGCAAAGCATAAGTTGATGTTGAACTTAGAGCAGAACAACCTGAACTTCTTGTTGTCAAACTGTCGCCCATTGTCAGTGACTATCGCATTGGGAATGCCGAATCTACAAAGGATGTTCTTCCACACGAAGTCTTCTATCTTTGCCTCAGTAATGGTTGCCAAGGGTTCTACTTCGGCCCACTTTGTGAAGTAGTCCACTGCAACGACTGCGTAACAGACTTTGCCCTTCCCTGCCGGCATTGGGCCGATCAAATCAAGTCCCCACTGGGCGAAGGGCCAAGGGCTGATCATAGGAGTAAGAGGCTCTGGAGGGGAATGAGGAATAGTTGCATATCGTTGACATTTGTCACATGAGAGGGATACTTTGATGGCATCCTGGTGGAGTGTTGGCCAGTAATATCCTTGGCGAAAAGTCTTGTGTGCTAGGGACCGAGATCCAGCATGATCTCCACAGACTCCCTCATGTATTTCCCGAAGGACGATTTCCGCCTCGGCAGGCGTAAGACACCTTAAGTATGGCAGGCTAAAACCTCGCTATTGTGGCGATACCCTTGACGCGGGTTTGACCCACTGCATTGACTGCCTGGGGGCGAGCGCTATTGTGGCGATACCCTTGGTTATCGGGATAGTGTCCCTTACTCTTTTTACTGAAAGGAGAGTGGTGAGGATGGAAATCCTTCCTCTTGCCTTGAAATTGATATGTCTGTTGATTCGGTGAAGCATTATGCAAGGCATGGGGAGGTGCCACTGCTGTTTGGAAAGTCGAGGTCTTCTCATTTAGGTGAGTCTGGCTTCCACCTCCCACTTGTTGATAAAGGATGGTTGTAGGGGGTTTCTCCTGATATGTCTTTGCCTCGGCGGAGGCATGGTTATAAGCCTGCGCCATTACCTCAGAGTAAGTCTTCCAAGTATTGGCATTGATCATGTATTTAAAGAAACAATCACGTAGGCCTGCCGTGAAGGCTTTGAGGGCAGTCTTGTCGTCTGCCTCGGCACACCGGGAGTATTCATGGCTGAAGCGGCCAACATACATACGTAATGACTCGTCTGGCTTCTGGCGGATAGTGTACAAGTCATCTGCAGAGTGCAAGCGATCGGTTTGGAAAATGTGTTGGGAAACAAATAGTTTCCTCAATTCCTCAAATGAGTCTACCGTCTCAGGTGTAAGACGACAATACCAATTTAGAGCTCCACTAGAGAGGGTGGAGGGGAAGAGAAGACATCGCTCTTCGTCGGTGTGCATCCGGTATGCCATGGTGGACTCAAAGAGGTTAAGGTGCTCAATCGGGTCCTCTTTTCCAGTATAAAGTTGCAAGCCAAGCTTTTGCTTTGTCTTTGCTTGAAGGGGGGTGTTGAGGATCCTCCTTGTAAGAGGGCCAGGCCTGGGTTGGTTCCAGTCAGGTATTTCAGCCTGACGTTCAGCCTTCAACTTGTTTACTTCCTCAAGAAGTTGTAGGACAAGGGGGTCCTGAGCGGAGTTATGTGCCACTGGAGCTTTCCTTCGTAAATCTCCATCTCCTCTTGGAATTAGGAAGGTTTGATCAAGGGCATGTGATTTTTCCCTGGACTCGCTGTACTGGCTTCCAGGGTATGTCTGTCGGAACACCTCTGAGTCCCCTGTACCCTCATGTCTCTCTAGGACTTGTTGCCCCTTCCCCAAATTGGTGGCCGGCTCGGGCCGTGGCAGGGGACCGAGTCTCTCAGAAATCCTTGGGTCATTGATCTTTGAGCTTATATGGATGGAATTCTCTCGACGTTGCTTCAGGAAATCCCGACAATCGCGAAAGACGGCTTTCGAACCTTCTGCCCCTTCAGCAAAGAGGTGTCTCCCTCCACTTCTCATGGTTCGGGTCGAAGCAACTGGGTTAAGAGAAGCCTCATGTTGATTATCAAGTCGAGGGGTAATCTGTTCCCTATCAGGGATATCTATGTCGAATGCATGTGACCCTCCATGTTGGAGGGCACCCAGTTGATGGTTGACTTCCACGGGGGCAACAAGCTCGCGTGTCTGAGCTTGCCTAGCTTCGTGGAGTGTCTCGAAGAGCTTCTCATATTGCTCCTGGAGGACCTCATTCCTCATTGCTATCTTGTTGTTCTAAGCTTCCAACTCATCGACTTTAGCTTGAAGAAGAACTCGTTTTCCTTCCTTCTTTCGTTGTTTCGCACTATGTGCAAGGGGGGTGTCATTCTGTGTGCTGTGGCTTCCTTCGCTTCCCATGCTGGAGAGGGATGCCTGATCAAAAGAAAGTGTACGAATGATAGAAACCAGCTTGACACAGCTGAAGAGAGTAGGAATAAGTGTCGTTTCCCACAGACGGCGCCAAATGTTGATGCACAAAATCAGCGAAGACTTTGGTACAACAGAAAGTGTCAGGTTTTGTGACCTTCGCTTGGTTGCTTGGTTGCTTGGTTGCTTCAGTCACTAGTGAGGATAAGTACGTAAATGAATAGAGACAGAGAAGCAAACACAGGATGTACGTGGTTCACCCAGATTGGCTACGTCCACGGAGTAGAGGAGTTCTTATTAGTAGTGAAGGGCTTACACAAGTACAAAGGATCAAGCTCTCAATTTAGTGAGTTCTTGTGAATGATTTAACACAAAATGGCATTAGGCAATATTGTGGGGGAATGACCCCTATTTATAGAAAAACTTGTAGCTTTGTCACATTGATATGTGTCATGTTATGATTGGTTCTTGATGTTGACACGTGCTGCGCTCTGATTGGCTTCTAATCTTGACACGTGTCGAGTAGTGATTGGCCTCCTGGTCGGAGGGGAACTCTTCTGGGTCCTTGACAGTATAGCGTTGGCCGGTGCTCGGTAGTTTCGGGATTGGTCAAGTATGGTACAAACAGGGTGAACTGCCAATTTAGTCCCAAAATTATCACTAGAGATAAATTTGGTCCCCAAACTATTTTTTTAAGAAAAATCAGTCAAGAATTATAAAAATCTGTCAATTACATCCTAATATTAATTAGATTCGAAGCTACTATATTCAATTTTCTGTCACTCTAAGTCACGTTACTTGTATGTGATACACATTGGATGATAGATTGATAATTTTTCTTAAAGAAATAGTGTATGGAGTTATTTTGGAGGGTAAATTATACGTTAGATTCGTAACCTATATGAAATGTTAAGGGTTTATACGTGAGAAAATGACGGTATTACACTCTAAAGTGTATCAAATGACTTAAGTTGACAAAAAATTGGATAAAATAGCTTTGAATATAATTGTAAGGATGAAAATAATAATTTTAATGAATTTAGGGACTTATTTTATCGAAACTAATAATTCAGGAATCTATTTTTTACTAAGATGATAATTCAAAGACTAAATCGACAATTCATCCTAAAAAATAAGAACCCTTGGAATTTCTTTATATTGATCTTTGAAAGCAAAAGATGAAAGACTGCACGTATGTCGTATGTAGACGACATCAAGCAAAGCAAACCAACATTACAGGTGGGTGTAAGTGTAACGGTGCATGGTGCATGCATGCGTGGAAAGGTTCGGTACATATGTTCAGGTAAAAAATTATCTGCCGGTAGGAAGCAAGTTGATCATTTTCCTACTACGTCAACGTGGTAGCTTGTCGCTGGTTGTCAACTTGTCCTTGTCTTCTACACCAATTAGGAGTTACTGGCTACTAGCTAGTACGTAGTAACTCTCAACAACATGATCCTTTTCCCTTTGGGAGGCTTTATTAGGACAACAAAAGAAAATTTACTCCTGATAGGCAATAACTTTGAAAGCAGTGTATTACCCGGTGGTTAGGATTTTTTATTTGAACTCACTGTGTTTATGTTCAAATCTTACTTTGGATTTTTATGTAAATTAATATCAGAATGTCGCTTGTAATAAAAAAAAAAATAGACACTAATACTACACAAGGATAGAACCATGACCAAACAGTATGCAAAGGGAAGTGGATTTCCACCCCTTTTTCCAAATTTTCACTTTGTTTTTCTTTGATTTATTTAATGATGGCTTCAAAAACGTGTAAAAGATGAAAATATTAGTCCAAAATCGCTCATATACGGTAAAGCCAGTTTAAGGGTCAATCGACTTAAAAAAATGATTGAATTCAAATGTTGTAACTCAATACACTTTATCCTTTGCTGTCACATCCCGATCCGGGCCCCCACCACATTCCAAGCTCAACTTTGTCGTAGCACGATATTGTCCACTTTAAGCCCCGACCACGCCTTCACGGTTTTGTTTCTGGGAACTCATACGAGAACTTCCCAGTGGGTCACCCATCCTGAGAATGCTCTCTCGTGAACTCGCTTAACTTCGGAGTTCCGATGGAACCCGAAGCCAGTGAGCTCCCAAAAGGCATCGTGCTAGGTAAATATGAGAATATACATATAAGGCTTACATGATCCACTCTCCTGGACAATGTGGGATGTTACAATCCACCTCCCTTAGGGGCCCGACGTCCTCGTCGGCACACCCACACTGAACGGCAGAGTAGCTCTGATACCAAATTGTCACATCCTAGCCGGGGCACCCACCACATCCCAGGCTTGACTTCGTCGTAGCACGATATTGTCCGTTTTGGGCCCTGACCACGCCCTCACAATTTTATTTCTGAGAACTCACACGAGAACTTCCCAGTGGGTCACCCATCCTGGGAATGCTCTCGCTCGAACTCACTTAACTTCGGAGTTCCGATGGAACCCGAAGCCAGTGAGCTCCCAAAATACCTCGTGCTATATAGAGATGAGAATATACATATAAAACTTACAAGATTCACTCCCCTGAACGATGTGGGATGTTTCATTCACTTGAAGTTCTATATTCAAATCCAATTTCTGAATATTACTTGTCGAAAAAACTGATTGTTTAATGGATTAGGGGTCACATCTTAATTTTGTTAAAGAATTGAGTTAGAAGGAATACATTAATTTTGAAGATGACGGTCAATCATGACTATAGAGTCATAAAATTCAATTATAAAATTATTGATATGATTTAATCGTAGCTTAGCTTAGCTATATGTAGGCAAAGTAGGAGATGTGACACAATAAGGTTGCCCAAACACAAAATAAAAGAAGGAAGATTCCCAATCTCCTTCAACCATATACGTTTATGTTGTCAAATCCGAATATGTCTAATGAAAGACCATCTTTACCAATCTTTATATTATTAAAGTTTTATCATAATCCATCGGTATTTCTCAAATTAGATCTAAGTCCTTGCTCTACACACACACACACACACACATGCATGGTGCATGTTATTATTATATTATTCATTATTGTTATTGGATGGGAGGTGGTCAAACTTTGTTTTGGACATTGACTGTAGATGCCTTGCAATTGCCAAACATGTACAGCTTTCATTCACATGAAGAAACACAGTTTTTAGAAGACTACATTGAAGACAATATTATTATTTAATTATTAGTTTGTTTCTTTAAAACTTAATTTTTATTTTTTGATATAATGATATATTTACACTAAACAGTGTCGGAATAAATTGATTCCGAACTCGTTATTCACAAAAATCGAATCTAAGATCGTTCACTTATAATTAACGAAAAACACGATTAAACTGTGGTATTAAGTGACTTTTAACTTTTTATTAATTTTTCAGAATATCATTATGTAGTTGTTTACATATTTATCATTTGGATAATGTTAGACAGACCAAAATTTTAAACTAAATTTACAAAATAAATTATGTGCTACCAATAAAAAATAAGTATATTAATCGACATTTAAGTAATAATTCAATTATCAACAATCACGTCCTTTAGTTTATAAAATTTAATTAAAAGATTCAGTTTCTTGACAGTAACCTTATCATTTAGAATGACAAATAGTAAAGTGCGCGCGAGGGAAAAACAAAATATTTATGCAATGTAATTCAACGGCGGGTCCAAGCATATAGAAAGAATGACATAATGTCTTTTGATTTACAGGATTTAGAACATCTGATCATAGTCTGTCTTCCACTATCTCTGCAAGTGTGCCGCAGCCGCGGCCTGCTTCCCATTGCAATTTGCACTCCGGTAATCTTTATGCCAACCAAACTTTTTATCTCTTAACAAAAAAGGGGAAACTTTCACAAACACCCTTACTAATTTACCAACCAAACTCACATGCGAATGTACCACCTTCACTAATTTTTGTCAAATCGTGACGTCTGCAAGTTATATGGGACATTTTTCTAAAAGTCCTTTTTTTGTTTTTTCACTTGAATGATTAGGCGGTTTTATCAATTTCGACGGTTTTTTTGTCAGAATACAATTTGAAATTAAAAATTTCAAGAAACTTATTTTCTTTCAGTAAGTACATTCAGAATTAAAAGACCCCTAGGTGATTTTAGATATGAATTCAGTTTACCCAAGTTCGTGAGCCATATTTTCTGGCTTATCCAAAAACAAGTTATCGTCACCAAAATTCTTACCCAAGGTGCTCAAGTACACAACACATGACGACTTTGGATGCAATTGTTAATGAAAATTTGACATAGGTGGTATATCTACACTGAAAGTAGAGTCTAGGTTCGTGTTGACAAGATTTTTAATTTGGTTGGTATCTGCACACATGCATAATGTCCAAATGGTATTTGTGCAAATCTACTATATATACAAGAAAAAATATTAGTATAATTGCAGTTATGGTTATTTCAAATTAACCTTATAGATGAGTATTAGCTGCGAGGTTAATAAATTTGACCCCACTAATTAGCACCGCCAAGACAAATTTCTCAAAAACACATGTAAATGTAATGGCCAGCTCAGGAGTAAGGTTTTGTTTCATTTCAGCTATAATTGCATGGTGGATTACCTAAACTCCATTAAATATTTATATTTATAAGCGACTATCACATCTGCATGCATTGTCAATTACTCATCAATTATTGAACTGAACACCATATTAGTCTAAAATCACATGCACGAGACCCCATAACAGACGAATCCGGATCCTCTCTGGTTTCTTTGCGTGAGGATTTTAGGGATTCATGAATTATGTTTATTCATTATATATCGTGCAGTCAGTTTTCGTTAGGTAATGTTTATGTTCAATTTTAAATAATAAAATTTGAAATAATTTTTTATCGCACGATATACGATGAACGAACACAATACACAGTATCCTGAAATCCTCACAAAGAGAATCCGGATAGGATTCTTGTTCATTACAGTATCACCTGTTGAACAGTCTGGTTCAGTACTAGTAACTACAATGATTTAATATATGTGATTAATTATGATCATAATTATCTAACTATGATCTTAATTATCTAAAGATTAACTACCAAGATAAGTTGTTACTATTGAAATATAAGAATTGGGAAGCACGGGGTTGTATTAATTATCATCTAAAGATTACTACCAAGATAAGTTGTTACTATTGAAATATAAGAATTGGGAAGCACGGGGTTGTAGTTCAGTTGTTAAGTGCATATTCATCCTTGAGCCGAGGTCTTCAGTTTCATTCCTCCCTCCTCAAATATCACTTTTATAATACATACATACATACATACATCTATGGTCAAGATCGGGGAACAAATAATTTTTTTTACTCACTTTCTTAGGGTCTACCTGATAACATTTTTTAACAATCCGTACAGTTTAATTTTCAATTCGTTATTCATAGGTTATCCTTACAAAACTTTTAGGCAAATCCAAAACTATTAAGACATTCAGTTGTAGTGAAGAAAATGGATGTCTACGGTTTTAAACAGAAACACTAAAATAACTATTATTTAATCTCATGGTCATATAGTTTTAGATTTGATTGATTTTTGGTAAACGTGATCTTTGATAGAAGGTCTAAAAGATGAATGGTTTAATCTTTAAAATACATTACGAAATTGGCCCTATGTGTCAAAAAATAAGCGTCCTCCGATCCTAATCTATATATAGAAGAATTGTAAAATTAGCATTGACTTATAACCACAAACATGAATCTAAATAATATTTATCTTTTTGCAATCATTGTACAATTTTGCAAAAAAATTGTGAACATGTGAATTGCAGAGTATGATTTGGATTTTCTTTTGCTTGCAGGGAAGTCGTAAAAAATTATGAATAATGCAACAACCTTGACAGGGACAAATCAAAGCCAAAAGCCAAAAGCCAAAACCTACATTTTCATACAAGCAAAGCAAGGTTGTTAAACATCTATAGAAAATATGGTAATCCCTTACCAAATGCATTATAAAATAGAAAAAGAAAAACCAACCCACTTAGTTTCCTGTGTAAGCCTGTAAGGGCTTTTACTTTTATTTTTCTCTTTGGGGTCTTCAGGTTCCAAAGACGTTGTCAGAATTCAAACTTTAATCGGACTTGTGAAGGTGAATGAGTTAATACAAATGTTTGTCCTCAAAGAAACTGACAATTTGTGAAAGTCCTCTTAATTTGTTGTTTTTCTTGCCTTCGCACTAGGGTTTCCAAATTCATTAAACTCTACTTTTATCTTTCCTTCACGGTAATTGCATATAGTTCTTCGTAAAATGATGAATATGGAAGATTCGAACTTGTAACTTCTTTTAAAATTGAAAAACGAAGTATTACAGCTTCGCGTGAGGTCCCCATCGCACCACTGACTTTTTTGTCTTCTTATATTCTCTGTGGTAATTCTATGCTTCCTAGATTTCCATTAATCAAGTGATTCATAAGTTTGTCAACTGCAGTTTCACATTTGAAGTTTAAACTCTATGATTTGTCCTACCTAAACTATCAGTACCTTGTGTTAGGTAGAATGTAGGGCAATTAGTAGGAGTGATAGTTTTTGACATTTGGTTGCAAAAATGATCAGTTTTTAGTAATGATAGCATATTGATCGTATATTGATGACTTAATGATAGCATAACAAAGCATACAATGATGATATAATAACAAGGTAATAAACACTACTATTTTTACAACTAAATGTAAAAAACGGATCATACCTGCTAATTGTCCTAAACTATATTCTAGCTCTAGCTCTGTCAATTTGCATGGCTTTTACACACACACATATTAGGATAATGTTAAGGAGACTAAATGACAAAATTTTGTAAACTAAACGAAATGAAAGTTGACTATTGGATTATTACTTAAGCGTTAATAAACGTGCTCATTCCTATTGGTGACACATTATTTAATTTGTAAATTTTGTCTACAAATTTAGTCTTCCTATCATTACCCATATATATATATATATATATATATACATGTGTGTGTGTGTGTTTATATAATTTTGTTTCTTAATTTTCTTGATTCAGCAAGATGAGGATGACAAATGAAAAGATACAAGTAGCAAAACCATGCGAGACAACTTGATGAGTGTGACTCCTTATCCATAAAAAAAAATATGGGATCATGAAACAACTCTACATATAGTTAATCCATTCGAACAGTTTGATATCCATCATCTTAGAAGGATCCAGCTCTTAGAACAAAACAGAATAGGAACAAGATCATACAGGCATCTATGCATACATTCATATTTCATACTTGAACGAGTGCATGATAATTTATGCGAATTTTTTCCGACTCTCCTACAATATTATGAACACAATTTAATATATACAGCTCAGTATAAAGTTGTACCTACTCCTACCGTTGATATAGCATCTTAGTGCCATGCCAACAATTTTTTTATCATTTAAGATTTATACACTTGAAATTGTGTAAGAAGCACCTCCTATTCTTTTGGGAGAAGGATTCTCTCCCCTCTTTTTATTGAATCTCACATCAGTCGTAGTAAAAAATAAGTAATAGTTTAAATATCATAACTGTATTCTAATTAACACCGAGATATTTTGTGATAAAACCCCACACTTGATAGATTATGTAGGTGGTAATTACCAAGTTGGGGACAGTATCGGTGTTGTTGGAAGTGGGCTGTATGGCTCGCCTCTCTGATAATTCTACATAGTATCAGAGTTAGGGAGTGGAGCCGTACTGTACTGCCACGTGATGGGTTGGGGGAGGGGGCATGTTGAATCCCACATCGGTTGTAGTAAAAAATAAGTAATAGTTTAAATATCCTAACCCCACTATAACTAACACCAAGTCTTTTAGTGATAAAACCCCACACCTGACAGATTGTGCAGGTGGTAATTACCAAGTTGGGGACAATATCGGTGTTGTTGGAAGTGGGTCGTATGACCCATCTCTTTGATAATTCTACATTTTTTCCCTCCCCTTCCCTCCCTTTCCCTCCACTCTCTCATGGTTAAACCACGTCAACATCTTATATTAATTTTTTATAAAAAGAGAAAAACAAAATAAAAAAATGTGAGAGGAAGGGATGAAAGGGGATGAAAAGAGTAGGGGATAGAATCCTAGTGCATCCTTTTGGATGAGTTTGCCAGTTGCCACCAAAAACTTGAAGCTCTATTCTGGATGAGTTCGCCACAAAAAACATTTTGCAGATAAGTACATTTTGGTCCTCTGGATTGGTAGGATTGATCCTTGATCCTGCATCACTATCTGTGGGCCTAAAGATATGAACATGTATTAGCTTAAGTATCTGATGTCATCTTAAATGGATTTTAACTTTTGGTTAGCCATAAAGGAGTAAGTGGGCCTAGTGTTTTCTGCCTTTTCACTCTTCCTAATGAAATTAAGAATCTTAAAACACATTGTATATAGTTCAAGCATTTGACATTGAACACTTTAATAACACGTTTACTAATTCGTAACCTGGCGAGGAAGAACGGGTTTGAGGAGTCAGGATTCAGATTTCATTGAAAGATGTATGTTCAACTATCCAAAATCGGAGTAAGCTGATGCTGATTTTATATACACATGACGGTAAAGGTAGCAAAAAGCGCATACATTGTGTATGATATACAATAATATGTACATGATTGCGATGGGGTTTTTGGTGATCTTTTGGCAAGGATAAAGATGACATATTTGGTCACTATACATCTTAATGGCTATGAGGTACAAAGAGGGTCCAACACATACCCAATTTCTTGGACCACCATGCATTCCAATGGCACGAAAGGCAGATAGTTTGGTTTCCTTGTGCCACACTCACCTCGTTAATTATTGAAATTGGTTAATTGAGCCAACTAATCACTGACCTTTGTGTATATGAATCTGTTTCAGCAAGGCCTCCATTATATTGGATGGGGATGACATGCATTTAAGCTTATCCAGAAAGTAACATGGCCCTACTCTTATCGCAATACCTGTGGCCAGATGGTACCACTTTTCTGGGTTTTCTTTCTTTCTTTCTTTCTTTCGTTTGCTTTCATTCAACATTGTGATATGATATGCAGTTATCCATTTCAACACCATGGGTTTTTCATGTTCTAAATGCACAAAAGTGGATATGCCTTATCATCCTACTCATGGAAGAGAGACACCACATTTATGATCTAACATTCTAATGACACCACGGGATCTCTCGAGGAAAATCTCGAATTGACGAGATATGGAACATAGGAATCGCTAGATATTTGACCAAATAGGATCGTCTAGCATTTAACGTATCAATAAAATACCATAGAAGGTTGAAGTGAAGGGGTTTATGTAGGACAACAATTTTCACACTCTATATTAAGTATTTTATAGTTTTTCACAATAACAATAAAAGTGTCGTAAGTCACTAGAAAAGCGCCAAAATCCTTACACAAAAATAACCATAATTAGTATTCGGTCTATTGCATAGTTTATGAATGGCCATGCAGCATGGCCTTTGAGATTGTAATGCCACATATTCTTTTTGTTGGTAAGATATTAAGATTATTGCTACATATTGATAAAACCATATCCAGAAAACAATTGGTCTTGCATGTTGGTCCTACCTGGCTCAATATACGCAACAACGATCACATGCATGCATATCCTATGATTCCCATCGTCTTCTTCATACTGTTTAAGCAGTACTAGATTTGATTCGAAGATTAAGTTTGAATTATGTCGAATGAAATGACATGTAACTAATAATGTTACCCAACTTGATTGAATTGATCAGCATGAAAATATGAATAGATTCACAACGGCTCACAATTTGAACATATTCAAGTGATAAGAGAGAAACTAATATAACCTGATAATATTATTCTTATCTAATTTTTAATATATTTCTCCTTTTTATTTTTGAGTAGGACAAAAGGGTTTGCTTAAACAAATAATTGAAGGTTCTCTATGTGACAACCCGTCCCAAATTTTACGATTTTATAAATTTTAAAATGTGAATTCACGAGAATACCCTAGAGGCGAGGGTATTGATTTTCGTTGATCGCTAGTTCATGACGCGTATAACCTATTACCTTACTGTATTTCAAAAGTACGTTGGTAAGGGTTCTTATTCATTATTCTATTCATTTTTTATAGTTATTGTTATTTTTATTAATTGAGGAGTTAGAAAAATTAAAGGGAAAAAGAAAAAAAAAAGAAGAAAATGAGGAAGGCTGCCTGATGGCAGGGAAGTGGAGAAGGAGAGAAAGAAGATGGGCACTGCCCAATCAAGAAAGAAGGAGAGTGAGAATGACGAATGGGAGAGAAGAACCAGGAGGGAAAGGCGGGAGGTGTGGAGCACCCAACCCAGCTGACCCGTACACCCACAACAAAACCAGTTTCGACCCGGTTCTAATTCCGGCTAGATTCAACCACCTTTTCTGACGAAAGTCACCCATTCTTCACCTAGAAATCATCCCTTGACCTCCCCTCTTCCATTTCCACCCAAATTTGGAAGGGATTTGGGTGTAAATCATTGAAATAAACCATGGGGGGTGCCATGGGGCCCTTGCTCGAAATCCATCAATCGTGAAACCATCTCTTTCAATTACCACCACTAGAACACTCCTCTAGAACCCAGGAACAAAGCCCAGGCAGTGGTGGAGGTGTCGGAGCAAGTTTGGAGGTCAAATCGAGCACACCTAAGTGTAGGGTTTTCGACGGGTTTTTATGAAATTGAAGCTCTTCCCGGCATATTTGGCCTTGGTCATAGGTATGAAAGTTACTCTACTCATTGAGATCTTCATTCCTGTAAATTTTGGTAATTTTTTGAAATAGTTGGATTTTCCGGCGAGTCGGGACGGCCGACCGCCACCCACGACGGCGTGTGGCCAGGGGGCCGTCGATGTTATTCTTAGGCTAATTAGATGCATTGAGTTCAGTTTTGGTAATTGTATGACGTAGGTTGATTGTTAGGATCTAAATTCTTTACCTTACGTTAATAGGTCATTGTATAAATCGACGATCTGACCGTTGGATCGTTATCAAACTTTAATATGGTATAGTACGTAATATTTGAGGACCATAGGAACTTACAGATTTGGAATCCGATATACAGATCTTCCTGAATGAGATTTGTAAGTTCATAAAATAAAAGGTTAACCGCCACTTGGTTTTGGCAATTGACGGAGATCCAACCATTGGATCGTAATGGAACTTTAGGATGTTGTTCTAGAAGTATAATGTGGATCTTTGGAAGTAAGGGATCTGAAATCCGTGATGCGGATCTTCCGAATCAAACTACGTAAGGATGTGTTTATATAAATTATGTATTATGTTAATAAGAATTCTGAGACGTGATTTGATAATTGGTCATAGGCGACGATGGTTCGTGATGTCTCGATATTCATGCTAGGGAGTTGTGCCGCGGACCTCAGGTGAGTGGATCTTTTCCTTTTTATCGTATATATATACACATGTATATATATGTTCTAAAGTACTACAAGATGGTTGAGTTTAGATTATGTCATAGTATATGTGACAACCCGTCCCAAAAATTTTGTTTTCTATTTATTTTAATCGAGGGAATCGACGAAAATACCTTAGAAGTGAGATCATTGACTTTAGTTGACCATCTTTTAGTAACTCGTATGTGTCATTATTTGTCGTACTCTCGAAGTACTCGACGATACGAATGCATAGGTGTAAGCAGAATTGAAAGCATAACTATTGATAAAATTTTATGAGACTTCGAGTACTGAAGACAAATAGATAAATTTCATAATTGGGAAATATTTTTGTGACTTGTTTTTTTTTTGGGAGCCATATGAGTGGCAGTGAAGGAAAAGAGAAAGGAAAAAAGGCTGCTGCCCAATCGGGAAAAAGGGAAGGGAGGAAGGAGAGATGGGAGGGTGGATGGACCAACCAAGAGAAGAGGGATGAGAGTCTGACCAATCAGAAATAGAAGAAAGAAGGAGAAAGGAGAGAAGGGGAGAAACGGGGAATCACGACCTGCGAACTGGCAACCCGAACCGATCGGTGTTCTTGACATTTTCGACAGGTTTTGGCCCATTTTTCCGGCCAATCGCATCAAACCAACACCTGTAAAACCCTCTAAGACCTTCCCTCTTCCTATTACACCTCAAAAATCAAGGGTTTTGGCTTTGAAATTGGGAGAAACCGCATTGAGGGGTGCGGCGGGTTTGGGTTCAATTTACCTAAATCTGAAACTAATCACACGCATCTTTACCACCATTAGACTTCCCTTGAGGTATGGAATAAAGCCCAATCAGTTGTAGGGGCGGTAGATCATCAAGGAGGAAGAATAGAAACACACCCACACTTAGGGTTCCGACGGATTTTAGCTAAATTGGGACTTTTCCCAATCAAATTATCCTTGGTCACAGGTATGAAAGTTGCCCTACTCATTAAGACCTTTATTTCTGTAATTTTTGAGAATTTTTAGAAATAGTTGAATTTTTCCGGTAAGTCGGGGAGGCCGACCGTCACCCGCGGCGGCACATGGCCAGGGGACCGTCAATGTTATCCTTAGACTAAATCAGATGTCTTGAATTCAGTTTTGACAATTGGATATCGTAGGTTGATCGTTTGGACCTAAACTCATTAGGATACGTTATTTGGTAAAGATATGAATTGACAATCCAACCGTTGGAACGTCACCAAACTTTAGTATGTTATAGTACATAATATTTAAGGACCATAGGAACTTACGGATCGGGAATTTGATATACGGATCTTCCCGAATTGGATTTGTAAGTTCATAAAATAAAAGGTTAACCGCCACTTAGTTTTGGCAATTGGCGGAGATCCGACCGTTGGATCGTAATGGAACTTTATGATGTTGTTCTAGAGGTATAATGTGCATCTTTGGAAGCAACGGATCGGAAATCCATGATGCAGATCTTCCAAATTGAATTACGTAGGGATGTGTTTTATGTAAATTGTGTATTTTATCGGTACGAACTCTGAGATGCGATTTGATAATTGGTCATAAGCGACGATGGTTTGTGATGTCTTGATATGCGTGCTAGAGAGTCGTAGCGCGGATCTCAGGTGAGCGGGTCTTTCCTTTTCTATCGTGTATATATATATATATATATTGTATATATGATTGATAATTCCATAAACGTTTATAAATTGATTATTGTTTATAATTACTGTAAATGCTTTGAATGTACTAGTGTGAACTACAAATGACTTGATCTCTATCGTGTGTGTATATATATATATATTGTATATATGATTGATTATTCCATAAATGTTTATAAATTGATTATTGTTTATAATTACTGTGAATGCTTTGAATGTACTAGTGCGAACTACGAATGGCTTAATCCCTATTTAGGGTATGTAAGCAGTCTAACGAAACGTTAGATGCAGCCATAACATAAATGAGATACAATAATTGAAACAAAAACCTTGTTTGGGAATTGAGTAAAGTGAAGGAAATTGGTGAAAATATGAGATTTAACCTTATGTTTTTAGTGATTGGATGTTGGTCATAAATCAATGTGGAAGGAATCAAGAAATTGAAATAAGGAAACGTAAGTAATGATAGTCAATTAAACTAGTGTTTAGTTGGATTTATCCCCGATAATTATTTTTGAAAATAAATAATTCGGTAATAGGGCGTTATAGATTGTGCATTTTACGCCACATTATATATATATATATATGTGTGTGTGTGTGTGTGTGTGTGTGTGTGTGTGTGTGTTGGAAAAATGCTATAACATGGTTGAGTGTTAGATTGCATCATGGTTTATTTATATGTATATTACATGCACATAATTATTGTAAATGCTTTGAAGTGCAAAGGCGAACGCAGGACACCCAGGTAAGTTTAGGTGAGTTTATGGTATTAGTTGAAATGATCGAGTGATGGCATGACTATATTATGTTTTAGGCAACTTCGACATTGTCGTATAAGTTGCCTATGAGTTGTATATGTCATATGAGATGCATTTAGAGCTCATAAACCTGCACCTCGATGTTAGTGCTCCTGTCCGTGGCCAAGGCACAGTCCTTCACGTGATGTTCACCTCCCGCACCTTACGCTCACCTTGGATCCAAGGTAGGTGTACATGCCTGTCGTACAGACCACTATAGGTGGTTCCGACTCGTAGGTGACCCTTGATTATTCGCACAGTCTTCACGTGATCGTAGCACTTGAGCGTACTTATTTACACCCAGTCTTGTTGTACAGATCACTATAGGTGGTTCCGACTCGTGTGCATGGATATATGATGAGCTAGCATATGTGATAAGATATGGAAAGTTGTATAGGTCACTAGAGGTGAATCCGACTTATGAGCTAGCATATGTGATGAGATATGGATAAGTTGTACATGTCACTATAGGTGACTCCGACTTATGAGCTAGCATTGATTGATGAGATATAGTTGTAGTCGTACAGGTCACCATAGGTAACTTCGACTAGCGTGCTAGTATGAGTTATTAAGTACTTGATTATTTATATTGCTAATGAGATGTTGTGATGTGGTATACTTTTGGATTTAATGTTAATATACTCTTGATTTCATGTTTATCCGTAGTATGATTTTCTGGAAGCTAATCAGGTATTACGGAGAGCGATTGTATCATTTAGAAGGTCTTTATTAAAGCTTTATTTTATGGCCACTCACTCTAGTTTTTATCCCTCCATGTCTAGTAGCAGAGCTTTTGTATGGATGAGGATTTGTGACAAGTTATGGTATTGGAGATTACCTTTAATGGTATGAAGTTCAATCCACTTTGCTGTACTTTACTTATGCTCTGACGTCACATGTGAAATGAATTCATTTCCGCTCACAGCCCACTCTTGCATTTAGACATTTTTAGGTTTAAATTTATCCACTTTTTCCGCATCATCATACTTTATGGCTTTGTCACCTTCCAGGTGTCGGCCATCACAGCTCGATTCGGAGCCCCAGTGGACATCTCGGGTCGAGGTGTGTCAGTATATCCATATACATGTTACCTACAAAGAATTGATGTGAACTACGATTGGTTTGATCCCTGTTTCGGGTACGTAGGCAGTTTAATAGACGTTAGATGCAGCCATACAATAAATGAGATTAAATAATTGAGACAAAAGCCTTGTTTGGGGAATTGAACAATGAAAAGGAATTTGGGGAAAAGGTAAGATTTAACCTTATGATTTTGGTGGTTAAATGTTGGTCATAAATTAATGTGTGAGGAATTGAGAGATTGAAGTAAAGAATCGTAAGTAACGATAGTTAATTAAACTAATATTTAGTTAGACTTGTTCCTGATAATTATTCCAGAAATAAATAGTTCGGGATTGGGGTGTTACAGATTATGTATATTTCACCATGTTATATATATGTATATATTGGTAAATGCTATAACATGGTTAAGTATTAGATTGCATCATGGCATATCCATATGTATACTACCTGTAAGTAATTTTTGTGAATGCTTTGAAGTACGAAGAGGAACGCAGGACGCACAGGTAAGTTCAGGTGAGTTTATGGTGTTACTTGAAATGATCGAGTTATGACATGACTATATTTATGCTTTAGGCAACTCCAACACTGTCGTACAGGTTGCCCGTGAGTCATACATGTTATAATAGATACAGTTAGAGCTCATAAACCTGCACCCTGGTGTTAATGCTCCCGCCCGTCGCCCGGGCACAGTCCTTCACGTGATGTTCACCTTCCGCACCTTACGCTCACCTTGGATCCAAGGTAGGTGCACAATCTTGTCGTACAGACCACTACATATGGTTCCGACTCGTAGGTGACCCGCGATTATTCTCACAGTCTTCATGTGATCGTAGCACTTGAGCGTACTTATTTACACCCAGTCCTATCGTACAGACCACTAGAGGTGGTTCCGACTTGTGTGCAGGGATATGTGATGAGCTATGAGTTCAGCCGTACAGGCCACAAGAGGTGGATTCGGCTGACATATTACTTGGATATTAATTGATGAGATATGGATAAGTCGTACAAGTCACTATAAGTGACTTCGACTTATGAGCTAACATTGATTGATGAGATATGGATAAGTCGTACAAATCATTATAGGTGACTTCGACTTATATGTTAGCGTTGATTGATGAGATATGGATAAGTCGTACAGGTCACTATAGGTGACTCCGACTTAAGTGCTAGTGTTGATTGATGAGATATGGGTGCAGTCGTATAGGTCACATTGGGTGACTCCGACTTGCGTGCTAATATAGATTATTGAGCACATGATTATTTATATTACTGATGAGTTGGTGTGTCGTGGTATATTCATGGAATTACCGTTGATATATTATTAGCTCTCATTGATAAGTGATATGATTTTCTGGAAACTATATAGGTGTTGCATCAAGGGGTTATAACGTTTAGATGGTTTCTATTAAAATTTTATTTCTAGGGCCACTCACCCTTATTTTGTTTTCACCCTCCAGGTTTTATTAGCTGAGCTTTCGTATTGTCAAGGATTCGTGGCAAACCTTAGTATTGGAGATTTCTTTCGAGGGTATGATTCTTAATCCACTATACTGTACTTACTTATGCTCTAACGTCACATGTGAAGTGGGTTTATTCCCGTTCATTCCTGCTCACTAGAGCACTCTGGTTTTAGGCACTCTTAGGTTTAAATTTATTCACATTTTTCCACATCATCATACTTTATGGCTTCGTCATCTTCTAGGTGTTGGCCAGCACAGCTCGATTCGAAGTCTTAGTGAACATCCCGGATCGGGGTGTCTCACTCTAATCGCACTTATATCCATTTATTAGATGATTAGTTATGTCCCTTTTCCCCCACTCCACTACGTCATGAATCATCACCAACCATAACAAATACTTGAATATAACCACTGCATGCATGTCGTTCATCTTGGCCATAATTGGATGTTTTATCCTCTAATTAGCATTGGTTGTAGCATCCTAATCGGATTAATTAAATAGTAGTGCAAATTTGTTAGTGATGACACATCAGCAAAAATGCAGGACCATTACGTGATAAATTTGACTTTTAATAGTTATAATGAAAGAGAATCGAAAGGTTGACATGATTTAATCTTAACTCATTTCCCACTCGTCCTCAAGACCTCGAGGGCATCGTGAAAATACAAGTGATACCTCAGAGATGCACCTTTCGATAGCCTTTGGCATGGATGAGTTTGGCATTATGATTCTTCATCTCAGAAAGTGATATCTCACCAATAATTTTTATTAAGCAAATATATAGATCTACGGACCAAGTTTTTATTTTAGGAATCATATAAAGTTCGAAGCCATTATTTTTCTGCCGGAGAGAAGCACTTGCAACCACTTTTGACTTTCAATTGATTCGAAAGCGGCATCAATCACTATATATACTGACTAATGAAGATTGATTGATTACTATAAAAATAAATTAATACATAAAGGAGGAGGTTTTGAAATAAAGGAACTAAATTTCTTAAGATTCGATAATACTTGTTTTCTCTTATGGGAAAATACACACATAACACCTCATACGAATAACTTATCTTCACTGTATGTATTTGATAATCAAAACCATTCAATTTTTAATCTTATTTAAAGATTGAATCAGAGATTGTTTACGTATCCAAATGTATAGAAAGAATTGACAATGTGAGTATCAATTGACATTTTCATGATGAACCGTTCATTTAATTGATATTTTCGGTTCGAATGATTTTTTTTGTTTTTGTTTTTTGTAAGGATGATATTCAAATGAAGATTAAGAAATTGAACAATTTCGATTAGGAAATTTATATAGTTAAAATTGGCTACTCGCAAAGAGTGAAATTTGTACATTTTCGCTTCCGCCATGAGGATGCAAGCACTATCCACGAAGATTTGTTATCTGTCACCATAATGTCTTTTGTTAAGACGGTTCCAAATCTTCATGTTCTAAACATTTGTCCATCTTTGTCAATTGTCACAAGGGGGCCATGGGCTCAACCACCCAAACCCAAAATCCACCTAACACACAATCTTTCTTTGAGTTCAGGTATGGGCTAGAGCCCCTAGTTACACCCGAATTATCCTCTAGAGTTATACTGCAACGATTAGTCACCCACAATCAGGTATCGAACTAACTACAAATACGTATTGTCAAACAAATCTGAGACCCTCTTCAAAGAAGGACAAGGATTGTCTGCCCTCCATGCCTTCCTGTTTTGTGTGATCACGATTAAGTCACGTCAATATTTTATATTATTTTTTATAGAGATAATAAGATAAAAATAAAGTAATATAAAATGTTGACGTGACTTAACCGTGACCACACAAACAGGAGAGCACGAGAGGGCACCAGTGGAAGGGCAGACAACCCTTGTCCAAGAAGAAAGCAGAGACAACTACCAATAAATTGAAGAAGTACGAAATTAGTTTCGTAATTTTGAAAACATAAACTGCAAACCTAAGCCTGGCACAACTAGAAATTTCAAGTTGGAAGTTGAGTTGAAGCAGAACCATATACTAAATGAGAACTAATCAACCATTAACCCTAATTGATTCCATCAATGTCCTCCGTGTGGTTGTAATTAGCTGTAGTACGTTTTAATATGATGACAACTTTTTGCTTAAATCCGCAACACCGATGCCGCTACTGCTGAACCACATGTTATATTTACGCGGATTCGGAGAGTATACTTTTGGATGCAAATATTAACAAATACACGCAGGATTTTACTCAAAATTGTCCGTCAATACAAAAACATACGATGGGCAGATGACTGTTCTCGTATATCCTAAACAACATTTCTCAGTTTCACGGTATTGCTACATCTAAGCAATTAGTAGACGGCGGCCAGCCTTCTGCTTACAGTACAAACAGCACACCTGATTCAGTGGCGTCTTCATTCACTAGGATGCGTGCCTGCCAAGAACAAGCAGATTGCTGAGCAAATATATGACAAATTGACATACAAGGGACTATCGGAAACCAACGAGAAAGTAATTAACATAAAGCCCTTCCCCCTGTCAAATACAATCTTTTAAGAAAAATAAAATAGTACACTGCATCGATGCATGAAACGGCTTGTGTTGCCTTACCGTTTACCTCCTTAGGCTCCTCTGAAATTATCTGCACGGAAGAATCAGTTGAGAATCCCAACTTTATCATGACTTCTTCTAAACGTTCCATATTTGTCAGGTAGAGATAACCAAGCTACATAACATGCAGGGTCAGTTTATGTTAAAAGGTCAGAATCACGGTCCTGGATAGTGAATTATAAGTTGCTTAGAGGATGTTAAATTTAAATAAGCATGTAGGATATTAACATGCAGATTGCCATCACGAACATTCTTGATTATTCCAAAAAAATACCCCTACAATTCTTACACATGCATGTGCGTGCCTAAGCTTAGATATGCATGTGTATGTGCATATTGCTATCAATGTTATGTACGTGCATAACAGTTAGATCCCAAGATTTCCTGCATTTGCGAACTGTACTATGTGGAAAACTCAGAATGTCAATGTTCTTTAGGCCTAATAAGTAATAGCACCGTCTCCCTGAAGAACCATGGTGGTTTATTGCCCAGCCAGCGTTCTTAAAGATTATGCTGGATAAAATGGGGAAAACAGTCTCATATCATAGAAAGCCTTACATGTGTAAGCATGTATTTTTTGCTTCAAATGGAATATCAACAGGAACTTGACAAATGAACCAGCAGGGGTTTCATTGTCGGCTTCCTTTAAGAATCCACGAGTATAAAATTCCAAAGATGAGAGTGAATATAAAACGTTCAAGAAAACAACAAGGTCCAAAGGCACTGACCAATGCTTCCAGTGAAGATGCTCTGTTATAAGCTGCTGAACCAGCGCGCTTTTTTGTTCGCGTTTTAGCTGAACCGATATTCTTTCCCCACCGGAGAACATTCCTGAAGCAAAAATTATCAAATGACATAAGTCAACATAACAACTACTGCACTTGGAATATATATTATTCCAGTATCAGAAGTTCCGCAGACTTTTGGCAGCCCTCCACATAATGAAGGGATGACATAGAAGGGATCCTGCAGTTATGCTTGATTCATTGAAAGATGATAGTTCTGATATGTAGCACCAAGGAAAAATAACTGAGCACAGAATATAATCTGCTGACCTTTCTTCTTCTGATAAAAAATCATCACTCAGAAGTTTCCGGAGCAGTGCATCCTGAAATGCAAAGACAAACTTTTAATAGCTCCTTTGAAAAGTATGTTCAACTCCAATCTATATAAGAAAAGAGCAGTTCAGCGTGTAAGAACTACAAAAAACCACATTTGAAACAGAAAAAAAGGGCACCTAGACAGCTAGTGAAAGCAATAGATATATGTCAAATTATTGGCAGCTGAAACAGATCGGAGTACCATATTTTATTATTTACTGTCCACAAGAATATCTGTGGGACTTTTTTTATTTGAGAAGAAACGATGTCCACAAGAATATCTATGGGACTTAAGTTATGATGATTGATGACTGGTGCTGGATTGCAAGTTCTCAAAACAATAATGCATTTTCCTTCTTATTTACTCATGAGGGTGTGGAACATAAAGATTACCACTCACAATGTAGTTCATGTGTAGTTCATTAGCATGAGTGAGCACAGGACAATAAAAAGTTAAAATTACATTAACAAAGCAGAACCACATTACACAGACACACATCGGCACAGAGGAAACAAAATCCTCATACCACTATGATATTGCCTATTTGACACAAACAATAGAACTGTTAAGAATATATCATACCTGTGCTTCACAACGCACAACTGCCATCACACGATCATTATATTCTTCAATATTCAGGGGAGGAAACAAAAAATGCCTGCGAGCATATAGCTGCAACAGAAATAGTGATAGTGAGCCATATAGGAAGTTCAAACTTCAGAAGTATAGTAATTATGTCAGTTATTATACTGCAACTAAGCAGCACCAAGGTATATGTTTTTCTCTCGTGCCTTCCAAATGATGAAAATATATGCATTCTGATTTCTGAACATGGCACCTTTTAGACTCGAATGTTCATGCACGGGGTGAATTGTTGAGCCATTTATTTGCTATATTTTTTGTGGAAACAGTTATTTAGACAATATGATCAGGTATTTTTTAATTTTATTGACCCCTTATGCGGGCTCCTTGAACCCTGTTGGTGTGGAATTCTGCACTTACTACGACATCTTCATGTCTCACTGCATTTACCTCCTCCCATATGGTCATGCTTCTACATGTGCACACACAAGCTCATCGCTCGATCTTAACATAAAAGACATTTAAAATAAACTTCAGAGCAAATTATTATGCCTCATTGCTAATGGTATCTTGTATGGAATTTTGTTTTTGTAATGATGCACCCACATAGATAAAAGAACGGCACATGTGTAACTTTAATTATCATGGGTAAACAGCTCTATCTTCAATACAGCAGCACAATTATATATGACTTGAATATTGGTCGGGTGCAGTTCGCTATAAGAATACAAAATGGCAGAAATATAAGTTGAAACAGAAACACACCTCGTAAATGCAATCACCGATATAAGCTAGCGATGCCGCATTGAGTACAGACCGAGGCTTCTGTACCTGTGGTGGACTAGGCAAACGCTTCTGTACCTTTGTTGAAGTAGGCGACCATCGCTCATAGCCCAAGTATAACTCATCCTTTTGTACTGTTTCCCCTACCAAAATAATATTGCAGAACACCATTACCATAATGCTTCATAGAAGAACAACAATACTAAAGGAATACAAAACACCTAAACAAATTGAAACTTTCAGGGTTATTTTTGCCATGTTTATATAAATTCAAGAGAATTATATACACAATCCTACAAAACAGAAATATATTTTTAAAAATCCATTAAATCGTGCATAGAAAGCTATTTTTCCATCCAAGCAAACGAAAAAGCAGCATAATACAGAAAACTGAAAACCCAATTTTCATTCACTTTCCTCAGTTTTCACGACAATCAAACGTTACCAAGCAAACAAAACCAAAAATTCAAGCACTCACTAACATTTTCTCATTTTCTCTTCAATTTTCTCAGTACTTAAGTGAGAAACCCAAACCAAACATTTCCCATAATCCTAACTGAGACCAAGTTTTCATTTCCCATAATCTAAACAACAAAACCCACAAAAATTAAACAACTTTCCCACATTTTCTCCTGTCTGCTCAATTTTCTCAGCAACCCAGAAGCATACAATCCAAAAATTTGCAAAGCAAAACAAACCCAGATGAAAACGAGCAGTCAATAACAACTGGGGAATGTAAATAGTAAATACCTTGAGGTGTGCGTTTGAGGAGGTCAACAACGGAGTCGGCCGTTCGGGTAGTTGTGGTGGTTAGTGTGACGGTTGGAGGGGGTTTGGCGGTGGCGGGGCTTTCGCTTTTCTGTATCTTTCTTGGGGCGTTGCGGTTGTACGAGAGTCTTTGCTGTGTATCCACGGAAGCTCTCACTGTCACTACTCTCGCACTCATCGGCGGAAAAGCCACTGATAGAGTTTGCATGCTTGCTCTTTTCCTACCTCGGCTCTGAGAGTGGAAGCTCCGCTCGTCCGACTCCCCAACGAATTGGGATTTTCTCATTTCACTTATCGTAATTAGGGTTAAATTACATTTAGGTCCCTATATTTTAAGAATTGACCCTTCACTACCCTAAAGTTGTTTTTTTTTTTTTTTTTTTTTTTTTTTTAAGTACAAACGATATTGTAACACTAAATTACAAACCATGAGGATGAGAAGAGTTTGAGCCGGGACACTGTTAGTTAAAAATGAATGTTTTAAGGCATTTCACAGTAGTTTGAGTGAGTGATACCTTTATGTCCGAATTAGACAGCCTGAATTTGATACATATAACACTACTGTTACATTAGTATGAGTTCAATATATTAGCACTTATGAATTTAATATATTAAATTCGTGAGTAATGTATTAGTATCATGCTCAAAATTTTCCGACCTTACAAAAGTGTGGTTAATATATGAGTCAATATATTGGTATCACACTAACTTTTTTCAATCTACTGTAAAAGGTCTAACTACAAGAATAATTCACCACTTAGATTAAAGTTACAATTGTTCTTTTTTCTTACAAATACTCAATATGCCTATCTTTTGTTTACATGAATTGCAAATTAATGACATTTTTTTTTTAACAAACGATATTATTTACACTAAGGAAGAAGAGGTAGGCTTAACCTCACAATGAGCTAGCAATAATGTGGTTCAAGTTCACCTTTGGCAAAAATCAAATATAAGACCTCTCATTTAAAAGTAAAAAGGAATACCACTAGACCATAGTATATGGGCAATAGTAGGAATTTGTAATCTCAGTCTTTTCAACCAAAATTTCCAATAATAAAATAGTAAAGTGTTAATTCTTAAATGTCAGGGACCAAAATATCACTCATCCTAAACTAGGGGTGCAAAGTGTTAATTGCTTTATTTTGTTATTGGGTTTTAATTGGATTTCAGAAGGAGAAGAACATTACATTGGGCCGATGGGGTGTAAACTTGTGCTTCACACGATGGGCCTTGTGTTTTAGAAGCCTATGTCGCAGCCACTCAGATACATTAGACCCACAGGCTTTAGCATACAACAAGCTGCAGAGAATCATAGAAGAGGAGGAGAGAGAGAGAGAGAGAGAGAGAGAACATTCTGGCCTCTTGGCTGTTCGAACAGCTGATTCCAAAACCCTCAAAATTCCCTGATAATCTCACCGGCGGTGACGCACAGCAGCAGTAAGTCGGCACCATGAGCCGCTACGACAGCCGCTCCGGCGACCCTACTTCCTACCGTGACCGGAGAAGGTAACCCCTCCTTCTGATTCTCTCTCGTAGGAATTTAATTACTCTCTTCTGTGCTTTTTATTGGTTCACATTACATCAAATTGATTTATTTATTTTAATTCTGTTGACTTGATTTGTAAGGTTTAATTGGGTTGAACCAAAATACAGTCAATTCAAAATTTACTGCCTTCAAATCCATTTTTCTTCTTTTATTTGCCTGAATTTTGTTGTTTTCTGAGTTACCCTTTGTTAAATTGTGCTTAATTTTAACCCATTAGCATTGTTTGTGTAACATGATTCTGTTCTCCTGGGCCCAACTCAAAAACTTATCAATTTTGGATAAATTATACGTTGTTTTTTCTAATATTGATCTGAATGAAAAACTGTTGCTTTTCATTAACATGTAAGAATTTGCTCAATTTTTTTTTGTAAATTCTGTGGTGTTTTAGTGATTCCGGTTTTGGTGGGGCAACCGGCTATGGTGGCTCAGCACGGTCTTCGTCAAGCAGGAGGGATAGTGATGGTGCTGAGTCACCAAGGAAGTTGGATTTGGATGGATTGATACCTTTTGAGAAGAATTTCTATGTTGAGTCGCCTGAAGTGGAAAAAATGTCAGAGGTTGAGGTTGAGGAATATAGGAAACGGAGGGAAATTACTGTTGAAGGCCGGGATGTTCCAAAACCCATCAAGAGTTTCCGTGACACTGGGTTTCCAGGTACTTTTTCTTTTTTCATGCAGCAAATTTATAACTATGTTTTGAGGTGTCACATTGATTTATCGTGAGTACATGTTATAAAGTTTCCAATATTTAGTCCATCTTGAAACTCTTTGTGATTAAAGGATATGGTAACTTAGTTGGAGAGTGATTAACAGCCAGCAGTGATACCATACTTTCGAATTATCAGTAGTTTAGGTGCCAGTTATGCTTGTTTTACATTATTCTTTCACGTAACTTTTCATGTACACTATGAGCTCAACTGTATTATAAGTTCATGTAGTCAGATTTGTTCTTGGAACTAGCTAGCTGACTTACTCAAGGAATGTCCCCTTTGGATGTTAATAAGTTGTTTCCATAAATAGTGCACTAATTGAATGGCTCCTCTTGGCTGCAGAATACGTTTTGGAAGAAGTTACAAAGGCTGGATTTGTGGAACCTACACCAATCCAAGCTCAAGGATGGCCAATGGCTTTGAAAGGTCGTGATCTCATTGGTATTGCTGAAACAGGATCAGGGAAGACACTAGCCTACCTGTTGCCTGCAATCGTCCATGTCAATGCCCAACCAATTCTATGTATGTAATCATTAAGATAATTAAATTTTCAAATATTGATTGTATTTCTTTTTACTTTTTGAATTATATTTGTATTGGTTGGGCATACGAATCTAACTTTATAATATTTATTTAGCTCCTGGAGATGGCCCGATAGTTCTAGTTTTAGCTCCAACCCGTGAACTTGCTGTTCAAATCCAACAAGAGGCTACTAAATTTGGTTCATCGTCAAAAATTAAAAGCACATGCATATATGGTGGGGTTCCAAAGGGACCTCAAGTTCGTGATCTGCAGAAAGGTATGTGGTGGTAGTGGTGAACTTAGTTTTTGGAATTGCTATTGTACTACTGTAACTTTATGGTATCATATATTAATATTATGTACTCAGATGTCCTATTAAGACATTAATCATGGCTAAGATGACTTATCAATCCGTTTAGGTATAGTTGGTAAATAAAGCTCTTGTTTTAGTAATTGCTTATTTTTCTTGTTGACATCATTCTTATTTTTGGATCAGGAGTTGAGATTGTAATTGCTACACCAGGAAGATTGATTGATATGATGGAATCACATCATACCAACTTGCGAAGGGTCACTTACCTTGTATTGGACGAAGCCGATCGGATGCTAGACATGGGGTTTGACCCTCAGATAAGGAAGATTGTTTCACAGGTTTGAGATTTTACCAATCTGTATGAATTAGAACATGTTCTACTTTTATCTGTGTATCAGGATGATTTATTACTTAGTTTTTCCTCCCTTGTCAAAGCCTTTTTTTCTCTCTCTTTCTAAAATCGTATCTAGTTTCTGATTCCTACTGATGTTCATGTGGACTTATGATTTCTTTAAAAGCTAGAAAACATTAGTGAATGTCTTTAAAGTCTACAACTTAGCTCAGAAGAAATTGAGCAGTTCTAAAGTTATTACTCTGGGTTTCTTAAATCACAAAATGTCTTGTTTTGTTAGGAAACTTATTCTTAACACTAGTCTGGGTAATGCTTGTTTATTTAAAACATGTATTACTATTTCAAAGTTCAAATTATCTGGAGAAAGTTACGGGTCATTCAAAAGTTATTCCTACCACACTGATGATCTGCACACGGGTCAAAACTTTTAGAATGCATACAATATGGTAGAGCCAATATCTTGGTGAAACGATAGGGTATTATGTGTGAATCAGTGAATGTATGTGCTTTTTCGTGGTAGCAAAGTGGTGCATGTATTTTTTGTGTTTTCCTTTCCCCAATGTTTATGTTTGGTTGGTGCCACTCTTTCAAAGATACAGCTCCTCTTTAAGATTTTGATTGAGATCGCAGACCATTTGTTCTTTGGATGCATCTCCAACAAAACAAAATAATGTCATTGAAAAGCATTGTGCCTCAAATGGTAATTATGGAGATGAATATTTCCATCATTTCAATCATATTGTAAGAAGATTTGTTACCATTACACATGCTGAGAACTTTCTGATGAATACCATTTCAAGCATTTTTTGGATAAACAGCACATGGAGTATCAGTAGTTTGATTTTTGACAGAAGAGTGAGTATTTTATGTTTCTAATTTTTCTTGAGCTGTTGGACATCACAAAACAGCATTAAGTGTGTTTGTTTATGATCCTGTATTGTAATGCACTGCTGTACTGGGAAGCTTCTGGATCTACTCCTTATTCTAGTGGCTGTAATTTGTTAGAGTATGACATACATAGAAAGTATTATGACATATGTACATGCTAGTCAAGCCCAACTAGGTTGGTCAAATCATTTTTGCACAAAAGGTGCATCCTGAAATGTCTATAGAAACGAGTGAAAATGAATTTTTCCCCTGCATATCTCTCTCACCCTCTCTCATAGTTTATATTCAGTTGGAATTTGTCGTTATACTCTAATATTTCATTGAATGCAGATTCGCCCAGACCGTCAAACATTATACTGGAGTGCTACCTGGCCAAAGGAGGTTGAACAACTGGCGAGGCAGTTCCTTTACAACCCATACAAAGTACTCCATCTTTCATTTAGTATAAAAGCGCTCTGCATCTATTAGGACAGTCTTCAGTTGTCAGTTTGTCACCTTCAATTATTGATTCTGCAAGAAACTGGCAGTAATAAAATTCCCTTTTCTTCTATCATGTGGTTGCAATAGTTCTTATCGTATATATAATATTATTATGCCAACAACTAATGTACATATTTTGGATGTTGAACAGGTGATAATAGGCTCTCCAGATTTGAAAGCTAACCATTCGATCCGCCAAATCGTTGACATAATTACTGAAAATCAGAAATATAACAAGTAGGGTGCTATCTATGTTTTGGTTTGTAACTTTCAAATGGTTGGCCTTGTCATATTTTCTGCAGGTTATCTTTCTGATTCCTTGCAAATTTCCAGATTGGTAAAGTTGCTCGAGGATATCATGGATGGCAGCAGAATATTGATATTCATGGATACTAAGAAAGGATGTGATCAGATCACTCGGCAGCTCCGCATGGATGGTTGGCCTGCTCTTTCGATTCATGGTGACAAGAGTCAAGCAGAAAGGGATTGGGTCCTCTCCGAGTTTAAAGCAGGCAAGAGCCCCATAATGACTGCAACAGATGTTGCTGCTCGTGGTCTAGGTATGGAAAGAATTTCTGTTAAGCTTGTGAAAAGACTTGAAAGGAATTCTTATTTGGTTAGGTTTTATCTGTTATTTGCATTATCTTCCACAGTTGAAGACTTAATTTAATCTACGAATAGACTGTTTTCGCCCCCCTCCAAAATCATGTTTCATGGTAGTAACTTAAGAAAATGGAAGCTGTTTTCACTTAAGAGAATTTTGTAGCGCTGATTGTCAAGGGCACGCTGGACACCATTTGATTTTTCTCCCTCTCATGTTCTATCTTATGTCTATATGACATTTTTGTTTATCAGCCCATTATTTTTTTGTTACTTATCTACTGAAAGATGATATTCTTCCCAACTCTTTTTTCAAATTCTTTCCCAACTTTCCCATGTGGAATGAGACCCAACCCACAAAGGAGAATACTATTTTTCTGATTATTAAGGCTATTCGTGCATACTTGAAGCATCTGTACCAAATTTTAGACTCTATGATTGGACCGGAACAAATACGTATTACACAGTAGTTAATTTGAATCTATTGCCATCCACATTTGGCTGGATGGTACTGATTTTGGGTTTCATATGGAAGCCTACACTTCATCCTTAGGTTTTGGTGGTAATCATCTCTGCCTGTGAATAATTGTTTCCCTTTGAGCCAGGTAAGGTTTTGGAGTGCATCGGATTTGCCTTTGGTCTTTGGTAGGCAAAAACTGCTAACTTTGGGGTGCATAGGTGTGTTAATCTAGCAGAATTTCTTGAATGTACTTAACCTATGAATTGGCCTACATTCTCGTTTCTAATCTCTCTTTGTGATGTTTGATTTGGTTGCAGATGTGAAGGATGTGAAATTTGTTATTAACTATGATTTTCCTGGATCCCTTGAGGATTATGTTCACCGCATTGGCCGAACCGGAAGAGCTGGGGCAAAAGGAACAGCTTACACATTCTTTACAGCTGCTAATGCTAGGTTCGCAAAGGAACTTATTGCCTTGCTTGAGGAAGCTGGACAGAAAGTCAGTCCTGAGTTGGCAGCAATGGGTCGTGGTGCACCACCTCCCCCTTCAGGTCAGTTAGTCTGGACGCCTTTAGAAAATATTGCTGGACACATACGTACATGTAGTGGATACCCCTTTTGATGAATAGGTTACCTTGTCCGTCTTGCTCATTGTAGTTTGGATGTCAGTGTCAGAGTTTTGTTGATAAATAAAGCACAAACGTATGGACCATCTACCAAAATTTAGCTTTTCCAATATCTTTACAAAAAATTTAATTTTTGAAGTGGGACCATCTTCTGGGGATCATATGTGATTTAGTTTGAAGAAGTTGATTAGAAGTATGAACTATGTTTTCTTAAATCTGTGTACTACTGTTTCATGGAGTTTGAAATGTCTATGCACACGCTGAAAATGTGCGTGTTGGTTTTAATGTATTGGTGTGCATGGAGGCGTCCATGAATCAGCATGCTAAATTGTCTCGATGAGTGGTTCAATAAACATTACTGAATTTGTATTGTTTTGTCATTTTTAATTGATCAGGTCATGGGGGCTTTCGAGATCGTGGTAGGGGCTATGGAGGCGGTCGTCCTTGGAACTGATTACTGATGGTGCGCTTGAACTTGACTTCCGTAACGAGAGAAAAACTGAGCAACCGAATCCGTCCAATATGGCAAACTACAACTGTATTCTGTTCACAAAACAGGAAAAAACTTGTATGAATGCTTACTAGGATGTGTAGAGTTTGTTGGAACTAATTGAAATTTTAGAGTTTGTTGGAACTTTTGCTCTCATACTACGAGATCCAACTATGACGGAGATTACGAAACGTAGCAAACTAGAAACGAAATACAAAAGGATAATCATAATACTAAAGACTTGGGCCTCCCATGACTTGGGGTTCATCAGCTCCATCCGCTCCAAAACAAGGACTGTCCTCAGGCTTGAGTATTGAAGTCAGGAAATCGTAGCAGGAAGTCATCAGCGTCCTTCCAAGTAGCGTCAACGATAGGAAGATCCGGCCACGTGATCAGCCAACAAGTAACAGGTTTATTATTGCATTTGAACAGACCCAAGCTTCGAATTTGTTCGGGCTGCCACACCGTCTGTCCATCTGGTTGAAGTGGCGGTAATCGAGTAGAGGAGCTGACATTATCACCCACCTTTTTGTTCAACAAAGAGACATGGAATGTAGGGTGGGTTTGAGTAGTTGGGGGCAACTCTAGCTTGTAAGCCACCTTACCAATGCGTTCCAGGACTTTATAGGGTCCAAAGTAGCGGGAGAAGGTCTGTGACAATGATTTTTCTTCATTGAGGTCTGCCAATAAGGTTGGAAGCGCGCATAAACCAAATTGCCCACCTTGAACTCGCGTTCATTATGATTTTTGTTCGCATTGTTTCTCATCCAATCTTGAGCCATCTGCAGGTTATGGTGAAGCTGCTTCAGGAGAGAATCTCGCTCTTGTAGAGTAGAATCCATCGTATAGACTGTTGCGGAACCTTGAACATAAGAAGCCACAGTAGGCGGTGGGTAGCCATAAACTACTTCAAATGGTGTCATCTTTATTGCGGTTTGGTAGGTGGTGTTATACCATCGCTCGGCCGATGGTAACCTGGAGTTGTAGCTAGTCATTTTGTCTTTGATGAAACATCTTAAACAATGTTCCAATGTTCTGTTCGAAACTTCTGATTCTCCATCCGATTGAGGGTGGTAAGTTGTCGAATAGCAAAGCTTGATGCCTTGAGCTTCGAAGAATTCAAACCAAAATTGAATTAGGAATGTGGAATCCCCATCACTGACTATGCTTGTCAGCATTCCATGAAGGCGGGAGATCTCTTCGATGAAGGTGTCAGCCACTTTAGAGGCGATGTATGGATGGGTAAGAGGCACAAAATGTCCATACTTGAATAAACGATCCACCATGAGCCTTCTAGCTTCTCTCTTCCGTTCTTTTTCTTTTCTCTTTGTATCTCCTTTGATTCATAGGCAAAGCAGGAGCACCAAAAGCAAGTAGTGACAACTCCTAATGGAAGGACATGTATAGTGGGATGAGTAGGATGTGGTGGGTTGGCCATCCACACATTGAATGGCTTATAATATTATAACACTTCCCCTTGGATGGCCATAAGTCTTCGATTGACTCGTTAAAACCTTGATTTGTTTTTGGATGTTCCCCTGATGAGTAGTAACACATCTGTAGTACTTGTTGACTTTGCACAAGCTATTTCTTGAACTGGGCTGGAGGGCTTTCTGCTAGACTTGCATCAAAAGTCTGAATTTACTCCTTTTATTTGAAACAGAATTTGATTCAAGGGTGGTGGACACTTGATCTTGAATCGGACTTGTGATTTTTTCAAGGACCTTCGAGGCTTGATCTTGAATGAAATTGGACCATGAGGAGCTTCACGTGGCAAGTGATCTTCGACTTTTTCGGGGATGAATTAGCACGTGTTTGTTGTGCTTGTCTCCACATGCTTTAATGTATCATTTTCACTTGCCTTATCTGTTCCCATTGCAGAAGTGGTATTTTCCCTGGTTTTCCCCCATTCATGTGTGGCATCTTCTCTTGTAGGATTTGTCAACTGATGCAGGAGTGGAATGCAACCCTTGCATTTGAATGGTTCATCAATTCTTGGTGACTCATCCATGTGTGGCAGCTTCAGTGTAAATAGCCAACATCATGTCAACAGTTGAAGATGAGTACTCGAGAGCAATGCAAGGTAAACAACCAGGCAAAGGTTTCGGGCAGTTGGTTCCTTACCGGAAATTTGAGTGAAGGTTCTGACATATTGCTTTCTTTATCCTTATTTTTGTAGGTAAGAACAAGGACAAAGGAAAGGACATGGAGATTGCATGATATGAAATACTTTTGCTCTCGTCCCTGATGATATGAGATACTTTTGCTTTGGTATGACTTGTTTTGAAGAGGTATTCTCTGAGAGAAAGAAAACTGAGTATGTTGAGAGGTTTGGTTGCAGATGCATTTTCGAAGAGGATGAAGAATTTAGATACTTTTGCAGGTCTGCCTTGTTATGGAAGATAGAGGTCGACATATATAGGAATTTCTCAATAGCAGGTAGTGGTGTGGATGTGGCTTTGTCATCCACGCTTGTCGGCAATAGTGTTGTAGTTGGAATAGTAAGATTTACGTGTTTTCAACTTTGTCAGAGATTTTTGACAAAGTTGCATGCGATATCCGAAAAAGTTGAGATCGCATCTGAAAAATGCCAACGAACTTTATTCAGGAAAATCTGGCTTTTGAAATTCAGAGAGCTGTGCCTCTTCAATCTTTGAACAAGCGACTATGTTGCCTCTTCTTTTATATAGGTATTGATTGTATTCAAGTTTGCACACTTTGAAGATTTCCCGCTTGTGAAAATTGTCTCTGTTGTATTTATGAGATTTCATTATATCCAACCTTTTTCTTTCATCAATTTCTGAAAATGGCTTGCCCATCTAACATTTGCTTAGATTTGAGTCTTAGGACTAATATAGGCGAGCCGCATCAGGATAATATATGGCGCCCGTCTTTTTTATCTTCAAATGGTCCTCATACGATTGGGGACTCTGCGATGAAGAATGATCTAACTGCTACAGTGGTAACTAGGAATCTTTTCACTTCCAAGGATAACAGAATCCTTTCAAACCAATCTGATGAGTCGGCCGTTCAAGACTCCTAGGCTCTTAGTATTCAGTGTACGGGCTCTGTTTCTAATATGGGCCAACACCTACTTGCTCGAACTCACCAAGTTGAATCATTGATGGCTGAGGTGACAAGTCTTAAACAAGAGATTAAAGGGTTCAAGCATGAGAATAGAGTGTTACACATGCTTACAAATAATTACTCGACGAGCATGAAAAGAAAGCTCCACTAGCTACTGGAATCCGAATGTCGGACTCAAAATGACAATCAAGGGTTCAAGTCTTTTTTCCAAAGACACCCATTGTCTCAACCGTCTAGAGTTTCACCAAGTATTGAGGCTCCAAATAATCAACCTCTGGTGCCTCCCTCTTCTGGGGTACTTCCGAGTACTGAGGTTTCACATGAGTAACATTTGTGAAGGCTCCCTCATGTTTTCATGTGTATGTACATGTCTGTAATTTCTCGGAGATATTAATACATAAGCTTTATTTCATTCAATGTATTATGTCAAATACAATAAAGCATATACTTCACTAAGATGTGGTACTTCTTGGCCAAACATCCATTCATCTTTTCCTCACGAGGATGAATGATTTTTCTTAGTGTCTACATATTAATTAACTACTTGAGTGTTCAACTCATGATCTTCAATCCATATGATTCTTTAATATCATAAGCATCATAGATAAGATTCGTGTTGTCATATTGTTCGATCTGCAGCTCGAGACAATATTTCTCTCAACACTTTATAAACTTTTTAGATTCTTTAGGAGTCTCAACCTAATATTATCAACTCTTGCAAGACATTTTAGTATGTTACAACAATATTATAATGATTGTACTCACTAAGGCAATTTATACCATCCATTGATATTGAGTACATATTTTATGCTTTACCTTTCCAGGGCTTTCTTCAAGCAATCTGAATCCTTCAAGGATTTTCTACACTTCATGAGACATTTTCCTTTGGAATTTATACAGAGCAATTTGCTTCCATATATATTTGAGGGATTTACTTATGGAGATATGATGTGGGCGACTTATAACCCTTCATATATAATTCTCCATTCATATGAACTTGTTTACAAGAGTATAATTTCAAGTTTCAATTAGTAACATTATGTCATATCATGTGAGTATATTTCACTGTATTACAAATGCCCATATGTAACCTTCTAGGTTCAACATCTTTTGGCTATTTGTATTGTATTCAAGTATATAGGTATATTTTTCCACGTCTTACAAAATTGTAATGGAATTCCCTTTCTCCATCTTTGGCCAATAATTTTTCTTTTCACGAAAAAAAGAACGGGACTCAATATCAACACAGCTCATTTGATGAATTTAGTAGTTACTTGTAAAAACCAAAATTATCATTGGTTATCATCAATCTGTGATCCCATATTCTCATGTGCATGCGTATGCATACAAACTTTTCATTTCTTTGGATATCCATTGCCTCTTCAAGGGCATTATACTATCTCTTCCAGGATAGTTATAATTTAGAGAATGTGGATCATAACCTCCTCTGCAGTATTATAGAGCATGGATTTTAATCTTCACTTTTGGGAGTTGAGTCATTTTGGAACCTATACGTCTATCATGCTTCATGCATAAGACATCAACATTCCCATGTCCGTGGATTGTCTTTTTTGGGACGTATATCCATGCGGCGACTGTCATGCTTCTGACATGCAACAATTATGCTTCGAGAATGCAATAATTCAGTAGTGCCATATTCTTCTTCTTTCGAATGACTGAACATTTTGAGTATGAGAGTTTGCCATGCTTTAGGAGTGCAACAGATAACTCATTTACTGTTTCATTATTTTGTCCAACAGGGACATCAATTATTGTAGGCACATTTGCTACAAGTATATGTGATGTTATCACTTTTGTTGCATCATTAAATGCATCTGGCATTTGACTTGCATATCGTTGCATCATTTAATCATTCTCACTTCGTTTTTATATTGATTGCTTCATGAATCAAAATAAGACAAATTCTCTTCGTTCTTCTAAAACGATCTTTTCTCATCATTCTTCTGGAATGATATTTTCTCATCATTCTTCTGGAACGATGTTATTTTCTCCCCCTAACGGCGGGAAAACTATCTTATCAAAATCATAGTCTGCAAATCATACGGTAAATATATCCCTAGTCAAGGGTTCCAAATATTGAATGATAAATGGTGGATTAAATTCAACATAAATTCCCAGTTTGTATTGATGCCTTATTTTAGTACGTTGTGGCAATACTACAGGCACATAGATAACACAACCAAAAACTCGTAAATGTATAATGTTTGACTGGTACCTAAACACGAGTTGTACTGAGAAATATTGATGGTTGGCAACTGGTCTCAACCGAACTTAATAATGAATTATGTAAAATGGTATGTCCACATGTAGAAATCTTGCAATCTCGTTTTCATGAGCAGAGCGCGGGTAATCAATTTCATCCGCTTAATAAATGCTTCTGCTAAATCATTTTGAGTATGAACATGAGGAATATGGTGTTCAACATCAATGCCCAATGACATGCAATAATCATCAAAACTTTGAGATGTAAACTCTCCAGCAAATATGCATTATATCATCATTTACATAAATCAAGGAACTTCTAGTCCTTATTTAATAGCCTATGAATTGGGATTCTCATGGCCTTTATTACAATTAAGTTGTGGCACTTTGACTCTTCAAACTTAAGGTACTCATCAAGGAACTTCATGTCCAATCTTGAGGATCTAGAGACTTCATGTTGGATCTTTTTGCATGATGGAACTTCGGGTCCAATCATTTTATGTGATGAGGATCAAGAAACTTCAGGTTCTGATTTGATCAAGGAACTTCGTGTCCAGTATGTACTCATTGTAACAAAAAGAAGTATAATAAATAAATTAAAGCAATAGGTAGTAATTCCAGCCATGGTAAATAAATTGCTTTTAAGTAAATAAAGCTTGTGACAAGGTCTTTGATTTAGCACAATTCACATAACTATCAAAGCTTTAAAGCAAAGGGTAATAATTCTACCCACTGTAAATAAACAGAACTTGTGATAGGGCTTTAAACCAACACCATGCACATAAATATGCCAAAACAGAAAATGCAATAATTAAGTCCTCATCTTTTGTTTTTTGTTTTTTCTTGGTCTGCCACTTTCTTTTGTTTGATTCCTTTTATTTTTATTTTTATTTCACAGTTCTGAAGTCCTTTTAGTTATTCAGGAAGTAATAGTAACAATAAGTTCCAATTGGTGTTCCTCCTCGATGAGTTTTGAAAACATCGAAATGGTTCCCATAAGTTTTGGAGTCAAGAGTGTCTGCAACTTATGAGAAGATCAAACCGTTAGATTTAACTCAAATTTTAGTATGATATGGATAAGAGGATACCGAACAACTTTCGTGAAGGAACAATTTTGATCTAAGCTATCAAAATAGAGTTTTGGTACTCATAAGGTGCATGTCCAATTTTCTGCGGAAATTGGAAACTGGTTTGGTATTTTAGGCATCTGCGATGATCACACCGTTGGAATTTTTTGAAAATTTGATAGGTATTGGGCGGACGAACAACTTTGAAGAAGAACATATTTCAATTCGAGTTCTGCAAGTTGAAGTTATGAGGCTGTTTACATGGCTGTAAGATTCTACACGAATTTTTGAGTTTGTACTCTTTTGCTTCAGCAAAGGATGATATACAGTCATTCAACAATATATATATATATAGTTACTTTAAGAAAATTAATAGTACAGAGATTTTAGGATGAAATGAAAAGATTTTCTTATCTTGTGAGATTCCAGGCGACAGAGGTGAACATGATTTGTGGCGTTGTGCTTTCCACTAACACGAGAGCTTTTCGTGATGATAACGTGTTGTAAAATTGATGGTGTGTGCAGTGGAATAAATAAACAAGACACAAAATTTACGAGGTTTCTTTACAGTCAGTATGACTGGAGTACGTCCTCGCGGCAGTAGTGATGCTTTCATATATAATCTGAAATAATAAGATTACAAAGATAACTCTCTTTATTCTCTCCTCTCTTTTTTCTCTCTCTGCCATGAGCCTTCTGGCTTCTCTCTTTCGTTCTTTTCCTTTTTTCTATTCTCTTCTTATCTCCTTTGATTTATAGGCAAAGCAAGAGCACCAAAAGCAAGCAGTGGCAGCTCCTAGTGGAAGGACATGTAGAGTGGGATGAGTGGGATGTAGTGGGTTGGCCATCCACACTTTGAATGGCTTATAATATTATAACACTGCCATATATTTTTCGAAATTGGCGGAGGCTGGAGTAAACCGAAGGCTTCGTAGCCTCATAATTTTGGCATTGACACACGTAACAAGCAACGACAAATTGTTGGACATCCTTTTTTAGCCCTGACCATTTGAATGAGTGAGAAGTTCGCTTGTAGGTTCGTAGAACCCTTGAGTGACTTGCAATTGAAGTTAAGTGATTGAATTGATATCTCATGCACCCAAAATCCTCTGTGGTTTCTCTATGACCAGTTTTATTAAGTGACGCGTGTCCTTTTAACTTGCTATATTTTTAGTTTTTAATTTTTTTTATTGAAAAGATTAAATGAATGGACATGTATGACCCAACAATATAGGTCACAGACAAGCCATAAAGAATTTCAACCCAAATTCAAGACCGGGGCTGAGATTTCATATTTGATTTTGGGCTGGAATCGAAGCTCGGGAAACCGGAGCGTGATGAACCGGGCCCGGCCCAATCACGACCTGACTGCAAAAGTTAGGAAAGCAAACACCGGTGTAGATTGTGGAGTAGGCGAGGAAAAGGACTTCGGAAGTTTGGAGAGAAGAAAGGAAGGAATTTCGGACGTTCCAGCAACAATGATAGAAGATGGTCCCAAGCTCTACGCCAACAAACCCAAGAAAGGTAGAAGCCCAACTTCCCTGCCAATCATTTCTGCTTTTTTCTTAATCAGAAGCAGCTCTTTTCTCAACCGCTGTTGAAATCAGAATCTTGTTTGCTTTTTAATAATTGGGGTTTTGGAATCTTATTAGTCGCTTTCTGTGTTTTCGAATAAACAGCGCAGTTGAAACAGTTTCAGGATCAACACAAAGGGAAGGACTTTTCTTCGCCATCGCCATCGACAATGACGTCGGCTCAGTCTTCGTCTCCGCCGCCACCTCCGCCCCCGAAGGAGTCGTTTGTTCGGCGTTACAAGTTTCTCTGGCCTCTGCTCTTGACTGTCAATCTGGGCGTTGGAGGTGTATTTCCCTTTCTCTTTCCTTTTAAGTTGATTGAATAAATTGTTGGTTTTTTGTTTCTGCCAGCCTTTTGTAATCGTGGTATCTGTTTGTGAAAGAAAGTATGAGATACTGGTGGATTGGAAATGGATTTTAGTACCTCTTAATGCTTTTCTTGATGGCGGTTTTGTTCGATAAGTTGTTGATTAACTGCTAATGATTGACTCTGATTTCATTTGTTTGGTCAGAACCCAAACCCAATTGTTCCACATAAAAGAAGAGAAGAAAAACAGAGTGGGTTAGTTTATGAGCTCTTGAGCTCCTGTTTTAAGTTTGGTTTTAGAGGGAGAATTTCGACTTGTGGGTTCATTGCATTTGGCATCAGAGTAGTTTCCACCGTGTGGCCTGTAGGCTAGAGGATTAGAGTGCCTTGGGTATTATGTATGATTTGTGTTGTGAATCTGTGACTGAATACGAATGAGGACGTCTCGAAAGAGTAGAGTATTTTGGTGCAGCGTATGAATGCTTTGGCATTTTTTTTTTCTTGTCAGTAAGTTCTGTAGGGGTAAGTTCTGCCCTCTACCCTCTGGGGCCGCTGTGTTTTGTTTAAAATTTTAAATTTAATTATCATATCATCTAGAGGGAAAAACCCTTGAACGATTTTTCTGATCCAAGTTTGACTTTGAAAGAATGATCTCCTTAAAGGACATTAAGTGTACATACTGAGTAGGTAGTTAGGCCTGAAATGCTTCTATATGCTGAAGTCGTTGATGAGTAGTGCTGATTGGTTGTATGTTAATGTATATCTATGGGGAAGGGTAATGAGAGTTCAAAAGTCCTTTTAAAAGTAGTTTGGATGTCTAAATTTTGCTGTGTGTGATGCGGGTAAACAATTACAAATCCCAAAACATGTGATTGCTAATTACAATCAAAAGCTATTATGCTAATTAAATATAGTTGATTAGACAGATTGAATTTTATTTTCCCAGCATCCTACTTCCTGTAACAATCACAATTATTGTAATAAGACTGGGGAGCCTTCAAGAGAAGATCTCTAGATTCTCTACATTTGTTGGTAGTTGCTTGTGAATTGTAGGTGATGGAAATTGTATCAGCATGGACTTAAAATTACTTGGGTGACTTTTAAGCTTTTAACCAACTTCTTGAATACTACCCTCAGATGTACTACATGACAAGATGTAGTGATGAAGGGTAGTCTGTATTTACTTGGTATAAGCTACTGGTAATTACTTTTTGGTGTAAGTTTTATATGTTGAACTCTGTACATTCCCATTCGGTATGATTTTAGTAATGCTCAAATGGGACTGTGCATGCTGGTAAAGGGTCAAGGTGGAAATTTGAGAAAACTGATGGTTGCCCATGTGCACACAGCTCATATGAAGGATGTTTTTGTGATTTGCTACTGTAGTTCAACTTTTTTTGTTACTTGCAGTAACTGGTCAATACTGTAACTAGGGATGCTGATGAGTAAACTAAATCGAGGAAGTTGCCATTGAGCGTAGGTTGCAGTTCACATTTTTGTTTTAGAAGTGGTTCAGTTTAAAGACTTTATTCATTGGTGAGGGACCTGATGATATACCGAATGCAGCCATCTTTTTAACTGTATCAGCTTAGAATGTCTTCTTGCCAGATCGTAATCCCTGTTAACTTGAACCAGCTATTTACAGTCTGGCATTATCTGCTTCTTTTGCAACAGATTAGGGAAGAAGTTTTATGAATCGTTTTGAAACTGTAAAACTGGCTTTCCTTTAGTCTATCTGCCCGTGATTTATTTACACTTGCGTGTATGGACATGGGATGCATGGTAGAATGGAAAATACCTCACTAGGAATATGATTGCTTCAATACCTTATTTGCTTCTTTGTTGCATAATTATGGATCTTAATGCACTTCTATTTGGAGACTGATGTTTGGAATTACTTTTGTAGCTTACCTGTTTATGAGAACAAAGAAGAAAGACATAGAGGAAGACGTGACTACTACCGTTCCAACAACAGCTCAAACAACACCTACTACTGAGAAACCCCTACCTTCACCAAGCATCACAGAGCCTGTGAAATTGCGGGAACCAATCCCGGAGGATCAACAACGCCAACTTTTCAAGTGGATGCTGGAAGAGAAAAGAAAGGTTAAACCAAAAGATCCTGAAGAGAAGAAGCGCCTTGATGAGGAGAAAGCCATTCTTAAACAGTTTATCCGGGCAAAATCCCTTCCAAAAATCTAACTGTTACCAACAGAAATAGCCATTTCTCCTGATTGACTGGTTTACCACATTTCCTTTAGGATTGTTCCGGGAGTGGATCGTGTCTGCATAAATTTATGTGTCATTGTCAATTGAAAAAAGTTGTAAAATTCGTCGTTGTTGCTTTGTGTAATACAAGGAATATTGTTCTTTTGAATCAGTGAATATGTGGTGCTTTTGGACCTGGAATAAATCTTTGTTGCTGCTCTTGTCAATTTTTACCCAGCAGTGTGAGGTCTGGCTGAGACTCAAGTTTGCTAGCGCAACCGTGGGCCAACAGACTCGAGAAAACTTTCACATAATCTGAAACAGGAAAGGGCAATAAAGAAACCTTTCCGTTTGTGAAGATGGTGATTTTTATTTTAGCAAATTGTCGTTTATGCCTCTGAACTATCCCGTAATTGTTAATTTACTTCATAGATTACTTTCTCATTCATTTTACCCTTTATTTGAGTAAATTGACAATCACGTGATAGTTTGGGCTAAATCTTAATGCAAATTCTGTACACAACAAAAAATCCTAACGCAACCTAACTATGCCAATATTTAAAAAGAGAACCCTAGATCAAGAATCAAGCAAGCTTTTCTGGTGATTATGCTTAAATAATTATGTTTTGCCCTCCCTTTTTCTGATTGTGAAATTTAGGAATGGTGACAAACCCCATGAGTCTTTCCCTGTCATATCCGTTTGTCTCTGGCCTCTCTGCTGAGTAGCATTTCCAGAGGGAGAAAATATAGTTTAATTTTCATTTGTGTTCTGCACAACGTGTACTTGCACTGTCTTTTTAATCGCCCTAAGAAAGCTCGTGCACCACCTACTAGTAATTAGTCTAATAATATGTCTTTTTTCGCTGTTGGGAGAGGTCCTCAATTCGAGTCGTCTTCTCTGAAAGCATATGCACACTTATCAGAAAGAATATGGGCATTAATAAATAGAAATTGGTATACACACAACCTAGACTAATGCAAAAAATATAATATACGCTCCAAAGATCCCAAAACCCCATGGTTTGGAGAGGATAAACAAATATGGAAGAGGATCCTCTCTGGATCCACTTTGTGGGGATCCTAGCATCTTAACCGTTCATCGTATATCGTGTGATCAGTTTTTATCAGATATTATTTGTGTTTAATTATAAATAAAAAAAGTTAAATGATTTCTGACCACACAATACACGATAAATGATTAAGATGTGAGGATCATATCCCCACAAAATGGATCTGGGATCCAATTCCAACATATATATCCAAAATATTCTATTGGATTCTGAAGATTTAGTTGAAAGTCAACAAATGGGGCCGATTAAGAGCCGAATTATTTGATGAAATGATGATTTGTGTGACTAAAGTATTAATTAATTTACCTATAAAATGATGAGATCATCTAATTAAAGTATTAGATTATGTTTAAGAAAATCACAAGTTAGGTCAAGGAAATAAAGCAATGCTGCATCATAAAGGACATGGGGCAGTAACTAATTGTCCATTAATGTATTTGGATATTGATTGGAATTGTGTAATTGGGAAACCAGTTACTAGTTAAGTGATTAAGGATGATAAAGTAATGAATTAAGATTACAATAAGTTTTAAATTTTATTCCGTCCATCGTAACAAAGAAATTTAAAAAGTTGAAGGAAAAGTGTTTCGCTTATGCAACATCCTACTCCTTGAGTTGTGATCGAGTTACATGTTTTTAGGAAGTCCAAAGGCCTCCACTCTACTCCTTGAGGTCTTTAGTAAAGGTTTGAGGAAGAGTTGACGTCGAAATTGACGAGTTTCGAGGAGCCAATTTCAGGCCTTTTCTCGTCCATTTTTGGACTTCCAAAAGGTATAAACTGATTCTACACTTCATAAGCTTCATTTCCATATAAATTTTGTGAAAAATGGTTGAGAAATGATGAAGATATGAAGGTTTGAAAATTTTCCTAGAAACCGGCGAAATTTTTCAGTTTTCGACGAGTTTAGATGGCAGCGACTAGCGAGGACCACTAGAGAAGACGATGAAATATTCGGTCAACTCTGACGAAATATTCTAACGATGTCAAGTAACACTGTTAACTTCTGTTAAGGATTTAACGGAATATTCTTAACGGCCGTTAGGCCTCCGTCAGCCTCTGCCTGCGCATGGTGGTGCGTATGGCCGTGCCCTAGGCGGCACGTGAGGGCACGTTCGGCCTCCGATTTGCTTTTTGTAAATTTGTGTAGGTTTGTGACGTCGAGTAAATCAATTTCATATATTTAAACCCTAGGTTTGAGCAAACTATGGGGTTTTATTTAAGTTTCCGTATATGTGTTTTAATTAATTTAAAAATAGTTATTTCACCTATAGGGGAAACATATCCCGAGAACTTGAGGGGTCAGGCAAGGCTCATGGGTTACAATCCGACGACGTATTTGTGAGTGGGCAGTTTGTTTTTATACCTATATATAATTATAGTTTCCATGAATACATATTTACTTCATTTTTACGCTTATATTGCCAAGTATCGTTATTATGATATTAAATGTGATAAATGCTGCTATATGGTTGGAATATTATTGTCATAACATTCATACATATTTGTACATGCTCATCATTGCAGCACCCCGGTGTTAGTACTCGCCCAAAGGCCAGGGCCAGTCCTTCACGTGTATGTTCACATTCGCACCGTTCGCTCGCCTTAGATCCAAGTTAGGTGCCATTCCTGTCGTACATATTGCATTAGGCAATTCCGAATCGTATGTGACCGTGCTTCGGCACTAGCCTTCACGTGATCGTAGTACTACAACGTATTGATTACAACCAGTCCTGTTCATGTCAGAAATTATCTGTACGAACTGGTGTGTAGACCCGGCAGTTTCTGATACAACACGGTGACAAGACACGAAAATGACGGGTTTCGGGTCAACACGATAACTAATCGGGTCATTATCGGGTGACCCGTTATGAACTCGTTAATAACGGGTTCTTAACAGGTATACACGCGGGTAACATGTGGGTAACCTGTTTCGACTCGTTAAGAAAAAAATTATTTTAATAATTTTAAAGTTTAATTACTAAAAGATTTATTATAAAATACAATAGCCAAATTAATATATACAATATATTCTATATTAAATATATAGTTTTGTATTATTATTCTATATAAGTTAAAAAAAAAAGTTTTAGTCATTATTTATTTTTATTATGAGAGTTCCTTATTATCATTACTAGGATAAATTTTACTTAACATGTTGTTGTCCAAAATTAAAATAAACTGGTATAGTATTTGTATAGGTAAGAACTAATAAGACATACATACAAGTATGAAAAATATGAAAGAATATATAAACACTTGTGATTCATCGTTATTCCTCCACGAGTAGATAGTGCTTACACTTATATTATCGTTTAGATTTTTAAAATTCTCCAAACCCTCATGAATAATGTTTTTTATTTAAGGGCAAAATTAATAAAATTAATAATAATGATTGTAGAAGTGTAAAAAATGTAAAAAAAAAATTAAATATACAATCACTCATAGTGACAAGCTTTACAACTTTCATGAAGGGGTCAGCTTCAAAATCCAACACTATAATCCATAAACCTTAAATTTATATTTAACCGTCGATTGTCATTTACGCTTTATTCTTCTTACTAAATTTCATTTTTAAAATTTTCTTTTTTGAAAACATCATTATCTGGTGGATGTAAGAATATGAACGGTTCAGATCTTTGATATCACGTTTCGATATTTATGATTAAATGAAATATGAGTCGATGTCATATAGTTTGTAGAAACTTTATAAACATCAAGCAATATTTTCACTAACCGTAAAACTTTGAATATAATATCAAGATCCAAACCGTTCATCTTCCTGCATCCTCTAATAGATCATGTTTTCAAAAAAGAAAATCTGAAAAAACAAAATTTGATGAGCGTAAATGTAAACAACAATCAGCGGTTAAATCTTGATCTATGATTTATATGATTATAGTGGCGAATTTCGAAGTTAAGCTTTTTATGAAAGTTGTAAAGTTTGTCATTACAAGCGTTTATATATATATTTTTATATTTTGTACACTTCTACATTAATTAAAAAACTATTAAAGACTTTACTTAAATACGTTTTTATTTTTTGGATGTGGCAATATGGTATGCATATACTTATTTAGTATTATGTTTTTCATTTGATTATTTATTGGTTTAAAATATATTTTCCTTAATGGGTAACGAGTCAAATCATATTACCTGTTAGTATTATTGGGTCGATTTTGGGTCAGGTCATTTTACTCGTTTATTTTAACGAGTGTTACATGACATGATCCGTTAAGATATTGGGTAGGACACGAACACGAAAAACACGACACGAATGCCAGGTCTACTGGTGTGTCAGCTTAGATGGATGAACACTAAATTATACTTGATTATCGCATGATTATATTACTGCGGTATTTGATATATCATGACTTGCCATATTTCTGGTTATATTGCTGTTGTACTGTTGTTTACATACTTACGTAGTATGTTTTAAGGAAACTATACTTGTTTTACAACAAGGGGTTATTATATTCAAAAATAAAAGTTTTCTTACAAACGTTGTTTTGCTGACCAACTCAACTTTGTTTTTCGCCCTTCCAGGACCTAGATAGCCACACTCTTCGTGGCATTCGAGGGACCCTTGACAGTTCTGACATTATCTGTATTTAGAAGTATGAACTTATCCAATGTTGTGTAATAAGTGTACTTTAGCTACTTTAACTACCTTATTGTAGTCGTACTGTCTATTATGCTTTGAATAATTGTAGTGGGTTCTTCCCACGACTGCGCACTCTTTCACTATTTAATTTAAATTAGTTCTAGTTTAGTTTTAATTTATTCACATTTTCACATCACTTACGCTTATGGTTACATCACCTCACGATGACGGCCAGCATGCTTCGACCTTCATCGATCGGGGTGTGTCATTAACGAACGAAGTTAAGGGTAAAATGGTAATCTAATTATTAATCTGGAAGACTCCAATTTTTTTGGAGAGTGGATATGGTGCCACGTGTGTGGCTGAGATTGAAAGAAGAGAAAAGGAAAGGAGGGGAAATGAGGGAAATGAGAAGGAGAGAACCGACCAACTTGGTTTCTCCACCCGACCCGGTTCTATCTCCTCCGTTCGATGTCCGTTGGAGGTTATTTCAGTGTCTATGGAAAGCTCTTGGCGAGCCCAACATCCCTATGGTGTTGGATTTCTAAACTTCTTATCCAATTTTGCAAATCGAAGCCACAAACTCATGGTTGTTCCGACGATTTTCTCCCTTTTTCGGTGATTCCGACAATGATTACAGTCGATTCCCACCGCCAATAGACTTCTCTCAACCCTAGGAATAAGGCCCAAGCAATGGTTGAGGCGTCGGGGTTTGAATGAGGGTGAATCAAGGAGTACCCATTCCTAGGGTTCCAGTAGGATCGAGGGCGATTTTAGGTGTTTTCCGACTGAATTGGACTTCGACCCATTTATGAAAGTTGTTTCTCTCAGTTCCAGTAGGATCGAGGGCGATTTTAGGTGTTTTCCGACTGAATTGGACTTCGGCCCATTTATGAAAGTTGTTTCTCTCATTGAACTTTACTTTCCTGGAAAATTTGGTAATTTTTGGAGTTTGTCGAAAAACTGAGTTTCCGTTCACTTGAAACTGCCACCTGCGGCGGCGCGTGGCTAGTAGGCTGATGCTGCCTCTTCATGAAGATTTCGATATTCTGAAATTTTTTTTGGTATCCATTTGATGTGTTTCAATTGCTAAATATAGTATTGAATATTTTCGGAAATGGATTAAAAATGAATTGTGAACTACGATTAGCTTGATCCCTCCAAAGGGTACGTAGGCAGTCTAACTAGAAGTTAGATGCAGTCATAAAATAAACGAGATTAAATTTTAGTGGGAAATCGTCAAAGAAAGAAATGTTAGAATGGTTATTAACATAAAAGGTAACTAGGACATTTGTTGGCCTACCACTAAATGTAAATTCCGAAATAAATTGGCGGGGCGTTACAAACTTATTAGAAAATGATGTAGATGAAGTATTGATAGGGAGATGGCCAACCACGGTGTTAGGGTTTTGCCGAACACATTTCGGCTTCCAATTGGTCAGGTTGTGTTATCCGTAGGATGAATGAGGAAAGAATTATCCCAAGCTATTAATTAGGAGAGAATATTTGAGATTAATAGGCATCCTTGATTGATTATGATGAAGATTCCTTACTTGTTTGAGTTGATCTTTAATCAGGAATGTATTAACGATAGGATTTGGTGATTAATCTTATCTTTAATGCCTTTAACTTTTCCATGCCACGAGTAGGGAGTTTGGTGATGTCGTAGGCAGCTGCTCGAGCCTTTAGTGTTGAACTTCGCGTGGGAAGATTTGTTTGCCCTGCCCAATTAATGAGGGCAATCTCGTCTTCTTCGAAAAAAAATCCATGTGTCATCTTTTAAATTTTGAGATTATTTTTTGCTGCACAAACATATTATTATCTTTTGTTATTTTTTAAAATAAATTTTTAAAGCTAATTGCCTGGGCTATTCATTTATGAGGTGCATATGCACTCAGGTAATTACTTTCACTAAGGCAATAATTGCTTATTGCCCAATTGCCTGGCAATTATTGGCCTAAGCTTGTAGATGTTGAGGAGAGAAAGACAGAGATTTAGAGAGAGAGAGGACAAAAGTTAAGGGAGAGGGAGGAGATATATTTCAGTGTGTTGGGAATACAACCTGATTTTTTTGAACAAATGATATTTATCTACACTAAGGGGAGAGAGTGGGCTAAATCTCACAATGAGCTAACATAATGTGGTTCAAATTTGCTTTTGGCAAGAATCGAACCTAAGACCTCTCACTTACAAGTGAAAAGGAATATACCACTAAACCGTAGTCAATGGCGGATCTAGAATTTTAAACTCGGAGGATCCCAATAATAAAGGTAAAAAGTATATATAGATAAAAATAACATTTAAAAGTTAAATTATAATACATTTCATTCATGAATCATACGCAAACAATATTACAAACTATAAAATTCTAATTCAAGCGTCTACAACAATGTTCATAGTTTGAAAATGTTTTATTTGCAAATATGCTTTTTGGCTTGAAAAACCTTTCCATATTTCTTATCTCCACACTACACATTAACAAAAAAAACACAAAAAAACTTATACCAATTAATCAATAAACAAAATTCCGATAATTAAATGAGTATACAAACATAAAACACATTTATAATCATATCAATAATAGATTATAAATCTCCATCAATAAATAATATAATTTAGTTGAGATTAGATTAAGATTAGATTAGAATACCAAAAAAATCTTATTTGAATCTTGAACCAAATGGTGGTGGTGTAGATATTTGAAACAAATTGAGATATGATATTCGAGTAAAATTCAAATATGAGTTTGGGTGGGATTTTAGGATTTTAGGGTTCTGAGAATTGGGAAATTGAGGATTGGATATGTGAAAATGGGGGGTTTCAGGTTTTGGATGGGGGAATGGATGGAGATTCGGGAAGAGTGACGGGGTCTTGGGAACTTAAAACAAAAAGGAAGCAAACGCCAGCGTTATGCCATAGTCTAATTTTTTTTAAAAGGTTTTAATCAGTTGGCTAAAACGTGCATTTTGAGCCAAGGTTGTAAAAGGCAAAATTTTCTTTCTTCCTTCGCGTGTTCGTCTTCCACGTGAGGACGCCATTGTTGCAATTGCACAACCTTCATTCGAGTACGAGGGGTCCCCGAAAAATTTCAAGCAACGATTTAGGGGTCTTCGAGGGGTCATAGGACCTCCCAAGTCCCTCTATGGATCTGCCATTGATCGTAGTACCAAATGACAGGAAACACATGCTGATACATTAAATATAATAATACAATTGGTTGAAAATTTGAAAAAAAAAAATCTCCAACCAATATTATGACACGAGGATATACTGAACCGTGTTTTCCGGCAAATTAAAAATTTCTCCTAGAAAAGGGGGTAAGGGTAAGGGTAACGGAATGATGATGGAGTGTGGTTGGATAAATCAAGGTCTCACATGAATGCACGAGGCCGCGCAGCTGAGCCTCTGCCAATGGGGGCCGCCTCAGTACACGTTACACGCAAGATGATCAATCATCAACTTGTGGGACTTGTCTCTCAATTTATAGATATATCTGTATTATATCCCAACCAACTTAATCATGAAAGAATTTTAAGTTCTTTCTGCTACTTTTGCATCAAAAGAAAAAGAGCAAAAGAGAAAGTTGTTTCTTATCATATTCCCATGTCATATATATGTCGTGTTACGAATAGATTATCTGACATATTATGTTATTAGATTTGTCGATTTAATTTACTTACTTAAACACTTATTTACTTAGTCAATTCACCAAAGCCATAAACACATACCTTGTGCTATAAACATATGCATGTTGTATTACGCATATATCTTCCGACGTTTTATGTTATTAAATTTGTCAGTTTGATTTACTTTCTCGAACACTTGTCTAATTAGTCATTCCACTAAAGCTATGAACATATAACTTGTGCTATAAACAGATTACCTTTGTGCTTAATAGCCCTAGTGTTGAACTCATTAGTCAATCCAACTCATAAAGTTGGCTTCTCATGAAATACAATGTATCAAATGCTTGATTGATGTTCCTTGTTTTTTATTCCTTTTTTTTTAAATAAAAAGGTGGACAACTAGTGGTAAGCTGTAGTTATCCACTCATTCCGGACCCAAAAAGGCTATGGGGAACTCTGCCCGTAGCCACAGTCAAGCAGGCTCATCAGCTCGGAGCATCAAACCTGGGATCTTCCACATTTTTTTGTTAATCACTAAATTTTAAATCGATGAATTAGTGATCGTATATTTCATTGTCAATGCATAATCAAGATAGTTTATTGCTAGACTTATCAATAGCATTATATACTTCTGTATACGAGATCATGGTTCAATTTCTTCTTTTCACGATATCGCTCGTATAAAATGAATATTAACAAAAAAAAAAAAAGAACTCCAAAAACTAGCGGCTTTTTAGCCAAAATGGTCGATGAGATTTGCAGAACTCGTCACTTTGGTCTCTGAGATTTCAAATCAATAGAAGTGGTCCCTGAGATTGTTTACCATCAATCATTTTGGCCCTTCCGTGAAATATTATGTTAAATAAGGATCTAAATGATAAAAATACCCTCAATTTAATAAATAGTATGCCAAAATGATTTGACAAAAATTGAAGGTATTTTTGTCATTTTATTTTTGTTTAATGAAGATTTTTCACGGAATGATCAAAATGATTGATGGTGGACAATCTCAGGAACCAATTTTATCGATTTTAAATCTTAAGAACTAAAGTTAAGAGTTATATAAATCTCAAAAACTATTTTAGCTAAAAGCCAAAACTAGCTCATGCTTGGCTATAAATCTCAAGGCACCACACTAACCTTCTTCATCTGCCAAAAAAAAAATCTCATCCATCTCCCAATACAAATATATTCCCTTAATTAAACATTCTCTCTCTCTCTTTGACCAAAATAAACATTCTCTCTCTCTTCCCACACGCGTGCACTGCACACATGCACATTTATTTTTCACAAAAATGTCCTCATTGCAACCATGATTGATAATATTATTATTTAAGAGGGAGCAGAGAGGTAAAGCTGAAGGCAAAGCATACGCTTATTTTTAGAGGAGCGTACTGCATTCGTTCGTGCGGCAACTTTTCAAAAAATGGAAAATTCATTGATTGTACTAATATCAGCAGCAGCAGCAGTAGCAGCAGCAACAGCAACCGTGTCGATCTTGTCCATAATATTCCTCTACAGAAACAGCACGACCAACTCCAACTTTCTGAGGTTTTTTACTGCTTCTGCTAATACTTCACTCATCGGATCAAAACACAGAAGAACCCAACTTCCTTTGGGAACTTTTGGGCTTCCTTTTCTTGGTGAAACCATTGAGTTTGTGACTTGTGCTTACTCCGACTGCCCTGAGAGCTTCATGGACAAGCGCCGCCACTTGTAAGTACATTAAAACGTAATTAGTAAAAGCAGAAATTAATTAGTACCCAAATAACTTGTATTACTTTCATATTAAACGCTTTTTTTTGTATTTAATAATTTGCCATGCTTAAATTTTGATTAGCTTGTGTTAATGAATATGCTTCATTGGGTTTGTGTTTTGCATTACAGATACAACACCCAATAAGCACTTTTCAGTTCTGATGATTCAGCTTCTTGTTTCAGCTGATTTAACTTTACTGATAATTTCCAAAGTTGAAAACTTGAAATTCCCAATAAGAACTTTTCAGTTCTAATGATTCAGCTGATTTACTTCATTATTTTCGAAAGTCGAAAACTTGAAAATCCCATACGTATTTGAATCTTTGGGGGTGTTTAATTTGTAGGTATGGGAAGGTGTTCAGGTCACACATATTTGGAAGTCCAACAATTGTATCAACAGATGCAGAAGTGAGTAAAATTGTTCTGCAGAGTGATGCAAAATCTTTTGTGCCATCTTACCCAAAATCTCTCACTGAATTGATGGGGAAGTCCTCTATTTTGCTCATCAACGGAGCCCTGCAGAGAAGAATCCATGGACTCATTGGAGCCTTTTTAAAGTCCCCACACCTCAAAGCTCAAATCACCACAGACATGCAAAACTATGTCCAACAATCCATGGCAAATTGGACAGACGACCATCCCATTTACATACAAGATGAAACCAAACATGTTAGCTCTCTCTCTCTCTCTCTCTCTCTCTCTCTCTCTAAGTTTGAAGTTTGTGATTGTTTGGTCTTCGAGAAGAGTTCCAATGGACAGAAGACAAAACAAAAGATGCCATCTCTCTCTAGATTTACTGGTGGATTTTTCTCTTCTGTTAAAATGTTTTTATAATAAAATAAGTATTGAGATTATGAATCTCACATTGAGAAAAGATTTTGCATGTGTTTATAAGTAATTTGATTATTTTATATATTGACAATTAATTTTACGGTAAAAACTCAACGTTGTTCATGATAAGAAACCTTGCATATATGTTTATAATCTCAATTGGTTGTCCAGTAAAACCTCATCTTTCTTCAATAAGTGCTCCATTAAGCACTTGGGATAAATAAATCTCTCTCTCGTGACCAAATAATAAATCATTGATATTTGAATTTTTATATGTGGCTTCTACTTTAGGTTAAGTGGCAGAATTTATGATCTTCTATAAAGAATGAACCTAGTTGTAAAGGGAAATGATTTTTATACTTTTGTGGTGTCCTACACTCGGATGCTTGTTTCCGTCTTTTTAATTAGGGTTAATTTCTGTTTATTACTCTCATGTTTCGTGATTTTCAACATTTAGTACATTAAGTTTTTTTTGTCCCAGAGTCATACCTAAAATGTTAATTTTGGGACAATCTCATACATTGGTTAGTCAAACCGTTAAGTATGCCGTTAATTAATGACGTAGAGCCTATGTGGACAATGACTGGACGTTACGTGTCATTAAAGGGTCCACGTGGAAATTAAAATTATAAAAAAAGGTTAAAATATTAAAATAATTAATTAAATAAAAAATATATAATTAAAAAAAAAAAAAAAATAGAACCCATTCAGTCTTCCCCAATCCAATCCCAGGCTTCTTTCCCACCTGGAATCCGACTCGCAGATCTTCCAGAAACCCTAGCCTTCCTCTTAAGATTCTCTCCCATTCCTCCAAGAACCACTTCTTTCTCTCTCTCCTCTCCGCCTCCGCCTCCGTCTCTTTCGCTCCTTTTCTTCTTCACTTCCGTCTTCGATCAAGCTCCTTCGTCTTTCACTGGCGAAGAACTAGAAGCTCCAAACACCCACAAAGAAAGCCCAGTCCGAGCTCATCACAATAATCGCCATTAGAGAACAAAGATACAAACTTCAACTTAAAAAAAGCCTTAACATTTAATTAAAATCAAAACTGAAACAAAAGATTAAACACGATGAGCAAGACTAACTTAAATCAGTTCCCAGTCCCAGAAGAAACAAAAATTAAATGAATTCTGAACAAAAATTAAATCGTGAGCAGCAGAAATATGGGGTTCGGCCTTTGGGTCTGGGTTCCGTTGCAGAGAGAAAAGGGGTTGGTTTAGGGATTTCGTTAATTCCGAACAATTCAAGAACCTCGAAAGCTTCACAACTGATAAGAAATGAAGGAAAAAAAATAAAGAAAATTGAGGCGAGATCAGAGGGTGATTTAGGGATTTCGTTTCAACCAACCGTTCTTGGCGAGCTCGAGGACGTGCGTGGTGTGCTTAGCAGAAGCTCGATAGGGTTCGCTTCAAGAGAAGGTGGAGTTAAGGACCTTCTTCACCTGCTCGCTGACCTCGCTCAGCAACGCCTTTCTGGCTTCGCCGGACTTCACCGAGATCTCCTGCTCGTCGCCGGTTTCCTCCTCTATCTTCCGTTTCTGCCTCTTCCGCCCTGGATGTCTCTGGTCTTGGCGCCTCTGCAACTCCATCAACAATGACGGAAGCGACGAAGAAGAGAAACTGATCCAAATTGGAAAGACAAACTTCGCATTTGAACAGGTTAGACTGAGAGACAGAGACAAGTGTGAGAGAGATCTACGGGTATTTTCCGAATTTTAGAATTGAAAAAAAATAAAAAAAAAGGGGTTGGTCGCTGGATTGGGTGGGGAAGAAGAAAGAGAGATGAACCCATATTGGTTTTTTAGGTTTAGGTTTGGTTTTTTAATTTTTAAAATTTTAAATTTAATTTTTTTTTAATATTCCACGTGGATCTTTAATAACACGTAGCGCTCAGTCATTGTTCACTTAGGTTCCACGTCATCAGTTAACGGCAGACTTAACAGTTTGACTAACGGATGTATGAGACTGTCCCAAAATTAACACTTTAGGTATGACTCTGGGACGAAAAAAACTTGATATACTAAATGTTGAAAATCACGAAACATGAGGGTAGTAAACATAGATTAATCCTTTTAAATTATAGGAAAACTAATGAAAAGGGCTTGAAAACTTTGAGTTTTAATAATAAGGACAAAATAAATGGTAAAGTGAATAGTACCATGATTGACTTTTTAGTGTAAAAATGTGGTTTTTCGTTAAAGTGAACAGTACTGGGAGCTTTTCGTTAAAGTTCCCTAGCTCCCGATACTGTTCACTTTAACGAAAAACCACATTTTTACACTAAAAAGTCAATCCTGGTACTATTCACTTTACCCTTTATTTTGTCCTTATCATTAAAACTCAAAGTTTTCAAGCTATTTTCATTAGTTTTCTATTAATTATATGACTAGAAACAAGAGGAGAAGTGCAAGAGGATAAAATGGAGTGCGAAAAAGCATTTTCCAGTAGAGTAACATTCTCTTTCTTCTAAATTTCTCTATTTCTCTCTTATTTTATTTAAACGGTTACGATTAAATCGCGTTAATATGAGTTTTTATAGAGAGAAAGAAAAGAATAAAATGTGAGAAGAAGAGGAAAATAGAAAGAATTTAGAAAGAAGAGAATTCTACTCCTTTCCGAGTTATGAAATGGCAAATGGGATTCATAATAATTCTTCATGAATGATATTGTCTGTGGAAATAGATTCATAATTATTAAGTCTCTTTACAGTCCTTATTAAAAGTTACCAAGAAATTGTCCTTTTTGTCTGCAGATTGCTTTCCAAGTACTTGTCAAGGCATTGATTAGTTTGGATCCTGGTGAGGACATGGAGTTCCTAAAGAAACAGTTCCAAGAATTCATTGCAGGCCTCATGTCTATACCCATAAACATTCCTGGAAGTAGACTTTACAGATCATTACAGGCAAGTTAATTATCAATTTTTACTTTATAATGAAAAGTTCATTTGTCAGACAGTCTTATGTTGCTGGACCGTGATTTCAAAACTTAGGTTAAGTTGGGTTTGTCTTAATATGTGATCTGAATTCATAATCTGATAATATAAGCAGTTTACCGTAGGTTTTTTAATCATATTCTCGTAATGATATTTTGAGTCCTAATTAATTTCAGGCAAAGAAGAAAATGGTCAAGCTAGTACAGGAAATCATACAAGCTAAAAAAAAAGAGAGTGATATAATCTCCAACAAGGTTCCCAAAGATGTGGTAGATGTTCTGCTGAGAGACACAAGTGAGCAGTTAACAGGAGATCTGATAGCAGATAACATGATTGATATGATGATACCAGGGGAGGATTCAGTGCCACTTCTCATGACTCTTGCAATCAAATACCTCTCAGACTCCCCCACTGCTCTCCAACAATTAACTGTATGCAAAAATCTCTTTCATTTTTTTGCTTTCATTTTGGTAAATAGCAAATTCTCTTTACTGCAATGATTCATCCTGGTAATACATCCATTTTTCATTGCCCTCGTCATGCTAACTTAATCAGCGTGATGAAGATAGGAAGAAGGAATATATTTCTAGCTGTATGCAAGACTTTCTTGTTGCTTGCTGCACGGATACTATTAATTACACAATCCCACCTTTGCTGATGAATAGTGAAAAAATATATATATTTTGTTTGCATGTAAGATTCTATCGTTACTCGCACGGTTATAATAAACATCACACTATCTTTTTTCTAAGATTGATCTTTTTTTTTGGAACTTTGTGACACTCAAGTCCAACTCTTTGACTACTTTATATGTGCCATTTTTCATTTTCCTTGTCGTTTTGGTGATTTTGCTCTTTTCACGTGTGGCTGTCTAAGCAATACAGTTAATGGGGCAAGTGGAATTCTAAGACATATAAACATGGTATTCGGGAGCACGTATTACAAGAACAGTATATTATATTTTCTTAATATAATGATACATTTACATTGAGAGATAAATGAATAAATTAGTTGCGACCCCGTCAAAATTATTCGAATATAAAATCTCTCTTACCAGTAGTACTGTATGCAAATTTCCCAAAGAAACAAAATATCTGTTATTGTCTGTGAAGGAATAGGAAGTTTACAAAAAAAAATCCGTTGTTTTGTTCTTTTAAAATTGAATTCTTGATGATGAACTCAGGAGGAGAACATGAAGTTAAAAGCTCTGAAAGATGAGCTTGGAGAGCCACCGTGTTGGAGTGATTACTTGTCCTTACCATTTACACAAAATGTAAGTGAATACCACGGTAATTTAAAAGTTCACAGCAGTAACTCACCAGAACACTCTGCATTTTTTAAACTTTTTAATTTAATTATTGTAATTATACAGGTGATCACAGAAACCCTAAGGATGGGAAACATCATAACTGGGGTGATGAGGAAGGCCATGAAAGATGTGGAGATAAAAGGGTATTTAATACCAAAGGGATGGTGTGTCTTCACATATTTCAGATCAGTTCATCTTGATCAGAATAACTATGATTGGCCTTATCACTTCAATCCATGGAGGTGGCAAGTAAGAATGACTACATATATACGCATGCAGTAGCGTTAAAACGCTAACCAGTTAGTACGTTAATTTGGACTCTTTTGTTTTTAAGTAACGGATTGGAGCTGTATAATCTCTGCAGGACAAAGATATGAGCAGCTGCAACTTCACTCCTTTTGGAGGAGGACAAAGGCTGTGTCCTGGACTTGACTTAGCAAGGCTTGAAGCCTCCATTTTCTTACACCACTTTGTCACTCAATTCAGGTAATTAGATATGAATGACAGAATGAGGATCCCTCTTCCTTAATTATAGGCTTTTGTTAATTAATTTATAGGTCTATGTGGGGAGAGTTTGGTGGAAAATGAAGTCTAAGTTCACTGAATAGATACTATTAAGGGATTAACTTAAGTGAAAAGCATAGTTTGAAATCACATTGCGTGGGAGGTTTTGCTATGCAATGTTGTGTTATGTAGCAGTTTTGCGTAAGCTGTAAGCTATTCAAGACTTGCATAGCTTATTCTTCCGCGAAGCGATATAAAACACTATATTGCACAATATTGCGCGTTTTTCAAAACTATGAAAGAAAATGAATAGATGTAAGTTAGGTCAGTTGGTCAGAATACTATGTCGGTCATTTTATACCTGAATATTACGTCCCGTAGATTAGAGTAGTATGGTATATTGTTTTGTCAAACACAAAAAGTCGAGGGAAAATGAAAGAATATACATGGCAATTATACTTTTTGGGATTTCTTCAACCAGATGCAAACTTTATGCTTTTGGGGAGAGATTGAATTGAACAGAGTTGTCCTGCATTTCTTCCACATTTATTACCATTTGAGCAAAAGACAATATTGCATACATCAAACTTTCTGGCACTTCCATTATCAGTAGCTTGTCTATGACATGCACCTTTTCATATTTGCTTTCAACCATGCTCTTTTACTACTAGGGTAAATTGCTATATTTATGAAGACCTGAGTTTAGTTAAATGGACTTGAGCATAGTGTTTTACGTTCTATGTACCTAAGTTTGAATTAAAAACAAAAAACAAAACCCTCGTAGCATTGCACACTCAGTACTACATAACATTTAAGTCACACCCTATATACAGATAATTAGTCACTTGAGAACGTTCCAACCCTCCTTTGCTATCAACCACCAATTTACCCACATGGGTTTCCATGTGTGCGGAAAGTTAAGACCAAAAAAATCTAAAGACTCCATGAGAAGCCCATAATACACATGATTTGGTAATATGGTAACATCATAGCAAATAGATTGGCAGATACCCGAGCTCTTGAGGGGAACAGACGATGTTCTCTTCCCTGGACCTAACTCAACCATTTGTCCACATGTGATACACCAGACTGGATTGATCTTGAATGACTCAACTTTTCATGCATATAACTTATTAATTCATTAATAATATGGTTTGTCTTTGGTAGTCCAGTTTAATATAGTGTGATCTTTTAAATAATTTTTACTGTTCGATCTTTAAAATTCAATCTTAGAGTCAATTTTTACCATTCATTTTCCGGACTAGTCCTAAATTATTGAAGACAAATTGCAATAATAGTATAGTTATAAACCAATGTTATGTATGCATGTTAGTGCCTTGAGCTCATGCTTGCATGGAATTTGTCTAGTTATTTATCAACACCTTCATCGACAATTTTCTACAGCATGTATCTAGTGCTCAACACTAGTTTAAAGTGCCTTTTTTTCTCTTCAATAAAGCGCTTAAGTTTATACGTGCCCTCCTTTTACCATACTCTTTCCATATTCTTCTATTTATGCGATCACAGTTAAACCACATCAACATATTTTATTATCTTTATAAAAAAAATTAATATAAAATATTAAAATAACTTAACCGTGACCACACAACATAAAAAGGAATAAAAAGAGCATGGTAATGAGAATCTACCTCCTATGCAAAAAGCCCTTGGGCAAATTTCTTAGGAAAGCACTCCCAAAAGCAGTCAAAGTAGGTGGTAATAAGTACAGTAGCCACTAGCTCAGTACTGTGGGAGGACTAAATGTCAACAATCATGAAAGTGGACAATAAACAAATGGATAAATATGGAGGCTACACAGTAGAGAGACAAATCAAGGTTTTCTTGATCTTCTTTTAATACAAAACCACTCAGAATGAAGGAGGTTTTCTTAGCCTCGCTCGCGATAGAGTTGCTGCATATTACCATCAAATATTAAATAATAGAAAGTGGAAAAAATAAAAAAGAAATAGCATTTGATCTCTTGGTCTAACTTTGACTAATTCTTTTTCTTCTTCCCACACAAATATTTGACAACAACTTTTTAATATGAAGGTCTGTTCTCTGTTGCGATGTCGTTTTAGGATCTAATTTTTATTTTTTTATTTTTGTATAACTAATAAATAATTTAATAATTTAATTACACAACGTTTTTTGAAAATTACAAATTGGTTTGAAATGAACAAATGCAGGTGGGCGGCCGAGGAGGACACAGTTGTGAACTTCCCCACTGTAAGAATGAAACGGAGGATGCCGATAAGGGTCAAAAGGAGAGTTGGTGGGACCCACTAGACTTACAATTTTGTACACAAGCAATGATACAAAACAGCCAGACATGAAAAGACGAGGAAAAGAAAAGGACTGTGTCGGGTTGGAGAAATTTTTGTAAATGACCGTCACACGAGGTGGTATACTACGTATTTTTATATAAATAATAGAATATGTGGGTTAAAAGGTTAATAACTTAAAAATTAAAATTTTCCACCACTTACATAGAAACACATGATGTACCATTCATATTCCCGTTATAATTAAAAATTTCTCGTTGGGTTAGGTCTCCTGTTGCACACGTGGTTCGAGTCGGCAAATATCACAAAGCTCACTCTTTTTGTCCTGTTTGATACCCTTTATTTGCACATATAGACAAAAGACAACACAAATATATAGTCTCTGGGGGTTCTTAATTAAAACTTTTATTTTAAGTAGTGTTACATTTATTATTTATTTATAACGATTAGTATTATATTTATTATTTATTTGTATTATTATTTATATTATTATTTTTATAGAGATAGAACATGTCAACACATGCAAATCTCATCTTTATTATAAAAATAGTATGCGATGGACATTGCTTATCTTGGAGCTCACGATTGGCGTACTGAATAATCGGTATTTTTTTTGGTATCGACTACGGAACAGTTCATCAGTTTATAGTTTTGGTTTTTCTGAGATTTCGAGACAAATTCCAGCCCTAACAGCAGCTGCCACCATCCCTGCGAACCAGATAACAAACTCGTATCCTGTACATCAACTTCAACCCCTACCACATGAATCATGGACATCCTTCAAAGTCCTTCAAGATCCTAACTTCATAAAGACCAATGAATTAAAAGAAAATTAATAAAAATGACTTGAAAACTTTAAGTTTTAACTATAAAGACAAAATAAAGGGGAAAATGAATAGTACTAGAATTAATTTTTTAGTGTAAAAATATGATTTTTCGTTAAAGTGAACAGTACTGAAACTTTTTGTTAAAGTTCCTATGAATTAATTCCTTCCCAACCTCTTTACTCGCATGCCATCACCAATCCCCTTCGCTTACCCACATTCCTTCCCCAAGCATTGATGCCCATCACCAGTGTCGGGTTCGAAACTTTCACTTGCCTTAAATTAATGTAGCACTTTCCAATCCCTTATAATATAATGGTACGTTAGATATATAAATGAATAACCATCAAATTTTAAAAAACCAATTACAAAATTTTGAAGGGAGACTGGAAAGAGGTGGTGGTGGTCCTCGGAGGAGGGGTGAGTAGTGGGTGTGAGTCTGGTAATGGTTGGCCAACATGGATACCCGCTGGTAAGGTTGGGTAGGGAGGGGAGCAGAATTTAATGAAATCTTTGGAGGAAGGATGAGATTGTTTAAATCCTTTGACATATATGTATCCTAGAATACACCAAAATTCACAATTTTATGAAATCCTATCAAATCTATAATTTTTTACTACAACTAGATTTATATACGCTTGTTTGATGTCCATTAATATCCTAATTTTTTTCTATCAAAGGATAACTTTTATTAAATTCTAATAGAAACGTTTACATCTTCAGCAAGAATATTAAGTAAAAACTCCAGACTCAGAGCATCCCAACAGAACGCACCTCTATGCGAGGTAACATATGAAGCTACAGCATGAGCAGCAGCATTTTGACTATTCCAAAATGTTAAAGGTCTTTTTAAATACTTCTAAATCGTAATTCGAGCACACCAAATTTTTGTGATCATTTTCTTTCCAATATTGTCAAAAGTTTCAAATTCAAATTCCTAGAATAATTTGAACAAAAAGAGAAACTTAGCTAACTACTGCTTAAGCATGATTGCAATGTTATGTTTGCTTAATACTTGTATAGACAAAGTTTCCCTAATTACCAATAATTTTGATGGTGTAGAGACTGATGGAAAAACAACTGGAAGAGTAAATACGAACTTATTATATCGTCATTGGAGATGGAATCACACATCAACCTCAACACAAATATATATATCATCCAGATGTGCGGTTAGCATTTATTTTAAAATTTCTATCTTAGGCCAGAAAAAGCCCAATTAATTCGTTACTGAGCCTCTACTTCATGAATTTTGGTCGAATCTAACTGATTTCATGTAAAATTTTGGGTGAATTTTTTCAAATTCTCAATAGGAGAGGTGGGTTTTGTTTGTACTTAAAATACACTACAAAATCTCTTTAATTTCTTCAACGTTTTAAAATCCTTTAAAATCTATTCTTAATTGAATACATCTAGAAGGTTATAAACTCTTACACCAAGATTTCTTTTGATTTTAGTAAACTCTCTCAAGATTGAAAATTTGTGGAACCACGTTGCTTCATCTCTGACGTTTTGTTGGAAGATAATTCACTTTAGTTTGTTTTATTTCTTCATTGTATCGTTCAGGATAGCAGATTTCTAAGTGGTTTGTGCATGAAACTTTTTTGTTCTTTGATCGGGTGGAAATCCTCAGCAAAGTTTTTATCACGGTCTATGTATGCATACTATCCTCTCTTATGTACGTATTCTCTCTCTTTCAATAAATATCGTACTGTCCTTCAAAAATAAAAATAAAAAACCTCTCTCAAAGTCCTAATTAAATGTGCAGACTCTCAGAGAATCACTTCAAATTTTAATGGAATACCCCTAAATTTATAAAAACTTTAAAATCCATCCAAAGTCCAAAGAAGTGCAGTCCATAGTTTCTACAATCTGATGGCCCAATAGGACAAAACGACGTCGCTAGAAGCAGCATTCAATAGCCTGATACGCAAAATCAAATTTGAGAAATTGCTCGCTCGGAATTTACCGCCCAGATTGTAGAATTGATACGCAAAACCCAAAATCAAATTTGGATTCTTGGTTATTTTAATTGTGTATTAAGGGAATTGAAACCGGTACGTTTCCTTTTGCTGTGAGAAGTTGCTTTACGATTATATACAGGATGATGTGTGTGTGCGCGCACGCATACATACGTACATATATACCAGTACTGTTTCTTTTTGCCGTGAGAAGTTGCATTACGATCAATGTATAAAATATTAATGATATCAGAAATATCGGTAGTCAAAAAACACATAAATTTCAATGGAAATATCGAGATATTATCGATATCGATAAAAATTGAATAAAAACCACGGAAATTGTAAGAAAAACTTGGAAATTTTTATTGAAACTTTGCATGATGATTATTTAGTCAATTATCTATTAGTTTATCACAAAAAATTGGAAGAAAATGCATTGCATGATGGATTTAACTGATTTAAGTTAATTATATAGCGAGCTTACAAACATTGTTAGTGTAGAAAATATGTAGTAATTAATGAAAGATGTTTAAACACACCATAATAATTTATATATAATGAATTAGTTATCGGCAATAGTTTAGGGGTTAAATGATAGTTTACCCATGTGCATAGTTAGTCATAAACTTAAGATTCTCTTCTCTCTCAAACTGCCCGTATTTCCCAAAATATTTATGGAATCTATCAATTTAGTCCTAATTTCCTTTACCCAATCCGGATCTACACTTAAGATTCTCTTCTCTCTCAAACTACCACGTGGCAGCACCTAACAATCCTTATTTTGTAACCCCTTCTTTCTTCTTCTTTCTTTTCTGCATTCTCTATCTCTCTCTCGAAACTCTCATCTCTCTCATTTCTCTCTACATCGAGACCCACATACACACACGCACACCATCGCACCTGCTCGAGGAAGACACCCATCGTCATCAACAACCTTGTATTTCTCCCTCTCCTTCTCGTATCTGCAACTCAGCAAACGCAGGAACCCTCCGATGAGTTTCTTGAATTTCTCCGGTTAGGTTTTTGGGACGAAATCGGCTCGAGAATAGGCACACCCATCTCCGGCGAGACCGTGGGTGTCGAGAGGTTTTCCGACCACCACAGGTCGTTTCACGGCAAATGGAAGGTATAACGCACTCCTCTCGCCTTGTGCTTTCGTTTGGTACCTAGATCGGGGTCTATGGTGGTAGTTTGCAATCGGCCCGAGCTGTAGAAGCTCCGGCGTTCTTCCCTGTTAGTTCTTGACGAGCGTAGGCCTTTCAGGCCGTTTCCCATAACCCTCGGACCTTAGGCCTGTTAGGAAGGTGGAGTGATATTATTGCAATAATATCGATAATATCACAATATTATCGATAATATTGATAATATCACGATATTTTGACGATAATTAGGTGGATAAGTGTCAAAATATCGATCTCTCACAAAAACAATTTTATCAGTGAAATATTGCCGATAATATCGACATTTTAAACCTTGATTACTATTATATACATGATGATGTGCGTGCGCGCGCGCATAGGATATGTTAGTTTGGAACTTTGGAGATAATGTTAGTTTGTAGAATGATTTAGCAGTCACTGACATGTTGATTTCCTCCCCTTCTTTAGGGTGATATTTCCTACAAATTTGTGGGTTTCAGGATAACTTACAATGGCAGGGAGACATCGTGTTCGGCGCGAAGCAATGAAGGACCGGCGTGGCTATCCTATTGAAGGACCTAATGGCCGAGGCCCTCCTATGCGGCCGCTTCCCCATCCTGCAATGTTGGAGGAAGAACTTGAAATGCAGCGTGCTGAAATTCGAACACTTTTGGCTGATAACCGGAGACTGGTTGAATACCGAATGATGTTGCAGCTTGAGGTTGGCGCTGCCAAGGAAGAAATTCATCGGATGAATGTAGGCTTTTCAGATATTCGTGCCGAAGAAGAAATGCAATCAAGGGAGCTCTATGAAGTTCAGAAGCTGACTAGTGTTAGGAAGGAACTTACCACAAAAGTTTAGACCCTCACGCAGGACCTTGCGAGGTTGCAGTCCGACAATGGACCAGCTTCTCTTGTATTTGTTTTCATTTTCTTATCTTAGAGCTCCTTTTCACTGTACATATCTTAGCGAGAGTGTATTAGATTGACTTAGAAGTTTTGTTTTGTAGACATCCGATCGATTATGAAAAGATGAGCTGTATCAACACAGCTCCGTTTTGTTGGTCATAGCAATTCTGATTTTCCGGCTTATGGTAGCAGAGCATTATCAACATTTTCAATCTTCGACTCCAGTGTTGAAAATAAAACTTGGAAAAACCGTCGTGATGTCCCTGGCGTGTCAATAACATAATTAGGACATGTTTAGGGGAAGAAATGGATCGGAAAAGAATGTAAAACGAGTTGAACAAAAAGGAATGACAGTAAGAGAAAGGTACTTTAAATATGGAAGTGTCATGTTCTTTAGGACTGCTGGGTACCGAATAGCATAAGCTTTCCATTCGTCTTTGCTAATTTTCTCATCCTTGTCAGCATCGGCATCCTCAAACGTCTGAGCAAGAAAACATAACTTTGAGAGTGTAAAACTTCAGAGTAAAGGTCAAGAAATAGAAGTTTTAAACATCCAAAATTCTTGCCTTATCGACGATAGCTTCCAGAGTTTCATCCGGCATCTGAATGCCGGATTCCGACAAAGTAGCAACTACCATTTGCCTGACCTGAAAGCAACTGCAGCTGTTAGGTAGAGCCGTAGAAGTAATACAAGAGACAAATTAATTGTCGACAGAATTATGATGAATCAAAACGACAGAACTTGTTCAGTCTCAAACACATCAAGATACTTACTTCTTCCCGCTCGATATATCCTGTTTGTCTCAAATCATACAAGCTAAACGCGACTGCAAGCAACCAAAGACGAAAGAAAACATTTAACACAAAAGGCCTCCAAACATAATTCAAGCAGCTGAAGTTGGTTGACTACTTACAATCAATCTTGGCCTCAAGAGGAGCATACGGATGAAATACACTTAGCGCGTGGACAAACTCATCAAATTCAATCACCCCATTTTTCTTTTCGTCAAAAACATCAAACACCTACATCCCATTTCATCACAGATTAAAAGGAAACAGATCAATATGACAACATTGATGAAACGTAAATCGCTTAGTCACATTACATGTGGAAATTTTCAGGTCGACGGGCCGAGGGCCCACTCCAACAACACTGATACTGTCCCCACTTAACCACCTGCACAATCCTCAGGTGTGGGGTTTTATCACAAAAGGCCTCGATTTTAGTTAGAGAGGGGTATTTCTATTTAAAGCACTCTTCTCTTCTCCCTCTGTCCGATGTGGGACTGGGGGTTCCAACATTACATAGTTGGAAAAATGTCGCATTGACATGAAGGATGAAAAATTTGCTATTATACGCTAAAGAATATCACTACAGAATAAAGATCATGAAAGCTTCACACTCTGTTTCCTCCTCGAAAAACAGAAGCAGCAACTAATATATGTACCCGGAAAAGAAATTAGAGCGGATGTGTTCTCCCTATGCATCCGACATCCAATCTCCCTTCCCGCAGTTAGGATTAGTTTAATTAGAATATCGTAAGTGAGCCTACTCTATCCAGAAAAAGATTTTCACCAGCCGGAGTCTTGAAAAGCGCCAAACTCAGCTCCTCCTGGACATGAACAACAAATACAATTTCAGCTACTAATAAATGAAAAAAATCAAAGAAAAAGACATAAATTCCATGACGTCAAAGAAATTGAAAATTGTAAAAGACGTGCATAAATTGATGAACCTTGTGAATTAATCCGTCGTCGAGCACGGAACTACTCAACTTGTTAAACAGTTCGCGCAATGCCTCCACCTCATTCACACTAACTGAGAGAGATTCAATCTATTAATAATTTAATTTATTAAAAAAAAAAACATATTTTCATTTCTTAAAAATTATAAATTGAAGAAAAGCTCGTGTACAAACATGGAGAGGTGGCGGCGAGTCGAACAACATCGTCGTGGGTGAAGGAAGGGCGGGGAGGTTGACGGTGGCGATCGAAGCAACCAGCTAAGCTGAAGATGAAAGCCTCGACCAGGCCAATCAGTGGTATGCACACCGCACAGAGCGTCTCGCCGATCTTCAGCGAGCTCGTACTCGTTTGAATTATTCACAGAAGCAGCACAGATTGGTGTTTGAGTGAAATTTTCTTTCTAATTATTTTCTCAGGAAACAAACAACAAAGAAAGATAAAAGTTAGAGAGTGAGAGTAATACCGTAAAGCTGTAGGCGGAATAATCTATGCGAAATAGAAGGTCACGGATTTGCAATCTGGGTCTCTCAGCCATCGGCGTTTGCAGAGAGAGAGAGAGAGAGAGAGAGAGAGAGTTTGCCTGTAAATGCAGAAGGAAGGGGAAAATATTCGTATTATCTTGCTTTATTTAAATATAACTTTTGGTTTATTGAAATGCTAGGAAAACAAAAAAATTAATTATTAATTCGAATTTCATAAATAATAAAATTTACATCTCACTGCTTAATGAGCACATTATTATTTTAAAAAACAAATCATGACTCCAAAAAAAAATTATTTTTTTAACAAACAATATTATTTAGAGGTCAACTTAATCTTACATGTTAGCAATAATACACTTCAAATATGCTTTTGACGAGAATTAAATATAGAATTTTTTACTTATAAATAATAATAAAATATTATTACACTGTAGTATTATTATTCGAATTAATTTAATTTTTTATCCTTCATTTATTTGATTTAGATTTAACTATTATAACCCTGCAGAGTAGACACGTGATATGCTATTATTGTAGTTTTTTAATGATAGAAAAATGGAATGAGGGTTTGTGACATTTCTCCATTTGTCACATCCTAACACGTCACCTTATGATTATTGTAAGTTAGTGTAAAAATGATTAGGCGCCAAATGATTATTGTAAGTTAGTGTTAATAAGCTTTACACGGAACTTTTCTCCAAAAAATAAAATAAAAAAACAATTGCTTTACACGGAACTTCGTTGGTTAAAACTTAATAAAAGGACCCACACGCTAATCTGAAGTTACAATTATTAACAAAGAATCAAAATTTGACATTGGAGAATTTATATGGAACACATATATACCGATATTATGACATTTCAAGAAAATAAAATAAAAACAAAAAATTATTATTGGTGTTTTAAAATTTTTATTAGCGACATCTTTCGCAAATAAGAAGGATATGGAATTGTCAATCACTCTATCCTTAATAGCCTTAAGGATAGTGTAGTGATTGGCCAAACCAATCAATGCAGTCCACGTCAACCAAATGACTGAAACAAGAATCCTTGATTTTCTTGAGCTGTTTTGAAAATCGGCTTCTTATATTACACACACCCCAATGTGTACGATAAATAGGAAATGGTGGCAGGAAACACTTCATCGGGTGGACACATGACTTCTGACGGTGGAGAAGATTTGACTTTCAACCTGCAAGATTTTTAACAGAGCCTTTGAATCCAACAATGACAAACATAAGGTTCTATATGCACATCAAATTAATAACATATAACATGCACTCAAGATATGCATAGTATATGCACATTATATGCTCAAATTCAACCAATTCATGAACCAAAGTCAAGCAAGTATGCCCAACATGTACATATGCACATAATATGTACCAATTTATGAACCAAATTCAACCAATTCCTAAACCAAATTCAAGCAAGTATGCCCAACATGTACATATGCACATAATATGTACCAATTTATGAACCAAATACAATCAATTATTTCTAGCAATATCAAAAGCACATGCACAAGATATGTATACGGTATACACAAATTCAACCAATTCATGAACCGAATTCAAGCAAGTATGCCCACCATCTACACCGTATAACCAAAGTACAACTTAATCAATTAATTTCCAGCAATATCAAAAGCACATGCACAAAATACGTACACAGTATGCACCACTGTTATAAAAATCCCCGCCTAGCGTAGCCTAGGCAGGGCGGCTGGCCAATGTCCTGATTAATGCTTAAGTGTTTGAAAATTAAGAAATGGCACCTAGACCTGATGAGGCACCCGTCTAGCCCGTCCAGACCTGTCTAGGCACCTGCTTAGGTTGCGACTCACCTAGATAGAAAATATATAACTTTCATGTAATTACATAACCATAAAGCCTAATCTGTTAATTTTCCCCAAATTAACTGTACAAAACAGTCAATTGCACCCAAAACCCTAAGTTCCCAAATTGGGAAAACCTAGGTTCAAATAATGAAAATTCAATTCAAAACATACCTCTTTTTTTATTTTTCCATTACAATTGTTTGAATCGATGGATACCAAGCTCGCCTTGGCCGTGAAACTTATAGAAAAGATTAGAAACTGGGCGTCGGTTGGAAAATTGGAGAGGATTTGGGTCACGCTATTTGGGGGTTAGGGTTCTTCGAGCTGGGGGTCAAGCAAGGAATTTTTCGTCAATGAGTAAATGTTGATTGAGTTGGACAAAATAACCATTTATATGGAAGGCAATTTGATTATTTCAAGTTTTAAGAAAATCTTATTTCTGTCACATTCTTATGTATGTCATGTGCATGTTCTATGCATATCCTAAAACTCCTATTTTGGTCCCAAAATTAAGAATATGACCCATTAATGTCAATTTTCCAAAGATAAATGTCAAATGTTAATTTGATGGCTGACATGACAACGTAAATTTTTTTCTTCCTCTAACCTATATGATTTTTTTTTTGTAAATTATATTTGTAGGATCCATTGAAAAAAAAAAAAACCAATAAAAAAATAAAATTTTGAGATTTATAATTGGTGCATTAATGTGACGCACACAATAAAATAATTTGCCATTATAGTGATTGTGTGATACTCATAGTGAAGAATGCCTATTGGGTTGCATGGGATTGTGTTACAACCCATCAGTGAGTGCTTCTTCTTCTGACACTGGTGGTAGCCCTTTCTCTCCATTATGGAAAGCTATATGGAGGGCTAAAGTCCTGTTGAAAGTAAGGAACATGGTGCAGAGAACTTGCCAGAACATTCTCCCAACAAAGTCAAATTTATCAAGGAAAGAAGTATCGATAGATATGATTTTTGTCTTTTGTAATGAGGGTCCTGAGGCAAAGGTACATGTTCTAAAAGAGTGTCACTTCACTAGAGCCACATGGTTTGCGGTCCCATTCATTTTCTTGGTTGATTCAATACCCGACCATACCGTTAAAGAGTAGTTTTTAGCTTTACTATAACGCAGAAATCATGCTTTCGACTTTACTTGTATGGTGATGTGGCATCTTTGGCAGGAAAGCAATGATCGGATTTGGAGCGGAAAGCATGGGTCTCCAGAGGTGGTAGCGTAACGCGCTATGGCATGGTGGCAGGAATTTCAAGCTGTTGCGGCTCTCGGGTCTGTTGCACAACAATGGGGTTGCCCAATCCGCATAAGTGCAGCCACGGGATGGAGGGATGGGTGCAGGAAGAGGGTTCGGTATGGCTTAGTGTGGACGGGGCGACAAATTTGTAAGGCAAGGTAGGTGTGGTAGGTGCTGTCTTGCAGGATGCACATGGGAATTTTGTGGTAACGGGGGCATGGTTTTTGCTTGCAATCTCGTCGGTTTTTGCTTGCAATCTTGTCGCCACTTCATGCAGAGATGCACGCCATCCTTCATGGGGCGGAATTGGTATCACATTTGGGGTTTCAAAAGGTACGAATTGAGAGTGACTCCTCCCAAGCCATATCCATCATCAACACTTGTGTGGATTGTGCTTCCACAATGGCTTTATTAGGGGGGATGTACTTCATAGTGCAAGTATATTTAATGCTTCAAATTTTATTTTTGTTTCTAGGAATAATAATGGATTTGCCCACCATTTGGCAAAGGTAACATTGTCTAGTGGTTCAAAACTATCTGGATTGAGAAGCCTCCAACTGTTATTCGAGACCTTCTCATCCAAGAGCCAGTGTAAACTTTCCCAGTTTAATGATATCGTATTCGTTTCAAAAAAAAAAAAAAAGGGTAAATTACAGTTCCCCTCTCAGGTTTAGGTGCAATTACAACTTCTTACATCATATTTAAAACATTTCAACCTCATTCATTTAATATTTATTTCATTTCAATTTCATATATCCGTTAAAAAATTTGTTAAATTAACCGTTAAGTGATGATGTGGCAAATATGAGGTCGTCATTTATGCTGACGTGGTTGCAAACTTGTGCCATGCAGCTAAACAATTAATAAAAAAAAAATTAATTTGAATATTAAAATAATAATTTTTTTTTTATAAAAAAAATCCCAAATCTTCATCTTCTTTTTCCCTCTGAGCTCCCCCTTCTCCTACCACCACCCCCTTCCCCACCCGAGCCGCCCTTCTTCCATCACCACCCCTATCCCCCATCACTTTCGCACCTCCTTCTCTAACTAAAAAACCCAAATTCCTCATTTTTGCATCTAATTTTGTCCGAATTCCACATTTACGATTGAAACACTAGATCCCAAATCTGAGTAATTCAGTTGAATGATGGGTCTCAAAGCTCCAGGCCCTAGTCGTCTTCAGAGATGCCTAGAGCTCGAGTCGAGCTCATCCTCGATCTCCAAAACGTCGTCATCCATGAGCGCAATGTCAGGGTGAATGGCTGGGTCAGGCTTGAAGGGGTCTAGTTCGAAGATTGGGTGCCATGATCCTGAGTCGAGTTCCTCCTTGGATTGCGTGGCGATGAAGTCCCCAAACTTGTCCCAGTTGAGCGAGTCATTTGGAGCTGAGTGGCGAGCGGCGAGTCGTCTGGTGAGGTGGGGTGTAGGGCACGACTTGGGGTTTTCTGGGTTGCTTTGGGCTTTGCAGATGAGGAAGGTGGGCCAAAATTGATGGTGGTGGTGCTGGAGGAAGAAGCTTGTTGGTGCGGAAGTGATGGGGATGGGGGTGGTGATGGGAGAAGGGCGGCTAGGGTGGGAAAGGGGGTGGTGGTAGGAGAAGGGGTGGCTCGGGGGAAGAAGAAGATGAAGATTTGGGATTTTTTTTAAATTTATTATTTTAATATTTTAATTAAATTTTAAGTTTTTTTATTAATTGTTTAGCCACATGACACAAGTTTGTAGCCACGCATAAATGATGATCTCATATTTGTGCATCATCACTTAACGGTTAATTTAATGGATTTTTTTGATAGAGATATGAAATTGAAATAAAATAAATACTAAATGTATGAGGTTAAAATGTTTTAAAGATGATGTAAGAAGTTGTAATTGCACCCAAATCTAAGGGGGGAAAAATGTAATTTACCTAAAAAAAAATTGACATCACATGTTCTCATGAACGTTCATATATCAATTAAAATAGGATTGACATACTAGTTGGAGTTTATTCTTACCTTTAAATTTGATTAAATGACATTCTACTTATAATTTGAGATTTCCTTTGGAGATAGTCTCAGCGAATCAAAATTTAAGTTGTTGGTGACATTTATTTTACCGAAGTTTCAATGTCCACAAGTATAAAAGAGATTATGCGCTGTTGCTGGGCACCCGGTGATATGATCTTCTCACGCTGGAACCGGCGGTGATATGATCTTCTCATAGTATGTTGCCACTGGCTTGGAACCGGCGGTGATATGATCTTCTCATAGTATGTTGCCACTGGCTAACAAAGTTGTGGATGAGGTTGTGGCTGGATTTTATTAGGTCAATCCCAGAAATGCTTGTGCCACTTGAAGTAGGGGGAACCTTCAAGGAGTAAAAATCATATCAACCCAGCTCCGTTTTGTTGGTCAAAGCAATCCTAAAACGCAGCACATCTTCTGATTCTGATTTTACCAACATTTTCAGTCTTCGACTCCAGTGTTGAAAATAAAACTCGGAAAAACCGTCGTGATGTCCCTGGCGTGTCAATAACATAATTAGAACATGTTTAGGAGAAGAAATGGATTGGGGAAGAATGTAAAAAGAATTGAACGCAAAGGAATGACAGTAGGGGAAAGGTACTTTAAATATGGAAGGGTCATGTTCTTTAGGAGTGTTGGGTACCGAATAGCATAAGCTTTCCATTCGTCCTTGCCAATTTTTTCATCCTTGTCAACGTCGGCATCCTCAAACGTCTGAGCTAGAAAACATAGCTTTGAGAGTGTAAAACTTCAGAGTAAAGGTAAAGGAACACAAGTTTAAAACATCCACAATTCTTGCCTTATCGACGATAGCTTCCAGAGTTTCATCCGGCATCTGAATGCCGGATTCCAACAAAGTAGCAACTACCATTTGCCTGACCTGAAAGCAACTGCAGCTGTTAGGTAGAACCGTAGAAGTAATACAACAGACGAATTAATTGTTTACAAAACAACGATGAACCGAAACGACAGAACTTGTTCACAATCTCAAACACATCAAGATACCTACTTCTTCCCGCCCGATGTATCCGGTTTGCCTCAAATCATACAACCTAAACGCGACTGCAAGCAACCAAAGAGAAACAAGTAGACAATGTCGTTTACCACGAAACGCCTCCAAACTTATTATTAAGCAGCTGACGTTGGGTTGTTGAGTACTTACAATCAATCTTGGCCTCAAGAGAAGCATACGGATGAAACACACTTAGTGCGTGGACAAACTCCTCAAATTCAATCACTCCATCTTTCTTTTCGTCAAAAACATCAAACACCTACATCCCATTTCATCACAGATTGAAAGGAAACAGATTAATATATATGTTGGTTCAGTGTTCAGACAAGATTGATGGAACGTAAATCGCTTAGAGTCACATTACTTAGTTGAAAAAAATGTTGCATTGACATGGAAGGATGAAAAAGCGGCTATTAAGCTAAAGAATGTCACTAAAGAATAAAGATTATGAAATCTTCACACTTTCCATTTTGCTTGAAAAAAAAAAAAGCAGCAACTAATTAATATATGTACCCGGAAGATAACTTAGAGCGGATGTGCTCTCCCTATGCATCCGACATCCAATCTCCTTTCCCGCAGTTAGGATTAGATTAAATTAGAATATCATAAGTGAGCTTACCCTATCAAGAAAAAGATTTTCACCAGCTAGAGTTTTGAAAAGCGCCAACCTCAGCTCCTCCTGGACATGAACAACTAATTAAATTTCAGCTACTAATAAATGAAAAAAAAATCAAAGAAAAAGATATAATTTCCACGACCCATGTCAAAGAAATTAAAACTAAAAAACTAAAAATTGTAGAAGACGTGCATAAGTTGATGAACCTTGTGAAGTAATCCATCGTCGAGAATGGAACTACTCAACTTGTTAAACAGTTCGCGCAATGCTTCCACCTCATTCACACTAACTGAGAGAGAGAGAGAGAGAGAGAGAGAGAAACATTATCCAATTAATTAATTATTTATTTAAAAACATATTTTCATTTCTTAAAAGTTATATATTGAAGAAAAGCTCGTGTACAAACATGGAGAGGTGGCGGCGAGTCGAACAACGTCGTCGTGGGTGAAGGAAAGGCGGGGAGGTTGACGGTGGCGACCGAAGCAACCAGCTAAGCTGAAGATGAAAGCGTCGACCAGGCCAATCAGTGGTCTGCAAAATGCACAGAGCGTCTCGCCGATCTTCAGCGAGCTCGAACTCGTCTGAATTATTCACAGAAGCAGCACAGATTGGTGTTTGAGTGAAATTCCCTTTCTAATTATTTTCTCGGGAAACAAACAAACAAAAGAGACAGATGTTAGATAGTGAGAATAGTACCGTAAAGCTGTAGGCGGAATAATCTATACGAAATAGAAGGTCACGGATTTGCAATCTGCGTCTCTCAGCCATCGGCGTTTGCAGAGAGAGAGAGAGAGAGAGAGAGAGAGAGAGAGAGTTTGCCGGTAAATGCAGAAGGAAGGCAAAATAATCGTATTATCTTTTTGTAGTGTAAAAATGTAGTTTTTCGTTAAAGTGAACAATATCGAGAGTTTTTCGTTAAAGTTCCCTTATTTCAATGCTAGAAAGACAAAAAATTTAGTTATTAATTCAAATTTTGTAAATAAATAAATTTATCATCCCACTGCCTAATGAGTACATTATTATTTTAAAAACAAATCATGAAAAAGGACTTTTGAATTAATTTAATTTTTCATCCTTCATTTATTTGATTTTGATTTGACTATTATAACCCTACAGAGTAGACACGTGGTATGCTATTATTGTAGTTTTTAATGATAAAAAAATGGAATGTGGGTTTGCCAATCGGATTCGTAAATTGTGTTTATGCATTGTAAATTGTGTAATTAATTTTTATTAGGTATTTTTTGTATTTAATTTTAAATAAAATATTTAAAATAATTTATACTTGTATAATGTATGATAAATGGACACAATTTATAAATTTTTAAAATCTTTACAAAGAAGATCGGAGAGGATCCGGATTCGTGGGTTTTTAACATTTCTCCATTTTGTCACATCCTAATCGTAACACGTCATCTTATGGTTATTGGACGTTAGTGTTAATAAGCTTTACACGAAACTTAGTTGGATAAAACTTAAGGACCCACACTCTAATATGAAGTAATAATTATTAACAAAGAATCAAAAGCATTGATTTGATATTGGGTTCATCTTTTCATTTTCTAAATGTGTCTTTTTAAAAAGAAGAATACATATGGAACTTATATATACCGTTATATGAAGTTTTTGTAAATAAAATAAAAACAAAAAATATTATTGGCACTTTAAAAATTTTATTAGCGACATTTTTTTCGTACAGGAAGGATATGGAATTGTCGATCACTTTATCCTTAATAGCCCTAAGGATAGCTAGTGGTTGAGCTGGCCAAACTGATCAATGCGGTCCACATCAACCAAATGACTAAAGCAAGAATCCTCGAATTTCTTGAGCTGATCTTTTGAAAATCGGCCTCTTATATTACACAGACACCCCAAGGTGTATGATAGACAGGAAATAGTGGCAGGAAACACCCCATATAGCAGACACACGAGTTTTGATGAAGGAGAAGATTGACTTTCGACCTGCAAGATTTTCAACAGAGCCTTTGAATCCAACAATGACAAACATAAGGTTTTATACACACATCAAATTAATAACATAAACATGCACACAAGATATGCATAGTATATGCACGTTATATGCTCAAATCCACCCAATTCATGAACTAAATTCAAGCAAATATGCCCAACATCTACACATGCACATAATATGTACCAATTCATGAACCAAATTCAATCAATTATTTCCAGCAATATCAAAAGAACATGCACAAAATATGTATATATTATGCACAAATTCAACCAATTTATGAACCAAATTCGCAAGTATGCCTAACATCTTGTTGACCCTAAAATCTACTTAGCCTACGTGTTTAATAACATAAACATGCACACATGATATGCATGCTTAAATCCACCCAATTCATGAACCAAATTCAAGCAAGTATGCCCAACATATACACATGCACATAATATGTACCAATTCATGAACCAAATTCAATCAATTATTTCCAGCAATATCAAAAGAACATGCACAAAATATGTATATATTATGCACAATTTCAACCAATTTTCGAACCAAATTCAAGCAAATATGCCTAACATCTTGTTGACCTTAAAAACTACTTAGCCTATGCGGCGCATAGGCCTAGTAATTAATAAGCTAACTACGTCATTCGCTCGAATGCGGGGTGTGCCAACTCGTTGGCCGAGCTCGGCCAGGGAGTAAATGAATGTTGATGTGGCGTTGGGTGCGCTACTGACTTCTTGATCTCGCGATTGTCACCGAGGAAGAAACACGTCTCGGCCTTCGGGTTCAAGAGCCTGAAGACAAGGTTGCTAATTCTCTGAAGTTCAATATCAAATTCGGCTTTCAGTGTGTCGAATGTAGTAACCTAGTAACACCTCACTTCGCCAAGAAGGCTAATGAGATGACCTCTTCCAACAAGGACTCGGAAATCCTTGTTGATTGGGATTTGGATAAATAACCAGTCGGTCTCGAAGCAGTGTTGTTTATCCAAATTGAAGGTGCTCCTCGATCGGCTGATTCTACGGCTCTAGTGCTGTTTATCCAAACTGAAGATGTTGTCGGTTGCCTCCACAATGCTGTTTATCCAAACTGAAGGTGTATTGTGTGTTGATTTTGGAGGAGGCCTCTCAATGTTGTAGACACCCCTATATTTATAATACTAAACTGTGCGACAGCCAGTGCAAGAGCCTTTGCCGTGAACACATCTTGATACTAATGGATAATCAACCACTGTTTGATAATCATATTAAGCAATCCTTATCAACACAATTCACGGCATGCATGGTTGAACGTAGGGCTAGAAAAAAAATCCCAAACCAAACCGAAAAAATCCAAAACTGAAATTCCCGAAAATTTCGGTACCCAATACCGAACCGATCCTAAAATTTCGCTACTGGAATCGGTCTCAATTTTTTGGGATTTCGGTAATCCCAAACCGAACCGAAATATATATATATATATATATTATTTAATTTTTAAATATATATATTTAGAATTTTAATAGCTGTTGGATTTTGTTGAGATTTAATCTTAATCGTTGCATATAAATCAAAGTTATTAAACCCAGTGTCTGACTCTCTCTCTTTCAGTCTCTTGACATTCACCTCACCTCAGACTCAAACCTCACCTCATCTCAGTATCCTTCCTGGTGTGAAATCATGATTTCTTTTACTATTTAGAACAAGAAAAGAAACCTTGATTTGAACAGTTCGTTATGTTTACAAGGTAAAAGAAATTTTGCTCATAACGTAATGCTGCTGGAATGGTCATCAAAGCATGACATTATCTGTGCTTTTAAACTGTTTACACATGCATAGATCCTCACTCACGGGAACACTTGCACACATGTAAACTATAAGTTCATATCCCACTTCTTTGACTCAAATTATGTTAGTCGTAGAAGAAATTCTGAATGAACCTAGTAAACTCTGGTTTTGGATTTGTTAATTTATTTTTGTTGCGTGCATTTGTAGTAGAATAGGCAGCAAATTGTTAATTTATTTTGATGATCACTTCACTGCATAGCCAAGATATGCAGTGCAGATTTGCTATTCCGCACACTACACAGACACAGCCAAGTTATAGCCCATCCAAATTTTGATCTATGCACTGCGAAGATATGTAGTGCAGATTTGCTATTCTGCACACTGCACAACCACAACCAAGTTATTATAGCCGAAAAGTCGAAAGGCCGAAAAGCCTATAAATATTTCGGGATTCCCATCATCCTGAAAATACCAAAACTATTTCGGGATTCTCAACAATTGGGATTCCCAAAAATTTGGTTTGAGACTGGTCTTGAAATTGGGAATCCCAAAAATTTCAATTTGGGAATCAGGACTAAGGTTTTGATTCAGTATCCCATACCGAACCACCCTCGTTGAACGAGTTCCCAATATTCATGCTGAGTGAATCTGGCTTCATAAAAGTTTACATGTTGACTCACGGTGTAAAAGCATAAAAGACCAAAGGTTAATTATCTCATTGTTGCCATCTTATTGGCACCATCATTCAAAAAGCCCACTGTTCCTTTGTAGCAATCTGATACAGTCCCATTTTAGTTCTAAGTCTTGCATGCAATCCCTATTTTCCGTAGATGTGATAATGCACGCAATTGCATTATCCCAGTTAATTAAAATACTTGTATCTTGCCAGGATATTCGGTAGTGATAATTACCCCATCTTGCATGCTAAACTAAATTTTGTAAACTAAATGATATGAAAGTTGGTGATTGGATTATTACTTAATTATTGATAAATGTGGTCATTTTCTATTAGTAACACCTCATTAAATTTGCTAATTTAGTATACAAATTTAGTTTCCCTAGCACTACTCTTATAAAATTGCAACCGTATCATCCCACATGGCACTGCCAAATTCTATCAAATCAATCTCCTAATGATGCATTACTCCACGTGGCCAAAGCAATACATGAATAAGACAAAGGCATATCCCCATTATTCCACTTTGTTTAAACCAACTAGGATCTTAGATAATATTAGGGTAAATTACATAGTAGCCCCTCAAGTTTGAGGTCTATTTGCAATCTTATACAACATCTTTAAAACATTTCACTTTCTTACCTCAAGTACTATTTTATTTCAATTTCATACAACCGTTACATTTTCCATCCATGGATCTGTTAAATGCTGACGTGGCTGCAACATATATGCCATGTGGCTGCCAAATGTCTGCCACGTGGCAAATAAAATAATTTTTTAATTTTTTTAAAAAAACCTGAAATTGGAAGAAAAAAAAAAGGGACCGAACCTCTGCAACCCAGAAGAAGAATGAGGAAGAAGAAGAAGAGAAGAAGAAAGAGGAGGAGGAGGAAGAAGAAGAAGAAGAAGAAAAAAAAAAAAGAAAAAAGAAAGGGACCGAGCCCAGAAGAAGAAGGAGGAAGAAGAAGAAGAGAAGAAGAAAGAGGAGGAGGAGGAAGAAAAAGAAGAAGAAGAAAAAGAAAAAAAATAGAAAGGGACCGAACCCAGAAGAGAAGAAGAAAGAGGAGGAAGAGAAGAAGAAAGAGGAGGAGGAGGAAGAAGAAGAAGAAGAAGAAGAAAAAAAAAAGAAAGGGACCGAACCCAGAAGAGAAGAAGAAAGAGGAGGAAGAGAAGAAGAAAAAGGAGGAGGATGAAGAAGAAGAAGAAGAAAAAAGAAGAAGAAGGGACCGAACCAGAAGGAGGAAGAAGAAGAAGAGAAGAAAGAGGAGAAGGAGGAAGAGAAGAAGAAGAAAAAAAAATGATCGAACCCCCTGCAACCCAGAAGAAGAAGGAGGAAGAAGAAGAAGAGAAGGAGGAGGAGAAGGAGAAAAAAGAAGAAGAAGAAGAAGAAGAAAAAAAAAAAAAAAAGGGACCAAACCCAGAAGAAGAAGAAGAAGAAAGAGAAGAAGAAAGAAAGAAAAAAAAAGTGGCAGACAGGTTTTTTAAAAAAAAATTAAAAAATTATTTTATTTGCCACGTGGCAGACATTTAACAGCCACGTGACATATATGTGGCAGCCACGTCAGCATTTAATAGATCCATGGATGGAAAATGTAACAGTTGTATGAAATTGAAATAAAATAGTACTTGAGGTATGAAAGTGAAATGTTTTAAAGATGTTGTATAAGATTGCAATAGACCTCAAACCTGAGGGGCTACTATGTAATTTACCCATAATATTAAGTTAAAACAATTTACTATACTATTAAGAGATTATAATTATGATTGAAACCTTAATAATGATAAGAAATTACCTTAACAACTCTATCATCCAATGGTCTAGAACTCTGCTCATTCAACGGTTGATGCGAAAATTAACTTAACACACAAATTAAACCTTCTTGTTAACAATTGTAGTATGGATAAGTAGGGATCGTTCTGGACCGGGGATTAGGAGGGATTGTTAATCTACTCTAAACTGACTTAGAAACACAATAATAAACTTAAAAACACTTAACAAGACTCACAAGACTCAAAACTGCCTAAAAACAACACTAAGGCATTTTCTGCTACTAACACAAGTTTTGGACAAAAATTGATTATATCTTGACTCAAAACACTTAAAAACAGAATCTAAAACAAGCTCTAACTAATATGACTCAAAGAAATAAGGTGGGGTTGATTTTGGACGAAAATAAGTAAATCAAGACAAAAACAATTTAAACAGATTCTTAGACAAATTTAGGTGAATTGATGGGTGATGGGTTAACTAGGGAGTTCTTCTCCACACATGACACACTTGCATTCAAATTGATTTCCAATTGCTTCTCTCAATAAGTCATGAAACTCAATACTCCAGGTTAACTGTGACAACACTTTTTTAACCTTCAAGTTCTCCTTAAGTTACTGAATTAGATGGGAAAGCACATACAACAATTCATAGCATTCTCTAAAAGTCCCCTATGTGAAAAGCACAATAAAGGTACAATCAAAGATCATTAAGTTTCATGAAAACTATAAGCATTGACAAGGCAATTGTAACTATGAAAAGCATGAAACTTTTGCCAAGAATTCACTTAACACGATTGTTTATAAGCGACCTCCACTACTTGCAAATATAAGTTTGTAACTATTAGGTCAAACTCCCTTATATTTTAGCTTCAAATCCTTGCATGAAAACTAAGTGTGCACTCTTAATAAACATACAAGAATAAGTTATCAATCAAACGGTTAAGCAAATTGAATTCACAACTTATGAAATAACAACTGAAGGTAATCAATTCATAATGCAAGTATAATCATGGTATTGAATAGCCCCCTAGCCAAGAAGGGCTTAGTTCCTCATAAACGCAAAACAAAGATACATAAATTTAGACATTGAAAACAAAGAATGAAAACACCTAGAAACGCTTCAACAATCCAACGTCTTGAATGGCAAGCACGTCCAAGGGTCTCCTTCCTTCTTCTTTGCTGCGGCACAAGGGATGGTTGAAGGTTTTTGTGGTGATTTGTGGTGGTGGATGGATATAGGTTGGTTATGGTGAAGGGTGTAGTGCTTAGAATGGTCAGAAAGAGGTCTTATTTATAGGGAAAGGAAGGGCTACGAATTTATTAAATTTGGAATCAGAAATCAATGGAAAATAGGCAAGAAAGGTGCAGGAATTAAAGAGAATAGGAAAGGAAATTCGGAAGAGAGTGTAGGACAGATTTAGGAATGTGTTTTGAGGCACAAAATAGGTAAGAATCCTCTCCCCTTGTGTAGCAAGAATTGAAACAAAAGGGAATGCAATTTTGGGTCAGAAAATAGGTAAGAAAGGAGAGAAAGGTAAAGGGGAATGTGAATTAAAATCAGAAAATAGGAAAAGAGAGGATCCCTTGTGCGGCAAGGAAAGGAAAAAGCCTAGGGTGGTGCGGCAATATCTAGGGCAGGTTCTAGGACTTCTGGAAATATGTAATTAGGCAACCTAACATGTTTTGAAACCCTTTTGTGGCTGGAACATATGTGAGGAAGGATTAGGAAACTTTAGAGCCAAAGATGGAAACCTCCAAGAATAGAAACTTCCAACTTTAGAAACTTTGGCTTCCAATTCTGAACTCTTTGTTCTTCATTTTCATTTCTTCATTTCTTTCATCTCATTATTCATTCCTAGCCTTCTTTGATCTTCAATTTCGTCCATCCACCTTGCTCCAAGCATAAGCTATCCATTCCATGCCCAAAACTGCTCGAAAAGGCTCCAAAATGCACATGTTTGCATACTTTGTCCTTAAAACCTGAAATTGCACGAAAATAGCTTAAAATACTAAAATTACTAAGTACTAGCAATGTAAATGCAAGGAAACAAGCTAATTAAGTCGCATAAATATGCTCCTATCAACGGTCTCAATTGCTCGGACCAATTGTGTAAAATTGGGTACAAAGATAACTACACCATATAACCAAAGTACAACCTAATCAATTAATTTTCAACAATATCAAAAGCATACGCACAAAATACGTACATAGTATGCACAAATGAAGATCAAATAAACCATGAACAAAATTAACTTCAAAATGCATGCAATTACACAACCCTAAAGCTTAATCCGTTAATTTTCCCCAAAATAATTGCCAAAAATAGTCAGTCGCACCCAAACCTAGGGGTGGTTCAGTATGGGATACCAAACCGAAACCCTAGTCCCGATTCCCAAATCGAAATTTTTGAGATTCTCAATTTTAAGACCGATCCCAAACCAAATTTTTGGGAATCCCAATTTTCGGGAATCCCGAAATAGTTTCGGGATTTTGGGACAAATCGGGAATCCCAAAATAATTTTGGGCTTTTGGGTTTTTGGGCATTTGGGCTTTTCAGCTTTTGGCCTATAATAGTGGGTTTTTGCACTGTGCAATGTGCAGAATAGGCAGAATAGCCAATTGGCCCAATTTGCATAACATAACAGTTCTTCAGTAATGCCCCAGCAAGAATAACATATACAACATCTCACAGTAATGCCCCAACAAGAATTACAGAAGGGCAAAGGAGAGATACAAACAATATATTCACATATGCCTCAAGGCTCGGGAAAAATAATCATAAAAATGTATATATGTATCTTGAACTTGATGGTGGGATTTGATTGTTCTACAATATATAATTAGATTGTTCTACAATATTTATAGCCTTGCATTACAATGGTGGAATTCAGCAAGGAAGCTAAGAGTTTGTTTGGCATCCTTCTTGGATCCAAAGTTTTGTTTTAAAAATGTGGAATGTAACTAAATTACTTAACATTTAACACTCATTAGCTTAAAGAAAAACTAAAAATTTGATCCAAGAAGGATACCAAACAAGACCTAATTGATTGATACCAAGTCTTGAAGAAATATATCTATCAACCAATAAATAAAGGACGTCAAGAATGTTTTGATCCAAAGTTCCAAACACTGCTTGCGCTTGAACAACATGCAATGCAACCACCACAAATTAAAACTAGATTAAATGCATGTGTTTTCTCTACCTTGTTCTACTTACCATATATATAATTAGATTTTATCATGTAGTGTAGGGCAGTGTTCCCAAATCAATTGGCATAGATTTTCAAAGCAACCACTACAAATTAACTGCGAAGGTAGCACTAAAGCTGAATTTTTTAAGTTGTGGAATTACAGATACAACAAATATTCATAACCATCTCAAACATATTTGATAAACCACAATGTCAAACAGTTAGGGAAATTAATTATTGGGTAAGTTCCAAGAGCTCAAATCTTTACACCGCCTACAACAATTGAATTGAATTAAAACCCTAAAACTTGAGCAGCAACTAGGTTGTTAAAGTTGAGCAATTTGAAAGATGAATAACAATAATAAAGATTAAAGCGAAACAAACCTTGACGATGAAGAATTGGGATCCCTAAGCAGCCAAATGGAATTCTGAATCCCTCCTTACTCTTCAAATGCTGGAATTAAAGCGTAGGCAAAACTGATAAGCTCATATTTATATATATTTTACATCAAATTCACTTGTCTTTTTTTAGTTAGTTCCTTATATTTTTGAGCTATTTACTTTGTTTTTGTGTTTAGTAGGATTTGTCAAACAAAGAAAAGAAAAATAGCACAAGTTGGATATTAGGTGACAAATTCGTCAAAACTGCCTGTGCAGGTCAGCTGACTTTGGAAGCAAGTTGCGAACAACTCAGAATGAATTAGAGAATGAGCCTTATATGCTTAGAAAGCTACGGATGTCTATTTTCTGGAGCATTTCGCGGATTGTTAATAGCATTTTTTTAGAAGACGTTATGGCCGTTTTAACACTGAAAGGTTTCCAAGACGCTGTGCAGTTTGTAACTGCATTGAAGGCAATAAATCCAATAAAACTTGCAGCCAAGAACAAGCCAGCTGACACCTCTTCAAATATCAGATGAAATGGAATTAAAAATGAGGATTAAGAGGGAGTAATTGGCATAAAGGCTACCTAAAGTGTTACAATTGTTTTACCACATTTCCTCTCACTTATTGTCATCACTAAATGGCTATTAGTGGGTGAGTTAAGGAGAAGAAAATGATGCAGCAAGAATGGGTTTAAAACCAGCATTGGGGAAGGAAGAAAAAGGGAGGAAGCCTCGGTTGATTTCTTTCGGTTCTATCTTCTCAAACTCATGTCTATCTTTTGTTTTAACTTAAGGATTGTGTGTAACTAAATTTTTAGTAGTTAGGGGCTGTTTTGAAGCCCCGAATATGATTGCAATTTTGTTATGACATTTCGTTGAATTACTTTTATGAATGGATGAAAATTGGTTCACTACTTGTCTCATTGATGAATTCTTTATTTGTTTTCTATGGATGCATACGTAGTAAGCATATCTAGGATTCTAACACTATGAATGTGTGTGTGCTTGCCCTTGTTGAATGAGGACCTACATATGTTCTAGAGTAGTATTTGTTAATTGCGATTAACATGTGAACCAATTTCTAGGATAAGTAAGACAACGCCAGTACTTACGATGCCTTGTGATGACTCAAACTCTTTTCGTTCTTAATGATTTCTACTTGTTAAATCTATGAACACGCCATTCTAGATTGCATGCTAGGGACTAAGTTAAGATGAAAACGCCATTCTCTTAACATACTACGTAAGAAAGAGTAATAGGTTGAGTTCTAACATTGAGCCAACTTGAGCATCTTCATCCGGAAATAAAAGAAATTTGAATGAAACATAACATGTTTGCATGATTATTTGGTGGTGGATAGCAATACCCCTAACTCGTTTTTCTTAATTTGTGAACTACTTAAAATTTGTTTCTATCCTGTTTTTGTTCGATTTAATTTAAATAGCAAATCAACTCCAAAAATCCCAAAAATTTGTGTGAGTGTAGCTTTGTGTGTCTAGTATCTACATATAAAATTTCGTAGACTTTAGATATGTATAAGTCAGTCTAATAATTATTTTTCAGTGGCTGGTCAGTAGGGACAGCAACCCAGTTTTTGTGACATTTTAGGTAGTTAGATAAAACAATCTTCTGCGAGAAAGACCCTTATTTTCATATGCTACAATTGACAAATCTTAGTGTTAATAAGGAAAATCAATAGGACATTTGTGTGCTACTTTGTGGTGTGCTTTTAATCCTATCAAAAACCCTAGATGGAGAAGTGCCTTTTTGAACATGTAGACTAAAAAGATTACTCAGGTGAGTCACTTGTGTGGCTGGATTTGAAAACGGAGAGAGAAATCGGCGAGGAGGGTGAGCGAGGTTTGAGTCTGAGGTGAGAGAGAGTGAGTGTGAGACTGTGAGTCATGACTGTGTGAGTGAGTGAGTGAGTTCTGTTCTTCTGTTCTGACTTTTGAGTAGGTTTGATAATATTCAACGGTTGAGATTAAATCTTAACCAAATCCGACGGCTATTACAATTCCGCATATATATTTAAAATTTTATTTTTTTATTTCGGTTCGGTTCGGGATTACCGAAATCCCAAAAACTTGAGACCGATTCTTGTATCGAAATTTCGGGATTGGTTTGGTATTAGGTACCACAATTTTCGGGATTTTTGGTTTGGTATTTTTTCGGTTTGGGATTTTTGGTATTTTTTTCCAGCCCTACTAATTGGGAGAGAGAAAAAGCGAGAAACATTATCCAATCTATTAATAATTAAATTTATTTAAAAAAAATATCATTTCTGAAAAATTATATACTAAAAGAAAAGCTCATGTACAAACATGGAGAAGTGGTGGCGAGTCGAACGACGTCATCATGGGTGAAGGAAAGGCGGTGAGGTTGACAGTGGCGATCGAAGCAACCAGCTAAGCTGAAGAAGAAAGCCTTGACGAGGCCAATCAGTGGTCAGCAAAACGCACAGAGCGTCTCATCGATCTTCAGTGAGCTCGAACTCGTTTGAATTATTCACAGAAGTAGCATAGATTGGTGTTGAGTGAAATTTTCCTTCTTATTTTCTGTGGAAACAAAGAAAGAAAGTTGGAAGTTAGAGGGTGAGAACAATACCGTAAAGCTGTAGGCGGAATAATTTATACGAAATATAAGGTCATGGATTTGCAACCCGGGTAGTACTGACTATTTTTGTTGGATAAGATAAATAGCCACTGGATAGTACTGAATAAATTAGTCGGGCGCTTGGTGCAGTATCGGATTAATGACCGTATTATTTATACTGTGTTTGGTACTGAACATGATAGGACAAGAGAAAAAAAAAAATTGACAAATCTTTGTTAGTTTGTTGAACTTTTCTCATATTTATACCTTTTGAAAACTACACAAATTTTCAAATAAAAAAGAAATATAGTAAATTCCATACATCAAATTCAAAATATTTTCCAATAACATAAACGAAGGTTCACAAAAAACAACTGCAATCGTTACGTTATATGATCCAACCACATATCCAAGTTCATAAAATATACAAATGCAAGTTGGTTTCAGTAAGAAACAGTTTGTCCAGATAGCCAAAATATTTGCATGCTGCTTTTAACAAAATATACGCATGATGCAGCTTTTAACAAAAGATATGCATGCTGCTTTTAACAAAATATATTGTTGTTGGTTTGCAATGTCAATTGCGGTTACTTTGTCCAAGTAACATGAGTAAGAAGTCTTTTTTCATTGGACTATCCAAAGTCAAGAATGTCGTCTCATTCTGTGGCTTTTCAAAAAGGATATTTAGTGCCTTGATTTGATCCTCATTAGACAAATTCATTTTTGACAATTCTGAAGCAATCTCAGGTTGTGGCCCTTTCCCAAAAGTAGCTTGTAAACTCCACCCAACTTATCAACTGATTCAAAAATCATTTCTTTAAATGCCACAGCAAGATCATTATCATTAGCAGCTCTCTTCCTTTTTCGAGTACTTGAACTGCCAGACCATCGAGCAACAGAGGGAGATATAGTCTCCACCTCATCTTCATCTTCATCTTCATTAATGTGCTCAGGCTCATTCATCATCTTAATAGGAGTTGCAGCTCCTACTCCAATTGCTCGATCTTTCCTAAAAATAACATTCAATCTGTCATACAATGGAAATGATTTTCCTAGCCAACCCTTTGCTTATTGGTTAACCTACAATGCGAAAACAAATCACACTATCCATAAAATACATAATCTTATTTTGTTCCCTTCAACCTATCTTGATATAATCAAGCATCCATCAATTTAATCAGCAAAACTGTTGTGTACCCAATCATATTAAATTTAATCAGCAAGACTGTTGTGTACCCAATCAATTTAATCAACAAGACTGTTGTGTACCCAATCAGTTTGGTGGACACAATCATACTATTAAATTCTATGGAAAGGAATATGTTAAGTAATCAAATATGTAAAGTTAAATTCTAATATTATGTTAGAGAATTACCTTCACATAAGATTGCCATACTTCAGTGCTATCAACCTCAATACACTTTCGTACATCATTCCATGCAAAACCAGTTTTATTAACCATGTCATAAACTATTGCATAATCTTTTTTCCACCTCCTCATTTTGGACTCAATATGTGGTACTGCCTTTATATTTGCATTAGGACATTTCAAATTAATAGCTGCTTCAAACTGAGCCATTGTTCCGGGTTTGAAACAACTGTTATCACATCGCAAATTCTTAACAACTGCTTCCTCAAGTATAGACAACAATGCATCTTCTTCATATTGTTTCCAAACCCTTCTACTTCCTTTTGGTTGACTACTTTGATCACTTTCCATTCCTATAATTACATGCACAATAAGATAGCATATAATCAATAGTGCATACAATTAATAGTAAGTGATAAAAACCATAAGCAAATCATCACACTTTTTAAATAAATACATAACCAGTTCACACTTTGTTCGAATAAAGTATCATAACTGAATACATAAGAAATCACTATTTGTTCAAATAACAAACCATAACCAAAATACAACATGGATATGTAAGAAAATTAATCAAATTATGCTTGTGCACGCCACTCGTTGTACATATTCATAGCCAAAGTGTTTCTCCATGCAGTCCATTCTTGTGTAGGTTGAACAGTCTCAATCATATCTTCATCATCATCACTACTTTCAGATTCGTCCAAGTTTAGGATTTCGTTTTCTATTGGATCAGCTAACATATGCATTCTAATAAGATTATGTAATAGGCAGCAGGCTGTCATAATCCTAAGTTGTGTTCTAATTGGGAAAAATGATGGACCTCTTAAGATGCTCCAACGCATCTTAAGTAGTCCAAAACATCTCTCAATGACATTTCTAGCTTGAGCATGTTTCATATTGAAATACTCCTCATGATTAATCGGGAGTCTTTTATTTCTCCACTCTGAGAGATGGTAACGCACTCCCCTATACGGTGCAAGTTATCCTGGACCATTTGTGTACCCACCATCCACAAGGTAGTAGCACCCTAACACACCAAAAAATGTATATTATTGTATATAAGAAAAATGAGGATTCAAATTACTAATATAAATTCTCTTCAAAAAAATTACTAATATAAACAAATAATCTATTGTTACCCGTGGGAACTTTTAATCCCGATGGTCTACTTATCGCATCTCGGAGTACTCTAGAATCAGAGGCCAACCCTTCCCAACTTGGGTACACAAATATAAAATTCATGTCCATATTACAAACTCCCAACATATTGGTCACAATCTCTCCCTTCCTTGATCGGTATCTTGGTTTATCTCGCTCAGGGACATGAACGTTAATGTAAGTCCCATCCAATGCCCCCAAGCAATTCTAAAAAAAAAATCATTAACATTAGTAAGCTCAATATATTTAATTACATTAATTTTATAAGTAATTTTTATAAAATATGAAGAATACCTCAAACCAACTCCATTTAGGATCTGGGTAGGCATTAGGAATGGGTTCTGGCACTTTCAAAAGTGTACCTTGTAGCCTTAACACTCCATGTAGAATGGAATTGAAATACCTACTTATGGTCTCCCCCAATCGACAAAACCTACTCCCAATTGTATGATTCTTTACATGATGTGCAAATATATGCAAAAACATGCAAACTTGTTCTTCCATTGTCACTACACCATCCAATTTTACTTTACCATGGTCACGAAGCATTTGACATAAATAATGGAACGTTCTTCTATCCATTCTAATTTGGTTCACACATTGAACATCATCATATCCTATTATGCTGTCTAAATAGGCTGACCCTACCATTCTCCTAACAAATGTGCGATTTCTAAGTGCAAGTTGCCGATTCCGCCTTCTTGCTGAATTACGTTTCATCATGAATCACATCATCAACCAAGTCACAATATTCAAGTACCACACCTTAACAATGAAGCTTGCCACAATCTTTCTTTCATCCATGTCTAGTGAAAATATAAAATAGCATTATTAGATAGTGGCAAAAAATTAACTAGAGCATGAATGCATATAACATTGAAAACGGAATGAAGCATGTTAATAAGTCCTACCAAAAAATGTCATAGTAATTATAAAATATAGGGTAAATTACATAGTAGCCCCTCAGGTTTGAGCTCTATTGCAATCTCATACAACATCTTTAAAACATTTCACTTTCATACCTCAAGTACTATTTTATTTCAATTTCATACAACCGTTAGATTTTCCATCCATGAATCTGTTAAATGCTGACGTGGCTGCCACATATATGACACGTGGCTGCCAAATGTCTGCCACGTGGCAAATAAAATAATTTTTTAATTTTTTTTTTAAAAACTTGAAATTGGAAGGAAAAAAAAAAAAGGTCCGAACCCAGAAGAAGAAGAAAGAGAAAGAGAAGAAGAAGAAGAAAGAGGAGGGAGGAGAAAGAAGAAGAAGAAGAAGAAGAAGAAGAAGAAGAAGAAAAAGAAAAAAGAAAGGGGTCCGAACCCAGAAGAAGGAGGAAGAAGAAGAAAGAGGAGGAGGAGGAGGAGGAAGAAGAAGAAGAAGAAGAAAAAAAAAAAGTCTGAACCCAGAAAAAGGAGGAAGAAGAAGAAGAGAAGAAGAAAGAGGAGGAGGAGGGAGAAGAAGAAGAAGAAGAAGAAAAAAAAAAAAAGGTCCGAACCCAGAAGAAGAAGAAGAAGAAAGAGAAGAAGAAGAAGAAAGAGAAAGAAAAGAAGAAGAAAGAGAAAAAAAAAAGAAAAAGAAAAGGACCGAACCCAGAAGAAGAAGGAGGAAGAAGAAGAAGAGAAGAAGAAAGAGGAGGAGGAGGGAGAAGAAGAAGAAGAAGAAGAAGAAAAAAAAAAGGTCCGAACCCAGAAGAAGAAGAAAGAGAAAGAGAAGAAGAAGAAGAAGAAAGAGAAAGAAGAAGAAGAAGAAGAAGAAAGAGAAAAAAAAAAAAAGAAGAAAGGGACCGAACCCAGAAGAAGGAGGAAGAAGAAGAAGAGAAGAAGAAAGAGGAGGAGGAGGGAGAAGAAGAAGAAGAAGAAGAAGAAGAAGAAGAAGAAGAAGAACAAAAAAAAAAAAAAAAAGGTCCGAACCCAGAAGAAGAAGAAAGAGAGAGAAGAAGAAGAAGAAAGAGAAGAAAAAAAAAAGTGACAAATATGTTTTTTTTTTTTAAAAAAAAATTTATTTTATTTGCCACGTGGCAGACATTTGGCAGCCACGTATCATATATGTGGTAGCCACGTCAGTATTTAACAGATCCATGGATGGAAAATCTAACGGTTGTATGAAATTGAAATAAAATAGTACTTGAGGTATGAAAGTGAAATGTTTTAAAGATGTTGTATGAGATTGCAATAGAGCTCAAACCTGAGGAGTTACTATGTAATTTACCCTAAAATATATGTAGTCTCAAACACCAAATTGGATGGGGACAATATGCAGTATCTTCAACCTCTCTTAAACCTTTATGTACACATTCTCTACCAATATGAAAAACTTTACTACTACAGGGAACCTCATGTGAAAGCTGCTTTTACTCTAGGTAGAGTACTCAAAAAGCTAGCCAATCGTTCTTGAGCCTATTTTTATACCAGACAAGATCAAGAGAAATGCTATATGTTTTTATTACCTTTATTTTTCTGATTAGGATAATATGTCACATGTCATGCTTTTAATAATCTTGGGGATGTCTCAGCAATTGAAAGGAAGTGTACAAACAATTCGTTTTTACATGCTTTGTGGTATGGTATTTAAAATCAATCAACCCCATTCCCTTAAAGCTTTCAATCTGTGAAATCAGTATCTTTTACGCTCTCGTTATGTTTGGATCCAATATAATTGGAAAGTTTATTTGCTTAAACCGAGTCTGGAAGCAAAGTTAACAAGAACTTATGCAATGTTTAGGAGAGGTTAAGGATCATGCAGATTGTCCCCATCCAATTTTAAGGCGAGTGCAATAAACCCTAAATTTAACCACAATAAACCCTAAATTCAACCCCAATAGCAAACCCTAAAATTAAAAAATTCTAATTAAAACACAAAATTACATAATCAATTGCATAATTAGAGAGAAAATAATAACTAGATTCAATCAATTGAAAGAAAATTGCAAGAAAAATAGGAGCAGGGGGAAGAATAGAGGGAGGGGCGGAATCCTAGAAGAAGAAAATTGAAAAGAGGAACTGTGATTCAAACGAAGAAGAAGAGAAGACGAACCTGGGATGAGCGGAAGAGTGCGTCTGGAGAGGAAGAGAGAGCGCATGGAGAGGAAGCGAGAGCGAGCAAAGAGGAAGCGAGGGCGAGAGCGAGCGGAGAGGAAGTGAGGCCGACTAAGTTATATGGTGAATTTGGGCTGTATAAGCAAGCGGGTGAACGACGTGTAAAAAAGGTGGGCCCAAATTATTTAATCCGGTGCCTATTTAATCCAAACGGCCACTAAACACTGTACATCGTATTATTAGTACTATCTGGTGCTTTATAGGGTGTGCCAAATAGGGCCTCAATGTTTGCCATTAGCGTTTGCAGAGAGAGATGTAGAGGGAGTTTGTCGGTAAATGCAGAAGGAAAGGAAAATATTCGTATTCTTTTATATTTAAATATAAGGATAATGTTAGAGAAATCAAAATTTTTCATCAAATTATAAACCAAATGATAAGTCATCAATATGAAATAAGCACGTTAATTAAAGTTACGTAATAATCAAATCATCGACATCCACATTATTTGGTTTATAAAAGTTGATTTAGAAATTTGATCTCCTTAGTATTATCCTAAGTATAATATAAATATCGGTTTACTGAAAATGCTAGAAAGACAAATCTTGTATTAAAAATTTGAAATAACTCAGAAATATAGTTTAGTTATAGTTTTCGTTATTATAAGTAAGAAATTTTGAACAATTTCTTCAATTTGATAAAATTTATTGTTCTAATGCTTAGCTGGGGCGGAAGCACTAAGGGGCAAGGAGGGTCAGCCAGGGCCGACCTTAAGGGTAGCCCAAGTAGGCGCCCGCCTAGGGCCCCTAAAAAAAATTTATATCCTGTAATTTAAACCAACTTCTCATTCTCTTTATTTCTATTGAATGTTTAAACCAACTATTATATGGTCTTAAAGATTGTACTTTAAGGTCATCAAAACTTTGAATTATATATTTTTCTTTTCAATAACTTTTTATTCAATGGATTATTTTACTATTCAATTCGTTAGTGTGATGTTGATTTTAGAAGAAAAAAAAACACAAGAGAAACAATTGGCGTTGAATTAATTATACTCGTCAATAAGGTTTTATTGTTATTTACTCTCTTGATCATCAAGTTTTATTATTCTTCACTCTCAATCTTAAACTCTTGACTGTAAACATTTAGTACATTTGTTTCTAAAAATGTGAATTGTGTAATGTTTAAATAATGTTTGTGTATTTATCTTATTTAGATATTAATTTTTAATGATATTTGATGTGAAAATAGAATTTTTTATGTATTTAATGAATTCTTTTTTATACAAATCAATATACAAAGAACCACTTCGAAGGCTCGCCTAGGGCCCTCAAATTCTCAGGGCCGGCCCTGGGGTCAGCTGACTCTTCAAACTCCGGTGAATCTCCATAGATAATTTGGATGATGCCCCTTTAAAAGTTGGAGTTTGCCTTCATACCCTCTAACTGTTTGATAAAATGCTTCAAAAAAGAGTTCCCTTGTTATTATTATTATTATTTAAATATTACCTAACCAAAATGAAGTCTTTTTGAGTCATGTTATTTTACACACACGAAAAAAAAGAAGAGCAGCTTAAAGGAAGGATACACACATACACACACACACACACTTCAGGTATAAAAACATAGTATTTCGTTTATTGGGGTAAGCAAAGCATCACCACACAAGTAGTTTGTCCTCGTGCAATTATTGACATGTATACACAGTCTTTACAATCTTGACATCAAATTAATACTCTCCCCATTCACGCGACACAACCAAATGAAAATTTTGAATAGTTTTACATTTTCTGCAAACAATGACTTCGCTAAATTGCTCTTAAAAGAATTAAAAATAAAAGATTTGTATATATATATTTAAAAAAAGGCTAATTAATCGACTATGTAGTAAATATTGATGGTATCACTTTTGATCTCTTGCCCTTCACCATAGCCTTTGTATCTGGAAAATGACCATCACTGCCTTTCACAAGGTCCTCAACATATCCTTCCTCTGAAACACTCATGGGATATGTCACAAGATGAACACCTTCCATGTCGACCACTTCTTCCCCACTGTAAATTTCCCACATCCGGTCTCCGATAAAACGCATCTTCTGCACGCATTCTAAGCTTTCGGGCTGCTTGAACAGTTCTTCAACACGACCTGTGTGTTCGTACCATAATGACATTCGGTATGCTCCAATGTTGCCTCCCGAGCTCACCATCATCTTGTTGTCACCGTTGTCGGACTGGTAGCATCCAATGGCGATCTCAGTGTCTCGATGTCCGTCCATGGATCTTTGGTTTATGTTTGCAGATCCTAGGATAAGGTATGCATCGTCCACTAGATCATAGTAGGCACCACAACAAAGATAAATTACTTTAACAATTTAATTTTCTTATATCGCATTATTGATTGTACCACATTATAGAGAACATCTCTAATAGAAGTCAGACCATACATAGGATTACTCAACTTTAATTTGACGAGAAAGTAGAAAATGGAATCAATTAATAAGTAATAAGTAACAGTGCATGTACGATATTCAGTGATCACATTACTGATTGCATTTCTCACAAAAGCGTAAACTATGTGAAATCCACCTATTAAAGTAGGATTTCACCTTTGCGGGAGATAACCAATTAGTAAATACAATACATATAACTTTATTTATAAAAAAAATTGAAATTCATCTACATACCTATCATGAGCTTGGAGTGAACATAGACCATGAACCTCCTATGCTTTTGTGCATTCCAATATTGTGTTGCATGATGAGGAGAATGAGGGGGAACAAACTCCCCTTGGGTCTCAACTTCTCTATTGGCAAGGCAATAGAAGTTCAAATAGTCTCTTGGGTGATGCCCTTCAACTCCACTTTCTTTTATGGCTTCTCCAATCAATCTATACATCATTGACATTGTCTTTCTAGTCCAATGAAGTATATCCTGCACAGGTTCACTCTCAGGTAACCCTTCTGGCCACATTGGAATCACGATATACACTGCAAACCTCTCCTTTTCTTTGATCTTATTGACCACTTTTAGTGCAATTTCAACGGGGATCAAGTTTCTACATCCACTATGCTGATCGTTCTCCCACAGATAACACCCTCCCATGAAATACTGGTTCTCGATGTATAGAAACTTATCGGCGCGCCTAATTGCTTCAACGTAGGCTTCATGAATGCTATGTTCCACGGTTAGGTTTCGAAACAATTGGCTTGCCGAAACGTTGTCAATTGACCTAAGAACTTGAACATTCCAGCCCCTCTCAGAGGGTTTACTTGCATAAGTCTGTTGAATGAGGCTTGTTAAGGTGATAGAAGGGACCAATAAAGAGGGATCACATTTCTTGGACCATCGTTGTTCGAAATTTGTTAGAACATCCCAAGCAGCCTCGCCGGTTATACAAGCGTGAGCATCATGCCACGGCGTTCTTGGCCCTCCTCTCTGAAGGCTAGCCCCGGAAATGTTGGTCTGGTAGAAATCAGCACAATGTGATTCTGTATTGAGTGTTTGAAACAACGAATGTTGCTCCGTGTCGTAGCGCCCATCACAAAGATCTAGACCCCCAACAAAGCTCATGATTTCTTTGTCACTTGCACTGGTGAGTGATTTGATGTCTACAGTTATGGTTTTCTGATGGTGAGAGAAGATTGTGGGGAACTTGCGGTGAAATCTAGGGCACAATTTGCATATCACTTTCGTGTGTGCAAAGTAACAAAATGCATCTTCATCATGTGTTCCCATTATTCCTTTGTTCTTGATAATTTTTAATGAAGTTTGATCATCCCAAAGCATTATTCTCACTGCCACACCTTCCTCGGCCTTCTGCTTTAGTAATTCACCGAGCTTCACCCCTCGCGCACGCGGGATGTCTGTTTGAGGATCCCTGACCTGATTAAGAGCACAATATAAGGCTCTGAAACAAAAGAAACAGTAATAATTTATAGCTTGGAAAATTGTGTTGGGATTCTATTTACCAGAACCATCTTAGGATTGAAAGACCAGCCCGCAATGTAAATCAAATGTGTTGCCCCCTCAATGGCTTTGTATACATCTTCCCATAGTCTTCTCGGACTCCCACAAAACTCCGGCGTAGGGTTGAAAGTTGAGCAGTGGTGAGCATCTTGATAAAGGGTGACATGGCTGTTGGATCGTTGTGGAAATGATGCATTCCTCAACCCCTTGAATCCACCATTAACAGTTATTGTCCCCCAAGTTGGTTCGAACTTCACGGGCTTAAACCATAACATAAACCGGAGCTTGAGTTCTGGATTTGGCTTCCCATTTTCGATTACAAGAGGGAGAAAACCGTTGATAAAACTTGCTTCGTTCAGTATCTCATGTGCCTGAATTTGAAATTTTCCCAAGATGGAGCATTTTGTTTTCATGGTAATGGTGATGGTCGAATCAGGCGGATGAGCACAGAGGATTTGAAAGGTTTGGTTCCACACACGGTCGCGTTCGTGGGTCGTCTTTGCCACTTTATTGTTGTCTATTTTGATGGTCACATATGCAGGCTTTCCGTTTGCAAAAATACACTGTAAAACAAGATTTCCACACAATTTTCCGTTAAAGCAAAAATTCAACTCTTTGAGATTGACACAACAAATTGTAGAGGAATGGTTAAACTCTTGCATGTATAATGCATGGGAAACTTATTAGAATCAATAACTAGACGGTAAACAACTATATGTAGAACATGACGGTTTTCTCTATCGGTACCCCTCTTTACTGGAGGAGGTGCGTGCTGAGTTCAACACTCATGAACTACAGTTGCTGATAAAATTGTAAACATAAAAAAAAAACGATAGCTAGCTTGTGAAAATTCTTACATTGAAGGGGAATATTGGTGGTGGTGAGTAAGGTGTGGCATGGAAGATGGTAGCTTCAATAGTTCCATGGAGAAACTTATATACTTTTCCCTCCATTGCTTTAGCCTTCAAAACAATCTGGAGAGAGAGAAAGAGAGAGAGAGAGAGAGAGAGAGAGAGAGAGAGAGAGAGAGCTTGTCAATTAGTCATTGTCTGATTCTGATATACAAGGTTGCAAGTAAGTTTTATGTGTTTTGCAGATATAGAAGATCGATGGGAAGGAAACTTTAAGTGCAAATAATGAGGTAGCAACAAGAGTAGGAAAAACTTGTGAAACTTTCAATATCCAGTCTTAGAGGCAACCCTCAACTCCAAAACAAGTTTTTACGTCAAGTTGAAGTATCTTAAACTCAAAAGAACAAATTTCATTGGTTTGCCCAAAAACCTAAATTTTATGGTAAATTACATAGTAGCCCCTCAGGTTTGAGGTCTATTTGCAATCTTATAGAACATCTTTAAAACATTTCACTTTCATACCTCAAGTACTATTTTATTTCAATTTCATACAACCGTTACATTTTCCATCCATGGATCTGTTAAATGCCGACGTGGCTGCCAAATGTCTGCCACATGGAAAATAAAATAATTTTTTTAATTTTTTTTTTAAAAACCTGAAATTGGAAGAAAAAAAAAAGGGACCGAACCCCTGCAACCCAGAAGAAGAAGGAGGAAGAAGAAGAAGAAGAGAAGAAGAAAGAGGAGGAGGAGGAGGAAGAAGAAGAAGAAGAAAAAAAGGGACCGAACCTAGAAGAGAAGAAGAAAGAGGAGGAAGAGAAGAAGAAAGAGGAGGAGGAGGAAGAAGAAGAAGAAGAAAAAAAAAAAAGAAGGGACTGAACCAGAAGGAGGAAGAAGAAGAAGAAGAGAAGAAGAAAGAGGAGGAGGAGGAAGAAGAAGAAGAAGAAGAAAAAAAAAGAAGGAATGATCGAACCCCCTGCAACCCAGAAGAAGAAGGAGAAAGAAGAAGAAGAGAAGGAGGAGGAGGAGGAGGAGGAGGAAGAAGGAGAAGAAGAAGAAGAAGGAAAAAAAAAATGGCAGACAGGTTTTTAAAAAAAAAAAAATTTATTTTATTTGCCACGTGGCAGACATTTGGCAGCCACGTGGCATATATGTGGCAGCCACGTCAGCATTTAATAGATTCATGGATGGAAAATGTAACGGTTGTATGAAATTGAAATAAAATAGTACTTGAGGTATGAAAGTGAAATGTTTTAAAGATGTTATATAAGATTGCAATAGACCTCAAACCTGAGGGGCTACTATGTAATTTACCCTAAATTTTAAGTGTCCCATTTGTTTAGTCTTCCATTGGATTATTAAAAATTAATTAGATGACATGATCAAAATAAACTAGACAGCCCAACAAGCAAGAGTATAATGTTAGGATTAACATCCATTAATTTTAGTTTGACTTGCCAAACAAAATTGCCAAACTATAAGTCATTAATTTTTTAAACATTTCTGGGTTCCCCAACCCCGCAAAACTGGCAAGGAAGCCGATTTAGCAAAAAAATTAAAAATTAAAAATTGAAAAATAGAAAGAAATTTTTTTTTAAGAGGAGTCAAGGGTAACTTTATGTACAAGAAACTGGTTGGAAGGATGATGAGTGTGAGTTGAGATTAGTGATAATGACTTCAAGGCACGTTAATGTGTTGTACGGATGTCAACGTTAGAAAGGAGAACCCAAAAGGAGAAAGGACATGAAAATTCATATAATAACTGCTGGGTTGGGAGTCTGAGGAATACAAATAGGTGATGATGGAGATAGCAATCAAGATTGAATTAGAATGGATATCTCCTTACTTTTAAGGCACATTGAATGTAGAATTGACTGATTTTTCATTTGGGGGATTAGAAGAAGATTAGATATGGAGATAACTCATCATTTCTAATTCTACAATTTTGAAGAAGATGAAGGATGGAATGGATAAGTCTTCTTCATGAGTAATTCATTTTCTACTCTCTAGTTGGTCATAATTTTTCATTCCTCGCCTTAACATACCTTGAAATTAAAGACTTATTCATTCCAATTCAATCGTAAATACCAAACAAGTCCTTAGGAAACGATAATTCATGTGATATATTGATTTTAAACACAAAATATGAATAGAGATTTGGAAGAGAATATTGCTTAAGGAATTAAGTTGTAAGGAATCGATGAGATTAATAAGAGTTTACTAAAGTTTGTTGGACTTCGCAACCATGGGCGTAACCACATTGGTTGGAGCAGATGCACTCCCTCTTAGGCAATTAGGTGCGAATTCTCTCATTGCAATTTATATATTAGTTTAACTTGAAAATATCAAAAAGAAAATCTAATGAACTTTCTTCTACAGAGTTTGATTTTTTTTTTTTTTTGGTTAGAAATAGGGCATAAGGTTAAGACACCAACCTGTCATCTAAATACAATGTCGTGTGTGGAAAAACTGAAATATATGACACTATATTATTGATTTAACACGTAATAATGTTGTCTTGATGAGTATATGTAACTCATTCTCGTTGGCCTGTTTAGGGGCATTTAGGTTATCCATGTCAATGGTATTAACTTAATTTATCCAAACCATCAACATAAAGGTAAAATAAAATTCATTTCACAACATAAGTTCATAGTTAAGCAAAGCCTCCAAATTGCATAATCAAGAGTCTTAAGGAAAAGAAAAAAAAAAAAAACTAAAAAAGAACAATTTATTTCTCAGCTGCCCACCAATTACAGAGACTAACATGAATATTAAACATTTCATGCATGTTCGGTTCGTACTAACCGGCAACCGGTCCTGCATGATTTTACCAAGTCTTTGAAAGGACACGAGAAAGAACCAATAATTGATAAGGCCAACACAACCGATCCAACAAAACATGTGATGCCATGCGAATAACTGAAAATAACAAACCAGCTTTTGAAATCACTAAATGTAGTAAAAAGTGGGTATGTTTGCCCACATGTGTATAATAAAGTTTCACATGCTAATATTTTGTAAGTTTTCGTTGAGGTGGCTCTATAAATAGAGCACTTCGGTTGTTCAAAGTGTGAAGAACATCAAGAAGAGAAAATGAAGAAATATAATATTCTCAGTATCCCTCATTTTCTAATATCTGCAATACTTTTGTCAGTATGATATTTTGCACCACTTCATCCTCGCTCTTATCAAAGGTTATTTCTCTACTTTTGCCTATTTATAACACGTTATCAGCACGACTCTCTGATCGTTTCTCATTTCCCTTCATCGAAAGAAGAAAAAAAAAAATGTTTCCTCTAAGGTTTTTACTGTTCTTCTTCTTCCTCTGCTTCAATTGCTAGATATACCCTCGCGAAGAACTGTTTGGACCATGTTTACTTCTAGTTCTCAACCTAACAGTTACTTATATCTTTGATTTTTTTGTTTGGTGTAACTCTTGACTACTAACCCAGTGTTTATTTATGCAATCCAAGATGGTGCGGTATCATTGCCTATGTTGGACTGCAGATTTTAAGTGGAGCGGTATAATCGCCCACCCTATCCTACATATTTAAATTTACTTGCTATTTAATTTTATCGCAATTTTAGGTGATGTGGAATAATCACCCACTATGCTCTACATATTTAAATTTTATCGCAATTTTAGGTGATGTGGAATAATACCCACTCTGCTCTGCATATTTAAATTTTATCGAATTTTATCCCAATTTTAGGTGGTATGGAATAATCACCCACTCTGCTATGCATATTTAAATTTTATCGCAATTTTAGGTGGTGCGGTATAGTCGTCCACTCTGCTTTACATATTTAATTTTATCGCAATTTTAGGTGATGCGGTATAATCGTCCACCTAACTCTACATATTTAAATTTTCCTGTTGTTTAAAGTGGTGCGGAATAATCGCACATCCTATACTTGTTTCGATGAGAATGGTGCGGTACAATTGCACTTCTCATTAATCATGTAAATCTCAAGCCTGAAGTTTCGAGTACTTAACATTTTTGCCTGAAGATAAAAAATTTGTAAGAACCAGAAGTTCTAACAATATATTCCTCCAGAACACATATTATTGTAAGTTTTTACACACCTCATTTTTCTTTTAGAAAAGAAAATGGCGAACTTGGTAAAGCTTGATTTTGCTGCCCTGGACTTTACTGGAAAGAATTACCTTACCTGGGTACTGGATACCAAGATCCATCTGGAAGCAGCGAATCTTGGAGATACCATCAGGGAAGAGAGCAGCTCATCCTCTCAAGATCGGGCAAAGGCCATGATTTTTATTCGACGCCATCTTGATGAGGCACTAAAGAGTGAGTACTTAACAGTTGAAGATCCGTTAGCCATCTGTAAGGCCTTGAGAAACATATACAATCACAGACAGCAGTGATTCTTCCAAGAGCTCGTTATGACTGGACTCACCTAAGGATCCAGGATTTCAAGTCAGTGGCTGAGTACAATTGACGTTATTTAGAATTACCTCTCAGATGAAGCTCTGTAGGGATACTATTACTGAGGATATGTTATCGGAAAAAACTTTCAGCACATTTCATGCCTCTAACATGCTCCTGCAACAGCAATATAGAGCGCGATGCTTCATTGAATACAACCAGCTGATATATGTGCTCCTGGTAATTGAACAGAACAATGAGCTCTTGATGAAAAACCATAATTTTCGATTTACTGGATTAGCACTGTTCCAAGAAGTGAATGCTACTTCCCTTGAAAGGAGTACCATATCCTCCCGTGGCAATAATTACAAATGAGGACGTGGCCACAAGCGAGGCCGGTGGAACGGGAAAGGCAAAAACCATGGTGTCCAATTTCACAACCAGGTTCCAAGGCATAATTCAGGCCCGAGCTTTAAAAATGCAAATTGCCAGAAAGAAAAAACTCATATGAACACTCCTAGAAATCCTGAAGGAGTTTGCCATAGGTGTGGTGGCAACAGACATTGGGCGCGTACTTGTAGCACCTCAAAGCATCTGGTGGATCTATATCAAGCCTCCTTCAAGGAGAAGGGTGTCGAGATCAATTTCTTCGACCAGGCTCAACCAATGGAAACATATGATCCAGTGACCAATTTATCAGGACAGTTAAACACAACACACCTGGATACTAAAGACTTTATTAATGAAAGATGAAATGAAGTTTATGGATCCCATTGAATTATTTATGTTTAATGTACTCTTGTCATTTGTACTTGTGGTTTAATGCTTGCATTTTCAATTCAATAAAAGTAGTATTCTGAATAAACTGCTTTTTCTTTACTTAGAGAACAAGGATAAAAATTATGGTTATTCTCAAAATAAGAGCAATGGCGGAGACTTTTGTCTTGCAGACAGCACAACCACGCATTCAATACTTCGAGTTTCAAAGTATTTCTCGAATTTGGTACTTGCAAAAGTAAAGGTAACAACAATATCAGGGCAATCAGATGTAATTGAAGGCTCAGGAAAAGCCCAGATTATGTTACCAAATGGAATAATATTGTCCATACAGAATGTATTATATGCTACTCAATCCATTCGAAATTTGTTGAGTTTTAAAGACATACATCTAAATGGATACCACATTGAAATGAAAAGTGTAAAAAATGTAGAATATTTATGCATTACCTCTAATGATACCCAGAAGCGTATATTGGAGAAGTTGCATGGTTTATCGAGTGGATTGTATTATACATACATAAAGACAGTTGAGACACATTTGTCATGAACCATAAGTTCATGGATTCAAAGGTTTACATGCTTTGGCATGATCGTCTGGGTCATCCAGGATTTACCATGATACGTAGAATCATTACCAACTCTAATGGACATCCATTATTGAGCAGACACATTGATATCTCAAATGATAACCTTTGCAAGGCTTGTTCTTAAGGGAAGTTGGTAATTAGACCATCACAACTAAAGGTTGATGATGAATCCCCATCATTTTTGCAAAGAATTCAAGGGGATATTTGTGGACCTATTCAAACCATTTTGATATTTTATGGTTTTGGTTGATGCATCTACCCGATGGTCACATGTTTGCATATTGTCTACTCGAAATGTAGCTTTTGCAAGACTTCTTGCTCAGATAATTAAGCTGCGAGCACAGTTCCCAGATCATCCCATTAAGTCCATTTGACTTGATAACGCTGGTGAATTTACGTCTCAAACCTTTGATGATTACTGCATGGCACTAGGCATTGATGTTGAACATCCTGTTCCTCATGTCCATACCCAAAATAGTTTAGCAGAGGCATTTATCAAGCAGCTTCAATTAATAGCCCACACTCTACTCATGAGAACGAAATTGCCAGTCTCTACATGGGGACATGCCATTTTACATGCAGCATCATTGGTTCGACTAAGACCCATAGGCGGCCACCAATACTCATCAATACAACTCGTGTTTGGACATCAGCCAAATATTTCACATTTACGAGTTTTTGGTTGTGCTATTTATGTGCCTATTGCACTGCCACAACGAACTAAAATGGGACCTCAGCGCAGACTAGTAATTTATGTAGGTTTTGATTTACCATATATCATTAGATATTTAGAACATTTCATTGGTGATATGTTTACAACTTATTTTGCTGATTGTCATTTTGATGAGACAGCTTTCCCGTCGTTAAGGGGAGAAAAGATCGTTCTAGAAGAACGACAAGAGCTGACATGGGTTGTTCCCACCTTATCTCATTTTGATCCACGAAGCACTCAATGTGAAAATGAAGTGAAAATGATCGTTCATCTTCAAGGTATTTCTAATCAAATGCCATATGCATTTAATGATGCTTCGAAAGTGACAAAGTCACATATACTAATTGCAAACGCACCTGCAAGAATTGATGTCCCTGTTAGACAAAGTGGCAGTGAATGATTCATCCAGTGCACTCCTGAAGCGCGGTAGACCCCCAGGTTCAAAAGATTCAGTCTCACGAAAGAGAAAGATGAGGGCACAATTGAATCCAAATGATATCATTCAAGAAAAGAAATTGAATGATAAATCCACAATTCATGATTCTGTACTTCTAGAAAAAGAAAATGTCCTTGACGAGACACATGTCCTTGAAGAGACAGAAGTACATGAAAGCAAAGAAATATCCATAAATTATGCATGTACTAATGAATTGTGGGATTGAAATGAAATAATCATCGACGACATGTTTGCATTTGCAATAGCCACTGAAATTATCTTAAGTGATGACATTGGGCCCCACTCTGTTGATGAATGCAGACAGAGACAAGATTGGCCTAAGTGGAAAGATGCAATCCAGGCAGGATTAAATTCCTTGGAAAGACGAAGTGTTTTTGGACCAGTAGTCCAAACCCCACCTGGTGTGAACCCCGTAAGTTATAAATGGGTATTCACAAGGAAACGTAACGAGAAAAATGAGATTGCAAGATATAAAGCACGACTTGTTGCACAAGGTTTTTCACAAAGACCTAGAATTGATTACGAAGAGACATACTCTTCTGTAATTGACGCAATTACGTTCCATTACTTAATAAGTTTGGTGATTTCAGAAAAACTTGACATGCGACTTATATATGTCATCACCGCGTATCTATATGGAGAATTAGATACAGACATATATATGAAAGTCCTAAAAGGACTTAAGTTGCCTGAAGCAACTAACAAACCACAAGGAATGTTCTCAATCAAATTAAGGCGATCACTATATGGGCTGAAACAATCTAGGCGAATGTGGTATAATTGTCTCAATGAGTATTTGATTAAAGAAGGATATGCCAACAATGTCATCTGCCCTTGTGTGTTCATTAAGAAATCAAATACTAGATTTGCTATAGTGGCAGTATACGTTGATGATATGAACCTAGTTGGAACCCCTGAAGAGCTCAACAAAACTGCTGACTATCTGAAAAGCGAATTTGAAATGAAAGACCTTGGAAAAACCAAATATTGTCTCGGCCTGCAGATCGAACATTGTGTTAATGGAATTTTGGTCCATCAATCAGCTTACATGAAAAAAATACTGAAGTGATTTGGCATGAACAAGGTTTATCCAGTTAGCACCCCAATGGTTGTTCGTTCTTTAGACATTTAGAAATATCAATTCCGTCCAAAAGACAATGATGAACTGGTCCTTGGTCTAGAAGTACCATATTTGAACGCAAGAGGTGCTTTATTGTATTTAGCATAATATAATATACCAGATATAGCTTTTTCAGTTAACTTGTTAGCTAGGTACAGCTCTGCTCCAACAATTCGTCATTGGAAGGAAGTCAAAGATGTTTTACGATACCTTCGTGGGACAACAGATATGTGTCTCTTCTACTCAGACAAGCCCACAAATGAATAGATCCTTGTTGGATACGCAGATGCTGGTTTTCTTTCCGATCTGCATAAAGCTCGCTCACAAAATGGATATGTGTTCACTTATGGAGATACTGCAATTTCATGGCGATCAACGAAGCAAATGCTAGTTGCTACATCTTCCAATCACTCGGAAATAATTGCTTTACATGAAGCAAGTTGTGAATGTTCTTGGTTAAGATCAATGATCCATCACATCTGGAATTCATGTGGTCTACCTTCAAAGACAGACACTCCAACTGTCATCCATGAAGATAATGCAGCATGTGTCACCCAGATGAAGGAAGGATTCATCAAAGGTGATAAGACTAAACACATATCTCCAAGATTTTTCAGTGCACATGAGCTTCAGAAGGGTAAAGTTATTGAAGTCAGACAAATCCGTTCCAATGAAAATTTAGCAGACTTGTTCACCAAATCTCTACCAAGGTGCACATTTCAGAAGTTAGTGCAGGGAATCAGATTACGTCAGCTTACAAATTTGAAGAATGCGGAATTAGGGGGAGATACAATTCAGGGGGAGCATCCATGATACATGCATGTTGTACTCTTTTTCCTTCGATTAGGATTTTTCCCACTGGGTTTTTCCTATCAAGGTTTTAACGAGGTAACAAAAGCATGCTTAACACCATCCGGGGTAAAGTGGTACTCTTTTTCCTTCACTATGGTTTTTTTTCCCACTGGGTTTTTCCAAGCAAGGTTTTAATGAGGCAACTGATGTTGATATGTGGGTATCCAAGGGAGAGTGTTGTAAAAAGTGGGTATGTTTGCCCACATGTGTATAGTAAAGTTTCACATGCTAATAGTAAATTTTGTAAGTTTTCGTTGAGGTGACTCTATAAATAGAGCACTTCGGTTGTTCAAAGTGTGAAGAACATCAAGAAGAGAAAATGAAGAAATATAATACTCTCAGTATCCCTCATTTTCTAATATCTGCAATACTTTTGTCAGTGTGATATTTTGCACCACTTTGTCCTTACTTTTAGCAAATGTTATTTCTCTACTTTTGCCTATTTATAACACTAAAGAAGTTTTTAGAAAAAAATATTTTTGATTTCAATCTTCTTGTAAGAAGCACTTCAAGTGTTTTTTAAGGATTCACTTGCATATTTATTAAGGATTGGTTCAAAAAATATTTTCATCAAAAGCATTTTTAATAATTTCAAAAACACTTCTAAACGAGCTCTAAGTTCACCATAAATAATTAGAAAAAAGTCTAACACCCGCATAAAAATATCATCAAGGACTAGTTTGAAAAGACAATACAAGTGTATATATACAATTTACTCTATTTCTATATATGCCTGTGGTAAATATTAATTACCTCCAACTCACAAGCGCGCTGAGTATTTAAATATAATTTTGATGTTGTATTTGTCATGGCTCTATATATGCCTGTGGTAAATATTAATTACCTCCAACTCACAAGCGCGCTGAGTATTTAAATATAATTTTGATGTTGTATTTGTCATGGCTCTTGGGTATTTATACACTTAACACCTCATGTATTCTTTTCAAGTCCATGAATTTTTTTTAATACACCATACACTTTTGTAGACCTTTTTAAAGTCCCATACATACGCTTGCATTCTTATAAACTATATCAAGTTTAAATTAAATACGATCGGATTATAATTTATTAAATTTGTTTAATATCAATCAAAATCCCATTTGATTAAAGAAAATTTTACTGAAAATTAATTAGATTCTTTATTAATTTTCATCTAGATGATAACCACTTTGATTTAAGAGGATAAAAAGCAACATAAATGTCGGTTAATGGGGGATAAAGACGTGATTTAAAAAATATGGAGATCTTATGATCGAATCTCGTGGATACCGAATTCGATACCAAATTAGGCTACCCATTGTGCGGCTTAGTCAAACTCCCCCTCTTTTAGTGTAAAAATATCGATGTACTAAAAAAAAAAAGATAGTAGAACATGGAAACACCAAACTTCTTTTCTTTTCAAACAATAAAGCAATTCATTCAATCGAAATATGGTTTAATATGTGTCATTTAGCACTACGGTATCAGGATTTTTTTTTTTCATTTGTAAATAAGAGGTCTTAAGTTCGACTTACGTGGATGACGAATCAAAACCAAATTATTATTATGACTCACACATGTGTGGCTTTGTCCAATTCCATGCCCCTTAATGTAAAATTATCATTGTATATTAAAAAAATAGATGATAACATCTCTCTCTAAAGCGAGAAGTAATGAAATCACATCCAAACAAATAATAAGAAGAAATCAAGAAAGGCTACTGAAATGAAATCTCATTTATTTAAGAGTTTATCATGGTCAATAATATAATTAGTAAGGTAAATCGCTAAAATGATCATTGAGATTTGCATAACTTATCACTTTGGTCCCTGAGATTCCAAATCGATAAAAGTGGTCCTTAAGATTGTCCACCATCCATCATTTTGGTCATTCCGTTAAAAACTCCATTAAGTGTCCCGGAGCTCTTGACTGGAAGTTTGGGCAATTTTCAAAGTTTTGTAACTCAATCGTTTCTTAACCAAATTCGACTCATAATATATCAAAATGAAGATAGGAAAGTGTAGAATAAGATTATACCTATTTCAAAGCCCAATGGTTGCTAGAGATGGCAGGAAAATAGCCTCAAAGTTGACTAGTCCGAGTGAAAACTTGAAAACTCGTCGGAAACTGGGTAAACTTTAAACGTTCATAACTTCTTCAATACTCAACGAAATCAAGTGATTCAAAAATGAAAATCATACTTCTCAACTAGACGAAGAAAAATGGTACATCGATGCTAACTCACCGTGGTTTGGCCGAAAAACGGCTCGAAAGTGGCTAACTCGAGACAAAGATAGCCACTTTCGAGTCGTTTTCCGGCTAAACCATGGCGATTTAGTTGAAAAAGGTATCATTCTCTTTGTCTCATTGAGAAGTATGATTTTCATTTTTGAATCACTTAATTTCGTTAAGTATTGAAGAAGTTATGAACGTTTAAATTTTACCCAGTTTCTGGCGAGTTTTCAAGTTTTCACTTGGACCAGTCAACTTTGAGGCTATTTTCCAGCAACCATTGGGCTTCGAAATAGGTATAATCTTATTCTACACTTTCCTATCTTCATTTTGATATATTATGGGTCGAATTTGGTTAAGAAATGATTGAGTTACAAAGCTTTGAAAATTGCCCAAACTTCCTGCCAAGAGCTCTGGACACTTAACGGAAGGACCTAAATGATGGATGGTGGACAACCTCAGGGACCACTTTTATCGATTTGGAATCTCAGGGACCAAAGTGATGAGTTATGCCGCAAGGACCATTTTGGCGATTTACCCTAATTAGTAAATGCGGTTAAATCTTAGTATCCCGTGTTTTGATACTTTTGTTTTTTCCATTTCGTATTTTTGTTTCAATTATATATCCATTATTTATTGGGCAGATGATCAATTTTGCACATGAAGTTTGGGGTTTTCTCAATTAGCCCCGGAGCCGGGTCAATATGGCAAGGGTGGGCAGCTACCTAATCAAAACCCAAAAATTTCCCTTATCGGCCAGACGTTGCCCACTCAGCAATTAGGTATGGCATTTTGGTGCGGCAAACCATAACCATAGACAGTAGGATTAAGTGGCTAAGTTTTTATAGGGTTATTATCACAAATAATTCTTGAGAGATCAAACTTATTATTTTGGTTCCTCATTTTCAAAATCAATCATTGTCGTCCTTGACATTCGCTACCTCACATCAATTTTGTCATTCCGATAAGATTCCGTCAACTATTCCGTTAGTTGGTATGTGGGACCCAAAAATCCAATGAAATAGTGACACGTGGTTACACAAAGTAAGAGTTTTTATCGCAAATGGCCCTGACATTGATCCAGCTCCTCATTTTGGTCCCTGAGTTTCAAAAATCGATAAATTTGGTTCTTGACTTTCACTACCGCACATTAATTTAGTCATTCCGCTACAATTTCATTAATATTTTTCATTTGTGTGTTGATGTGGTCCCACTAATCCAATCATATGGCTCCACGTGGATTAACTATAAGAAACTTTTTTTTTAAGAGTGAACCATCGGATGAGTAACCCGTGTTGACATTTTTCTCGCATCCCACAACCCCAATTGGGAAAAAAAATCAATATAAATTCAATTCAAATTTGACAGAATTATAACCAACTAAAGAGAATGATGAGTGAGTTTAGGAGGCCAAGTACTTTAGTGGTGTCATGGTGCCTTCCTTTTATTTTTAAGCATACCCTGATGATGATGATGACGACTTTTTTCTTTTAATTTTGGTTTCTAGTTTATTATTTTACTTTTAGTTTTAAATCTTAAAAAAAAAAAAGTTTCTTGTAATTAATCCATGTGGGGTCATATGATTGGATTATTGGGACAAAAAATATTGACGAAACTTTAACAGAATAATTAAATTGAAATGTGGTATTGAAAGTCAGGAACCAAATTTATCAATTTTTTTCTGAGGACCAAAATGAGGAGCTGGATCAATGTCAGGGACCATTTGCGATAAAAAGTCTTATTTTGTGTAATCCACGTGTCACCATTTCATTAGATTTGTAGGTCCCACATACAAACTAACAGTAACGTTGACGGATTCTTAACGGAATGACCAAATTGATGTGTGGCAGTGTATGTCAGGGACGACACTGATTGATTTTGAAAGTGAATGACTAAAATGATGAGTTTGATCAATCTCAACGACCATTTGTGATAAAAACATATCTTTTTATCACAAAAAGAACAACAAAAAAAAGACAACTGCATTTCTTTCTACTCGAAACTAGCAACTATTTTATACTTTTTGTGACAACCCGTCCCTAGTTATATGATTTTATAAATTTTAAAAGTGTGAATTTACAAAAATGCCCTAGAGGTGAAGGTTTTGACTTTCATTGACCAACATGTAGTGAGATGTGCGAAATATTCTTTTAGCGTATTCCTAAAGTACTCGATAATACAGACGCGCAAGCGCAAGCAGAAGCGAATTTGGAGTTACAGTTAAAGTTTCACGAAGCTACGAACCCGAAAGTATTTTGAAGGAATCACTATTTTATACTACTAAATTATTATACCACATGTGTGTGGCTGAGAGGGGAATATAATGGAATCGGGGAGGAGGAGAAATAGAGGAGAAGGTTTGGGCAGAGCTGCCCAATCAGAGGAGGAGAGAAGAGTTCCGGGAGAGAAATGAGGGAGGTGGGACGAATCGGGGGAGGAGAGAGGAAGAAGGAGAATCAGGGAAATGAGGGAGAGGGGATGCACGGGATCGGATCCCCGACCAATTTTGGTTCGACCTGACTGGAGGCATGCCATGCTTCCTGACGCCATTCATGGCTTTTCACAGAAAATTGAGCCAAATCACCACTTGGAAACAACTTCCTAGCCTACCATCTACCAATTCCATCCCAAAATTCATGTAATTTGGCCTTGGATTCGCAAGAAATGCATCAGTGGGTGCGATGGCGTCTCGACGGTGATCTGCCATTTCCGAGGCTCACTCCATCAATTATCACCACCAAAATATATCACTCCACCTCAGGAACAAAGCCCAATAAGTGGTTGAGGTGTCGGAGCATATTTTGAGGTCGAATCGGAGCATACCCAATTCTAGGGTTCCGGCGGTTCGTGGTCGATTTGAGGTGTTTCCTGGCCAAATTGGACTTGGCCATAGGTATGAAACCTGCTCCACTCACTGAGATTTATTTTCATGTAAAATTTGGTAATTTTTGGAAATACTTGAATTTTCAGGTGAGTCGAGGCAGCCAACCGCCATGTGCGGTGGTGTGTGCGGTGGCGCGTGGGCTGAGACCCCACCTGCCCTTTCTAGACTAATTTAGATACTCTGATTCCATAATTGAAGTTCGATTGACGGAATCTCATTGTATGACTATAGTTTAGATAGAGGCCGCCCTTTGAACCTTAAGTGAATCGACGATCCAACCTTTGGATTGTCACCAAACTTTATTATGTTATAGTACGTAATATTTTAGGGTCATAGGAACTTATGGATTGGGAATACGACGTACGGATCTTCCCAAATTGGATTTGTAAGTTCGTAAAATAAAACGTTAACCGTCACTGGAAATTATGATTGGCCAAGATCTGACCGTCGGATCGTGGTGAGACTTTAGTATGATGTTCTATGAGTATAATGAGGGCCTTAGGAAGTTACGAATCTGAAATCTAATGGGCGGATCTTCTGGATCGAGTTACATAGGATTGTGGACCATACCGTCGGTCTTTGACAGACGATTGATGTTGGTCAATGGGTCTCAAATCATTCTAGAATGTCCTTGGGATATGTTTTATGTAAGTTATGTGTTCTATTGATAAGAGTTCTGAGACGTGACTGAATATTTCTTCTAGGTGACGATCGTTCGTGACGTTTCGATATTCGTGTTAGGGAGTCGTAGCTGTGGATGCAAATTTTCTCCTCCTCGATATTGGACGATTTTGCACCTATAAAACAACTAGCACCTTAGGTTAAGGCCAAAAGCCTCACGCGCCCACAATGAATGGGGGGGGCTTTGGCCGAAGAACCTCCGATGCCAAAGTTAGAATTTTAGAGAGAAAAAGTGTTTAGAGTGTTTAGGATTTTTTGCAAGAGGATTGGAATGAATTTTTGGTGAGAATAGGTGCCTATTTATAGGGTTAGGCCTTGCCCAATTTTGAATAAAGGTAATCGGCCACTAAAGGGTTTTTTTGGGGTTCAATTTCATGTTTAATTAGCCAATTTATTGGCTAATTAAATATGAAAAGAATAAATGGGTGATTATAAAAATAAATGACTATTTTAATAAGGAAAATGGGAAGGGTGAGGATGGGAATGGTGGCCAGCTTTGACTATTAATTTGGGTGATTTTATTGACTATTAAAGATGATTTTAGGAGATATGGTAGGTATATATTATTTAGCTAATTGATTAGCTAAATAATGAAATAGAAAATACTAGGTTTTGGGAAATACCTTATATAAAGGATTTGATGAAAGAGGTTTTTAATTGTTACCTTTTTTGGACACTTTTGACTTGATTAAAAGATGATTGCCCGCTGCTTGCGCGTAGGAATCCTGGTATGCCTCAAGGGTATTTTTGTCCTCTTTTGTCCAAAAGTCCACGTGTCGCCTAGTGAATATTTTTGGCTCCACAAATGCCCCCACACCTGTTGGGCTGCTTGCAGAAAAGGGCAACAGGTGTAGAGATTTTTTCGCTTTAGGAAACTTTGAATTGCTTCCTATTTTATTGTTGATTCTCTCTTTTAATAGGAAATTTAATTCTTCTAGGAAAAGGAAATAAATTTCCTCAAAGTTTATTTAAGTCCACCTTAAGTGGATTATTAAATCAACTTTTAGAGGGAAACTTATTCAACCTTACAAGAGAGAAAGAGAGCTTAGAGGATATTTGTTCCCCCTCCTCTAGCAATCTTCTTTGTCTTGCCCATGTAAAAGATCGTCTTTTGTTGCGTGCTTCGTCTTCTCGTTGTTTCTAGGTAAGAAAAATTTTATTTTTCTGTCTTCATAATTTTCTTGGAAGTCTTGGGACTTGAAATTGGCTCGATGGGGGTCGAGGAGATTTGACAATGGACCTAGGGAAGTTGCGGCACTGTTGCCGTGCCTGGGCTATGAGAAAGGAAAAAATGTGGGGGCGCCTGCCCCTTGTCAACTGAACTGGGCCCGTGCCCTAGGAAAAAAATGAAGGGTCTTATACCCTTTTTGGGTTTTTGCGGCTAGGCTTTGTTTTTTTTTTTTTTTTTTTTTTTTTTTGAAAACCACTCTCTAACAAATCTTCCTTGTACTTTTGTAGAATCTTCAAGCATGTCTTCTTTGAGCCACAAGAATGATGATGGTGTGCCCCCGTTTTATCGTCAAGGCGGGTCTTTGAGCAAGGTTGTTTACTTCAAAGCTGCTCACCTCAAGATTAGCTCTGTTGATTTGTTTAGAGATTTTCTTGAAGCGTATGGCATGCCATTCCATCAGGAGTGCGTGTGAGGCGAGTCAAGGATGGTAGCAGCTGGGAACCATGCAGTGGAACTCGGAGAGCTATCAAGTTCAATCCTTATTATTTTGTGTGAGGGTTTACTTTCCCTATGCCGCGTTTCTTCCAAGAAGTGCTCTGTTCCATGAAATGTGCGCCTGCCCAATGTTCCCCAAATGCGGTCCGAGTGATGGTGGGGTTCCACAATTTGAACCATTTCTTTGACTTGGGACTAACCACCAACGAATTTTGGTATTTCTTTGACATAGGTCGCATTGATGGAGTTGGGCAACTGCGAACTCGTTATAAGATTTTTGATAATTCGAGCAAAGGAGACCATGATTGGGCCAAAGAGACTTTGGAGATAAGTGGAGAATGGGAATCTGATTCTTCCCCCGAGCTGCGTGTACCAACGGTCTTCATATCTGGTAAGCAGACTGCTTAGTCTTTTCGGCTGCTTTGCTTTAGTGTCAAATTATTTTTCAATTTTTTGATTGTCTTCCGTCGTTTTTTTTTTAGATTCAGAATTTGACTCAACTCTTAGGGTTTCTCCGGACATGAAAAAAGTACATGTCACTCTGGGTATCCATTCCGAGTATCGTGAGTGGCGTTGGCTGCTTAGTCCTCTTCGTAGGGAAAAAGGTAGGCTACCCCCAAAAGAAGAAATAAAACGGATCAAGGCAGACGCGATGGCTCGTCCTATCACTGTGATGGAGCCTACTATCAATGAAGGTGGGAAAAAGAAACATTCCCCACCTGCTTAAGAGATGCCCACTGAGAAGAAAACGAAGACTGCTCGTGGGGATTCTCCGGCTGTTCCCAAGATTGTGATTGACTTGACTTCCTCTAAGGGCGAGAAAGAACGAACTGCTACATTTGTGCCGGTAACACCTATTGCTTTGAAGGTTGCTAGCTCGATTGTTGAAAAACTTGCTCAGCGTAAAAGTTCATATGTGCCTCTGGTACCGAAGTTTGTGCTGAAGCGTCCGCCTAAGGCTAAGCCTGGCTTACCCTTGAAGAGGCTTGCTACTATGAAGAGTGATAAGGTGCCCCTGTTTGCTAAAGTGGCGCCAAAAACTGCTTCTTCCGCTTCTGCAAGCAACTCGTCTGCTGATAAGAATGAAGCTACTCGTTTAGGCAAGCTTGAAGAATCTGGCAAGGCCGTTTCTGGGGAAGCTGCTAAGATTTGTGCGCTTTTGAAACCAGATCTTCTTGAAGACATGGATGTATGTGCCAAGTTTGTTGATGGCATCAAAGAGATTGTTGGTCCGAGCCTTTTTGCGAAGCACACACCCGAGTATAGGAAGACTGCTCTGCTAGCCATGATGTAGAAAACAACAATTCTGGCAGCCGAGTCTATGTTCCTTGACCAAGAGGATACCAAGGCTGCTAAAGAGATGGTAAGAACTATGGCTGCCGAAGCTTACTCCTCGGTCGAAAAAATCAAGAAATTGGAATCTGAGCTTGCTGTTTTGAAGGAATCTAATACTTCTGCCCCCACTTCTCTGCAGCTTGAAGCCGCTCGTCAGGAGATCATGGATTTGAAGACTAGGCTTGATGCGATCCAAATAAAGTATGAAAGTGCAGAGAAGGAAATCGAGCGTTACATACCTCAGATTCAAGATCTTGAGCGTTCCATCTTTGAATTTCGCTCCGCTGCTTATGCAAAGGATGAAGAATTGATTGCTACTTACAACTAAGTGATCCACTTCAAAAAGGTTGTTGACGGGCTTGAGCCTCAAGTGTCGAAACTTCAAGGTGTTGTGAAAACCAACGACAATTTGAAGAAGGAAATTGAGGAGTTGCAGCGGGTTCGTGCTTGCCTGCTTGAGGAGAATGAGCAGTTGAAGAGTGAGAAGGATGGTTTTGAGGCTTCGCTTATTCAGAATCAAGCCGATTTCTACAAGTTGGGCTATGTTGATCATCTCTATGGGCGGCCGTCTGACTTTGAGTTTTCCGGTAAAGACTTGGAGACCTTCTCTATTTCTCCAGAAGACTTGCTCGCTTTTACTTTTGACTCTTCTATCGGTGAAATAGTTGGAGGAGTTGATACCCAGGCTGGAGCAGTCGAGGGTAAAGAATAAGAGGATGTCGATGCTGAAAACACCAAGGCTGCTGAAGATGTAACGACCGAGCAGTTAGAAGATGTCCAAGCTATTGAATAGTAGTCTTCTAGGTAGCTTTTAGGATTTCCTTTTCTTTCCTTTGTTGCTTTTGCTTGAACTCCTTCGGTATTTGCTTGTTGTTTATCAATTTTGCTATAAAATTTAATAAACTTGATTCTTTTGATTTTCCCATCTTTGCTTCTTTTTTTGTCCATGCCCTAACCTTTAGACTTTATAGGCTAGTGGCAGGCGTGCTACTTTTCTATAAGCAGACAGGCCCACATAGCCTATGCAGCCGTAGGTGTTGGTGTAGAGCTTTTGCAAAGCTATTAACCATAGGGTTGGCAGCCGGATGCCTTACTTACAGAAGCAGACGAATCAGCGTAACCACTTGGCTATTTAACCTTGGCTCTTTCCAATTCCGTAGGTTGTGTAGCAAGTATCATAACACTTTAGGACTTGGTGTAGGTTGTTCTGCATTTGGCAGAGGTGAAGCTTATCGACTACGTAGCATGTCGGCAGTGGATAAAATCTTCGCGTGTGCACGCTAGCTTGTTTAACCTTTCACAAGAATGTGCGGTTGCATAAGTCAAGCGTGGTTCTACTGCTCGAAAGGCCAGCCGTAGGCAGTTTTCTGGAAATCCGTAGTCTACCTTAGTGCACTTGGTAGCAGCTTTAGGTTTCCAGGGCAACCGCCCATCGAGTGTGCTGCATAATGTGCCCCTTCCGTCTCTAGGGCCCGGTTCCCTACGGATTAAGCCGATAGACCCATAATCTTTCAACTAGCTAAGCCTTGAAACAGACCATTGTGGCTACTTCTAGGAATCCCGGCACAAGCCATCATGCACCTAGTTATACTAGGGCAGCCAAGCTCATCCACGTCTGGATATTCAGAGTGTTGAGTTTATCCTCTCACCTTGGAGAGCACAGTTGGTCCCTCAGGGGATGCAATCTTCTTTTGAAGTGCAGAAAAAGATAATTTGTTGTAGACATATAATAAAGCCAAGTTACAAATTACTTCTTAATTCTTTATTGAAAAATGAATAAAATGAGCAAATAACTTGGTTGCAAAAAATTGCATGATGATTGGATAGTCCTCGGTTTACGAGGTAGTGCCCGTTGAGCTGCTTGAGTCTTCAGATCTTAATATAGTGTGAAGTCACACATGGTATTTCCTCAAATTGTAGGCGTTCCATTGCTTCTCGATCTCTTTATCATTCATGGTAGCAAGAGTATAACTACCCTTGCCGCCTACTCTGCTGATCTTGTAAGGACCTTCCCATATGGGATCCATTTTTTTCGAGCATTCTCTGCGGGCAGTGATAAAGGCCTTTCTTAGGACTAGGTCTCCGGGTTGGAACTGCCGGATCTTGGCCCTTTTATTGTAGCTGGAAATGAACTGCTGCTGGTAGGCTGAGATACGGGTGATGGTTTGTTCGTGCCTCTCTTCTGCCAAATCTAAATATGTGGCCATCTATTTACTATTCTGCTTAATGCTTGGCAATAGAGTGTTGATGCTTGGCACGATGATGTTGGGATGAATGATTGCTTCCAAACCAACGCCAAAGAGAAAGGAGTTTCACCGGTTACTCATCTTTTGGTGGTGCGCTACGCCCATAAACATCCCGGGAGCTTATTTGGCCATTTTCCCTTTTTGTCGGTGAGGGATTTCTTGAGGCAGTCGAGGATCGTCTTGTTGGATGCTTCGGCCTGCCCATTGCCTTGAGGATATCTTGGTGTGGACATGTGTGGTTTGATGTCGTATTTTTGGAAGAACTTTGCCAAATCTTTTCCCACAAATTGAGGGCCGTTGTCAGTGGCGATGGACTGAAGGATGCCAAATCGGCAAATGATGTTCCTCCATATAAAACGCTCTATGTCCGTCAGAGTAGTGGTCATCATGGGTTCTGCTTCTACCCATTTGGTGAAGTAGTCGGTTGCCACGATCATCATGCATCTGCCCCTCATAGCAGGCGGCATAGGCCCTACCAGGTCGATTGCCCATTGCATGAATGGCCAAGGACTCGTTTACGGGTGTAGCTCACTGGCGGGTAGTGCTGGTAATGGTTTGTAGCGTTAGCAACGGTTGCACTTTTGTACTAACTCCTTAGCATCTTGGTGCATGGTAGGCCAGTAATAGCCTGTGTTAAGAGCCTTTTGGGCTAAGGATCGGCCTCCGGAGTGATTCCCACAAACGCCTTCGTGGATTGAGCTTAGAACCTTCAAGTCATCGAGAGGTGCTAGGCAGCAGAGATGTGGTCCGGTGTAAGATCTTCGGACGAGAATGCCATTCCACATATAGTAGCGTGCCGACTTAATTTGGAGCTTCCTTGACTCCAATCTTTCTGTGGGTAATGTGTCGTTGACCAAGTAGTCTATAATTGAACTTTGCCAAGTGGGAGTTACACTAACCTTTGACACTTCAGCTATCGGCTCTATCTCTATGCTTGGCTTGTCTAGATATTCCACCGGAATGGAGCGTTTAAATTGGTGGTCAAGGGCGGAGCCTAAACCAGCTAATGCATCTGCATGAGCATTGTCTGTCCGCGGAACTTGAGTGAGAGTGTAAGTCTGAAATGCCTCGAGGTGCTGGCGTACTTTCTCTAGGTATTGTGCCATCCTTGGGTGTTTTGCCATGTATTCCCCAGGAGCCTGGTTGGTGATTAGTTGGGAATCAGAATGAATTGTGAGTTTCTTCACTGCCAAGTTTTTTGCCATTTGGAGGCCTGCTAGTAGAGCCTCGTACTCTGCTTCGTTATTGGATGCTTTGAAACCTAGAATGATCGCCTGCTCGAGCATTGAGCCGTCCGAAGTAACAAGAACTACACCTGCTCCCGAGCCTCTATAGTTGGATCTCCGTCGACATGCAAATTCCAGAAATCTTTATTGGATGGATCAAGTGTGGCTAAGGTACTCTCGGCTGCTTCTAGGGCGTCGTTAGGTTGGGCCGCTCTGTTGCGTTGCCTAGGCTAGGCATGAATTCCGCTATGAAGTCTGCCAAGGCTTGGGCCTTTATTGCTGTGCGAGGTCGGAAAACTAAACCATATTGGCCAAGTTCCAATACCCATTTCATCACTCGTTGAGAAGCGTCTGGACCATGTAATATTGATCGTAAAGGATACTGAGTCATGACAATGACTGTATGAGCTTGAAAGTATGGTCTGAGCTTCCGAGCCGCAACAACTAACGCCAAAATTAATTTTTTGATCTTCGGATACCTTGTTTCCGCATCGAGAAAAGCTTTAGAAGTGTAGAATACCGGCAGTTGGGCCCTCAGCTCTTCTCGTTTAAGAGCAAAGCTCACTGCTACTTCGAAAACTACCAAATAAATGTATAAATCCTCCGCTGCTTCTGGCTTAGATAGTAAGGGAGGTGATGTGAGATAATTCTTCAAGTCTTGGAAAGCTTTTTCGCATTCTTCATCCCATTTGTCTCTTTGTGCCCCCTTGATAGCTTTGAAAAAATGCTTGCATCGATCGGTGGATCGTGAAAGGAAGCGATTGAGGGCAGCTGCTCGTCCGGTCAAGCTTTGGATCTCCTTCAAGGTAGTTGGAGATTTCATCTCTATGATTGCTTGGATTTTCTTGGGATGTGCTTCAATTCCTCGTTGGGTTACTAAGTACCCTAGGAATCAGCTTGAAGATACTTCAAACATGCACTTGGTGGGGTTGAGCTTCATCTTGTACCTTCTAAGGATATTGAAAGTTTCTGCTAAATTGCGAATGTGATCTGATTGCTGCTTGCCCTTTACCATGATATCGTCGACATAGACCTCCATGGTTACCCCAATTTGCTTTTTGAACATCATATTTACTAGCCTTTGGTAAGTGGCTCCAGCGTTATTGAGGCCAAAGGGCATGACCTTGTAGCAGTAAGTGCCTCGCTCTATCACTAATGCAGTTTTCTCTTTGTTGGGCTCATGCATGGCTATTTGGTTGTAGCCGGAGTATGCGTCTAAGAAACTAAGCAAGTGGTTTCCAGAAGTTGAATCTACTAATAGATCAATCCAGGGGACAGGATAATGGTCTTTTGGGCATGCTTTGTTGAGGTCGGTGTAGTCTACGCAAACCCTCCATTTGCCATTCTCTTTCTTCATGACTAGTACGACATTAGCAAGCCATGCCGAGTGTGCTACCTCTTCTATGAAACCGACCTCCAATAGTTTGTCGATTTCTGCCTCGATGATCGCTACTCGTTCGGGTGTGAAATGTCTTCTTTTTTTAATTACCGGTTTGGCAGTAGGATCGACGTGCAACTTATGACAGGCCACTTTGGGATCAATACCGGGCATGTCAGATGGTGACCATGCGAAGATATCTCAGTTTTTCCTAAGGAAAATTGTAAGTTCTTCCTTCTCGTCTGGGCTTAGTCGTGAGCCAATTTTAGCCGTCTTTTCCGGCTGCTGGGGATCAAGAATGACGTCTTCGGCATCCTCTTCAGGTTTCCATCCTATCTTGTCTACTTGGGCGCCATCTTCTCAATCCACCTGCTGTAATTGCTATTTGGTAGTTTCTTTGTCTTTTCGGACTTCGGTAACCTCTACGGGGGTAAAGGTCTTCTTCTTTGACTCTTTCAACATTTGCACAGTGCATCGTCAGGATGAAGCCTGGTCAGACTTGATCTCTCCGACTCTTCCTCCCGGGATGCGAAATCGAATTTTTTTATACTTGACGGAAGTGACGGCATCCAGCTTGATCAACCAAGGTCTCCCAAGAATCCCATTGTAGGGAGATGGGTCACTTACGATCGTGAATGTTTGCTTTGCGACGACTGGCGGTGTTTTCACGTCAAGTGTGATATGGCCGATAACAGTTGAGGTGTGTCCGTTGAATCCAATAAGTACCTCGACCCGGCGTATGATTATACTTTCCAAGCCCATCTTCTGAATGACCGAAAGTTGAAGTAGGTTGACTGCACTTCCATTGTCAACCATCGTCCTGTCGACTATAGCATGGGCTAGTTGGACAGATACTACTAATGCATCATCGTGTGGGAAATCGACTCCTTCCGCATCCTGCTCCGTGAAGCCAATAACAAGTCCAGGTTGGGTGTCGACTGCTTGAACTTATGAGATTAGTAAAGCCTGCTGGATCTTCCTCTTTTTGGAGTTATTAGTGGCCCCCAAGTGCTCAAATTCGGTGAAAATGCCATTGATTCGAATCATCTTAGTTGGTGGCTCTTCATCTCCGTCTGCATTCCTTTTTGGCTGCACAGCTGGCTTGTCCAAGTATCTATCGACTTTGCCTTCTTTCACGAGCTTCTCTAGGTAGTTTTTCCAAGTGTAGCAGTCGTTGGTTGTGTGACCATGACCTCGGTGGAATGCGCAATACTTGGTGTGGTCCAACTTGAAAGTATCTCATTTTGACTGTTTCGGCAACTTGAACCATGGTTCATTCTTGATGTCACGAAGGATTTGATGAATCGGAATTGAGAACTTAGAATAGTTATTGGTTATCAGGCCTTCTTTGGTCGTGGATTGGTCCATGCGCTTGACCTCCTGCATGCCCTTGTTGGGTTGCTTTCCATCCTCATTCTTTTGAGCAGCTGCCAATTCTTTTCGAGGCTGTTCAGGAGCCTTTTCTGCTTGTCGAGCCTCGTCCCAAAGTGCATGCTTCTCTGCCAGAGCAAAGGAATCTGCTAGAGTTAGGTATTCTTTCATGATCATTTCTCTAAACAGTGGGTAGTCTGCAAGGAGTCTTTTTTGGAAGGCTGCACTTGTTATTGAGTTATCGCATCCGACGATCTTCGCTTTCTCTGCTTTGAATCTCTTCATGTAATCGCGAAGTGACTCTTTTGGGTTTTTCTTTGATCGGACTTTTTCTTGATTGAACGATAAGATGAGTATTCTTTCGTGAAAACCAAGGAAAGATCATCAAAATTCTGGATGGATCGTGTCGGCAAGGTATGAAACCAATCTTGTGCCTCGCCTTGTAAGGTAGTGGCGAATATTTTGCACATAAAGGCGTCATTATTCCGATAAAGGACCATCGCACTTCGGTAATGCTTCAAGTGTCTTTCGGGATCTCCGTCTCATTTGAAAGATGTGAAATGCGGCATGCTAAACTTGCGCGGAGGCTCTGCCTGCTCGATCTTATCCGTAAAAGGTGACCTGCTTATGTTGGTCATATCTCGCCTTAGTGCTTCATCAACCATTTCGTTGAGTCGAAAATCACGCATCCGTTCATTGAAAAGCCTTTCTACCTCTTCTTGGATTTGCTTTTGTTGGGGTAGCGGAGCCTTCGGCTGCCCTTGGTCTTTATCTACCGGTCTAGGTTGCTCTTCTTCTCGCTCGGTTCGTCTATGCCTTGGCTGCAATGTATGAGATAGATTCCTAGCAGGCGAGGGATTTCTTTGCAGGCTACCGGTTGAACTAGAGCCGGATTGAACGATTGTTTCCTTCCGTTTGTTAGGCTGCTTGCTCTGATGTGATGTGGAGGATACTACTTGTGGGCCTAATCGCGAATGAATGCTTTGCCTGGAAGGCTGCTCATGTTGATTATCAAAGCGTGGCCCCAACCATGAATGTATACTTGTTCGTGGGCCTAATCGAGAGTGCAGGCTCCTCCGCGCGCTAAGACGGGAGTATACGCTATTTCGGGGGCCCAATCGAGAGTGTGCAATGTCTGAATGCTCGACTTGTGATTGGTTGAACGGCTGTTTTCCAGGACGCTGCTTAAAATGCTCATTGTCTACCCTTGTTCTACTTCGGGAAACTTCATCGTGGGCGCGTTGCATCTCAGTGCGTTGCAAAAGTTGATTCACCAAGGTAGTTTGTTGTGCAAGGGCACTCGTCAATTCTATGACTTGTCGGGACAAGTTTTGTTCACCATTCGGATTGGAAAAACTTGGATGGAATGCACCTCCTTGAACAATAAAAGGGTGGTTGACTCCAAGTGCGAGATTTGAGTTGGGGAATGTCAAATCTGCGGAGAAATGTGATGAAAACGCCTCAGCCTCGATGATTTGTCCGGATGGTTGAGATTGTCCCAGGCCGACTTGGGCAGCTTGGGAAACCATGAGAGTAGGCTGGATCAATGCGTGGTGCATGTGAATGCGAGGCTTGAGCTTGGGTCCATGTAAACTTGGATGGTACAGCTTAGGTCGTGGCCTTGGTATCGTGAACCTTGGATGGCACGGCTCGGGCCGTGGTGAAGGCACCATGGACCTCGCCACGAGTGGCTACCGAAGTAGCCACCGCGGTGGTTCCCCTGGTGGCCGTGGTGAAGGCACCATGGACCTCGCCGCAGGTGGCTACCGAGGTAGCCACCGCGATGGTTCCCATGGTGGAAACTCATGGTGGTGATGCCGCTCCCCTTATTGTCGCATTTTGCCTCACGGATCTCCGCAATCCCATATCTTGAATATTAGAATTTTCACTTGTGGAATTTTCTAAATTTCTAGCCATTATATTTTTCTTATACGTTTTATCAAAGAACCTTTGCAAGTAAAAAATTCTATAAATAAGAACGTATGAAAATATTCAAATGGACTAGAAAACAAAGAAAAAAAAACTTTTTGCACGAGAGTCTTTTACGAGTATGGATTTCAACTCTCAATGAAAGCACCAATTTGTGGATGCAAATTTTCTCCTCCTCGATCTTGGACGATTTTGCACCTACAAAACAACTAACACCTTATGTTAAGGCCAAAAGCCTCACACGCCCACGATGAATTGGGGGGGGCTTTGGCCGAAGAAACTCCGATGCCAAAGTTAGAATTTTAGAGAGAAAAATTGTTTAGAGTGTTTAGGATTTTTTGCAAGAGGATTGGAATGAATTTTTGGTGAGAATAGGTGCCTATTTATAGGGTTAGGCCTTGCCTAATTTTGAATAAAGGTAACCAGCCACTAAAGGGTTTTTTTGGGGTTCAATTTCATGTTTAATTAGCCAATTTATGGGCTAATTAAATATGAAAAGAATAAATGGGTGATTATAAAAATAAATGACTATTTTAATAAGGAAAATGGGAAAGGTGAGGATGGGAATGCTGGCCGGCTTTGACTATTAATTTGGGTGATTTTATTGACTATTAAGGATGATTTTAGGAGATATGGTAGGTATATATTATTTAGCTAATTGATTAGCTAAATAATGAAATAGAAAATACTAGGTTTTGGGAAATACCTTATAGAAAGGATTTTATGAAAGAGGTTTTTAATTGTTACATATTTTGGGCACTTTTGACTTGATTGAAAGATGATTGCCCGCTGCTCGTGCGTAGGAATCATGGTATACCTCAAGGGTATTTTTGTCCTCTTTTGTCCAAAATTCCACGTATCGCCTAGTGAATATTTTTGGCTCCACAGTAGCGCGGCCCTCAGGTGAGTGTGTCTTTTCCTTTTTATCGTATATATATATATATATATATATATATATATATATATATGATTGATAGTTCTACAAATGCTTTTAAATTGATTTATGCATTTTATGCCATGTCATGTAAATTTATATATTCTAAAATACTATGATACAATTGAGTTTTTGATTGCATCATGACATATCCATATGCATATTACCTACATATAATTGTTGTGAATGCTTTGAAGTGCTAAGGTGAACGCAGGACGCGCAGGTAAATTCAAGTGAGTTTATGGTGTTATTGAAATGATTGAGTTATGACATAACTATATTTGTGTTTTATGCAACTCCGACACTGTCGTACAAGTTGCAATAGGCAACTTCGACACTGTCATACAAGTTGCAATAATAGGCAACTCCGACACTGTCGTACAGGTTGCCTATGAGTCGTATAGGTTGCATTAGGCAACTCCAACTCATGTGTTATCATAGATTGATCTATGAGTTATCAAGTTGCATTAGGCAACTCCGACTCGTGTTTCAACATAGATTGATAAGCATCTGATTTTATTATGCTGTTATCGATATGTAGTGATTTGGAATATTTTTTGATTTACTGTTGATTTGTATTTGATTTCATGCACGTAGTATGATTTTTTGGAAACTATACAGGTTTTACAGCGAGATATTATAACATTTTAGAAGGTCTTTATTAAAACTTTATTTTCAGGCCTATTCACCCTTATTTTTATTTCACCCCTCTAAGTTTTAATAGCTGAGCTTTTTTATTCACAATTCATGCTGAAGGGTGAATTGTGAATTGTGAATATAAATATATGACTAGTTTTTGAGGTTTTCATTTTCAACTTAGGCAGCAGCAACGTCGTTCGTGATTTTGAATTGTGACTTTGTGACATATAATTAGACTGTTTGTTAATAGTGCTTTTATGTTTAGGAGAGTATTTGTGATGTTTAAGATTGATTATTAATTTGAATTTATTGATTAATTAATAGAGTTTGTATTTTATTGGTTATTGATATGGAGATGTTTTTAAAGAGATCAACACCGGCGCCGACCTCTAATGTTAGAGCACGATTCTAACTGGCTAGTTACATTAACTGTAGTGTTGCCGATTACAATGGCGGATTCAGGATTTGAAACTTGACAGTCTTAGTGTGAATATAATTTTTTTATATAGGAACAGAACGTGAAGCGCGCAAAAAAATAAAAAATATCAACCTATTCACTTTGGCATTTCGTTGAACGCTTGGTGGGCTTATTATTGTCAACTAAACTATGTTGCACACATGTCAACATGATAATGGCATATGCCGAAGGAATCTAATAAGTAATATAGAGAGAATTTTGTCGAATATTATCAACACAATCTATTGAGATATGTCTAGCATTCATTACATCAAACATTTAGTAGGCACAAAAAGAACCAATACCAAACACTCGGAAGATCCTCAAAAGGCCTTCGCATGTATATTTTTTGAACTTCGGTGATCCTGCTTCATTGGATGTGTGGACACACGAGAAATGATAAGATTAGGAATAAGGATATCCAAGGTAAAGTAAGAGTCGCCGATATTGAAGGAAAGATGAGAGAAAATCGGTTACGGTGGTTTGGACAGAGCTCCAGGATTGAAGGGGTAAAGGAAGACCTAGGAAGACTTTGGAAGAGACTCTAAGAAAAGACTTGTACTAGAATCTAACGGATGACATGATACATAACCGAGCACAATGACGCTCTAGAATTCATCCCACCTCCACTTAGTGGGAAAGGAATTTGTTGTTGTTGGTGATCCTGAGACCACTTTGGTCCTTACTTCCATCTGCTTCTGACTGGTTGTAACACCTTCGATGGATAAAGTTGTTTTAGCTATGAACATAAGCAATGCCTCCAAATCAAGGGCTCATTTGATAAGATTTTTTTTTTTGTTCATATTTGTGCTATATAAATAGAAGATACGTATGTGAGGTAAATGAGAAATGAAGAATGGTGCAAAGTGATGTTGGATATAAGTCAACAATCTGTGATAATTTATATATGCTAATAAATAATAAATGCAATAGAAACTAACAGAATATAAACTAGAATATGAATTATAAAACAGACAACTTGAAGATCGAGGCTTGCGTACCGCAATGTCCTTGAAACAGAAATTTCGTCCCTACTCTGTGCTTGTAGTTCTACGGACGTCTGTTCCACCAGGATTCAACGATCTAAGTTAGAAATTCCAGCACCGGAAAATAGACTTCTGGCGAATATTAATGTGGTTCTCTCAGTAAGAAGGTTTATGAATGTAGAAGATGAAGTTTATTATTTCTGTGTTCTAAATGCTATGCAGATGTATGAATATATAGCAGATAGATGCATGTTTGCAACAGGTATGAGAATGAGGTGTGACTGTTGGGAGACATCTCTTCAGAAGGGTGTTTTGCTCTGTGTTCAGAAAGAACTCTTAGACTTCATCTGAAAGGATGAGTCTTTTCATAAAAAATAATTAATTAATTAAATTCGAATTTAATTAAAAAATAATTAAGTAAATCCGAAAAATAATTAATTAAATAATTTAATTATTAGAGACCAAGAGCCCCAAGGCCCTAAAGGCCCAAGGCCCATCTTTTGACAATTAAATATATATTAATTATATATTAATTATAATTAATTATTACACCCCAAAGCCCAACCCCAAGGGTGAGCCCAATTTTAGTCTCCAGGCCTATTACTCCAATCACTTTCTTTAAAGGACAAAACCTTATAAAGTGATAAAATCTTTTGGGAATGGCCAATGTGGGACAAGGAAATTTCTACTCAAACTACTCAAATTTCCAACAAGTGAAACAAATTTGAAGTCAATTTCTCTACCTCCTACTTAATTCTCCGTTACTTTTGTCCATCCTTTTCCAGCTTATAATATAAACTGAAATCTAGAACTTAAAAATAATATTATTGTCAAAGGAAATTTATGTAAACTTTATGTGGTTATATAATTAAAACACAAACGAAGGAATTTTAGCTGACCTGATCATGAAGCGATAGCCATTGGAGATCAAACGAAGAAGTTGAAGGATGCGGCAACACCAAAGTCTTCTACAAAGCACCTAGCCGGATACAACTACTTTATGGGAAGTGTTTGTTGTGTCTCTAGGGTTTGCAGGGACCTTAGTATTTATACTGGCTAAGGCATTAAGGTTCCATCCATAAAGGAATCCCAAATCCCACTTTTTAGCCTATCAGTTAGGTATCATAATCACATAAAATCAAGGACTCCATCAATCTTACTTGTATTACAAGACATCTAATATAAGATTGATATCTTTAGGAAATAAATCACAATATCTACATTAATCTCCAATATTACATTCCTATTATATGTTGTAGACCATTTAAGTTTGATTTACATCGGAATAAATCCAACATTCTCCCACTGGTCTACACATAGTATTTATGTTTATACTTGAAATTGGAGATTAATGTCACTTTAATGGCCATGTAGTTGTGATAACATCCTATCCTTGATACAAGTTTCTGTCAAATAAGTCTTTCAACATGGAACTAACAAGGTTGTAAGGTTGACACAACCAAAAACCTTCATAATCACACATGCTAAAATCCTCATCCACATGAAACACCGTCAAATTATGATTGCAAAGATGAACTTTAATTACCTGAATGTGTCTCAACTTTTATCATCTCAGGTCCTCTTTAATGCAAACTTCTACTGTAGTTGCAAACAAAACTTCATAAAACACATTTAATTCAACACCTACGAGCAAGATGAATTAACATGTTTTTTTTTTTTGACACTAGTTCATATACCATATTAGTTACTTTCGTGAGAAAAAATTTTCAACACTTATGAGCAAGATGAAAAAACCCTCACAACTAATACAACATATAAATCATGTCATGCCATTTTAAGTCGAACCAAAAGAATTAATCCACACCTACGAGCAAGAAGATTAACCATTCCTTTATGACTTAAAATGCAATTTGCTTAACTGGATATCAGATATATCATCATCTGATAATTGACCAACACATAAACATGTGACTTCATGAATCCAACCGGAGATTAAACTGAATGAATGGATTCAATCAACCATACATACCTTATAGGTCATCTGCAAATGTAAGGCATCAATTACATGAAACTCAAGCTCCCACTGATTTGCAACATCGTCACTTAATTTGCAAATCACTACTTAAATCATATTTTTGAAATATGCTTGTGGGAACACCCTTACTTAGTCAATGAATGCATATCACTACAAAATTGTCTTTCTTTAACCTTTCCTTAACACCTTAAATAGCATAATCTCAATGAAAGGTAAAACTAAGACATTCACCGCTGTTTATACAAAACCATGCATTTCACAACCATCTATTTGCATTAATAATTCCATATTTGTGCTAAGTCCCCATGAGCCTCAAAATTCTTCTAAAGATTAACAAATAATCAATCAAGGCATCCAAATGATTGCAAGTAAAAATATACACATACACCAAGTACTCATTCTGCAACTTAAACATATTATTGTCATTCGAGTCATGACATAATTCTAATTTCATCAACCAAAACACATATTCATGGAAGATAGAATAACACTTTATGCAAGTCCACTTAATGCTCAAAACTTTAGAACAACTCCCACTAAACTTTTAGAGTTTATACACTTATTGCAAATAAGTTAATGAGTGTGGAGCCCAATTTTCTTTCACTAATTCTCCCACTTGGGCAAACACTCATTCATATATTCTTTCAAGGATTTACCTAAACAAATTTGCTTCATATTTTAGACATAATTAAATAGACATCACAACCAACATAAAGTTATCAAACAGAATTTCAGCAATGAGTTACACTTACTTTAGAATTTATCATAATTAATTTACAAGCTTAATTGCTACCAAAATTTTACAGATCAAAATAGACATACTATCATAAAATAAAAATATAGGGCCGTTTTAGGTCAAACTAATTGTCTAAAGTGACGTCTCAAAAGACAAAAACAATCTGCCAGCAAAACTGTCTGTACGAGCATGGGTTACTAGTAAATTCACCATAATTACACTACATGGCAAAACTTCACGAAAATTTTCAGACACATAGTAGACATATATATGTTGAACATATCAAAAATTCAGGTCGTTTGGTGATCATTAGACGTATCATTCACTCAATTTAAATCAAGACATGCAATCTGCCAGAAACAATCATGTGCATCTATCATGAATTTATACATCCATAACAATTCAATTTCATATCATTTCAATTTTGATGTCCAAGGGAAACTCTAGTAGTCAAATTTCATCATCTAAAACGACATCATACTTCAAATTGAAAAGATTTACAAGCATAAGACTTAAATAATGTGTACCTTAGCAATCCTTGATTAACCTTCATGGGTCCAATACTTTGCATGAACAAGTCTCATGAATAGACACAAAATATGTTATGATGCAACCGATTTCCATGCCTTAAAACCATAACCTATTATGGGGCTCATAGTGGGATTTTGTAACTGATGGCATGGAACTTTATCCCCAATAAACTTCATGAAACTAGATTAATTTACACCTACGGGCAAGAAAATTAATTAGTTTCTAGTACTGAATTATATGTCACAAGAGTTACCTTCATATAAAACTTCAACACCTACGGGCAAGATGAAGTTTTCACAAACTCCTGTGAAATAAAACTCATACTATGCCATCTTAATTAAAACAAAGGAAACGATCCACACCTACGGGCAAGAAGATTATCCCTTTTATTCTAATTAAGATGCAACGTTGATCAAAGTAACTTAAAACCATAGTCCCAGCATCAACTAAGCCGCTACGGCTTGCTTAGTTGACAAGACATTAATCATCTCCAGCCTTCATGACTCCTTTCGATATCCAATTAATCTCAAAAAACCTGACAACATACTTGAAAGGAGATTAATCACATATAGATCAAGTTGTATAAGAGCTATAATATCAATCTTCCACCACAAGGATATCAACACGTATGAGAAAACATGATGGAGCTAATAGATTCAAAATGGAAACACTTTAAACAATATAGTCGCTTTTAATTCAAAAGCCAAATTGTGATATCACTTAAATGCTTTCTTAAGTCAAATGGGTTCCTTTCCTTTTGTGCCTTTCTTTCCGTAGTACAAGACTCCATATATTAGCCTTGAATAATTTATTTTCTTCTCCCCTTATGGCACAAAACGATTGACTGATCAAACATTGTTTAAATTCTTTAGGCATAGGAAAAACTAACAAACTATATACAAGTTTGAAAACTTATGCTTATCAATTTAGTCATCTGCTTTAAATGAAATACATTCCTCATGCCTTCATATGTTCACCACTTCTTTATAAACATATATATAATCACATGACCAACCACAATTCTCATATAAATAGATAAAATACAAATGAGAATGTCACATAATTACTGCAAACCTCATTCATTTGTATAATGTTCTTGTTCTTGCCACCGGATGCTTTTTGTCACTCTCAATCAATCCACAAGTTATGCATCAATTTCATAGTTAACTAGTCATGTACAATTAAATGACTATACTGAGATAAGAAAGCAAAATTGTAGACAAAACTAATTTTGGTTAGTCATGCGGATTCCTTATGGAGTTAATATGACTTTAAACATTACTTGAATTAATCCCCAGTCATACCCAAGTATGAGTACATAGTGTATATATTCTGGACATAACAATAATTTTACCGCATTATTAGTGCTAATCTGCCAGATTTATCATATATTTGTGTCTTTCCATGGGATCATCTCAAGCAATATAGGACAATCCAATCCCCTTAAAAAGAAATATGCCATATATCATTTTACTACATGTTTGCAAAACTTAAATTTTTAATCCATATTGATTATTTTCAACAACAACAACCAATGACATGGCTATTACATTCAGTCTATATATATTTCCTACACATTATCATGTAACACAACTGATTGAAAATATTTCAATGAATTTATATTACCCATGAAAAACAGAGCAATAGACTTACTCATGTACTAGTGCCGAAACACCCAGACTATTTTGACATAATATAGTCTAAAAAACAAGTAAAATAATTTATGCATATTTACATATGCTTCTCGGGATGCTTTTCATATGCATATAAGAATTTATCATGTTCAAAGCATATATTTTCTCTTTGTTATAATTATCAAGTTCAAAACTTAATAATCAAAACTAACCATATGTATGATCGACTATTTCGTACTTGACATATATAATGATCAACACAATTTGCTTTGATAGAGGACTTTACCGAGCTTGCTGAGTTGAGACGCTTCATCAATATTCCTTGGCAAGGTCAAAACAAAAGTATATATTTGCATATGCTTACAAAATTGACAACGACATTAGCCAAAGGTGGTTATATCGTCACTAAATTTATTCAACCAAAACCATTAGCATGAAAGTCAAAATAGAAAACTTAAAAGCATGCTATATTCTTCCAGTCACGATTAATTTAGTAAAGATAAACAAACTGTACCAATCTTTCTTTATGAGAACTGAATACAAGAAAGAAAGCTTTAAGTGCTTGAAAACCTACCATTCAACAATTATTAGTTTACCAATTTAAGAGTGATATATCAAATAGCAGAATATGTGATTCCAAAGAGATGTGATTCTCTGCAAGGCTGTGCCTTGGGAGGTGACGTCCATGACTTGTCTTCCTTTGGACGACGTTGTCTTTATGCCTCGGCACGGTTTGTTGGCCTTATCCGCTCTTTAACCGACCTCCATTTGATTCTGTTTTCTTTTATATTTAACTAACCCTTTCTTAAGATCAAAAGAAAAAATCATACAGGATCTCATATGCTGATGCATATATGAACCTCCTCATTGGGCTCACTTATCATCTCAAAAAATTCTCCAGTGCAAAGTTAGAACACATGACTATTTCAATTGAACCAAAACGTTAACATGAACATTGAAATAGGAAGCCTAAAGCACCAGGTCTTCCAATTAAAACTAATTCAATAAAAAAAAAATTGAACTAACTATTTCAATCTTTCTTTATTATAGTTAATTCAATATCATCATTAAGCGCTTCAATTAAAATAAAGGCCCACGTTTGGGTTTGAAGGTGGGTGGCGGTGGAAGCAAAACTTGAACTCAAGACACACCACTCGTAGAAACAGATTATCCAATTATGTAATCATTTTATTTAATTGATAATTTCGGTCTCTAAGGCCAAATAGGAACTGATGCAAAATATGCGTTGTGCATATCATATTAATATGCCAAGTATATTCGACTATATGCGAAAACGTACTGATTCGGTTTTCAAGGAGGTCTGACATGGTGGTGTTGCCAAGCATATGCAATCACAACTTGGACGCAGTTCATGAGAATATTATGTAATCCAATATTAAACTTAATAGGTTTTAATTATATAACCAAAGGCTCTGATACCACATGTAAACTTTATGTGGTTATATAATTAAAACACAAACGAAGGAATTTTAGCTGACCTGATCATGAAGCGATAGCCATTGGAGATCAAACGAAGAAGTTGAAGGATGCGGCAACACCAAAGTCTTCTACAAAGCACCTAGCCGGATACAACTACTTTATGGGAAGTGTTTGTTGTGTCTCTAGGGTTTGCAGGGACCTTAGTATTTATACTGGCTAAGGCATTAAGGTTCCATCCATAAAGGAATCCCAAATCCCACTTTTTAGCCTATCAGTTGGGTATCATAATCACATAAAATCAAGGACTCCATCAATCTTACTTGTATTACAAGACATCTAATATAAGATTGATATCTTTAGGAAATAAATCACAATATCTACATTAATCTCCAATATTACATTCCTATTATATGTTGTAGACCATTTAAGTTTGATTTACATCGGAATAAATCCAACAATTTAAATTACGAATATTTCCGTGATAAAGTAAGATGTTTTTTGGTCTGGAAAAATAAGAGCGACAACCATGCTCTCGTAGGCTAGGCCCTCAATTAGCCAATCCGGCCAGGTTTAACTTAAAGGACCCTCGATGATCTAACGGAATTCGGCTTTTATTTGGATTTTTTTTGTGAGGACCTTGAAAATTTGTAAATCGCGTCTATTTATCGTATATCATTCGGTTATAAATTCTTTCAATTTTTTTATTTAAAATTAAGGGTAAAAAACTGTTTACTACCCTCATGTTTCGTGGTTTTCATTATTTAGTACATCAAGTTTTTTTCGTCTCAGATTCATACCTAAAGTGTAAATTTTGGGACAGTCTCATACATCCGTTAGTCAAACTGTTAAGTTTTCCGCTAACTGTGACGTGGCGCACTGACTGGGTGCCACGTGTCATCCACGTTTTTTTTTTCTTTTTTCTTTCTTTTCTTTTCTTCTTCCTTCTTCTTCTTCTTCTTCTTCCTCCGACTGCAACTTTCTTTTCTTTTCTTTTCTTTTTCTTTTCTTCCTCCTTCTCCTTCTTCCTTCCTTCCTCCTTCCTTCCCTTTCTTCCCCTTCTTCCTTCTTCTTCCTTCTCATTCTCCTTCTTCTTCCTCCGAATCTGGGGAAGCTTTTCTTTTTTTTTCTTCTTCTTTTTCTTCTTCTTCTTCTTCTTCTTCCTTCTCTTTCCTCCTTCTTCCTTGTTCTTCTTCTTCTTCCTCCGAATCTACCCAGATTCAGTTTTTTCTTTTTTTTTCTTTTTTTTTTCTTTTCTTCTTCTTCTTTCTTCTTCTTCTTCTTCTTCTTCCTCTGAATCTGCCCAGATTCAGTTTTTTTTTTTTTTTCTTCCCCAGATTTCGGAGGAAGAAGAAGAAGAAGGAGAAGGAAGAAGAAGGAAGAATGGGAAGGAAGAAGGAGGAAGAAAAAAAAGTTGCGTTCTGAGGAAGAAGAAGAAGGAAGAAGAAAAGAAAAGAAAAAAAAAAAAACATGGATGACACGTGGCACCCAGTCAGTGCGCCACGTCACAGTTAACGGGAGACTTAACAGTTTGACTAACGGATGTATGAGACTGTCCCAAAATTTACACTTTAGGTATGAATCTGAGACAAAAAAAACTTGATGTACTAAATGTTGAAAACCACAAAACATGAGGGTAGTAAACAGTCTTTTACCCTAAAATTAAACACAAACAGTATCTGACGAAAACTGACTGCACAATGTACGATAAATAGATATGATTTATGAATTCCTAGGATCCTCACAAAAGAATCTGAATTGGCTACTGACGTGTCACCATTGGCTATCTCTAGCAACACACCAATTTTTCCCCGCTAGTATCCTGGCACGTGTGGGATCAATTGGCTTCCATTTATAGAAAGAACCTAGATATTTTTGGTCCAAAAGAAAAAAGTAACACGCCACAGGGCGTTCAGGAATGGCCTCCACCTCGAGAAATTTTTCATGTGACGGGAACACAGGTGGTACATCATGTGTTTTTATGTAAGTGGTGAAAATTTTTATTTTTTAAGTTATTAACTTTTTAACACTCATATCTCACCATTTGTATAGTGACACGTGGTGTATCACCCTGTGTGCCAGTCAACAACAACAACAACAACAACAAAGCCTTTTCCCACTAAGTGGGGTCGGCTATATGAATCCTAGAACGCCATTGCGCTCATTTGTGTCATGTCCTCCGTTAGATCCAAGTACTCTAAGTCTTTTCTTAGGGTCTCTTCCAAAGTTTTCCTAGGTCTTCCTCTACTCCTTCGGCCCCGAACCTCTGTCCCGTAGTCACATTTTCGAACCGGAGCGTCAGTAGGCCTTCTTTGCACATGTCCAAACCACCGGAACCGATTTTCTCTCATATTTCCTTCAATTTTGGCTACTCCTACTTTACCTCGGATATCCTAATTCCCAATCTTATCCTTTCTCGTGTGCCCATACATCCCACGAAGCATCCTCATCTCCGCTACACCCATTTTGTGTACGTTGATGCTTCACCGCCCAACATTCTGTGCCATACAACATCGCTGGCCTTCTTGTCTTCCTATAAAATTTTCCCTTGAGCTTTAGTGGCCTACGATGGTCACACAACACGCCGGATGCACTCTTACACTTCATCCATCCAGCTTGTATTCTATGGTTGAGATCTCCATCTAATTCTCCGTTCTCTTGCAAGATAGATCCTAGGTAGCGAAAACGGTCACTTTTTGTGATCTTTGCTAGATTGCTCCGGTCATTAGTGTGGATAAGTATATAAATGGATAGAGATAGGAAAGTAAACACAAGATGTACGTGGTTCACCCAGATTGGCTACGTCCACGGAATAGAGGAGTTCTCATTAATTGTGAAGGGTTTACACAAGAACATAGGTTCAAGCTCTCCTTTAGTGAGTACAAGTGAATGATTTAGTACAAATGACATTAGGAAATATTGTGGGAGAATGATCTCGTAGCCACGAAACTTCTAAGTACTGGAGTGTGGTATCGTCTTGACTTGCCTTATCTGTCTCATAGGTAGATGTGGCATCTTCTCTGGAAGTACTCTTTCTCCATCCAGGGGTGGTATCTGTAACTGGTGGAGATGCACAAGGTAATGTATCAATTTCACTTGAAGCTTACTTGTAGTTTCATGCTTGGTCAAGCGAGATACAAACCATGTAGTAGGAGTCCCCCAAGTCGCCGAGCTGGGGGATCTGCTAAAAGAGGTGACAGACAAGGTAAGCAATCAGAGCTCCGGTTGATTGTTCACATTCTCCCTATCTTGCAGGCAGCATGAAGGATAAAGAGAAGAAAAATGAGGAGAGATGATATGGGATACTTTTGCTTTTGAAGAAGTAACTTTCCACAGGCTTATTCTTGAACTGGGCTGGAGGGTTTTCTGGTTTCCTCCAGAGTATAAGGCCGACTGAAGAATTTGAGGGTCAAAACAAGTCTATCAAATCTAGAGTACGTTCGACCCTGCTGATATGGGATACTTTTGCTTTTGATAGAGTAGTGGATGTATCGGCACGTGTACTGTTACGCTTGTCTCCACATGCTTCCTTGTATCCTTCTCACTTGCCCTTTCTGTTCCTCAGGCAGATGCGGTATCTTCCCTAGAAGCATAAGATGTTGAAGATGAGTACTCGAGAGCAATGCCAGGTAAGTAATCAGGTAAGGGGTTCCAGGCAGTCAGTTCCTGGCTGGAAGCTTGATTCCAAGTGCTGACTGATTGCTCTCTTTCTCCTTGTCTTGCAGGTAAGAACAAGGCCAAAGGAAAAGACAGGGAAAAAGCATGATATGGGATACTCTTGCTTTTAACCCTGATGATATGAGATATTCTTGCTCTAGTATAGCTTGTTTACAGAAGTATTATCGGGGGGAAAGAAAGCTGAATATTTCGAAAGGCTTTGTTGGGAGTGCCCTCTCAGATAAGAGAAAGGGTTGAGCATTTTTGCAGGTCTGCCTGTCCGTTAGGGATGGAAGTCGACATATATAGGAGTCTCCCTAACATCAAGTAATAATGCTATTCCTTTACCCTGCTTGGTTATAGCACGGTAGTGGGAGCTGCCAGCTTCACATGTTTTAACTCTGTCAGAGCACTTTGAAAAAGTGGTTTATTTGTGGTATCTGGAAAGCTGATGTTGCGTGTGAAGATTACAGACCTGTCGGGGGTCTGGCTCTCGAGATTCGGAGAACGATGCCTCTTCGAGTTTTGAGAAAGCAATCCTGCTGGGGGTCTGGCTCTCGAGATTCGGAGAGCGGTGTCTCTTCGATTTTTGAGAAAGTAATCATGTTGGGAGTCTGGCTCTCGAGATTCGGAGGGCCGTGCCTCTTCGATTTTGGAGCAAGCAATCTTGTTGGGAGTGTTTTCTCGAATGTGAGTAAAGGTTGGGCATGTTTTCTAGTCTACCTTGCCACGAAGCACAGAGGTTGACACACAGGGACTTTCCAATTATCCAGCAGTGGTACTGTTCCTTTACCATCTCTTCGATTTTGAGAAAGTAATCATGTTGGGAGTCTGGCTCTCGAGATTCGGAGGGCGGTGCCTTTTCGATTTTGGAGCAAGCAATCTTGTTGGGAGTGTTTTCTCGAATGTGAGTAAAGGTTGGGCATGTTTGCTAGTCTACCTTGCCACGAAGCACAAAGGTTGACACACAGGGACTTTCCAATTATCCAGCAGTGGTACTGTTCCTTTACCCTCTTTTCGATTTTTTAGAAAGTAATCATGTTGGGAGTCTGGCTCTCGAGATTCGGAGGGCGGTGCCTCTTCGATTTTGGAGCAAGCAATCTTGTTAGGAGTGTTTTCTCGAATGTGAGTAAAGGTTGGGCATGTTTGCTAGTCTACCTTGCCACGAAGCACAGAGGTTGACACACCGGGACTTTCCAATTATCCAGCAGTGGTACTGTTCCTTTACCCTTGTGGGTAATAATATGGTAGCTAGACCTTCAAAATTTATGTGTCTAAACTTTGTTAGTGTTATTTCTTTGCAATTCTTTTACCCTTCTTGGTCAGAGCTATGTAGTAGGAGCTGCAAGATTCACGTGTCTCAACTTTGTCAGAGAACTTTGGCAAAGTTATCTGTGGTACCCATGAGCTACTGTTGCGTGTGGGAAGTGGGTGATTAAACAGTACGATTCATGTGCTTTCTACTTCGCCAGAAATCTTCGACAGAATGCCCATAATTTCCGCAAAGCTGAGTGTGCGTGTGACAGGTGCTGACAAGGCTGGAAAAGTAGGTGCCTCTTCGATTTCTGAAATCGGCCCTCGTGGTCTCTGAGCAGCCCAGCTTTTGAGAAAGCAAGCCTCTTCGATTTCTGAGATCGGCCATTGTGGTCTTTGAGCAGCCCAGCTTTTGAGAAAGCAAACACCTCTTCGATTTCTGAGATCGACCCTCGTGGTCTCTGAGCAGCCCAGCTTTTGAGAAAGCAAACGCCTCTTCGATTTCTGAGCAGGCGCCTCTTCGATTTCTGAAGCTTCGTCGAGTGCAGATTTTTATAGGGGCTGACATTAAGTTCCAAAGCACACTTGAATATCCACCAGTAGAAGCTCCATTCTTGCACTTCTAAGATCTTGATTTGTCCGACCTCTTCTCTCTTCAACACCTTTGAAAATGTCTGGCCCCTCCGACCGTCGTTTTGACTTGAACCTTGTTGAAGAGGCAGCCCCGCCTTCTCCAGACAACATATGGCGCCCATCCTTCGTCTCCCCTACTGGTCCTCTTACCGTTGGGGATTCCGTGATGAAGAATGATATGACCGCCGCGGTAGTGGCCAGGAACCTTCTCACTCCCAAAGATAACAGACTACTTTCCAAACGGTCTGATGAGTTGTCTGTTAAGGATTCTCTGGCTCTCAGTGTTCAGTGTGCAGGTTCTGTGTCTAATATGGCCCAACGCCTATTTGCTCGAACCCGCCAAGTTGAATCATTGGCGGCTGAAGTGATAAGTCTCAAACAGGAGATTAGAGGGCTCAAGCATGAGAATAAACAGTTGCACCGGCTCGCACATGACTATGCTACAAACATGAAGAGGAAGCTTGACCAGATGAAGGAATCTGATGGTCAGGTTTTACTTGATCATCAGAGATTTGTGGGTTTGTTCCAAAGGCATTTATTGCCTTCGTCTTCTGGGGCTGTACCGCGTAATGAAGCTCCAAATGATCAATCTCTGATGCCTCCTCCTTCTAGGGTTTTGTCCAGTACTGAGGCTCCGAATGATCCCCCTCCGGTGCCTTCTCTTTCTGGGGCTCTACCGACTGCTGAGACTTCTCCTAAGCAACCTTTGTGAAGGCTCCCTCTTGTTTGTTTATTTTGACTCAAGTATATGTACATATTTGTAACTTATCGGGGATATCAATAAATAAGCTTTCCTTCATTTCAACGTATTGTGTTAAATACACCAAAGCCTTCTTCGCTAAGTTCTTTGAATTTTCTTTTGTTGAAGCTTGTATGTTGAAGCTTTGTGAGTGGAGCATATAGGTTGAGGTAGTGTTCCCTTAATTTCCCGAGTGAGGAAAACTTCTCGGTTGGAGACTTGGAAAATCCAAGTCACTGAGTGGGATCGGCTATATGAATCTTAGAACGCCATTGTGTTCTGTCCTGTGTCATGTCCTCCGTTAGATCCAAGTACTCTAAGTCTTTTCGTAGGGTCTCTTCCAAAGTTTTCCTAGGTCTTCCTCTGCCCCTTCGGCCCTGAACCTCTGTCCCATAGTCGCATCTTCTAATCGGAGCGTCAGTAGGCCTTCTTTGCACATGTCCAAACCACCGTAACCGATTTTCTCTCATCTTTCCTTCAATTTCGGCTACTCCTACTTTACCCCGGATATCCTAATTCCTAATCTTATCCTTTCTCGTGTGCCCACACATCCAACGAAGCATCCTCATCTCCGCTACACCCATTTTGTGTACGTGTTGATGCTTCACCGCCCAACATTCTGTGCCATACAGCATCGCCGGCCTTATTGCCGTCCTATAAAATTTTCCCTTGAGCTTCAGTGGCATACGGCGGTCACACAACACGCCGGATGCACTCTTCCACTTCATCCATCCAGCTTGTATTCTATGGTTGAGATCTCCATCTAATTCTCCGTTCTTTTGCAAGATAGATCCTAGGTAACGAAAACGGTCGCTCTTTGGTATTTCTTGATCTCCGATCCTCACCCCTAACTCGTTTTGGCCTCCATTTGCACTGAACTTGCACTCCATATATTCTGTCTTTGATCGGCTTAGGCGAAGACCTTTAGATTCCAACGCTTATCTCCAAAGGTTAAGCTTTGCATTTACCCCTTCCTGAGTTTCATCTATCAACACTATATCGTCTGCGAAAATCATACACCAAGGAATATCACCTTGAATATGTCATGTTAACTCATCCATTACCAACGCAAAAAGGTAAGGACTTAAGGATGAGCCTTGATGTAATCCTACAGTTATGGGAAAGCTTTCGGTTTGTCCTTCATGAGTTCTTACGGCAGTCTTTGCTCCTTCATACATATCCTGTATAGCTTGGATATATGCTACTCGTACTCCTTTCTTCTCTAAAATCCTCCAAAGAATGTCTCTTGGGACCCTATCATACGCTTTTTCCAAATCTATAAAGACCATGTGTAAATCCTTTTTCCCATCTCTATATCTTTCCATCAATCTTCGTAAGAGATAGATTGTCTCCATGGTTGAGCGCCCTGGCATGAACCCGAATTGGTTGTCCGAAACCCGTGTCTCTTGCCTCAATCTATGCTCAATGACTCTCTCCCAGAGCTTCATTGTATGACTCATTAGCTTAATTCCCCTATAGTTCATGCAATTTTGTACATCGCCCTTATTCTTGTAGATAGGCACCAAAGTGCTCATTCGCCACTCATTCGGCATCTTCTTCGTTTTCAAAATCCTATTGAAAAGGTCAGTGAGCCATGTTATACCTGTCTCTCCCAAAACTTTCCACACTTCGATTGGTATATCGTCTGGGCCTACTGCTTTTCTATGCTTCATCTTCTTCAAAGCTACACCCACTTCTTCCTTCCGGATTCTACGATAAAAAGAGTAGTTTCTACACTCTTCTGAGTTACTCAACTCCCCTAAAGAAGCACTCATTTCATGTCCTTCATTGAAAAGATTATGAAAATAACATTTCCATCTGTCTTTAACCGCGTTCTCTGTAGCAAGAACCTTTCCATCCTCATCCTTGATGCACCTCACTTGGTTTAGGTCCTTTGTCTTCTTTTCCCTTGCTCTAGCTAGTTTATAGATATCCAACTCTCCTTCTTTGGTATCTAGTCGCTTATACATATCGTCATAAGCCGCTAACTTAGCTTCTCTCACAGCTTTCTTCGCCTCTTGCTTCGCTTTTCTATACCTTTCACCATTTTCATCGGTCCTATCCTTGTATAAGGCTTTACAACATTCCTTCTTAGCCTTCACCTTTGCTTGTACCTCCTCATTCCACCACCAAGATTCCTTTTGGTGTGGGGCAAAGCCCTTGGACTCTCCTAATACCTCTTTTGCTACTTTTCGGATACAACTAGCCATGGAATCCCACATTTGGTTAGCTTCCCCCTCTCTATCCCACACACACTGGGTGATTACTTTCTCTTTGAAAATGGCTTGTTTTTCTTCTTTTAGATTCCATCATCTAGTCCTTGGGCACTTCCAAGTCTTGTTCTTTTTTCTCACTCTTTTGATATGTACATCCATCACCAACAAGCGATGTTGATTAGTCACGCTCTCTCCTGGTATAACTTTGCAATCCTTACAAGTTATACGATCCCCTTTCCTCATTAGAAGAAAATCTATTTGTGTTTTTGATGACCCACTCTTGTAGGTGATCACATGTTCTTCTCTCTTCTTAAAGAAGGTGTTGGCTAAGAAGAGATCATATGTCATTGCAAAATCCAAGATAGCTTCCCCATCCTCGTTTCTCTCCCCAAAATCATGGCCACCATGAAAACCTCCATAGTTGCCTGTCTCCCTGCCCACGTGTCCATTTAAATCTCCTCCTATAAATAACTTCTCCGTTTGAGCAATTCCTTGCACCAAATCTCCAAGGTCTTCCCAAAATTTCTCCTTCGAACTCGTATCCAACCCTACTTGAGGTGCGTACGCACTAATCACATTGATAAGTTCTTGTCCTATTACAATCTTGATTGCCATGATTCTATCTCCTACCCTCTTGACATCTACAACATCTTGTGTCAAGGTCTTGTCCACGATGATGCCAACACCATTTCTCGTTCTATTTGTGCCCGAATACCATAGTTTAAACCCTGAGTTTTCTAGATCCTTTGCCTTACGACCAACCCACTTAGTTTCTTGTAGGCACATAATATTTATCCTTCTCCTCACCATAACTTCTACTACTTCCATAGATTTTCCCGTCAAGGTTCCTATATTCCACGTTCCTAAACGCATTTTGCTCTCTTGAACTCTACCCTTCTGTCCTAGCTTCTTCACCCTTCCCCGTCTAATAGGATCAAAGTACTTCTTTTATGTGTCCCGTGTAAAGTTGATAAGAGCATATGCTCCCAAACAACTTTGAGTGGAGTCGTTCGAAAAGAAGTTTCTATAACCCCCTTGCTCATTTAACACTGTATCCGGGTGCCGATGGAGATACAGCGACCCTTGCTCACTTATCATTGTGCTCAGGCCACACAGCGCGCCACTTACGGGTGACGGCCTAGCTTTAGCGCGATTTCGTTCTGGATTCATTTTCATAAGGATTCGACGTGATCATGGAGTGCCGGCTGTCGACTACCTGACGCCCTCCCCCTCCTCCTTTATCCGGGCTTGGGACCGGCAATGTAAGATAAACTTACATGGCGGAGTTACCCTGTGTGCCAGTCACATTGAAAAATCTCCCATCCACCTCGTTGGCACCCATACGTCTCTTTCTCATTCTTGTCCCCACAGAGCTTAGTGAGGTCTTGTCCGCACAATAGTCCAACTTATCCCTTTGAAAAGTTTTTGAAGATTGGACCATTTGCTCTTCGTTAGAGTTCCTTCTCTCCCCATGAGAGTTTGCTGTCAAATCCTTTATCCCTTTTCCGTCACCAGCCATGGCTAAGGCCAGGGTCGGTGGCCATCTCTTGTTTCTCCTTTTTATTTCTTTTTGTATGCTCGTTGGCTTGTGCTTTTGCCTCCGATATTTCGTCCCAATTTACTTCATACTTCACCCAATGTTTCGAACCCTTTTTCATCCAATCTCTATTTCCCATTCACCTCCCTATTTCCCTTCATTCTCCATTTTATCCTACGCTCTGGCCTTCCTCGATCTCGTATCGGTTCGGATTTGCAGTCACTTTTTCTTCGCGCAAATTGCCGCGAACCTCTTGGAAGGTGCATACAACTCCAACTTTGGTGGATACACCACCACCTTCCATGTGTATGCCTTTTTTGGCATTATCACTGGTGGGATCTCTTTCCCACTGGTGTCTTTCATACCACAAGTTGTTTTTACTCTATGACTCAGATCCATTAGCTGCTCGATGGAAGAAGGTCCACTTCTAGGGAGTTGGTTGGATGGATCCACTGTTGGGGAAGATGGCAGGCACAGAGCAAGATTGTTGTGCTTCAATGACAGTTGTATTAAAGGCTGATTTGGGCTGTTTAGTTTCTGTTTTTTGTCTGGCCCATTTTCTGTTTGGGCTTTGTTCTGTTGGAGGACTCATCTTTTATTTTGTGCTTTAACCTGTAATTGGGCCTCATAGTTTGTATATTTGTGGTGTTGGTAATGAATTCACCTTTGACCCAAAAAAAAAAAAAGATTGGGCCGCTTGTTCTTAGTACAAAAATTACCATAATTTTGTCTAAGGCAACTTTAGAATGTTTCATGTCATATAATAATCCAGTGCACCTGCTTATTTTCCCTCCTACAAATACATCTATGTGACGAAGCTTTTAACAGTACACATTATTTGTATGGCACCACTCACAAAGCGTGTGATTTCTTAGTTAATTAGCACTAGCGAAGTTTCTCTATTATGAGAAACAATACATGAATTCCCTTTTTGTTTAACATCTATTATCGGTTCTGCACACTATAATTGAGTTAAGGTGAGAAAGTGGATTACTGGATTTGGTAACGATATAATTAGTTTCCTTTTTCGAAGAAAGGTAAATTCATTACCAACAAAATATAATTACAAGAAAGGAGATCCAGCTACAATATACAAGCATCCAAAATATAGACCACCAAAGGAAAACAGAGAGAAGCCCAAAAACTGACTTTTGAGCCCAAACTAAACATCGAAACAACCTAACAGCTTCCTACCAATGACGTTGCTGGCACGCCACTTCCACCTAACAAAAATCAACGTCCCCTGCAAACCTTTGATATCCAACCATACACAGCCTCATACATAGATGAAAAGAAGACTCCAAATTCCATTAGAAAGCACAACATTATTCGCCACCACACAACGAAAGAAACCCACTAGCATCGGTGCTATCAAAGACACCCTAAAGGAAAGAGGTGGTGTAAACACCTGAATTGAAGCTCTACACAGCTTTCGAGAGATCACCGAGAAACAGCATTGTAATTGCAAGAAATCACAATGAGAAAAATCGGGTGACGAATCAAATTATTGGATCAATGAAGGACAGATCCAATTGGAAACAATATGGAGTGGATTAGTAGAAATCGTGGAGGTGGAAGGAAGGGGAAATGAAAATAGAAAATGGGCATAGTGAAATCAGATGCAGAAAGGGTTGGGGGGAAAGAACGATCGAACCAAAAGGTAGGGAAAACAAAAGTTGTGGCAGAAGCGAAGAAAATGGAAGAAGAAAAATGATGAGAAGATGACTGCCGCCAACCTTAGCCATAGCTAGGGTTGGTGGCTAGAAGGACGTTGATGTTAAGGAGGTCACTCACACATAGGTGAGAAAAGCACTCACAAAGAGAAGCTCTCTCACAAGACGGAGAGGAAAGATTAATTTTGCTCTTTGTCACGATATAATTAGTTTTACGTTCACTTTGTTAGGGGCATTTGATACCATTCCATTTTTTTTAAATAAAAATTTATTTGGAAACTACTTCCAGTTTTGAAAAGAATGAGAACTAAAATTAAAAAAAAATTGTTATATGTTATAAGATTCTCATTAAATATTCATATCACCCTTGAATTATGAGTTTGTTAGGTATGTGGTATGCGGTATGCACATATGCCAATTTTCACCACGAATAAATTGACGGAAAAATCTTCATATAATTACCACTATTAGGTTGGTTGACAAACATCCAAGAAAGAGGGAGGATATCCGCCAAAAGGCCTTCAATGCTTAATTCAGAAAAGAAAAAAAAAAGTATGAGAAAGAAACTGAACTTAAATAATTCTGAGTAGTAAAGGACGATTACCAATTTTCCTGGTTAACTTGGCTATTTGTAGGAGAGACTCTTCATATGCAGCATTTGAAATTTTTTTCATTTTTTTAAATAAAAATTTGTTTGGAAACTGCTATTAGTTTTTATAAGAATGAGAACTAAAAGTAAACAAAAAAATAATAATAGGTATCAAATATTTTATAAGATTCTCATTATATATCCATATCATCGTTTTAATTATGAGTTTGTAAGGTATCTGGTATGTGTGGATGCAAATTTTCTCCATGGATAACTTAATGGAAAAATCAGCATATAATTATCACTGTTAGATCAATTGATGAACATTCAAGAAAGAGGGAGGGTATCCCCATAAAGGCTTTCAATACTTAAGTTAGAAAAATGGTGAGAAAGCAATTAAACTAAAATAGTTCCGAGTAGTAAGTGGTGATTGTCAACTTGGCTATTATAAGAGACACTCCTTGTCTGCTCCATGACAATGGAGTTGCAGGCCATGCTAAGTAAACTTTGCTAGGAGAGTTTGACCACTTGAGCATATCTCTAGGCATGACCTTTGACAGATAGGTGCGCTGAAGTAGGGACACCCAAAGTAGACTTTGAAAAGTCGACCCATGCCTCCTTGAGCTTAGGAAGGGCGAGATGTCAATCCAAGCAACAACATAATGTTTAAATTAAAAAAATAAGTAAATAAACTATAGATGTCAGCAAGGAGATCAATTTATCTACACTAAAAACTATGGAGCTTGTATACAAAGTTAATTACATTAGGGGTGGGTAAATGGGTCCAGAACCACGGGTCAAGGCGGGTACCCGCAATTTGGGGTGGGTAAGGGATGGGTCCAAAATTTCAGAACACAAAATGGGGCGGGTATACAAATTTAGTGGGGCGGGGCTGTTCTTAAACTAGGAATAAACAGGCCCCTGACCCAACCCGTTTCTAGCATTTTCTAATCTGAGTCATTCAAAATCACCTATCCATTTTACCCACAACATTTTCTAAACTGAATTTCAGTTTCCCTTTCCCTCAATCTCTCATCTCCTCTCACTCAAACTTCGATCTCTCCTCCGTCCGCCACTTCCTACCATCCTAATTTCGTTTGCTGCCACCATCATCAACTATGTCCGCCACCATCATCATTAGCTCCGCCGCCATCATCATCAAATCTCGATCCATGGTCACTGAAATCCTCTCTCGTTTTTTTTTTTTTTGGCTTTAATTTATGAATGCATAATGCCTGTAAGAATTCCTTCATTTTTTCCTATCTCACTCACTCTCTCTCGAAATCAATCGGAATTTTGTTGGGTTCTTGAATCTTGACCTCTGTTATGTTCCAATTTCAAATTTATTGTTGAATTAAATTGAATCTGAATATATATATATATATATATATATATATATATATATATATATATTGTGATAGTTCATGTTTCTGTTCAACACATCAACACACACATGTTTGATGGATTTTTTGTTTTTAACTGAAATTGAGTTTTTTGGGGGGGGGTTGTTTAGATCCATAGATGACATGAACTTTATTGTAGAAATGTATGTTGGCAGAGGACATGAAATTTTCGACATGTTTGATGGATTTTCATGCCTTGAAAGACATGAAATTTTCGACATGTTTAAACTTGGTGTAATGGGGGTAGATCCGTAGATGTGTTTTTGAATTAAATTTTCGACATGAAATTGAAGGGATTTATTTCTGTTTCTATTCCTAGGATTGTCTTTAGCAATTGCAGGTCGACGGAAAATGCTTTGGCTGCGGTAGAGGATTTAGTAGATTAGGTTTCTGTGTGTGTTTTTTTTGGTTGGGTTCTTCTTTTGTAAGTTTTGACAAAAAAAAATGTTCCATTGGACCCGTGAACCCGACCTGAACCGACCCATTCAAACGGGTCAGGTTAGGTCCAGTTCCAGATTCTGAAATTTCATTATCCGGACTAACCCGGCCTGCTTCTTTCAAACCCGAGTCTGGTCCAGTGCCTTCAAAATTGGGTCCGACCCAGCTCGTGCCCAACCCTAAATTTCATATGTCATGCAGTTGAACTTTCGCAAATAACAATACATAAATAGCTTGAGATACCAGTTGCATTCTTGTCGTACGGAAGGCTCTCTCTTACACTTGCTTTCAATAACAACTTTCAACCCAATTTGATTATGTAGGGATTGATTTTGACGAAAAAAAGTTCATATGCTGAATGCCAACAACATTCTTATTTTAACTTTTTTGTTCTTCTTTCTTGATTCTCCTTCTCATCCTGTAATGTTATACAATGATACGAACTATTTCTAGGTTACCCTATAAAAATCAACATTGTCAAAATTCAACCAAATTTTAAATAGGTTATGTTTGTGCAAATTTCTGTCGAGGTTGAATTGACAAGAAACATGCAAGACAAACGAAGTATACAAAGACAAACAAAGTTATGACTAACACAGGTATGGTGTTTTCCAAAGGGCCTCCGACGCTCAAGTCACGAGAGAATTTTAGATTTGTATAAGTGTGGCTAGAGAGAAATTAACTTGAAAAAGGATGAATGCTTGGCTATTTATAGGCAAACAATGAGTAAGCCCTAGCATCTAGGTTCATTGAACATGGAAGTAAAGTGGTACCTCGTATACAACACCGATGTAGAAACATTCTAAAAGGTCATTGCAGAAGGTGTTCCCCTGCAAATGTGTCGAGTATGCTTCGGCAGTTCCTGCCAAGAGCAGGGACTGGCAGGCGAACTGATAGTATATCAAGATCGCTTTCATTAAGGCTGTTTGGTGGCGAGATAGGCCTCGAGACCTGATGATTGTAGGCTTTTTAGGCGCTATGCATAATAAAGGCTCGTAAGCCCATCAAGATATGGACAATGTTTGGATAGTTCGTCAAGGGCAAGACGGGTCATATTGGAGCTAAAATACATGTGGCATACTCTAACAGGTCAGGATATCTCAACAGTTTAGTCATCTGTAACACATCCTCAATTGGTTTTCGCATTACCAAAAAAAATAACCCCTGATTAGTACGCAAATAAAAAAAAACTAAAAACGGGAAACAAACTTCTTTTATGCAGACAATTCGAAAAACCTTTATGAGGTGTACAAAAATAAATAAAACCCTTAAATCCCTCCTCTAAGACAACCTCAGCTCGTCTAGTCCTTGCCTTGCCAAATAACTCATCTGTAAAATAAAAGGGTGAAGGGTGAACAACCATTGTCGCCTACTAGTAGAATATGTAATACGCAGTCAAGCGTGCTGTTTTACACTCTAGAAAATAGAGTACTCATATAAAATCGTATATCACATAATTCTGATCGCATGATCCCTTTATGTGTACAGTTGACATTCATCCCTTGGAATAATACAACATTGAAGTTCTCATGCTCCATGAACAGTCCCAAACAATTATGATCATATGTATAATAACTCTGAAAACATTTAACCAAATCTAACATGCTTAACTTGAAAGTAGAGATAGATTTGTACATAGAGTAAACCCACAATAGTTTGTGGTTTTCACATTCATAATAAAATAAGAAGTTTATAACACATTACATAAATCACTCACCTTAATCGATGCCTAAAACCTTTGTAAGACAATCCCCTTAACAATCTCCACACATCGAACAATCTAACCCTAAACTCTCTTCCTTCTCTCTCTCTCTTTCTCTCTCTCTCTCTCTCTCTCTCTCTCTCTCTCTCTCTCTCTCTCTCTCTCTCTCTCTCTCTCTCTCCATGTGAAACAACAACTTGCATGCATAGCATGCATTTCTCAAACAATTTCATGTTTGAAAACAATGGCAGGAAACCTAATTATACTAGAAATGGAGGCTATAAAACTTAATAACTAAGTAAAATTACTTATAAAATAATATTGGTGGAGATGTAGATCAACTTCAAACTTATTCTAGTGACACTTGCCAAAGTAATATGGATGGTAAAAACTAATGGGAGTTCTAACGAAAAGGGCCTGGAATTATTCATTCTTAATCAAAAGGACATTTTGTGTATGAAAAGTCCATAATGGATCATGTTCGTTTCTTTATTTACTCTTATGCCATTACAGCGGGGTCACAATGATGTTGACATTTCTGTCTGGGAATACATTATTTTACATTATGCTATTAAACTTATGCTAATTTATAGCTAGCTCTTCAGGCTTCCATCATGTTGTCGATGTTATGCAGCTCTTCTTCTGTCAAATTATTCCAGTACTGTTCATCGCCTTATACTAACTCAGCATCTCATTCTCTATCTTCTTTCACCTTGTAGTATATTTCTGTTGTTTCTTCTTTGAAATTTTGGGGCTTCCAATAAGGCTGATGACTAATCATTGTCTTGCTGTAAATATACATCTCTTCTTCTTCTGCTACTAGTACCATGTCATACCTAAAATCTTCAAACTCATCTAAGGCAAACATTTGAATCCCTCTAAATTTTAAAATGTCTTTGTATGAAGGAGTCCACCTATGTGAGGAGATAGGGGTTAGTCTAAAGGACTCTTCATTGATCATGGCTATATGTCTAGCTTTCTCCTTATGCATATGTACATACCAATCTGGAGGACTACTAATAAAACTTATGCAAATTTCTTTCCACCTTTCTAGAAAATCTTTTGCTACTTTTATAAGCTTTTCAGGAAATGATTCTAGTTGAGAAATACGGTTAATAAATATTTTATCAAGATAACTAAACTCTAATAGTAAGGCAGGGGTAACTTCTACCACATTATGCTTTTTCTGATGCTCATAACTAAAATGCCATGATTTAAAATCTCTCATGTTAATCCTAGCCACAAATACGCTAACCTCTGGTTTACAAATACAATTCTCTATACTATCGCAAAGACATGGAGGATACATCTTTGTAATAATATCCATCCATAGTTTTGGATCAAAGATGGACTGATACAAGGCGCATTGTAATTGTAATTGTAACTCTTTCATGGACTGTGATACTCTGCTCAGGATCTCATTTTGCATATCTGTTGGCATTATTCTTAATTTTGCTTTTGAAATTTCTTCTAATAAAACATCATCTAATATTAAGTCTGAAGATATATTCCTAAGAAAACTTTCATATTTTTCTTGTTTTTCTTTGTCACTCAGAACCTGATGCTACTCATTACTTTGATGTTGCTCCATTTCAACGTCTTCTTCTAAGAGCTCAATCTTAATTTCTTCTATAGGCTCATTAGCCTCTTGTTCTATGGGTTCAATAACCTATTTTCCTTTATTCTTATGCTAATCAATTTCTAAACCTATTTTTAATTCTCTTTTCAAAGTGTCACTTGTCTTTTGCTGCATTCTAAGAGATTGGAGTTCTTGGTTCATTTTAGTAAACTTACCAAGTAATGACTCATGGTCCCTAGAGATGACTTGAAGGTTGTGCTCAAGAGAATGAATATGTTGCTGGTTTTGGCGGAAATTAAAATTAAAGCTATCAAACTCTTGTTCCAATGCTCTAATTAATTTTTCATGACCTAACCTCATGCTTGGCTGCTTAATTTGGATATTCCAAAAATTATCTAAGAGAACCTACTGCCTATCAGAAAGCCCTGGTACCCTTGACCTATATCTCAAAGTTGGATTTCTGATTCTTTCAACAATATTGCCATTAAAGTTGAACGTAGGTACTGGTGGTGATGCTGGTCTGCTCATGCTATTTTGAAATCCACTGAATGGTGGAGGTTGATGATGCATCATCATACCATTGAAAGAAACTCTTCTGCCTTGCAGCCTTGTGCTATTTGCTGATGATGGTCCATGATATTCCATACATGTTCAACAAATTAATCTTGATAAGATATCAGCTAATGTATTATCATTACCTTTTATATGTTCAAAAATTGGTTTAAAACCATTTCCTGTAATTGAATCAATAAAATTAACCCATCTTCGGGCTGCCTGTTTATTAGCATGTATCTTGTTATAATGAGAAACTATATTTTGACAATCTGTTCTAATCGTAAATACTTCATTATGTAAAAATAAAGAAAATGCTTCAAGGTACTTTACTATTATAATTATACTATTAAAATGCTAAATTTGGCTCTGATACCAAATTCACAACGCATGCTTGGTTAAATAGTTGGATGACCATTATAACAACTAGACATAGAACCTTGCACATGGAACTCGACATGTTTCAGCATGACGGCCACTCACAGTACAAGTATAAGGCCTTAACGGCTGAACTCAAAGGTACGAAGAACTCAAAGGTATGAAGAACTCAGAGGTACCCTAGCTAATGTCCAGTTATTTGTATGGCAAGCATTCAACTATAACAAAGTGCTCGAACAAAGTATGATCGTCAGTTTAGGAAGTTAATAATATAACCACAATAGTGTTTCCCTATTTTGGACTAGAAGTCTAATTAAACAAACACACTAAAGAAGGAAAAGAAAACTTACTTAAGACTTGGAGATTGCTTGAATATGTACACTTGAACTTTTATTGATATATGGAATGTTTACAAAGATAGTTGTTTACAAGAAAGTGATTACAAAGAAGTGTTTACAAGGATACTATGAAGGCTACGAATGCTTGAGTGTATGAAGTGGGTATGGTGTTTTCAGATATTGAGAGAGGTATCTTGCATAGGAGGAAAAGCTCCCTTATATACAAAAGCTGATTCCTAAACAAAACAAAATAACTTATCAATATTTACAACTTTTTTGGATAGTGACAACACACTGTTTCTAAAAGCTGTCAGCACTATTTCTGAAAACTGCTGAAAGTCACGTGAACCCATATTGTCTTGGTTGCTGCAATGTTTGCCACCTCAACTGTGCCATGCAAATTTGTTCTGAAAGTGTCACCTTCATTGCTGCAATCTTGCATGCATGTGTGAAGGGCATGATTGGAATTTTTTCTAAGTTTTGTCCTGATGATTAAAAAGAAAGTTTTTTGGGTGTTTTGGTTAGTTTTCCAAAAACTAATTTGGTGCGTCTATCTTCCTCCAAGCAAGCCAGGTTCAGATTGTCTAATTGCCCCCTCATGCAAATAAAGAGTCGGTACTATGAAGTAGGAGTTGTATGAAAACTAGGAAATTAAGATCAAGATGTTGAGTTAGCTTGGCCATAGAGATGAGGAGAGAAACAAGTAAGAAGAAGGAGAAGAATTTGGAAGGAGATCTCCCTTAGACCATCTCCAATCCTTGGGTTAAAACATAAAATTTTAGCCCATAAAATTTATGTTTTAACCCAGAAACAGTTTTTCTCGTTCAACTCTTTTGGGTTAAATATTTAGCCCGAGATTATTAAAGAATGAATTTAGGATAATTTCTTTCTTAAAGTAACTTTTTTTTAATAAATAAATTATGTAGACTATCCTAATTTAATTTTATGAATATTTTAACCTTAAAATATTGAAAAATCACTAAACTGATATCATAAAACTTGTAGAACACTACGAAAGAATATAAAACATGTAAAATAATTTTTTTTTAATTACTTTTTCCGTTGGATTTAAATTTGAACCATTATATTTATATTTATATATATATATATATATTACCTTTGGATTTTGATCAAATTAGATTTTAATCGTTGGATTCAATTAATTTATAAATATAAAACTAAAAAAAATATACATATATGATGAGCTAGCCCCACTAACCCAAAGAGGAATCCTAGGCTAAATTTGTCCCATAAATTAGTTTTAACTTATACTTGACTCAAGGATTGGAGCAAGTTAAGATAAGTTTAGAATCTAAAATTTGAATTTTACTCTAAAGATTGGAATTGGTCTTATGGTTGATTTGGGGGTGATAGCCAATAAATTGGTCTTATTGTTGATTTGGGGGTGACAGCCAATAAATTGGGCCGAATGGAAGTGTAATGTAACTCGGCTTTGTTCACTAAATATGGCCCAAATAAAATAACAATCAATTAAGTGAGAAAATGACCATTTAAGAAAATCCATTTAGAGTATAAGAGATTTGTATAAAATAATTAATAATTATCATCTGTAAGTATTTTATAACACAGCTCAAAAAAATTAATAACATATTTAACATAGGATTATTACATAAACACTTTAGAAATATAGGTCTTCATAGCTGGGTCACCAGTGTTGAAGGTGCCCACCCATGTGCAAAGAAGTATGCTGCATTGCAGACTTCCTAACAGAGTTCATTTAAACTTATTTGGAAGCATTTATATAGAAAAAACTTTTACTTATAATTGTTCAATTAATATCAAACTCGTCGTAGATTCAAACCTAACTAGAATTTTTCATTTATTCGCAAAGAAGATTCAAATATAAGAATTTTCACCAAGAGACTGCAGTACTTGGTGACTCTTCTCCCTTGTTATTAAAGAGATTTATTTTTAGCACAACTTATGTTTCTTAATTTTATTTATTAAATCCAAAGGCTATTTTTTATCCGAATAAGCATTGAAACAAGAAAAATGCGGAAATCATTTTTAATGGGTACTTTCCAAAGCTAAACTTTATTTTTATTTTCATGTTTATTTGATTTGAAAATTCGAGTTTTTAGGAGTTTCAAAACCAAGTTGAATTTTTGTGTTTGTAAATCAAATTCAATTCAAGGTTATAAACATGTTTGTCAACCCTTCGTGAGTAATAATTATGAATTTAACTATTTTTTGGTGTGATCCGTGAAGTATATAAAAAATTTAATATTGTTCTAAATATTTCACCCCTGTAATAACCCTTAATCTGAAGGGAAATAATGAGATTTATAGTGGGATTTCTAGTAACTAGCATACATATACAATTCTAAATTTATATACATAAGCAACGGAAGCATATTATCACATATTAGTAAAGCTATAGTCATGCAAATCTCCTTCAAGAAGCATAGGTTCATGTATGATGCATTAAACAAAATATTAAAGAACAAAGTGAAAGTTGAGTTTTACACCTCTTGATCTAGATATTAGACCAAGGATGGACCACCTCCAAGCTCTTTGTTCTTGGAACTCCTTGAGTCTAGCCTCCCTCCTTGTTTCCTCCACCTTAATAGATTTGGAACTTCTTTGATTCTCCTCTAGTCTCCAAAGTAGAAGACCTTTAAAGATCCACACCCACTAGTGTAGTGAGATAGATGTTGGAATAACCAAAAGGAGAAGAGATGATTAGCTATTTCCCCTCTTAGTGGCCGGTTATGTATGTGTGTAGAGAGAGAGAGAGAGAGAGAGACTTATTTTTCTCTTGTTGAAAAGTTCACACAAAAAGCCCTAATGAAACTTTTTATTCAACTCTCTTTATAAAGATAAAAGAAGTAAGTCAACTAATTGACTCTTTCTCTCTCTTCTTTCCTCATCTTTGGCCGGCCCCTTAGTGTAGGTTTGGACTTTGGGTTTTTATCATTTCAAGTCATCCTATGCTTGAATAAAAAGCCCAATGGGTTTGGGCCTGACGGGCCCGAATGAACCCGAACTTTTCTTTAAGCCTGAAACGATCTTTCATCGCTTCTATGATTTCTTTAGACTTTCTAATTAATCATAGCACCTAATTAATCAAATTAATGAATTCCATCATCCTTTAGTTGTCTTACCACAAGAGTGTATCGGTATACAATTGTTTTAGGTTTTAATTAGCAAGGCAGTGAGGTGATTGGTACCAATCCAATTAATTTGTATTTATCCAATCACTCAGTGAATTAAAACTTACTTTTATTTCTCCTTCTTCTTTGATGACTACTTATTTAATCATCTAGAAGAACCCACAAGCCATGAGTGACATCTAACCATATATCATGGCTACCCAAGCTAATGTAGAATTTGGTCGGAGAACCTATTCAGTTGGAATTACAATATAATTTGATCATTCTCTAATACAATACTCACAATCACATTACTAGGGTATGGATACTTAATGTCAAACCCCTAATGTGATTATACTAGTTATATGATTCAATTGGGTCGTATAGGAACGCATTCTATCATTATGCTCGATACTTCGACTGAAGATTCCCGAATTATATCTTAGAGTATTCTTCCTCTTATAACGAGGATTAGAGATCATTTGTTGATCATTCATATGTTTCTAAGAATAAATCAATGACCCCAACAATGCATAAAACACATCCAAGATGAGATGTGGTCACGTCTCATTATCAAATGATCATCAACGTATCCCCAAGACAACTATGATGTCTCAGGTCAAATGATTACTTACATTATTCCAATCAGTAGAGTTACTTGCTTGACATGTGAGTAGACCTCTATGCAAGTACTCTCGTTTGATTGTGTTCAGTGAACTCATTCTCTTAATAAGCACCTACATACTTATCTTAGTGTCGCTACACGAATGGCTTGAGACTTTCCATCCTTCCCATTTGAAGGGGACATAGTATGTACTGGTCTATGTATTGTCAGTGTCCCTCTGACAATCCTATGACCAGGAACCTTTTGGACATATGGTTATGTGAAGAAGGTCTCTACAGTCTAACATCATTAGATTACTTCTTCCATTGATCCATTATCCATGGATTCACTATTTTGGATGTATATTGTTTATTGAGATAGTCCTAATGAGTGACTTTGCCCTTTTGTTGTATTAGAGTTATCTACATATACAACCATTGTCCTGAAAGATTTCTTCTAAAGATTGATTTTCAAGGTATATCTCCAACATAATCCCCATATTAAATATGTTGCAAGTAGCCCTCTAATACAGTAATGAAGAAGTGTGTTGTCATTGCACTACGACGACATGAATTCGAATCTTGTCGACTTCCTAATCTAACAAATTTATCGTTTGACAAAAAAAAAATTAAATACTTCATTATAAAAGTTTATAAACTAAATTACTATTTGGCATCGAGTATCTCTTCAGAGGACAAGGATTGTCTGCCCTCCATTTTTACATGCCGTTTCATGCCCTCCTGTTTTGTGTGATCATAGTTAAACCACGTTAACATTTTATATTATTTTTTTTATAAAGATAATAAAATAAAAATGAATAGTAATATAAAATTTTAACGTGACTTAACTCTAACCATATATACAGGATGACGTAAAAGGGCATGGAAAAATGAAGGCAAACAATCCTTGTCCCTCTTCAGAAATCCCAAAAATCGCAATATTTACTGTTTGGCGTTGGTTAAAAATATTCATGTCTTTGTCTCCCGAAAATCCCAAAAATCTCGGTTCAGACTTAAGAGAACCACCACCTCCTCCATCACCACCATCTCGCCGCACCGACTCACTCACTCTTCAATCTCAGACGTCCAATTCTCCGGCCAACCAAATGGCTCATCCACCGTACGATCCCTACTATCTACAGCCGCAACCGCAACCACAACCACAGGACTACAGTGACCGGAGCGCGATCAACACGCTCTTCGTCTCCGGCCTCCCGGACGACGTCAAAGCGCGTGAGATTCACAACCTCTTCCGCCGGCGCCCGGGCTTCGACTCTTGCCAGCTCAAGTACACGGGTCGCGGCAACCAGGTAAAGCTTTTCCCGTTTGTCTACATCTCTGAATATTTCTGTTTCTGTTTTTTTTTTCCAGGGAAAATTGAACGAAAATTTTGTTTATTTGTTTCAGGTCGTTGCTTTTGCTACGTTCTTCAATCACCAGTCAGCAATGGCAGCTCTGCATTCGTTAAATGTGAGCAAAAATAATAGCTTCAAATTTTTTTTTTCATATATTTATGTGTGCATTTGCTATTTTATATGAGTAATTGAGCTTCTAATTAGGAATTTGTTAACATGAATCTTCTTTCTAATCTAATCTCTGTTAACAAAGTGTGTGTGTGTAATGCTGTTATACATGATTTCGGAGAAATTTGGGCGGAAAAAGGAGGATTTCCAGATTTTATTTTAGCGGTTTTTTAGTGTTTTCGAATTCCATGAGTTCTGATATTTCGTTCTATTTAGATGTTGGTGTTGAATGTCAAAGTTTCGAGTCTGAAAGAGGACTGTATCTATGATTCTATGCCTTTCAATGATATGACAAATGTATGAAACTTGGGTTATAATTGGTGTTTTGTCTGAGTTTGTATTTCCTTTGATGCAATCACCAGGGTGTGAAATTTGATCCTCAAACTGGGTCCCTGCTGCATATTGAACTTGCCAGATCAAACTCAAGAAGGAAGCGTAAACCAGGTTGATTTTAGCGTGTGATATTTATTGATATTACAATTTTGCATTTTTTATCGGAGACAATATAGTGAGATTTTTTACCTTTTCATATTCGTAATTAGCATGCTATGTGAACAGGTAGTGGAGCTTATGTTGTTATAGATAAAAGAACTAAAACAGAGGCTGATACCCAAGAAACGTCTAGTGATGATGGTAATGTGCTTTCTTCTTTTTGAATTTCATTTCCCCCATTATGTTTGTGATTGTTAGCAACTCCTGTTTTAGAAAACTTCTATTTCTTTTTCTCGTACGGTCTTAGACTTTTGTTATCTCTTACTTGTTCATGTGAATTGTGCATAACCAATATTTCACAAGGGATAGGCATTGCCACCTGACCATGATCCTGTGACTCACTTGTGCATGATGACATTTTTTGCACATTCAGGAGAAAGTGAATCTGATGAACCATCTGAAACTGACAAGCATGATTCTGGGGACAAGAGTGATCTAGCAACCACGAAGAGGTTGAAAGAGCTGGAGAAGTGCATATTTTTGTTACATTCTTCAATTGATATCCTGTACAGGACTGCAAATATAGCAGAATTATTGCTTATCTTCTGATAGGAGCTGAGTCTATTTTCTTGTTGGTTATGTGCAGCGGTGAGACTGCGGTGGATTCTGAGAATGCTGTAGCTGCTGTAAATGTAAGTGAAATCTACGATAATGTTAAAAACGAAACGGCTTTCATTATGTTGTTGATAAGTCTTGTGATTTCTGTCTGTGTTAGTCAGACCACTACTACTCTTTACTTCCTAGCTTCTTGTCTCTACCGTTTGAAGCTTGAAGTGGAAGAATACTGCGTGAGATAAGCAAGCATGCAAAGATACACTAAGGGGCCATTTGCTAACCATTTCGGTTTTAGTTTTCACTTGTCACTTTATTTGAAAACTGAAATCTTGTTTGGTAACTACTTTCAGTTTTCAGTTTTCAAAAAAATGAAAACTCAAAACCAAAAAGTGAAAACTCGAGGCCAAATTTTGCAAACTCAAGGAAGTAGTTACCAAACAAGATTTGAGTTTTTAGTTTTCAAAAAAGTGAACTGACAACTAAAAACTAAAAATGAAATTGTTATCAAACTGCCCCTAAATATTTGTTTTATGAGAACAAGATATATTTTATTATTTTATTCAGGCTTGTATCTTCTTCCTATGTACGAACCATCTTTAGCCGAAAGTCTGTTAAAACAATGTACGGCAGAGTTTAAGGATTTGCAAAGAAAGCCTGTGATATTTTGACAAAATTTGGAGTTTTTAATCTAAACTTGAAATTCGGAGTTTTAAATTTACACATTTGTACGAGTGCCATGTGAAAATAGATGCAGAACATTTACATAGGTAGGATTGTAAATGTAAACGTTTCCTATCTGGTTTCCTAATTGGTTGTGCAGGACCAACCTGAAAAGCATGTTGATGCAGGACAATGTTCTACTCTGTTCATTGCAAATCTAGGTCCAAATTGCACGGAAGATGAGTTGAAGCAAGTTCTATCTCAGTGAGTAGCTGCTATTCTTCTCCCGGATACTCTCACTTGTCATTGTATTGAAAGGGACGGGGGAGATTTGGTTGAATAAACTTCTTATTAGTTGGCTCTCCTCAGACTATCTCCATATTTAAACTGCATAATCATCCTTTGAATAAATTACTGGAAAAATGATGACCTCAATTGGTGTCAGGTATCCTGGATTCAACGTGATCAAACTGCGTGCTAAAGGTGGAATGCCAGTTGCATTTGCTGATTTTGAGGTACCCCATCCCTAATGCTGACATTTTCATTGTTCAATTACGACATTTGGGAAAGAGAAAAAGATTTGAACTTGGTACCTAGGAGCTTAATGCACATAGTATGAATGAATATGTTGGGTATTATTTTTCCTTCTTCAATATTTTATTAAAACAAAAACAAGGTATGCAATCAAAGGGTCGTTTTAGCACCAAAGCTAATGGTCTGAGTCTGGCTAAGTTCTTTATTCTCTGGCAGGAAATTGAACAAGCTAATAAAGCCATGGATGAACTTCGTGGAAGCTCGTTACCATCTTCAGACAGGGGCGGCATGCATATAGAGTATTCCCCCTCCTCTCATTTTCTATTATCCTCTGCAAAACAATCACATTATTAATTAATTTTTCATCTCCTCTAGATATGCAAGGTCTAAAATGAGGAAGTCGTAGAAGAAAAGGGACTGAGGTAAACAACATTCAGGCAGGTTCAAGCATCCTGTTTTCGACCATACTGCATCAACCGCTGTTTTCTAAACCCAGCGTAGCTGTTACCGTGCTCCAAGTCCAACTTTAATTTTGAGTTTCAAACACTCCCAACATTGTAAGACTACAAATGATTCTTCCTATTACAAATTTTGCAGATAGTTGTGACTTGAACTCATGCAGTGCGGTTACAATTTATGTTTTATCTGGCATATAAATAGAACCAACACCAGTTATAGGACTATGTTTAGAATCAGTGCTCGGCCGAGTTTCTCAATTTGCCCAAAAACATGCTCATGGCGTCCGCGTCACAGTTAGGGATGGGCAACAGTTATGACGGACGGGTGACCGCGGTTATTTACCTATAACCGTATACCCGTTCGGTAATTGTCTAAACCGTTATACCCATACCCATAACCGTTTATAAACGGTTAACCATACCTATAATCGTATACTCATTTAACCGTAACCATTTAATACCCGTTTACCCATTTATCATTTTTAACCCGTTTATCTTTTTTTCTTTTTTTTTTACCATTACCTCTTTTTCACCTGTCTACATATTTTTTAACAACTTGAAAATTAAAAAAAAAAATTGTCATAATAGGTACACTCATAACCCATAACTGTTTATAACATATATAAAATAATTGGATGCTAAGTATTATTGGATCGAGAACATGGTTTGTGTTAGTTTTACATATATAAAATAATTCGGTAAACGATTACCTGTTTATAACAGCGGTTAATACCCATAACCGTTTAATTTAAATGGACGGGTAACCGCGATTACCCGTAACCAATGGATATTTGCCCATCCCTAGACACGGTTGAAGTGGTATTTTTCATTAGATTCACCAATAAAACTTGCTACTCTCTTCTTTTTACTATACAGAAGCACAACGCAGGTGCCATTAACCAAAATATCAAAGGAATATGGATTGCATTACAAAAAGGAGCTCACATATTTAGTCCACCAAATATGTGTAATTCTGGAAGGCGAGCGCTTTACAAATGGTTTTCTCATGGAGTCCGCCTTACCCTGTCCCTCTCCCTGAAACCTGGCCTTAAATTCTCACGAGAGAGCTTCTCGTACCCGTCCATCGCTTCGTCGAGTATAGGGCCGCTATGATGTTCCTTCTGCTGCTGCTGCTCTGACCAAAGTCGACCACTCCGGCATCCCACATCGTGACCATTCCGGCATCCTACATCGTACCCGGCCGTTGACATATAATTTGTATCCATCACCATGTCACCTTCTAGTATACGGAGAACCTTAAAGAACACGAAACAAACATGTGTCAAAACGTTCAAGATAAGTTGCCTACAAAGCAGAAGTAAGCTGGAAGTGGGAGTCTATTAGAACAAGTTGGGATGTCTTTTTTCCAGAGTTAACTCTTTACCTGAGACATGCGAGGCCTAGATTGAGGATCCCGCCGTATACATAGCGAAGCAGCGTGCAGCATGCAGTAAATCTCGTGTTCGGAATAGAAGTTGTCAAGTCTTGGGTCAATCAGTTCATCAATGGCATATTCTTCTAATAACGGCCGCGCCTGTGTTGGATCTAAAGTTTATAAGCAACAAACATCGGGCAACAGACTAGAACAAAATCGGTAAACATATGTATATTTACAACTTGCTTAATCGTACCCATTCAGTGAGACATTGCTGCCCCTTAGGCCGGTCAAGGTCCACAGCTTTTCGCCCTGTAACAAGTTCCACCAAGACCACCCCGAAGGAATAAACATCAGCCTTTTCTGTGATTTGACCACTCTGAGCATATTCAGGAGCCAAATATCTGCAACACAAAAGAACACACCAGACAATTGCAGAGCAGCATATAACAGAGTTGGATGGAAGGTCAAATCGCATTGGTAAAGCCTGTTAGTTGAGATTTACCCGAATGTTCCGATGACCCTCGTGTCCACACCCGTGTCCCCATCAGGCTGCCACCTTGCGAGGCCAAAATCCCCAACCTTGCAAGAAAAGTGAATAAAGTCAACAGTTTTATCTACCAACGAGCTAGCAAAATACACAATTCATGCATCTGCAAACAGCACTAAAAGGTTGCAGTACCAGTGGCTCAAAATCATGGGTGATGAGGATGTTGTTTGGCCGCATGTCACGGTGCACAATGCATCCCACTCTGCATTCTTCATGAAGATATCGTAGCCCTCGAGCTGCCCCTACAGCAATCTTTTGCCGTGCAGACCATTCTAAAGGCTCACAATGTCGCCCTGAAATAAACCCAGATCCATTGTGAGTCCGCAACATGGTTTCACATAAAATTAACAGCAAGTATCATTCAATACAGAATAAGTTTACCACTGCCAGAGAAAGATATATTACTGTATAGATGAGAATCTAATGACCCATTGCATATATATTCATAGACCAGCAATCTTCTTTTGTCCTCGATACAGAAGCCGACCAACATGACAACATTTCGGTGCTGAGCACAGCTCAGGACTTCTACTTCTGAACAGAACTCCTGATCCCCCTGAGAACTAGCCAATTTATGTTGCTTGACAGCAACAGCCTGGCCATCCGGTAGCACCCCTCTGTGAACAGAACCAAACCCTCCTTCGGCCAAAAAATTGGCTTGCGAAAATCCTCCAGTAGCAAGCTCCAGCTCTGCATAGCTAAACCACCTTGGAGGTTTTCCAAAAACAGGTGCCTTGTGTTGGCATATTGAACATAATGGAGGAGGGCCTGGAGGAGCATTACTAGACAGTGAAATTGCTTCTCTCAGATTTCCGCTGAACTCCATGTCAACTCTAAAATTTCGCATTCCAATTCCAGCATCTTTATCAAGTTTTGAAAATTTCAGCAAATCCTTGGTAGTAGATGCTTTTGAATTATCGTTACTTCTGTGTGAGCTGTCTTCCATGTGTTGCGAGTATGGGCGATGAGAATTAAGAAATTCAGCTATCCATGGTTGGAACCTCAAACTTCTTGAAGAAGCTGATAAATGTTCACTGTCTGTGTCTGAACTACTGTCATCAAGAACCTTGTTTTCTTTATTAACTAACGATTCCTCTTTCTTCAGATCTTCATTTATTTCTGGAATGAAAAAAGGTGAAGTTCCTGGATCTGAACTTGACACTGATGAAGTTCCAGCCTCGGTGGCTGTAAATGGCGTCCCAAGCTCTGGACTACTAGTTGGAGTCACAACCGGCTCTCGAATGGAACTCAAAGAATCATTCTTCTGCTTGGCATGTTCATCAGACCCTGCACCATGCTCAGACAGCAAGGAACTGGCCAATTCAGGTTCCTTCTTAGATGATCCATTCAAATTCAAGCGAAGAACTTTTGGCTGGGAACGCTTCATTACCACAATGTTGCACTGCAGCTCTTCCATGCAGTGTTTTTCCTCATGTTTAAGATGTCTGTAAACATCACAAACACATTAATATTTAGGCAAAGGTATATAGTTTCAATGCAGGACACAATGATCCAAAGAACCCTGATCATAAAGTTGTAAACTACAAGCCTATTTGTGGAAAAGAAAAACAAATAGAGCATTACTTGTCTAGAACAACCCAACTGGCTTGAGCTTTTTTGACCTCGACCGCCACAGAACCAGAAGGTGATCCAGAAATAATTTTTATCTTGACATTTATCTGCAAAATAGAGTCAAACAAGGCATCAACATAAATGTAAATGTGCATTATGAATAATAATAATAATAACAATAATAATAGGTATCAAATATCAATGAACTTACCTTATTTGGATCATAAACTTCATGAAGCTGAAGGATCATCTGTGAGCAGGAATCTGATATATCGCACTTCAGCTCTGAGGTTGTTCCTGTATGAGACTTCCGGTGATTGGCGCAATCCCCTGCAAATCTTGGGAAGCCCCATAACTTTTTACCTGAAAATTGGGAAATATGAATAAGTTGTCAGCATCAAAATTTTCAACAAGTAAACAATTACTAATATGGAAAAGATTTTCCGGAAATACTAAAGTGCAAGTGTGTTTTCACAGTAATTACTAGCGTTGTGATTGGAACAATTCAATCAAAACATCCTGATAACGTCCTCAAATAACTCAAACAAATTCAAATTGCAGTGTAAGCTGTCGTCACAGAGTCGATAAGATATACAGCCAACCTCACCAACCAAGAAAACAATAAAAGTTGACTGATAAAAAAGAATGAGATACTACACAGTGCTAATTACAAGTCATCCAATTGTAATATCTTTAATTACATCATATAACAAAAAATTACAAGGGCAATAAACAAAGATTAACAACCCCCTTTAGAAAGTAGGATGGAACAAAAAGATGTGTGATCTTTTGCAAGGCAAAATTAAAGGGGGAACTATTAGGGTCTAGGCATTGAAGTAAAATACACCAATATTATGTATTCATTGAACACAAAAACAGGCAAAAATATCGAAAAGGAAAAGTAAAGATACCTGAACTTTGAGACGGCACAACCACAAGCAGTGTTATGCAGTCCCCGGGTTGAACAACATGAGTCAAGGCCCAGACCAGAGCAGTCTTAGGAACTTCCTTCGAGGCCTTAACCGCGACGACAACCTTCTCAGCGTCATCAGAGCCCTTCTCCTGCTTCCCCCGCTTCTGTTCTCGACTCATTGTCAAATTTTACACCACACTATCTTTGCAAAACCACCTTGCTCAAACTGTTCAATTCTCAAATGCCCTCAAACCACAAGCAAAGAAACACATCGAAACGAATATTTCCATAATTAGACTGCCCCCCACTGTTCTAGATTCCGAGACATTGACTAACAGACATGCACCACCAGTCCCTCTAGCAGCTTAGCTGCTGTAGAACGTCAATTGAAAAGACCCTTTTACCCAATTCACCTAAATTCCCAAGAATCTAACTCAGAAACCCAGTTGGGATCCTCACTTTCTCAACCAGTGACGGTTTTGGATGAACACCCCCAGATTGGTATGTAAATTTTCTAGTTCTGGACACCCTTATGGCTCTGAAAGCAAGATATTGATTCTCTACGAAAAAAAAAAGACAACTGTGCTTTGATTTTACACTTCCTGACGCCCAGCGACAATGAGAGAATCAATGCAGAATATGCAAAACGACACAGAGGTGTATAGTATCAGACTGCTTTCGATCCTTCAAATAATTGAGTAGTGAAACAAATGGAAAAAGTAAAAGCGGTCAAATGAGTCCCTCAAAGAAAAAGCTTCAGATTTTCAGATCCCACAGCATGAGGTACCCAAAAAGAACAATCAAATCACCAGCAGCACCGAATATGTAGCAGATTCTGTACCAAATCACACAATTATGGACCTGCAAAATGGTGGAATGGAGAGAAAATTAAGAAATATAAACTGAAGGTCCTGATAAAAAAATTTCTGTTGTTTTTCCTCAGTTTTCTCAGCAGCCAAACAAATATCAACAAAATTTAAGTATAAAATACTAATTTGTACCAGCTAACCATGAATATTTTAAGCCCAAATCAACAGAATATAAAATGCTTGAAATCTTCCCCAACCCACCACTCAACAAAACTCAGAAAGACCAAAACAAATCAACATTTTTTTAAAAAGCCCCATTAACGCCAAGACTAAACTGGAAGAAAATACGGCATTTACAACCAACCCTACCACCACGTGAAAACCATTAAAAATCCAGAAAATCTTCAAAAAAAAGCAGAGTTTCTATAACGACAATATATCTATATTCTTCTATAACGACAACATATCTATTCTTCCACACTATGATACATATACATACATATGTATATACATACACACACATTTAAACCTTAAAAAGTGATTAAGATTAAACCCAGAAGCAAACAATTACGAAACCAAAAAAACCAGAAGCGAAAAACCATTACCAAATCCAATCCTTGATTTCTGGTCTTCCTTCACGGAAAGAGTAAAAAGAAAGGGGAAGTTTAGGGTTAGTGGGGATTGAAGAAGTGAGAGATACGGCATCAATGGTAATGCAGGAAAGGTTTCTGTGAAGGCAGTAAAAAAGTAGAATCAAAATCAATGAGAGAGAGGCTGGAGAGAGAGAGAGAGAGAGAGAGAGAGAGTCAATGAGTACAAATTTTACTACAATGTTGAACAGCAGAAACAAAAAACACTCCAAAAGACCCACACAGAGTCTGAAAGAGAGAGCTTAGAGGTCAGAGAGTCAGAGACCGAGAGAGAGAAGAGAGAGAGGGGTCACTCTGTAGTTTTCAGCGGTGGATCGCCGTCGAGGAGTGCGCTCTGGAAAATGCCCCTGTTTGCTAGTCTTATTACGGGATTTGACCTTTTTGTATTATTGTTTGGGTATTTTTTAATTTGTATGGCAAAATATTTATGTTTGATAGACTAATTTTTTAAGTTATATTTAGTTATATTTCAGCAATAAAAAATAAACATATTAATTAACATTTAAATAATAATTTCAATTATAAATAATTATGTTATATAATTTACAAAATATGATTACATAGATAATCTTACCATGACCAAAAAAGTAGAGTCTGGTTGCTTTTTACCTTTATAAACACGAATTGAAGAGGCACGCACAACAATGACATTGTTTAGGAGCAACTCCAGCGGAGGTTGGTTGCTCGGGCGACAGGCGAGGACAAAGGGCCCGAGGGCCGGTGGAGAGAGGTCCAGCCGTGTGGAGACCGAGCGACGGTGGGAGCCCGAGCGAAGGTGGGGTGGGGAGTCGACGGGCCTGTGGCCCGAGGGCTTTGCAATTTTTTATTTTTTTTGTGTCAAAGAAAGAGAGAGAGAGCTTTTGTAATTTTTTATTATTTAAACAAAAAAAAAAACTATTATTTTAATTGCTTATTGCCAGGGGAGAGTTCCAAGGGTGGAGATGTAAATGGCAATTACTGTTCATTAATGGTAGTTACTATTCATTTAAGGCAGTTATTGTTCAATAGGGTGGATTGAATAGTGGATTGCCAGGGGGAGGGCTCCATGGGTGGAGTTGCTCTTAGGAGCACTTAATTTTCATTTCAAAAATGTGGTGACCTGCTTAGAGCACTTCCACCCAGGTGCAAATGTGCCAGCACCCAGTCAAAAAACCAAGCTGGGGTCAGTCCATTCACTCTAGCCCACAAACTTGTCTGGCACCCAACCCAAGCCAGGCAACAGACCAGCCCATTTTTGACAGACCCAGAGATCAGCCTATTTGGCTGGCGAGTGCAGTGCATTCGCGAGTGGGCGTGAGTAGGGGAAATGGGTGCAGGCAGCGAGGCTTACTGTTAGCCCACTTGTTCTTCACTCATAAGTAGGCGACATGGCCCTCTCAGTGCCGTTGGATTTCTAATGGCCAGTTTTTCTAGATTGTTGGATTTCCAATGGTAAAAAAATTTAAAATTTTACTTTTAAAATGGACCGTCCCTTTACAGATCAACTGTCCACATTTTTTCCCCAAAAATAAAAAGGCCCAATGGTCAGAATTATGACCGTTGGCCACGTGGCAGCTCCTTGGCTCTTGGATTTGAATATTTTTCAAATCCAACGGTCCATATTAATTAACTACATTAAAATTTATTAAAAATTATGAAAAAATACAGAAAATTTATTAAAAAATACATAAAATTTTAAATTTTTTTTTCTATAAATACCTAACCCTCATCTTCCACCTTACACCACATTTCAATATTTTCTACACTTTCTACATTTCAATATTTTCTACATTTTGAGAGAAAAAAATGTCTACGTAGAAGGTCATTGAAGATGTTACATTTCTTATTTATTTTTATTTATAGATGTAATTTCTTATTTATTATTAGTACTTTGTGTAATTTCTTATTTATTATTAGTACTTTATGTAATTTCTTATTTATTTTTAGAACTTTATGCAATTTCAAATTTTTTAAAGTGTACTTTATTTAAACACATCAAACAAGATTACATAACCTCACCAAATAAACTTTAAAAAAAAACACACCAAATAAAATTACATAAACTTTAAAAAAAAAATACAGTTTATTCTTCAACCACAAGCTCATTTTAATTATCTTCACCTTCTTGCAATCCCCACTATTCACAAAATAGTACGTTCGGATAATGACACGTGGCGTTACGAGATTGGTTAAAAATCTTATCCGAAATTAAAACTATTTTATTTATTTATTCTTTTATAAAAAAATTTAAAATATTTTAAATGGTTGGGTGCCAGCGCATTTTGTAGGGGTGAATATCGTTTGTGCCAGCGCATTTTTTTAGGAGTGGAGATGCTTTGGCCTATTACTGTTTACTGTGGTCTATTACTGTTCACTTGAGTGGATAAATGCGATGGGTGCTAGCACAAAGTCTTTAGGGGTGGAATTGCTCTTACACTATCTTCGCTTTTTTTTTCTTCATATTTTTTTAACAAAACACTCATATATACAGTGAAGTAATGGGGCTTGAAAGCTATTAATAGAGCAATTACAATTAATTAGTATCAAATTCGTTAATTTTTAAGAGCCGAACATATCAAGTGCATATAAACCAATACAAATTGGTTTTATAGTATTTGTTTAAATTAAGGACACTGCTATCTATACATCTCTTTTTACTTACCGCGTATTCCTTTTAACTTCCGGACGTCCGATCAGATGAATTGAAAAAACCAAAAGACATAAATACACAAAAGTGTGGAACGTAAATATGGGTGTGTTAAATGCACTGCCCTAAATTAAAGGTTATTCAGGAAAATTAGTTTGAATTAAAGGAAAAATTATTTGAATTAAAGGGAAGTGAGTGAGAATGTGGAAGGAGAAAAGAAGTCCGGTTTGATATGCTCACAGTGGATTTGAATTAGCCGAAAAGTTGTATAACTTGATAACTTCAATGTCCTAAAGTTTGCTGATTTGAATGTCCTAAAGTTATGCTAATTATTTGACCTACATTTACCTCAAATTATAATTGATTGAGATTTCAATAATTTTGGGGTAAATCTCTTTCTATTCTATCAACCTAATTCGATGGTTACATCAAATTTTGCAAAATAAATAGAAATAAAATAGTAAATACAAGATTCCTGTAAGATTTATTAACAATTATAACTCCATTTTGAAGTTGCATATTCGATCATAAATAAGATTGTTTTCACTATAAGTGGTCCTCTACCACAGTGGTGATGACTGAAGAGAAGTGTTGTCCTTGCACTATGAGGTATATTTAAACCCCATCAGCTCTCTAATTTAACACATAAAATAACAAATCTAGTGTTTGGCAAAAAAAAAAAAAAATGTGTTCTTTTCACTGCATCCGTACACAACCAAGTTCGAATACTTGTCAATGTATTTGGATTATATTATTTTCATCAATGAAAGTATTTTCTTAAAAAGGCATGTAGCAATCACAAGGTAAGAGTTATGTATGTTTTTTTTTTTAATACAAGCAATGTTTTATATTAATCAACACTAAGAGAAAGGGGGAGCTTTAAACTCAAAATGTATTGGATGAAGCGAAAACCCTTAACTATCAGGGTAATCTATCACTTTCAATTATTTACGCATCTAAACGAAAAGCAATGAATAGAAAAAAAATGTACATACAAATGTTAAATCGTGTCATTTAGTACTAAGTGTAGTGTAGTGATATACAGATAAGTTAGTGTTATTCACATATTCATTTTTACATTTCACACACTCTTATTAATTTTGTTCATTGATGTTATTCAATTTATTCGGTTTGACGGCCGAAGATTAAAAGAGGTGTGAAAAGTAAAAAAGGATGTGTAGATAGCACCACCCTATTGATATTTTTTCAGTATTTTTTTAAAACAAATGATATTACCTATTCTAAGGGAGAAGGGGTGGGTTTAGCCTCACAATTAGCTAGCGATAACGTGGTTCAAATTCATCTTTAGCGAATAATCGAACCTAAAACCTCTCACCTACTAGTAAAAAGGAATACCACTAAAACATAGTATTAAGTAGATATAGTTTTATGTTTTTGTTTTCTCATCAAAAAATTAAATTAGTTAAAAAGATTCAAAACCCTGCCCTTGTTGTCCATATTCTTGTAGCCCCCACCCCCGTTCAATTTACCAACCTCTGCCATAAATGCCATACTCTCTGTCTCTGACCTTCGCCGTATGCCCTCAACCCAACACCCAGCTGTGAGCTGAGAGAGAGAAAGACCTGTCACAGGTCACGTCTGGACCACCGCGGGGGACCCACGCAAACACCACCTTCATCCAATCGCATCGCATCCAAACTCATCCATCTGCCGTAACCGGTCACCGCTGCTGATGAACCGTCGATTCATTTCACGGACTGTAATCATGACAAGCTTGGGCCATTTTTCGATGATGCGAAAATCTTCGCTCACGGAGCACGTTAACAGGAGCCAGTGCACTGACCAAACGACGGCGTCTCTGGCGGCTGACGTCAGACGGCCCTGGCATTTGGCGCCACGCATCGCGGATCCTGTCGAACCTACGAAATAATTGATTATGTTATTCGAGGATGAGATTATTAGACAGTAATCAAATATTAGGTCGATACATACAAATTTATTGATTAATTAATCTCATTTTTTAATGTCAGAAGATTAATTAATCTCTTTAAGTAGTGTGAAACCCAATTTTTTTTTTTTGGCCATATGGATACAAATTTGAAACCGGCCAATTGTGGAATAAGACAAGTTATATGTGTAGCACAAGAAAATTATATGTGCTAGCCAAAATATTCTTGGTGGATTAATTCATTATTTAGTTTTAAAATATCTTCGATTTTTGCAATCTTTAATTTAGAAGTTACGCTATGGCAATATCTGACCATTGCTTTTGTAATTGAAAAAACCTTTAGCTGCTAGAGAGAAAACAAAATTGGGCAAAAAATGAGGAGTCGTCGTCGACCCCAGCCTTTGATTTAGGGGTCGGCTCTTGGTCTCTTCCCTTCTTTATTCTCTTATCTTTATCTTCTAGTTGTGTTCGTTCTTTCATTATGTCGAGAAGAGAATTCTTGATTGTAGTTGTCTTCTCATTTTGTCGAGGAAAGCTTTGTAAGTTGTAACGTCTATGGTTTGTGACTCAAACTCAAATCTTTTAGCAGGGATTGTTGTTTTGAGTTGAGGGAATGATTTTTTGCGTTTCCTGTGGTTTGTGCATATAGAAAAGAAATTTGAGAAGGAAGCTCGATGTTTGTTCAGGGTGACTTATATTGCAATGTTTCGACAATTACAAGATGCAGTCATTTCCTCATGGTGCCTTTACGATAGTTTTATGACTTCCAAGGTTTAATTCTCCCGTGTGTCATCTTTCATGTTGGTTAGAAGTAGATCCCTTGTGGTTGAGCAATTGTAGTGCATTCATAATGAGTTTGTATTTATAAAGTAGTTTTTTTTTTTTGACCTGCGTACTATCTTTGACATGTCTATTCTATGTTCATTCTTAATCGTTTTTAATAAAAAAATTGTGACAGTCACATACATGCATAACTATGTTATTTTTGAGCATACAAAAACAACGAACGATTCCTGATCAGTCAATATTCATAACGCCAGTCTCCAACTAGGACACTAGAATACACAGAAATTAGTGAAGACTACATAGATCATGAAACTAAATCGTTCAAAGTGGATCTGATAAGATCACACGGGCGTGCCACAAAATTTAATCCAAGAATGCTTTGCACGCAGTTCTAAACTGATGGAAATATGAATCAAATTTTACGGTGCCATGCCATTGCCAAATGCCGATTACCATGCACGTCCAAAAGGTGTTTTTGTATTTATCTCTGGAATCAATATGAAAAACAAGGCAACTGGATAGAAAATAGGGAGGGGACCATCCTCTAATCTCAGAAGTTGCCTACTGCATCGACATCAATTTGTGTATCTTATCGCCACAAATTCCTTGGAACAAATTAAAATATCATATTGGGATAGGTGGTCTTTTCTAAAATTTGAAATGCATTTGTTTCTGTGTAAATATGGGACCATTCTTAATTCTCGGATATATTCTGTGATAAAAGTACGGGACCATTTTGTATTATAAAATGCTATTTTGTTCAATGACATTGAGTAGTATTAAATATAAATGGGTGAAAATTGTATACATAATTGTTTTGATCTATTATTATTATTCTTTTCTGTTAAGTAACTCAATTGGATGAGGATTGTTTGAGAAAATATAAACAACTTGAAAAATCAAACGATAAATTACTTACTTTTCATTCATAATCTTTATACAAACAACATTATAAAGTGTAAAGACTAAATTTGTTCACGACAAAGTTTCATACTCTATAAAAAAAAAAAGTCATGATAGTTTCATAGTTAGTACAAGAAAAAAATATTTTTCTTTAAGCTATCATTTAAGTATTGATCCACCATTTTGTTGCTGAGTAGACACTTAATGATTTTCATGCTAGAAAATGCTGAACAATACTTGACTACTCAAATATGAGTAGGAACTCCTACTCTCCTACTCAAAATTTCTCAAAATTGTTCAATGTATAGAACTTCGTGTTTATAATCAAAACCGTCCTTATTATAAATCATCATATAAAGATCGTCTCTGCAAAAAATCAATTAAAACTAAGACCGTTTAGTCATCAAACTATTTACAAACAAATGAACATTATTGGTAAAAACATTATGAACCGTCTATATATTTACTACAATAGACTGACTAAAAATAAATAAATAAAACCTGGAGAGGCGAAAAACAACGGTGAGTGGGTCAAAAAATAAAGCTTTGCAAAACCTTTTCTAAAACGTAATAACCCATTGTTGTAAAACAAGTATAGTTTCCAACATACTACGTATAGTATGAAAACATTTACCATAAACAGTAATATCACAAGAATGCAATAATTCACAATATTCAGCATATAAAACACATGACAATAGGTAATCACAATAACTCAAATAAACGAACATATAATATTGGGTGCTCATCGACATATGCTAACACACGAGTTCATGCAGAGATATTTTGACATGAACAGGACTGGGTGTAATATGATTTATGCTATAGTACTACAATCACGTGAAGATTGACGCTATGTGCATCACATATGAGTCCTAATTGCCTATAGCAATATAGAACATGACTGACACCTACACTAGATCTAAATGAGCGTACAGTGCGATGTAAACATACATGTGAAGACTGACCCTAGCCTGGGTGAGTACTAAGACCAATGTAGCATACCATAAGTAGATAACGTAAATATTATCATGCAATGGTAAATCAATAATTCTAGTTGACATAATACTATTCATGGCCGTAAATATAACTAAGGCATCCTGTAGGATTTATAATGATCTCATAATTCTCATCATTACGACATTTCTTATAAACGTTAATTTAATTATGGCATCACGTAAAAAATGCATTACTAATATATATATATATATATATATATATATATATATATATGGAAACTCAATAAATATATATACTATATAAAAGAAAAGACCCACTCACAGATACTTGCGAGATCACATCCGTTTAAGTTAGGAAAGCCGAAGTCTCCAATAGTAATCGCACCTAAGCATAATATTGGGTGCCATTAGTAGAACTCAATTAAAATGTTTAAATTTAGAAAAATAGATGGCGGATTCGGAATTACAGCGTCAAAGTACGCTATTAAAGGTCCCGTGAAAATTTTGTAAAAAGTCAACGGTAAACCAAAAAGTCAACCAAGGTGCTCAGGCGGTCAACTACGTTAAAACCTTGGAATTTCACTAAATGGATGCCAAAATCAGACTCAGGGCATCGAAAATAGCCTATGAGGGTTTCCAAGAAAATTTTGAAAAAGTCAACTAACGGTCAACAATTAAAATTAATGGAATATTCCATTGCCGAACAAAATATTCTATTAAGATTAACGGCAGGTTAATCGAATATACTTGGAAATATTCTCTCCAAATTCTGAAATGGACCTGGGTTGGATTTGATGGACTTGGGTCGGATCTGGGTTAAGGTTATAGGGTTGGTTCGTAGATTTGGGTTTTGATCCAGTTTTGGTTTACGAGTCAAGTCAACTCAATCTCAATTGCGGGTCCGATCGCCAATTTTTGGGGATTTTGGCCAAGGAAATTCCTTGGCTTCGCTTAGCGTCGAATCTCAACCATTTTCAATGAAATAAAAGTCAAAATGAAGCTCAGGAGATTAGGACCAAGAGTATACCAAAATGGGGTTGAGCCTGGCCGGAGTTGGCCGAAAATGTCCTGCAAAACCTCGCGAGTGCGCTGAAAAACTGAGGAGAGTCTCCCCTCGTTGTTTCTGTACCAAAACCCTCATAAGCTAGAAACATATACCAAAACACGATTTAAGAAGTTTTGGATGGTTTTTGAAACTTACCTTCATCGGGGAAAACTTTGGGGAATCATGAACAGTGGCAAAGCCACTGTGCAAAGGGAGAAAATGAGAGAGAGAAAGGAAGAAAGTGATCGCGTCTGTGGAATCCCATCCCTAAAATTTCAATATTCATTACGTATCTCGTAATTTAAATTCGTATTTCATGTTTATGTTATCCTTATTAGTTAATTTTAATCTGTAAATTTTGGGAATTAAATCGAATAGTTATCAGGTTTGAATTTTTGTAATTAATCTTTAAAATTCGTTGACCCTTCGAGGTCACAATTAATGTTTTCGAATAGATTTCAAAACCATGAATGCATAGGTGAAAGCCATTTTCGAATCAAGATTATAATGAAAAAGTTACGAGCGTTCGGAATCGTGTTTTTTTAAAGTGAATTCCCACCTTGTGGGAGGGTTGACCAATCAAACTAAAGGCAAGGAAGCCACGTGAGTGGCTGAGATGAAAAAAAGAGAAAAGAAGAAGCTGCCTAATGGCAACTGAGGGGAAAGAAAAGAAAAGAAAAAAAGGGAGGTGCGGAGAGAAGAGGGAGGGCATTGGTAGCCCAATCAGAGAAAAAAAGGATAGACCAAGTAGGAAAGAAGGGGGAGAGATGGACGAATGAGAGACAAGGGAAAGGAAGGAAATGAGGGGGAAAACCGGGTTTCCCTTTGACCCGCTCGACTTGACCAAGCACCACGGCCAAATTTGACTATTTTTCTGGCAAATCAAGGTAAACCACTGCCTAGAAACAACTCCCTAGCATTCCCTACTCCATTTCCACCCAACATTAGAAGGAATTTGGTGGTAGTTTTAGGGAAAAACAGACTGTGGCCCGTGTGGGTGTACATCGATGATCCACAAATCGTGAAGCTAACTCAGCCAATTACCACCACCAATAGGCTCCCATCAACCTCATGAAAAAAGCCTAAGCAGTGTTGGAGGCGTCAGAGCGAGTATGGAGTCGAATCAAAGCACACCCAACTCTAGGGTTCCAAATGTTTGTGGGCAATTTCATTTGTTTCCCGGATGAATAGGACTTCGGCCCAGGTATGAAAATTGGTTCCCTTAATAAGTTCTACTTGGCTATAAAATTTGGTAATTTTTGGAAATAGTTAAATTTTCCCTCGAGTTGGGATAGCCGGCCGCCGCGTGGGTCAAGACCCCACCTGCCATTCCTAGACTAATTTGGATACCTTGATTTCATATGTGACGTCTGATTGATGAAATCTCATCGTATGACTATAGTTTTGATAGAGACCGCCATTTGATCATTATATGAATCGACGATCCGACCGTTGAATCGTCACTAAACTTTATTATGTTATAGTACGCAATATTTGAGGACCATAGGAACCGACGAATTGGGAATATGATGTATTGATCTTCCCAAATTGAATTTCTAAATTTCTAAGACCAAACATTATAGCAACCTAATTCTAGTAATTGGCGAAGATTTGACCGCTGGATTGTTCCAAAATTTTAGAATATTATTCTAAAAGATAAATGAGACCCTTAGGAAGTTACGGATCCAAAATCCATGGGCAAATGTTCCAGATTGGCTTGTATAGGGTTGTGGACACCACCGTTGACAGAGACTTGACCTTTGTTTAATATGTTACGAATTGATTTTAAATATTAAAATTAGTATTACTAGAGACTATGTAGGGCTTGGTAGGCCTATATTGGTTAGTGAGTTATCCCAGATAATTTATATCTCGGTTCACGTATATGGGATGTCTTATTGTGATATATATGTGTAGTTATTTTCTTAATAACATAAATGATATGTATGATAACTGTTATGACATTGTGAGCCTAAAATCCAATTAGAAGTGTGATGTAGAACATGTGCGACAAGGTAGTTAGTGATCATGAGAAGTTGATAGGGCAAGTGCCTACGTTGTAAATCATAGGGATTGAGGTAGGGGTAGATTTTGTGTTGAACTGATTGCACCATGTAGCAGTGGTACTTGGATGGTCCTACTTGGTATATCCGCGATAGGGGACCATACATATTTTAGGGGTGATCATGCTTGGTATATCCGTTATAGGTGATCATCGCCTGCACGGTTAGACCATGCTTATGGTCCTGCTTGGTTTATCCGCAATGGGGGACCATACGCATTCTAGGAGTGATCATGCTTGGTTTATCCGTGATAAGTGATCACTACCTTGAGTTAGGATGTGGTCCTGCTTGGTATATCCGTGATAGGGGACCACACGTTAGACTATGCCTATGGTTCTGCTTAGTTTATCCGCAATGGGGGACCATACACATTCTAGGGGTGATGATGATTAGTTATACTTGGTACATTTCGACAAGCGACCTTATTTTAGTTGGATTCTATTGAGAGGTCCGGAATCCCTACTCTTGCTCATATCCATAAGGTTAGTCTAGCCTTAGATTCGAGTGAAAAATAATTGCTCACAGTAGGCATCGTGTTTATAAATTAGATTTACCATGTTATTATTTATAATCTAAGTGGGGAATTGTATAGACTTCTTTTATTAAATTTTGTGAGGTGATACATGATCTTTTTGATTGATTAACGTAATTAAATGTTAATATCGTGCCTCCTTGATTCATGGAATTGGTTAGTTGAAGTGATTGTGGAATGATGTTGGATAAAATTGTTATTAATATGATTAGATTAGTTAATGAATGTGATTAGAGGAAAATATTGTGCTTTGTTGATCCTTTGATATGTTACATGCCTTGGATTGCAATATTATGTTGAAAATATAGTGATTTTATGATTGATGAAATGGAAATCTTGAATGTCATGTGGGTTCGTTATGTAGCTTGAATCAATAAATTCATGCTTGTCAAGTCCAAATAATTGATTGAGAAATGATACGCTTTCCTTTTAAAACGTACTGGGATAAGTGTCAGAGTTTAGTGAATAATGAACTACAAATGACTTGATCCCTATTTAGGATACGTAGGCAGTCTAATGAGGAGGTTAGATGTCACATCCCGGCCCGGGGCGGATCACTTCCCGGGCCCATTCCACCACCGTAGCACGATATTGTCCGCTTTGGGTCCCGACCACGCCCTCACGGTTTTGTTTCTGGGAACTCACGAGCAACTTCCCAGTGGGTCACCCATCATGGGAGTGCTCTAGCCCCCTTCTCGCTTAACTTCGAAGTTCCGACGGAACCCGAAGCCAGTGAGCTCCCAAAAGGCCTCGTGCTAGGTAGGGATGGGAATATACATTTAAGGATCGCTCCCCTGGGCGATGTGGGATGTTACAATCCACCCCCCTTAGGGGCCCGACGTCCTCGTCGGCACACTTCCGGCCAGGGATTGGCTCTGATACCAATTGTCACATCCCGGCCCGGGGCGGATCACTTCCCGGGCCCATTCCACCACCGTAGCACGATATTGTCCGCTTTGGGTCCCGACCACGCCCTCACGGTTTTGTTTCTGGGAACTCACGAGCAACTTCCCAGTGGGTCACCCATCATGGGAGTGCTCTAGCCCCCTTCTCGCTTAACTTCGAAGTTCCGACGGAACCCGAAGCCAGTGAGCTCCCAAAAGGCCTCGTGCTAGGTAGGGATGGGAATATACATTTAAGGATCGCTCCCCTGGGCGATGTGGGATGTTACATTAGATGCAGCCATAAAGTATACGAAAAATTACTATGCGATTCGATTCTCGAGTTATGCTTTGCCATATCCCAGAGGCGAGGTAAGTTGAAGATACGGGTATTTGGTGGCGTCACGTGTCGAGCCTGGATGCATGTCGGGATTAGGGCGTGACAGCATCCCTGTGCTTGGGTTCATGACGAAGGTGGTCAGGTGATGGAGCTCATTGGAGTGCTAGGGTGGCGGTGATGGCTACAATGGGTATACCACTGCCTCTGAGCTATGAGTGCAGACAAAGATAAAAGGGAGAAAGTTAGAGCCGAAAGAGTGAAACGAGGGAGATAAGAGTGGAAGAGAGTTCGAAAGAATCCCAAGAGTTGGGGGGAAAAACCGACACGCGAAAAAAAAAGGAAAGGAAAAGTGGGGTGTGGGCCCCACGAGCCTAAAAAAATAATAAAATAATAAAGAGAAAATATCTAGGATAATGAATTTACTAAAATGCCTTTGAGTTTCGTAATTTCGTAAAATCTTCACCATAACTGTGAATTCAATTCAACTTGTGCCTACACATTCGTAGCGACGAGTACTACACAAATATGCTAAAAGAATGGGTCATATGTCTCTATATACGCTGGTCAACAGAAGTTAACATTCTCGCCTCTAGGGCATTTTGGTCATTTTACACTTCTAGTATTAAAATATCGTAATCAAAGACGGATCCTAACAATGCCGCTACTACACTCTTCTCCTCTACCACATACAACCCATATTTGGGTGATCCTCAAAGGTCCTTATAGCCAATTATCTGGGCTTTCGGATGGTCCCAAAACCACCTGAGTCCGTTAATAGATCTGCCCCTGAATACAATATAAGCATGCAGATAATGTAAAATTGAGTACTTGTTTTGACCATAAGTTCATAATTTCATATTTATTTAATTTAGCTTATAGCCAATATTTACATAGTTGTGTTTATGCTTATTAATTCTAATTTTTTCCTAGAAAAAAAAGTATATAGCTATTTGTTTTCGTAAATAACAATATATGTAGCTATTTGCGTGCATTCTGTCTCATTTAATACGTGTGCAAAAAGTGTTACTTAGTAGTTAGTACTACAATTTATTATAAGTGCTAAATTGCCCTGATGATTATTGTTTTTCTTTCTATCCCACTACGTCTTGGGTTTAAATGCTCCTCCTCCCTTTAATGTAGACTAGTGTAAAATATCACATGTAATAATAAAATAATAATAATAATGATAATAATAATAATAATATAGTTTATTGGTATTCTTTACTTGTAAGTGATTGTTACAGCCCGTCCCGAAATAATTATTTTTTACAGCGTGAAATTACTTATATACCCTTGGACATTTTGTGTGGTGGTGTGGTAAGTTAGATTTTGAAACAATTAGTGCTAAGTCCTATTAATTTGGAACCAATTAGGACTTAGATGGAATTTTCATTGTTTTGATTGGTGACCCATTTTGGACCACACACATTCACCATCTTCCTATTTCCGTTGACTTCTCTCTCTCATCTCTCCTTCGGATTTCTGCCATTTCTGTACACCTTGTATGGACAACCCTCAAACCCTTCAACCAGTCGCGGATTGAAGACTTGAAGGTTGGTTTTGTGCTCCTTGTAAGCCCAGGAACACATTGGTAACCTTAGTTGGTCGCGAGGACGTCGGGATCTTGAGAATCAAGAACCTCCGATTTGATGCACTATTCATGCACACGTAAATGTGGAGTTTTTGGAAGATTCTAAGGTTATAGGAAGCTTTAGATCATCCTCACGAAGCTCGGAGAAGAAAAACCAAGCGATTTGGACATTGGGAAGTTGAGTTTCGATAAGTTGCAGGTTTAGCTGGATTATCGAAGGATTTTCCGGTGAGTTTCGTCGGTTTTTAGGGCTTTTGAAAGGTATGGTTGTGTTCTATTCGTCCTAAGCTTCAATTTGGTTGAAGTTTCATGAATTTTGGTGGAAAATTGGGTGAGAAATGAAGGTTTTATCATTTTCCAGTTTTCCGGCGATGATGACGACCGACGAGGCTCACCGGAGAAGAATGAAGAATATTCCGTCAAAGTTGAAGGAATATTCCTAACAAAGGGTAACGACGTCAGGTAATTTAGATGAAATATTCCTAACAGTGGTTAGGGATTCTGTTAGGGTTCCCTGCGCGTGGCCGCGCGTAGGACCATGCCTTTACCAGCACGTGACGGCTCCAAAAATTATTTTAAAAATTTGGGCGTGTTCATGGAGTTATGTAGGTCTCGATGGTATATTTATATACCTCATTTGAGCAATGTATGAGAAGTTATTAGCCATTATTGGTTATGTGCTTAAATTAACCTTTTTATAGTTGTTTCGCATATAGGGGAAACTTATCCCGAGGACGAGCCCAGTCAAGTGCGACTCAGGGGCTACGACCCTTCGACATACCATTGAATGGGCTTTTGGTTTTAAGTATATATGTATATGCTTGGTATCTTTCTTAAAAAATGCATTTAAATGAGTTATGACTTAAATTGCCATACCAAATTATTTACATTTAGAATTTGCATATGATGTTTGCATATATATATATATATATATAATTGTGGTGTTGAGGACGCTTAGGTAAGTCCCAAGTAAGTATATGAATTGTAAATGTGAATAACGGTTGTGATTAGTTGAGAAACATTGAGCTCATAAACCTGCATCCCGGTGTTAATGATTTAGCCAGAGATATGGCATAGGTCTGTTTATAATGTCACCTCCCATACCATATGCTCACATTGGATCCAAGTTAGGTGCACAATCCAAATTAGGTGACTAGCGATGTATCGTACAACTATCATGAGAACGTAGCATTGAGCATAACTATATTACACCCAGTCTTGTCGTACAGACCCTTACAGTGGTTCCGACTCGTGTGCAGTGTAGTGCCGTATAGGTCACTTATAGTGACTCCGGCTAGATTGATTAATGAGCTATGAATTCAACCGTTCAGACTTCTGCAGGGGTTCCGGCTAATGTGTTGCTTTCCATGAAATTATTTTCACCTGAGTTACTTATTCTGTTTTATATTTTGGCATGGCATATTTATGATTATGAATATGTGAAGCATGATTTGAATGTATATATAGATGTATTTATTTATATTCTATTTTTGGGAAAAATTATACATGTTTTACGGCGAGGGGTTAAAGCATTTTGATGATGAAATGGTTTTCAAAAGCTTTGTTTTTGTCCACTCACACTTTCTGTTTTGCGCCCCTCCAGGTTTTAGGTAGACTTGCTTTTGGTGGCATTTAAGGATCTCGGCAGTTCTGACAAAATATAATATTCGTAGGACATCTTTTGGTATTGTATAACTAGTACTTGTCCTACTGGACTGCAACTAGACTTTCTACGCTCTGATTAGGTGTATTTACACTTGTATCTCATTCCTAGCACTTTCTGCTTATTAGTGCACATTAATTAGCATTCGGTTTTTATTTATTCGTATATTTCATATCCTTATCGCTTCCGCACTGTGCACATGGCTACGTCACCCTCACGTGACGGCCAACACGCCTTGATGTTAGGTCGGGGTGTGTTAATTTGGTATCAGAGCCTAGGTTTAGCAGTCCTGTATAGTTTATGAATATTCTAATCATTGTGATGTCTTCTGTCAGAACCATGCCACATCGTAGAGAGCCACGGTACCCAGCTGAGCCTTGTTTCCCTGATATTGCTCAATTAGGGGAAGCTATAGCTAATGCCATTCAGTCTTCGCGCCGTCTTCCTCAAAGGACACTTCTTAAGACTGTGTATAATCTGAAGCTGAATCATTTTATGGGGAATGAAGGGCATGAAGGAGTGGAGAAATGGATAAATCATATTGAGAAGACTTTTCATGTAATGCAGAGTCAGGGGAATCTTCCTCCTGATAGGTAAGTCGAGACGACTACTTGGTTTTTGGGTCCGGAACCTGCATCTTGGTGGAGACAAGAGTCTTATCAGCTGACCCTAGAGGAAATTGCGAGCTGGGAAGTGTTTAAACAGTTGCTTCAGAAAAGGTTTATTCCCTCTGAGTATATTGATCGCAAAAGCAAAAGTTTACTCAATTAAAGTAGGGGAAGATGACGGCAAATGAGTATTATAGGAGATTCATTGACTTGTCTCGCTATCATCCAGAGGTTCCTGCTAATCCGGTTGAAATGCTTCGTCGTTTCAGGTTGGGTACTAAGAAGAAATGGTGTTCTATAGTGACATCGACTCCTATGTGCCACTTACCAGGAGTTTTATGAGGTTTTACTGCGGATTGAGGACTCAGAGAACATGCCAAGTGAAAGTGAAGCTGAAGAAGAAAAGAACGGGAACCAGAAGCGAGATGAGAAAGGTAAATGTCAATCATCTCAAGAACCTCGTAAGACCCAGAGTTTTAAGAGAAGTGGTGTCAGTTCCAGCTCTTCTAGTGAAGGTTTAAGCTCTAATGTGCAGAGGAGATGTGGTAGATTTTCTAGAGGCCCGAGATTTCAGAGGCAGAGAGAATTAAGTGGTTCAGGTGCTCCTCTATGCCGCAAATGTAATAATAGGCATTTTGGGGAGTGTATGAGAGGCAGCAGTGAATGCTATACTTGTGGACAGATGAGGCATAGGGTTGCACATTGCCCTCAGAATCAGCAAAGGCCTTAACAACCTTCTTTACCACCACTTACGCCGACCCATCAAGTTTTAGGACCTAGTGGTTATGCCTAGACGGGTTATAGTGGTGCTTATCATTATTAAGGCGACGCTACTCCTTGTACTACATGGCAGTATCAGTACTCGCAGAACCCTCATTATCAGGGTGGTTACCCTCAATATCAGGGATGTTCTATGTCAGCCACATTCAGTAAGTGGATACCAGTGGTACCAGGGAGGATAGCCCCAGCAGGTAAAGATTGCTGCTAGCAGTGCAGGATCTTCGAGGCAGTCTGGTCAGCCAAGACAAGGACGAGGTATTCATGCTAATAGAGGTCGTGGTGGACGACAGCAGAATCAGGGACGTATCCATACCATGACACTGCAAGATGCTCAAAACAATCATGATTTAATCATGGGTACGTTAAATATTCTTGGTCATTTTGCTAGAGTATTGATTGATTGTGGTGCTACGCATTCTGTTGTTTCTCATACATTTGCTTAAGTGACGCAACCTCATCCTACACCTCTAGGATATGATTTAGAGTTTTCTATGCCTAGAGAGGAGAAATGTTATGTTGATCGGGTGTATCTAAGATGTCTAGTGATGGTGGAGGATGTTGTCATGTCAGTTAACCTTATTTCATTAGACATTGTTGATTTTGATGTGATTTTGGGCACTGATTGGTTACACTACAATCGTGCCAAGATAGATTGATATGGTAAGATAGTTAGTTTCCATCGTCCTGGATTACCCGAAGTTACATTTGTAGGAGAGCCTAGCGGGGTGAGGCATGATGTTATTTCTGCCATGAAAGCCAAAAGGTTGTTATCGAAAGGTTGTCAGGGATATTTGGCTCATGTGGTGTTGAATGATAATGCTCTTACTAGTGTGGAGGATGTACGTGTGGTCATGCATTTTCCAGATGTATTACCTGATGATTTGTCTGGATTACCGCTAGATAGAGACGTGGAGTTCACTATTAATTTGCTTCCAGGTACGGATCCTATAACTTTGACTCCTTATAGAATGGCTCCTGCTGAATTGAGGGAATTGGTTGATAAGGGATTTATTCAACCTAGTATTTCACCTTGGGGAGCTCTAGTTTTATTTGTGAGGAAGAAAGACGGAACGTTGAGTCTATGCATTGATTACAAGCAATTGAATTGGGTAACAATTAAGAATCGTTATCCATTGCCACATATAGACGATTTGTTTGATCAACTTTGAGGTGCATGTGTGTTCTCTAAAATTGACTTGAGGTCTGGTTACTACCAGTTGAAGATTAAAAGTCTTCGATGTCCCTAAAACAGCTTTTAGGACTCGATATGGTCATTATGAATTTCTTGTGATGCCATTCGGGTTGACTAATGCACCAGCAGCTTTCATGGATTTAATGAATCGAGTATTCCAGCCATATTTGGACAGGTTTGTCATTGTCTTCATTGATGATATTCTGGTATACTCTAAGACTAGAGCAGAGCATGCTAGACATCTTAAATTGGTATTGAAAAGTTTAAGGGAACACCAGTTATATGCTAAGTTTAGCAAATGCCAATTCTGGTTAGATCAAGTGGCATTTTTGGGACATGTTATATCAGCTCAAGGCATTCGAGTGGATTCTCAAAAAGTGGCAGTTGTGGAAAATTGGGAGCAACCTTGAACCGTCACTTAGGTACAGAGTTTTCTTGGCCTAGCAGGCTATTATAGACGGTTTGTTAAAGATTTTTCAGTTATTGCTTTATCATTGATGATGTTGACTGGACAAGAAGTTAAGTTTGAGTGGGATGAAAATTGTGAGCAAAGTTTCCAGTAATTGAAGTATTATCTCACTCATGCACCTATTTTGGCACTCCCAAATGATAGTGGTAATTTTGAGGTTTACAGTGATACTTCTTTGAATGGTCTGGGTTATGTATTGATGCAACATGGTAGGGTGATTGCTTATGCTTCGAGACAGTTGAAACCTCATGAGAAAAATTACCCTACTCATAATCTAGAGTTAGCGGCTATCATCTTTGCTTTGAAGATTTGGAGACATTATCTTTATGGTGAGAAATGTAAGATCTTCACAGATCATAATAGTCTTCAGTATCTTTTTACTCAGAGGGATTTAAATATTTGGTAGCGTAGGTGGATTGAGTTACTTAGTGATTATGATTGCACGATTGAGTATCACCCTGGTCGTGCAAATGCAGTGGCGGATGCATTTAATAGGAAGACTTCAGCTAGACTTAATGTCATCTATGATTGTTATGTTCCTATTCTTCTGGATTTGAGGTCCACTAGAGTGGAGTTAGGAGTGGAAGATCGAGAGGAAGCCGCCTTACTTGCTAATTTTCAATTCAGGGTAATTTTAATTGATCGTGTGCTTGAAGCTTAGATGAATGATGAAGAGACCCATGAAATAATTCAAGCAAGGAATCAGAGGAAGAAGAAAGATTTTAGAATTCGAGAAACTGATGGTATGCTTATGCAGGAGAGCAGAATGTATGTGCTGAATAATGCAGAGTTAAACAAAGAAATCCTTGATGAAGCGCATATTTCGGCATATGCAATGCATCCAGAAGGTACCAAGATGTATCATACCATTCGACCATTTTATTATTGGCCAGGTATGAAAAGAGAAATTGCTAAATATGTGAGTAGGTGTGTCATTTGCCAGTATGTTAAAGCAAAAAGGAAGAAGCCGTTTGGGTTGATGCAGTTGTTTCCCGTTCCACAGTGGAAATGAGAAAATATTACTATGGATTTCGTGTACAAGCTTCCTCGTACACAGAATGGCTATGATGGTATTTGAGTGATAGTTGATCGGCTCACTAAGTCAGCACATTTCATTCAAGTGAGGGAAAAATACTCATTAAGCCGATTCTGTGGAAGAGGCTACCTGGGAGATAGAAGATCGAATGAGAGAGATGTATCCAAGGTTGTTTTATAATTATTAATGGTTTGTAATTGCTGTGTAGAAATATTGAAGAAGAAATTTGTTTTTTAAGGTGGGTAGATTGTGACAGCCCGTCTCGAAATAATTATTTTTTACAGCGTGAAATTACTTATATACCCTTGGACGGTTTGTGTGGTGGTGTGGTAGGTTAGATTTTGAAACAATTAGTGCTAAGTCTTATTAATTTGGAACCAATTATGACTTAGATGGTATTTTCATTGTCTTGATTGGTGACCCAGTTTGGACCACACACACTCACCCTCTTCCCATTTCCGTTGACTTCTCTCTTTCCTCTCTCCCTCGGATTTCTGCCATTTCCGTACAACTTGTACGGACAACCCTCAAACCCTTCAACCAGTCGCAGATCGAAGACTTGAAGATTGGTTTTGTGTTCCTTGTAAGCCCAGGAACACATTGATACCCTTAGTTGGTCACGAGGACGTTGGGATCGTGAGAACCAAGAACCTCCGATTTGATGCACTGTTCATGCACACGTAAATTTGAGTTTTTGGAAGATTCTAAGGTTATAGGAAGCTTTAGATTGTCCTCATAAAGCTCGGAGAAGAAAAACCAAGCGATTTGGACGTTGGGAAGTTGAGTTGTGACGAGTTGCAGGTTTAGCCGAATTATCGAAGGATTTTTCGATGAGTTCCGTTGGTTTTAGGGCTTTTGAAAGGTATGGTTGTGTTCTATTCGTCCTAAGCTTCAATTTGGTTGAAGTTTCATGAATTTTGGTGGAAAATTGGGTGAGAAATGAAGGTTTTATCATTTTCCAATTTTTCGGTGACGGCGACGACCGGCGAGGCTCACCGGAGAAGAAAGAAGAATATTCTGTCAAAGTTGACGGAATATTCCTAAAGGAGGGTAACGGCGTCAGGTAATTTAGACGAAATATTCCTTTATTTTGACGAAATATTCCTAACGGTGGTTAGGGATTCCGTTAGGGTTCTCTGCGCGTGACGACCCGTGAGGGCTCCAAAAATTATTTTAAAAATTTGGGCGTGTTCATGGAGTTGTGTAGGTCTCGATGGTATATTTATGTACCTCATTTGAGCAATATATGAGAAGTTATTAGCCAGTATTGGTTATGTGCTTTAAATTAACGTTTTTATAGTTGTTTCGCATATAGGGGAAACTTATCCCGAGGACGAGCGCAGTCAAAGGTGATTCGGGGGCTACGACCCTTCGACATACCGGTGAGTGGGTTTTTGGTTTAAAGTATGTATTTATATGATTGGTATCTTTCCCAGAAAATGCATTTAAATGAGTTATGACTTAAATTGCTATACCAAATGATTTACATTTAGAATATGCATATGATGTTTGCATATATATATATATATATATATAATTGTGGTGCTGAGGACACTTAGGTAAGTCCCAGGTGAGTATATGAATTGTAAATGTGAATAACGGTTGTGATTAGTTGAGAAACATTGAGCTCATAAACCTGCACCTTGGTGTTAGTGATTTAGCTAGACATATGGCATAGGCCTGTTTATAATGTCACATCCCGCACCATATGCTCACATTGGATCCAAGTTAGGAGCATAGTCTTGTCATACAGACCATCATAGGTGGTTCCGACTCGTAGGTGACTAGCGATTTATCGCCCAGCTATTATGAGAGCGTAGTATTGAGCATAACTATATTACACCCAGTCTTGTCGTACATACCCTTATAGTGGTTCCGACTCGTGTGCAGTGTAGTGCCGTATAGCGATGTATCGCACAACCATCATGAGAGCGTAGCATTGAGTATAACTATATTACACCCAGTCTTGTCGTACAGACCCCTACAGTGGTTCCGACTCGTGTGTAGTGTAGTGCCGTATAGCTTCGGCTAATATGTTGCTTTCCATGAACTTATTTTCACCTGAGTTACTTATTTTGTTTTATATTTTGGCATGGCATGTTTATGCTTATGAATATGTGAAGCATGATTTGAATATATATATATATATATATATATATATATATATATATATATATATATGTATATATTTATATTCTATTTCTAGGAAAAATTATACATGTTTTTTGGCGAGGGGTTAGAGCATTTTGATAATGAAATGGTTTTGAAAAGCTTTGTTTTTGCCCACTCACACTTTCTGTTTTGTGCCCCTCCAGGTTTTAGGTACACTTGCTGTTGGTGGCATTTGATGATCTCAGCAGTTCTGACAAAATATAATATTCGTAGGACATCTTCTGGTACTGTATAACTAGTACTTGTCCTACTGGACTGCAACTAGACTTTCTACGTTTTTGTGGATGCAAATTTCTTCCTCCTTGATCTTGGACAATTTTGCACCTACAAAACAATTAACACCTTAGGTTAAGGCCAAGAGCCTCACGCGCCCACGATGAATGGGGGGGGTTTTGGCCGAAGAACCTCCGATGCCAAAGTTAGAATTTAGAGAGAAAGAGTGTTTAGAGAATTTTGGGATTTTTGCCAAAGTGTTGGAATTAGCTTTTTGGTGAGAATGGGAGTATATTTATAGGGATAGGAGGTGGCTAGGGTTTTTAGGTTTAATTTAGGTTTAATTAGCCAATTTATTTGGCTATTAAACATAAGATGAATGTTTTGGTGGTTTTTGAATTTATTGGGTAATAAAAAGGAAGAAATGGTGAAAAAGGTAGAAAAAAGTGATGGATTAGGTTTTGAAATGGGGATAGCCGGCCATGTGATGTTTTAGGGTTGAATTGGATGTATTTTGTAGTTATTTGGATATAATGGATGGTTTAATTGACAATTAATGGGTTAATTAGGCAATAAACCCATTAATTAGCCAATTAACATAATTTAAAAGGAATGTGTTTGGGAATTACCTTGTAGAAAGGATTTGATGAGATGGACTTTGAATTGTTACCTATTTTGGGCACTTCTGTCTTGGTTAAAAGAGGGTTGCCCGCTGCTTGCGCGTAGGAACCTCGTTGTACTGCAAGGGTATTTTTGTCATTTTTGTCCAAAAATCCACGTGTCGCCCTGTGAATATTTTTGGCTCCACAAATGCCCCCACACCTGTTGGGCTGCTCGCAGAAAAGGGCAGCAGGTGTAGAGATCTTCTTGCTTTAGGAAACTTAGGACTGCTTCCTATTTTGATGTAGATTCTCTCTTTAATAGGAAATTAGATCCTTCTAGGAAAGGGAAATAAATTTCTCTCAAAGCCTATTTAAATCCACCTTAAGTGGGTTATTAAATCAACTTTGGAGAGCGATTTATTCTACCCTACAAGAGAGAGATAGCTTAGAGGATATTTGTTCCCCCTCCTCTAGCAATCTTCTACATCTTGCCCGTGCAAAGGACCGTCTTTCGTTGATTTCTTCGTCTTCTTCGTGGATAGTGCTACCGCGGGGCAGCCGTCGGGGTGGTGCGGCACGTCGGCTGGCATTGGCCAGGAGTCGACTCGGCATGGGCCGATGAGGTATTGTGGCAGGGACCACTGCTTTAAGCTGCTCGACTTGGCTAGAACCAAGGGCAGCTTGTGTGGCTGGGACCTCGGATTCTGGCACTGGGGCGCAGTGTTAGGCAAGTCACATGGCTCATGTCTTTTTAGGCTTTTGGACATGACTCGAGCTAGGCTGGTGATTGAGAGAAATGAAGAGGTTGCGAACCTCATGAACTGCTGGAATGTTGGGTTGAACTTCCCTGCTAGGTACCACGAATGAAGTTGGCTACTTTAACTCTTTTCGTCAGGAGAAACGTGGGCTGTTCCCAAAAGATGAGGGGAATAGGATCAAAGCGGATGCACTGGCTCGTCCAATCACTGTTGTGGATCCTGCTGCAAGTGAAGGTGGGAAAATGGATCTTCTCTGCTTGCTCAAGAGATGCCGGCTGAGAAAAAACCAAAGACTTCTTTCGCTGCTCATGAGGGTCCGTTTGCTACCAAGAGGTATGTGATTGACATGACTTCTTCCAATGGGAAGAAATGTAAGGCTGCTAGATCTGAGCATGTGGCGTCTTCCATGTTGAGAATGGCTAGTACAATTGTGGATAAGATTACTCAGCGTAAAGGTTTTATCATGCCCCCAGTGCCGAAGTCTGTACCAGGACGTTCTTTGGGAGCCAAGTCCGGTTCACCTTTGTAGAGACTTGCTATTATGAAGAGTGGTAAGGTGGACTCTGCTACTAAAGTGGCGCCAAAGCCTGCTCCCTTTGCTGCTGAGATTGAATCGCCTCAGATTCAAGATCTTAAGCTTGCAATTTCTGAGCTTCGTTTTGCTACTTATGCTAAGAAGAGAGTGGATGAGCTGTAGAGCGTCCGTGTTGGTCTGCTTAAGAAGAATGAGCAACTGAAGGGTGAGAAGGATGGGCTTGAGGTTTTAAGACCTTCTCTATTTCTCCGGAAGACTTGCTTGCTTTTACTTTTAAGGCTTCCATTGGTGAAGTAGTTGGAGAAGTTAGTGCCCAGACTGGGGCAGCCAGGGGTGAAGCGTCGAATGATGCCGCTGCTAAGAGCGTTACGGCTGTTGAAGGTGTGGTGACCGAGTAGTCGTGGGATGTCCAAGCTGCTGTAGTGTAGTATTTTAGGTAGCCTTTAGGATTTTCTTTGTTTTTCCTTATAGCTTTTGTTTTGCTTGAACTCCTTCGGCCTTTGCTAGTTGTTTAAAAACATGTTTTCCTTCGTTTTTCTTCATCTTCACTTCTTTTGTTCATGCCCTAACCTTTAGACTTGATAGACCAGTGGCAGGCATGCTACTTTTTTATAAGCAAACAAACTCGCGTAGCCTATGCAGCCGTAGGTGTTGGTGTAGAACTTTGCAAAGTTGTTAGCCATAGGGTTGGCAGCCGGATGCCTTACTTACAGAAGCAGACAAGTCCGCGTAACCACTAGGCTGTTAACCTTGACTTTCTTCAATTCCGTAGGTTGCGTAGCAAGTATCACAACACTTTAGGACTTGGTGTAGGTTGTTCCGCGCTTGGCAGAGGTGAAGCTTATCGACTACGTAGCATGTCGGCAGTGGATAAAACTTCGTATATGCGCGCTAGCTTGTTTAACCTTTCACAAGAATGTGCGGTTGTATAAGTCTAGTGCGGCTTCACTGCTCGAAAGGCAAGCCGTAGGCAGTCTTCCGGAATCCGTAGGCTACCTTAGTGCACTCGATAGTAGCTTTAGGATTCCAGGGCAGCCGTCCATCGGATGTACTGCGTAATGTGCCCTCTCCGTCTCTAGGGCCTGGTTCCCCACGGATTAGGCCAAGAGACCCAAAATCCTTCAGTTAGCTAAGCCTTGAAAAAGACCATTGCGGCTACTTCTAGGAATCCCGGCGCAAGCCATCGTGCATCTAGTTATACTAGGGCAGCCAGGCTCATCCACGTTTGGATATTCGGAGTGTAAAGTTTATCCTCCCGTCTTGGAGAGCTGACCCATATGGGTGTCGGAGAATTGGTTTACCCTCTCGCACTGGAGAGCATGGTTGGTCCCTCGGGGGGCGCAATTCCTGCGATGAGTCCCTAAGAAGGGCGCAGTCTTCTTTTGAAGTGCAGGAGTGATTAGTTGTTGTAAGCATGCAGCCAAGCCAAGTTGTGATTACTTCTAAATTCCTCATTGAAAAACGAGTGAAACGAACGAGAACTTTAGCTGTAAGGTAGGAACTACATAACAACTGGATAGTCCTCAGCTTGTGAGGTGGTGCCCGTTGAGCTTATTGAGTCTTCAGGTTTTGATGTAGCAGGAGGTCACACATGGTACTTCTTCAGATTGTAGGCCATCCATTTCTTTTCAATCTTTTTACCGCTTCATGGTGGTGAGGGTGTAATTACTCTTGCCCCCTACTCTGCTGATCTTGTACGGACCTTCCCAGATGGGATCCATCTTTTTGGAGCCTTCTCTGCCGGCAGTGATGAAGGCTTTTCTGCGTCGTCGACATGCAAATGCCAGAAGTTTCCATCGGGTGGAGTAGGCGCAGCTAGAGTGTGCTCGGCTACTTCTGAGGCATCGTTGGGCTGATCTGTTGCGTCACCTAGGCTCGGCGTGAAGACGCAGTAGGGAGCTGTGGAGATGGGGCCATGTCATACGCAACAGGAGATGCTCAACTGCCGGTATTGGGCCACTCTAGAGTTGAATCATTGAGCAAAGGTCGGCTAGGGCCGTGTGATGCGCAGCAAGAAATGGTACTCAACTGCCGGTACATGTTGCTCCTATGTAGAATCTTTTAGGGTGACGAGGACAAAACTTGCTTTCGAGTGTGTCCTTCCAGTGTTGCGTTCGTCAGAAAACTTTACATCCGCCAGGGTCTACGCCTTTATCGTCGCGCGTCTGGATTGGGCAGAATAGTACGTCATTAGGATGATTGCATGCGTTTGAAAGTAAAACTTGTGCTTCTGGGTTGCAACAACTATCGCCAAAGTTAGCTTTTGAATTTTTAATAACATCGAGGAGAGCTTTTGAACTGTAGAATACAGGTAACTGTGGAATACAGGTAGTCGGGCCCCCATCTCTTCTCGCATGATGGTAGAGCTTATTGCTACTTTAGATACCGTCAAACATGTGAATAAGTCATCCGCTGCTTCTAGGGAGGTGATGTCGGGTACTTCTTCAAGTCCTTGAATGTGCATTGGCGAGCCTCATCCCAAAGTGCATACTTCTCTGCCAAAGCAAAAGAGTCTGCCAGAGTTAGATCTTCTTTCATGATCAATTTTCCGAATAACGGGTGGTCTGCTGGAAGTCCTTTTTGGAAGGCTGCTCTAGCTATCGAGTTGTTGCATCCGACTATTTTTGCCTTCTCTACTTTGAACCTCCTCACATAGTCGCGAAGTGACTCCTTTGGGTTTTTCTTGACGTTGAACAAATGATCAGATTTCTTTTTGATCGAGCGATAGGATGAATATTCTTTGGTGAAAACCAAAGAAAGTTCGTAGAAATTCCGGATGGATTGTGGCGGCAGGGTGTAGAACCAATCTTGCGCCTCGCCTTGTAGAGTGGTGGCGAATATCTTGCACATAAGCTCATCGTTGTTTCGATAAAGGATCATTGCGCTTCGGTAGCGCTTTAAGTGTCTCTCCGGGTCTTCATCCCTTTTGAAAGATGTGAAATGTGGCATGATGAACTCTTGTGGAGGCTCTGCCTGCTCGATCTCGTCCGTGAAGGGTGACCTGCTTATGTTGGTCATGTTCCATCGTAGTGCCTCGTCGGTGACCTCGTTGCGTTGGAAATCATGCAATCGCTTGGTCAAGAGTCTCTCTACTTCTTCCTGAATTTGCCTTTGTTGGGGTAGCGGAGCTTTCGGCTGCCCCCAGCCATGACTTGCTGGTCTAGACTGCTCTTCCATGTGTTGGCTCGTCTACGCCGCAGATGCAGTGCATGTGGTGCGTTCCTAGCAGGCGAGCGAGTTCTTCCCAGGCTGCTGGTTGAACTTGAGCTGGATTGAGTGACTGCCTCTCTCCGTCCGTCGTGCTGCCTACTCTGATGTGAGGTGGATGATGCTCCTTGTGGGCTTAGCCGCGAATGAACACTTTGTCCGGAAGGTTGCTCATGTTGACTATCGGAGTGTGACCCCAACCGTGAATGTATGTTCATCCGTGGGCCTAGTCGAGAGTACACGCTCCTCCGCGCGCTAAGACGAGAGTATACGCTATCTCGGGGGCCCAATCGGGAATGTACACTGCCTGAACGTTCGGCTCGTGGCTGGTCGAATGGCTGCTTGCCGGGACGCTGCTGGAAAGGTTCGTCTGCCCTTGTCCTACTTCGGGATACCTCGTCCGGGGCACGTTGGATCCCGATGCGTTGCAAAAGTTGATTCACCAAAGTTGTCTGTTGTGCAAGGGCGCTCATCAACTCTATGACTTGTCGAGACAAGTGTTGTTCGCCATTTGGATTGGAAGAGCTTGGAAGGAATGCGCCTCCTTGGGCAGTGGAAATGTGGTAGACTCCGGGCGCGAGATTTGAATTGGGAAATGTCAAATCCGCGAAAAAATATGGTGAGAATGCCCCCGGCTCGATGATAGGTCCGGATGGTTGAGATAGTCTTGGGTCGACTTGGGCTGCTTGGAAAGCCACTGGAGCATGATGGGCCGTGAGAGTGGGCTGCTCGTCGGGAGCAGGCTGGGTCACGAGAGCAGGCTGCTCGGCAGGAGCAGGTTGGGCCGTGAGAGTGGGCTGCTCGACGGAAGCAGGCTGAACCACGGGAGTGAGCTGCTCGTCGGGAGCAAGCTGGGTCACGAGAGCAGGCTGCTTGGCAGGAGCAGGCTGGGCCACAGGAGTGGGCTGCTTGACGGAAGCATGCTGGACCACGGGAGTGGGTTGCTCGTCGGGACAGGCTGGGTCACGAGAGCAGGCTGCTTGGCAGGAGCAGGCTGGGCCACGGGAGTGGGCTGCTTGGCAGGATCAGGCTGGGCCACCGGTGTGGGCTGCTCGACGAAAGCAGGCTGGGCCACGGGAGTGGGCTGCTCGTCGGGAGCAGGCTGGGTCACGAGAGCAGGCTGCTCGGCAGGAGCAGGTTGGGCCGTGAGAGTGGGTTGCTTGACGGGAGCAGGCTGGATCACGGGAGCAGGCTGCTCAATGCGCGGTGCATGTGAATGCGAGGCTTGGGCTTGGGTCCACGTAAACTTAGATGGCACGGCTTGGATCGTGGTCTTGGTACCGTGAGCCTTGGATGGCACGGCTCGGGCCGTGGTGAAGGCTCCATGGACCTCGCCACGAATGGCTACCGAAGTAGCCACCGCGGTGGTTCCCATGGTGGCCGTGGTGAAGGCACCATGGACCTCGCTGCGGGTAGCTACCGAGGTAGCCACCACGGTGGTTCCCATGGTAGAAGCTTGTGGTGATGATGCCGCTCCCCTTATTGTCGCATTTTGCCTCACGGATCTCCGGGCCGTGGTGAAGGCTCCATGGACCTCGCCACGAGTGGCTACCGAAGTAGCCACCGCGGTGGTTCCCATGGTGGTCGTGGTGAAGGCACCATGGACCTCGCCGCGGGTGGCTACCGAGGTAGCCACCACGGTGGTTCCCATGGTGGAAGCTCGTGATGATGATGCCGCTCCCCTTATTGTCGCATTTAGCCTCACGGATCTCCGCAATCCCATTTCTTGAACATTAGAATTTTCACTTGTGGAATTTTCTAAATTTCTAGCCATTATATTTTGCTTATACGTTTTATCAAAGAACCTTTGCAAGTAAAAAATTCTAATAATAAGAACGTATGAAAAATATTCAAATGGACTAGAAAATAAAGAAAAAACCTTTTTGTGCGAGAGTCTTCTACGAGTATGGATTTCAACTCTCAATGAAAGCACCAATTTGTGGATGCAAATTTCTTCCTCCTTGATCTTGGACAATTTTGCACCTACAAAACAATTAACACCTTAGGTTAAGGTCAAGATCCTCACGCGCCCACGATGAATGGGGGGGCTTTGGCCGAAGAACCTCCGATGCCAAAGTTAGAATTTAGAGAGAAAGAGTGTTTAGAGAATTTTGGGATTTTTGCCAAAGTGTTGGAATTAGCTTTTTGGTGAGAATGGGAGTATATTTATAGGGATAGGAGGTGGCTAGGGTTTTTAGGTTTAATTTAGGTTTAATTAGCCAATTTATTTGGCTATTAAACATAAGATGAATGTTTTGGTGGTTTTTGAATTTATTGGGTAATAAAAAGGAAGAAATTGTGAAAAAGGTAGAAAAAAGTGATGGATTAGGTTTTGAAATGGGGATAGCCGGCCATGTGATGTTTTAGGGTTGAATTGGATGTATTTTGTAGTTATTTGGATATAATGGATGGTTTAATTGACAATTAATGGGTTAATTAGGCAATAAACCCATTAATTAGCCAATTAACATAATTTAAAAGGAATGTGTTTGGGAATTACCTTGTAGAAAGGATTTGATGAGATGGACTTTGAATTGTTACCTATTTTGGGCACTTCTGTCTTGGTTAAAAGAGGGTTGCCCGCTGCTTGCGCGTAGGAACCTCGTTGTACTGCAAGGGTATTTTTGTCATTTTTGTCCAAAAATCCACGTGTCGCCCTGTGAATATTTTTGGCTCCACAGTTTTGATTAGGTGTATTTACACTTGTATCTCATTCTTAGCACTTTCTGCTTATTAGTGCACATTAATTAGCGTTCGGTTTTTATTTATTCGTATATTTCATATCCTTATCGCTTCCACACTGTCCACATGGCTACGTCACCATCACGTGACGGCCAACACGCCTTGGTTTTAGGTCGAGGTGTGTCAGTAATGATGTCACAAACATTTCTTAGACAAATAATAATCTTAAAAATTAAACCATAGTTCCACCGTTCATGTTTAATAGAAGAAATAACAATACAAGGTAGCAAGTGGCCCTTTACCACAGTGGTGGAAATGAGTTTTTTTTTTTTTATATATAAGATACTGCTAGTCTAATTCTTTTTTGAAATAATTGCCTTTTGTAATTTTTAGTTTTTTTTTAATAAAAGTATCTTGGGCCAAAACGGCAACGTTTTGGCCAAGTAATATTTAAAAAAATAATAAGAGTGAAAGGGTGAGGAAGTAGCACAAGTGCTGCACAGATAACATCCCTTGCCTTTTGCGCAAATCCAAGCTTGCTCGCTGCCCAATGGCCAAAACTTCTCCTTAAGGCATTTTATCAAGCAGTTAGAGGGCATGTATGAAAGACAACTCTAACCTTCAAAGGTGCAGCACCCAAGTCATCTATGAATATTCACCAGAGTTTAGAGGATCAGCTGACCCCGCTTGCCCCTAAATAGGTTCGCCCCTGGATGAGGTCTTAGGTTTAACTTTCGTTGATTGCAAATTTAATTTCAATTTATTATAACTGGCTCATTATGTAGCTTAACTCACATATCCTAATTTAAATGTAAGTATATCATTGTATAAAAAAAATGTATGCAAAATAGATTTTCTTTTTAGCTTTTCTAATGAGTTATTTTAATGTGTTACAAATAATAATTATATTTATTTGAGAAAGAATGACATTTTACATGTAACAAATCAAATAATATAAATTTAAAATTACAACTTAATCAAATTTGAATTTATCTTGGATTCATATTACGAAATGACAACTTCAAGTGTTACTTCTCAACTCAATTGGAATACAGCAAAGTCCACTCGAATTTGCATATGGATTGAACTAGAAACCGAAGCTCGAAACACAGGGATTAAACTTGGAATGGAACTTCAAATCCCCAAATCTTGTTCGAATTGCAAACTATATAATTAACCCAATAATTGATTATTGATAAATTATTAAGGGTAATTAAGCCTTGAGTTTGATGAACACATTAGTTTTAGTATGGTGAGTTGTTTTATATTATTGTATAAAGTCATTAAATGCTGCTGGGCCTTTCTTGTCCTTAAATCTACAGACTACAGCTCAGCCATGGCCAGTCCAATAGGAGGCAGATTGTTTGCCTTCTCTTGTTATGATGTCATTCTCATCCCTTTCTATTTGTACGATTGTTTTTAAGTTACGTTAATATTTTATATTGATTTTTTATAGAGATAATATGATAAAAAACAATAGAAATATAAAATATTAAAGTGACTTAACTATGACCGCATAAATAAAAAAAGATAGAAAAGGCACCATAGCAAACAATCTGCCTCCAATCCAATATACATGGTTCTTACAGTGCTGCTCTCTGCATGCATGCATGGAACCTGGGAATTTGATATTGTTTTCTAAAATAGCAGCATTATTGTTTTGTTTTGTTTGAATAATAGTACTCTTTGTTTTGTTCTCATAAAAAAATAGCAAATATTTATTTTGTTTAATTTTGTGGTCTTGCTCTTCGATGCTGATGCATGCTGAGATTTTAAGCAAATGACACGTCGTTCCTAGGTAAGCTAAGGTGTCATGAACCAATGTTCCAGGCCTGCATTGGTGACATTTAAACTTGTCAGAGATTCAAAATTTTCTTGGTTTACGAAGGGTTTTAAATTTGAATTGAATATCAAAGTGCGCATATCACAATGAACAAATAAGACTAACAAAATAAGAAATATTATTAATCAAACGAGAATGCTGGAACAGCTACAAAACCTTAGGAGACTACATTGTGAATAACTTGATTCCTCAAACTAAATTACAAGCTCTATTTATAGAGCAATAAACCTAAGAAACCTAATGCGTAAATGCCAAAAATACCCTACTACAAAATCAAAACAAATATCTAATTAATTTCCTAAATAAACCTAATAAATTCTAACACCTCCCGTCAAACTCATGGCGGTACACGACATGAGTTTGCCAACAAGCAGATGTGGATGCAAGCCTCCAAATTCCAATGTCGATGTCGATGTCAATACCAATACCGATACCGATACCAATTGCGAGCTTCCAAACAAACCTGAGCAAATAAACAAAAAACATATATTTCCTTTGCCCGTGTGGGCCTCAAAAACTCTAAACAATTTTTTTTTCCTTCTTTTTTCTCTCTTCTTCTGGGCGAAGAGGTGCAACATCGCACCTTCTTCCTTCTTTTTCATTTCCATGGGTTTTTTTTTATCTCTTTTATTTTTCTTTTCCTTGCAAACAATCAATACCAAATAACAAATCTAAAACGAAAACACAAACAGCGGAAGATGACGGAAACAAAACTGATACAAACAAATTGATACCAACGAGAACGGATTGAACCCTAAGGATCGAATCGGCTCTGATACCGAGTTGAATATCAGAGTGCGCATACCACAATGAACGAACAAGACTAACAAAATAAGAAATATTATTGATCAAACGAGAATGCCGGAACAACTACAAAACCCTAGAAGACTACATTGTGAATAACTTGATTCCTCAAACTAAATTACAAGCTCTATTTATAGAGTAATAAACCTAAGAAACCCTAATGCGTAAATGCCAAAATTACCCTACTACAAAATCAAAACAAATCTCTAATTAATTTCCTAAATAAACCTAATAAATTCTAACAGGGTTAGGGTAATATTAAGGAGATTAAATTTTTTAAATCAAATGATGTAGTTGTAGATAATTGAATTATTAAGTGTCAATAAACATGTTTATTTCTTATTGATGAAACATTATTCAGTTTGCAAATTTAGTTTAAAATTTTGGTCTTCCTAACATTATTCTTTAATTTGTAAATTTTTTATCATGCTACTATGTATTGGCATGCACCAGATAAAAGGAGCATCGGATGTTTAATTAAGGGTTTTATATTTTTAAAAGTAAACACATGCGTATCCCTTAATAAAAATTCAATTATGTATATTAATTCTGATTACAAATAAGTAAATAGTTCTAGAAACAATAGGCCCTCATAGTACAAGCCTTTTACCTATATTTCCACTATCCACCGCAACTTCCACAAACCTTGCATTTTCACATGCAAAAGGTTTAAAAAGTCAACCAGCATGGGATACCATTTGGCTGAAATGAATTGAAATGAAACGCAACCTTTACCTATTATATATCCTAAACCAGTGTCTCTCATACTTTCAGTTGTACTAGTATTATCACTGAACTCAGATGCAAAAAAATCAAATCAATTGTAACGAAATCACCAAAGCAAACTCTTAAAACGATAAACACGCATAAGAACACAAGATAACTTACAGTGATTTGGTTAATTGTTTCTATGTCCACTCTAGTGATTAAATTACATCGAGAAATGTCACTAAAAACTAAAAAACAAGAACACTATTAGGGTGCGTTTGTTGTACCGGACTATCTCGGACTGGATTAGCTTTAGGGACTAACCAGGACTGGCTTAGACTAGATTAAGCTGGACTAACTTAGTAAAGCGTTTGATGCAGTGTCGGACTAAAAAGCTGGATAATAACAAATTCTAATATCATATTATTTAATTCATATTTATTAATATTTTATATTATTTAATACATATTTAGTATTATTTTATTCTTACTACTATCTGGCTTTTTCATTCTAGAAACCTCCCATCTTTACTCCCAATTCTTTTCCGCTAATCCCCCATTTTCTTCCTTATTTTGCTCTGTCCCTCTCCCTCTGATTCTTCCAAATTTTTATCACTCGCTTCATCTCCATCTTTTTCTTCGTATTTCTTTCCGTTCATCTTCCTCTTTTCTTCCTAATTTTTCTGGGAAGCAATTGGCGAATCAAAACCCAAATCAGAGTCTAAGTCATCTGGGTACTCATGGGTCTGCTTCTCCGGTGTCAATGGTGAAGGTCTGCGATCAGGGAGTCTGGACTAGGTGCAATGTGATTAGAGTGATTGCTGTGCGTTTCAGACGCACAAAGATTTTTGTAAAAAAAAAAAATTTGGCTTTTTTGTTTAGAATTTTGGATTTTGATCTGGTTTTGAAAGTGGAAATATTGCAGAATTTTTTGCCTATTTTGCTTCGAATTTTGCAGGATCTGGATTTGGAAATGGTAGATGAAAGGGGCGAAGCAGGGGCATAGTTTATATATTGGACCTGGGTTCCGAATCTTGTGAGGGACAAGTAGATGGGAGGGGCGAAGCGAGGAGGGACCAAGCAGGGAGGAGTTGGCTTAGCAGTCCGGCAGATTTTGGGGGGTTTCGCTAAGACCCTTTAGCGAAGTGCCTAGTCCCATTTAGTCGGGACGAGTCTCATTAAAGCTTGTCCCGGTTTGTATCAAACACAGGACTAGACTACCCCTTAGTCCAGTCCAATCTAGTGAAAGTTAGTGAGTGCAAACAAACGCACCCTTAGTTTACAAGAAAACCCCTTAGGCTGTGTTTGTTTGACTTCATTAGCTCTCACTAGACTAGACTAGATTAAGGATTAGAGAAGTCCGGTGTTTGTTTCTGACAGGGACTAGTTTTAGTGGGATTAAGGTTCACTCACCTCTACTAAGGGGTTCGCTAAAGGGGCTTAGCGAGACCCACCAAATACCATGGGACTGCTAAGACCATCTCCCTTGCATCCTCCATCTCCAACTCCTCGTCATCTTCGACTGCATCATCTCTGGGTTTTCTGAAATAGAGGGTTCTGGGTTTTTCGGATTGGATTGGTGTAATTGAGGAAGAGGGAAGAGAGAGAGAGAGAGTTCGATGAAGAAGGGTCTTTTTCATCTGGGGTCGGTGAAATTGACAAACAGACCAGGTTTGTTTTGCAAATGGAAATTTCATGAAAGAGGATTGGGTTTTCGAATTGAGGTTGGGTTTTTTCTGGGTTGGATTTGAAGAGGAAAGAAAACAAATGAAAAGAAAGAAAGATTATGGGTTAGATTAGAAGAGAAAGCAAAGGAAAAGACGAGAAAATACAGGTTTGATTTTTTCTGGTTTTGAACTAGGAGGAATTCTGGGGTGCGAAGAACAGAAAGCAAGAACAAAAGTGAGAAACGGAAGAGAGAGAGTAAAAAAAAAGGGGGTAATATTAATAACAGTAAAATATTAGTCCGGTGTAATATTAATAATAGTAAAATGTTGATTATTTTTAGGATCTGGGTTATCTGAAACAAGTGTGATGTGGATTTTCTAAAATAAGTATGATTGTTAGCTTGGAAGTTCATGAGTTCAATTAGAAGTTTTCATAACTAGTAATTAAAAATAAAAATTTAGTCCTACCTAGTCCGGTACTGCACCAAAAGTGTCACAATTCCAGTACTGCTTAGTCCATGCCAAGCCAATCCAACTTAGTTCCTGAAGTTAATCCAGTCCGAGATAGTCCGGTGCAACAAACAGACCCTTAGAATTTAAGGGCTAGTTTGGTATTGCTGTGTTTTGAAAAAAAATTGCTTCTGTTGTGCTGTGAGAATAAGCAGCTATGAAATAAAGCAGCAGAGTGTTTAGTAAACTTTTTTGTAAAAGTGCTTTTGGAAAAAAATAGCAGTATTATAGTGTTTGGTAATCTTTTATGTAAAACAGCAATGACAGTGTGAAATGATAAAAAATGGTATAATACTAGATGTGCCATTAATTTAATTTTCTTCACAGATAAAGGTGAATTACTAAATATATTTTATTTTTAAAAGAAAAATATTTATAAACTTTATCTTATATAATCCAACATTTAATAAGAAATCATAATCCAACGTTTAACAATAAATCATAATCCAACATCAACACATAATCCAACATTTATGCTGCTTCATGTTTTCAACTTTTTTTCAAAGCTTATTTTTGCTGCTTCACGTTTTCAGTTTTTTTTTCACCCAAAACTGTGAAAATAAGCTGTTTTTAAGTGTTTACCAAACACTTTTTTAAGCTCAGTTTTTTTTATACCCACTTTTTAATAAAAAAACTTCAGTATCAAACCAGTACTAAACCTGAAGTCTTAATACCAAGCACGCTCCCCTCATAACACTCAAACTTTCTCTTGTAATTCTTGTTTAGTGCCAGAAATGAAACAAGAAACATAAAACCTTTAGGAGAAACCCCAAAATTTAAATTCTTTATCGCAATATACAACTAGTCGGTTAGCTAGGTCAACCAATCACACCACGAATCCTTCAGACCTTGAAGCCCCTAAAGGCGACGACGAATCTTTCTCTCAGTGAGAATAAAAAGAAAAAGGAATTGGTTGCATGGGTAAGTTACTAAAGGTGTTTTCCCACGTGAGGGGTAGTACTGTTTAAGAGGAGTGTTGTTGAAGAATGCAATTTCACCTCAGAAGCTTAACAAAAGAAATCACAACTTATATTAAATGATTCCATTTTTAATAGAATCGAAGTCTTTTGTGACGTGATTAGTAATAGCTAGACTGCTGCTTTGACTTTAAAATCTTGACAGCCTAACCCCACTTCCAACTCACAAGAGCAACCCCAAAAAAAAAACACAAGGAGAGAGTTAAGAAACATGCCAGGTGAAGTTAAAACTACTATAAACTGGAAGAAGCAGCAGCAGCTGTGGGGTTATTTTCCTGGAACCATCCACAAATTAAAGAGATCTATGCCCTACATATTCCCAGTTCATGTTTTTCTTATCTCAATCATGTTCTCATTGAGGTACTCCCTTATCTTGTTGGTCACATGTTATGTGTACATCACTAATGTGTAAAAAGTTGATACTTCATGCATTGTTCAATCAAGTTTTCCGAATAATCCACCAGATAAATGACGATAAAAGAAAGTTTCACAAGAAAATTTGGGCACAGGACAACTCACAGATCCAATAATTGTGCAAGGTCCTCGATGGGTAGGCCATTCACTCTTCAACATTTTTGTGTTCTGTCATATGACATTACAACCAATTTTGGTAGGCAAAAATGGAAAAGTAAAATTTCTTGTCTTCTACTACACAGCACAGTCATTTAAAATATATATATATATGTGTGTGTGTGTGTGTATCTTGAACTATTTTGCAGCTTTTTGTGCCTCAGCAGAAAAAATAGGACTTTGTTTTGTCTTATGATTGCTAGATGGTTTGCATGGATTGCTGATTTTTGTTCTGATAAGCCCTCTTTTGATAATTTGTATTCCTTCCATGATATATATATATATATATATTAGTTTAGAGACTTTTTATTTTTATACACGTGATACTGTGGAGGAGGAATCGAACATGTAGCTTCAAATGTCTGATTAAATATCTTTTGCACAACCATACCAAAAAACCCTTTACAAAGAAAATAGGAAAAGAAGAAGCATAAATTAATCAAAGGATAATTATACATCCCTCATTTATGAGAATAATGACTATAAGCATCATAATTGGACCGTTCATTCTCTTTATTATCATTTAAAAATTAAATTTAGAAAAATTTGTTCAACTTGGAGACTGTTTAATCATTCTTATGAATAAAAAAAGATTATGGTTCATCACAAAGATGCTACTTGTTATTGTAATCATTGATTTGGTCAATAGATGTCTAAACAGTCACCAAACCGAATGAATTTTTCTAAAAAATAATCATAAAATATATTAAAAAGAATAAATTATTCCGATTATTCCTATTGTGCAGTAAAATGATACCACGTTAGTGTCCTCCTTTAAAAAAAAAAAAGGCTATCCACACATAAATTGCTTGGACTTAAAAAACCATCATTGCCTTGGAAGATTTGGACCCAGAAACAGAAAAGAGTTTTGGGCCTGGAAGAGTATTGTAACGGGCTGTTTCGTTGACGTGAGCCAATGGGCTTATACTATGTTGCTATTTCAGCTGGATTTGAAGATGAATTCATGGTTTTCATCGCTACTTTTCACTTGCATAATTATGAATAATACTTGCATTTTCTTTACCATATAAATTTCATAATCGGAACAGTGAGTTGAACAACAGATGAGAACTTGGGAGTACAATGGGAGCAGAAAGTTGCAGTTTTTGGATCAGTTGGAGGAGGAAAATCATCACTTTTATACGCCATATTTGGAGAGATGCCGAAAATTTCAGGAACACTGAGTTAAAAAAGTTGAAAATGTTCACCTTCTGTCATGGACTCATGGACCAAGTTTTTCTTTTTCCAAAAATTTTGAGTTGCTTACTATTTTCTTGCTTGCAGACAGGTTGATTTTTTCGGAACAATTTAGCCTAGTTTCTCGGACTTCTTGGATACAAAGCGGGACAGTTGCCGATAACAGACTCTTTAGGATGTCAATGGACACAAATAAATTTGAGAAGACCATAAAAGCTTGTGCTTTGGATAAAGACATTAACAGTTTTGATCATGGTGGCGGCTTAACATGAGTGGAGAACAGAAGCAGGGGAAGCAGATGGCACGAGCTGCTTATAGCGATGTTGATATCTATCTCCTTCATGGTCCCTTTAGTGCAGTGAACTCGCATGCTGCCATAATTCTATTTCCCGATGAAAGACAAACTTAAAGGTTTTATGAAGCATGAAACCTGATTTTGGTCTCCTTGCAGGATCAGTTTACTCAATTTAATGACGGATACTGGAATCTGTCATGGATCCTCTAGCAAAGAAAACTGTAATTCTGGTGACTCATCGAGTTGAATTTCTCTCAGAAGTTGATACAACTTTGGTATGTATATTTTATTTCCCGGCGATGCAAGATGGACAAGTATTCAATTCGAAAACTATGAGTTTCTTGACTATTGGAACATCATGCAGTAACAACACTAGGTCCTTCAAGTTATCAAAGCCAAGGAGGATCTTTCGATGGAGATACGGTTCAGCCAGAGGAGCCTCATGCGGCTTACTTCATTGCAAGTAACAGTGAAAAACAAGTGAGGATGATATATTTCACGCAATTCTAGTTTCTTCATTTATAAAACAATTTCCATGTCATGCGGCTTCCTTTTCATACATATATAATATCACATATCCCAGCTTCTCCGAATTCATGCATTTTGAGTTGATTATTTTAATTGTATATATATATTTTTTCTGTTTGATTGCTGGAAAAACCATATATGTATGCAATGAAAAGAGAAAACCTAATATACATGCAATAGATTAGCTAATATACATGCCTTTTTAACCAGTGAACAGGAAGTTTGGATATTTTACTTCAAATAATTGAAAGGGGATTGGCTAAATTTAACGAGTTTCTATTGTTTAGTAATATATACCCTGTGGTCAGTGAGAATTCAAGAATTGTACTTTTTTATTGGAAATATATTTGTGTTTAGTTCTCCATTGTCATTGTTTGGTTAATTAAGGTATTTTGTTGCTTTATTACCGCATTGCATATTATAATGATTTGAATGGATTTTGTTAAGTCCTGAATGGTTTTTGTTACTGCTACTGCTTCCAACATGCTAGTAATTAGAAATGGGAGACGAACAACAATAAATTGAAAAAGTGAAGGCCAACATCGATTATAGAGCTTGGACTGTAGAAGAGAGCAAGGTGTTGTTACAATTATTCGTTGGGATGTGAATTTTTGTGTTTGAATTTGTTCATCTCGTTGGGGTAATGATTTCAGATTATCATGGTAGTTGTGCTGATTTTGTTATTTGTATGCTTCCATTCGCAGAAAACTATGAGTGCTTTGTCATAGTTAGAATTGGCTTCTTTGGCTGAAGCATCTAAGAAGTTGGAGCCCCTGAGATAAGCTATTGTGCATAGCTTGCTTTAGCATAGGAATAAGAATGTCAGGCTTCTAATGGCCAGTTGTGTCACTAAAATGTTTTAGCTTCTAATGGCCCTTTGTGCATAGCTAGACCATGTTTGATTTCACTGTATGCTCATGATTTGAAAGACGCTTACACTCCTAGTTTGTTTCTTAACATTTTTAAACTCATTATTAGCACTTTCATGGAGCTAGCTAAACATGCTCTATTTTTATGTTTTACCAAGTTACAAGTATATGAAATCAGTGTCCCTAAATTGTTTAAGTGCAATTCGACTTTCTCTTTTGATTTTCTTTTTCTGGGTAATAAATTTCAACAATAACAAGTAAACCAATCGGAATTTAGTGTGCTTGAGTTTCTGTGATATATTTGTTATTGTCACTGATTAGTTAGCTATGAAATTATGATTTGATAATTGGTGTTGTGTGTATATAGGTTAATCATTTGTTGGTCATGGTTTAATTATGGTGTGTGTGTGTGTGTACATATTAATTGTGGTGTGTGTGTATATAGATTAGATGATGGTTTCGACGTAAAAAATTCATGTTGGTGGTGTTTGGGTGTGTTGTTAACTTCTTTATGATTTTGTTTATTTGGTTGGGTAGTTTATATAACGTCTCCATCAAGCATGGAAGTGGAAGGTGGGGAAGAAATGGAAGTGGACGAAGTGGAGGAAGAAATGGAAGTGGAGCAAATGGTGGAAGAACAAATTCAAGAAGAAGAAGAAACTGATGAAGAAGAAATTGAGGAAGAAGAACTTTATGAAACTATTAAATATTTATTGATGGCAATTCAAGCTGTAGTCCACGTGCTAAAAGAGTTTATAATTACATTTGGACAACCTATTGAACGTCCTTTAAATCGACGATTAATTACTATAGAAGGATACAATTATATACATAAAGTATTGAAAGAGGACCACCTAGAGGATTTCCAGCAAAGGTATAGAATGTATCATGATGTGTTTGTGAAGTTATGCTCTAATATTAGAGAAAAAAAACAGTCTTACGAGATACAAGATTTATTTGCATAGAAGAAATGCTTGCAACAATTTTGCTTATTGTTGGACATAATAGTAGATATTGTCTACTACGTGATACGTTTGGCCGATCACAATGGACTGTCAATAGAAATTTTAACAAAGTTTTAAAGGCCTTGAACACAATAGCACTAGAGATGATGGCCAAACATGGATTATAGTGCCATCTAAAAGAAGGGAAAGTACGAGATTTTACCCTTACTTGAAGGTACGTATAGTGTGTCATTTTTATTTTTATTTTGTATCATTCTAATTTATTCCAAATGATAAACTTAACACTCTTTTAGGATTGTATTGGAGCTATTGATGGCACACATATCCCATCATCAGTGTCCGGATGCGATATAAGCAGTTATTGTAATCGTAAGGGTGTCATATCACAAAATGTATTAGCTGCTTATAACTTTGATTTGGAATTCATGTACATCCTTAGTGGGTGGGAAGGATCGGCTCATGATTCAAGAGTACTAAATGATGCTTTGACAAGAAGGAATGGACTTAAAGTGCCACAAGGTATCAAATTATTATTTATCATTTTTATTATTATTTAATTTCTCATTAATCGATTGAGTTGCATATTAAAATATATATTATCAAGTAAAATTTTCATAGTAGATTGTGGATTTCCAAATAGACGTCAGTTCTTAGCTCCTTATCGAGGAATCCGATATCATGTCCAAGAGTATAGTGGTTCGGGTCGTGAGCCTAGAAACGAAAAAGAGTTGTTCAATCTTCTTCATGCTTTTTTATGAAATGTCGTCGAGAGGATAATTGGTATTTTAAAATCATGATTCCCAATTTTAAGGATTGCACCTCCATTTCCATATGCAACACAAGCGGAGGTAGTATTAGCTTGTGCAGCAGTGCATAATTTTCTTCGTAAGGAGTTTAGATCGGATGAGTTTCCTATTGAACCAGATGATGAATCTTCTTCGTCTCCACCATTGTCAGTTTCTGAAGGGGATCTTGACCAAGATTTTCAAACACAAGAACAACAACGGAATATTGCTAATGAATGTAGATATAATATAGCTTTGGACATGTGGAGAGATGCCCATAATGATAACAATGTGAATGGAGGATAATGAGTCACAAATAATTCTAGTGTGGTAATGATGAATTTCTGATGATGTTCTTGTAATGTTAAGTTTTGTGGCTGCGTTCGAGAAAGCAAAAAAGAAAGAAGAAAATATTACTTGTAATGATGAATTTCTGATTAATATAAGGTTTTGTCGCTGTGTTTGAAACTTGGAATTTGAAATTTCATCTGATTGCTTAGCTACTACAATTACATTATTATTATGTGTATTTGAGTTCATGATTGTGCTTGCTAACACTTCAAATTTATTATTAATGGATCTCCTTTGATTTAAAACGTTTATGTTTCTTGTGCATTATTTCATTTTACGTTATAAGTTCAACTAATAAATCCTAAGAAATTCACAAAAGAAATCCATACAAATCCATAGAAATCTATAATAGAAATCCATATAAATATGTTGAAATCCATATAGGATTGAGAATATTTTAAAATCCTTTGAAATTTGTCACTTCAAAAGTCTATTAAAATCCTGTGAAATCCAAATTGACTACACCTGTCATGCCCTGATCCCAACATATGCCCATGATCAACACGTGACGTCACCAAAACTCGTATCTCAAACTTATTCCGCCTCCAGAATATGGCAAATTACAACTTCATAATCAAATTTCGTAGTGATTTTTCGTATATCTTATGGTTGCATCTAACCTCCTCGTTAGACTGCCTACGTACCTTCAATAGGGATCAAGCCATTTGTAGTTCGTCATACATTACACTTGAACAATTATCACATCATTCACTTTATCTTTAGCGTCATACATCCATAGCATGTAACATATCAAATAACCAATGAAGCATAGTAGTAATCTCAAGCTACCATGATCAACTAAAATAATCATAATAATAACAATCATATTCAACGTCATTCCACAATCCTGTCAATTAAACAATTCATGAATGAAAGATGCATGATCTTAGCATTTAATTACGTTAATCAAACAATGCGATAACATATCATTTTATGAATCTAATTAAAGAACTCTATATAATTCTCTAATTGGATTATAAGTAATAAACATGGTAAATCTAATTTATATTCACAAGGTTTAGTGCGGGTAATTCCCATTTGCTCGAATCTAGGATTCTAGACTAACCTTATGGAAATGAGCAAGAGCAAGGATTCCGGATCTCTCAACGGAATCCAAAATATCAAGCGGTTTCTCGTAATCTACCTAGATCTGTCACATGTAAAATCAATGCCTACATCATGGAAATGGTACATTGGGCCAATCAGACACTTAGGCCATCTCCAACCGATGGCTGGCCAGATGGCTCGTTTTAGCCCTCTGGCCCTCCAAGATTCTCCAAGATATTAATATTTTAATGAACAGTACAGGGCCATATTTGCCTCCGTCTCCAACCGATGGCCAAAGGGCCAGAGGGCTCGTTTTAGCCCTGTCACAAAAAACCGTCTCCAACCGAGGGCCAAAGGGCCATAGGGCCAAACATAATTTATTATTTAAAAACTACAATTTAAATTCAAATCTAACGGCTAGGTGACGTCAACATGATGTCAGCTAGCCGTTGGTAGCTGACATCATGCTGACGTCAGCTAGCCGTTGGATTTGAATTTTTTTTTGCTATAAATAGGGTGGATATTGGGCTATAATTCACACAACTTTAAATTCAATCTATTTCAATTCAATCTCTTGCAATTCAATCTCTTTCAATTCAAGTTTGCAATGAATTCCAACTTTGGATCTTCATCCAATTCCAATTGGGGGTCCTCATCCAATTCCAAATTGGAAGCAAAATGGGCGCAAATGAGACGAGAAGATGAGGAGTCTGATGAAGAAGCTGAAGTAAGGAGCAACACACAAAACATGGCAGCAGCCATGGCTGCGGCCATGGTGTGTCAGCCAACTGAGGAACAACCTCAATGGGGTGGCTCTGTTGCTGGTCGCTCTTACAAACCACGAAACAGAGCGATGGCGCATGCCAATCTGATGAACAACTACTTCAACCCCGACTCGGTGTACACAGAAGAGGATTTCAGACGTCGCTTCCGGATGAGGTGTCATGTCTTCGAGCGTTTACTTCGTGATGTCCAGCAGGTCAATCCATACTTTCGACAGCAGCGGGACAGAGTAGGCCGCCCTGGTTTCTCACCTCATCAGAAGGTTACTGTTGCACTTCGAATGATGGCATATGGCTCCTCAGCTGATTCGATGGATGAAACCCATAGTATGTCTGAGTCTACATGCCTTGATACTCTTGAAGAATTTTGTAACACAATTGTTTAGGTTTACAAAGACGAGTACCTCCGAGAGCCAAATCAAGAAGATCTGAATCGGCTCCTTCACAAAGCTGAATCGGTATTCTACAAGCACGGTGGAAGATTATCAGCGAATCGGCAAGAGAGTGGAGTCGAGAAAATTTGAACTCCATCATGATGTCTTGCATCATATTACACAATATGATAGTGGAGGATGAGCGAGATGGGTATATTGATGGAGAGTCCGATGATGACCAAGAAGATCCAAATAGGTCAAGAAGGGCTCTAGCAAAAATATATGATGGGCCTAATTTGCCTTTCAATCCAAGAACTGGTAGTATCTCTTTAAATGAGTATATGAGGCGCTATAGAATGATACGTTCTCGTGCCACAAATACGTACCTACAACAGGATCTTGTTGCACATCTTTGGGCCAAAAGAAGCATGGAGTAGGCTTTTAAGTTTTATGTTGTTAAATGTTTTTAAAAATGTTGTTTAAGTTTCATGTTGTTAAATTTTTTTTTATGTTGTATAATTTGTATGTTGGTTAATGTTATTTAATGTTATTTCATATTGTTTAATGTTGTTTCATGTTACTTAATTTAATTTAATGTTGTATAAATGGCCTAGGAAAAAAATAGAATTGAAAAAAATTATGAAACAAATTTTGTGAAATAGAAGTTATAGGAAATAAAATATGAATCAAATTTTGTAAAATAGAAGTTATAGGAAAAAAATAGAATTTAAAAAAAAATTGAAACAAATTTTGTAAAATAGAATTGAAAAAAAATATGAAACAAAATTTGATTAATATGAAAAGGAAAAAAAAAGGGAAAATAAAAAGTTAAAAAAAAAAAAAAAGGCCTAATAATACAACGGCTACTAGCCGTTGTATTAAAAAACATTCAAACTATTAGTGTCGGTTATAACCGACACTAATAGTAGAACTATTAAAAAAAAAATAAAACCTGTTTAATGCTGTCGGTTTTAACCGACAGCAATAGAAAACATTAAAAAAAAAAAAAAGCCAGCCCGGGGCTGGCTGGCTGGCCGAAAGCAGCCAGCCCTCCAGCCCTCCAGCCCTCTCCGATCCCGTGGGGCCCTCCCAGATTCCAGAGCCCTCTGGCCTAGCCCTCGGTTGGAGACGGTTTTAGGGCTATTTTCGGCCCTCTGGCCCTCTGGACCCTTCGGTTGGAGATGGCCTTAGATAAACTGCGAGGCTCAGGTGAGTGACAATAATATAGGTATGTGATATTTAGTAAAAACAGACCATCGATCACAATCTATAAACATTGAGTATAGAATCATGCTTTATGAAATCATAATCAAGTCACTGCAAACTCCGAAGAAGTCACCTAGACATCCAACGGCTTTTCTAATTCAAACCTCAAGATTCTCAAAACCATCATTCATATGTACATAAAAAAAAACTAGGGTTAGAGGGACGCAGTTCGCCCGAAGCCTACATATGTAACCAAACAGGAAGTGGACCCCAAATCGTTTTAACCAAGCAAAGCCACCCCTGAAAAAGTAACCAAGTAGGCAGTTACCCCCTAATGCGGATTAACCAAGTAGAGTCACTCCTACATCTATTAGGAAGTGATCACCCAACGTGGATTAACCAAGCATGATCACTCCTAAGCATACATGGCCATAAGGATCGCCCCAATGTTGACTAACTAAGTATGATCCACATATAGTATGGTCCCCCAATGCGGATTAACCAAGCAGGGTCAAGATAATCAGGTAGGTAGTGACCCCCCAACGTGAATTTACTAAGCAGAGTCACACCTACAAAACTGTTAGGCAGTGATCACCCAACACGGATTAACCAAGCATGATCACCCCTAAGTATAAATGGCCATAAGGATCGCCCAACGTGGATTAACCAAGCGCGATCCATAAATAGTATGGTCCCCCAACACAGATTAACCAAGAAGGACCATCCATGTACCACTGCTACATGGTGCAGTTAGATCAAAACACAAACCACTTACCTTTATCTCATTCGCTATGATTTACATTGTAATCACTTGCACTATTAACTTCTCATGACCATTAACTATCTTATCATACAAGCATAAAAGTTCTACATAATACTTCTCATAAGATTCTGGGTTCACATCGTCATAAAAACAATCATACACATCATACACATCATACATATCTAACCACATTTCATAAACGTTTCCAAGCTATAGTCGACTCACAATTAATAAACATAGATCGATACTAAAAATAAAAATAACAATTCAATAGAAAGCACATTTAATAAACAAGTATAACTCAATATGGTGCCACTAATACATATATCGAGACACACATCAACTGGAAATGACACGTCATCGTGATGAGCCAACTAAGCTCCATCAAGCCTCAACAACAAACTAGAGATAAATGACACTCTAGAGTAGAGCACGTTGACTAGAACGTTAATTGTCGATAAGGTAAGTCCATTAAGGTCAACAATCTAAGGTTATTCAATCCGGAAGATCCGCACATTGGATTTCCGATTCGTAAGTTCTCAAAGGTCCAACAACTGATAACTAGGGTGTTCACAAAATTGTACGGCAATCCAACGATTGGATTGTCGTCAATCACACAAACAAGTGGTGGTCCAATTTGATCACCACACCAAACAATTGAATTTCGGGAAACCGAGCTAGACATAGGTTCAGAGGGTCACAAAAAGGTATTTGGTACCTAGACAACACTCGTGGAATGTCCCATGCACCACCACACGTGGTGGTAGCCAAGGTGGAAGGTTTAGAAAACTTGAATTTTCACAACTAGGCTGACGATAAATTCTAACCGGAAACCGTCCAAATTCACTGAAGAAAACCAGATTTCTAGGGTTCTAAACACCCAACTCTAAAATGAATATGAAAGCACGAACCAAGCATACCAACTTGAAGATTATGAAGAGTAGATGAAGTTTCATACCTCACTCGAAGGAAATGGTTGCCGTAATCATTGAAAAAATGATAAAATTGCTGGAAAAGTCATGGCTTTGAACTGCAAAGATGGAAAATAAAAGGGGAAATCTAACACTACAAACATGTAGAGCCCGTCAAGCGCTTTCCATGGACACCAAGATCACCCAAAATACAGCTCGGACGGAGGAGATACAAGCGGATCAAGATGGTGGGTTAACGGGTACAATCTCCCCCCAAAACGGGTTAGAATCAGACCCCTCCTCCTCTCCTTTTTGTTTTGTTTTTTGTTTTTGAAACCTTCCCCTTTTAATTTGGTTGGTCCTTCTCCGTCAAGCTAATTGGTCCCCTTATTTTTGCTTAAATCTGATTAGGCTTCTTCCTTGTGGAAGTTTAATTGATCTAAAATCTTTAGTTTAGTAAAACAACTTCAAATGTCCGTAACCATACCGTTATAATCCGGACTCGCAAATGGCTTTCGCCTATACGATCGTGGTTTCAAGATCTATTCGAAAATATAAATTGTGACATCGAAAGGTCTACGGATTTTAAATAATTAATTTCCAAACGTCTAACTTCGTAACTAGTTTAATTAAAATCTAAATTCAAACAAATTAAAATAAATTCTCGAGAAATAATATAAAATCTCAATAATATAAATACGTAGATTATAATAGTGAAATCCAGGAACGGGATTTCATAACACCCCCTTAGTTCAGTCCATCGGTTCTATTTAAATGTCAGCATTTATAGTCTATGTCATTTAATTTTATTTTATTGGTAATTTCATGATTTTTCTTTTCCTAAGTCTACACTAATTTACTATTAGCTGAGTACAAACATTTAGGTACATAAATTCATTACAATATAGTTCGGTACAATCACTTAGGTACAAACATTTTTTTTTTGTCGAAAGGTACAAACATTTTGATACAAATATTTAGTTACAAATATTTTGGTACAAACATTTAAGTATAGACATTTCGGTACAAACAAGTCAATTTAATATTATTGTGTTACAGTCATTCCTGTACACTTACGTATTTACATATTTTTCTTATGTGGTACTAATTTCTTATAATGTTTTTTAATTTAAGTTTATTAATTGGACGAACTAAAATGTGCATATTAATAAAACCAAAATTTTAATGTGAAGACATTAAGTCAAAGGGAATTGTTATTAGCACTCTAGAAATCTCATTCTACACTCCTCACAACTATATTTTTCTTTTTAATTAAAGAAAGTTTGGAGTGCAAAATGAGATTTGTAGAGTGCCAATAATAATTCCCAAGTAAAAAATACACATCAAATAACAAAAATAAAATATGAATTTTAATAAAACTTGAAAGTACAATTCAAAGAATTAAAATCAATATATGATCTAACTTCAGGTCAATATTTTTGAAAGACTAATGTTATATAATTACAAGAGTGACAATTTGGACTTTTTTTTTCTTTTTGTTTTTGGTAAAAGTGACAATTTGGACTTAACGAAGTGCTTCCACATTGTGGTATTGGCAGTCGGAATTGCACAAAATGCAATGAATTTAACAAATGATCAATAAAAATTCCGGAAAGAGATATTCTCCAGATCCCTTTCTCCTGATTCATCAAATCAGGAAATCCGTACTATTGAAATTTGATCAAATGACTACAAACAAAAGTCCACTTTAAAATAACTTCAACCGTTAGATCAAATTTCAATAGCACAGATCCACTGATTTGGTGGATTAGGAGGAAGGGATCCGACGAGGATCATTTCCAAAAATTCCGCCAGAAGGTGTGGATAAGGTAGTCAGTGCCACATGTCCCGATGCTTTTATATTGGTCTTCACTCAACCAGCGAGATATGTCATGGAGTACGTTGCTAGGTCAGTTGAACAAGTTATTCACCAGCTCTTCCTTCATGTTGGCTTTCACAACTAAAACCAACAAATCTGTCATTGGTAAATTTGGTAGTGGAACTGCTATATGAACAGTAAAACTAAACCAACTAAAGCAACAGAAGTGGAAACAAAGACCTACAAGAGAACTACAAGGAAGACCAAGCCCCCATGCCAAAGACGAGACGAAGAGAAGTCTGTTGGAGCATTTAATATTATATATTCATATGTTGCTTGTTATTCAATTTAGGGCTTTTAGGTCTTGTATTTATATGCATATATATTGAAGTGATGGAGTCTGAAATTGAGCTTTCAAACTTTCACGGAAAGCTTTCTGGAAATAGTCATTTGTAGCTTATGTTAAAAGCTAATTTCATGCAAATTTTTAGAGCCTAGAAGTGAATTTTAGGCATATGAGTAAGGAATTTTTTTTGTCTTGTATTCAGAATTTTCTTTTTGATTTTTACCTTTTAGGACTTAAATCGTCATTTCATTTAGAGCATATGAATCCATCGTTTAATATTAAAGAAAAATATGAGGTGTCAATAAAATAACCTAATTAAATAAAGAAAAATAAGTTCACCCATGTTATGAATAGGCAAAAATAATGCGAGAAAACATGTGCTGGAGATTGAAGAGGAACATGATCATGTATCACTTTGTTTGTTTTCTTTCATTTGTGTTAGACAAAGAAAATGAAGAAGCGAGGGAAACTTGTATAATTTCTTTCAACTTTCATCTCTTTGTTGGTGTTAACAATGATACAAATATACCTTTTATATAGAAGTTTTCATCCAACATCTCCCTTAATGCTTATGGAGAATCCACACACCAAAATAGTAAAAACCTAACCAACACTATTTAAGCCATGTAGCATTTTGACTTTCATTCTAATGGGCATTCACATCACACCATTCACAACACTTTCCCTGGATGCCCATATATTAATATCGCTTGCCTCGTTAAAACTTTACTAAAAAAAATTCACTGGGAAAAAAAATTGCAGCAAAGGAAAAGAGTACAACAATGCTTGGATCATTGGTATAGTGTTGAGTGTGCTTTTGTTGCCTTGTTAAAACATTGTCAGGAAAAACTAAGTGGGAAAGTAGAATACACATGATTCTTGGATACCTTGATGAGTATATTCCTCTAATTTTGAATTCTTCAATATGATTGATTACTAAGTCAACTTTAATCCGATATCATGCACCAACTTCTGGATTGTACACTTTGGTAGAGATTTGGTGAATAGGTCTGCCAAGTTACCGTTGGAATGAATTTGTCTTACTTCAATAATTTTAGCCTTTTAGAGGTCACGTGTATTAAAAAAACTTTAGAGATATGTGTTTAATCTTATTGCCCTTGATGAATCATTCCTTCATTTGAGCAATACACATTACATTGTCTTCATGAATGATAGTTGAAGTGTTTGATTTTGAATTTAGACTACATGAGTTCTAGATCTGATGGATCATTGATATTAACAAAAAAAATTCACGACTAGCTTTATAGAGAGCAAGTATTTTTGAATGATTGGAAAATGTAGCAACTAATGTTTGCTTCGTTGAGAGCCATAAGATTGTTCTATTTCCATAAGTGAACACATATCCAATTTATGAGCGGGTTTTATGCGTATCAGAGAGAAAACCAGCATTTGCATATCCAATAAGAATCTTGTCATATGTGGGTTTCTCTGAATAAAGCAGGCTCATGTCTGTTGTCTCACGAAGACATTGTTTTATCTTTGGTTACCTTCTAATGTTGAATTGTTGGATTAGATTTATATCTTGCTAATAAGTTGACTGAAAAAGCTATATATAGTCTAGTACATTGTACTAAATAGTAAATACAATAAAACACCTATTGTACTCATATATGGTACTTTTGACCAAGAACCATTCCATCATCTTCTTTTGGGCGAAATTGATATTTCTTAATGTCAAGAGACCGAGTGACTATTGACGTGCTAAGTGGATGAGTTTTATCCACGCCAAATCACTTCAAGATTTCTTCAACGTAAATTGATTGATGGACCAAAGTTCTGCTAGCATAATTTTGTTTTCCCCATATCTTTCATTTCAAATTTGTTTGTCAAATATTTAGCAGTTTTGTTGAGCTCTTTAAGGGTTGTTTTGGTATTGTTGTGCTTTGAAAAAAAGTTGCTTTTGCTGTGCTGTGAGAATAAGCAGCTGTGAAATAAAGCAGCAGAGTGTTTGGTAAACTTTTTTGTAAAAGTGCTTTTGGAAAAAAAAAGCAGTATGATAGTGTTTGGTAAACTTTTATGTAAAACAGCTGTGACTGTGTGAAATGATCAAAAAGGGTATAATACTATATTATTATTATGATATTTTAATATTATTTTTATGTGAGGATTTTGTGTGGCCGTGGGGCCCACACCCCATTTCCCTTATCCCTGTGACTTTTTTCCCTCTACACTCTCGAACTTTCTCGAAAACTCTCAGCTCTGTCTCTCTACACTCTCTCCTCCACTGAGACAACCCCACACACAAACGTTCGATCTAAGACTATCTCATTTCACCTCAGCTCTCTCTCTCTGCACTCTTTCTTCCTCTTGCTCAGAATCCTCGAAATCAACTGCCTGAGCTTGAGCTGAGTGAATGTATCGGTGAAATGGAGAAATGGATTTTAGGAAATTAGGGTTCTTGATGGGTTTGGAGCCGCCATAGCTCGGTGGACGAAACGACGTCAAAGGCTGGGTCTGTTTTCCTTCGATTTTCGTTCAGGACGTTCTCCGCTAGCTCCTACTCGATCCGGTCCTGGTAAACGGCGTCGTCAAGGACTTGGTCGGCGAGCTTCGCCTAGTCCTCGAAGTTGCGAGCGCGAAGATTTTTGGAGACCCACTTGAGGTTAGTTGAAGGGAGGGTGCCCAGCATTGCCCTTGTATTTTCTGAAGTCAATGACTCTGTCTCTGGCAGGCGGTGATGTTGAGGCAGATAGAGAAGGTGGTTTGGGGGGTTTTGTGGGTCTGAAGGAGCATGAGAGGCGGATGGGGTGCGGAGAGGTATGGGAGAATGGTGGGTTTGAAGGAGGAGTGTGGAGGCGGAAGAGAGAGCTCAGGGTAGGATTGCCAGAAACTTTCATTAAAGGGTCACTGTTCACTCGTGTTTTAGAGGTTTGCGCAGAAGCTAAAAAGCCAACTTTTCAAAGCTACATTTTGCTGCTTCTGTTTTTTGGATTTTTTTCACCCAAAACTATGAAAAAAAGATGAAGCTGGAAGTTTACCAAACACAAAAATGACCCCCAACTTTTTTTTATACCAGTTTTTTTTCAAAATCACCTCAACCCCAAACCATACCTAAGAGTCTCAACTAAGTTCATGTCATTGACATGTATTGCCATTATTACAAATCTAGAGTTTGATTTCTTAATAATACACAAGGGCAAATGACATTATTGGTATATCATTTCTTGATTAAATACTCACTGAGACGATTAATACCACTTTCGTCTAGATTATTTCGGCTTGTATATTGATCGTCTTAATTTGATATAGAGCATACATCATGGTTTCTTAATTGTTTCAGGCAACTTAGGTCATTCTAGGACTTTCATATAAATGTCAGTACCTATTTCTCCATATAGATATATGGTAATGACATTCATAAGTCTTATTTCAAGATTTTATGAAGCCACCAACCTTATCAAGTAATGAAACATAATTGCATCCATTACAGGATAATATGTCTTGTCATAATTAATTTCAGGCTTTTGTGAAAAACCTTGCGCAACGAGTCATATTTTATATCTTGCAATCTCATTTTCCTTATTGCACTTTTTTGTGAACACCCATTGTAACAAACAGGGTTCATGCTAGCAGGGTTTGGACTACTGGTCCAAAAACACTTCATTTTTTCAAGGAATTTAATTATGTGTGCATTACATCTTTCCACATATGTCAATCTTGCATCTATTTGCATTCATCAACTGAGCGAGGATTAATATCATTGCTTAATTTGATTTTAGTGGTTATTGTGAATGAGAATATATCGTCGATGAACATTTTATTTCCATAATATATGCATAATTTATGGAGATTTCTTTACTTTCATGTACTTCTATCTCTTCAGAGACATGTCTTATCAAGGACATTTTTTTTTCTTTTGGAAGTACAGAATCATGAATTGTAGATTCATCATTTATTTCCTTTTCATGAATGAACTCATTTGGATTCAAATGTGCCATTGACTTCTTCTTTCAAGGGGTTGGATCTTTTGAGTCTGAGGGTCTGCTATGTTTCAGGCGTGGAACAGATGAATCATTTGCTGCAACATTATTCTACCTAATAGGGACATCAATTCTTGTAGACATATTTGCAATAGGTATATGTGATGTTGTCACTTTTGTTGCATCAATAAATGCATCAAGCATTTGATTAGGAATACTTTGAAGATGAACGATTATTCTAACTTCATTTTCACATTAGGTGCTTCGTGAATCAAAATGAGGCAAAATAGGTACATCCTATGTCAATTTTCGCCATTCTTCTGGGACGGTCTTCCCCCCCCTCCCTTTAACAATGAGAAAATTGTCTCATTGAAGTAACAATCCGCAAACCGGCCGGTAGAAATATCACCCATCAAGGTTCTAAGCATCGAATGATAAATGGTTAATCAAAACCCACAAAATTTTTCAATCTGGGTTGAGATCCCATTTTAGTATGTTGTGATAGTGCAATAGGCACATAGACAATACAACCAAAAACTTGTAAACATAAAATGTTTGGTTGGTGCCCAAACACGAGTAGTACTAAGGAGTATTGATGGTTGGCAGCAAGTCTCAATCGAGCTAATGATGCAACGTGTAGAATGACATGTCCCTTATAGAAACTGACAATTTTGTTTTCATGAATAGAGCGCGAGTGATTAATCAAAGCCACTTAATAAATGCTTCTGCTATACCATTTTGAGTATAGACATGATGAATAAGGTGTTCAACCTCAATGCCTAGTGTCATGTAATAATCATCAAAACTTTGAGACGTAAATTCACCAACGTTATCAAGTTGAATTAACTTAATAGGATGATATGTGAACTGTGCTCGTATTTAATTATTTGAGCAAGAAGTCTTGCAAAAGTTACATTTCAAGTAGACAAGGGGTAAACATGTGACCATCGAGTAGATGCATCAACCAAACCATGAAATATCAAAATGGTCCATAAAGTGGTTGAAATATGCTCACAAATATTCCCTTGAATTCTTTGAAAAAATTATACAGATTCAGCGCCATATTTGATTGTGATGGTCTAATTACCAACTTCCCTTGAGAATAAGGGTTATCATTTGATATAGTAATATGTCTGCTCAATAAGGGATGCCCATTAGAGTTGGTAATAATCATATGCATCATGGTGGATCTTGGATGACCCAGAAGGTCATGCAAAGCATGTAAAATTTTGTATCAATGAACTTCTGCTTCACTAGATTATGTGCTTAGATTGTCTTTATGTATATATAATACAATCCACTTGATAAACCACACAACTTCTCTAATGTACGGTTTTAGGTATCATCGGAGGTCATGCATAGATATTTTACGTTATTTGCATTTTTTGTTTCAATGTGGTAACCATTCAAATGTATATCTTTAAAGCTCAACAAATTTCTAGTAGAGTGAGTAGCGTATAACCCATTTTGTATGGACAATATTGTTCCATTTGGTAAATGACATGGGCTTTTCCTAAGCCTTCAATTACGTCTGATTGATCAGATATTGTTGTTACTTTTACTTTTGTAAGCATTAAGCTTAAGAAATTTTTGATCTCGAAGCATCGTATGCTTGGTTGCGTAGTTCGCAAGACAAATACCTTTGCCATTGTTCTTGTTTTGAGAACAACCATAATTTTTATCTATGCTTTCTGATGAGTAAAATAATCAGAGTTAAAAACTATTTATTCATAATAAAAGAAAACAACAATGCAACTTTTTTATTGAATTGAAATTACAAGCTTCAAACAACAAGTTTAGATAATGAAAATAAAAGTTCATTGAATGAAATTGATTTAATCGGACCCATAAGCTTCATTCCCCATTTTCACAATAAAGTTGGAAGTATCTAGAAGGGTTGTGTTCAATTCACCAGATAAATTGAACTTTGGATTAGGTATACCCATTAAATCAGCTTGGTCGATGAAATTAGTCTTGACCTTCTTTTCTTTGTGGGAGGCTTGTTAATGACTTACAAGATGTTTGAGGGTACTACATATACATGCCTATTGCATATTGCCACCACACCTATTGCAGACTCATTCAATATTTATGGGAGCATTATTCATATGAGTTTTCCTCTTATAACAATTTACATTTTAAAAGCTTGGGTTTGGACTATGGCTTTGACCCTGGTTGTAATTATAAACACCATGACATTTATCTTTTCCATTCCATCGGCCTCACTTATGGCCACGTCCCTTTTTGTAGTTACTACCACAAAAGGAGGTGGTGTATGCTTCAAGGGAAGTAGCATTCACTTTTGGGAGTGGTGATGATCCAGTTGGTCTGGATTGATGATTTTTCATTAAGAGCTCATTGTTCTGCTCAACCATAAGGAGTATTGATATCAGCTGGTTATACTCTATAAAACCACGCTCTCTATATTGCTGTTGCATGAGCAAATTAGAGGCATGAAAAATACTAAATGTCTTTTCCAGCATGTCTGCTTTAGTGACATCCTCCCCATAAAGTTTCATTTAGGAGCTGATTCTAGACATTGCAGAATTATTTCTCAAGGCATTCGAAAGGGCCAGTTGGTCCTCAACCGCCAAGTATTCACTATTTAACTCTTCATGCACGTGGCGACAAATGAAGATCATGGCTTTTACCCAATCTTGGGAGGATGTAGTGTTTCCTTCCTTGATGGTGTCCCCAAGATGGATCTTGGCATCTACAACTCAGGTAAAGTAGTTATTTCTAGTGACGTCAGGTGACAAAATCAAGCTTTGCCAAGTTCGTAGTTTTCATTTTTCTAAAAGAATAATGAGATGCTTAAAAAGCTCGCAATAATATAGTTTCCAAGGGAATGTAATTTAGAATTTCTGGCTTTTACAAAATTTTCATTTTTGAACTTCAGGCACAAATGATAAGCACTCGAAACTTCACGCTCAAGGTTAATTTAATTACCCGTTAATTAGATAATTGTTAGAGCTAATTATTCTAGGGCTAGGCAAACAGGCATGGACCTGTAGGCCGGGGCTGTTAGGGGCAGGGCCTTATATTTGATACACGAAACGAGGAGGGGCGGATCCAAATAAATGGCGGGGACGGGTCCAATTTTTTATTACACGGGTCCCCGGCTTGTACTGTATGCACATGCATTCAATTCTTCTTTCACACACACGGGGGTCTCTTTGCAAATTCCTTTCCTTGTTTCTCCATTTCTCCTAAGATCATCTTCGTTGGATCTCGATCGCCTTCATTGAATCTCGATCGTCTTCGTCGATTCTTAAACTCAGAGACTTTCCTCCCTCTCGATTCCTCTCTCCCAGATCTTTTGCATCGATTCTTAAACTTGGGGACTCGCCTCCTCTCGATCTCTCTCTCCCATATCGTCTTCATCGATTCTTAAACTTGGAGACTCTCCTCCCTCTCGATCTCTCTCCACCAAGCTGACTGACTCTCGCTCTCCCGGACAGACTGAATTCTAGATAGCTGAGCTCTCTTTTTAGCTCCTCTTAACTCCGACCACCACCTGACGACCCATCTCGATTTTTTTTATTTGGGTTGAAGATTATTATGTATGTGTTTTTTGAGTTCTTGCTAATTTCGTAGCTAATTGGATATATGGATTGGTGTTATTTGCAAGAATTTGAGCTAAAACATGCAGGTAGGATGCTAGACACTTGAAATTTCATGAAGCTTTATAGCTTCATTTGTTCGTTGTTTGTTGTAGGTCAAGCGAAGCACAGCAGGCAGGAATGACCAGGGGACCTGTAGGAATCGGCCTGTTTTAAACGGGTCGGGTTAGATTCGGTTCCAACTTTCATTTTTCTGTTCTCCGGCTTGACCCACCACGTTTTATTTTACATCGAGTCTAGTCCGGTTCCTTCAATTTTGAGCTTGGCCCGGCCCATGCCCAACCCTAAATTATTCACTATACAGCATTAGCACCAATATTGAGTATTATTACCAGACAAAAAAATAAAAATAGAATAACGAAGAAGGTAATTGAACTGCACCATTCTCATTTGGATAATGTAGTGGATAATGAACAATTTATTCATGTGTAAGTTTTTTTTTCACATAATATTATTAAATCAAAACGCCGGTAAACCTACTCGATCCTCTCTTATTTTTATTAAAGTTTATGGGAAGCATCTTTATGCAGACGGCATATTGTCTCAATACTTTTGTCTTCCACCAAGACAATGGAAGAAGTGACTAATTTTGGCACCTTCTTCTTCAATAATAGATTGAAGGCGTGTTTAACTTTAACTAAAGCTTGAATTGCCGCCTTTTAAATCATGATTAACTAGTGATTTACTAATTAAGAAGTAGAGATTGGCATGCATTCTTAAAAGTGAGGTATGAGATGCGTCATAGATGCATGTGTTTTTCAATGATAAATATGAATAAGAAGGGTGCAGAAATTATATCCTCATATATATAGTCGGAGCAAATCATCATAAGGTGACAAATTTACACATGGTTGACTGGTGGATATGCAAATTAAGGAATCATTGATAGAACACGCTAGGAAACCTCAATCATGGTAACAATGAAAATGATTTTTTTTTTTAATTTTTCATTAAAAGTGATACGCAAGGTTAAAGCAAGATGAAAGAATATTTGAGGTCAAAGCGTAATGAGTTAAATAGAAATATTCTTGACAAAAGAATATTTGAGATCAAAGCGTAATGAGTTAAATAGAAATATTCTTGACAAAAGAATTTTTAAGATCAAAGCGTAATGAGTTAAATAGAAATATTCTTGACATAAAAGTAGCAGGTATGTATTTCTATTTGAACTAACATTCCAAAAGCCAAGAACTTTATTTGAACTAACATTCCAAAAGACAAGAACCAGACATTTTCGTAGGACCGGAATAGCAGAAGCACATGAAATTGCTTCTTCGTATACTTACCTAAACTCTGCATACTGACTAATTGGAGCTATACATTGTCAGGATAGAGTCTTCATGTGAAGTGGGAGTAGTTGGCATAAATGGGTTCCTTATCCTTAAAGCACTTTAAGTCTCAATTTATTTCAACTCAATTCTAAGGTTCAATAAAGTATAGGGGAAGGACACACTACGATCTTTTCCAAAGTCAGGACATATTACAATTTTTTTTGAGGGTTTACAGAAGAGGTCTTAGCATTTTTTAAAGATATTTTACATCGCCCACTAAGAGAGATTGCCAATAATGGAACTCGAACCTAAACCTTGATGTAGCAAAGAGAATGATCCTTACCAACTCAATCAATTCTTGTTGGCATTTCAACTAATTTTTGAAAGGGCTACGAAATGCCTATCATGTATATAACTGCGCATATATTAAAAATTTACGAATGCACATTCACTCCAGCCAATACAGTTATGCCCACATCATCTATTATATTCTAGTGGCGTTATATTTAATGGGATGAGTAGATGAATGAAAAAACTTCTTTGATTAAAATGAAATTATATTTGTTGAGAATGAATCACACACTCATTGGAAAAAAAGGGATTTGCATGGGCTTATAAAGAATTGGGCTACTCCTTATATTGTTAATTGGTTTTGTGGTGGAACCTCTACTTTCTTGATATCAGAATAGGTTGTCCCACTTGTGAAGTCCAATAGCCACACGCGCTCCACATCATGCTATTTGTGTTGTTCACATGCTAGACTTTAAAATTTGTCACACGTAAGAGGGCGTGTTGAGAATAAATCATGTAGGAACATAATATATCCCAATCAATGAGAACACGTCATGTGTACAACTTATCAAATATAACTACTCTTCCTTAGAATACCCAAACCATTAGTCAAACCCTAACAGGTTAACATGCCATATTCTTTGCGAAGGCCCTAGAAGCCCACAATCAATAGGGCATGAGCCCATATCATCGCAAACAATCCAAGTTGATCGCCACTTGACCTATGCAGATTACCCTGATATGTATGCGCTTGCCCATCAGTCTTCTAGCATGGCAAAACTCTCCGAAGCATACTCCAGGAATCTTAGAGGAATATTCCTCAATCGGTGTGCAGACAAGATAACACTCTACTTACAGGTTCAATTAACTTGGATGCTAGGGTTGAATCCTCAGTTTTCTATAAATAGCCAAGACTAGCCACTTTATTCTAGTAACCAAAAGCTCTCACCACACTCTAATTATTTCCTATAGTCTTTCTGACTTATGCATCGGAGACCTTTTCGTGAACACTACACGGTAGTAGTGTAATTCTATGTGTCTATTTTCTTTGTGTGTGTAGATTTTCATCAATTCAATCCGTGACGGAAATTTGCTCCTGCAAATTTCACGTTGATGGGAAGAGGACCTTGCTTGGGCTTATATGTAAGTTGGGTTACTTCTCATATGCCAATTGATTTTATGATGAAACTTAAACTTTCTTCAATGTTTTGTCTGATTTCTTCAATTTATTCCAATCCTTTAATTTCGCCATTATTGTTTGATTGTTGAATTGGGGATGAATTGTTAATTCATTGTTAGTAATAGATCCATGATATGATTTATTTGTTGATTTTCCTTCTGGACTTGTAAGGAGCAGCCAATTTTACCTCTGAACTTTAATTTTAGCCAATTACCCTCTGGACCTTTATAATTGGCCAATTTCTCCCTTGAACTTTAGTTTAGTCGATCACCCCCTAAACTTTTATAATTGGTCAATTTCCTCTTGGGGTTGGATTTTGGAAATTTTCATTCAATTTTCCATTCATCTTGGTCACATGCATGACACATGACAATTGTTTGAAAGCCAGGTAATATTATCCCTAATGTTGACAACACATTTTTTGTTTTTTTTCTTCTTCTTCTCTTCCACTAGTTCACGTCATACAATTTTTGTTTGAATTCTATCCCTAATGTGGACAACTATGAATCTTCTCCAATGTCTTGCTTTTTCAACAATATGTTGGGTTGTGATGCCATTTCATTAGCCTTCTTTATGACATGATTCACATTATCGTCTCGGTTCACCTATTCCAATTTAAGACCCAAATTCAAATAAGAAAAGTAATTACTCTCAACAAATTTGTTACTAGAAACTGGCCAATTACGAAGGTAATTGGCTAAATTTAAAATTTCCTGCCGCCAAGGGGTATAGAAGTTCAGGAGGGTTGGTTAAAATTAAAGTTCAGAAGGAAATTGGCATCTATTACAAATTCGGTGGAAAATCGGCAAATACCTCTTTAATCGATACTACTATGCTGATGTGGACAAACTAATATCAATTATATTAGTCTAATAATTTTTTTTAAATGCGGATAAATGAACTAATGCTAAATGCTAAGACTTGGGATAATAGAGTCATCTAAAAAAATATGTATGATATTATCTACACTACACTATAGGTGTGGGAGAGTGGGTCTACCATAATAATTTGGTTCGAATTCGCTTTTGATGAGAATTGAATATAACAACTATTACTTATGAGTGAAAAAAATACTACTATACCATAATATTAGGTGACAAAATAAAAAGAATGTTAGCAAGATCTTAAAATTGGGATTAGCCCATAACCGACAGAACCAAACTGCACAACGATAGTCAAGTTTGGTTTACTTTTCACCCATTACTTTGGTTAAAAACAGAACAAACTGATGTTATATAATAATTGGTTTGGGTGTAAAACCAAAATGGTTATCAAAATTTTGGCCTCGCCTTATTTTTGTGCGGTTTTAAAGTTTGGCTTTTGGTTTTTAGTGTCCAATAATAGTTATCAATTTTTTTTTTCGACTGAAATGATTGTCAAACAGGTCCAAGACATTTTATCAATTAAAAAAAGAAAAAAATATCATGAATCTTGAATCTCTCCATATAATTATGTATATTTTTCACATTTTACTATATGTAGACCATTATAGTATTTAATAACTTAAGACATGACACGTCAATTATTGTTCCAATTGTCGTGACTCCCATGGTTGACGATTTTTGGCCACAACAATCACTACCTACTTCAACGTCTCCAAAGTGATATTGATACGTATCTGTTGTCCTGTCGATCTATTCTTTTCATCTATTTGATAATGGGAATCATTCATTCCCCACTTTCCAAAACAAATCATGAGGAGAGCACATGATTACAAGAGCGATGGCTAAAACTCAAAGCCCACAAAACCAAATTGCCAAGTGAGTCCCTCCTGCTCCACCTCTTGATTATTATTGTCGGTGATGATAATATGATTAAACAGTGGATTATTACTAATTAGAGTGGGTAAAATAAAGGGTTATTCAAAGTTTTGAAATTTGCTTTCTGCAAATGTTTTTCACGAGTTTAATGATTAGTGAAAAAAAAAAAGAAGAAAGAATAGAGATACAAAGGTGTCCTCCTGTCATTGTTTTTACATTGTAGGTGTACGTAAACAATATAAGACCTAATAAATTTCTGCGAATGTTTTTTACCAGATCAGTGATGATTAGCAAGAAGAGGAAAAAAGATAGAAAAAGGTGGAACATTGTTCTTGTTCATACATTCGGGTGTGGCTACATTGTCCGGTGACCTTAATTAGTGCACTGGAATAGGTAATGAAGATATAAGATCTGTTTTTATTTTTTTACATTTGACCCGTTCTTGTACGTAAACATATGAAACTGCAAAAAATATACACCAAAAACAAATTAAAAGAAAAATAAAAAACCTGGGGTTTGTGCAGTCAAGTTGGACTAAATAAAGAATGAATGTTTTGCTGAATTGTGTAATCATGTTTGCGAAGTAGCTTGTTTTTATATAATACATAGTAATGCAAGAAGCAAAATTGTATACGTGAGGGGTGCATTTGTTGCACCGGACTATCACAGACTGGATTAACTTCAAGGACTAAGCTGAATTGGCTTAGACTACACTAAGTTGAATTGACTTAGTGAAGCGTTTAGTGTAGTGTCGGACTAACAAGAAAAATAATATTTATTTATTTATTTCCTTTTTTTTTTCCTATTCCTTTTCATTTTTTCCAGAACACTCTTCCTTTTTCCAGACTCTCTCGAGAACCAAAGCTCTCCCTCTTCTTTTATCCTTTATCCTTTTTCCACTGTCTCTCGAGAACCAAGGCACTCCCTCTCTCTTTATCCCTTTTCTTTTTCCAGAAAACTATCTTGACTGAATGAAAGCTCCCACTGTTTTTCTCCTTTTTTATTCTTGAAAAGTTGTTATGCGTAAATCTGTGTTTGGCTATTGAAAGATGTGGAGAGCTTTTAACGAATTTGGTTTTGCAATTCGAGTCTGGGATTTGTGATGGAATCTGGGTTTCGCGATTCGAATGTAGGTTGCAATTTCAGCGAATCTGGGCTCTATCTACTGGCTTTCAGGTCTGGGTTTTGCGATTCAAATTGGAGTGAATCAAACGATGGTGAGAGCAGGGAGAGAATGTGACAGGTTCTGGGTTATGTGAGATTCGAAATGAGCACATGATGCGATTCTGGGTTGGCGAGTGTTGACAATGTTGGCAACGCGAGCAGACGAAGCGAGCAGAGAGAGGAGAATGAGGATGACGAGGAGAGAGAACATAAGAAGACGAAGACACAGTGAAGGTCTTAGCAGTCTCATGGTTATTAAGGGGTCTCGCTAAGACCTCTTAGTGAAAGGTTTTGTCTGTGTCAGTCCCCTTTAATCTCATTAATGTTTATCCTAACACAGAACAAACACGATATTGGACTAATAGCTAGTCTAATCCAGTTCAGTCCCACTTAGTGAGGGCAAACAAACGCCCCCGAAGTGTATAAAGACAAGGAAATGCCTGATGCCTTCATAACAAATAAGCACTTTAAATACATATGATATAATCTACACTATGGGTGTGAGAGAGTGGGCTTGAAATAATAATGTGGTTTGAATTCGCCTTTGGTGAGAATTGAACATAAAAACTCTCACTTATAAGTGAAGAAAAATACCACTAGATCATAATATAAAGTGACAAAACAAAACTGCACAACGACAGTCAAGTTTGGTTTATTTTCACCCATTACATTAGTTAAAAATAGAACAAACTGATGTTATATAATAATTGGTTTGGGTGTAAAACCAAAATGGTTATTAACATTTTGTCCTCGCCTTATTTTTGTGCGATATTAAAGTTTGGCTTTTGGTTTTTAGTTTCTAATAATAGTTATCAAATAAAATTTTATTTTCTACTGAAATGATTGTCAAACGAGCTCAAGACATTTTATTAAGGGAAAATTAAAATTCCCTACAATTTTATTTGGCATTAGAGCCAAGATGAAGTAACCCTAGAAACTGTAAAACAGTATTTTTTTTCTTCCACTGCTGCGTTCGGTCGATTGGTTTCCTGCACTGTTGTGCAGAAATTGGTCAGGCCGTGTATCCTAGGATTGTAGCATGTTGTCTAACCGCTGCCGTGAATTTCTTTAGTGCAACGCAATACCTTGCTGCTACCGTGAGGGTTATGTTGCATAACTTGGTTTCGATCCGAACTATATATACAAGTGTGCCGTGTATTATATTTCGTATTGTGCCTCGTGGGAATATTGCTCTGCTGCTGCAATTTGTTTGCTGTTTGTGTGCCTGTCTGTAGCCTTGCTGTGAGTGGCTGTTGCAGTTTTACCGTGGGTAGGTAATTGCTACATAATTGTAGCATTTTTTCCTTGTGTTGTGGATAATCCTTGGAAAAGAATGCAGCGTGTAGTTGTTTGCTGCAACCCCTTTTCCTTTTGCGCAACTTGGTTGCTAGAAAGACAGAAGGAGAGGGAGAACAAAAAAAAAAAAAAAAAAAAAAAAGAGGCTGCTGCTTGTTTGTTCTTGCAATTGTCATTTTGCGTATTATTAAAATGGCAAATACAGGTTGGATTTTAGATTCCGATGCAACAGATCATATGACGTATGATAGAACTTTGTTTCAGTCCATGAAAGATTCTCATAGAAAGTGTGTGGCAACTGCCAATGGTACTACTGCTGCTGTTGTTGGAGTGGGAACAATGTCTCTTACACGCTCTCTTTCGTTACATAATTGTTTATTGGTTCCGTCATTATCCTATCACTTATTGTCTGCACCATAAGTCATTGAACAATTGGATTGTGTTGTAGTAATGTATCATTCATTTTGCTTGCTTCAGGATATTCAGACAAAGGTATTGTTATTGCATCGTCGTTTAGGGCATGCATCGTTTGGTTATTTGAAACATACATTACCTGATTTGTTCAGTGGTATTGGAGACTTAGAATTGAAATGTGAAGTATGTATTTTAGCCAAAAGTCATTGTGCTTCATTTCCTCCAAATATGAATAGAAGATCTTCTCCATTTGCACTAGTACATTCTGATGTGTGGGGGCCTTCCCCTGTTAGTACTACTTCGGGAATTAGGTGGTTTGTTACTTTTGTGGATGATTGCACTCATATGACATGGTTGTATATGTTTAAAAATAAAAGTGAGGTTTGTGATGTGTTTCTTCTGTTTCAATAGATGATTAAAACTCAGTATTCGACTAATATTATAGTTTTGCGTTCTGACAATGGTGGAGAGTACATAAATTATGAGTTATCCAAGTTTCTCCAAGATCATGGAATTATTCATCAAACTACCTATTTGCTTACTCCACAACAGAATGGGGTTGCTGAGAGAAAGAATCGTCATATCTTGGAAACTACTCGTGCCTTGCTTATTGGTGTGTCCGTGCTTAAACGTTTTTGGCTTGAAGCCGTTACCTATGCCATGTATGTGATTAACCATATGCCATCTCGGGTTGTAGAATTCCGTACACCTCTTCAAGTATTGACGGAACATGTTTATGTAGTATTCACTAATACCCCTACTCCTCGTGTGCTTGGATGTGTAGCATATGTTCATATTCACAAGATTCATCGTAGCAAATTGGATCCATGTGCCCTTCGGTGCGTTTTTGTTGGGTTTACCTCCCAACAAAAATGGTATAAGTGTTATTATCCTGAAACTCGACATATGTATGTGACTATGGATGTTACTTTTTCTGAATCAGAGTATTTTTATTCTTCAATCCCATCACCTTCTGATCACTAGGGGAAGAACACTAGTGGTGATCAAGTTGATCTTGGGTGGTTAGAGGTACCAGATGATATGATATGTAGTTTAGGAGGAGTATGTGTTGACGACAAGGATGAAAATGGGACACTAGTCTTTCGGTAAGAAACTGCAGAGAATGATATGGGCCTTCAGCTACTGCCTACCGAGATAAGTGCAGACTTTCGGCAAGGTCCTGCCGAGGAAGTTATAATAGTCCAGCAACCTACTGCCGAACCAAGTACTTTAGGGGAAGAAGTGCTGCCTGGAGAACCCACATCACCCTCTCTCTCTAGCTCGATAGTGCCACCCAATGTGTCTTCTCTAAATATCCCTGAGGTAAGTACTACAGATGCTCATGTAACTAATCCAAATAATGATGTAAGTACATATACGTTGCTGCCAAGGTAAAATTGTGGTGTTCCTCCTGACAGGTTTTCTCCTGAAGGAAAAGTAAAGTATCCAAGAACAAATTATGTGTCATGTAAGAACCTTGCACCGGAACGCCAAGCCTGGGTAAATAATGAGGAAGCAATCCAAGCACCAACCCAAGTTGAGGAGGCCTTAATCCTAAATGGGCTGCTGTAATGGATGAAGAAATGATGGCACTATGTAAGAATAATACATGGGAGGTAACGGAGCTACCTAAAGGCAAGAAACCGATTGGGTGTAGATGGGTATTTACGATCAAGTACAAGGTAGACGGATCGGTAGACATGTATAAAGCTTAGTAGCAAAGAGTTATACTCAAACTTATGGTGTTGATTATCAGGAAACTTTTTCTCCGGTAGCGAAGATGAATACAATACGAGTTTTGATTTCGTTAGCTGCAAATTTGAATTTGCCACTGAAACAGTTTGATGTGAAAAATGCTTTTCTTCATGTGCACTTGGAAGAAGAGGTATATATGGATTTTCCTTCGAGGTACAATGCCAGAGGGAAAACTAGAGTATGTAGGTTGCGAAAGTCACTTTACGAACTTAAGCAATCAACTTGTGCATGGTTTGGTAGATTTACTCAAGTTATGAGGAGGATTGGGTATTATCAAAGTCATTCGGATCATACATTATTTGTGAAGCGGAGAAGTGGTAAAGTGACGGCCTTAATTATTTATGTGGTTGACATGTTAATAACGGGTAATGATTATGAAGAGATAATGAAGTTAGAATAAAACCTTGCAGCCAAGTTCGAGATAAAGAATTTGGGAGATTTGAAATATTTTCTTGGCGTGGAAGTCACTCGGTCATCTAGAGGTATTTTCTTGTCTCAACATAAGTATGTTTTGGATTTATTAAAAGAAACAGACATGCTAGGATGTAAACATGTGGATACTCCCACTATAAAGAAACATTATTTGGGGATTTATCCGAATCAGGAACCAATTGACAGAGGTAGATATCAAAGACTAGTGGGGAGGCTGATTTATTTGTCTCACACTCGCCCGGATATTGACTATGTCGTAAGTGTGGTAAGTCAATTAATGAACTCACCTAGTATTGATCATATGACGGTGGTAATGAGAATCTTGGCATATTTGAAGTCTACCCCGGGTAAAGGAATTTTGTATAAATGTCATGGACATATGAGGATTAGGGATTTACTGATGCTGATTGGGCAGGTGATGTGATTGATAGAAGGTTTACATCTAGGTATTTTACATTTGTTGGAGGTAATTTGGTTACATGGTAGAGCAAGAAGCAGAATGTGGTATCACGGTCTTCTGTCGAAGCCGAGTATAGGTGTATGTGAGATTCTTTGGCTACGAAAATTACTTTGGAGTCTCGGTTTTAAACAGAAGGAGGCAATGAAGTTGTATTGTGATAATAAGTCTGCTAGAGAAATTGCTGAAAATCTAGCACAACATGATAGGATTAAGCATGTTGAGGTTGATAGACATTTTATAAAAGAAAAGCTGGAGGAGAAGATTGTGTCAATATTCTTTGTGAACTTAGAGGAACAACTTGCAGATATTGTCAAGTTGGGCATGAGTAATATCTATAATCCAACTTGAGGGGGAGTATTAGAATAAGTCAATATTTAGGAAAAAAGGAATGTAAATATTTTGTAATTATTATAGTCATGTTTTAAGAAGGATATTGTGTCCTTTATTTTCTTTTCTTTTGCAACAAGGATTGTATGTACTTTTTTTTTCAGAATTGTAGATTACAAAAAAGTTAAGTCGTAAAATTCTACATGGTATCAGAGTCAGGCAGCGGGCCCGTATTGTACTGCCACGTGATGGGTGGGTCCTATTAGCCCCGCGAGATGATGGTGGGTCCCTTGGCCCTGCGTGTAGGGTGAGTCTCTTTAGCTCCACATGGTTGTGGTTGTCGATGTGTAGATCTCCCACGTGTGACCCACTAATTGGGTCCCACATGAGGGGGCGTGTTGAAATGTCCCACATCGACCGTATCAATGAGAAAAGAAGAGTTTAAATATCCTAATCCCACTCCAACTAATACCGAGGCCTTTTGTGATAAAACCCCATACTAGACAGATTGTACATGTGGTAATTATCAAGTTGAGGACAACATCGATGTTGTTGGAAGTGAGTCGTATGGCCCGTCTCTCTGATAATTCTACAATTAATTAAACATTTGTGCCTTTTTAAAATTTGATTAAAGTGTTTTGACCAATAGTAACCTCTATTTTTTAAAATTAAAATAATTTTTGAATTTATCCTTTTATTTGCATGATGAATTTTTGTCACATCCCGGCCCGGGACGGACCACATCCCGGGCCCGCTCCACCACCATAGCACGATATTGTCCGCTTTGGGCTCCGACCACGCCCTCACGGTTTTGTTTCTGAGAACTCACACGAGAACTTCCCAGTGGGTCACTCATCATGGGAGTGCTCTCGTGCGCTACTCGCTTAACTTCGGAGTTCCGATAGAACCCGAAGCCAGTGAGCTCCCAAAAAGCCTCGTGCTAGGTAGGGATGAGAATATACATTTAAGGATCACGTCCCTGGGCGATGTGGGATGTTACAATTTTTCCTTATTTAGTGGAGATATTAGTAATTAAACTATATTTTCTTTTCTTCCAAATATGTTTTTTTTTTATCATAGTGTTTTTTTTTGTTATGCAAACATTTAATATTATTTCTTTTTCCAAATGGTTTTATCTTTTTCAAATAGTTGGTGATCAACATAAAAGCTCTGTGTAATATTTTCAATTGTTTTTGTGAAATTATATATATATTTTTTGCTGTTTTTTTTAAAGTATAGTTGTTGATGAATTATTATTAGGTACAATACATTACATATATATTATTTGTGGGTACGTTTGAATTTACCAAAATCATTAATTGGTACGTTTATTTGCAATTTTTGTCACATCCCAGCCCGGGCCCCATCAGATCCTGGGCTTGACTCTACCGTAGCACGATATTATCCGCTTTGGGCCCCGACCACGCCCTCACGGTTTTGTTTTTGGGAATTCACACGAGAACTTCCCAGTGGGTCACCCATCCTGTAATTGCTCTCGCGCGAACTCGCTTAACTTCGGAGTTTCGATGGAACCTGAAGCTAGTGAGCTCCCAAAAGGTCTTGTGCTAGGAAGGGATGAGAATATACATATAAGACTTATAGGATCCACTCCCCTGGGCGATGTGGGATGTGAGATGTTACAATACACCCCCCTTAGGGGCTCGACGTCCTCATCGGCACACTTCCTGCCAGGGATTGACTCTGATACCAAATTGTCACATCTTGGCCCAGGCCCCCACCACATCCCGAGCTCGACTCCGCCGTAGCACGATATTGTCTGCTTTGGGCCCCGACCACGCTTTCATGGTTTTGTTTCTAGGAGCTCACGAGAGCAGAACTTCTCAGTGGGTCACCCATCCTGGGAATGCTCTGGCCCCTTTCTCGTTTAACTTCGGAGTTCCTATGGAACTCGAAGCCAGTAAGCTCCCAAAAGGCCTCATGCTAGGTAGAGATGAGAATATACATATAAGACTTATAGGATCCACTCCCCTGGACGATGTGAGATGTTACAATTTTGGTACGTTTGATTTGATACATATTTTTAAGATTGGTACATTATTTTTATTTAGTACGTTTTATTTTGTACACATTGTGTATTGGCAAGTTTATTTTATTCTCAATCCTAGTTTCTCTTAATGTAATAAAAGAAAAACTTATTTCGGTACGTTTGATTTTGGGGGTTTAAAAATATTTTAAATTATTTTGGAAAGAAAATATCTTAAATCGTAGATAATTATTGCTAAATTGTAGCATTATTGTGAAAATAAATTGAATCTAACCAACTTTTTATTTTATTTATTTTTTTACAATTATCTCTAATAGAGGAGACTCAAGAGAGTGTAATCAAAATGCTATATTATAGGAAATTTGTTACAATATAATGTGCATATAGCACCAAAATTATGACAAAAAAAAGTTTAATCAAATCACTAAAAGGCATGGATGTTTGATTTAGAAAATTCAAAACTGAAGCGCCTATATCAAAAGATCCCTTTTATTAAATATTATAAAAAAAATTCACAGATCGTGAGTCTCTCCATTTAAATATATATATTTTCCACATTTTACTATATGTAGACCATTGTAATATTTAACGACTTAAGACATGACACGCCAGTTATCGTCCAAGTGTTGTGACTCCCATGGTTGATTTTTGGCCACAACAATCACTACCTATTTCAACGTCTCCAAAGTGATAGTGATACGTATCTGTTTTCTTGTCGATCTATTCTCTTCATCTATTTGATAACGGGAATCATTCCCCACTTTCCAATACAAATCACGGTCGTCTTCAACCCATATAATATGGTCTGGACGGGAGGAGAGCACATGGTTCCAAGAGCGATGGCTAAAACTGAAATCCCACAAAACCAAATTGACAAGTGAGTCCCTCCCGCTCCACCTCTTGATTAATATTGTCGTTGATGATAATATGATTAAACAGTGGATTAGTACTAATTAGAGTTGGTAAAATAAAGGGTTATTCATAGTTCTGAAATTTGCTTTCTGCAAATGTTTTTCACGTGTTTAATGATTAGTGAAAAAAAAAAAAGAATAGAGATACAAAGGTTTCCTCCTGTCATTCTTTTTACATTGTAGGTGTACGTAAACAATATAAGACCGAATAAAATAGTAGATAGTAAAAACTGAAAGTCTGTGAAATTTGTTTTTCTGGGAATGTTTTGTACCAGATCAATGATGATTAGCAAGAAAAGGAAAAAAGAGAGAAAAAAGTGGAACATTGTTCTTGTTCATACATTCGGGTGTGGCTACAATGTCCCGTGACCTTAGTGCACCGGAATAGGTAATGAAGATATATGATCTGTTTTTCTTTTTTTTTTTTAAATTTGACCCGTTCTTGTACGTAAACATATGAAACTGCAAAAAATATACACCAAAAAAAAATTAAAAGAAAAATTAAAAACCTGGGGTTTGTGCAGTCAAGTTGGACTAAATAAAAAATGAATGTTTGGCTGAATTGTGTAAACATGTTTGCTAAGTAGCTTGTTTTTATATAATAAATAGAAATGCAAGAAGCAAAATTGTAGACGTGAAGTGTATAAAGACAAGGAAATGCCTGATGTCTCCATAATAAATAAGCACTTTATTAGTTTGCTGATAATACAGACTGTCCATGCAATCAAACAAGCAAATGAAACAAGATGCTGATGTGCGATTTATCATTTCTGCAGATGCACAGTTTTATTACTTTCGTGATTATAATATCTCTTTTTTTACAAGACGTTATTTTATACTACTTTATTTATTAGGAGGATTCGAACTTGGGTGCAAGGGGCAGAAGTTACGTGGGGTACTTCTTTCTATGAAGATGTATATTGATATTTGAGCTCATCTCTCCTACATAGTTTGGGGTGCTGCTGCAAAGAAGTTGCACAAGTATGGCTTCCTTCAGGAGCTCAATTGGTAAGTACCCAATATAATTTTCTCTATGAACATGGTATGTTTTTCAGTGAATTCGATTGATAAATTTGCTGCCGTTGTAGTGAAGTAGAATTCGATAGTGTGGTATTCAATGATCTTCATTAGTATAGCTTTTTACGTCTTCAACTCTTCGCCCTCTTTCTGTTCGATCATTTCTCTATGTGAATGTATAATTGCACTCCATGCACTTTTTCATTTTACTAGTGTTTTCCAACTTTTCCCAGTGCTTAACATGTTTTGTGACGATTTGTGATCGGTTTTCGGATATGCAGGGAGTAGTTTTTCATGGATTTGTGGTGGTGAACTTGAACTGGGTTCTTACTGCACTCAAAGAACTATCATCAATGGCGTAAATCTGCTCTTCCTCTGTGTTTTTCTCTTATTTACCCTTATAAGCACCATACGGAAGCATTATATTACCGTTCCAGCCAGAAGGGACCAGTTCTCTCTAGCTATTTCAATTTGCTGTGCTCTTACTAGCATTGCATATTTTGCTGCTGGTTTATGGGATCTAATATCCGAAAGTGATGATCAATCGGAACATTTTGTCCGGTTGGATTACTTTGCCAGAGGACTAATTTGGATTTCTTTCACTGCTTCATTGCTTGTGAAAAGTTCCAACTGGATCAAAATCTTGAACTCCGTTTGGTGGTTCTCCTCCTTTTCAATGGCCTCGGCTCTAAACATCGAAATACTTGTAAGAACTCATAGCATTCAGATGTTTGATGCAATGACATGGCCAGTGGGCTTCTTACTTCTCTTGTGTGCTGTTCGAAACCTCAGTCACTTCGTTCATCAGCATGCCCAAGAAAACAGCCTATCTGAACCTCTATTGACCAAAAAATCGACGGGAAAGAGCCAGAAATCAGAAGTAGACCGGGCTAGCTTCCTGAGCAAACTGACATTTGCTTGGATTAACCCTTTGCTCAACCTGGGTTCCTTGAAAACATTAGCTCTCGAAGACATCCCTTCTCTTGTTTCTGAAGACGAAGCAGATTTAGCGTACCTAAAGTTTGCCAATGCATGGGATTCACTCTTAAGGGAGAAGAGCTCAAGCAGCACCAGGAACCTGGTTCTGCAGACAGCAGTGAAAGTTTACATGAAAGAAAATATGTGGATAGCATTTTGTGCATTTATCAGGACGATTGCAATTGTAATTTCTCCTCTTATACTCTATGCTTTTGTAAATTACTCGAATAATGAAAATGCAACTCTCTCTGAAGGCTTCACTATAGTGGGGTGTCTAGTTCTTTCAAAAGTGGTTGAATCTTTGAGCCAGAGACATTGGTTTTTCGACGCAAGGAGGTCTGGATTGAGGATGAGGTCAGCCTTGATGGTGGCAGTTTATAAAAAGCAGCTCAAACTTTCTAGCTTGGGAAGGAGAAGGCACTCAGCTGGTGAGATTGTAAATTATATAGCAGTTGATGCCTATCGAATGGGCGAGTTCCCATGGTGGCTACATTCGACATGGACCTACGCGTTGCAACTATTCCTTGCCATTGGAGTTCTTTTCTGGGTGGTGGGTCTTGGTGCTCTTCCTGGTTTGCTTCCTCTCCTCATTTGTGGTCTCCTGAATGTGCCATTTGCAAAGACACTTCAAAAGTGTCAGTCCCAATTCATGATCGCTCAAGATGAGCGACTCAGAGCCACTTCTGAGATCCTGAACAGTATGAAAATCATCAAGTTACAGTCCTGGGAAGAGAAATTTAAAAACATTGTCGATTCCCTTCGTGAACGTGAATTCAAATGGTTGTCTGACTCGCAATTTAAAAGGGCTTATGGCACTTTGCTGTATTGGATGTCACCCACCATCATCTCTTCAGTTGTCTTTCTCGGATGTATCCTTTTCAAAAGTGTCCCTCTTAATGCAAGTACCATATTCACGGTTCTAGCGTCACTAAGGAGCATGGGGGAACCTGTAAGAATGATACCAGAGGCTCTTTCAGTGCTGATCCAAGTCAAGGTTTCATTTGACCGGCTCAATGTGTTTTTGCTTGATGATGAGCTGAAAGATGACGAAGTAAGGAAGTTGCCCTCAGTGAATTCCGATAAGAGCTTAAGAATAGAAAGAGGTAATTTCAGCTGGTATCCTGATCAATCAACAGATCCAACTCTCAGAGATGTGAATTTAGAAGTGCAAAGGGAGCAGAAAGTTGCAGTTTGTGGGCCAGTTGGAGCAGGAAAATCATCACTACTATACGCTATACTTGGAGAGATGCCAAAAATTTCAGGAACTGTGAGTTGAAAACAGATGAAAACTTCAAATACTCGATGCACTAAGTTTTTTATACTAACTTTATTAATGCTTGCAAGCAGGTTGATGTATTTGGAACCATAGCCTATGTTTCTCAGACTTCTTGGATACAAAGTGGGACAGTACGCGATAACATACTCTACGGCAGGCCAATGGACAAGAACAAATATGAGAATGCCATAAAAGCTTGTGCTTTGGATAAGGACATCGATAGTTTTGACCACGGTGATCTTACTGAAATAGGCCAGAGGGGGATTAACATGAGTGGAGGGCAGAAGCAGCGGATTCAGCTGGCCCGAGCTGTCTACAGTGATGCTGATATCTATCTCCTTGATGATCCCTTCAGTGCAGTGGATGCCCATACTGGTGCAACTCTATTTCATGTAAGAAAGACAAAGATCAAGCGTTTTAAGAAGCATGAAAACCACATTTAGCATCGTAATCTCATAGAAACAGTTTACTCAATTTGAATGACTTGTGCAGGAATGCGTCATGACCACTCTAGCAAAGAAAATTGTAATTCTGGTGACTCATCAAGTTGAATTCCTCTCAGAAGTTGATAAAATTCTAGTACGTTGTTGTTAATTCATTTTTGCAGTTTATTTGCAATTATTGGTTTGCTCATGAAACCTTATTTCATTTGCAGGTAATGGAGGGTGGACAAGTTACTCAATCCGGAAGCTATGAGAGTCTCTTGACAGCAGGAACAGCATTTGAGCAGCTTGTAAATGCTCATAGAGATACCGTAACAACATTGGGTCCTTCTAATAATCAAAGCCAAGGAGAATCTGAAAAGGGAGATATAGTTATGCCGGAGGAACTTCAGACGGCTTACCTCACTACAAATAACAGTGAAGGGGATATTTCTGTGAAGGGTGTGCCTGGCGTGCAACTAACAGAAGAAGAAGAGAGAGGGATTGGTGATGTTGGACTGAAGCCCATCCGGGATTATTTTCTTGTGTCTAAAGGAACTCTTCTTCTAATCTTCGGCATAATAACACAATCTGGTTTTGTTGGTCTTCAGGCTGTTTCAACTTATTGGCTAGCTCTAGGCATTCAAATGCCTAACGTAACCAATGGCATGCTCATCGGCATTTATACAGCGATTTCAACACTTAGTGCTGTCTTTGTATATCTAAGGTCATTTTCAGCAGCTTATATGGGATTGAAAGCTTCAAAAGCCTTTTTCTCTGGTTTCACCGATGCTATTTTTAAGGCTCCCATGCTCTTCTTTGACTCAACCCCTGTTGGCCGGATTTTGATACGAGTAAGTAGACAAAATTCTACTTTATGCACTCTGGTAACTGTATTCCCATCACTTGTTATCAAAACCATTTGATATTTATACTTTTGCAGGCCTCATCTGATTTAAGTATTTTGGATTTTGATGTACCCTTCTCCATCATCTTCATAATGTCTGCTGGCCTTGAACTCCTGGCAACGATTGGAATTATGGCTTCTGTCACATGGCAAGTTCTCATTGTAGGCATTCTCGCCATGGTTGCCGCAAAATATGTTCAGGGGTATTATCTAGCCACTGCAAGGGAACTAATAAGAATCAATGGAACAACCAAAGCTCCGGTTATGAACTATGCATCGGAGACAGCACTTGGAGTGGTTACTATAAGAGCTTTTAAAATGGTTGACAGATTCTTCCACAACTACTTGAAGCTAGTTGACACAGATGCTCGACTGTTCTTTCATTCTAACGCAACCATGGAGTGGTTAATTTTAAGGACAGAAGTACTTCAGAATTTAACCCTTTTCGTGGCTGCTTTCTTACTTATCTTACTTCCCAAGGGTTATGTTGCTCCAGGTACTTAATAATAGCAATCCATGTGTTGAATTTCAGGTGTTTATAGGTGTTTAACTTGAAAAAAAAATTTCTTGATGTCTGCAGGGCTTATTGGGCTTTCACTGTCATATGCTTTAACGCTAACGGGGACACAAATTTTTGTGACACGATGGTATTGCAACTTATCCAACTACATTATCTCAGTTGAAAGGATAAAACAATTCATGATGATTCCGCCAGAGCCTCCTGCAATTGTGGAGGACAAGAGGCCGCCATCTTCATGGCCTAACAAGGGTAGAATAGAGCTCTATTCTCTGAAGGTAATATACTATCGTTGTTCTTTAACTACCTTATCATTTGATCAGGTTGAAATTCTAATGATTGATTATTTCTTTTGGTTGATTACAGATAAAGTATCGTTCAAATGCTCCGCTAGTTCTAAAGGGAATTACATGCACATTCAAAGAAGGCACTAGAGTAGGAGTTGTGGGAAGGACAGGAAGCGGAAAAACCACACTCATAAGCGCTTTGTTTCGCTTAGTAGAGCCGGCAAGTGGTAAAATTCTTATAGATGGACTTGACATATGTTCGATGGGTCTAAAAGATTTGAGAATGAAGCTAAGCATCATCCCTCAAGAACCAACTCTTTTCAGAGGTAGCATCCGAACCAACTTGGATCCTCTAGGCCTTTACTCCGATGATGAGATATGGAGGGTGAGCTAACTGACTCCGGTTAAATGATGAAAAAGGCTTTCCCTGCATAATTTTACTAATAAAACGAGGTTTTTAGGCACTACATACAATGCGTTCTGTTTTGTACTAGTACAATTTTAAGGACATTTTCATCTGCAGGCTCTAGAGAAGTGCCAGCTCAAGGCGACAGTCAGCGACCTACCAAATCTACTTGACTCCTCCGGTGAGTTTATGATCTTTCCTATGACTGAATGAGAAACATAATGATGAACATCTTACTTAATCCCCGGTTCCAACTAGAATCATGTTGTACTGTAAGTTAAAACTACAATGACTTCAACAGTGAGTGATGAAGGGGAAAATTGGAGTGTCGGGCAACGCCAGCTCTTTTGCCTCGGAAGAGTCCTTCTCAAGAGGAACAGAATTTTAGTTCTCGATGAGGCTACTGCCTCCATTGATTCTTCAACAGATGCCATTCTGCAGAGAATCATAAGGCAGGAATTCGCAGAATGCACGGTTATAACTGTAGCTCACAGAGTTCCAACCGTTATAGACAGTGACATGGTCATGGTTCTCTCCTATGGTATGCTTTTCTTTCCAATCATCTCTTAATCGCATTTCAATATAATTTGAGACAGAAAAAATTTGAACGCGTCTAATTCAATTAGAATTTTTAAAATTTTTGCTAAACAGTCATCAGGGGGATATGATGTTTCTGTAATTGGTTATTAAATCCTAATGCTAATATGTAGTGTGATTTTGTTTGAAAAAATAGGGAAGTTGGTGGAGTATGAACAACCTTCAAAGCTGTTGGATACCAACTCCTACTTCTCCAAGCTTGTTGCTGAATATTGGTCAAGCTGCAAGAAAAACTGATGCCACCAATTAAAATGTCAGCAACCACAAATCACCTAGTCTGCAATATAAATTCCCTGCTCCTAGAAATTAGTATTCATGGCTGAAATCATTGATGGAACGTAACGCTTATTGTGGAAGAAAAAATGCAGATCTAAATATCATTTTAACTTATAAATCAACGTAATGTTGTTAAGATTGTCTTAGTGTTATGAGAAGCTTGAGGTCACTATAAAAATGGAATAATAGACCTTCAAATCTTCACGTTGGAATAACACTCGTTGTAGAAACAGATGGTTTACTCCTTTCCTTTCGTCCCTTATCTTTCTCCTTTTTGTGTTTTTTTTTTTGGGTATTTTCAAATTTCCAAGGCCATCCCTTTACTTTTACGGAATCAAATTGATGGTGGTTTCGTAGTGAAGTTGATGCTAAGGTTTGGAATGGATTGGTAATTAGATTTGCAGTAAAGTTTCTTGATGTCTAACATTTACAGGTTTAATCCTAGTAGATAAAAAAACAAAACTGAATATAATACAAGCAGTAACGTTCAAACACTAATCAATTAATGGATTTATATGTCCTTAACTACTGGTTTTGTTTGAGTTCACTCCACAATTTCACTTTGGAGTAAAATTGTGCATAAATTATTGTTTAATGATCTACAAAATGAACTATTCAGATCATGGAGAACGAAATTATTTTGTAAAAAAACCATAAAATTAGATGTTGCGCAAGAAAAAGAAGGTCAAGGTGCTTCTCCTAAAGCTTACTTGCCATATTATCATGCATAGTTTGACGTACCCTACTACTTTTAGGAGTTCAATTAGATGATATATCATATATGCTTTGAATATTTTAGACATTAAACGTAGTGTGTGACACTATCTAATTAAAGAATACAAATCATTTCACTAGCTCATGACTTTTCTGAATAATCTTTGTCTATTTCTTGAAAGAGATAAAAGGCACATATAATTATTCAATCATTTGCAGGGAAACACGGTAGGTATAATTATTCAATCATTTGCAGGGAAACACGGTAGGTTAGAATTGAAAAAAAATATTGCTAGACAGTGGAAGCATAGTGGAGGAATCAAACATTGTCTCTTTAAAGGTAAATGGATCCAAAATCTAGTGTGGATTAAAGAGTAAGCATTAGCTTTGAGCTGTCATTAACTAGCACTTAGTTATGTGAAAGAGAAATCAAAGTCCTTAGTTTGTATGAGATGAGATAGCTGAATGAGTTAATAAGGACCATCAAATTCAATTTGAGTAGTCCAAATTGTTTGATCATTATGCTCTTAAAGGTGTGATCTGGAGTGAATCTCTGTCCCTTCTTAGGGAAATGGGAGCTTATTGGATTATTTGCATTATTTTCTATGTTGCAAAAGCAAAAAGTAGAAACAAATAGAACATAAAATTTATTTATTATTATTAAGGATATTTTATTTAAACCCATGTAACCTCTTTTTATACCAACTTAAAATTTAAATGTGAGTTGTCTTTTTAATCCTATTGCATAATTACCATCAAGTGCAAGATGAAATTAACAATAAAAATAAAAGTTATCAACAAACCCACATTCAATATCTAAGCACTAAAAACAAGCTTTTTATTGATGGATAGTGATTTTGAAGTTTTAAATCCTAAAACTAAGGTATGAATCGATTTATGCAAAAAATAAATAAAAAATTCGTTTGATTTCAATTTTTTGGGTTTGCTATGCTTTGTGTGTGGTCATTACCTTTTAGAGTCTAATTGCTTATGATTTGATAGAGTAAAAATTGAGGAAAAGGTAGTAAAAAGAGAAAAATGACGATTGTGTAGCTCTCTGCGATCATAACAGTAACACTCACGAAAGTAAATGAGCATATTGTTGGATGATTGTAGCGATTAGTGTTGCAAGATTTATCCCAGACTTTGTAATCTGCTACTGTTTTTTTTCTGGATCTCTATTAATACAAACTCATGCCGTTGCTTTAAAAAAGAAAAAAAAAAGGAATGACACAACTACTGAAAATTGGTTCATTAGGAAGCCAAAAGTGATGAGGACTGTTGTTAGATTAGAATGTTTGGACACTTTTTGTTATCGTAATTTGTGGTGGTCTCACAAGATTCAAAAACAAGTAGAAAATTTACCAAATTATTTGACTTGTCCACACAAATCGAACTCTAGAAAGCTTTCATTCCCTTAAACAAGTTGAAACTTCACCAAACTATTCAATTTGGAATTTCGTTTTCTAAATGAGTGTAAAGATAAATTTACATTTTGAATTGAGTTTGTGAGGGTAGTTTAGGTAGTAAATTTGGGTTTAAAGAGATATTAATTTTTTAATTAAAAATAATATGGGTGTAGTGTGATAACTCGTCCGTAATTTTATATTTTTATAAATTTAAATGAGTGAATTGACAAAAATGCCCTTGGAGGCCAAATTGTTGACTTTCGTTGACCATCATTTTGTGAAGTGTATGGGCTATTATTTATCATATTCCTGAAGTATTTGACGATACAGACGCGTAGGCGCAAGTAGAAGCGAATTTGGAGTTACAATTAAAATTTTACGGAACTACAAATCCGAAAAGTACTTTCGTAAAGATTGCTATTTATTATTTTATATATTTCTCATAATTATTATATTATTATTTTAAGATTATTTTGTTATTATATTATTATTTTTAGTTTAGGGAAAGGAGAAGAAGGGACTGAGTAGGCCTGGCAATTCCTAACACGACCCGATAACCCGACACGACACGACACGAAATTAACAGGTGTTCGGGTCGACACGATAACGAAACGGGTCGTTATCGGGTAACCCGATAAGCACCTGTTAAGATAACGGGTTTGTTCGGGTATACACGTGGGTAACACGATACACGATAAGCATAATATTAATTTAATAATTTATAACCCTAAAAAAATACTATAATAATTATATATATATATATATTAATTTAACAATTTTATACCCCTAAAAACTATAATAATTATATATATATATATATATATATATATATTAAATTAACTATAATAATTATAATAATTATATATACTATAATAATTATACCCAAAATATTAACTATAATAATTATATATATATATATATATTTTTAAATTTTATACCCCTAAAAACTATAATAATTATACATACAAAATAAATAGATTTAAATCTACTTAATAAATAAATATATATATACACACACACACCATTGAACTTCATGGGATACGAATTATACGAAACTAATTTCAACGATCCAACCATCAAACATGTTTGTATATACTTCGAGATCGCATACGCCAAAAATTGCAAAAAGAGCAAGTAACGGGACAAAACATTTTGACGGTTATAAACGAAAAATCACGATTTAACGGTCATTTTAACTCCGATTTTGATGATTTTTTACAACCACACTCCTTGACCCTATATGAATACAATGATTGAATTCGATCTTCAATTTAAAATATTTACACTAGTGGATACCACAAAATCTTATGTTATACTTAATAAAAGTATGAATAAACTCTTAGATATTAGTGAATCTATTGTTTTGATGGGATACTCATTCTACAAAACTAGTTTCAATGATCCAATCGTCAAACATGTTTGTATATACTTCGAGATCGCATACGCCAAAAATTGCAAAAAACAAACATTCAGAGATCAAGTAATGGGACAAAAGTTTTCGACGGTTATAAACGAAAAATCACGATTTAACGGTTATTTTAACTCCGATTTTGATTATTTTTTACAACTACACTCCTTGACCCTATATGAATACAAGTAATGAATTCGATCTTCAATTTAAAATATTTACACTAGTGGATATCACAAAATCTTATGTTATACTTAATAAAAGTATGAATAAACTATTAAGTATTAGTGAATCTATTGTTTTGATGTGATACTCATTCTACGAAACTAGTTTCAAAGATCCAACCGTCAAACATGTTTGTATATACTTCGAGATCGCATACGTCAAAATTACAAAAAAACAAACATTCAGAGATCAATTAACGGGACAAAACTTTTTGACGGTTATAAAAAGAAAAATCACGATTTAACGGTCATTTTAACTCTGATTTTGATGATTTTTTGCAGCTACACTCCTTGACCTTATATGAATACAATGATTGAATTCGATCTTCAATTTAAAATATTTACACTAGTGGATACCACAAAATCTTATATTATACTTAATAAAAGTATGAATAAACTATTAAGTATTAGTGAATCTATTGTTTTGATGGGATACTCATTCTACGAAACTAATTTCAATGATCCAACCGTCAAACATGTTTATATATACTTCGAGATTGCATACGCCAAACATTGCAAAAAACAAACATTCAGAGATCAAGTAACGGGACAAAACATTTCGACGGTTATAAACGAAAAATCACGATTTAACGGTCATTTTAACTCTGATTTTGATGATTTTTTACAACTACACTCCTTGACCCTATATGAATACAATGATTGAATTCGATCTTCAATTTAAAATATTTACACTAGTGGATACCACAAAATCTTATGTTATACTTAATAAAAGTATGAATAAAAACTATCAAGTATTAGTGAATCTATTGTTTTGATGGGATACTCATTCTACGAAACTAGTTTCAATGATCCAACCGTCAAACATGTTTTTATATATTTCGAGATCGCATACGCCAAAAATTGCAAAAAACAAACATTCAGAGAGCAAGTAACGAGACAAAACTTTTCGACGGTTATAAACGAAAAATCACGATTTAACAGTTAATTTAACTCCGATTTTGATGATTTTTTACAACTACACTCCTTGACCTTATATGAATACAATGATTGAATTCGATCTTCAATTTAAAATATTTACACTAGTGGATACCACAAAATCTTATGTTATACTTAATAAAAGTATGAATAAACTCTTAAGTATTAGTGAATCTATTGTTTTAATGGGATACTCATTCTACGAAACTAGTTTCAATGATCCAACCGTCAAACATGTTTGTATATATTTCGAGATCGCATACGCCAACAATTGCAAAAAAAAACATTCAGAGAGCAAGTAACGGTACAAAAGTTTTCGACGGTTATAAACGAAAAATCACGATTTAACGGTTAATTTAACTCCGATTTTGATGATTTTTTACAACTACACTCCTTGACCTTATATGAATATAATGATTGAATTCGATCTTCAATTTAAAATATTTACACTAGTGGATACCACAAAATCTTATGTTATACTTAATAAAAGTATGAATAAACTCTTAGATATTAGTGAATCTATTGTTTTGATGGGATACTCATTCTACAAAACTAGTTTCAATGATCCAATCGTCAAACATGTTTGTATATACTTCGAGATCGCATACGCCAAAAATTGCAAAAAACAAACATTCAGAGATCAAGTAATGGGACAAAAGTTTTCGACGGTTATAAACGAAAAATCACGATTTAACGGTTATTTTAACTCCGATTTTGATTATTTTTTACAACTACACTCCTTGACCCTATATGAATACAAGTAATGAATTCGATCTTCAATTTAAAATATTTACACTAGTGGATATCACAAAATCTTATGTTATACTTAATAAAAGTATGAATAAACTATTAAGTATTAGTGAATCTATTGTTTTGATGTGATACTCATTCTACGAAACTAGTTTCAAAGATCCAACCGTCAAACATGTTTGTATATACTTCGAGATCGCATACGTCAAAATTACAAAAAAACAAACATTCAGAGATCAATTAACGGGACAAAACTTTTTGACGGTTATAAAAAGAAAAATCACGATTTAACGGTCATTTTAACTCTGATTTTGATGATTTTTTGCAGCTACACTCCTTGACCTTATATGAATACAATGATTGAATTCGATCTTCAATTTAAAATATTTACACTAGTGGATACCACAAAATCTTATATTATACTTAATAAAAGTATGAATAAACTATTAAGTATTAGTGAATCTATTGTTTTGATGGGATACTCATTCTACGAAACTAATTTCAATGATCCAACCGTCAAACATGTTTATATATACTTCGAGATTGCATACGCCAAACATTGCAAAAAACAAACATTCAGAGATCAAGTAACGGGACAAAACATTTCGACGGTTATAAACGAAAAATCACGATTTAACGGTCATTTTAACTCTGATTTTGATGATTTTTTACAACTACACTCCTTGACCCTATATGAATACAATGATTGAATTCGATCTTCAATTTAAAATATTTACACTAGTGGATACCACAAAATCTTATGTTATACTTAATAAAAGTATGAATAAAAACTATCAAGTATTAGTGAATCTATTGTTTTGATGGGATACTCATTCTACGAAACTAGTTTCAATGATCCAACCGTCAAACATGTTTTTATATATTTCGAGATCGCATACGCCAAAAATTGCAAAAAACAAACATTCAGAGAGCAAGTAACGAGACAAAACTTTTCGACGGTTATAAACGAAAAATCACGATTTAACAGTTAATTTAACTCCGATTTTGATGATTTTTTACAACTACACTCCTTGACCTTATATGAATACAATGATTGAATTCGATCTTCAATTTAAAATATTTACACTAGTGGATACCACAAAATCTTATGTTATACTTAATAAAAGTATGAATAAACTCTTAAGTATTAGTGAATCTATTGTTTTAATGGGATACTCATTCTACGAAACTAGTTTCAATGATCCAACCGTCAAACATGTTTGTATATATTTCGAGATCGCATACGCCAACAATTGCAAAAAAAAACATTCAGAGAGCAAGTAACGGTACAAAAGTTTTCGACGGTTATAAACGAAAAATCACGATTTAACGGTTAATTTAACTCCGATTTTGATGATTTTTTACAACTACACTCCTTGACCTTATATGAATATAATGATTGAATTCGATCTTCAATTTAAAATATTTACACTAGTGGATACCACAAAATCTTATGTTATACTTAATAAAAGTATGAATAAACTATTAAGTATTAGTGAATTTATTGTTTTGATGGGATACTCATTCTACGAAACTAGTTTCAAAGATCCAACCTTCAAACATGTGTGTATATACTTCGAGATCGCATACGTCAAAAATTACAAAAAACAAACATTTAGAGATCAATTAACGGGACAAAACTTTTCGACGGTTATAAAAAGAAAAATCACGATTTAACGGTCATTTTAACTCTGATTTTGATGATTTTTTGCAGCTACACTCCTTGACCTTATATGAATACAATGATTGAATTCGATCTTCAATTTAAAATATTTACACTAGTAGAAACCACAAAATCTTATATTATACTTAATAAAAGTATGAATAAACTATTACGTATTAGTGAATCTATTGTTTTGATGGGATACTCATTCTACGAAACTAGTTTCAAAGATTCAACCGTCAAACATGTTTGTATATACTTCAAGATCGCATACGTCAAAAATTACAAAAAACAAACATTCAGAGATCAAGTAACGGGACAAAACTTTTCGACGGTTATAAACGAAAAATCACGATTTAACGGTCATTTTAACTCCAATTTTGATGTTTTTTTACAACCACACTCCTTGACCCTATATGAATACAATGATTGAATTTGATCTTCAATTTAAAATATTTACACTAGTGGATACCACAAAATCTTATACTATACTTAATAAAAGTATGAATAAAAACTATCAAGTATTAGTGAATCTATTGTTTTGATGGGATACTCATTCTACGAAACTAGTTTCAATGATCCAACCGTCAAACATGTTTATATATACTTCGAGATTGCATACGCCAAAAATTGTTAAAAACAAACATTCAGAGATCAAGTAACGGGACAAAACATTTCAACGGTTATAAACGAAAAATCACGATTTAACGGTCATTTTAACTCCGATTTTGATGATTTTTTACAACTACACTCCTTGACCCTATATGAATACAATGATTGAATTCGATCTTCAATTTAAAATATTTACACTAGTGGAAACCACAAAATCTTATGTTATACTTAATAAAAGTATGAATAAACGCTTAAGTATTAGTGAATCTATTGTTTTGATGGGATACTCATTCTACGAAACTAGTTTCAATGATCCAACCGTCAAACATGTTTGTATATATTTCGAGATCGCATACGCCAAAAATTGCAAAAAACAAACATTCAGAGAGCACATAACGAGACAAAACTTTTCGACGGTTATAAACGAAAAATCACGATTTAACGGTTAATTTAACTCCGATTTTGATGATTTTTTACAACTACACTCCTTGACCTTATATGAATACAATTATTAAATTCGATCTTCAATTTAATATATTTACATTAGTGGATACCACAAAATCTTATGTTTATACTTAATAAAAGTATGGTATAGTACTATTGTTTTATTTTTTTTCATAATTATTTTGGTAAACTTCTCATAATTTGGATGATTTTTAATGTTTGGTTTTTCTATGCTTAGTTTATGCAGAAGATAGTTATGACGTGGAAAACCTTACTGAGAACATCATCAACATAACTCTTGAAGGCAATAGATCAAGCCAAAGTTCCAATGCAATTTCATGATGATCGATGTAAATCGAGGATTTTGTAAATTGAGGTTTAAAATTTTGAGAAAGATTTCATAACCTTGAAAACAAAAACTGTTTCATTTTGCATATCCTTGCACATTTAAAATTTGTAATAGATTAGTAGTATATGTAGTACTTAAACGACAAATGTGTTTTAATGTTTTGAAGTAATATTTATGTGGCAATGTGTGGTATGTGCAAATTTAAGAAAAAAAATATATTTTTCTTAACGAGTCATAACGGGTCGGGTCACTTTACCCGTTGGGTAAAGTGACACGACCTGTTAAGGACCCGTTAAGATAACGGGTGTGACACGACACGACCCGTTAAGATAACAGGTGTTACACGAAAACGACACGAACACGACTGACACGACCCGTTTGCCAGGCCTGGGACTGAGGAAAGAAAGGAAAAAAGAAAGGAAAGAGAGGGCCGTTGCTCAATTAGGATAGGAGAACAAGGAGGGGGATGGACCAACCAGAAGAATAAAGTGAGGAGATGACTAATGGGAGAGGAGAGAAAGGAGGGGAAATGAGAGAGAGAAAAGGAGTACCAGATCACCCTGACCCGGTTCCTTCCTGCGCAACCCGACCCATATCATGACTTCCCGCTACGTTTTCTGTCGATTTTCTCAGTGAATTGATCGTCGCCACCACCTGGAAACCATCATACGACCTTCCCTCTTCCATTCTCATCCATTAATTGGTGGCTTTTAGGCCTAGAGTTCGTGAGTTTGCACTGACAGCTTCGAGGGCACCCACGGCGCTATCCGCCATTCCTGAAGTAAAGTTCATTGACCACCATCATGGGTCGGCTTCTCTTGAACCCAGGAACAAGTCCCAAGCTTTGGTGGGCACAGTGGAGCATCAAAGAGGTTGAATCGAAGCCAGCCCATTTCTAGGGTTCTGGCGGTATCGAGGCATTTGCAGGCTACTTCTCGGCCAAATTGGACTTATGCCTAGGTATGAAAGTTGTTCCTCTTATCGAGATCTTCATTCTTATAAAATTTTGGAGTTGTTCGATTTTCTGGCAAGTCGAAGCGGCCGACTGCCACGTGCGGCGGCGCGTGGCCAGCGGGCTGACGCTGCCTTTTTAAGCTAAATTCAATGTTATGATTTCAATTTGATCATCATTTGTTATAGTTTGATAGTTTGAACCTATAATGGAATACTACGCCACTTGACCATTTTATGATTCAACGATCCGACCATTGGGTCATCACCAAACCTTAATACGTTATAGTACGTAATATTTGAGGATCATAGAAACAGACATATTGGGAATCTGACGTACAGATCTTCCTAAATTGAATTTCTAAGTTTGTATAACAAACGTTGATAGCAACCCAATTCTAGCAATTGGTGGAGATCCGATCATTGTATCGTTCCGAAACTTTAGGATGTTATTCTAAAAGCTTATTGAAACACTTAGGAAGTTATGAATCGGAAATCCGAGGTGCGGATATTCCAGATCAAGTTACATAAGGTTGTGGACCCTAGAGTCAACCTTTGGCCGACGGTTGACTTTTGGTCAATGGGTTATAAATCATTCTAGAACGTTCTTGGGGATGTGTTTTATGTAAGTTACGTGTTCTATTGATAAGAATTCTGAGATGTGATTTGATATTTGTTCTAGGCAACGATCATTCGTGATGCCTCAACATTCGTGCTAGGGAGTTGTAATGCGGACTTCAGGTGAGTAGGTGTTTTCTTTTATATAGTATATGCATATTTGTTAGTTTCCATTTATACATTGAAAAAGAATTTACTACGTATGCGTAGCTTAGTCTAATGCTTATAAGAATTAGCAAAATAACGGAAAATTATGAAGTTATCATAAATTCTACGGGATGCACAGGTATGCGTACCTTTATGGGATTCTAATTCAAGCCATGTTTAATATTTTATCTATTAATTTTATGCCGATGTGAATTATCAAATCACTGTGGCATGGCTATATTTAAGTTATTTGCTCATTGTTTGCTACACCCGGTGTTAGTGCTCGCCCAGGGGTAGGGCCAGTTTTTCACGTGTATATTCACATCCGCACTGCATGCTCGCCTTGGATCCAAGTAGGTGTCAGTCTTGTCGTACAGGTTGCAATAGGCAACTCCGACTCATATGTGACTGTGAATAGCACCAGTCTTCACGTGATTGTATCACTATAGCGTATATTATTATTACAGAAAGTCATGTTCATGTCAGAATACCTTTACATGAACTCGTGTGTCAGCATGTGTCGATGAGCACCCGATAAGATATGTTGCTTATGTGAGATTTTGTGATTTTGGATGTCATGCCCTTAGTTACGAGATATTGTGCCGTAATGAATTCTTGAGATTTTGTAGGCTACAGTAAGTATTTTATATTATACGTAGTAAGTATATTTTGGAAACTATACTTGTTTTACGGTGAGGGCTTACAATCTTTTCAGAAAGATTTTTATAAAACTTTATTTTTAGGCCCACTCACCTTTTTCGCCCCTTCAGATTTTAGTAGCTGAGCTTTCTTTTCAACGAGGATTCTTGGCAAATCTTGGTGTAGAAGATTACCTTTGATGGTATAATTCTCATCCTATCTTACTGTACTGTACTTATACTTTGACATCACGTATGAAATGGTTCATTCCCACTCACAACACACTTTAATATTTAGGCACTTTTAGGTTTAAATTTATTCACATATTCCACCACACTGCACTTTATGGCTTCGTCACCTTTCAGGTGTCGTCCAACATAGCTCGATTCAGAGTCCAAGTGAACATTCTGGGTCAGGGTATGTCAGTTTGGTATCAGAGCATAAGTTGGGCAGTATTGCGTTCACCACACGCATGATGTTAGCATTCTCGGTTCTTGAGCCTAAATTTTGAGTTTTGACACCTTGTCGACTATGAAAAACGTGTTAGGTTTTCCTAAGTTTTGGGTGGATTTGGCGACTTATTGACATTCGAGAAAATCGATTTGGCGACCGCCTCTAAACTTTAAGTGAAGAATTTCCCTGCCAAAGAAAGATGTAGATTTGAGACAAGTTGACAGCCCTGAGGCAGGGCTACCATATCGATAGTTGTGCATTACAGGGGATTTAGCTACCAATTCCACCACCATCTAGTCATTTCTACCAACCCTTTCGAGAATGGAAACCATAAATAGTTTTGATTCCTTGGCAGCATCCGTTAGTATGTCATCTATTAGAATTCATTCGAAGTTTACTTTGTCAAAATTTTTAGAAATGTCTCGTGTGACAATGTGGTGCTAAAACGGTAGCACTCGACAGAAGAACATCTTGGGACAATCACTTTTGGTCCCCCGATAGCATTAATATTTTCAAACGCATTAGTGATCATTCTGGATCTTCAAAAGGAAGATCAACTTCCTTTTAAGTTCGTTCTAAAGTAGATTAATAACAACTTCCTTTTCGGCTTTAGGACTTTCTGACCAATACTAGTTTTCTGAAATTCTTTTGGTGATGTACTCGTCATTTGGACGAGCATAGGCACAAATGTACGAGTTGTTATACCTACGGTCAGTAGAAAACCCCGTGTTAGTAAGTATTTTCCCTAGAATTAATGAAACCAACTCATAGGACCAGTTCCTTACTAATCATCTGAAACCAATTACCCGAGTGGGCTCTAGCCTGTAATCAGCCTATGGTGGCACTACTAATTGACGATATTGTCCAAGATCCAGGAATTGTCAACCAGTATTCAGGTGGTATGATTTCTGATATCGGACATAGGTGCTATTATTTGGGAGTGATACCTTTATAGCTGAATGTCAGTTCATAGTTTCAAGGTAGCGAACAATATCAAAATATCGTATGTGTTAATTAGCGACGCGACTGATAGACTGATTAACAGTGACTACCTGAGCCGAAGAAACTAAATCATGGAAACTTAGGAGCAAACTTTGTATTAGGATAGTAAACTTATAGTTGTTTTTACCTTATTATCTATCTGGGTAAACATAACCTCTCCGATTAGCTACCTTTTCAATCACTTACAAAGGTAGACAGTAGAATCGAAGTACGAGTTAATTTCTCACTGTTATAGTGAATTGAGTATTGAGAAAGCTGTGAAGACCTATTAGCACGTGGCATAGTGAAAGGAAGTAGTATGGTACGTTTCGAGGACGTACATCCAGGCGTCATATTCCAAAATCTTACCTGGGATATCACAAAATGGTGAAGTGAAGTACACCATCAATCAACTTTCTCGTACTACATCAGTTTTCCTTGCGACTTTTCGAACAAGTCCTACATCATTGAGAGAACTTAGTTACTAAAGTTTACCGATTTGGGATTTATCCAACCAAACACCTTTTCTAGGGAACCTCAAACCTATCTGCAAAGGCGAAAGGCTGAACCTTAGGGTCATACCTAGATTTTAGCAACTTCATCAGGTGATAATTAAAACCATTTAAACCTTACTTCGAGTTGATGGTCTAGCTGACCAATCTTTGTAACTCAAGTTTTCTTCCATAGCCTAACTAATTCATAGTGGTCTTATCGACAACTTTCTCATCTACCTCGATAGTGAGACTAAATTCTCTAAACACCAATAGTCAGCCTTATACCAAATTCTTCAAACTTGTTTAGAGTAGGTACGTTTCTTGAGACACGTGCTCTCAGTGGACGATATTCTTTTCTTTTTCCCAAAAAGGTTGTAGTGGAAGAAAGTTGGAATTCTCACAAGGTGTTGTGAAATTTTAGACAATCTTTGGTCTTGTCAACCTTATTGACAAATTGTTATCGATTTTTTCTGCTATAGTGTTTTTCCTCACTTATCGACCAAGGAAGGTTAATTTAGTTGAGATGTTGAATATGAATAAGTTTCTAACAACCGAGCTGTTATCTCACCTCACCATCGCTTTACATCTTTCGATGACATTGATCACTTTGAAATCCATGTTGACGTGTTCTTTGGATGTTTCGGCTGTGTAGAGGCATCATGGCTGATTATCGCTTATATTTCCCAACGTTTGGAACCATATGAAATGAACTTTCTTACTCATGACTTAGAGTCAACAGTTACCATCTTTACTTGAAAACTGGATGACACTTCTCTATAGAGAAACATGTCCAAAATCTTCACCAACGTCACCAACTTCTCAAATACACTTTCTCTTGAGAAGAGCTAAATTTCTGACAACGACATTCGGGATACCAAATCAACATCTACGATTACACCATGGTGTATCACCTCGGTTGCAGACATAGTTATTGTTTACCGCAGCAAAGATGTATCTACTGTGAACACTTTTAGCCTGTCCTATCCCACCTCATTTGGAATTCACAAGTATTGTTTTGACGTTATTTATGAGATATCAAGAAATTGTTTGAATGGTTATAATCACTTCCTGTATCTGTTTAAGGATGGAAAATATCACCATAAGCTTCCAATACGCAGTATCTTGTACATGTGGAGTTATGATGATGTTTCAGTGACCATCAATCGACGTGACAAGTTAGCTCATTTTCCGTTGGTCCAAAAGGACTATGTTTAGACCACTTGGTAAAATTACCCATTCTTGAATTTATTAGAATTTCTAGCAGTTCGATCAACATCTACTTTGATTGTGATTCCATATTCACCTCTTTATGTCGGAAGGCATTCCAGTCATCCTTTGGTACGTGTCCACCCCACTACATTTCGTATTGATTTTGAAATAGACAGACAATTTAGGTGAATCGCTCGAACATTTAAATTTTTTTAGTTTTGACATTTAATGCTTCAATCACCCCACAAATACCCTGTTGAACGAATCTTTATCGTTGGCAGTTGATTATTCCGAAAGCTACCGTTGTAGCGAAATGTTATGCATTTAATCTAGTTACGTTGTATTCTAGATTTGATGGACTTGTTTTCACTCTCAAATTCTTAAGTGTTTATTTAGTTTTTTCGGCATAGTTTTTCGCTAAACTCGAGAGAAATTCAATATTAATATGCTCACTAGGGTGTTACAAATTGCATTGTTTAGCTATATGGTGTGTGTGTCACTATTGTATCTCACCGCGACACGTGTTTTACTTCCAAGCCTTGCGAAGTCTTCTTGAAGGCTATGAGTATAAAGTTGTGTCCGATACCACAATCCATCTTCAAACTAACAGGTAATTTGAACGAACTACTTGAACCTTAATGGATGTGTTGCATTATGTCTGTTCTACAATTAGCATGGTTGTAACATACAATTATCTTTATTTTAGTTGCTTGTAACTACGGTTACAATTTTTGGTTTTGGATATGGCACTATTGAGACGTAGTATGGAAATTTTATGCATAGCACATGATTGACAGAAGAGTATTGTGAACAAGTAGTGAATGATTGAGATTATAATGTAGCAAATTGTGTGCTATTTGCGTTGTCGCCCAAGATGGCAATACGTGAGCGCGATTGAGGCGCTAATTGGATGATTTATGTGTATTTCCCAATGAGGGGCATGATGGTAATATTGCAACCTCGGGAATTTATTACTTACTTGTCGAGACAACTGTGAGTTATCAGTATTACGGGCTACAAACTGTAATATCGATAACTTATTCGTTGGACTCGTTAAGCAAGTGGACAATTAGGCCATTTACGTTAGTTTATTTAGTTATTGTTTGGGCTCGACCCAAAGTTACTACATGCTTATTCTTAGATTATGTGACTCTACAAGTGCGTAGGTGAAATTTTTCTATGTTCGGTTTTGACTTCGGCATAACTATTTTAAATTGTACGATATATTATATACATATTTTGACTATATGTTACTATATATCTATTTTGACTTGATGTTTTCATAAAGGATTTTATATTGTAGTATTGTATTGAAGGAGAAGGAAAGTTTGAGTTTGGAGTCATGAAAGAGGAATCACTGCAATCCGATCGCGACGGAATGACATTCTCTTTTATGCAACCACTATAACTTGATATCTTCCTTTACATGTTTATTTTTTCTGCTGTCTTTTCATTACTTTTGAATAGCAAGTGATTTCAAATTTTGGGGATGAATTTTTTTTAAAGATGGGTAGATTGTGATAACCCGTCCCTAATTTTATGTTTTTATAAATTTTAAATGAGTGAATTGACGAAAATGCCCTTAGAGGCGAGATCATTGACTTTTGTTGACTGTCATTCTGTGAAGTGTATGAGCTATTATTTTATCGTATTCCTAAAGTACTCAACGATACAGATGCGTAGGTGCAAGCGAAAGCGAATTTGGAGTTATAGTTAAAAATTTACGGAACTACAAATCCAAAAAGTACTTTTGTAAAGATTACTATTTATTATTTTATATATTTTTTATCATTATTATATTATTATTTTAGAATTAATTTGTTATTATATTATTATTTTTAGTTGAGGGTAAGGAGAAGAAGGGACAGAGGAAAGAAAAGAGAAAGGAGATGAAAGAGAGGGTTGTTGCCCAATCAGGAAATGAGAACATGGAAGGGATGGACCAACCAGAAGAAGGAGGTGAGGAGATGACCAATGGGAGAGGATAGAAATGAGGGGAAAGGAGAGAGAAAAAGGGAGTACCAGATTACCCTGACCCGGTTCCTTCCTGCTGCATTTTCTGTTAGTTTTCTCGGTGAATTGATCGTCGCCACCACCTGGAAACCATCCTATGACCTCCCCTCTTCCATTTTCATCCATTAATTGGTGGATTTTAGGCCTAGCGTTCGTGAGTTTGCACTAACAACTTCAAGGGCACCTATGGCGGCGATCCGCCATTCCTGAAGTAAACTTCGTCGACCACCGCCATGAGTTAAATTTTCTTGAACCCAGGAACAAGTCCCAAGCTTTGGTGGGCACAATAGAGCATCGAAGAGGGTGAATCGAAGCCCACCCATTTCTACGGTTTTGGCAGTATCGAGGCATTTTCAGGCTACTTCCTGGCCGAATTGGACTTCAACCCAAGCATGAAAGTTGTTCCTTTCATTGAGATCTTCATTCCTATAAACTTTGGGAATTTTTGGAGTTGTTCGATTTTTTATTTTCCGACAAGTCGGGGCGGCGCGTGGGCAGCAGGCTGATGCTACCTCTTTAAGTTAAATTCGATGTTCTTATTTCAATTTGATCATCGTTTGCTATAGTTCAATAGTTTGAACCTAGAATAGAATACCATGCCACTTGACCATTTTATGATTTGATGATCTGACTATTGGATCGTCACCAAACCTTAACACGTTATAGTATGTAAAATTTGAGGACCATAGAAACTGACGGATTGGGAATCTGACATACGGATCTTCCCAAATTGAATTTCTAACTTTCTAAAACAAACGTTGATAGCAACCAAATTCTAGCAATTGGTGGAGATCCGATCGTTGGATCATTCCAAAACTTTAGGATGTTGTTCTAGAAGCTTATTGAAACTTTTGGGAAGTTATGGATCGGAAATCTGAGGTACAGATCTTTCGGATTGAGTTATGTAGGGTTGTGAACCTTAACGTCGACCTTTGACCGACGGTTGACTTTTGGTCAATGGGTTACAAATCATTTTAGAACTTCCTTGGGGATGTGTTTTATGTAAGTTACATGGTCTATCGATAAGAATTTTGAGACGTGATTTGATATTTGTTCTAGGCGACGATCATTCGTGATGCCTCGATATTCGTGCTAAGGAGTTGTAGCACGGACTTCAGGTGAGTGGCTCTTTTCTTTTATATAGTATATGCATATTTGTTAGTTTCCATTTATACATTGAAAAAGAATTTACTACGTATGCGTAGCTTAGTCTAATGCTTATAAGAATTAGCGAAATAACAGAAAATTACGAAGTTATCATAAATCCTACGAGATGCACATGTATGCGTACCTTTATGAGATTCTAATTACAGCCATGTTTAATATTTTATCTATCAATTTTATGACAATGTGAATTATCGAATCACTGTGGCATGGCTATATTTAAGTTATTTGCTCATCGTTTGCTACACCCCGTGTTAGTGCTTGCCCAGAGCTAGGGCTAGTCTTTCATGTGTATGTTCACATCCTCACCACACGCTTGCCTTGGATCCAAGTAGGTGCCAGTCCTGTCATACAAGTTGCAATATGCAACTCCGACTCGTATGTAACCGCGAATAACGCAAGTCTTCACGTGATTGTAGCACTATAGCGTATATTATTATTACACCCAGTCATGTTCATGTTAGAATACCTCTGCATGAACTCATGTGTCAACATGTGTCAATGAGCATCCGATAAGATATGTTGCTTATGTGAGATTTTGTGATTTTGGATGTCTTGTCCTTAGTTACGAGATATTGTACCGTAATGAATTATTGAGATTTTGCAAGCTGTGGTAAGTATATTTATACTATACGTAGTAAGTATATTTTGGAAACTATACTTGCTATACGATGAGGGGTTACAATGTTTTTAGAAAGGTTTTAATAAAACTTTATTTTCAGGCCCACTCACCCTTGTTTTTCGCCCCTCTACGTTTTAGTAGCTGAGCTTTCTTATCGATGAGGATTCTTACTGTACTGTACTGTATTGTACTGTATTTATGCTTCTCACCTTCGATGGTATAATTCTCATCTTTTCTTACTGTACTATATTTATGCTTTGACATCACGTGTGAAATGGATTCATTCCTGCTCACAACGCACTCTTATATTTAGGCACGTTTAGGTTTAAATTTATTCACATATTACACCACACTACACTTTATGGCTTTGTCACCTTCCAATTGTCAGCCAGCACAACTTGATTTGGAGTCCAAGTGGACATTCCGGTCGGGATGTGTCATGTAGAGAGTAAGTTGGATGTAGAAAAATGTTATATAGATTCAGATAAAATTTACCTTATTATTATTATCCCAAATTCATAAAAGGTACCAATTGCTAAGAAAAAACAAATAAAGTGCACAAATTAAGTACACAACTTTGTTAGCATTTGCAATAGCTAGCTAAGCTATTAGTAAAAAAAAAAAGTGTAATAACGAGTAGGTTTTGGCGAAAGTATTACCTAATGTATATATACCAGAGTGTACGATGAACTTACTAGTTGAATAACCATGTCTCGACACAACAAGCCAACCGAAATTGTCACTTCTAAAATCAGAAACACTGCATGCATTCAATAATTTCCTATCGAAAGACAAAGGTTCACCATCCTTTTTATTAGGAACGTGCATGTACACATACGTGCCATCAGCATGACAATATCCAGCGGATTGTTGAGGATAAGTGACATCAATAATATAATCGGCTTGCCCCACGACAAAGATAAAGTTATTTCCAACCGAAAGGGTTCAACATAATTTTGTTTAGAATTATAGCTTTTGTAAACAAAAAAAATTTAAATGAACAATGTCAGGTCATACACCTATACCATCTCCAACCGAAATAGCTAAAGATAACTGTTAGATCCCACATCGCCCAGGGGAGTGTATCCTCTATGCCTTATATGTACATTCCCACCTCCATTTAGCACGTGGCCTTTTGGGAACTCACTGACTTTGGGTTCCATCGGAACTCTGAAGTTAAACGAGTTCGTGCGAGAGCAATCCCAGGATGGGTGACCCATTGAGAAGTTTTGCTCGTGTGTGTTCCCAGAAACAAAACCGTAAGGGCGTGGTTGGGGCACAAAACGGACAATATTGTGCTACAGCGGAGTCGAGCCCAGGATGTTGTGAAGCCCGGGCTGGGATGTGACAATAGCCCTCTCAATAGTTTTTTAGTTTTAAGTTTATACTTTAAATTTATTGATTAATTTAATTAAACTATCATTAGTTGTTTTCAAATCTACCCGTTGAATTTGAATCAAATATTGCAACTGAGGCGCTAGACACATGAAAGGGGGTAAGAGGGGGGGTAAGAGGTGGGCTACATTCGGCCAACTTGGTGCCCTTTGGTCAAATAATGATTTGGTGGGCTCCATAAAATCAGTCAACTATCAGTTGGAGACATGGATTTAAATATCGAAAATATCGGCGAAATCGTTTTTTTGACTTATCGATATTTTAAGGAGTATCCAATGAGTTTTCGTCAAAATATCGCGATATTATCGATATTTTCGATAATATCGCGATATTAGCTAAAATATCGCGATATTAGTCCAAAAATTCCTTAAAATTTGGAAAAGACTCGGTTTTGAGCATATAGGGGTTCGAACCCCTCCCACTTAACTTCTTAATGCCTTAACCAATGTACCACTTATGTTGTTATGATAATAAGCTACAATATTTATATATATGGTTTATTTTTACAAGAAACAAATTTGCACATATTCCAAATTTTTTGTGGTATTATATTTTAAATTGTGTCAATTAATTACTTAGTCAATGGCAAGTGGTTTTTAATTTTTCTATTTTTTATTTGGTCAAGGGCTGAAAAAAATTCCGGAAAATCCCAAACCAAACCGAAAAAGTCCCAAACCCAAACCGAAAAATCCCAAACCAAAACCATCCTGAAGTTCGGGAATCCCATCCCGAAAAATACCGAAATTTTCGATATGGGATTGGTTTCCAAATCCCATTTGTTTGGTAATCCCGAAAAATACCGAAGTATTCGGTTTCCTATTGACTTTTGGGTTTTGGTTCTTGAAAACCATTGCCATAGTTGGTAACTACTCTTCAAAATACACTCACTCTACACATAGAGATGATGAAGATAGTGAAAATTTTGAACCTCATAGGAACTCTATGTGGTACTAAGCCACTCATGTATCTTACCATGCAATGTATAAAGTGTAAAATATTGTACTAATTCATTATATATAAATGATTATGGTGTGTTTAGACTTCTTTCATTAATTTCTACATATTTTCTACAGTCACAATGTTTGTCAGCTCGCTATATAATCAACTTGATAATGTTAAATCCATCATGCAATGCATTTCCTTCCAATTTTTTGTGATAAACTAATAGATAATTGACTAAATAAACATCCTGCAAAGTTTCAATAAAAATTTCCAAGTTTTTCTTACAATTTCCGTGGTTTCCATGTAATTTTTATCGATATCGATATTATCCCGATATTTCTATCGATATTTCCGTGTTTTCGGACTACCGATATTTCCGATATTACCGATATTTTCTTCCTTGGTTGGAGATGAGTTTTTGGATAAATTAAACTATTTTTTAGCTTTTAAACCTTTAACCATCTCTATTGAAAATGACCTAAACTAGCTTCCCGTATGGAAAATTATCAACTTTTTGCAAATTAAACTGCTCTAAAAGCCTCTAGGGACAATGCGAGACATCTAGCAATCACTCAGACACATAATGTAGATATATTTACGTCTTTCTCCTAGCTTATGAGATTGTACATTGTTAATTTGTAATCATGATATGGATACCAACGCTCTTTATTTTGCGTTCGACAATATGAGCATCTTATATATTTTGTCAGATAAAAGTTGATTTCACTATCCTCAGTATCTTTATATGTGATCATTTCAAATATAAAAGCAATGAATACATGGTACATGAACCATGATCGTAACAAGAGCCAACATCTTTTACTCGTTTGAGTGGTTTCTTTTTATGTATGAGTCTCTGTCGAGTCTGTTCACGTTTCAGCCTTGGAAAGTTGCCTTTGAGAGGATCAAAATCCCATTTTGTGCATGCATCATAGTTAAAAGTTAAAAACACCTTGAAAGCCTCCCCAGTTAATTAAGTTGAATGGTCTTTTGTTTTCTTCTGTTTCTGCTTTTTATGGTTATTTTAAAGGAAGGCAGATTCTCTTTCCTCTCATTTTCGGTGCCTTTCTGTTTTGCGTGGTCAAGGTTAAACCACGTCAACATTTTATATTATCTTTTTATAGAGATAATAAGACAAAAATATATAGTAATATAAAATGTTTTTTTTTTTAAACCGAAGATAGGATTAATTAAAGACGAATAGGAATGTTTACATCGTGGGCTAAAACATTAAACAGAAACTTCGGCCCAATACAATCCCAAACAAAATCACCACCTTGCTGTAAGGCAAACTTCGCCACCGAGTGAGCCGCACAGTTGCTCTCCCTAGGTACAAACGAAAACGTCACAGACGTTAACCTCTGTACTAGAATCTCGATGTCACCAAGGATGCATTCAATGTTGTAGTCTTGTGTAGATTCCTTTTTTAGCATCTGAATAATAACTAAAGCATCAGATTCAATTACCACCTTATCAAAGCCGTTATCAATACAGGCCATCAGAGCGCTCCGGATAGCACATGCCTCAGCAGCCGCTGTGCTATGACTTATGCCAGTTCCCGATCCTCCAGCAATTTGAAGCAGACCCGCAAAGTCACGGCCCATCCATCCCACTCCAGCTCGCAAAGAAGACCTGCACCAGGCCGCATTGGTATTCAACTTAATGGTGCCAAATTTTGGTTTCTTCCATTGAGACTGCGGACGATTCGCTATCTTGTGGGGTTTGGAGTTCTGTTGACATTCTCCCTCGAGACTCGGGGACAGAGCCTCCCGGTACTCGGAAATGTTCTTTCTCCATAGCGTCATGACTTCCAGGTGTTGTCTATGTACACCATTGAATACCACTTCATTTCTATTTTTCCAGAGTCTCCACAGACCGAACGCAAACTCCTGGAGAATCTCCTCTTTCTTTTCCGTATTCTTGATTCTAGTACAAATTTTATCCCAACTTTCCAGGAAGTCGGCTCCAGCCAACTCGTGAGAGTTTATATGTAGAGGAGAACCAAACCAAAATCGATGGCTGAAATCACAATGGAAGAATAAGTGATTTTCCGATTCATCAAAGGTGTTACATACCCCACAGATGTTTTCGACTCGTATTTGACGACGTTGAAGATTGTGACGCACCGCCAGAGCATTATTGCAACACTTCCAGATGAAGAATTTAATTTTGTTGGGGACCTGCAACGTCCAAATCTTTTTCCATATCAAGTTGTTCTTACGGTGCTCGCTAGGCGCACCCTGACCTTTCCTGCCCAGGGCGCCGTTCTCCATCAAATTCATTGCCACTCCATACCCAGTTTTAACAGAGTAATCGCCATTCACCGTATAATGCCAAACTAATCTGTCATGACAGCCAGATTTACTTAGGGGTATACTTAAAATTTTCCTCGCTTCATCCCGATTGAAACCAGCCGAGATAACCTCTTCCTTCCAGGACTTTGAGACCGGTTCAATTAAATCCCGTACCTTGATTTCTTCTAGGCTATCCTTCGGGTTAGCCAAGAAAGTTGTAGGTGTCGATAACCACGGATCCTTTCGAATATTAATGCTTTCCCCATCTCCTACCCGCCAACTTACACCGTGTTGAAGTACCATGCGACCTTCGTAAATGCCTTTCCATCCCCACGATGTGTTCCTCCCTCTTCCAGCATCCTTGAAACCTTTCCCTGGGAAGTATTTATCTCTCAAAATCGTTGCAAGAAGGGAAGTGGGGTTTTGGATCAAACGCCAGCCAATCTTAGCAAGGAAAGCAAGGTTAAAGCACTGGATATCCTTAAAACCCAAACCACCGGCCAGTTTTTGTTTCATTAGCCGATCCCATGAAATCCAATGACATCCCCTTCTCTGATTATTTCCTCTCCACCAGTAGCTCCGGACTGCTTTCTCCACATCCCTACAAACCCCAATGGGGAGTTTGAAGCAGCTCATGGCAAAGTTTGGCAGAGCCATAGCAACTGCCTTTACCAGGACTTCCTTTCCAGCTTGGGATGGGAATTGCTCCGACCAACCTGCTAACCTGGCTTCAATCTTATCCCGAATCTCTGCAAAGACAGCTTTTTTGGAGAGTCCAAAATCAGCCTGCAGACTAAGGTACTTCCCGAAACCATCCTTATATGGTATCCCCAGCGTTTCCCCTATTCTCTTCTTGGTCCTTTTAGAAATCGAAGTTCCAAAGAAAATCGAGCTCTTGGACATATTAATCTCCTGCCCAGATCCGCTAGCATACACATTCAGGATATCTGCCACACCTTGGGCCTCCTCAACCGTAGCATTCCCAAAGAGGACCGAGTCGTCTGCGAAGAAGAGATGGGTAAGAGGAGTCCCTTTAGGTGTAAACTTGTAGCCATGGAAGGCTCCACGTTCCAGCCCTTTCCTGATCAAATTGGAGAAACCCTCAGTGCAGATTAGGAAAAGGAAAGGAGATAAGGGGTCCCCTTGTCTCAAGCCTCTCTTCGGTTGGATGTAACCCGTCGGTAAGCCATTGATGAGGATACTAAATGATACAGTAGAAATACATTCCTTTACCCTATTGCAGAACATCGGCCCAAACCCCAATTTAGACATCATGGAGAGAAGAAAATCCCACTCCACACGATCATAAGCCTTTGCCATGTCCAACTTAATGGCCATTCCTTTCTGAATTTCTTTACTTTGATGGTTAAATGAGTGGAGGATCTCGTGTACCACCAGAATATTGTCCTGAATTTGCTTCCCAGCAACAAAAGCAGATTGATTTTCGCCAATCACCTTCGGCATTATCTTTTTGAGTCTGTTGGTGATCACCTTAGCCAGGATCTTGTAGCTAACATTGCAGAGGGCAATAGGTCTAAATTGCGTCATGTTCTTTGGGCATTTCACCTTAGGAATAAGTACTAAATTTGTGTGGTTTAGTTTCCTCAGCAGGTTTCCCGAGTGCCAAAATGCTTTGATGGCCTTCACCACATCCTCTCCCACTGTCGTCCAGTGATCTTTATAGAAGCATCTAGAAAATCCGTCAGGCCCCGGGGCTCTTGCAGATGGAATTTGAAAAGCAGCCTCCTTTATTTCTTCATCAGTGATAGGTGCCACTAGGTCACGGTTATCCTCCGGTGACACCCTAGTCTCCATACAGTCTTCTACATCCTTGATTTGGCTGGGCCTGCAGGACTGAAATAAACCAGTAAAATAAGAGTTGGCAATATCACAGATATCTTTGTCACTATCATGCCACTTTCCGTTGGAGTCCTCCAGACCCTTTATCTGATTGTGTCTTCTTCTTTTCAAAGTTTGAGCATGAAATTTTTTTGTGTTTTTGTCTCCCTCTCGTAGCCACTGAACTCTAGATTTAGCTTTCCAGTAGGCTTCTTCGTTTCTGTGGGCACACCGAAGATCTCTCTCTTTCAGTTTGACCTCCTCAGAGGCAAATTGGTTAGACATGTAAGCCCTCATGATCTCTTCTTTCAGTTTGTCAATGGCTTTTTTTTAATTTCTACCCCTGCCTTTATACCACACCTTGAGGCTCTTCCTGAGTTTTTTCAATTTTTCACAGATCCGGAAAGCATGGGATCCACCAAGATTGCCTTCTCATGCATGTGCCACAAGCTCACGGCATTCCTCCAATTTGCTCCAACGGGCATCATAAGAGAATTTTCTTCCTCTCCACGCTTTAAGCTTTTCAGTGGAAAGAAAAAGCATGGCATGATCAGATCCTTCGAGCACCATATGTCTGATTGTAGTGTCCGGGTATATGTTGTTCCAGCCCATCGTTGCTAGCCCCCGGTCAAGCCTTTGTTGGATAGGTAGGGACTCTTTATTGTTTCTCCAAGTGAAGGGATATCCTTCGTATCCTAGGTCCATGAGTTCATTCCTGGCCACGAACTCCCTGAAGTCTCTCATACTGGAAGCCGGTCTGTAATTTCCTCCTTCCTTTTCTTCATTGCATAGGATGTCGTTAAAGTCTCCAATTAGAAGGCAGCAATCCAAATCCTGCTCGATTCTTTTACCCAACCTCTTCCATTGTTCCTTCCTCTTCTTCTCATCCGTACTAGCATAGATGGAGAAGAGACGCCACTGTTTGTTTAAATTTTCATCCCATATCTTCACTTCAATCACAAACTCCTCAGACTTTAGCAAAGTAACCTGAGAGCCATCTTTCCAGAACACACATAGTCCGCCACTAAGACCTTGAGGTTCCACAGCAAACATATATTCCAGACCTAGACTATTTTTCAAAAACTCATAGCGATGACTCTTGTTTTTGGTTTCCAGCAGTATCATTATGTCAGAGGTGTGAAGCCGGTTTGATTCCAGCAGATTGTCAACTGTCAGGTCACCCCTGATACCCTGACAGTTCCATGTGATTAGCTTCATGGGGCATTGGAAGACCCCTTAAGGCTGGTCTCCTCTGCCTCTGCAAATAAACTCCTTCTTTGTTTAGTGTTCTTCGGTTCTAAGCAAAGAACCGGCACCGTGGATTCTACATCACGGAAAGATCTTTTCCTACTTTTGCTTTCCTTCGTTACCGCCTCGATGATTTCCTCTAAATCAAATGGATCATCATCAATGTGCTTCCCGTTTTCTGCAGATAGCTCCCCATTAGTCGTGTCAGCAAGCGTCACCCCCCCTTCCGTTACGACAAGAGCTACCACCCCAACAGTATCAGGCTCTACATTTAGATCAAAACCCTGTTCGTTTGCTGGAGATGCCTCAGGTACATGCATCCAAGCTTCATGCTCAGGGGGGTCATATAGGGTGATGTGTTCAGCTCCAGGAGCAACGACTCCCCCCGGTCCAATGAGACCAGCGTTAAAAGCTAATTCTCTAGCTTCCCTGGCAATTTCCGCCCCCTTCCTTTGGTTCTGGATTTTAGTTGCTAGCGCTAGACGGTCATTTTTTTGTTTGTTTGATGATCCTCGAGGTTTATTTGGGGAGATAGCAGTATTCATCTATTCTTAATCTACCTTGTCAGTGCATCCACTTTCACTATGGGCTCTAGATCCAAAATGTTGTGCATGAGTTCCTGCTCCAGAGGTTGTGGAGGAACGAGCCGATCGCCATCCCCCATCCCTGTCCTCGCTTTTCTCATCCTGCCATCTGTCCGAACTTTTCCTCCCCCCATTTGATCCCTGAGATACCTTACTCCTTCCTCCAGAGCTCAGAGGATTTCCTCGCAAGTCACATGTTGCGTCTAAACCCCGGAACACAAACTCTTCTTTCATCTCTTCTGAGCTCCCTCCATCATCCCTGTTAGCATTTTGATTTTCATGGCACATCTTGGTAGCATGTCCAAGCATTCCACAGACCAGGCAGTACTTGGGTAGAGCTTCATATTTGAAGTCGACCCATATCTTACCGTCATCGGGAAAGTTCACAAAAGTCCCACGCATAAGGGGTTCACGGACGTTGAAATTGATTTTTGCCCTGAGAAATCTTCCAATACAATCCCTGATTCCGGATTTATCCACCTTATTAACAACACCCATCAGTCCTCCAATAGATTTTGCAACAGCCTAGGTCATACTTACACCGGAACATTGTGCATTTGGACCCAGAATGTGCCTTCGGATAAGGGTGCCCATCGATTCCTGCCATTTTCCGTTCGTTCCGCCACTATTACTAGATCATTTTTGAATGTCCACGGCTGATCTGCCTCCACCACTCTCAGTAGATCTCGTTGGCCGGCAAACCTGGCTAAAAATCTTCGATTCCCGATGTCTCTGATTGAAACCCCCTCTCGACCCCTCCAGAGTGACATGAAGCGATCTGTAAAAACCTCCCCGTTGACCTCCTTAGATGTGAGGACTTCAACAATCAAAGTATATTGGAGTCCAAGAATAGCGCCTTTAACATCCTTCCTCTCTATTATGATGCCACCGCGTTCTTTCTCCGACAACCTCAGCTTAGATCCAAATCTGGAACCTAGCTCGTCCATCACTTCCCTGTTGATACTTCCTACCATGCAGGAGACTAGGCCCTCCCCCGGCAAAACGCCCTTTGCCCACCTCGTAACTAGATCAGGGAAGAACAAAACTTTCAGATCTGCCCCAAATCACAGAGAGTCATCCCAAACCCTGCACTCCCCCACCACACACTCCCTGGGTAATAGTCGGCTCACTCGTTTCACTCACGGATAGAAGCCAGTGGGGTTCTCGTTGATCTGAGAAGGAAGGCCCTGACTGCAAGATCCCTCCATCAAAGCGCACCGCTCCCTTCCTTTCGAGGGACACACTATAGTAATATAAAATGTTGACATGGTTTAACCGTGATCACATAAACACAAGAGCAAGGGAAGTGAGAGGGCAGAGACCATCTTTATTAATGTTTTATTAGTAAATTAGAAAAAGAGAGATGACTTGTTTGTTAAGACAGAAACAAAATGAAGGTGATGTGATCCCACCCTAGCTACTCCACAGCAGGCAGAACACAACCCATATAAAAAAATAGTTCTATTCATATATTTATATTTACTTTTTATATATTCATTTATTTAATCCAACAGTTAAAAATTAAAAAAAAAATATGTGAGAAATAAAAATGAACATGTAAATAACACTACCCTAAAAAGAATTGGAAAGCACATAAATGCTGAAAATAACATTTTTAATCTTTAATAATCAACGGCTAGATCTTGTATATAAGAATCTAATGAATCTTTATAAAAGTATGATCTTACATAAAACTTGTACCACTAAATTGAGCACAACATTGTGGCCGGACAAATGAGGTAGGTGATAATGTAACATAAATATATATGTGACATGTATAATGATCATTAATTTTATGTATTTGGTTTTGTGAATTTCCAAATGTAGCTAGTGTTATACTTGGTTAACATTTTAGTACCTTTGTTTATTTTCTCAAGGAAACACCATATATTGATCGAATTGTCTTTATCAATACGAAATCACATACTTACAAACCTTTGTTTCAACCCTAGAAAACAAAGTTAGGGTAAAACTAATGGTTTTCCTGGATTTGCTTGGCGATATCACATTAATTTGGCCAAGCATCACATCAATTAGGTCAACCAACAACAGACACTTGTACATTACACAAACAGAGTAATTATTTGACTAATTTTTACTACTGCTGGACAGGGAGAGCTTGAGGAAGGGCCTCAACAGAAATAGTCTGCAACTTGCAATCAGCTGAAAGAAACTGAGCATGTTCTTCAATGGAAATTGAGTTGATTAGGTTTAGCAGAATCTGCTCAAGCTCCTCTCCATCAGTCCACTCATGGATCTCAGCCTTGATGAGTAACGGGTTTTTGCAGATTAGGTCATAAAGTGGGAAGTTCTTCCTTGGCATCACAAAGTCTCCTTCTTTGAGCTTCAAGCTTGGGCAATAATCTCCACTTCCATCACCAAGATAGATTAACCTTTTCTTCCCATCAGTTGAGACAGAAGCCTGGATTCTTTCAATGATCACACTCTGTAAATTAATCAAAGTAAAACCAAATTAAGTTCTTGATGAAAATTTTGTAATAATATCAAGTTTAAACACATTATTTTGCCAACTTAGCTAAGCCAGTGTTGGCGATAAATATTTTTTATTATTTATAAATCATTATAATGTATGAGAAAAATATTGACACATGTCGTCAAAATCCTTATTGATTATGACACATTCAAGATTGGGTGGTTTTTTTTTTTTTGAACTTTAACGAAAAGCATCCGGTACTGTTCACTTTAATGAAAAATCACATTTTTACACTAAAAAGTCAATCCTGATACTATTCACTTTATTCTTTATTTTGTCCTTATCATTAAAACTCAAAATTTTCAAACTCTTTTCATTAGTTTTTTTTTTTTTTTTTTTTTTTTTTGGGGGAGGGGGGGGTGGGTCACAAATAGAACAGGTGGAAGGATATGTCCGGAAAATAAAACAAAATAGTGAAAAACTTTCCAAGCCTTTTGGACCCAATTGTTCCAAATTCTTTTCTCGTCTTGAAAAATATATATTTTATTTGTTTCGTTCTTAAAATTATGAATTTATTTATTTATTTTTAAATGAAATAATACCTTGCACATGTTGGGAGGGCAGCGGCTGCAGCCATGAGGAGATTGGGTGAAATCGCAGTAAGGTGAAATCCTAAGCCTTCCTTCTTCATCAACATAACTTGGGTTAGTGTTTATCTCTGAGAAATATTCCTCTAGCCCAAGATGCTTCAAAATTGTCTCAATAAAAAACAGATTTGCATCACTCAAAATCCTCAAATCACACCTGCAAACCCCACAAAAACAACAAAATTAATCTCCTATTTTCATATAAATAATATAAAAATTAAGGAGAGTTGTTAAAGAAAAGAATATTTTGGAGGGGGCAAACGAAGATACCCTAAAGCGTGAGCTGCTTTAATGGCTGGCACAACTCTTGGGTGAATTGGAGTCCTTTTCAGAACCTCCATAATGTCTTCAATGGTTTTTCCTTGTGAATGAAGCTCCTTCATCATCCTATCCTGCAAATATTTTGCCGATAAATAAACAAATCAATTAAAAAGATCATGAAATTAAACAAGAAAATCCATAAAAACAACACATGTGTGCAACATAAAATACGATGAAATTATTAGAAACAATTGGAGGATCCGAAATTTTCCGCTACAACAGAAACATACCATGAGAGAGTTCCAAGGCATGGTGGGGAGGAGTTCATTGAACAGATCAGTGGCACCCAATTCATCCACCACCCAATTGTCACTGTCACACTCAATGATTGTCTTGTCAAAGTCAAAAACCACCACAATTCCTGCCATTGTTCGTGAAATTTTTTGCACCAAGAAAAAAACACACAAAGAAGCAGAAGAAAAAGAACAAGAAGTATTTCTTGGTTGTTCTAATTTCTCCTGAGAAATACACAAAGAAGAGAAGGGTATTTATAGCAATCCAAGTGTGTGATTCAGTTGCCTATTGGGATTTAAATTCCAATGGAATATTACGAGCATAAAGATTTGTCTGGAATCGAATGCCCTCTTGGCCAATATTTGTTGGGTGCGTGATGGTATTAGGGCCGTTAGATTGGATGACTTTGGGATGGTTGGAGGATCGGATGGTGAAGAGGGTAGGGATAGGATGAGATAAAGCGCGGGAATGAGGGGAATATTCGAAGGGAATTAAGTTCACCTTGGGGGCTGGCCAACTTAGAAACGCACTTACCACTAACCATGGGGAATATGCCGAGCAGTTCAGTGTTGCTATTACCTGTTTTTTTGGGAGAAAACTAATGAAAATAGTTTAAAAACTTTAAATTTTAACAATAAAAATAAACTAAAAGATAAAATGAATACTACAAAATTAACTTTTTATTGTAAAAATGTAATTTTTCATTGAAGTGAACAGTATCAAGAACTTTTTGTCAAAATTGCCCTTTTTGTGGCTGCTAAGTGTTGCCGCTTTTAGGCTGCGTCACACTCCACCACTATCTTAGGAGGAGCCGTTTTGGATTTGGTTCTCTATTTTAAACCAAATCTTTAATAATTCCACAAACTTCTTTATCCCTAGAATATTAATTAAAAAAAATATAATTTTAGTACGTAGTATATTAATAAAAAAAAATATAGTAGTATTATTTAAACACACAAAATTAACATATTGTTGCAATCCTAATTATGTCAGGAATGTGATTGTTTAAATCTTAAGAAATTCTTATGAAATTTTATCATATCTTTTAGATAGTTTAAGTTGTCATCTTAAACGAATATGATTGTGTAAATTCTAAAAAATCTTTAAAAATTACATTTGATTGTCTAAAAACGCTCCAATCATTTCAATGGCAATTACAAATAGACCCTTAAATAATTACGTTGTAGACTTTGCCTTCTAAATTAATCCACCTCTTGTTCGTGCATGAATTTTGCTTAGTTCCTGCCCATTCTTTTACTTGGTGTCGTGCAACACACTGAATGTAGAGCTTGTAGCCTTGTATAAGTTGTTTGTCTTTTTTTTTTTTTTTTTTTTTCTAGAGAGCTTGTATTATTTGTAACCTTATCACTAAAGTAACTGTCGGCATGTTGCCTACTGCCAGTACTGAAGGCATTGCCGCTCTTCCAATACTTCAGAGTTTGCACTCTGCTGATCAGTCTCATAATTAATTTTGGGAGATAATTTGTAGCAAAGACACTCAAAATATCGGTCATTACTCAGGAGGAGAACTCCTAATCTCTCTTCCTTTTCTTTCTCTTATACTTGAATGGTGACAACTAAATCATATCAACATTTTATATTAATTTTTTATAGAGATAAAAGGACAAAGAATAATATATGAGAGAAGAGGTGGGAAGGGAATGAGAATAAGAGAGAAGAGAATCTTACTCCGACTATTCAAGCATAGCCTAATCTTGCAACCTAAAAATTGACATGTAGTCATTCCACTTTAGTTAGGGATGGCAACGGATCGGTTTGGGAACGGAAATACTATATCCATCCCATAACCACGAAAATTAACCATATCCATAACCGCAAATTAACCATTGGGTATTATCCATAATCATACCCACGGAATAATGGATTTCCTATCGGTTAACGATTATATCTGTTACATCCCACATCGCCCAAGGGAGTGGATCCTGTAAGCCTTATATGTATATTCCTATTTCTACCTAGCACGAGGCCTTTTGGGAGCTCATTGGCTTCGGGTTCCATCGGAACTCCGAAGTTAAGCGAGTTAACGGGAGAGCAATCCCATGATGGGTGACCCACTGAGAAGTTCTCGTGTGAGTTCCCATAAACAAAACCGTGAGGGCATGGTCGGAGCCCAAAGCGGACAATATCGTGCTACGGTGGAGTCGAACTCGGGATGTGGTAGGGGCCCAGGCCGAGATGTGACAATATCCATCTTCGTTAATACAAAAAATATATTCGTCCAATTGACGCATGATAATTTAGTAAATATTAATTTTGCCATTACATATTTGATGTATAAAATGAATTAATTAATGGATCTTGTGGAACATAAAAATTAAATCTAAACATTGATAATATTGGTTGATCTTTGATATCTCGCATAAATACTATTAAATTCTCTTAGATTTTGATTCATATTAAAACTTTTGAACTCTGCCACAAAATGCAACTCACACAATACAATTTTTGTATTCTCAATGTAATGGATTCGGTGAATAATGAATATACATATATATATATATATATATACACACACATATAATTATATTATATATTATTCGGTTTGGATTCGGTTACGGATATGGATTGAGGACCCTTATAACCATATCTAAAACCATAACCAAATAATATTCACGATTTTTCCCCATACCCAAAATATACCCAAATTTTCATACCCAAATCCAATTCATTCGGGCGGTTATCCACAGTTATCAAGTTTAACGGTTAGAATTGTCATCCCTAACTTTGGTATTGATTGACACGTCATTTTCCCGTTGTTTTATTCTTTAATTCCAACACCAAAATGAATTAACAAGTCCAATGATCTACTTGTGTTCCTATCTTTAGGGGATAAAGTGGAACTTTACACTCTTTAAATAATGCAAATAGGGCTACCCATAAGCATCATGTATGCAGTTTAAGAGAATTAAGGTGAGGATAGATGGATTGGTTGATAAGCAATTCAAAGAATTGTTTTCCTTATTTATTTGTTCTATTTAAAAGAAAATTATTAGTTAGTAGTGACTTGAGCATGATATGGCTGTCATGATGCATATTAGCGTCGTCGTGACAGCAAAAGAATGAGGAGCAAAGGGAAATGGCTCCGGGGAGACATCAAAACTGATTTCTTTTATAGCGTAAAAATGATGTAAACTCTTAATCCTACTTAATACATACAATCGGCAATGACTAATTGCATGCTCTCGACGTTTATCTCGAAAGTACTCAATTCAATATATAGTGTCTGAGTAGGTCAAATATATTACACACGTCTATGAACCAGGATAACATGTATATTTCGTACAGTCTAATCTTAATCACACACAGCTACAAACATACTCAACATATATATTTCTAATAAAAGTAATAAAAAACATCTTTAATTAGGGTTGTTTAAACTCACATAATAGACACGCTCTCTAATTAGAGTAATGTGCAAGAAAATGTGTTAATTTTATGCGTCCAAGTAGAATTATTGTTTTAATTTTTATTTTATTTAGACGCACAGTTGTTGATACTCTCCCCAATGTAGGTATAAATATAACAGTGGTGCCAGTTTTGGGTGTTTAAACCAAATTAATAATAATGTATATATGATAAACATAGAAATAGAATAGGCATATAAAAATATTCCACCAATATGATGCATGCATTTTGTAAGTGAGGAAAAAAAGAAGAATTGGGTACTCCACCACTACACTATATCTCATCACAGTTTTCGGCCAATTTATTATCACATTAGTTACGTGAAATCTTTGTATGCCCATGTCAGATGGCAATTTAAAACAAATTAACAAGAATTTATGGAGAAGAAGCAAAGGTACAATTGTAGGGTTTCTTGTGGTGGGAAAAAAGGAAGTCTGAAAGATGCCATCCATTTTCTTGTTGCTTTGCAAGATACACGGTGAATGCCTAGCCCTCAAGTCTAGTGAAATACGGCAGAAGGAAAAAGCTTCAGAGAAACAACAAAACAAATAGAAAGGTGCTGAGTGATGGACAATATTTGTTCACGGCAGTGCAGATTAGCATGCTTTCTACAAAGGAAATTACGTACAACCGAACTCACGTGAAAATTTGATCCCATTTTATGCACTTTAGTTTGTGTTATCTGTTTACCTTTTATGCTAGGAAGAGAAAACTCAATCTTGCAACTAGACCGAGCGATGGAATATATGAGCGATTAATTACCTCAGTTGATAATTATCTGGTTTTTGGTTTTTAGTTTTTAGTTTATATTTGTGTTAGATGCAGGAGAGAAATAAGAAAAAAAGAATGGTGAAGAATGAAGGACAGTGGGAGAATTGTACAAGAAACGTAAATGGAAAATGCCACAAACTGAAAACTAAAAATCACAAAGAAAAAACCATTTAAGTTGTTTTTCCCTTTAGATTTTGTTTGGATTATTTCTTCTTTATTTCTGCCCCTCTTCACCACCATCCTTTATCTCACATTTTCACCACTTTCTGCATGTCTCAAGCAAAAAAATAAAAACTAAAAATTAAAGTCAAAATGATTATCAAATATGACTTTATTTTGCAATTATTTGCAAGGAGATGGTGGATATATAAATTTATCTTTGTACATATACTTTTGTTTAGCAAATTCAGATAGAAGACAATTCATGAAGGAAAATGTTGAAGTTAATTAGTTTATGTGCATGGTTTTTTTTTTTTTTTAACGGGTTAAGGTTCATTTTATTTTCTTAAGGGCACATGAGCTTGCCTCATGTATGATTGTATGCTTCAGTTGTTGAATTTTGGATTTTAAGGTCCAAAAGCTTGTGATTATTATTATTTTGAATTTTGGATTTTAAGGTCCAAAAGCTTGTAATTATTATTATTTCTTTTAGTACAACAATATATTTTACACTAGGGGGAGGGAGGAGTTCGGCTAAGCCACACAATGAGCAACCTAATTTGGTATCAAATTCGCCATCCACGAGATTCGAACCTAAGACTTCTCATTTACAAGTGAAGAGGAATACCACCAGATCGTAATACTGAATGTCGAAGGCTTGTGATTATATATTTTGCCTCAAGAGCGATGAAGGTTAATGTTGGTATTCACTTGATGATATTAGATGTAGGATATTTCAAGAATATATATATCAAATAGGCATACGTATATGCTTGTGTTTTGAGTTAGCAGAAAAGAGTTGGGTTCTTTGCCTAATAATTACATCTTTTCAAGAAAAGCTATGCAGCTTTTCATTGTGGCTAACAGACATACCCATTGATTAGGTATCTAACTGCATGCTTTATAACATATATGACTAATTGCTATTTTGTATCAAATATGTCCATTGGATATACTCCTGAAATAAGTTGTATCCAGTGGCAAATCTACAGAGGGACCTGGCAGGTCCTAGGACCTCTCGGCAATCCTAAAATGCAGCTAGAAATTTTCCGAGGGACCCCTCGTACTCAAACACGAGGTCTGTGTTGCAAGTTGCAGCTTGCAGGTTGCAATGGAGAAGAAGACAGCGGGGGAGAAGAAAGAAAACATGACCTTTTTAAAAATTGGTCCAAAATGCAGTGTTTTGGCCAATTTTTTTTTTTTATTATTTTTAAAGCCAATGAGACAAAAGGCGCCGTTCGTCCATGATTCCATATTCTTTTAAAGCCTAGCCCCACATGGGCCATCTTTCCCGAGAGTCCCTTTTCCTTTCCCCATTCCTCTGCTTTTCCCCCTAATCCCCCCATCTTTCTTATATTCACCCAAAACCCTAAATTTCTAATCCCACCCAATCCCATATTATAATTACATTACTCCAATATCACACCTCCACTTGTTTCAATTCTCCAAGCCACCATTATTTGGTTCAAAATTCAAGTAAGTTTTTTGGTATTCTAAATCTAATCTCAATCAAATTATATTAGATATTGGTGGAGATTTTTAGTCTATTATTGATATGATTGTTGATATGTTTTATGTTTGTATACTCATTTTATCATTGAAATATAGATGGAATTTTTGTTTATTGGTTGATTGGTATATGTTTTGTGTTTTTGGTTAAATGTGTAGTTTAGAAATAAAAAATATGGAAAGATTTTTCATGCCAAAGCCAATAGCACCATCTACTTGTTCGGGTAGTTCGAGCTCAAGACAAAATGAGTGTGACATTGATTTTAATAATCTTGAGAAAGACCCGGGAAAAAGAATTCGAATGAAGGACTATCCTTCAAATATTCAAGATGAGGTCCAAAGAGCATATTTGCAAATGGGACCTTGTAGGCGTGCAAAGTACGAGTTCCCATACACTTTGCATGCAAAGAAAAAGCGATGATTTGTTGTTTCGTGGTTTGAAGAATATGATTGGTTGGAGTATAATATATCTAAAGATGCGGCATTTTGCTTCATTGCTATCTCTTTAAAATCAACTTTTCACAATTAGGGCCTTTACTAGGGTAGGTTTTAAGAAATAGAAGAATGCAAGAGAATGTTTTGACAAACATGTTGGTCCTATTGGTAGTTTCCACAATAAAGCTAGAGAAGGGGCTAGTTATCTAATGAACCAAAAGACACATATTGAAGCAGTTGTGATCAAACAGTCAAAAGAAGAGTGTATGAAATATCGTCTTTGCTTGAATGCATCAATAGATTGCGCTAAGTTCTTGTTGCGACAAGGCCTTCCTTTTCGTGGCCACGATGAAAGTGACACTTCGAATAATAGGGGAATTATTTAAAGCTCATGCAATTCCTTGCAGATCATGATAAGAAAATAAAGAAAGTTGTGTTGGAAAATGCTCTGGGAAATCTCAAGCTTATTGGGACCCCCCGAGTTTAAATTCCTAGATCCGGCATTGGTTGTATCCCATGATGAAAAGGCATACTCAAACCAAATGATATGTCTAAAAGGTGCAATTCTTTCTATATATATTGGTAACATTAGTAGAAGAGAATTCATTCAGAAATTTGTTGTCTACATAATTTCTTTGCTCTCTTTTCTCTCTTCATCACATCCATACAATTTATTTCTAGTTATTTCTAAAGGAATACAATTCGGTTTTGCTAATCGAATATTTCATACTTTATTGTATTCTAGAAGTGATTTGCCAAGAACCTTTTAGCAAACTCATTCGAGTGGGGGCAAATAACACTTTAAGGAAACGATTCAAGTCGTACCTCAAAGTCATCATTCGGATTATTCTCTATATTTCTACATTTACTCTAACATTAGAGAGATGTATTAAATGCATCTTAGTAAGTGATGACGTTATTTTCATTAATTGTTGATGTCACTAATGTTAAATGATAGTGTGAACAAATACTGAAGATGATTGTAAAAAATGATTCATATCTTCATCAACCCGCATACATGGCGATATATACAAGTAAGTTGTGTAACTACAACTCTACAATTAATTACATAATTACACCACAATAACAACATACTTTGTAACCACAACTCTACAAGTAATTGCACAATAACATAACGGTAAAACCTCTTAATCACCCTTAATTAGCATTAGCTCCTTCTGAATGGGAGGATGATTCTCTCATATATTTGTCAACCCACATACATAGCTATATCTACAAGTAAGTTGTGTAACCACAACTCTACAATTAATTACCTAATTACACCACAATAACAATATTCTTTGTAACCACAACTCTACAAGTAATTGCGCAATAGCAGTACAACGGTAAAACCTCATAACCACCCTTAATTAGCGTTAGTTCCTTTTGTATGGGAGGAATCTTCTCTAACAATGATTTTCACTAACATTCATCTATAGAGTTTTGGATCTCAAAATTGACTTAGCCAAGACACTAACTTTGACTATTCAAAAGAGATCGATCTGGATACTTAGAGTTTTATAGATGATGTGAGAGGGAAATTCGGCTTCAAAACGTGTTCAAGTCATCACTTAACATTGGTAACCTAACAAATATCTCATTTTTAAAACATTGGATAGTTATTTGAAATGTTTTAAAAAAAAATTAAGAACAATTTAGAATTACTCTTGAAAACTGAGTAGTTATTTGTACTTAATCCTAATAATTAATTGTACAAATATGGTCACTTAGTATTACGGTCTAGTTGTATTCCTCTTCACTTGTAAGTGAGAGGTTTTAGGTTCGATTCTCGCCAAAGGCGAATTTGAACCACATTATTGCTTAGCCCATTGTGAGGCTAAGCTGACCCCCTCCTCCTTAGTGTAGATAATATCATTTGTTCAAAAACAAATTGAACAAATATGGAACAAATGCTTTGGTTCTTTTAAAGAACCTCAATTGTTCGAGGGGGAACAAACGCTTTGGTTAAAGAAGGTATAAGTACCAATCCAAAAACAAAATTTAATTAGGAATTTAGCAACTGCAGGTGAGGCGCTTAATATAGAAACACTAAACAAATAAGGAACATCATGGCCAACAACTCTCGGGGATTAAAAAAAAAACGTTTAACCGTATCAGGTACTCATACCTAAGAATTATTTTGATGTTTTATTTTATTAACATAAAGACGCCATAAGTTCTTAGCAAGGCATCTTAGGTATATATTCTTGTCTCATTATACATTACTTGATGAGAATAAACTGAGAGTGAAGAATAAAATGGAAATTATTAATTATGGCCTTAATGAATGAGTTATCGACTGAAAAAGAGGATTAACCATGAGATTAGGGACTTAATATTGGAGGACCAAGTTAGTTGGGGCAAGGTTAAGAGATTAGTGTTATGGTTTGTGATCAGTTTTGATATTAAATAAATGTTGGGGTTAATATGTTAACTTTTGGGGCAAAATTGTAATAGAACTTATAAGTTGTTAGATTGTTTTGCATTTCGCCATCTAGCATTCGCAAAGCATATATGCTTTTGTAATTCAGTTGCAATGTTAGGTTGAAAATCAATACAGAAATTGAGAATTGTGCTTCATGTCATCTTCTCCAATTCCCTTTTCTCCATTGTTGCTAGCTACAAGGTTTGGTTGAGCAGGTCTGGAGGTTTGATCTCTAACATTGGTATCACCCTTCGATCCTAGTCCCTCCGTGTATGCCCCGTAAACCCGCTGCTACCCACTCTGCTACCATGGACGTTTGCCTCTCTTCTCTGGAAGCTTCTTTTGCAGATCTTCAGTCTAGCATCGCCGATGTTGTGAAGGCCTATGTGCACTCCGCTTTGGAGTCCAATCTCCCCGCTCATCTCGATCGTTGCCTTCCGGTGTACTTTGAGCAGTTTCGGCGTAAGTTTTCTTTTCAGGGCGTCGATGACACTTCTATGACTCAACCCGTTCCGCCTCCACCACTTCCTCCTGATTTGGATCTACATCCACCTCCTCGGAACCTCAATTGGGCAGGTAGGGGGCATCCTCATCGCCCTGAGTGGACACAGCAGGTGGATTTTCCCCGTTTTTCCTACGGTGATGACCCACTTGCCTGGATCTACAAATCGGAGCAGTTTTTCACATTCTACAACATCCCTGAAAACCAACGCGTGCTCACTGCATCCTTTCATTTGGAAGGGGAAGCATTGTAGTGGTTTCAATGGATGAATTGTCTCACATCTACCCCGAACTGGTTGGCATTCACTAAGGTTTTTTGTAGGGAATTTGGCCCAAATGAGTTCGAGGATAGTGCTGAGGCATTATTCAAATTGAGGCAAACAGGTACCTTTCGCGATTACGTTGTGGAATTTCGTAGATTAGCCAATCGTACCACTGGAATTGGGCTTATTCTCTTTAAGAGCTGTTTTCTGGAGGGATTAAAACATGAATTAAAGTTTGATGTTAAGCTTTTGAAACCTGCAAATGTACATGAGGCTATCGTTATTGCTGGGCAATTAGACTCTAAACTTACTAAGCTCAGAGTAACTGCACCTAGAACTTATCTCACTTTTAAATCCCAACCGCCACTTCCTCATCCTTCTGCCCCTGCGAGTCTTTAAGCTGGTCATGTGCCTATTAAGAAATTAACTCTTGCCGAGATTCAATTAAAGAAAGACAAAGGAGAATGCTGGTTTTGTCCTGATAAATAGGTTCTGGGGCATAAATGTGGCCTAAAACAATTACTCATGTTAGATGTTGTTGATTCTGATGCTCTTTGTGAATTCACTGATGTCGATGATGCTCCTCCTGAGTTATTGGTAATGTCCTTAAGTAAGTTTGCTTTTTATGGAACCACTGATAAACAGTCTGTTCAAACTATAAAGGTTGATGGTGTGGTTCTTGGACAATCTGTCAAGATTTTATTGGACTCAGGGAGTACTCATAATTTCATTTATTCTAGGTTGCTTAAGAAATGGGGTCGCCAAGCACAAAGTACTCAAGCTTTTGAGGTTATGATCGCTAATGGAGGAATAACCCGAAGCTCGGGTTGTTGTAGGGACACTGCCCTTTGTTTGGGAGGGTACAATTGTGTCGTTGACATATACTCTCTTCCTTTAGGTGGTTGTGACATGGTGCTTGGGGTCCAGTGGTTATCTTCTGTAAGTCCTGTTCTTTGGGATTTCCAACTATTGACCATGGAATTTTATGCCAATGCTCAACACTACAAACTGACTCACAACCCACTTACTGCCCTACTTATTCAGGAAGTTTCATTGCAACATTTGGATAAAGAGTTTTCTAACTCTCATTTGGGTCTCTTCCTCTATTCTATGGAGGGTCAGTCATTGCACTATTCTACATTATCTCCTCAACAATCACACGAACTAAATGAGTTACTTGGGGCTTTCGAAGACATCTTTGTGTTACCTTCTAAGCTCCCACCTTCTCAGGGTCATGACCACCACATTCCTTTGGTTCTAGGCGCCAAACCTCTAAATTTGAGGCCATATCATGATGGTCCTATGCAGAAGACTAAAATTGAACAAACTGTGCAAGAATTACTTAACTCGAGGTTTATTCGTTCCAGCCACAATCCTTTTTCCTTCCCTGTCCTATTGGTTAAGAAGAAAGAGGGCATTTGGCGTATGTGTATTGATTATCGGGAGCTAAATGCATTGACTGTGAAGGACAAGTATCCAATACTGCTTATTGATGATTTACTTGATGAGCTCTTTGGTGCAGTCTACTTCTCTAAACTCGATCTTCAATCCGGGTATCATCAAATACTAATGAGTCCTGAAGATGTTGAGAAAACTGCATTCCGTACCCATGAGGGCCACTCTGAGTTTTTAGTAATGCCTTTTGGGCTTACTAATGCTCTGGCCACATTTCAAAACCTCATGAATGATTTATTCAAACCTTTTCTGAGAAAATTTGTTCTCGTTATTTTTTATGACATTTTGGTCTATAATAAGACATGGACAGATCATTTGCACCATTTGCAATTGGTGTTTCAGGTTTTACAGCAGAATCAATTATTTCTCAAACACTCTAAGTTTTCTTTTGAGCAGAATTGTGTAGAGTATTTAGGCCATGTAGTCTCTCGAGAAGGGGTGCAAGCTGATCCATCTAAGTTACAGGTTATCAAAGATTGGCCTCCTCCAAAGACAGTGAGAGGGTTAAAGGGTTTCCTTGGGCTTACTGGCTATTACAGGAAGTTCATCCCTGGCTATGGAAAAATATGTCAGCTGTTGTACAATTTAACTAAGAGGGACAGGTTTACTTGGGATGCCACTGCCTAGGATGCATTTGACCATCTGAAGTCCTTTATGATGTCTCCGCAGGTATTAGCTCTTCCAGATTTTACATAGCCCTTTGAGATAGAATGTGATGCCTCAGGGAATGGCATTGGGGCAGTCCTGCAACAAGGAAAATGACCCATAGCTTATACGAGCAAAGCCTTAGGCCCCAAGAATCGAACCCTCTCTGCCTATGAGCAAGAACTTATTGCCATAGTTCATGCAGTGAAGAAATGGCAAAATTACTTACAATGGCGACACTTTATAATAAGGACTGATCACAACAGTCTTAAGTATTTTCTTAGTCAACAAGCCAATACTTCCTTCCAACAGAAGTGAGTTTCTAAGCTCCTTGGGTTTGATTATGAGATACAGTACAAGAAGGGCCATAATAATGTGGTGGCCAATGCTCTCTTTAGAATTCCTAAAGCACTACAATTTGATATTGGTGACCTTCTAGTTTCTTGTGCTGCCATTTCCTACCCCTACTTTGGGTGGTTAGACGCGTTCCGGCTAGATATTGAGAAAGATGAATGGGTAATTGCCAAGACCAGGGAAGTGATCCCTCCTACACACGGTACACCAGGGACTTCAGTTGCATCCAAATATACTTTGGATAATGGGTTTCTATGCTACAAGCATCGAATACTTAGTCTGATTTCTCCATGGCGACAGAAGATTATTGAGGAGTATCATTCTACTTCTGCAACTGGACATCAAGGCATTTTAAAGACTTATCACCGGATAAAAAAAAGGTAATATTGGCAGGGTATGAAAAAGGATATCCAAGCTTTTGTGTCTCAATGTGGTATCTATCAACAAAACAAATTTGAAACAGTATCTCCTCCTGGACTCTTACAACCTCTACCTATTCCGAGTAAGGTGTGGACTGCTATAAGCATGGACTTTATCGTATGCTTACCTCTCTGTAGAACCAAGTCTGTCATAATTATGGTAGTTGATCGACTGTCCAAATATAGCCATTTCATGGCTTTAGCTCACCCTTACAGTGCTGCCACAGTGGCCCAAGTCTTCATTGATCATGTGTTTAAGTTTCATGTCATGCCAAGCTCTATAGTGAGTGATCGTGATCCCATCTTTTTGAGCAATTTTTGGAAGAAATTTTTTAAATTGCAAGGGTCTAAGTTGTCAATGAGTTCGGGGTACCATCCACAAAGTGATGGTCAATCAGAGGTGTTGAATATATGTTTGGAGACTTACTTACGGTGTTTTGTCGGAGGCCAACCGAAGAAATAGGTGCAATGATTATCTTGGGCTGAATGGTGTTTCAACACCTCTTATCACACTTCTTCTAGCTTTACCCCATTTGAAGTGGTCTATGGTTAACCTCCTCCACATATCTATCCTTACGAAGAAGGGTCTACACGGGTGGAATCAGTGGAGCAACTCTTATAACAGAGGGATAGGATCTTGGATGTACTCATGTATAACCTTGACTTGGCTCAAAACCGGATGAAAGTTCAAGCTGACAAGAGAATGAGTGAAAGGGAGTTTGAAGTTGGTGACTTGGTTTACCTTCGACTAGTACCATATCAGCTTCAGTCCTTAGCACCACACCAGTATCATAAACTTCAACCTTGCTACTTTGGGCCTTATGAAGTGTTAGAAAGGATTGGAGTTGTAGCCTACAAATTGAAACTCCCTGAGGGTACCAAAATACATCCAGTGTTTCATGTGAGCAATCTTAAAAAGAAGTTGGGTACTGAAGTGGTTGCTAGCGCCACTCTTCCCCAGGTTACTGATGATGGCTTGTTTCAAGCTATTCCTAAGGCCGTTCTAGCTCGCATGATGTATCAGAAAGGCACTATTGCGTAAGTCCAATTGCTGATTCAATGGGTTGATCATGATGATAGTGAAGCCACCTGGGAAGATTATTACACCTTTACAATGAAGTTTCCAAATTTCCAAGTCTGAACCTTGTGGACAAGGTTTTGTTGAAGGGGGGGAGTATTGTTATGGTTTGTGATCAGTTTTGATATTAAATAAATGTTGGGGTTAATATGTTTAACTTTTGGGTCAAAATTGTAATAGAACTTATAAGTTGTTAGATTGTTTTGCATTTCGCCATCTGGCATTCGCAAAGCATATATGCTTTTGTAATTCAATTACAATGTTAGGTTGAAAATCAATACAGAAATTGAGAATTGTGCTTCATCTCATCTTCTCCAATTCCTTTTTCTCCATTGTTGCTAGCTGCAAGGTTTGGTTGAGCAGGTCTGGAAGTTTGATCTCTAACAATTAGGGCTAAGCTATGTTTTCCAGAATAAACCCAAATGGGGCTATATATGGGTTTGTTAGTGTACCATCAATTGCTACAACCCATACTTCAATTAAACTTGGCTAGGGCTACATGATTTGGCAAAGAAGAGCAGTGTTTCTATGTCTACACATTCGAATAAAGTTTGCACACAATATACTTGGCCTTATTTTAATAGTTGTCCAAATTTGCGTGTGTTTGGAATTGTTTTTAAAATAACTAAAAACGCTTTAGATGAAAGTGTTTTTGCAACCAAATCTGAGTAAAAAATGCAAGTGAGTCCTAAAAAGGCACTTAAAGGGAATGCTTCTAAGAACATAACTGATGCTTCTTCCAAAATGCACTTCAAATGCTTTTGAAAACCCTAATGCTTCTAAGCCAACCCATGGTAAAAACCTAGAAAAGCATCAATCCGATTAAACTGGTTGACCTAAACTGTAATTGTCAGTATAGTATGCTCTTAAAAAATTAAAGTCAGACATTGTAAAATTGAAGCGAACCATAAAGAATTGGTTTGGTTATGGTTTTCGGTTCTTTTAAACCAACATAAAATCAATCTCGGACATGTCCACTTGTATATTAGTATTTATATTAGACTTATTATATTAACACCCCCACAAATTGTTGAATAAACCTCATATACTTAATACACCTCACATTTGCTTTTTCAATTAAAAATTATCTTAATACACCCCACATACTTCCCCATAATACCTCACACCCCACATACTTCCCCATAATACCTCACACCCCACATTCTTAATATACACTCTACATTTTCTACATGCATCCCATATTTTCTATACACCCCACATTTCTCAAATCTTATAAAGCTTTTAATTTGGACAAAAAAATGCCGACTAAAATTTTGACAAAAGATGCTGCCTGGGATTTAAAACATATGTGGGTTGTTTTCAATTCCACCATTGAAACCCATGTCATCTGTTTTTAATATTTGATGGTAATTTTAAGTGTTTAATTCTTCATGTAATCTCTGTGATTCCTGAAAGATGAATACGAACATAGAAGCTTGAATAACGCATCAAAAGCAAGATTAAATAATTATCGATGTCGTCAATATCACTAAAACAATAAAAATATGAAGTCTTACCTCATGTGAAGCTTCCGAAACATCGATTTCGTTTTTCATTCCTCAAAAATAATTTTCTCAATCAGCATGTTTGTAGTTTCATTGATTAAGGTTTTGTTCAACAATGAAGGGTCAAAGGGGTTTTGATAGTTGAAGAAGATAAATAATACGTTAAAAGTGATTTAGGGTGTATATAGATTTATTTTAATATTTTTTAACCTAATAAGGTCAAAATTACCATTGCATATTTAAGTAAATAAGTTATTTAATATTAAATTTTAATGTGGGGTGCATTCAACATTTTGTGGGGTGCTAATATAAAAAGCCTTTATATTATTTTATTTTACACAAGTAGTATTTTCATTTGCTAATAACTAGGTAAGGATGTTGAATTTGAAAGTTAAAGTTAATGATCTTGTAGAATTTTTAGAGAGATGGGTCGAGGGCTCACTTCCAATAACACTGATATTGTCCATAATTTGGTAATTACCACCTGCACAATCCGTCAGGTGTGGGATTTTATTACAAAAGGTTTCGGTATTAGTTGGAGTAGGACCCAATTAGTCACACATGGGAGATCAACACATCAGCAACCATGTGGAACCAAGAGGACTCACCTTACACGAGGGCCAAGGGACCCATCCTCATCGAGCGGGGCCAAAGGGACACACCCATCATGTGGCAGTATGAGTTTGTTCCCTGACTCTGTTATCATGTAGAATTATCAGAGAAACGGGTTAAAGGCCCACTCCTAACAACATTTATATTGTCCCAAAAATTGGGTTTGCCTGATGGAATAAAGTAGATTAGGTTCCCAAATCTTGCAGAATAAGAATGGTTTATCTCAGCGAAGTTGACAGACTTCGCATACTGATTCTGGAATAGGATGATGGTAGCGTCACTAATCCGTTTAGTCAACTTTGCTATGGAGGCTGTTGAGTCCATGATCGGATTTCTGAGGTAGGCGTACTTTGATCCGTCTTACTCGGACCTTGGAAAATCATGGTCTCAAGGTGACTTTTCTTTTAATGTTTCTTCTACAATCTCCCACTATCCTTCCTTCTTCACTATTTTTCTTTTTTGGAACTTTAGGTACTGTTTGGTACGTGGGACGGGATGGAACAAAGTGGGACAAGGCGTTCCGTCTCACGTTTGGTGCGCCTAAAACAGATGGAATGCGTTGTTCCACGGGACGAGTTTTGGGTGAATTTTCGTTCTGCCTCACCCCCGGAACGACTCGTTCCACATCCGTGGAACACAAAATTATAACCTCTCTGTCTCCTTCTTCTTCCTCCTTATTTCTATCCGAGGGCATCTTTGCTCTCTCATCGTTCTGTCCCGTCTTGTCATGTCCTGTCCCATCTGCATACCAAACGATACCTTAATGAAAAGATCCCAGTACTGTTCACTTTAACAAAAACACCACATTTTAACACTAAAAAATCAATCATGATACTATTCACTTTACCCTTTATTTTGTCCTTATCGTTAAAACTCAAAGTTTTCAAGCCTTTTTCATTAGTTTTTTTTTTCTCATTTCTCTCCTACATCAAACACAAAAATAAAAACAAAAAATCAAAAGCCAAATAATTATCAAATGAGTTAATTTATAGCTCATATATTTCATCGATTGGTTTAGTTGTTGGATTGAATTTTCTTTTCCTAGCCTAAAAGGTAGACAGATAAAACAAACTAAAGTGCACAAAATCGTCGATTGAAATTTAACGTGAAATCAGTTGTACGTAGTTTCTAGTTTGAAGAAAGTGTCCCAAATAATGAAAAAGTACAGCACATCAACTAAGACCTCCCTCTGAGCAAACCCTAGCCTTCATCCATGGCCGCCGGCCTCTGGCTAAGGTTGGGGGTCGATGGCAGCTTTTATTCCTCCCTCTAGCCTCCTTCCCTTCTCCCCATCTTCTCATCCCCTCTGTCATCTCCACTCTCTTCCCTTTCCACCCTACTTTTCTCTCGCCTCACCATACATCCCCCTCTGTTTTTTCTTTCGCCATTTCTCCCACCCTAGCCTATCTCAGCCTTCCACCCACCTATTTTCTCCTACCTCACCCTCCCTTGCACTTTCCCCTCTTCCTCATCCTAGCCATTTTCCTCACTATACATGACCTTCTCCCACCACCTCATGCCCCCCACTCTTTCCCGACCTTACCTACCTCATTCCCCCCTCATGTGCCTCTCTCCCACCATTTTGAGGGTGGCTTCTACGAATTTATGCCCCACATCCTGACCTAGGCCATGCCATCTCAAGATTTTCTTGTTTCTAACCCTCATTTTCTTGGTGTGGAGTTTGGATTTGTGTTGCGGGTGGGTTGGATCCACCTTCTTTAAGTCGTTCCCTTAGTGGAGTCAGCTTCCTCGCTTGGTTTCAGTGGATGCACTGTTGTGCACCTAGATCTGGCGGCTCGGCTATTACAGCCCTGTTGGATCTGTCCGCTTGGTATCGATAAGGATTAGGTGAATCTACAGGTGGCGTAGGCCTGTGCATATTTGCCAACGTTTTTTCTCTCGATTGTTTGGGCATTCGAGGGCTCTGCCCTTAGAACTATTGTTATGTCCTCTTTGGTTTCGTGGTGGTGAAGGGATGGCGATCATTGCCTTTTTTTCTTTCCATTATTGCGACCAACTCCGATTGGAGGAATCTCTGGTGGGTCTTGGTACTATTATGTTGGTCTGGTTTGTGGTGGCGTTTCGACGACTATGGTGGCTCTGGCTGGAACTTTTTCCTCCCCACGTCTCTTTGTTCATCCCAACTACAGCTGGCGTTGCTCTCATCCCGACATTTCTGCACGTACCTCTGGCTTTGCTCCCCACACCTACTGCCAACTTGCAGATGCACCACCTGTCTCTTTTGTTTTTTTAGTTTGGTTGTCTATTACTTATATGTTGTTTCGGCCTTTGTGTCGCTTTTGCGAATTTGTTTGTAGCCTCGCTGTCTCGCGTAGGCTTTAATGAGGGTTTTGGTACTTGGTATGTCATGTTTTACGGGACTTATCGTTCTCAGGATTTCTCGTCTTAGTAGTGTGTTTTGTGTGATGACTGTATAGGGGTTTTTAAAATCATTTGTATTTGTGCTTATTACCTTCAGATCAAGAAATTGATCACTGGAGTTTATGTACTCATCTGGCATCCTTGTAAATGTTTGGTAATGTTAATGAAATCCTATTGTTTCTTCTCAAAAAAAAAAAAAAAAAAAAAAGCATGCTAAGCTGCAATGTTGTGTCACGTTAGGCATCATATATATGCACAAAACATATTAATTGTCTATCACTCAGCACCTTTTTATTTGTTTTTTGGTTTCTCCGAAGCTTTTTCCTTCGGCCGGTATGTCACTAGACTTTAGGGCTAGCCGTGCACCATGGATCTTGCAAAGCAACAAGAAAATGGATGGCATCGTTTAGACTTCCTCTTTCCCACCACAAGAAAACCTAAAATTGTACCTTTGCTTCTTCTTTTTCTGCATAAATTCTTGTTAATTTGGTTTAAATGGCCATCTGACACGGTGCATACAAAGATTCCACGTAACTGATGTGATAATAAGTCGGCCAAAAAAAAGTGATAATATCGTGTAGTGATGGAATACCGAATTTTTCTTTTTTCCTCACTAACAGACAGGATGCACCATATTTTTATGTGCCCATTCTATTCTATTCTTATCATATATCAATTATTATTAATTTGGTTTAAACACCCAATGCTGCCTCCATTGTTAACATTATGTGGGATACCTCTCTATATTTGGGAAAGTATTCTGTCTAAATAAATTAATAATTAGACCAAATTTTGTTTGGACAAACTTGCTCATACATTCTTTAATGGTGGTGGACGTTATTATTGTATATGAAAATCACATGTGTTAAGAGCGTGTTTAAACAACATTACCCTTATTAGAGATTTTTATTTATTAATTTCATACAAAACATATATGTTGAGTATGTTTGTAGCTGTGTGTGATTAAGATTGGATTTTACGAAATATATGTTTGTAGCTGTGTGTGATTAAGATTGGATTTTACGAAATATGTTTGTTGAGTATGTTGGTTGATGTGTGTAAGATGTATATTTGACCATGTTGGGTATCTACTCAGACATTTTATAAGGATTTGAGTACTTTCGAGATAAGGATAACATTAGGGAGACTAAATTTTGTAATTTAAGTGACATGTAAATTGACGATTAGATTATTACTTAAGTATTAATTAACGTGTTTATTTTTTTAGGGTAATGCTAAGGACACTAAATTAGTAGACAAAATTTTGAAAAATTAAAGGATATGGAAGTTGATGACTAATTTATTACTTAAGCGTTGATAGACGTGCTCATTTTTATTTGTGACACATAATTTCGTTTGTAAATTTTTTCTCCAAATTTAGTCTCTCTAACATTACACTAATAAAAACTGGGTAATGCTAGTGAAACTAAATTTGTAGACTAAATTTTGGAAATAAAAGGACATGGAAGTTAATGATTGATTTATTACTTAAGTGTTGATAGACGTGCTTATTCCTATTAGTGACACATCATTTTATTTGTAAATTTTGTCTTCCTAATGTTACCCTTTTTATTAATAAAATTATTAGTTTGCAATTTAGTAAGAGTTTACATCATTTTAATTTTACCTAATCATCCTTTTGAAATGCTGGTCTTATTTTAATAATTTCTACTACTATTAAACTATTTCAGTTTGGTTGAATGAAATACTTTGGGAAACTCCCACTTTATCCCCAAAAGATAGGAACACAACCAGATCATTAGACTTGTAATTCATTTTGGTGTCGGGATTAAAGAACAAAACAACGGGAAAATGACGTGTACCAAACTGGAAATGACGTGTCAATTTTTTGGTTGCAAGATTGGAATTGGATCCGCACGTGTCAATTTTTTGGTTGCAAGATTGGAATTGGATCCGCTCCGGACCTTAGTGTCCGGAGCCTATGAATCAATTCATCTGGGCCGCACAAATTCAATCTAACAGTCCCTATTAACTCATTTTTCTGGCACACCACACAAAACCAACGGCTTTGATTTCTTTTACATACCAATCAGCTGCCTAGATGATTTTATCCCTAGGCTCTGGACACTAAGGTCCGGAGCGGATCCAATTCATGCAAGATTAGGCATGCTTGGGTAGTCACCGATATTTTGAGGGAAGTAATCATAGATCTCATTTATTTAATCATATTTTTGTAAGGGTAGTGTTAGAGAGACCAAATTTCTAAACCAAACATTGTAAATCAATTAAGGTCGATGGTTGTTGATGATTAAATTAGTACTTGAGTTTTGATTAAAGTGAACAATTGATCTACCTATTATTAGGGTTTTTCCTACAAATTATCTCCCAAATTATAATTATGAGACGGTTCAACATAACTGCAAACTCTGAAATATTAGAAACCATGTTATAGTTTCTTGCATGAGGATCCATCAAACTAAGTGCACTCTTACACTTCTTCATGAAAAAACATTACAGGTTAAAATTTTGTTGTTCTACATTTTTTTTTTCCGAATCATTGAATTGAACAAACAATTAAAATTAAATCAAAATTAAAAAAACTGTGCATAATATAAAAAGAGTGTGTAGAAATCACTTATCTACACTATGGTTGCTTTCTCCAATCTCCATTTGCTTGCTAGAGGTGAATATGGATTTGTGGAATTTGTATGCTGGTAGCCCTAATCTTCTTTATATATAAGGCCAACAACATATTTTGTGGTCACAAGCTTCACCAAAAAGTTTTGGATAAAAATGCCCCCAACATAAAAAATTTCAAAAGTAACGCAAAATAATGCAGGGGTATTTTCCTCATTTTAATAGTTTTTTTTTTTTCCAATAATTAGTTCTTTTTTGTACATGTTTTTAATTTTATTTATTTTTTAATTAGTACCTCACAATAGGTTAGCAATAATGTGATTCAATCAGTTGTTCATTAAATATTATTTTATCTATTTTAAACAAGTTCAAAACATCGTAAGAGTCATGTAAAGGATATAAAAAAAGTATTTCGCACGCGCATAATAATGTGATTAAATTTGTTGTCAAATGATCTTTTTTCTTTGAACAAATGATATTATCTACACTAAGGGTGAGTGACACACCCCAACCCGGAATGTCAACTAGGACTTCGAATCGAGCTGTGTTGGCCGACTCTAGGAAGGTGACGAAGCCATAGTGTGTAGTGATGTGGAAAATGTGAATAAATTTAAATCTAAAAGTGCCTAAATACAAAAGTGCGTTGTGAGCGGGAATGAACCCAATTCACACGTGATGACAGAGCATAAGTACAGTATAGTAAAATAGGGTGAGAATTATACCATTGATGATAATCGCCTACACCAAGATTTGCCAATAATCCTTGTCGGTAGAAAACTCTGCTACTAACACCTGGAGGGGAGAAAAAAAACATTGGTGAGTGGGCCTAAAAATAAAGTTTTAATAAAAATCTTTTGAAAGCGTTATAACCCGTTACTGTAAAACCCGTATAGTTTCCAGAAAATAATACTACTACGTAGGTATAAAAATCAATGCACAAGAGTAGAGAAAACTGAAGTATGTTATGTCATAATATCTCAGCAATAATAAATGTAAGCCAGGTGTGAAACCAATATAAAATAGTATGCCAGTCGGAGTCACCTAACGTGACCTGTACGACTGGACCTATAGCTCATCAATCTAGGCTAGCACATGAATCGGAGTCACCTAGTGTGACCTGTATGACAGGCTGAGTATAAATATGGACGCTCAAGTGCTACGATCATATGAAATCTGTGCAATACATTGCGGGCCACTTAAGAGTCGGAACCACCTATTGTGGTCTGTACGGTAGGCTAACACCAAACTTAGATCCAAGGTGAACATGTTGTGCGGGAGGTGAACAATCACGTAAAGGTTGACCCTGGCCCTAGGCAGGAGCACTAATACCGGGGTGTAGCCATGATGAGCTCTAAATAAATGTGTGCATACCAATGCAATACAACCCATTCAATCACATAATACTCACCTAAAGTTTACCTGAGTCTCCGCAGCATCACATAATACAATTCACAAGTGTAACAATGCAATATTTAAAATGTAACTTATTTACAACATGGCAAGCAAAGCATAGTTCCATATAAAAACATTTCTAAAAATCATAAAGTTTATATATATATATATATATATATATACACTATAAAAAGGAAAAAGACCCACTCACCTAACGTCCGCACTGATATGATATTAACTAGCACTCAAATTAACCCTTTTTTTATCAATTGTAGCAAAGTATGTAAGTAGGGATCGTTCTAGGCCGGGGATTAGGAGGGATTGCTAAATCACTTGAAAATGACTCAAAAACGTAAAAACAAAGTTTAAAACACTAAACTAGACTCAAAGAATGCAAAACTAAACTTTAAAACACCAAAACAAACCAAAAGACTCAAAACAGCCCAGAAACACTCAAAACTGTCTTAAAATCACAATCTGGGCAGTTTTGAGCACCTAAACTAATTTGGACGAAATTAAGGTATAACTTGACTCAAGACTCTTAAATTGATTTCTAACTAATATGACTTAACAAAGTAAAGGGGGATTTGGTTTTGACGAAAATTGAAAACAAAACAAAACTTTGTAAATTGAACAGATTCTAAAACGAATTTGGTTAAAGTGAATGGATGGAAGGCTAGCTAAGGGGTTCTTCTCCACACATGTCACACTTGCATACAAAACGATTTCCAATTGCTTCTCAATAAACCATGAATTCTCAACGCCCCAAGTTAATTAGGTCCGCTTAAATTAACCCTTAGATTTTCCTTAAGTTATTGAATTGGATGAATTGCATACGACAACCCAAAGCACTCCCCACAAGTTCCCTACATGAAAGCGCATAATAGAGATTCAAGCAAGGATCATTAAGTTCTATAAAAATCATAAGCATTGACGAGGCACTCCTAACTATGAAAGCGCATGATACTTATACCAAGAATTTACTTAACGCGATTGTGATCAACAACCTTTACTACTTGTGAATATAAGTTCATAACAATTAATTGAAATTCCCTTATATCCTAGCATCAAATTCATGCATGCAAACTAAGCGGGCCCTCTTAACCAACATACACAAACCAGTTTTAATTCACATAGATAAGTAAATTGAATTCACAACTTATGAAACGCAATTAGAAGTAATCAAATCATATAGCAAGCATAAACATGGTTTTGAATCCCCCCCTAGCCAAGGGGGGTTTAGTTCCTCATACTTGCAAAGCAAAGATACATAAAATTAAACATTAAAATCAAAGGAAAGAAAACACCTAAAATGCTCCAACTTGGACAACAGGTGCATCAATGGATCTCCCTTCCTCCTTGCTGCGGCATGAAGCTTGTGGACAAGTTTTTGGGTGGATTTATGGTGTAGAATGGATGGGGAATGGTATGGAAGGGTTTAGGGTTGATGAGTGGTGCGGCAAGGGGTGATTTTTGGCAGAAATTTAGGAGAATGGTGGTGGAAAGTTGCGGCAGAGATGTGGGACAGATTTCTTGCGTGAATGATGTATATGGGAGGTGGTAATTCAGCCAAAGGGTTAATATGAGTATATATAGGCACTTAAAACCCTAGGTAAATCAGATATGGACTTGTATAACTAAAACCCATCAGGAAAAGGCTTAAAACAATCAGATTTTGAATGGGAAAAGGCCTCCTAGGTGCGGCAGGTAAGGGATATGGTGGATAAGGCTTCTAGAAAGCCTTGCAAGGCAAGGAAATCAGATTTCTAGAAGGGAATAGGTGCGGCACTAAGGGATAAGGCTGATTGTGAAGGGATAAGGTGTCCTAAAGTGTTTAGGACTCCTCTTTCTTCTTGGAAACCTTTTCCTTCTTCAACTTGGAATACTTCTTTGTTGCTGAAAATCAAGGCCAATTAGGGTTCACTTTCCTACTTCAAGTAGGAAACCTTGTTTGAGTAGGAAACTTCATTCGTCTAGGAATCCATCTTCAATTAGGAATCCTTGATTGATTAGGACTTCTTCTTGGACTAGGATTTCATCTTCAATTTGGCTCTTTCCTACTTCAACTAGGAATCCTTGCTCAAGTAGGAATCACCGTCTTCAAATCTTCATTTTCGTCCAAACCCGTGGCTCCAAATATGTGACATCCATTCCAAGCTCCATTTTGCTCCAAAAGGCTCCAAATTGCATCTTTTCATGTAATATGCCCTTAAAACCTGAAAACACATGAAAGTAACTTAAAAGTCTATTTTAACTTAGAAAACATAAAGAAAATGCATAAGAACTAGCTAACTAAGGCGCATAAATATGCTCCTATCACGCAATACAACTCCCTAGCATGAATATCGAGGCATCACGAACGATCGTAGATTAGAACAAATATTCAGTCACGTCTCAAAATTCTTATTCATAGAACACGTAACTTACATAAAACACATTCCCCAAAGACGTTCTAGAATGATTTGAGACTCATTGACCAAAAGTTAATCGTCGGTCAAAGATCGACAGTAGGGTCCACAACCCTACGTAACTCGGATCTGCATCACATATTTCATATCCATAACTTCCAAAGATCTACATTATGCTTCTAAAACATCATACTAAAGTTTCATAACGATCCAACGGTCGAATATCTGCCAATTGTAAATTCAAGTGGCGGTCAACATTTTATTTTACAAACTTAGGAATCCAATTAGGGAAGATCCGCACGTTGGATTCCCGATCCGTTAGTTCCTATTGTCCTCAAATATTATGAATGATAACCTACTTAAGTTTGGTGATGATCATCGATTCAAATAAAGATCAAGTGGTGGACCTTAGCGAAATTGTACCCAAACAATGCAATTTCATTAATCGGACTTCACTTATGCAATTGGAGTATCAAACTTAGCTTAGGAAGGTCAGGTGGGGTCTTGGCCCATGCGCCACCGCACACAGCGGTCGGCCACCCCAATTCGTCGGAAAAATCAACTATTTCTAAAAATTCTCAAATTTCACGTTAATGAAGATCTCAATGAGTTAAGCAAGTTTCATACCTATGGCTAAGTCCAATTTGACCAGAAAAAACCTCAAACAGCCACGAACCTATCGGAAACCCTAGAAATGGGTGATTTTGATTTGACTCCAAACAAGCTCCGACATCCCAACCAATGTATGGGCTTTGTTTCTGAGATTGAGGAAAATCTATTGGTGGTTGTGGTTGACGAAGTTGGCTTCACGATTGTCAAATTTCCATTGTGGCACCCCTGGAACCCACGAGTTCCGTTCTTCATGAAATCAAGGCTAAATCTAGTGAAACTATATTGGAAATGGAAGATGGGAGATCATGGAATGTTTTCCAGGTGGTGGATGGCGGCGATTTGATCGAAAAACCAATGAAGATCACGTCGGAATAGCGCGGAACGGGTCCGGTCAATGAGGAGGAACCGGGTCAATGGTGATCTGGTGCTCCTCCACTATCTCATTTCCCCTAATTTCTTCTCTCCCCCATTGGTCACTCTCTTCTCTTCCTTCTTTCTGATCGGGTGTCCTACCCATCCTTTCTCTCCTTTATATCATCTCCACCACCTATCTTTTCTTCCCTTTAATCTGGACCACACACGTGGCTTTCCAGATTTTGCTCCAAAAATCTGGAGCATTCCAGAGAATATTTAAATGACTATTTTGTCCCTATTTTTACTCGTCCATAACTTCTTCGTTATAACTCCAAATCATGTTCCGTTTGTGCCTACGCGTTCATAGCGACGAGTACTCTGAGGATACATAAAGAAAATGGATCTTTCATGACTCGACAAGGCGGTCAACAAAAGTCAATGCATTTGCCTCGAAGGGCATTTTCAAAATTTCAAATTTTAAAATTATAAAAACCATAGTTTTTTTGGGACGGGTCATTACAATCTACCTCCTTAAGAAAATTTCGTCCTCGAAATTTAAAATAACTTGTTATACAAGAATAGTGAAAAGACAGTAGAAAAACAGCTATGTATAGAAGATATTAATTTAGAGTGGTTGCATAAAAAAAGAGAATGTCATTCTGTCGCAATCAGAGTGCAATTATTCCTCTTTCATGCCTCTAAGCTCATACCTTCATCCTTCCTCGATAATATAGTAGTATGATACCCGTATAAAATATAGAGTCAAGAATATGTACTACTACGTAACAACATAAGGTCAACGATATATGCATATAATAAGATAACGACCAGAAATAGATATATAGCAATGTACGATTCAAATACTTGCATTGAGTTTAAAATTGATACTGAAAATAACTCACCCAAAAATTTGTAATAGCAAAATACCTATAAGATTATGTAATAGGAAAATAATTTGAATTGAAAATCAAAAACTTAAAATGAAAATGGACCTTGCCAAGCATTCATCATGTCATGAATTTCGAGAATGAGCGTGTATGTCACGAGTCGAGTCCAAACCTTCACTAACTAATAACTGCTGCCGTAGATGAGCTGACTTGCTCACTTGCTTAGTGAACCCAACAATTAAGCCATCGATATTACAGTCTGCAATCTGGAATGCCGATAATGATTGTTGTCTTAATAAGCTAGTGAGAAGTTTCCGAGGATGCCAAAATATCGTTTTGCTCCTCATGTGCGAATATGCCTAGATCGTCTAATTCATGCCTCGATCGTTATGCTATACTATCCCAGAGCACACTAATCCAGTTGCTAGAAGTGTTTCGACATCCATGTAAGCCCGAACCATCAAATCTTAAAGTAAAGTAGTGAAAATGCACCTAGATGAACACTTATCGTAAAACATTTCTTTCAAGACTAACCACGATGATCGCTTTCCAAATTGATGGTATAAGATCTGAAAACTTAAATAAGAGAAACTATATCTCTGACCACATTTTTTAAATGACAGTTGCAATCTCGAGTCACACATAGAAATTAACGCCATAATCGCCAAGCTCAAAACCTACATTCATACCTTCACCAATACCACGTTGAAATGCTGCTCAATCCTCAAGACCATATGAAACTCTTCTTAATATATTTGGTAGACTCGTGAGAAGATTATGCTCCAACTATTCCCACTAGCGTCGAAATGAAACTGGGCGCACACATTCACTGGGTCGATATATCATGAATTCCTCATTGATTAAGCAAGAAACCATGTCGAGAAGGCTTGGTAGTTTCTAGAATATTCAATCACCAATGATCAAGATTCGTCTAGCAGAGTATTCGTTAGGTGATTGAGGAATTAATTGTCACACTAAATTTTAAACGTCGAGCGATTCTCCATACAGTCTATCTGCATCAAAAAAATAATACAAGGCGCAATGGTGTGGACACGAATCCAAGGATGATTGGAATGTCTTCCGGCACAAAGAGGTGAATATGGAATCACAGTCAGAATACACGCTGGTCTAAATGCCAGAAGGATATGACAATTTCAACAATGAGGAATTTTACCAAGTGGTCTAAACATAGTCCCTCTGGACCAACGAAAAATGAGCTAGCTTGTCAAGTTGGTTGGTGGTCACTAAAACATCATCATAACTTCATAAGTACAAGATACCTCGTATTGGAAGCTTATTGTGATATTTCCCATCCTTATACAGATACAGGAAATGATTATAACTATCTAAACAATTTATTGATATCTCACAAGTAACATCAAAAGAATACTTGTGAATTCCAACTGAGGTGGGATAGGACAAGCTAAAGGTGCTCAGTAACTACGTTTGCACCACCAGGGTAATACATGATAGTGCATTCATAGGTGTTGATTTGTCTATTCCATCGTCGCTATCAGAAATTTTAGTTTATCTCAAATGAAGATGTATTTAAGAAATCTAAGGTTGGTAAAAGTTCTAGACACGTTTCTCACCGAGAAGTGTCATTCAATATTTCAAATGAAGATAATAACAACTGACTCTAAGTAATGAATAGAATGGTTCATTTCAAACGGTTTTAACCGTTGGAAAGTATAAGCGATTCTCTATCATGCTGCCTCAGGACAGTCGAAACATCCAGAGAACACGTCATCATGGATTTTCAAATGATTAATGTCATCGAAAAGTCTAACACAAAGGTAGGTTAAGACAACAATTCGGTTGTCAGAAAATTTATTCATAATCAATACCCAAGTTGAACTAACTTTCCTTTGTTGATATGTAAGGAAAAACATTATAGTCGAAAAATCGCTAATCAATTGTTGATAACTCGACAAGACTAAGGATATCTTAAATCTCACAACACTTTGTGAGAATGTCAACTTTCTTCCGCTACAATCTTTTGGAAAAAAGTAAAGAATATCCTTTACTGGGATCATGTCTCCCAAGCAAAATACCAATCTAAACAAAACTAACGTTCGAGAAATTTTGTATAAAGCTGACTGTCGGTATTTAGAGAATTTGGTCTCATTACTGAAGCGGATAAGAGAGTCATCGGTAAGACTACTATGAATTCAACAGGCTACAAAAGAAAACTCAAGATTCAAGAAGTTGGTCGAAGAAACCATCAATTGGAAAAAAGCTAACTGTTTTTTGTCGTCACCTGATTTAGTTGCTAAAATCTAGTTACGATCCGAAGGTTTGGCTTTTCGCCTTCGCAAATAGGTTCGAGGTTTCCTAGATAAGGGTTTGATTGGATACATTCCTAATCAGTAAACTTTCATAACTATGTTCTCTCAATGAAGTAGGACTTGTTAGAAAAGTCATAAGAAAAACTGATATAGTAAGAGAAAGTGGATTGATAGTGTACTTCGTTTCACCATTTGATGATATCCCAGGTGAGATTTTTGGAATATGACGCCTAAATGTACGTCCTCGAATCGTACCATACTACTTTCTTTCACTCCGCCACGTGCTAATAAATCTCCATAGCTTCCTCAATACTTCATTTACTCTAACAGTGAGAAATTAACTCGTACTTCAATTCTACTATCTACCTGTGGAAATGATAAAAAAGGTGGCTAATCAGAGAGGTTATGTTTACCTAGTTAGGTGATAAGGTAAAAACAACTATGAGTTTACTGTCCTAATACAAAGCTTGCTCCTAACTTTCCGAGATTTAGTTTCTTCAGCTCCAGCAGTCATTGTTAATCAATCTATTAATCACGCGCTAATTAACAGATTTATGATATTTTGATATTGTTCGTTACCCTTAACCTATGAATCGACATTCTGGTATAAAGGTATCACTCCCAGATACTAGCACCTATGTCTAGTATAAAAAATCATACCGCTTAAATACTGATTGACAGTTCCTGGATATCGGACATGCTGATTATAGACTAGAGCCCGCTTAGGTGGTTTTGGACGACTGATAAAAAATTGGTTTTGTGAGGTGGTTCCATATTCTAGGGGAAATACTCGCTACCTCAGAGATTTTATACTAATTATAGGTATAACAACTCGTACTTCGGTGCCTATACTCATCGAAATGACAAGTACATCACCAAAAGAAATTTGGAAACTAGTATTGGTTAGAATGTCCCAAATCCGGAAAGAGGAATTTGCTAATAATCTACTTTAGAATGGGTTTAAATGGAAGTCGATCTTTCTCCTGAAGATCCGAAATGATAACTAGTGCATTTAAGAGGATTAGTGTTATCGGGAACCAAAAATGACTATCCCCCAGCTGTTTCTTTCGTTGAGTACTACCTCATTAACACTAGGTTGTCGCTCAAGACAATTTTGGAATCTTGACGAAGTAACTTCATAGGTATCCTAATAGATGATATGCTAACGGGTATTGCCGAGGAATCAAAATCAGTTCTGGTTTCCTATCTCGAAAAGGTTGATTATGGTGGCGTGAAAATAATGATGAGATTGATTTATAGATCCCTGGTGATACTCCATTCGATACATTAGCCCTGCTTTAGGGCCATCAACTTGTCTCAAATTTACATCTTTCCTTGGTAAGGAAGTTATTCGCTTTAAGTCTAAAAGCAGTTGCCAAAGTGAACTTTTAAAATGTTGACAAGTCTACAAAACTGCCCAAAACTTAGGAAAAGCTAACACATTTTTTGTATTTGACAAGGTGGCAAGATTCAAACATTAGGCTCAAGAACCGAGAATGCTTACATCACGCGTGTGATGAACACAATACTGCCCGACTTATGCTCTGATACCAAATTGACACACCCCGACCCGGAATGTCAAATGGGATTCCGAATCGAGCTGTGTTAGCCAACACCAGGAAGGCGATGAAGCCATAATGTGTAGTGATGTGGAAAATGTGAATAAATTTAAACCTAAAAGTGCCTAAATACAAAAGTACGTTGTGAGCGGGAATGAACCAAATTCACACGTGATGACCGAGCATAAGTACAATACAGTAAAATAGGGTGAGAATTATACCATTGATGATAATCGCCTACACCAAGATTTGCCAATAATCCTCGTCGGTATGAAAACTTTGCTACTAACACCTGGAGGGGCGAAAAAAAAACAAGGGTGAGTGGGCCTAAAAATAAATTTTTAATAAAAACCTTTTGAACGCGATATAACCCTTCACTATAAAACTCGTATAGTTTCTAGAAAATAATACTACTACGTGGGTATAAAAACCAATGCACATGAGCAGCGAAAATTGAAGTATGTCATGTCATAAATAATAAATGTAAGCCAGGTGTGAAACCACTATAAAATAGTATGCCAGTCGGAGTCACTTAACGTGACCTGTATGATTGGACCTATAACTCATCAATCTAGGCTAACACACGAGTCAGAGTCACCTAGTGTGACCTGTACGACAGGCTGAGTACAAATATTTACGCTCAAGTGCTACGATCACGTGAAAGCTGTGCGATAAATCGCGGGTCACCTACGAGTCGGAACCACCTATTGTGGTTTGTACGACTGGCTGACACTAAACTTGGATCCAAGGTGAGCGTGCAGTGCATAAGGTGAACAATCACGTGAAGGCTGGCCCTGGCCCTGGGGGAGACCACTAATACCGGGGTGCAGCCATGATGAACTCTAAATAAATGTGTGCATACCAATGCAATACAACCCATTTAATCACATAATACTCACTTGAAGCTTACTTGAGTCTCCATAGCATCACATAATACAATTCACAAGTGTAACAATGCAATATTTAAAATGTAACTTATTTACGACATGGCAAGCAAAGCATAGCTCCATATAAAAACATTTTTGAAAACCATAAAGCTTACATATACACTATAAAAAAGAAAAAGACCCACTCACTCGAGGTCCGCATTACAACTCCCTAGCACAAATATCGAGGCATCATAAACGATCTTCGCCTAGAACAAATATTCAGTCACGTCTCAGAATTCTTATTGATAGAATACGTAACTTACATAAAACACATTCCCCAAAGACGTTCTAGAATGATTTGAGACCCATTGACCAAAAGTCAACCGTCGGTCAAAGATCGACGGTAGGGTCCACAACCCTACATAACTCGATCCGGAAGATTTGTATCACAGATTTCCTATCCGTAACTTCCAAAGATCCACATTATGCTTCTAAAACATCATACTAAAGTTTCATTACGATCCAACGGTTGGATCTCTACCAATTGTAAATTCAAGTGGCTGTCAACATTTTATTTTACAAACTTAGGAATCTAATTCGGGAAGATCCACAAGACGGATTCTTGATCCGTCAGTTCCTATTGTCCTAAAATATTATGAATGATAACCTACTTAAGTTTGGTGACGATCCAACGGTTGGATCGTTGATTCTAATAAGGATCAAGTGGTGGACCTTAGCGAAATTGTACCCAAACAATGCAATTTCGTTAATCGGACTTCACCTATGCAATTAGAGTATCAAACTTAGCTTAAGAAGGTTAGGTGGGGTCTCGCCCCACGCACCTTCGTACACAACGGTCGGACGTCCCGACTCATTGGAAAAATCAATTATTTCTAAAAATTCCCAAATTTCACGAAAATGAAGATCTCAATGAGTAGAGCAAGTTTCATACATGCAGTCAAGTCCAATTTGACCAGAAAGAGTCTCAAATCGTCACAAACTTGTCGAAAACCCTAGAAATTGGTGGTTTTGATTCGACTCCATATAAGCTCCGACGCCCCAACCAATGCATGGGCTTTGTTCTTGAGGTTGATAAGAGTCTATTGGTGGTGTGGTTAACGAAGTTGGCTTCATGATCGTCAGAACCCACGGGTTCCGTTCTTCATGAAATCAAGGCTAAATCTAGTAAAATTTGATTGGAAATGGAAGATGGGAAATCATGGAATGTTTTCCAGGTGGTGGATGGCGATGATTTGACAAAAAAAACCGACGAAGATCACGTCAGAATAGCGCGGAGCGGATCGGGTTGACGGGGAGGAACCGGGTCAGGGGTGATCAGGTGCTCCTCTACTATCTCATTTCCCCTCCTTTCTTCTCTCCCCATTGGTTGCTTTTTTCTCTCCTTTCTTTCTGATTGGGTGTCCCACCCCTCATTTCTCTCCTTTATATTTCATTTCCACTGCCTATCTTTTCTTCCCTTTAATCTGGGCCATACATATGGCTTTCCAGATTTTACTCCAAAAATCTGGAGCATTCCAGAGAATATTTAAATGACTATTTTGTCCCTATTTTTACTCACCCATAACTTCTTCATTATAACTCCAAATCACGTTTTGTTTGCGCCTACGAGTTTGTAGCGACGAGTACTATGAGGATACACCAAGAAAATGGATCTTACGTGACTCGACAAGGTGGTCAACAAAAGTCAATGCATTTGCCTCGAAGGGCATTTTCGAAATTTCACATTTTAAAATTATAAAAACTGTAGTTTTTGGGAATGGGTCGTTACATTGAGGGGATGAGCTTAGCCTCACAATGGGCTAGCAATAATGTGATTCAATAAGTTGTTTATTAAATATTATTTTCTCTATTCTTAATGTAAACTCAATAAAATGTAGATGGAATTGAAAGACTAATTTTATCATGTGAATTTAGCTGCTTTAATTGGTTTTATAAGGGGTTTTTTCTAGCATGATTTGATTGGTTTGTGAGGGGTTTTTTCTAGCATGATTTAAGATTATTCATTAACTTCAAATATTTGACTTTCCTTTTATTAATTCACGCATATAGATACATTTAAAATATGTAAGTCACGTGTAGCATGCCGTGATTTAAAAAATGCATTTTGCACGCGCATAAGTGCGTGCATGAAAGCTAGTAATAAGAAGGAAAAGTGTATAACGCAATTTTTTTTTGTGCTGACCAACAATGGGAATGTATTTAAGCAAGTCGTCGAATTCGATGGACGGCTCACAGCCAACCAAGCTCATTGGTGGAACCGGATCATGCATGACCCGTTAATTAATGGACAAATTTTGAATAAAATATAATATAAGGTGTGATATTTGTAAAAAATTGTAGGAAAATCTGAAAAATATTTCGGAAATTGCTTCAGACTCGTTGCAGGTGCTCGTCGTTTTGATGCCAATAAACTCGGAAAAAAAGTTGTATCTAACAAATCACAAGATGCCATGTGGCACATATTATACAAATATATATATTAAATTTGAAAAATTCATAGGAGAAAAATCGAAAATATAATCCAAATGTTTCCACAAACTCCTTGAACCTTTTTTTGTCGAGAAATCATAAAAAAACCTCGATTACGATTGAAATCAAATAGGAAAAATTTCATAAATGTTACGTTGAGTACTTAGTGTTTGTTCCATGAAACAGTTGTACAAGTTTCATGATTTGTTGTTTAATTGTACTCCTCGGCCAAATACCCTACAGGCCCACTTGGAAACATAAACTAAGCCCAATATACATCCAAACCCTATAGAGCTTTACATGATGAACCCAAGTAGATGTTTGTGGTGTGATCCATGTAAAAATAGACTTCTGTTTCTCACGTGATGGATAAGAAAACTTACTTCTTCATGATGTTCTTGTAAATCATTACATAGTGAATTCATGTCCTAACCTTTTTGTTAGCCTGCCTAATAATTTCTTTTTAATTCATTTCTTAATTATCGTGGAGCTATGCTTTGCCTGTTCTTAAAACAAATAACACCGGCAAATGACATAAACATACATTTAATTCATATTTACAATTTTAATTTTAACTGAGCAAGATTTTTCAACTCAACTAAACGAGAATATTATAATACGACTTCCTTGAAGTCAAAGCCTAGGATAGAAGTACGTTGAACCCAAGTCATTAGATAGGATGGTTAAGATCAATCTATCACCCATCAATATGTTTGAAGATTGAGGAGGGCATGTTAATGAGACTTTATGCATCCAAAGACTACATCCCATGATGATGATCTCATGCATTCAATCACATTAAAAAAATCCAAATTTTCACAAAATAACCCAAAAAATATTTTTACTATTGTTAAGAAATTATTAATATGAAAATAATAATAATCAAAATTCCAAAAATTGAGAAGGCAGGGACATGCATGTCATTTCAGAAAATCTCATCTCACCTTCTCTTCCCACGATCACCTTTTTTCCTTTTCAACGCAGCCTCACAAAATTAAAATTTCCTCAAATTCTTTTTCACATTTTCCCCCAAATCCCTTATTTAATCTTAACCTCACCTGCCTAAAACACTGCACCTCCTCACCAACCAATCAGATCACACCACTCTCACTATCCTTCTGCTCCTAAGGTCCCACAACCCAACCAAGTTCTCTCAACCGTCCATCTGTCACTTTACCAGGTGATGTTATCACAAATTAGAGAAGCCCAAAATTGAGAGAGAACTTAACACAATAAGTAAAAAGTGTGTTTTTTTTTTTTTATTCTTATTTTTATTTTTTATGTCTCGGAAGCCAAAAGAAGGATTTGTCATATTTAATCTCTCCCAAAAATTAATTTTAAAATCCCAATTCTCTCCTTCTAGAGAGAGAGAGAGAGATAGAGAGAGAGAGCTTGTGTACTGGGGAGGTAGAAAGAGAGAGGCTTTTTGTTGTTATTGTGTTGAAATGGTTGAATTGGAAAATACCCAGAAACCATTGTGATTGTTTATTTCGTTTTTCGGATATGGGTTTTGCACTACTGTCTGTGATCTTGTAAACCGGGAAAGCGATCTTCGATGCGCTGATTGGATTGCTGGAAATTTTGGGGTTTGGGCTATTTGGGCCGCTGTTGATTCGATTCTGCTTGTGTTTGAGAAATGAACGGTGGCGATGAGGTCGTCGCAGCAGCTCCAGGGGGTCCTCCACCGCCTCTGGAGTGGAAATTCTCTCAGGTCTTCGGCGAGCGTACAGCCGGTGAAGAAGTTCAGGAAGGTATTTTGTTCGAAACTTTCACGACTCTTTTGGATCCAATCGATATTTTTGTTCAAGTGTTGCATTCATGGCTAGTTTTTGAGTTTTTGATCTGTTACGGATCATGGTCGTTGAGTAATTAGTGTTTCGGGATCTGGGTCGTCGAGTAATTAGTGTTTGATCGTGGGTTTTTGCTCTGATTTGGGGAAAGGAGTGAACTTTGAGTCTGAAACTGGTGGAGAGATGTGCATGTGAGTTTAGGTTGCATTTTTTATGTTATGGATTGATGAACAAACAGTGTGGAACTGAGCTTAGTCGAGTGAGTGGTGGTTTCGCTCTGCGATTTTAGTTAATGTTTCAATTGTTTGGTCGTGTAAATGGTTCTTTTAAGTTGTTAACACGCCGATTTTTGCGATATAGTTTTGCATTATTGTTGTTGTCCATTCCTTGTTTTGATTTTGGACTGTTCTGTGCCTGCTGGAAGCAGTAGGACTTAAATCAAACGCCAGTGGTTAGCTGTCTTTCCTATATCGGTTAAATAGTTGTACATGTCTGTCATGAATCTATATGTTATTAAGGAGAAAAATGTAACCACATTATAGTAATTTGTGTATTCACTGAATGTGCTCTAGATTTTTGTGTAGTTACTTACACGTTGGTTACATATGTGGTAAGAAAGTCAGTTACTCAGGTTGAGTTGCCACTAATTGGCTGGATTAGGTAATGGAAGAATTTGATTAGTGATGCAGTTGGAAATGAACGATTTGGAATATCTTCAGATCCAACAGTAATACTCATCGATCATAAGAAGAATTTGACATAGGCATTGGTTTATTTGCATGTTATACTAGTATGCCATGTCCCTACTCTAATTGTTGCAGTCAATACATTGTACCCTCACCATTTATTTTGCTAAAAATGTGCCAATCAAATTCTGGATTGTTAGATGTTAAAACCATTATTGTTGGAGAACACTGGAAAAACTTAATATGTTTACTAACTATGAACAAGAGTTTGAAGAAGTGCTTGTAAATGAGGATAGTGTTGTGATCAAAATGGATGATTGGATCCAAACTATGACCTTATAATACTTTATTTTTTCAACGGCTGAATAGATGCATTATGAATGTTGTAGCTGTAGTGGGATGAGAAGACGAATGGAAAACAGACCCTAAGGGTTTGGTTTTAATTGAGCTGAAGGATCAATGAGAAAAGAGTTATATGGGAAGATTATACGGTTGAGATGGGTAACAATTAATAAATTGTACATAGGCAATACAAAACAGATGGTAAGGGTAAGAATAGATTCATATAGCAGAGCCTAACTAGTTGAGGTTCATGGCTAGCACACAGCATTGACGTGGTCGGAATGGATTCTAGTGTCTATTTAGAAGGAGAATTGGCCTGTAAAGGTTTATAAGTGGGAGGAACCATGATAAGTGTAATTCTAGTGTTTGGCTTGTTCCCAGTTACATTACATATTAAACTTTATATTTTCTTTTTTTAATAGTAGGAGGACGACAATAAGATTTCTTACTTATCATTTTTTTTATTTGTTTGCAGTTGACATTATTTCTGCTATTGAATTTGATAAAAGTGGCGACCATCTTGCTACTGGTGACCGTGGGGGCCGGGTGGTTCTCTTTGAGAGAACAGATTTGAAAGATGTGTGTTTCTTCACTTGCAAGCCTTTTCTGTTCTTTCAATGTTTATATGCTATACTTTTTTTTCTGCAATTTTAACATGTATTTGAATGCTGTAATGTGTAGCATGGTGGCTCCAGAAGGGATTTGGAGAGGATGGATTATCCAACTAGCAGGCATCCTGAGTTCCGTTACAAAACAGAGTTTCAGAGCCATGAACCTGAGGTATTCTTTTCTTATCGGTTACAAATGCGTCACCACACCATCATATTTAATTTACCTCTACGTACTGAAATTGGTTGTATTTACACTGCACATATTATTTTTGTCAGTTCGACTATCTGAAGAGTTTGGAAATAGAGGAGAAAATAAACAAAATCAGATGGTGCCAAACAGCCAATGGTGCTTTGTTTCTTCTATCTACTAATGATAAAACGATTAAATTTTGGAAGGTATGAAAGCAACACTCTTGTAGCGGTTAATTTTTTTATTTTTATTATAATTGTGGGTGACAGCATGAGAGATTTTTTTATTTTTATTATAATTGTGGGCGACAGCATGAGAGAAACGGTGCCCAATTTGTTATTTGAACTAAAAAGCCCTGTGTGTCTGCTTACACGTTTATGGTATATTTTGTCATAATCTGAACGAGAATATATGCAGCTCTTTTACGTTTGAGGACCTTGAAAATTTGGACTGCCAGCTTATAGCTCTATATATTGTAGATGCAATTGTCTGGACCTTGAATAGATGCATGGTGTTAGGTAGCTTATGTACTATAGGTGTAGGTTTCTTACTCTTAGACTTGCTGAGAAAATTGAAACACTCGATTACTGAACAGCCTGTGCACGTAAGAGGAGGTCATATTCACCTTAGCTGTAGAGATAGTCACTTTGCAATGTAATGCTTTCAAAAGTGTATATGATTTGTTGATGTACTTCATATAACTGTGATCTGGTACATGTATATTCTTTTTTTTGGAGCTTGAAAATAAATGATGACAAATAACACATTTTATCCAAATATCTTCTCTACATAATTATTATCGTGCGCATCATATGCATTGATTTCTTTTGCTGTATTTGGTTGGGTGTTGAACAGGTCCAAGAAAAGAAGGTCAAGAAAATTTCAGAAATGAATGTGGATCCTTCAAAAGCTGTAGGAAATGGCAGTTTTGCTAGTTCAAGTAATTTGAGTAGCCCTAAAACGTATCTTGCAAATGGAGGATGCCCAGACAGATCATTCAGTTGTCTGAGCAATGACGTTTCATTTCCACCAGGAGGCATTCCCTTGTTACGATTGCCACAGGTGGTAGTACTCAACCCAATCATTTTCTTCTTGTATCTTATGTTAGCAATTTAGCACATTGTGTCATGCTGTTTCATTTAATCATTTAGTGTTATTGTCTGATATATAATAATACATACGCTATACGCTTTTATGTGCGTGTATGTATGAGTGAGTGTTGATTTTATTAAATGAGGTCAGAAGACTCAAATTGATCACATTAAGCTTATTATCCTTATACTCAGCTAGTTGGGATCTTTAAAACCTTCTCCTCATGGCACTTCAATGCCCACTGTGTCTATTTTTTACCCCTTTCTCCCCTTCTTTGGGTTCTTTAACATTTGGTTGTTTTCTGAGTTTCATCTCAAACTAACTTTTAAAACTTGATTGTGTAGGTAACTAGCCATGAGACTAGCCTAATCGCTAGATGTCGAAGAGTGTATGCCCATGCTCATGATTATCATATCAATTCAATTTCAAACAACAGGTGGCTCTATTTCTTTATTGAAATTGTATCTTCAGTTTTCGTCTGTGACATCATTAGTAGTACATATAGCTTTCTATGACTTTGGGGTTTATCAAGGCCTTATGACTCTATGAAACGTTTTAATCCTTACGCTTGTTTTAAACTTGCTAAAATGTATAGCCAGTTCATATTTTTTAGTTCACCATGCACAACATCATTCAATTCCTGCAGCTGGATTTCTTGTTTGTAATTGTCAATAGTTTTTCATTAAACTGTAAAAATTGATAAGAACCATAATCATTGGCTTTTCACATATCATAATTAAGATACTTTGCCTACTTTTGGAATCCTGCTATGAATGTTTGCCAACTCTCTCTTACATTTTTCCTAGTGATGGTGAAACTTTTATTTCGGCTGATGATCTGCGAATAAATCTTTGGAACTTGGAAATTAGCAATCAAAGTTTCAATATTGTTGATGTGAAGCCTGCAAACATGGAAGATTTAACCGGTAAGCTTCATTATATATTCATATTCCCAGTCATAGTCAAATATTCTTCCTCTGCTTTACATTTTAAGTTGTTAAAAGTTTCAGTGGAACTCGTTTGAAAAGTACTTTTCTGGTGCTTGGAGTTGGGTTGAAGTTCATAATATTCAAAATGTGTGTGGGGACACACCCGTGCATCTTCGTGCATCTAGCTAAGGGATTTTTGAAGATTCAAATTTTAATTTAGCCTTGCAATTTTGACTCTGTATAAATAGAACAAAATATAAAGGACAGTTTTAATTTCTTCTTGTGTTACTGTTGTGGCCCTTGATTATTGGCTAGGTGTTCAAAAATACTCGCATGACTCTGAGTGCCCATTTTGTATTATTGCAGAGGTGATAACATCAGCAGAGTTCCACCCTACCCATTGTAATACGTTAGCCTACAGCAGTTCCAAAGGCTCCATTCGACTCATTGATTTGCGCCAATCTGCTTTGTGTGATTCTCATGCTAAATTGTAAGCATTTTCCTTTCTATTCTATTGTTGTCATCTTGGATTCCACCTACAATGAAAACTAAAGGGGGACAAAAGACTAAAGGTGTTAAGTGCAAACTGGAGAGATGAATGATATGTTTTGATCACCTTTTTGTGCAGTTCATTATTAAAAAAGGGAGGGAAATACTATTCTCTTCAATGCTGAGTTTGTTGTCAATACGTTGGTTAAAATAGCATCACTTATGATGCATAATTTTTTGTTGTTTTTCTTTATAAAATACATTATTTCTTATTAAACTTATCTTGCGTGCAGATTTGAGGAACCAGAGGTGCCTGGTGCTAGATCATTTTTCACAGAGATTATTGCTTCAATATCGGATATTAAGTTTGGAAAGGAAGGAAGATATATACTTAGCCGTGATTACATGACTCTTAAGGTTTGTTATTTTTTGGTTGGTTTTTCACTTGCCTTATCTCATCATAAAAACTCTGTAATGATATTATGTTTGGATATTAGACGTCCTGAATGCAACATATAGTGTGGCAAAATGATGTATTATATGTAGACATTAGGTGTTGTAAAGCTACATATGGTCTCAGCCTTCTATTTCCTTGACAAGTGTACGGAACTCTCTTGATTTATGAGACTATGATTGAATTATTTCCCTGTAGATGCTTTTGGATGTTGAAATTAGATGTCCAAAGCATGTCTTAAACTGGGGTTCCTTAATTATTTGAGGAGAGTAGCGCTTTTGGATAGTTTCAATTACTACTTCAGCATTATATCTGATGACGAAGTTGCATAGAGATTTTTCTGTCAAATTGTAGCTGCTTAAACTAAAAAGTCTCGCTCTCCCATATTGTGATGTGAAGTTGAGATCTTTATCTCCCTGCTTTCTTATCTGAACTGGTTCACGTGTTTTTCAGTTATGGGACATCAATATGGATTCAGGTCCAGTCCAAACCTTCCAGGTTCATGAATATTTAAGACCTAAGGTGAGATTCTTGTCATCAGACGAAAGATGAACATGTAATTTGTGCCTAGTTTAATGGGCTTAAGCCTGATTATCTTGTTTAAATGTATCCAGCTGTGTGATTTATATGAGAACGACTCTATCTTCGATAAATTTGAGTGTTGTCTGAGTGGTGATGGATCGCGGGTGGCAACTGGCTCTTACAGGTCTGTTTTGGCATCTTGTATCTGTTTCCTGTCATTTTTATAAAAAATATTTGGGCTTATGTTAATATGTTATTAATATGATCTCAGCAATCTATTCCGTGTATTTGGTTCTGCCACTGGTAGTACTGAGACAACAACCTTGGAAGCCAGCAAAAATCCAATGAGGTAAGTTTAACTCAAAACACATCAGGAAGCTTGACTGGGAGTTTTTTTTATGGATAAGGTTGATGATTATATAATGTATTTTCTGCTGTTTTAGGCGACAAGTTCAGACTCCTTCTAGGCCTTCCAGGTCCCTGAGTAGTAGTATAACACGAGTTGTCAGGCGTGGTAAGTGCTTTCTCTTAGCCATTTTACCATTGACTTGATGTGCTGAACATTCTTTGGCTTGTTGGCCTTTCTGTTTTTGGTAATTTACTTGAAAGAATATTATTTGTCTACCACGACAAAATCTACTACAGGAGCAGAAAGCCCCGGGGTTGATGCAAACGGAAATTGTTATGATTTCACAACAAAGTTGCTGCACTTGGCATGGCATCCTAATGAGAACTCAATAGCCTGTGCTGCTGCTAACAGCTTGTACATGTACTATGCATAAACATGGTCCAAGAAGAAACGTACTTTCTTGGCTAGCTATTTTGGGTTGCTGCTGGAGAAGGTTTCCATCGCTTTCCCACCAACCAGTCAATTGGAGGCCACATTAATTCTGACACTTCAAGGTGCCCCTTGAACCTTTTGCATACGGTTTCATTCTCAAGGTCGGTAAGTGGCTGTCACAGAATTCACAAGGAAGAACCAACTTGATTTTGTTCCTCCGGTGAGCAGCATCTCCGTTTTCTTCCCCCTCCCAACCCCGTTTTCCTTTTTTAACATTTCTTATCTTTTTCTCCTGCATTTTCTTTAAATGAGAAGATGCGCGGGGGGTTATGTCTGGAAATTTGTGTTGGGTTGAAGTGGAGAAGAAAATGAGATTGTAGCAGCTCTCCTACAACAAATCTAAAAAGGATGTTCAATATTTGCCATTAGGTTTTAATTCTTACTGAAACAATCATGGTGGGATTAGAGGTGTTGAAACTTGTAGTTCATTTTTTTATTGATTCTTTGTCATGCTTGAAATTTCATTAAGAATGTTTATTGTTTTTGTTGTAGCTTTCAAACTTTCTGTAAACTAAAGCAAAGCAAATAATTGCTGTAGCCTTCTCTTTGGAAATGCATGAGCCTCGTTGCTGTTTATTTTTCCCTTTTCGTTGTACGTTATTCGGCTCTAAAAGATTTCGCCGGAAGTGATTTCTTCGTATTCCCGTCGTGCTTGAAGTGAAAATTAACTAGCTTCCCTTCCATTAGAGACAAGGCCTCAAACTCTTCAGTTTTGATATACGACGCAAATGAGCTCGTTACCATGCATCGTTCTATTTGTTTTTCTTGAATGACAAGCCTCCTGCGTACGGCAAGTGGTACCGAAGCCAAAGTGTCCGTAGCGGAGGGAGAAGAGTGTCACTGACTCGGATCGTTTCCCATCGAATAAAAATGACTTGTAATAACCTCATAAACGTTCCTTTCTATTTCTCTTGTTACGCGACTAATCACTCGTAAATGTTAGTTTCTGAGTTGGGTGCAAAACTCAACCCATTTGTCAAGTTATAATTAATAATTAAAGAAAAGGGAAAAGGATGGGATAAGTTCGCCACTCTCCTCTTATTTTTTTTTGTCGAAATCCACTCTCCCCATATTGACTGAGTAAAAAGTTTACATTTTAATTGCAAAGAAAAATAGAAAAAATTTTCTTTTCTTTCTACCACGTGTTCTATTGCCCAAAGGGTAAAGAAAATAATCTCGAATTACACTAGAGTATAAATTTTGAAATAGTAGCCAAGTGATAAGCTTCTTCTCTGGCGTTTAGGGCTTCTGTTTCACTCCAAATCTCAAAAACATTTCAAGGTGTTTTAACAGTTTTCTCTCTCAATATATGCACGTTAATTTTCCGATTAGTAATTCTAATTTGAATTAACTTAAATTTTCTACGTTGGATGTTCAATGCGGACTGTGTTGTTTTCTTGTGTAAAAATCTAGGTTCAATTCCTGTGCTTTAACAATATTTATATTTATATAATTAAACATACTCCTTTTTTTATATAATTAATTTAGCTGAGCTCTGACTGCTGAACTGGGTTTTTACTCACTGTTGATATGGTGTTATTGACTAAATTTATTATATTAGATATGTTGAGATCACTAATGTTGATGATCATTCAACCATGTATCGTTTCGCTTAAAATCTTAACAAAGTAATCGTAATGATCGATCCTACAATTTGATTTGAAACTTGGAGTACAAGATTGAGTACTTGTACAAGTTTGTCTGATTGATGCAGAAGCTGTCCAGATTTCATTTTCGTTCTGTTACATTGGATTTGCGCGCATTGTCCTCAACGACTTGATGTGGACAAGCATGAACACCTCAAGAATTTGATTGTCCTAGTTCAAGTATTTTTGTTTGGTGTGGGTGGGAGATCATGATCAAAGGATTTGGATATTTTTGGACTGCAATATTAATCAAAGTTTCTCCTTTTTGTCTTGCATTGTCACGATGTTGTTGAGTACATTTTTCTGTTGTTTGAATTAATGCGCCGTTTTTAGTTTCAGGTTCGTATCCATGGCATCAAAGTTTCCACCAAAGCTGGTTCAGGCGTCGAACTTTTTAGTCAAGAATGGACGTACTTATTACAAGCAGATGGTAGAGCAGAACAAGCACCATGTCCAGGAGCCCCCCACCATTGAGAAGTGCCAAACATTAGCAAAACAACTGTTCTATACTCGTCTTGCCAGGTTTTGCCCTTGTTCCTTTTTTATCTTTCTAAATCAGTGCAAATTTCTTGTACCGACAAGTCAGCTGTTAGTAGTACTAGTACCACCTTCCTTGTGATCTTGGATAGGATTCAGGAACGCGCGCTGAATTCAATCTTGCACTAATTTTTCTAAAATTGTCGGATTATGATTTTGAGTCACTATGTGTTTTCTTTTGGTACGAAATGTGGCTAACTAAGAAACATTTGGCTAAAACAGGCATCCTCAAATCGATAAACGATAACTGCAGGACAATGACTCTGTGTGTTAGAAGATGTTGCATCATATCTTCGCTGAAAATCCAACATCAATATATATCTTGATAATAAACAGTTGAGTTTATCTTCTGTTCAATAGACCAGAGATTTTGTTGCATTTTCCATCATCGTAATTACTGGATCACATTGAACTTGTTGGCACATAGATGCTAGAAAATGCACGAAAACGTGATTTGTTTAAACAATTGCGTAACTTTCTCCTCCTAATTTTTTCTCTGCAGTATTCCAGTTCGTTATGAAGCATTCTGGCAGGAAGTTGGCTATCTCAAGAATGCAATAAAAAGCAAGGAGCAGATGAACGTGGAGAATGCTGGCCTTGTTGCGCTCTTTGGAGTTGAATGCTTTGCCTGGTTCTGCGGCGGTGAGATCATAGGAAGGGGCTTTACATTCACCGGCTACTATGTTTGAGAGGGTGGCGCCGCCTTAGGAGTAATCTTTCAGCTTAGTTCTTGGTAATTTTTACATGCAAGTGACCTGGAGTGGCGATTTTGATTTTGCATGAAAAATTTTGTTTTCTGAAATCTTTTACGTTTGAGCTGGAAGGCCAGCAAAACATGGCTTACAAAATAATTCAATGTGATTTTGTTCTGCTTATGAGTTGAATCTGTTCACACAGATGGAATCAGATCTATCTTCTGATATCTGGTTGTCGATTTTTCTTGAAATTAATTATTCAAGTGTACAAATCAGTTTATATTTGGTTTAATTTCCAAATGCAATCTGTCATTGACTAAGTTGGATGAACTCAACTCAAGGAATCGAATCGAGAAGATGCATACTTAACTTGAAAATATATTAATATTTGGAGATGAATAAGAACCTCCAGTTTTATATGATCTGGCTCTTAAACAAATCAAATGCAATGTGGGGTGGGGCGGTGTTCTATGGAGAATCAAAACCAAAACATGTTTTATTGGAGAAAAGAACGTCATTGTCTTACTTTTTATAAAATACGTCGTATCGCCAATTCTATATCATTATATATGTGCAGTAGCGAAGTTAGGAATTATTGATAGGAGGGACGAAATTTAAAGGGGTAAAAGATTCCAAAAAAATGTAGACAACTAATACGTTTAGATAGTAGATAATATTAATGTTGTTCATAATTCATCAATACAAAGATATCTTCATTCTTAATCATGTTCTTTATCGTGTGCCCACGCATCCAACGAAGACTTGGACGGAGACTCTAAGAAAAGAAATGGAGTACTTGGAGCTAATGGAAGATTTGGCACAAAACCAAACACAGTGACGTTCTACAACTCATACAAATGATCCCACTTACTAGGTTTTGTTGTTGTTGTCATTGTTGTAGTTGTTGTAAACAAGTTAGAATTGTTGCCGGCGAGGTAATGTCTATTGCCCATCTTATGATCCTATAGTTTAATCTCTTGCATAACATGCTAACTGTAGACTAATTGCTACCAGGAAAGCAGAAATAATCTCCTCTTTTTTTTTGTGTGTGTGTGTGAATTTGGCGACTTTGGTTTCTGTCATGACTCCAGAATATGATCGATCGTCTTGATAACAATTCCTCTATTACCATCTTTATAACTAATTGCTATGCAGGTACTGTGCTGCAATGCACGGTTGGAGCATTTCACATGCGCCGGAGGGATTAGTCTTTAGTTGGGCCTGGGAAGCCTTTGGGATACCCTTGACTTAGCCAAAAGACACAATAAAAAAATAAAAAATAAATTGCTATGCAGGCTATCACTATTTATCACCATTCATTCCGCACATGTATTGTTTCTGCTGCACTCATGGATTGTGCGGAACATGTTAATCGAAATTAGAAGACAAAGCTAATAACCATTTGACCTGTGGTTAATCTTTACAGGAGCAAAAAACGGCTATAGAACAATTTAATGCAGAATAGGAGGCCTTCTACACAGAAGCCATTGAGGCAGTGCAGCAGTGCTAACAACAGGCAACCTTCATTTTAACTAAGTTGTAGTTTTATGTAGGTGTTCTTGGAACCAGATTATCCAATTTCTCCAATAGCAACAAACTGGAAAAGATACCGTGAACTATGGTCTTTAGAATGGGCAACCCCGGTAAATTGCTCGTTATTATTATTTTTATATTATTTTATTTAAGAGACAATATATTAGATGTTATTTTGAGAATAATAGTGGGTGGGAAAATAACATTTCTATTGCAGTCATATTAGGTTAGGAATGTGATTGTGTAAATTCTAGTGTATCTAGGGATATCTTGAAATATTCCCTAGGGTTAGATATTATCCTATTAGAGTTGTAATCCTATTAGAGTAAGGATTTAACTTATCTTACTACTATAAATAAAGGCACAATGGGTGATATAACACACCTCAGAATTACATATCTCTCATCTTTCCCTTGCCGCTGGCCTTCTCACTCTAGTCCCAAATACAGTTTAGTAAATTAGGCATATAACACGTTATCAACATGCTCTTGCCAAAAACTAAGAAACTGAAGGATTGTGGAGAAGGCTCTTCTACACAATCAAAGGCTTAATCATTTTCTACCAATCAGGTTCCTTTAAAATAAATTAAGATATTTGAAACGACCTTGAAGCATGAAAACATTCCCTATGATGCATGAACCCCCTATATTTATCTTTTCCTTTCATATATATATATATATTGCATATTTGTTCATATATTTTGTCAATATATATATTTGCTCATGCAATATGCAATTATGCTATGTGGAATTTGTGAGTCAAAGCATCGAAATTAATTTAGAAGTAATTAGGATTTTTAACCTTAGAATTTGAAAAAAAAATTGGGATTTTTCGCGGTTGTGCTGCGGCTTGACGCCACACCTCCAAGCCGACATGATTGGCCTGCAGCCACGCCATTACTAGGACGGCGTCGTTTCAATGTCATGGACCACTTCGCAACAACCAAGTGGGCTTGCTACCCTTGCACAGACAACCAGGCTTCGACTTGGGTTGGGTTTTACGCAGGCCTAAAGCCCCGAGCCCACCAGCAGGCCTGCATCCTTGCTGGGCCGTCCCTTGCAGCTTGGCCTAACCTGCCAGCAAGCCTTGTGCTTGCTAGGTTTTGTCCTAGCTTCGGCCCTCATTCAGCAAGCCTCAGCTTGCTGGGCTTCGCCACCTATCACGGCCCACGACCACCAAAGCCAGCCCAGATGGCTGGGCTTGTTTCCCACGACCCAAAATCGAAACCAGCTCGCAGCTGGGTTTCGCGCGCACACCCTTGGCCTGCACATGTACTGGGTCCGTGTCCCCCTGCGGCATTTTGGCCCAAAACCAGCAGCTTGGGTTGCTGGGTTTTTTCCCAGAACCGACCCTTAGCTTGCAATCATGATTGGGCTGCCTTTGCAGCTAACCCATGGCCCATTAAACCCTTTTAGGGCCTGGCCCTTTCCCTTTTTAGTCCCAAATATAGTTCAGTAAATTAGGCTTACAATAATTTTAATTTTTTTTTTACTTTTTATAGTGGGTGAAATTATTATGTATGTGGGAAAATAGGACAATGGGTGGATCTTGCAACTCTCTTACCCAATTTGATTCCTTTTTCTCCATTATGACTTATATAACAAAATACATGAACACCAAAATTTATTTAAACTATGGAGACAAAGAGGGTTTGAACTCGTAAATTTGTCACTTGCAAAAGAAAAAACCCAAAATTCAATCCAACCAATTTGCCCAACCCATGATTTGGTCACGAGTTCAGTTCAAACCCGATTGAATGAAAGTTCAAATCCTCAGGAGTGAAAGAGAGTGAGAGAGAGTGAGAGTGGCTTGAAGCAAGCCACGTATCATCAGAAGTGAGAGAGCATGAGAGCGGCTTAAAGAATACCACGAGTTCTAACTGCACACTCAGCAATCAACACCCATAGCCAAACGCTTTTCAATAACTCATATTAGGCACTCCCGCAGCATCAACTGGTACAAGGAAGAGGCACGATAGAGAAGATCAATCCATCTCAATCTACAAAAAGCATTTCCTTGGGAGAAAGACCACTCGCTCGAAGAAGACTCTTTTAGAGCCTGATACAAGCTCGATTCGGCAACAAGAGTCGGTTATGGTGGTCGGCTTTCTCGTTCTTGATGAGGTAGGCTTTATAGCGGACCTGCGGGAGGATATTAAATAGATAGTTGCGCTTTCCTTCACTTATAAATTCTACGCCCATTCACTCGTGATTGTCTCCAGCGATTCACCTATTCCAGAGCAGTCTGGTGATTAGCCTATCCCGCACTACTCGAAACCTTCGTAAACTCATTGTCGGGTTCTATCGTAGTGGAAGTTGCTGTGAGGAGATCCTTGTGCCAATGAAGATTGCTTCCGGAAATAATAAATAAAAAAACCATTGCTTTCTTTCGGATAGGCGGAAGGATCTATGTCCATCCCCAACTTCCTTTCAATCCACATCGGCAAATTTAGGCTTTCTCTACTGGGAGTCCTCAAAGGAGGAATGGGCATACGCTGGTTCGATAAGCCAAGGAAAAACAACCAAATGAATCTACCGGTGTTAAGCATCTAACTGGCATCTTTTTCTAAAGGCTATAAAGACTTTAAAATGAATACCATTGTTCTTTCTTCGTTAGCAAAAGACGGGACTCCCTTGACAAAGATAGGTGATAAAGTGCTAAGATAAGACGTCAACCACAGGGTTGTTGCGGTTCTAGCTCCCGGCCGATATGGGCTCCCAGAAATTGTTGTCGTTTCAGCCCGTTTCGGTTGAGCGAAGGAACTTCCTAGCTCCGCGCGACTAGTTGATTAGGCTTCCTCTAGAAACAAGTAAACTCGCTCTATGACTACCCAAGAATCCTGTTTTCATTCTTTTTTTGGCACATCCAGACGTTGGAACAAGGCTTAAAAGCGGCATACGCGGGGGTTACCCCATTTGCATTTGCACACCTCCTCCTGAATGAGTTGAGATATCTCTTTTCTTTCAAATGTGTCTACCAATGGTTGGGGACTGGGAGTGGTTTATACTTCATTACAATCATAACCGGGCCAAAGCCAATACACACGAACATCGACGAGCTAAGTGCTAATCTGTGTAACAACGGGTATAGTCGTCGGGTAAGAAAAACTGCCTTATTTGCCAGGGTTGTAGTTCTGACTTTTAGCCGTTGAGCGAGTTTAGCTATCTAAGGTATCCATTGATTTGCTTACTACGGTATCAACAACTGGAATGACAGCCGCTGAGGGCTCGGTTAAGAAGTAGAGTGATCAATATCAGATGTACTTGTTTTGGCTTTTAATTAATTTTTTAAATTCATGGGAAAACGTATTCATATTGCTTTATATTGGGCCATAGCTAGCAACTCACCGTACCAAGCGCGTTCACCCCGGAAGGATACCCTTTGTCTATGTCAGCCAAACCAGATGGGACGAGACTAGTCCGGTCAAGAGATAGAAGATGATCATCTAGCTATAGCTCTTATTATCTTAGTTGCTTTTTAGTCTTCACATGAAAGGTGCTATTAACTAGAAATAAGATCAGTACAAGCAAGACTTTCATTTTCCTATTGTTATCCCAAGAGCACATTCTATTTGAGAATAGTTAGTAAGACTAATTCGAGTAAGCAAGTCCAGTGCTATCGGTTACAAGTGCCTCTTTCGCCGTCACCCATGGTACCAGTTCATATTTGGTTACCCGAAGCTCATATAGAGAATAGAACTTGAACGAGGCCTTCCCGACTTTACCGTCTCAAGCAAGCCTGAACGACCTTACTGTCTCAACCCTGACTGACGACTAGCTTTACTTGATAGAGTTGCCTTCCATGCCCGGTTAAGTTCTCCCTTAGGGGAAAAAACCTTTCCTTGCCTTACCGGACAGTAAGAATTTAATTGCCTTGAAAACAAAACAGAGTACTACTTTGGATACGCTATGATTCGCATCTCTCATTAAACTTTTATAATACAATCTATGTCCTACTCTTTTAGTTTTAGCTTTCTTCATTGAGTAAAAGGAAATTAGCCTTTCAAACAGAAGGCATATGATAGCTCATTCCCGGACTTATTTATATCGTAAGAGAGAGAGAGAACCTCCTATACCCAAAGACTCCCATGCTTTCCGTTGGTCAACAACCAATCATAACTCACTATAATTCTTCACTACTCGTACAGGAAGGTAAGAAAAACTTGCTTTTCTGGAAGGAATCAAAATGACGTAAATCCCAATTTTATGACCCAGGAACAGATTTTGCTATTACAAGTAGAAATAGAATTACAACTCGAAAAGGAAAAGCAACTAGAAAAGGAAAAGCTATTAAAACTAGAAAAGCTAGTAAAATTACAACTAGAAAAGGAATTAAAAGTAGAAATAGAATTACAAGTAGAAAAGGAAAAGCTATTAAAATCGCTTGAGTCGCTGCCTTGTGAAAGAAAACATCATATGTAAGTAAGTAGCATCTCGAATAGAAATATCCCTTCCAAATATCTAATATAAAGTTAGATTTCTATTCAAAAATAATAAATAGAAATTGCGTAGCGTAAGAGAAGAAAATGCCCAAAAGTCCCATGTTTTTCTTGGTTGGAAAAGCCCAACCGGTGACTTCCGTCTTCCTGAATTGGGAGAGCAAGAACAAGTCTCTCTTCTTTTTTTTGGGGGGGGGGGGGGGCGGAGCAGTTAAAGAATGAACCAACCCAAATGATTGTTCTAGAATGGCTATTCCTCATAATTGTTCCTTGTGATGCAGCGGAACCATGGCAATTAGGATTTCAAGACGCAGCAACACCTATGATGCAAGGAATAATGGACTTACATCACGATATCTTTTTCTTCCTCATTCTGATTTTGGTTTTCGTATCACGGATCTTGGTTCGCGCTTTATGGCATTTCCACTATAAAAAAAATCCAATCCCACAAATGATTGTTCATGGAACTACTATCGAGATTCTTCGAACCATATTTCCTAGTGTCATCCTGATGTTCATTGCTATACCATCATTTGCTCTGTTATACTCAATGGACGAGGTAGTAGTAGATCCAGCCATTACTATCAAAGCTATTGGACATCAATGGTATTGGACTTACGAGTATTCAGACTATAACAGTTCCGATGAACAGTCACTCACTTTTGACAGTTATACGATTCCAGAAGATGATATAGAATTGGGTCAATCACGTTTATTAGAAGTGGACAATAGAGTGGTTGTACTGGACAAAACTCATATACGTATTATTGTAACACCTGCTGATGTACCTCATAGTTGGGCTGTACCTTCGTCAGGTGTCAAATGTGATGCTGTACCTGGTCGTTTAAATTAGATCTCTATTTCGGTACAGCGAGAGGGAGTTTACTATGGTCAGTGCAGTAATCATGCCTTTACGCCTATCGTCGTAGAAGCTATTCCTAGGAAAGATTATGGTTCTCGGGTATCCAATCAAGTAATCCCCCAAACCGGGGAAGCTTAAGCGTAAATGAAAGAGTAGGGTGAAGGATAAGGGGGGGAAGCCACTAAATTGAAGGCTTCGCTCGCTCGCTCTAACGTTCGTTTAGTAAACAGCGAGTGGAGTGCATAAGCCCCTTTAGAGATAAGGGCGAGTACTACACGAGCTCGTAAGTAAAGTACGGAACGAGCCTTGTCTACGAAGCAGAGCGGCCTCGTCTTGCTTGCTTCTGGCGAAGCTTCTAGCACTAGATAATAGGCATTCTAGTATGGCAGGAATACTACTTTATAGGCCGACCACTACATAGGAGCGATATCGAAGCCAAGCCGTATAAAGGCGAGCAGCCCTTATAGCAATAGCAAACGGCCTACTTATAGCCCTCTTTTTTCCCCTTTTTTTGGGGACTTCAACGGGCCTTACAAGCTCATAAAATGTAAATTCTTCACGTTTTCCTCAGACATTGGGAATTAATTCTATTACTTGATTGACATTGAAAGTTATGTGTACCACACCGAACAAGCAATATGCCGATATGCTTGATGTACCAGCCAAGAAGCCAGTTCGACCGTATACAGTATAAGGGATTCGCCTTTGCCTCAGACAGAAGAACAACGGATTGAATAGGACAGGACAACCGGGAAGGGAAGCCTGACATAGTAGATATTGATTTGAACAAAGGAACTGAAACCGGTACCAGAAACCAAACAAGAGATGGAATTTTAAATGGAACAGATGACCGACCTAAAATAAGACGAAAATAAAATTCCTAATTCCATTCTCTAAGACGAACTAAAGGAATGTCTCTAAGCAGCCAAGGCCAAGAGCAAGCAGGAGTAGTCCTATCTGCCTAGAAGGATTCGATAAAGAGAATGTGATTGGGCAGGAGATCAATAAACACAGAAAGCGAAGAGCAAAAGGAGCAGAAGGCACTCAGTTGTTTATGTGAAATCAAGGAACAGCAGGTTACACTTTTACACTTTCCCGAAGAGAGCTCAAAGCAATAAGATGAAAGATGGGATGAGATGCTAACCTTAGCGCAGAAGAAAAATCATTGAGCCTTAGGCCATTACCGAGCAGCAATGGAGGATCATAACACTTGAGAGATGATCCCTACTTGAAAAGGCGGAGACAATACCTCTTGTTGTGACAACTCGAGTTTCAAAAGCCCATTTATCAATCACATTTTCAAGCACACCAGTCAAAGAGCCATCGGACCCATGAAAGTCCCCTTTTTTTACTAATATACACGGGCTTCTGATTGGATTTTTTAATCAACCAAAACCTGCAACAGAGTCCTTAATTTCTACCACTTACAAGTTGAGAGATGTTCCATTGCCAATGGCAGAAGAAAGATGCAAATTGGAAGGACTTGGACAAGATATTCTTCACTTGGACAGGAGATACAGCGCGCTTAGCGTCGGAAAGATCCCTGTACATGGGTGTGCTATAAAACTAGGAAAAGAACATAACTAAATGGATCAATTCCTTTGACTGGTCGTTTCGAGCTTCCAGTTCTTCTGGATTGCTAACGTGGTTCGATGACGCCGACGAAGGGAACCAGCGGAAAGGCTCTCAAAGGCAGGCGCGTAGCATAGGCAGACTCATAGGATAAGGTTGTGCATGTGAATCCGTAACAACGCTACCATGGACAATATCATTGTCCGTCGATCATCGCCTTTTGCCACGTGGAGGTTTACTCTGCGCCTCTCGCAACCTCGCCTCTAGCTCCAAAATTCTTTGGCAAGTTCAGAAGAACCAGATTGGTGGTTTCCTCTATCTCAGTGGCGATACCTAACGACCGAAGGTACGGTTGCAATTTCTTATGCTTGTGTGGCTTCGCCACTGTATACATTGTAAGAAATATTCTGAAATCATAAGAGCAACAATAAGACATTAGGATCGCGAATACAATAACGAAATCGACATGAAAAGGAAATACACTTATTTGTAGAATTTGGAGACATGGTTATGAGGATGAAGCCATTGATGAACTCTAGGTTGTCTTCTCCTTCCAATACTCCAAAATATCCCACTACTATATGAATAGGTTTTTAGTATTATGAGGAATTCAACATATGGAAGTAGGGACTTAACCTAGTATTTATATACCATTAGGGTTCCTTATTAGCCGGCCTATTAACAGCTAAAAAGGTCAACCCTATCACCTTAATTGAGTCCTATCATGATACAATATCTTTGTATTTGAACCTCTAGATGATTTTCTTAGATTAGCTGCAATGATTTAAGACTCCACAATTCTTACCTAATTAGAACTCTTAATTTACTCGAATTGCACATCATTGAATAATCAAGTGATTTGTTCCTCAAGTAAACCAATTGTCACAAGTTGCCATTCACAAAACTTTACGTTCTCCCACTTGAATGTCAATGTAATGTCCTGATAAGAACTCGTGGTGATCACTGAGTCTTCATGAGTTTGCAACCAATCTTTCCTAGCAACTTGTCACTTTTGAATCAAGTGCAGAACAAAAGAAAACAAGGCACACATTGGACAGTTCCTTGCACTCCATGATTACATGCCCACTTAACTCAAAACACTATGTTACTAACAAAGTCATGATATTAAGAGCTAATAGTCAAAACATTAGCTCACAATAGTCGAACTAAAAATATGCAAATATATTTCAGTACAAAAGTAGTTCACAAAAGAACTCAACAATGTTGGTAACAAAATCCAACTTTTTTGTCAATTTAGAATATATTAAGAGAACAAGTAAAAAAAAAATGACATATTGTTTACAAAATCAGGGCCTCTTATTAAAACATATGAATAAAATTTAAACAGAATTTACTCTTAATGTATCAGCCACTAACACTTCAAATTTTTTAACACAAAAGGTAATCTCTTACTCCCACTGATTAACAGAGACAAAATTATATAGATAAATTTTTATTACTCCCACTGATTAAGAGAGTAAAACAAAACTTTTTAAATGTCTACAAAACGAAACAGATACCTTTCAAATACCTCCATTAGTAAAACATTAGTCATGGGATCTAGAACATAAAATTTGTGAGCTCAACATCTTTATTCTAGATATTTGTAGGGAAGTGACTCTTGTGACTGAAAAATTATACAAAATCATTTCGTCAATTTTGTTTATCTAACATTTGACAGAAATAGAAAACTTTAACTAAATGTTTTCTAATGCATCAAAAGCATATAATTCTATAATCATCTTTGGACAGAACCTAATTATATTAGGTTTGCATAGCTAAAACATAAAATACAAGGGCAAACGTATATAACTTCAACACTTTTGAGCATATGAAGTATATACCATCTTATCAATTCCATGCTTCACTATACATTGATTTATAGTTGTACTGAATAAGAAAACACTTTTGAGCAGATTAATTATCCATCAATAACATATAAATCACAAGTCTAATTTATTGAACAACATACAAGAATTAATAAGCAAAACACTTTTGAGCAAAATATACTCATTAACCCTTCTTGAATTTCCTACAAGATTTGTTGCATATATAACAAATAAAATATAAGCAAGTATAATAATGTATGTTTTATCTACCAAAACTATAACCATTAAAAGCATGTAAAATTGATGGGTGTGAAGCCCATAATACATTATTTCTCCCACTTGCGCAAACACTCAAAATTGCAAGATTAAACATTAGAGAAAGTGGTTTTCATATAACAAAATATATGCTAGTTGAATAAATAAAGAGAGTGTACACAATCCATTATATAACATAACATGGCAAATTTTTACAAAGTTTGGAGTTAGAAAAAGCTATAAAAATTGTAATCAAATAGTACACGTTGCAAGGTATGCAAAACTCCATCAGTATTTCCCAAGCTCTACCAAAATTTCAGATTTAATCATAATTTAAATAAAACCAATTTACAATCTTTAATATGCTCAAAACACGAAAATTTCTTAAATAAATTGAAGGTTCATTGTCACATCCCAGCTCGAGCCCCCACGACATCCCGGACTCGACTCCACCGTAGCACGATATTGTCCACTTTAGGCCCAGACCACGCCCTCACGGTTTTGTTTATGGGAACTCACACGAGAACTTCCCAGTGGGTCACCCATCATGGGATTGCACGATTTTGGACCATTTCTCGATTTATGTGTGTCATCCTTGCGCAGGGGTCATACTAATCTTCTCTGTATTGTTCCAATTTTATTGGATGTCTTCTCATATCCCAGTCCGGGCCCCCACCACATCCCAGGCTTGACTCTGCCGTAGCATGATATTGTCCGCTTTGGGCCATGACTACGCCCTTACAGTTTTGTTTCTGGGAACTCACACGAGAACTTCCCAATGGGTCACCTAACCTGGGAATGCTCTCGCCCGAACTTGCTTAACTTCATAGTTCTGATGGAACCCGAAGCCAATGAGCTCTCAAAAGGCCTCATGCTACGTAGAGATGAGAATATACATAAAAGGCTTACATGATCCACTCCCTCGGGTGATGTGGGAAGTAACAATTGGATCTGATACCAAATTGTCACATCCCGGCCCAGGTCCCCACCACATCCCGGGCTCGACTCTGCTGTAGCATGATATTGTCCACTTTGGGCCCTTACCACGCCCTCACGGTTTTGTTTCTGGGAACTCACATGAGAACTTCCCAGTGGGTCACCCATCTTGGGAATGCTATCGCCTGAACTCGCTTAACTTCGGAGTTCCAATGGAACCCGAAACTAGTTAGCTCCCAAAAGGTCTCGTGCTAGGTAAAGATGAGAATATACATATAAGGCTTATAGGATCCACTCCCCCGAGCAATGTGGGATGTGGGGCTCGAGCTAAGATGTGACAATTTAGTATCAGAGCCAATCCTTGGCCGGAAGTGTGTCGACGAGGATGTTGGGCCCTTAAAGGGGGTGGATTGTGACATCTCACATCGCCCAGGGGTGTGGATCATGTGAGCCTTATATGTATATTATCATCTCTACCTAGCACAAGGCCTTTTGGGAGCTCACTGGCTTTGGGTTCTGGAACTCCGAAGTTAAGCGAGTTCGCGCGAGAGCATTCCCATGATGGGTGACCCCACTAGGAAGTTTTTGTGTGAGTTCCCAGAAACAAAACCGTGAGAGCATGGTTGGGGCCCAAAGCAGACAATATCGTGTTATAGTAGAGTCGAGCCCGGGATGTGGTGGGGGCCTAGGCCAGGATGTGACATTCATTTCATTAGATAAATAACCTTTAATATACCCAAAACATAAAAATTTCTTAAACAAATTTATTGAGTCACAAAATAGTTGGTTTGGACATAATAAACCAATCCATATGTATCAAAATTAGGCTTATATAAGGAACAATATCTCAAAATTATTAATCGATCTAAAAGTGACAAGTTATTAGATAAACCAATGGCTACAAAATTTATTTTAGTGTATGAGAGAGGACTCACATATGTGTTAAAGATTAGGTTATAAATTAAAATGAAACCTAATAAGAGAATCCAAACTGAAAATTTATGCTTTAATTCTAAAACAAAGTCGATTAAAGTAAGCACATAGATATCTCAACAACATCAAATTTTCAACAATAATTTTAATCCAATTTTAAACTCATAGAAAATTAAGGCAAAAGATTGGAAAATTTACCTACTCATTCTCAATTCTGCAAGATTCATCATGGAAGTAGTCGAGTTGTGGAGGATCGAACCAACTCCAAATTACATGATTGTTACACCTTTGGGCATAAACTAATCATGCAAAGAAAATACCTGCATAGCTAGCCAAAACATAAAATACACAAAATACATATAGCTTCATCAACTTTGGCCAGATGAAAATATGTTAGAAGTAGTTTATGATTTGCTATAATACTAATTGATAATTGGTGAGTGATTTCCTGAAATTCCCATTGGGACCAAAGTATTCACCATATAAATTAGAATTCTGATTTTTCAAAATAATCATTTAGAACAGTATTAAATAACCGTTTTGTTGGATATTTAATGATTCTCAAAATATTCAATCAGACACAAAAGTATGTCGTTGTTGACATTGAACAATAGAGTTTTCGAAAGACGAAACATGGTTATTTAGTTATTTGATAGGGACCAAAATGATCAATTAGTAAATTGATGCCACTTTCCAATTTTCTCTCAAAAGACAATTATCATCATAATTAGAATTGATGACCAAACAAAACATTGGTTTAAGCAAAACAAACCAATACATCTTTAAATCAAAATTTAATCAATGTTGTCTAATAAGAGTCATTAGTATTAAGAATTTGCAATAAATAAGGCCATACTAGAACCATAAACTAGTATAATAATCGGTACCAATAGATGTGCACAAATAAGTGAAAACAACATCACATAACAAAACTAGTTTTGAAGTACCAAAATTCAGCAGTACTACTTTAGTTTGCAAATTCACTAAAAACTCATTTCTCTTTAGATTGTCATGAAAAATTTTAGGTATGCACTAGAAATATATGGCTACTATTTTGCAAAATTTCATGGTTTTTAAAATTTTTAAGCGAGCCAAAAATGAATTCGAAAAGAGAGGTGCTTTAGAAATTGTAGAAAATGTTCAGTATAGACCTGAGATTACAAATTCACCAAATATTCATTGTTCATCCTATATACATGAAAATTTTCAGACATAAATTATACATACAAATATGTTAATATCCAAAATTTCATAATTTTTGAGACTTTAGAAGTGTACTAAAAGAAAATTAGAAATGGGATGTGTTGCAGAAACGACAAAAATTCTTTAGTACATACCAGAGACTAAATAATTCACCAAAAATTCAATTTTTTTCCAATATGCATGAAAATTTTCAGAAATGAGTAGACATATAAATTTACTGTCACCCGAAGTTCCATTATTTTTGCAATCTTAAAAGTGGGCTAAAATTAAAATCGAAATGGAATGTGCTGCAGAAGCTGTGTAAATCTGTAGTACAGTTTCTGACCAATGCTCGTGAAAATTTCCATATTTAAAATAAACATCTCAATGTATATCATACTAAAATTTCATGAATTTATGAGCTACATAGATATATCAAAATAATATCATAAATTGACTATTCTGTATAAGTTTGCAGAATTCCAGCAACATGGTATCACACTTAAAAATTTACCATAAATCCATTTCTAGTCCAAAAAAAAAAAGACGGAAAAATACCACCGTCTAAAATCCATTTAATATTACGACATGACCGAATTTCATATGTTATTGAAGTTAGGGAAGTCTATCAAACCGAGATTCATAATTGAAACAGACAATTGATTTCAAAGATAATCAAGAACCAAGACTTGTTGATTTGCATATGCTCAACGAGAACATCAGTATTAAAATAGCAAGATTGCAGTGATCAAAACCCAGATAAACAAGCAGATGATTTTTGTTAGTAAAACCTCTGCAACTAGACATGTACCTTAGCCCCTTCATCAAGGCATTAACGGAAGACAAAATTAGAATACCAGAAGCAACCAATAGTAAATAAATGAATTCACAACATCGATATGAAGAAGAAAACCACAATCAAATTGTTACCTTGTTCTTGCTTCATAAGATGGAAAAGTAATAAGCATCCTGAATCTTATATAGGAATTAACAATATAATCCAACAAAATGACACAAGCTAAAAGACCAAATCCGTAAGATTAATTTGATCCATCAAATCAAAGTAATATCAAAAGATTATAACAGAGAGCAACTAAAAAGAAATTCAAAAGAACTTAGTGATTCAATTAGAAACCCAAAAAGACACAAGCAAACCTACAAAAATACAAAAATTTCTAAAGGATGAGTTTTAACACAATAATAAGCAGATCCTCAGCATAATTTTTTTTTTGAGAAAATAAATTGAAAAAAAAAATGACACACCCTGACCTGGAATGTTCACTAGGACTCCGAATTGAGTTGTGCTAGTCGACACCTGAAAGGTGACAAAGCCATAAAGTATAGTGATGTGGAAAATGTGAACATATTTAAACGTAAAAGTGCCTAAAGACAAGAGTACTCTGTGAGCGGGAATGAACCCATTTCACATGCAATGTCAGAGCATAAGTAAAGTACAGTAGTGTGGGTAAGGATCATACCCTCAAAGATAGCCACCTATACTGAGATTCGCCAAGAATCCTCGTCGATACGAACTTTAATCAGCTAAATCTGGAGGGGCGAAAAATAGAAAACGTGAGTGGGCAAAAACAAAGCTTTTTGAAACTATTGCTCTTTCCAAAAATAATAACCCCTCACTATAAAACCCATATAATTTCCCAAAAAATAATAATACATAAGTATAAAGAAATCAGGCTCGAAAGCAATGAAAACCAAAGTATGTCCCATGTCAAGTATCTCAATGATAAATATGTAAGTCAGGTGATGTAAATCAATATAAAATGATATATCAGCCAGAGTCACCATGTGACCTATACAACTGAATCTATAGCTCATAACCAATTCCTGCACACGAGTCGGAACCACCTAATGTGGTCTGTACGACAGGCTGGGTGTAAATAAATACGCTTAAGTGCTAAGATCACGTGAAGATTGTGCGAAGTATCGCAAGTCACCTACGAGTCGGAACCACCTAATGTGGTCTGTACGACAGGCTAGTACCTGCCTTGGATCCAATGTGAGCGTACGGTGCGGGAGATGAACGATCATGTGAAGGCTAGGCCCTGGCCTCGGGGCGAAACATTAACACTAGGGTGCAGGATAATGCGTTCTAAATGCATCTAAGCATAACCATACACAATGCAACCACTATCATCATAATACACTCACTTGAAGCTTACTTGAGCCTCCGCAGCATTATTCCATATTATGCAAAACTATACTAATGCAAATACTAAGATATAATGCATCCTTGACATGGCATTTCATTCATAAATTCATTTAAAAATAGTTTCTGGAAATCCTAAAGCATATATACATATATATAGAAAACAAAAGCCCACTCACCTGTAGTCCACACTACAACTCCCTAGCACGAATATCGAGGCGTCCTGAATAATCGACGCCTAGAACAATTATCAAATCACATCTCAGAATTCTTATTGATAAAATATATAACTTACGTAAAACACATCTCTAAGGGCGTTTTAGAATGATTTGAGATCCATTGACCAAAAGTCAATTATCGGTCAACAATCGACAGTAGGGTCCACAACCCTACGTAACTCGATCTGAAAGTTCTGCTCCTCGGATTTCCAATCAGTAACTTCCAATGATCCACATTATGCTTCTAAAACATCATCCTAAAATTTCATTATGATCCAACGGTTGAATCTTCGCCAATTGCAAATTCAAGTGGTGGTTAACATTTTATTTTATGAACTTACAAATCCAATTCGGGAAGTTTTGTACGTCAAATTCCTGATCTGTAAGTTCCTAATGTCCTCAAATATTACGTACTATAACATACCAAAGTTTGGTGATGATCCAACGGTCGGATCGTCGATTGCTAAAATAATCAAGCGGCGGACCTTAATGGAACTAGGTTCACAATAATCAAATCACATCATACGGATATCAAATCTAAGATCAAGATATCAATTTAGCGTAAAATAGCATTGGCGGACCTTAATGGAACTAGGTTCACAATAATCAAATCACATCATACGGATATCAAATCTAAGATCAAGATATAAATTTAGCGTAAAATAGCATTGGCGGCCCACTGGCCATGCGCTGCCGTAGGTGGCAATTGGCTGCCCCGACTCGCCGGAAAATTCCACTATTTCTAAAAATTCTCAAACTTCATAGAAATGAAGATCTCAATGAGTAGAGCAAGTTTTATACCTGTGACTAAGGCCAATTTGGCTGGGAAAAGCCCCAAATCGCCTTGAACTTCTGGAAACCCTTAAATTGGGTGTTCTCCAATTCGTCCTCAAATCGAACCCTACGCTCCAAAACTTGTTTGGGAATTGTTCCTGGGTTCAAGTGAAGTTGTTTGATGGTGGGGATCGACGCTAACACCTTCAAAATGGCAAATCGACGCCATGGAAGCCCCGGCGCCACTGGTGCTGTTCTTCTATAAATAGGAGCTAATCCTCGTCTATAATGGGTGTAAATGGAAGAGGAAGCAACGACGTGATGATTGATGGGGATGAGTCACCTTAATTCGTCGAAAAAATGGACGAAAATCGTCGAAATTGACTACCCAAAACAGGATTGTCGTCGCGTCAGAACCGGGTGATGTGGGATCTGGTGGTCCTCCATTCTAACATTTCCCCTCCTTTCTTCTCTCCCCCATCAGTTACTCCACTTTCTCTTCCTTCTAACTGGGCAGCGCCCACCCTCCTTTATCTTCTTTCCTTAGCATCTCCACCATCCATTTCCTCATTTCCTATAATCTGGGCCACACACGTGGCATTCTAGATTTTGATCCAAAAATCTGGAGCATTCCATAAAATAATAAATTTACAATTTTACCCTCGACTTTAAACGTTAATATCTCCTTCATTATAACTCCAAATTGTGTTCCGTTTGTGCCTACGCGTCTGTTGCGACTAGTACTTAGGATACGCTAAGAAAACGAACCATAGATGACATGACAGGATGGTCCACAAAAGTCAACGTCTTTGCCTTGCAGGGCATTTTCGTAAATTCACATTTACAAATTATAAAAATCATAATTTTTAGGGACGGATCGTTACAAAAAACACAAGCACAAGGTTTGAATAAAACCCTCATCGCCCAAATTCAACAACCCTTTTTCCTAGTTTTTTATTTTTTATTTTTTATTTTGGCATTAGATAGATAATCAATTGGAACCAAAAGCTTTTGTAATAGAGAGCATCTAACAACTTGTCCTAATTTTATCAGAACAAAGGGGGTATTTTCATTAAATTTCACCTTGGGCTAGATCTTTTTCTTTTAAATTTGGTTTTGGGGTCTTAATTGGTGAGCCCAAGGGGCCCACCTCCTAATTTGTCCCCCGGTTCCCTTCCCATTTTTCTTTCTTTTTTTATTTTTATAACTCTTTCTTTCTTTCCTCTCTTCTCTCCCCGTAACCTCATTTTTCTCTCCCTCTTCTTCTGCTCTCCTTCACTCTCCCGTGTGACTCCCGGACCTCTCTCTCCTCTGTGATCTCTCCATCTCCTCTCAAGTGTGTCACTCACATATGCAACAACAACCTCAAACCCACACCACTGGACGTAGGAACCTAGGGAAAACTCAAGCAAACCTTCATGGAACCCCAACAGTGACGGTGTCATTGTTCATCATCTTCTCTAACGTGTTTTGTGTTTTTCCAACGTTGGTAAGCTTCTAGAAACCCTTGGGTTATGTTTTAGTGTTAGATCAAAGGTTGTTTTAAGTGGTGTACATTGTCCCTTTTGAGGCAACTTTCGGCCAAACCATGATGAGTGGGCCAATGTGCAAGGTATCAATCTCTTTGTCTCGTTGATTACTACAACTTTCCTTTTTTAATCACCCAATTTCGTTGAGTATTGAAGAAGTTATGTTCATTTGAATCTTACCCAGTTTCCAGTGACCTCCAAGGCTTTCGAGCCATTTTCCAGCCAAAACACAGCGAGTTAGCCATCTTGCAAGGTACCATTCTCTTCGTCTTATCGAGAACTATGACTTTTGTTTTTGAATCACTCGATTTGATTGAGTAACGAAGAAGTTATGAGCCTTGGAAAATCAACCCAGAAACCGGCCAAAAGCTTGGCCTAAAAACGGGTCAACCCAACCCATTTGCCTTGAAACCCAAACCCATTTGGGCTGAGACCTAGCCCAATTACCCCAAACCCAAATCCTTTTAAGTCTAGGCCTTGGGCCAGATTACCCAAGCCCAACCCAATTATTTCTATTTATTTAGCTTTCTGTTTTAAAACCCAAAAACCTTTAGGCCAGGCTTTCAAGCCCCAAACCCTTTAAACCCTTTAACCCAAAACCCCTTTAAGCTCTAACCCATCAACCTAACTTAAACCTAGCCCAAGTCCTTACTAAACACTAAACCCTAAACCCTAACCGGTCCAAACCCTTTATGGGGAATATTCAATCAGGGAATATTCTAGGAATATTTTATTGACTTTTACAAAATTTACCCGGGACCCTTCTTAGGGTAATTCGATGTCCTGAATCCATTTCTAATGTCCGTTTTCCCAAATTCAATTGTCATAATATAGTTTTATTAATTGGACCCTTTATGTGCTTATGGGCAATTGTTTGTGATGATTCCGTGTTCGCTACTTTGCGTGGCTCTTCGGTGGCTAAGTATCTATGAGTGAACCTCTTCTAAAAATGCATGTTTTAATAGTAGAAATGCATACATGAAAAGTATGATTTAATGATTACGTTTTATGAAACGTTTTATGAGATAACATGCTTATTGGAGCTAGTTTGAATTATTATTACTTTTCCTATAGGGAAAATTAGAATGCCCTACATATTTTCTATAGTTGTTAGATTAAACATTCATCCCTTTTAAAGATTTGATTAAGGTTCTTCAATCAATTGCCACCTCAATAATTTTCTATTTATTTAATTTTCATGTCATTAATTTAAATGCATTTATATAGAGGCATAAGGTAGCTTAGCAACTAATTGCCTATAATATAGGAATTTAATTTCCTCAACCTCCTTCTACGCATTAAATGACATTTTTTAATAAAATAAGATAAAAAATTAATTAACTAATTCCTCATTTCCTTATTATCAGTATTTAAAAAAAAAAACTCTTTCTAATAAAATTGTATCAATAAAAAGTCTTCAATACATATTTTTTTCATGTATAGATATATAAAAAATATACTTAAAACTTAGGGTACATTTGAGAACAAAAGTATCAACTTTTGGTACGTTTAGATTTCAAATGTACCGAGAAACCAAATGTACCAAAAATTCAAATGTACCATAAAACCAAATGTACCCATTGTTATGTAACCTTTTTGGTACGTTTAGATTTCAAATATACAGAGAAACCAAATGTACCAAAATTTCAAATGTACCATAAAACCAAATGTGCCCATTGTCAGGTAATCTTATTGGTACGTTTAGATTCCTATTGTACCAAAAGACCAAATGAACAAAAAATCTCAAATGTACCACAAAACCAAATGTCTCTATCAGATAACCCTTTTGGTACATTTACATTCCAAATGTACCAAGAAATACAAAAAATCAAATCCACTATAAAACTAAATGTGTCCATATTATAGGTAACTAGACGTAGCTATATAATCAAACAAATCTTTACTATGTGTTGGGTCTTCTAAATAATAAAATTTGACAATTTTTTTTTATAAATATTCTACTATATTCACACAAAAAATTAAATATTATAACAAACAATAAAAAAATGCATAGAGATGGATAATAAATGCATAAATATAGGGATAATAGGGATAATAGGAATAAAAATTAATAACCAAAATTTTAGGAAAATGTTTGATCAAATTTTCAAAAGGAGTGTATGTTTAGTCTAAAAAATTAAAAAACGAGGTGCCTATATCAAAATGCCCCTAAACCTTTTGGTACATTTACATTCCAAATGTACCAAGAAATACAAAAAATCAAATCCACTATAAAACTAAATGTGTCCATATTATAGGTAAATAGACGTAGCTATATAATCAAACAAATCTTTACTATGTGTTGGGTCTTCTAAATAATAAAATTTGACAATTTGTTTTATAAAAAATCTACTATATTCACAAAAAAAAAGTAAATATTATAACAAACAATAAAAAAAATTCATAGAGATGGATAATAAATGCACAAATATAGGGATAATAGGAAAAGAAAAAAAAAGAAAACGAAATGCCCAGGAGATGAATAATAAATGCATAAATATAGGGATAATAGGGATAATAGGAATTGAAATTAATAACCAAAATTTTAGGAAAATGTTTGATCAAATTTTCAAAAGGAGTTTATGTTTAGTCTAAAAAATTAAAAAACGAGGCGTCTATATCAAAATGCCCCTTTCCTATAACCTGTGTTCTTTATAGAATATCTTACGGATGACGATATAATATTTAGAACATGTTTCGAACACCTCTTTATAGTATAGATGATGGATGACTTTATACTATGAAGTTGCTTTTCATATATATATATGTTCAATGGTTTTGTACTTACCTAGTGGTCCCTATTCGGCTACGAGGTGAGGGATAGATTCCGTCACGAGCGAGGTTACGGTGTTGGCATAGGGCCTGAAGGTGATTTTCCTCTGGTATTTGGCACATGGACGGGGAGCTGGCATGGAGCCTGAAGGTGATTTTCCTCTGGCAATTGGCATAGGGACAGGGAGCTGGCATGGGGCCTGGAGGGATATTGGATATTCACTAGTGATTACGATATATATGAGATATGTTTTAAGACATTGCACAACATGTTAGGTTTCGGAAAACCTATTTTGATCATGATATATGTGTTTTCATAAAATCTGGGGGTTAGTATATTGATAACTGTTTTATTATATCTATATCAACTTGGTCCACTCATGTTTGTTTTGCGCCCCCTTCAAGACTAGAATCGAGGCATACAATCCCGGCGTCAAGGCACTTCTGCATCGACATCTTCGAGTCCTCTCGATGTAGGACCCATCTCTTTGTTCATTCAATTTTATATTAATTCATTTAACGTTCTAGATTAGATTTGTACTCTAAACACGTTCCTCATTTGCATATTAATTATATTTAAATTTTTTTATCTTATTCATATTTTAGTCCTCATGCATTCAATAAATGGCTTTCGTCACCCTCGGGTGTCAACCAACACATGCCTATCCTGGTGTTCGGAGAATATCGGGATCGGGGTGTGTCAGAGCAGATGTCAACACCATGCGTGGGGTGTCTTGGAAGGGAAGTCAACCCTATCACCTTGATTGAGTCCTATCATGATGCAATATCTTTGTATTTGAACCTCTAGATGATTCTCCTAGATTAGCTGCAATTATTTCAAACTCCACAATTCTTACCTAACTAGAACTCTTAATTTACTCGAATTGCACATCACTAAATAATCAAATGATTTGTTCCTCAAGTAAACCAATTATCACGCATTGCCATTCACAGAACTTTACATACGCATCTATCTTTTTCATCAGTTAGTTTATGTCACAGTGATACCTAAAGATTATAACATAGGTCAGTATCAAAATGCTGAAACGAACAAAAGTTGGAAATCAAACACTGAAAAACACGCATGAATGAACAAAATCCTGCCCACCCTAATTTTCATGACATGATGTAGAGGGAGAGACGTGGAAGAAGGCAGTGTAAGAATTTAATTTTGTTTTTATATTTTAAATTAGTATATAGTTAATACTATTTTGTTTTGTTTACGAATATAAATAAATTAGGCCTTGCATGTACGTGAAGTGGTTTAAGCATTCATGCATGCGCTTCAAAAGAAGCTTAAATAGATAAATAAACCAAATTTGGGATGAATCCAAATCGACCTTCCGTCAAATTGCTGAGCTATAAGATAACTCTTAAAAATTGGTGAGTATATAACCAAGATAATATAATTTATTATCCATTCTCCACTGACTTATATATACTTGTATGTTAAGAGAAATGTTTTCAGCACTCTTCTTGTAGCGGTTTGCACTCTTTCACTTGTTTTGTGTTAATTTACTGTCAATTCATTCAGTGATGGGGTTATAACAAATCGATTCATTCAGTGATGGGGTTATAACAAATCGATTAACAGAAATCGAAAAACAATTGAAGGATGCATAAAAAATGCATAAGAGTGTAAAAATTAATTCTCATTAATTAATTGTGCCACTTAATTAGTATTAAGGTCTGGTGATATTTTCTTTATTTGTAAGTGAGAGGTCGTAAGTTCAAATCTCGTGAATGACAAATTTGATACCAAATTAAATTATTCATTGTGTGACTTAGCTGGCTTGGTTTAAATTAGTGGGATGTGTATACACCAGGACCATATGATTAATTATCTACTTGCTGATATGTTTGTTTGTCTCTCCGGATAATGTCATTTATTGTCCACTAGTAGCAGCCTGATGATAAACGAATTCCTTCGTAGAAAGACAAATTAGAAAGTATTCATAAATAATTAGACACCGCCAAACAAATGAAAGGGAGCATGAACCAAAAGGGAATTCATCAGCAATGAGAGGGGAAGAAGTACCAATGGACAGTGTCTGCTGGTCTATTTTGTCCCACTAGTACACTCCAGTTTTTTTTTTTTTTTTTTGAAAAAGGTAAAGTCATTTACCAATAAAGAGCTTACATAAACACAGATCCAGAAACACATAAAACACAAGACAAAAGATGGGCCTCCAAAACAACAACCACAAAAGCCCAACCCATGGGTTGAGTCGACAACAGAAAACACAGAACAAACCCTAGCTGCCAAGTTCTCTTGCCGCCGCCGAAGCACTTCCCGACGACCACAAACCAGCCTCCTTGCAACCGCCAGAGAAGAAACCAAACCAAGCCCCAAACACAAACGAAGAAGCTGTCCTGGTCCTCAATCAAACCCCATAAGGAACCAATCTGCCACCACCAAGGGAAGAAACCCGGGAAGGAAACCAGTGAGACCACTGGCAACAATGTCGAGATCGACACACAAGTGGAAGGTGGTGGTGTGAACACCCGAGCCAGAGCTCTACGCACCTTCCGATAAAGCAGTGAACAACGGTTGAACAAAGTAATGGTAGATCGGATCATAGGTGGAATCGAGAGAGGGCTAAGCCAAGTGGGAGGGGAAGAAGAAGAAGCAAGTGGACGCATGGAGGGGGAAAGACAGTGGATGGAAGGATAAAAGGGAAATCGAAAAAAGAGGTTTGCCGATTGGGGCCTAGCACAGCTAAAATTGGGGCACAAGGACCGGGAAACAGAGAAACAGCAGGAGGAAGAGCAGGTGAGAAGGGAAAGGGGCTGCCACCAACCTTGGCCAAAGCTAAGGTCGGCGGCTAAACGAGGTGCCGGAGTGGGAACCACTCAAACAAAGTTGAGAAAACCTCTCACACGGAGAGAAGGGCTCTCACCAGTACACTCCAGTTTGGATTCTTCGAACAACTTACTAATTTCAAATCTTAATAGAACTTTGAGTCCCAAATATGATAAACAAAACCGACTACACTAAGCCAAATTTGTTTACAATTCGAACAACGAACTATCAAAAATGATTTTCGCATGTATTTTTTTTTATCTAAATGATCATAAAAGAAAATATACAAAAGTAGATAAAAGCAGTGTGCAACCAGAGAAAGAAGGATATTGATAAATCATTATTCATTTGATAAACCTCACTGTCAACTACTTCGTTTATAAAACTATGTTATCGTTAATTAGACGTGTGACAGATTATTGGTCTTTGATGGACCTGGAAAGATAGTAGTATCTAATAAATTAAGATATTTGAAACGACTTTGAAGCATGAAAACATTCCCTATGATGCATGAACCCTCTATATTTATATTTTCCTTTCAATTATATATGTTGCATATGTGTTCATATATTTTGTCAATATATATATTTGTTCATGCAATACACAATTATGCTATGTGGAATTTGTGAGTCAAAGCATCGAAAATAATTTAGAAGCACTTAGGGTTTTTAACCCTAGACTTCGAAAAAAAAAAATCTGGGAATTAATGTGGCATAAGCTGCGGCTCACCACCACGCCACTGTTGGCATCACCGCCACTGAGCTCCATTGCGTGGAGCACCTTGGGACGACGTCGTTAGACGTCTGGACAACACGGCAACAACCCTTTAGGCTTTGCTGCGCATGCATGACACCCAGGCCCTTAGCCTGGTTAGGGTTTTGAAACGGGCCTATAGCCTTAGCCCACTCCAACAAGCCTGCATTTAGCTAAAAAGATTATAAATGTTGCAGTCCTATTAGATTAAGAATGTGATTGTGTAAATCCTAGTGTATCTAAGGATATCTTGGAATATTTCCTTTAGTAGTTAATATCCTAGTAGAATTGTAATCTTAAAATGGTAAGGATTTAACCTATCCTACTACTATAAATAAAGGCACAATAGGATGATATAACACACACACCTTAGAATTACGTCTCTCTCTTCTCTCTCTCTTGCCGTCGACCCCTCCCTCTCTAGTCCTAAATACAATTCAGTAAATTAGGCTTACAACACGTCATCAGCACACTCTTGCCAGAAGCTAAGGAACTAAAGGATCATGGATGAGGTTTTCTTCTACAACATCAAAGGCTTTCAATTATTTTCTACCAATCAAGTTCTTTTAAAATAAATTTAAGTTATTTGGAATGACCTTTGTTTGTACTATACTTAGGGCCTCCGTATTTAGACCTCGTATAAATACTCGGGGCACTCAAATGTAATTATGTAATAAAGGAAGGGGCAAATACGTAATAAGTGATGAGCCCTTATTCTATAAAATGGCTCCTCACTCTCCTCATTAAGGGAGGCCAATTCCTAGGCCATGATATAAGCCTCATCACCCTCTTAAAGCTCTCATATTCAGAACAAGCCCTTTCACCCTCTCAAAGCCTCACTCTCACATTACATAGGCTATCTCCCTCACAATCCTCTCAGAGAAATACAATATCAGTGTGGACGTAGCCCAAACATTAGGGTGAACCATGATACATCTTGTGTTCTTTACTTTCTTGCAGATTCACGGTCGGATTTACGTTATTCCAAGACCCTTCCGGTTTTGTGCATCAACATTTGGCGCCGTCTGTGGGAAACGACACGAAAAGCTATGTCGGTTCTCTTTCATTTTTCCATCTCACCATCGTGAAACAACCACCATTGTCCACCGTGATATCTGCAAAACCCAGGAACCAAAATAAAAAGAAATCCAAAAAAAAAATCTGACAGTCCCCACTCTCTCTTCCCCCTCTGTTCAGCGAGTTTAACCTGGACCAACTAAAAGCAGAAAAACAAAGAGATAGAGAGGTACACACAGAGCTTCAAAACCCTCGTAGCAATGGCGGAGGTCGACGACGCCGAGGACTTCGGAGACTTCAAGTTTGTCACCACCGTCGATCCCAAGAAATTGTTTTTGCTGCTGCTGCCTCTTCCTGTTTTTCTGGGCTTTTTTCTGCTCAAAACCCAACTCCAACACCTCCTCATGTGCCGCTATCACCGATGCTGACCTCGAAAGACTCGAAGTCCTTAGCCATGGAAACGGCGGCACCGTCTATAAGGTCTGCCACAAGTGGACTTCAGCCTGTTTTGCAGTCTTGGAATTACATTATGTACCAACTTTGTCGGAGATTACGTTGTTTTCCAGCGTCTTCACAGACAAACGTAATGTCCTGAGCTCCAAGGTTTCTAGCATATCAGCCGCACCTGCACTTCTTCCAGCCGAGTCGCCGTGTCGAGAATGGACAAGGCCTTACTGCTGTCCGATGCCGTTTCATACATCAACGAGCTGAAAAGCAAGATGGACGAGCTGGGGTCGCAGGTGTAGAAAGAAAGTGAAAATGGGTCTAGGGATTGGGCAAGTGAGCTGGAGTCGCATGGAGTTTAAGTTCCACCATGTGAGCTAGTCGTGCATGAACAAGGTCATGCTGCAGGATGTTATGGTGAAGGCCATACACCCAAACTTCACCCAACTCGTCGGTCGCAAGTGTAGATAGAGTCCAAGAAAATGAAAGTGGGTCCAGGGATTGGGCAAGTGAGCTAGAGTCCCATGGAGTTTGAGATCCACCATGTGAGCTTGTCGTGCATGAACGAGCTCATGCTGCATGATGTTATGGTGAAAACCATGCACCTAAACTTCACCCAGCTCATCGGCTATCTCACCCTTCTCGTCTCCGGCGCCATTCTCCTCCTTCTCACAAGATCGAGAAAGCAGTACATGAAGCAGCTGGTGAAAGCACGACAAGCTTTGTTGAGAAAATATTTCAGAAAAAGAAAAAAGGAAGAAATGAGTAGAAAGAAGAAGTGACAGGAATAAAAGAAGAAAGTAAAAGTAATGTTTGATGGTGGGGCAAACACAGAAATGTGTTCTAGATCTCACAGAAATGGGCGCGCCATCGACCACCCCCATGCAAAAGCAAAGAATAAACGTCCACACTGCAAAAGCAAGGAATAAACACCCCACCAGAATGATGTGATTTACTTTTCTTGTTTTTGAATGATGTGATTTATTTTTCTTATCTTTCGGAGACATCTGTATAAACCCCATCAGAGGGTAATAATAATAATAATAAAAATAAATAAATAAAAACGCCAAGCCCAAAATAATGGGCTGGATTGTTATGTGGAGGGCGAAGACCCATATGCCCAAAAAAGCCAAGCCCTTTATTATCACCAACCAGGTGATCAAAAGTACGTCCACTACTACAAAAAATTATTCGGCAGCCTGCTACTATTATCACCAACCAGGTGATTAAAAGTACATCCAGTACTCCAAAATTATACATGAGCACTACTCATGTCAATCATACATAAACATTCATGAGCATCACTCATGTTAACATTCATGAGCATCACTCATATAAACATGCATGAGCATCACTAGTGTCAATCAGCTTCAAAAGCTTCATTTACAGAGCTCTAGCTTCGAAAGCTTCATTTACAGAGTTCCAGCTTCAAAGCTTCATTTACAAAAGCTTTAACTTCAAAACTTCACTTTCAAAGCTTTACCTACAAAGCTTCAGTGCATGGTATACAAAGACCGCCTCCGAACAACTGCCATTTCGGCCCATACATGGATTAAATTTAAAGTCTCCAGCCAACAACCTCTATTTACTGAAGACTTGGGGGACTACACTATGTACCATATATTGGGCCTCATGAAAAATACTCGAGGGACTTAACCCATTATTCATGTATTGAGGAGCGAGTCTATAAAAGGGACTCCCTCACCATCATTAAAAAGCATCGCCGCCTGTTGAGCAACCGCCTCGCCGCGAGCATCCACTCTAGCCCATCATTTATGTATTGAGGAGCGAGCCCTTATTCTATAAAAGGGACTCCCTCACCATCATTAGAGAGCATCGCCGCCTGTTGAGCAATCGCCTCGCCGCGAGCATCACTCCTAACCTATCATTTATGTATTGAGAAGCGAGCCCTTATTCTATAAAAGGGACTCCCTCACTTTTAACGCCACAGGCCGAGCCAACCAAGGTAACATAAGCCACAAGAAGAGCAGCCTCGCAACATGTGCTACTTCTGTTTAAGCATCATTTCAGATTGGGCACCGCCTCATATCGAGTATCAGTTCTAGACGACATCTAGTTACTTCGGCCCACACATGGACTGAATTTCAAATCTCCAGCCAAAAGACTCTCTTGACTGAAGACCTAGGGGACTACTGTTTGTACCATACTTAGGGCCTCCATATTTAGACCTCATATAAATACTCGAGGGACTCAAATGTAATTATGTAATAAAGAAAAAGGCAAATATGTAATAAGTGAGGAGCCCTTATTCTATAAAAGGACTCCTCACTCTCCTCATTAAGGGAGGCCAATTCCTAGGCCATGAGAGAAGCCCCCCTCACCCTCTCAAAGCTCTCATATTCAGAGTAAGCCCTCTCACCCTCTCAAAGCCTCACTCTCACATTACAGAGGCTCTCTCCCTCATAATCCTCCCAGAGAAATACAATATCAGTGTGGACGTAGCCCAAACATTAGGGTGAACCACGATACATCTTGTGTTCTTTACTTTCTTGCAAATTCACGGTTGGATTTACGTTGTTCCAAGACCCCTCTGGTTTTGTGCATCAACAACCTTAAAGCATGAAAACATTCCCCATGATGCATGAACCCCTATATTGATATTTTCCATTCAATTATATATATTGCATATGTGTTTATATATTTTGTCAATTTATATATATATATATATATATATATATATATATATATTTGTTCATGCAATACGCAATTATGCTATGTGGAATTTGTGAGTCAAAGCATCGAAATTAATTTAAAAGCACTTAGAGTTTTTAACCTTAGAATTCGAAAAAAAAAATATGGGAATTAATGCGGCATAAGTCGTGGCTCACTGCCACACCATTGTTGGCATCATCGCCGCCGAGCCCCATCGTTGGCCTATAGCCTAGTCTCATGGAGCATATTGGGACGACGTCATTAGACATATGGACAACACAACAATAGCTCTTTGGGCTTTGCTGGGCACGAATGACATTGGTTAGGGTTTAGAAATGGGCATGTAGCCCTAACCCACTCCAGCATGCAGCTCTGCTGGGCTAGCTCATGTGCCCTTGGCTCATCTTTAGCAAGCCCAATGTTTGCTGGGCCCGTCCCCTTCGCCACCTACAGCAAACCTGTTTACTTGTTGGGTCCCCATGCCTCGGCCTACGATCCAAAATTAGCCTTTTGGCTGGGCTTCTTGCACCTAAGCCCAAACTGAAGCCAGCTTTTGCTGGGCTTTGTAAGCACCACACACCCAAGCCAACCCCCATGTTGGGCTTGTACTTCTCGCACCAATTTGGAGGCTCAAAGTCAGCAGCTTAGCTCCTAGGCCCAGCCCATGGCATGCAGCCATGATTGGGCTGCATTGTATCCAACTCGTGGCCCACTAAGCCCATTTTTAAGGCCTTGCCTTACACGCGGCATCCAAGCCCACCAGGATTGGGCTATAATTTTAACCTGAATGGTATTATTATTTTTGTTTCTACGATTAAACCTAAATGGTTACTATCTATTGAATTAATTAAAGTGACCAGCAGTCTATTAATCTGATAATTAATCCAAAATTATTGACCTGAATTTCACTTTTTGGCAATTAACGATTCAATAAATTATTTTGTTTCTTTGAACTGTTGACTATCTTTCGTAGTCCCGATGCACTCACACTTGGGTTTCTGAAGCAATCCACAAACTCACTACATTTTATTGTATATTGTCTTATGTGTTCTTGTAGGTACCCTTATTTATGAATCGAACGTTCATAACTAAATCAAACCTGTAGTTTCGAATTTCATGCGTTTGAAACCCGCAGTTATCATTCAAAACTTACCACATGCAGCCCATAGCTTTCATGCTTAAATTAAACCAATACATGTCTATAGAACTCGCATGTTTTATGATATATGTCTATGGCTTTCTATATGACTAACCATGTTTTTTGTACCCTCTATTTTAGGGCCATGTCAAGCTTGAACAAGCTCGATTTCACCGCTCTGGAAGTCTCTGGAAGAAACTACCTAAAGTGGGTTCAAGACATTAAGCTTCATCTTACTGTAAAAAGTCTTAGAGCTACTATCGAGGAACCTACCGGTGGCAAACACGTCGACAAAGCTCAGAAAGCTACTGTTATGATCTTCATCCGCATACACATTTATGATGCATTGCAGACTGAGTACCTCACAGAGGAGGATCCACATCCCCTCTGGCTCACTCTGGCCGATCGCTTTGATCACCAGAAAGACATTTACTTGCCTGAAGTAAGACACGACTGGCAGCATTTACACTTCCAAGATTTTAAGTTTGTAAGTGAATACAACTCTGAAGTTTGTAGAATCCGATCACTGCTTAAGTTCTGTAAAGATGATTTCACCGAACAGGATCTCCTGGATAAGACCTATTCGGCCTTCAATGCCATTAATATTGTCCTACAGCAACAATATAGGGCACAAAAGTTCACCAAATTTTTGGATTTGATATCTGTTTTACTTATCGTTGAAAAGCAGAACTACCTTTTGATGAAGAAGCATTAAGCTCGACCCACAGGCTTAAAAACTCATCCTGAAGCGTATGTGACTAATTCTAGCAGCCATAACCGACAGAAACCCCGTTGTGGGCGTGGAAATGGGTGTCAAGCCCCACCAAGGGCCCAAGGTCAACCAAATAGAGGTTCACCCAAGGGAGGAAATTTGACTCGAAAGCGTCAACCCCTTGTCCCTAAGGCCCCAACTTCAAGAACAAGGGCAAAGCTACCGTTTAATTGGCTTCCACTGAACTAGACATGTTATCACTGTGGATCAAAGGATCATTGGTCATGCGTATGCGGAGCTAAACTCGAGGCTATTGCCAAGTATCATTCCCGTCGTGAGACTAACTTTGTGCATGTAGAACATCCCAAAGAAACTACTACAACTCAGGAGGCTTTAGATATTTAGGAGGCATCCACTCCCATGGAAGAAAAAAGTCTTATTTTGCAAAGACATGTTAGGGTGGTTTACATCCCTAGTGGTTGAACCCATAAGAAGTGATCGAACCCCTCCCCTAAATTTTAGGTCTATGGTTTAATTTTTGGACAATTTCTAAGTTTTTGGAATTATTTGTTTGGTTTTGGTTTGTTTTGAATTATGGATATTATTTCTCGAATGATTAATTAAATAAATGGAATTATATTTATGCATGTGACCGATTCAATTAATTTATTTCTAGGTATGACAAGTGGAAAAGTTAGTTGTTTCGCTGATAGTGCCACTACACAGACCATATTGCGTGAGAAACACTATTTTACTAACTTTGTACCTAAAAATGCACCTCTGACAACCCTCTCAGGACCATCCAACCTTATAGAAAGATACGGAAATGCTCGTATTATGTTGTCCAATGGTACTGAATTAACCATTAAAGAGGCACTCTATTTTCCACGTTCCAGCAGAACGTTGTTGAGTTTTAGAGATATTCGAGATAATCAATATCATGTTGAAACCACTGAAGAGAATGGTTCTGAATTTCTTTTTATCACTTCTTAGGAATATGGCCAGAAACGTATTCACGAGAAGCTGGAACGTCTCCCGAGTGGGTTACACATAACAACCATTCGATCCATGGAGACCCATGATGTGGCCAGCCCTATGATTGGGTTCCAGAACACTCTCCTGCTTTGGCATGATCAAATAGGACACCCTGGATGAGATATGATACACTGTATCCTCAAAGTATTACACGAGCATCACTTAAAATCTTGTCCCGACCATCCACTTTGCAAAGCATACTCCCTAGGGAAGTTGAACATTCAACCCTCACTTACAAAGATTCTTCAAGACCTCCCTAAGTTTCTTCAGATGATTCAAGGGGATATTTATGGACTTATCCAACCACCATGCAGACCATTTAGATACTTCATGGTGTTGGTTGATGCATCAACACAATGGTCACATGTCTGCTTATTGTCCACACGCAATGCTGCATTTGCAAAACTCCTAGCACAAATTATTAAGCTTAAGGCTCACCACCCTGATTATCCAATCACGTCGATTCGACTAGATAATGCTGAAGAGTTTACGTCACAGACTTTTGACAATTATTGTATATCTATTGGGATTCAAGTTGAACATCTTGTACCCCATGTTCACACATAAAACGGCCTGGCAGAAGCTTTCAAAAGTGCCTTCAAACGATAGCTCGGACTTTGGTTATGCAAACCAACTTGCCAGTATATGCCTGAGGCCATGCAATATTGCACGTAGCTATATTGGTCCGCCTGAGGCCCACTGCTACCCAACCTCATTCACCATAACAGTTGGTTACTGGATACGAGCCTGACGTCTCACATTTACATATGTTTATGTGTGCAGTCTATGTGTTAATAGCGCCTCCACTACGTACCAAAATGTGTCCTCGGAGAAAAATAGGAATCTATGTCAATTATGATTCGCTATCGATTATTCGCTACATAGAGCCCTTGACAGGAGATCTCTTTTGTAATACCTCGAAAATTTAAATATATGAATTAGATATTCATAATTATGAATATGTGGAGAAAATCAAAAATCAATCGATTTATTGTTATGAAACTTTAATCGAGAAATTTTAAAATTTGGTTATGGGAAATTATTATAATTTACATCGTAAAATTTATCGATAAGTGGAAAAGATGAAAATGACCCTATTGTATTAAACGGGATTCATTGTGGACATATTTGATCCTTTCATGATTTTTTAGATTTCTTTGCATATTTGGGTAGTACTCGTCGATACAAAAGCATGGGTGCAAATAGAATGTAATTTGGAGTTATAATGAATAGATTAGAGACGTTTTAGTTGAAAAAAAATTGAAAAAAAAAAGAAGAAGAAGAAACTGCTAGATGGCAACAGGAGAGAGGGGAAAAGAGAGAGTTGTGAGAGAGAAAAGGAGAAGGGAAGGCCAATCAAGAAGGGGGAAATTAGGGGAAATGAGGGAGAAGAGGAATAAACCGGATTCCCTTTTGACCCGCAGACCCGACCCGACCGTATCTCCCTCATCCGACTTCCGTTTTGGGTAATCTTGGTGTCCATGGAAAGCTCTCGGCGAGCCCAACGTCCCTATGGTGTTAGATTTCTAAATTTCTAACCCACGTTTACAAATCGAAGCCACAAAGTTCCGGTTTGTCTGGTGGGTTTCATCCTTTTTCGGTGATTCCAACAACGATTACCGTCGATCCCCACCACCAATAGACTCCTCCTCAATCCCAGAAGAAAGGCCCAAGCATTGGTTGTAGCGTCGAAGTTTGTTTTGGCGTTGAATCAAGAACACCTATTTCTAGGGTTTCCAATGGTGCGAGGCCAATTTCATGTCCTTCCCTGCCGAATTGAACTTCGGTCCAGGTATGCAAGTTATTCCCTTAATTGAGCTCTAACTTCTTGTAAAATTTGGTAATTTTTAGAGTTAGTCCGAAAAAATGGATTTCCGGCCGGTTGAGGCGATTTCCGACGTCTTCCCAACCGAATTGGACTTCGACCCAAGTATGAAAGTTGTTCCCTTTGTCATTTTCTACAAGTTTTTAAAATTTGGTAACTTTTGGAGTTCATCGGAAAATTGGATTTCCGTTCGCTGGAAACCACCACATGCGGCGGGGCGTGGCTAGTGGGCCGATGCTGCCTTTGTACGTAGATTTAGATATTCTGAATTTTTTTTTGGGGTATCCATTTGATGTGTTTCAATTTCTAAATATGGTATTGAATATTTCCTCCACTTGAATATTTTAGGAAATGGATTAAAAATGAAAGATGAACTACGAATGGCTTGATCCCTATTGAGGGTACGTAGGCAGTCTAACAAGAATTTAGATGTAACCATAAAATAGCTGAGATTAATCTTTTATTAAAAATTTGTCTAAGAAATGGAATTGGGTGATTAATAAAAATAAATCTTAGGGTTTACTTTCTTTGGGCCTACCATAGTAATTATCTTCCGAATTAAGAAATTGGGTCATTACAAATGGTATTAGAGAAAATGATACCACTTTACAATGTGAGATAATATTGATGGTTGTGGATGTGAATTGTGAATTGTATTGATATTGCACTATTTCATAAGTTCTCGACTAATGATGAATTTATGTGAAATGCATATATTGTGAATCACTATGAAGTTAATTGAATTGAGAAAGAGAAGAAAATTTTAAAATGTCATATTTTACGTATAGCTTTAAGAATGAGCGTTTGGTTTAAAGTTCCGGATTAATCTTGAATGGAGTTGATATTATGTTATGTATTACGAAAAAATTGAATGTTAGGATGATTTTGAAATTGAGACAAGTAGAAGGAAAAGTCGTATTATACTTGTGCAATTGAGAAATATTGATTTGGGCGGAAATGGCCCAAGGATGATGAATTGGACGGAAATGACCTGAGGATGATGAATTGGGCGAAGAGGCTCGTGGATGTTGATTAGGGCAGAAAAGGCCCGTGAATGTTGACTTGGGTGAAAAGGCCAGTGGATGTCGATTTGGGCATGATGACCCGTGGAATGGGAGGAATGTCTAATTGGGCAAAATGGCCCGTGGATGTGGAATTGGGCGGAATGACCCATAAAATGTGGAAAAGTGGTTGCATGGGCATAAAGACCCAATGTTTCCAGGAGAAAAGCTCTATGTGTGGCCTGTGAGAATGAGTTGTCAATGGGATGTGTGGGAAGGTATAATTGCCGAGTATATTACAACTCTTTCCAGACTGCTAATCACTTGTTGGAACAGAAAGAAAATCATGGTAAAATCTTTGCTTGACGAGTGATGATTATGCTTAGGAATTCTTTATATTTGTATGGCCAATGATAATGTTGGATGGAAATTTTAAGATTTATGAAAGTCATAGTGGTTTATCGAATGGGAATGAAATTATAAACTGCGGTTATGGTTTGACCATTATAATTGGAATGGCAAAAAGACCATGAAGAATTTTTTTCATTTATTATTGGTGGACATGAATGAAAATATGGAATGAGATTTTGAGTTTGTTTAATATAAACACTTTCCCAATTGAGTTTTATGTTTGATGAAAAGAATTGATGGGGAAAGTTTATAATTACAAATTTGATTGGTTTGGTTGCCATAGTTATGAGTTGTCATTGTTGGATTTGATATTGCGAACAAAACTGATGACGAGCACGTATTCTCGTTGCTCTGTGATTATTAAGGTTTAGTTTTGTTGGCCAATGGAGTTGTAATACATTTAAATTTCTCTTCCTTGGTTGATGAAATGTGAATAGTACTTTGGAAGTGCGAGTCACTCATTTATTCGATCTTTAGCTGCACTATGAAGCAATTTAAAAGAGAATCAATTGAAAGAAAGATTTGAAAAAAATAATTCTGATGTTTGGTATCGCCCATGAGTGCAATTAGAAATTTTGAGGTAGAATTGTTGTAACAACAATGCATAGCCAATGATGGTACGTGGTTTACCAATGATTGCAGTTATTATGCTAGTTTTTATCTAGCCAACGGTATATGTGGTTTGAGATTCGGGTATTTATTTAGCCAATGAGAATTACGGCTTGATGTTTGATATTATTTTTGCCAATGTGTACAGCTAGAAATTCTGATATTTATTCTGCCAATGAATGTGCTGGGAATCTAAGAATGTGGGTGAGAATCACGATTATTATTCGTTGGTTGCTTATTTTTGGACCCTGAATAAAATCGTAGACTGAGATTATGATTTTATTCATCATTAAAGGAATGGTGGGAATAGTTCTAATTCCTTTTCATAACTCGATGGTTGAAATCTCGGGGATGAGATTTATTTTAACGGGTGGTGAATGTAATACCCTGAAAATTTAAATATATGAATTAGATATTCATAATTATGAATATGTGGAGAAAATAAAAAATCAATCGACTTATGGTTATGAAAAATTTAATCGAGAAATTTTAAAATTTTGTTATGGGAAATTATTACAATTTACATCGTAAAATTTATCAATAAGTGGAAAAGACAAAAATGGCCCTATTGTATTAAACGGGATTCTTCGTGGACATATTTAATCCTTTCATGATTTTTCAGATTTCTTTACATATTTGGGTAGTACTCGTCAATACGAACGCATGGACAAAAACAGAATGTAATTTGGAGTTATAATAAATAAATTAGAGACATTTTAGTTGGAAAAAAAAAAGAAAAAAAAAAAAGCTCCCAGATGGTAACAGGAGAGAGGGGAAAAGATAGAGTTGCGAGAGAGAAAATGAGAGGGGAGGGCCAATCAAGAAGGGGGGGAAATGAGGGGGAAATGAGGGAGAAGAGGAATAAACCGGATTCACTTTTGACCCGCCGACCCGACCCGGCCTTATCTCCCTCATCCGACTTCCGTTTTGGGTGATCTTGGTGTCCATGGAAAGATCTTGGCGAGCCCAACATCCCTGTGGTGTTAGATTTCTAAATTTCTAACCAACGTTTACAAATCCAAGCCACAAAGTTCTGGTTTGTTCGGTAGGTTTCACCTTTTTTCGGTGATTCTGACAATGATTACCATCGATCCCCACCACCAATAGACTCCCCCTCAATCCTAGGAGAAAGGCCCAAGCATTGGTTGTAGCGTCGAAGTTTGTTTTGGCGTTGAATCAAGAACACCCATTTCTAAGGTTTCTAATGGTGCGAGGCCAATTTCGGGTACTTTCCGGCCGAATTGAACTTTGGCCAAAGTATGAAAGTTGTTCCCCTCATTGAGTTCTAACTGCCTGTAAAATTTGGTAATTTTTAGAGTTAGTTCGAAAAACTGGATTTACGGCAGGTTGAGGTGATTTCGAACATCTTCCCGACCGAATTGGACTTCGGCCCAAGTATGAAAGTTGTTCCCCTTGTTGTTTTCTACAAGTATATAAAATTTGTTAATTTTTGGAGTTCGTCGAAAAATTGGGTTTCCGTTCGCCTGAAACCACCACCTGTGGCGAGGTGTGGCCAGTGGGCAGATGCTGCCTTTTTTCACATATTTCGATATTCTGAATTCGTTTTTGGGTATCCATTTGATGTGTTTCAATTTCTAAATATGGTATTGAATATTTCCTCCACTTGAATATTTTAGGAAATGGATTAAAAATGAAAGATGAACTACGAATGACTTGATCCCTATTAAGGGTACGTAGGCAGTCTAACAAGTTAGAAGCAACCATAAAATAACTGCGATTAATCTTTTAATGAAATTTTTTCTAAGAAAAGGAATTGAGTGATTAGTTTAAAAATAAATCTTAGGGTTTAATTTCTTTGGCCTACCATAGTAATTATCTTCCGAATTAAGAAATTGGGTCGTTACATCTCTACTGCACGTTTTACAGATTGTCACTTCAATGAGATAGTCTTCTCATCGTTAAGGGGAGATAAGATCACTAACGTTCTTGTAGAATGCCGCAAATTATTGTGGATTACTCCCACTATGTCCCATTTAAATCCCCGCACCCCGTAGTCTGAGACTGAAGTGTGACGTATTCTAGATCTTCAGAGCATCACTCAAAGCATGCCGGATGCTTTTACTGATCTAGCAAAGGTAAGGAGATCACATATACCTGCTACAAACGCACCTGTAAGGATGGACTTACTCAACGTACACAATATCACCGCCTTGGAAGGCCGGACCGTCCTCGAGGGTGGGGCGGCCGTAACTCCCCCGCAGCTCGGTACACTGGCAGCTAGCCAATCATCCGCTCCTACCCTGAAACGTGGCAAACCCCTAGTTCAAAAGGTTCACAACCCCAGAAAAGGAAACATCACAATGTAGTAACACTAGTCTGAATCCGACCATTGCTTACTCATCTGTTCCAACACATAAGGTTATTCTAAATTACGGTGATGTCTTAGATGAGACATTTTGGCCTCCCGAGAATCATGAGATTTTGATCCATTACGTAATATTGGATAAGGTTTGGAATCAGAATGAGATGATTGTCGATTATGCATTTGTGTATACATTTGTTTCCGACGTCATGCTTAGCAATGACATTGAATTGGTCAAACTAGAAACAAACAATCTAGGTCAAACTCGATTCGCTTGCGAAAAATAAGGTGTTTGGGCCTGTAGCTCATACTCTATCACATGTGAAGCTCGTGGGCAACAAGTGGGTTTTCGTGAGGAAGCGTAATGAGAAGAATGAAATAGTGCGATACAAAGCATGCCTCATAATGCAAAGCTTCTCTTAACGCCCTAGGATTGATTACGAGGAGACATATTCCCCCGTAATGGACGTCATAACGTTCCGCTACCTTATTAGTTTTGTAGTTTCCGAAAAAACTGAATATGCAGCTTATGGACGTGGTAACCTCGTATCTCTATGCAGATCTAGATACAGAAATCTACATGAAAGTTCCAAAATGACTTCCATTGACTGGTTCAAATAGTTCTAGACCATGGAACACTATCTCGATTAGATTTAGGAGATCACTTTATAAATTGAAACAATCCGGGCGGATGTGGTATAACTGTCTGAGTGAATATTTGACAAGTCAGGGTTATGTGAACAACGAACTATGCTCATGCGTGTTCATCAAAAAGTCACATTCCGAATTTTTAATCGTTGCAGTTTATGTCGATGACTTGAACCTCATTGGAACTTCCACAAAGCTTGAGGAAATTGTCGTTCACTTGAAATTGGAATTTGAGATGAAAGATCTTGGGAAAACTCAATATTGTCTCGGCCTGGAGATCGAGCATTGTTCGTATGGAATCCGAGTACATTAATCAAACTACACCTAAAAGGTATTGCGACGTTTTAATGAGGATAAAGCAAAGCCTTTGAGTACTCATATGGTCGTTCAGACTCTAGATGCTAAACGAGATCCCTTTCATTCCAATGAGGATGAGGAGGAGATTTCGGAGCTTGAAGTTCCATACCTTAGTGCAATTGGTACTTTATTATACTTGGCTCAATGCACTATACTCGACATCTCCTTTGTTGTTAATCTTTTGGCTAGATTCAATAATGCGCCTACACGCAGACACTGGAATGGTGTTAAAGATATTTTTTCGCTACCTCAAGGGTATGACGGATTTGGGCTTGTTCTACACCTATGAATCCTTGAGAGGAGTCACAGTCCCTCTCGATCCTCAGGTTGATTCTTGCCTCGTTAGTTACGCAAATGCTGGTTATATGTCTAACCCATCTAGGGTAAGTTCTCAAACGAGCTATGTCTTTACCGTTGGAGACACCGCTATATCTTGGAAGTCTACCAAGCAAACACTAGTTGCGACTTTTTTGAACCATGCTGAGATTCTCACCTTGCATGAAGTATCACGTGAGTGCTTTTGGTTGAGAGCAGCCATGGAACATATTCGAAGCACTAGTGGTCTTACTTCCGTCCTATGACGATCTTTGAAGACAATGCAGCATGTATCAAGCAGTTAAAGAAGGGATACATCGAGGGAGACAACACCAAGCACATAGCATCAAAGCTCTTTTATTCTCACTAACAACAACAGCATCAAAACATTAAAGTTAAGCAAATTCGTTCCCAGGACAACCTGGCTGATCTCTTAACCAAGTCATTGCCCAAGTCTACTTTTCAGAAGCTCGTCCAAGGAATCTGTATGCATAAATTATCTAAGTTGAACTGCTTGTAGTTCTCTTATTTGGAAGTTTATGTCTAACTTAGGGGGAGTATCCTGAAGCATACTCACTTGATCTTAATGTACTCTTTTTTCTACGATTAGGAGCATTTTTCTCACTGAGTTTTTGTTGCCTAATGAGGTTTTAATGAGGCACCCATCCTGGGATGATCATACTCCATTGAGTTCACTACTTTCGTCGTGTTTGACGTTTGTTTTAGATATTATGCATACTTCTCACTTTTCTTCTTAGTCTATGGGTTTTTCATTTGCCTCAGGTTTTACCATAGCGAGGTTTTGTGAGTTTTACTACCCATGCATACTTTCTTTTAAATTTGAGATTCGCATTCACTCGTTGTGTCGACGACTTCATCAATTGTTCTACCTTTTCTACTAAAGATCTGATGCGATGTTTTGTTTGAGTATTTACACACTTAAGGGGGAGTATTGCAGTCCCATTAGATTAGGAATATTTCTTTTAGTAATTAATATCCTATTAGAGTTGTAAACCTAAAAGGGTCAGGATTTAACTCATCATAGTACTATAAATAAATGCATAATCATTAATTGGCCAAATCCCATGAAAAATATGTAAGAAAAAATAATTAAAAGAAGAATAAAATGAGAGTATAAGAGTATTCGCAAGTGGATGGAAAGTGATAAAATTTCGCTCATATTTGTTGCTACTTTTTTAGTGGGACCTACTGTTTTTTGTGGTTAGATGTAGCCCAATTTTATGCTACTCAATAAAAAAAGTTGCTAGCTCAAATGATGAATTTAACCCTATTTTGTGGTTCATTAAAGATGAAATTTCTCATTAAAACTTAAAATGTAATAATCTCTTTAAAAATAAAACCTGATTGAAGATGCACTAATGGACAGTGAATAAGGGGCGTGAGTGAATAATGAGTAGAGTGGGGTTTACGTTGGTGGATTCATGATTCAAGGGTTTAGGGAGGAAGAGACGAAAGGGCACGCCAATCCAGCCGTGTCGCACTCTGAACCGGCAAAGAAAGGACATGTCCATGCGTGTCACTCCCCCACCACCACTATCGCCACTTCACCCCACCATCAAATCCCATCAATACTTTTTGGCTTCAACATATATTAACAGTTTGATTGCTTGTCGCTTGCAGCTGCAAGTCTCCACCGACCTAACTCATTACTCGTGCATGGTTTTCTTCTGCGGGACCCACCCTCAACAATTTCCCTCCATTCATCACAACCCCATAGAAACCGTGCACTCCCGTGCTCTTGCGTGTGCATTAATTAGTAACCCTAGATATTATACATTGCCTTATGCTCCGTGTTTGCTTCTCTTGCTACGTTGGAACTTAAGCTAGAGGTCATGAGGTTCTACAACTTAAGGAGTGAACGAACTACAGCTAATTTTAATGCAAATATGTGTGCTTCGACAAAGAATAGTTATCAATTGTATTTGTATCATCTTAGTTAATATTTCAGAATACCAACCTTCTTGATTCCATCTTTATAAAAAAATGATATAATAAACGGTTAGTTAAGAGGGTACATATTCATAGTAAGTTTATTTCTTTTAAAAAATTGTTGAAATCATAGGTTAGTTAGATAAGAAACAAAAATGATTGGAGATTAGGGATTAATAGTTGATGAGGTTTCATGTTGCAACTGTAGTCGCTATTTGATAATCGTCCATTGGATTCTCTTGTTTTAGCTTAATTATAGAGATTTTCTCTCAAGAAAACTACAATATGAACTATGATATGTCTACAAGGATAATAAATTCTAGATGATAGTTTGGAAAGTTATAGTTTGACATAGGACAAATATTTGATTATTTTGAATTGAATAAACAAAAAAAAGGCGCTTAATCGAAAAAAATAATTGAAGAAGAGACAATTCAAGAAAAGAGGCGCTAATTGTGTTTAATTTTATTGCATCTAAAATAATCAAATTTTTGTTTTATGTCATAATCTTTCTTTTGATTTGACAGTACTTCTACCTGGGTTTTTTTTTTGGGGGGGGGGGAAACTCCCTGGTTTTTATACAACTCTAATTTTACATTAAAATGTGAGGAGATTTGAGCTAGGCAACAAAATAAAACTGTAATAATAATATTGTATCAATTGTTATAAATTTCTTATTTAAGTGTGATTGTGTCTCCTCATTCTTAGTGTAGATAATATCGTTTGTTAAAAAAAATGTAATTGTATAAATCGTAGATTAAATTTAATTCTAATTATTCTTCTCTATTAGGATTTCTATTCCTTGAAGGAAAATGATTTCTTCTCTCTTATTACTATAAATAAAGGCAATACGTAGGGACAATAACACATCCTCTATACAACCCTACAAACACATATCTCTCATAGTTTCTCGCCGACCCCTCTTCCTGGCAGTTAAATATAGGCCACAACAATCATTATTCATGATAATTGACTTGAAATATCTCACTTACAAATAAAAACAATTATCGTTATTCAAAGTGGCAAATTTGTTATGCTCATCAATACCTCCCTTGACTTAGGGACCCAATTAAGCCTGCTGCCCCAACACGAAGGAAATGAGTATATTGTCCATGTATTCACAATATATGCTAATCATATCCCTCTAGCAATTCTTGCATTTTTGCACGAATTTGATGAGAATCGAATTTAAGATCTTTCGATTACAAGTGAAAAGAAATATCATTAGATCGTAATACTAAGTGGTCGATCGGTGCTTAATTAGACGAATGGTTTGAACAGGGTATTTGGTGTTAGAGTCTATTTATATTGTTACAAGTCTTTTTTTTTTTTAACAAGCGATATTATCAAACATTAAGAGGATGGGAGAGTGGGAGAATGGGAGAATGGGCTAAGCCTTGCAATATATTAGCAATAACATGGTTCAACTTTGTCTTTAAAAAGAATCGAACATAAAACCTCTCATTTATCAGTAAAGAAAAATATTGTTAAATTGTAATATTAAGTGGATACTATCTGACAATCAAACGCGGAAGTTTCTCGTCGACAACAATACATGACTAAAGTCACACAAATGGCAAAAGGGGGCTTTAGACCAATGATCGGCCATGATGTCATTCTACTTTCACAGTCAAACTATCAGAGCCGTCGCTCTATATTTGAATCGGTAGGACCAGATACTTAAACGACCCACAATGATCAGTCAACAAAGCCAGTTTTGGGGACCATTTTCCTTGGTGAGGGGAAGCTTTCACAACTTAGTTTCTTAGTAGACTGGGATTTGAATTGGAGGAAACTGATCAATCCAAATCCAATCAAATTATAAGTCAAGCAAATACATATATACTTTCTTAATACGAATTAAAAGTTAAGCAGAGGTAGATGGAAGTGAAGATGTTATATACAATATTTTAGAGATTTTGTCATGTTAAATAACAAATACTAATCAACTGTACCTCGATTTATTTTATTGATAGCTCCAAATTACTCGTCGTTACCAAAACCATTAGTTGTTTATGTTCACAGATTTCATATGCTTTTAACTTGACAATGTACGTGACAAAAGTTTTGTAATTTACAAGAATATATATGGTTTAATATAAAGAACAAGTGAGAAGTAATACCAAACAAATACTTTTTTTTTTCTCTATAAATATTCCTGATACAAGTTTTTGAGGATGATATTTTTGATATATGTAACTGACTTTTCCTTGATGAGTTTGGGAAAATTTTATTAGACACATTTGTTTTATTCCTACACTCAACTTTTTTTTTTTTTTTTTTGAACAAAATTTCTACAGTCAACTTAAAATTTCTTTAATGGAATTCCAACTTTGTCATTAAAAAAAATGATTTGTTAAAAAAAATATGAGTGGTCACATAGTACTACAATCTAATGGTATTTCTCTTTATTCGTAAGTAAGATGTCTTAGATTCGATTCCTTGCCAAAAGCGAATATGAACTACATTATTGCTAGCTCATTATAAGATTTGGCATACATCACTCTTTTAATGTAAATAATATAGTTTTTCATAAAAAATAAAAAAATTTAAAAAGAACGGAAATGAGTCACCAACTCTAGAGCTAGGGTTAGGATAAAGATATCTCACTAGAATTTGATGCCATCGTTAGTTAACACATGAAGCGTCGCGATGCTGCCACCTCAAGAATTGGCTGCAAAGGTTTGATGATAAATTCATCACTGCTTCCACGCTTTGTTTGCACGCAAGCTTTTTTCAAGGCTTGGACTCGGCTTGGCTTAATGCTCTCATTACAAGCATATTACTAGCATAATTAGATAACTAATATCTTGCTCTTAACTTGAAGCTACATTGGCATAGTTATTTGTCCTTTTTTTAACACAAGCAATATTATTGAACAAAAAATTGAACTGCAAACACGTTCAATTCTAAAATGATCTCACGTAGAAAAAATATAATCTTAAACGTTTGAATTGCAAACAATTTCAATCCTAACATAACTTTAATCATAATTCTGGCATGATCCCACAAAAAAATAACTACTCTTATTAAATGTTTGAACTGCAAACAATTTCAACTCTGACATGACTTTAATCATACGTGACAAATACAGAATATAAGACTTTGAGGATTTCATTTCAACTATAATTTTTTTTTCTTTTTTATTTTCAAATATGGCTAATCATTCCAACTGCTTAATATATTCACATGTTTAAGGTTAATGAGAGCATTTTAATCATGGAGGTTGACTTTGGTTTAAGAATGTTTGCAATGTAGCATTTCCCTAAAATGATTGACAAAACAAAGTTTCGCATGCTTCCCAAAGAATGAGAATAATTAGAATAAAAAATACTCTTAATTAACTAAGTGATTAGTGGAAGAAGCTGTGGGGCTGAACTACAATATATGGCCACTGTCTGATCGTCACTCCCACGCGGACGCACTGACAGACAGACAGATTTTCTTTCTCCTTCCTCCTCCATCTTTCACTCTTTGATTTCACACCCATGAGAACATTTCCCAGCTGAAAAACTCGGGCTTTCTGAATTCTGCGTTAAAATTTCAAAAATCCAATCTCTTTGGGTTTTCTGCTTTGTTTTTTAGTATGGTTTTTCTCACTCTCTCTCTCTCTCTCTCTCTCTCTCCACCCAACATGAAAGTTCGAAGATTGTAATTTTTGGATGTTTTCAATGAAAGCTCATATCTGGGTCTGAGAAAATATCCCACCTTTCTGTCTTCTTTTCAGGTTTCTGCGGATTTCTCTGCTGTTTTTATTTAGCCTCTTGACAGTCTCAAAGGTATCAAGTATCAAGGCTCTGAAAACCCCAGTTCAGATCCCCACTAACCTTCTGGTTTTCAGTTCCCACTATCCAATCTCAACCAAACCCTCCAAATTCCACAAACTTCATTCTCTTTTGGTCTCTAATCAGACTTCGCAATCTGATATCTGATCCAAAACCTCCGAATTTGTTTCTATAAACAAAACCCAGATCATCAAATCTTCCATTTTTCTAGACTTTGGTTGACAATAGGAACTTGGGGTCTCAAAAAATGCAGGACCCTGCAACTTTTCAGCCCATGAAACCCCAATTTCCAGAGCAAGAGCAGCTGAAATGTCCGCGCTGCGAGTCTTCCAACACCAAGTTTTGCTACTACAACAACTACAACCTCTCGCAGCCGCGCCACTTCTGCAAGAACTGCAAGCGGTACTGGACCAAAGGCGGCGCTCTGAGAAACATCCCCGTCGGCGGCGGAAGCAGGAAGAACACGAAGAAATCGTCGTCGTCAGCTTCGAAACGCTCCTCATCGTCACTGTCGAGCTCATCAGCAGCAGCTCAAAACCCGGATCCGCAGCCTGACCGGACCAGGGTCTGTGCCCCGAAAGTCGACCAAGACCGCGGCGTGATGGATATCTCAGGGAGCTTCAGCTCACTCCTGGCTTCAAATGGGCAATTTGGATCGCTTCTGGAGGGTCTGAATCCAAATGGGTCGGGTCTGAAACTGATGCAAATGGGTGATTATGGGGAGAACTTGGATGCTGCAGGTAATGGGTTGGATTCGGATCCGGGTCTGGGTTTGGAGGGCCAGGGCAATGGAGATCCAGAGAGCTATATGGGGTTGCAAAATGGTGATTCTTCAACCTCGAGCTGTTGGAATGGGGGCAATGGGTGGCCTGACCTTGCCATTTATACACCAGGTTCAAGTTTTCAGTAGATATATTAAATAGATGATTATGCTGCTCGTAATCTGCTTTTCTTAATGATAAATTTGGTACTTGTGATGACAAGTGGAGCTGAATTATGTCTCTAAATAGGCTTATTTACTAAGCTAAAAGCAGCTTCCCAAAAGCTGATTTATAATTTATTGATGTCGTAAGAGTGTTGGAGAAAAACATCACGGAGCCATACCATTAGCATTCCAATGTGTAATGGTTTCTACTTTTCACTTCGGTGTGTGTGCGTGCGTGCGTGTGGTTTTTTATTTTATGTTTTTTATGTGTATCTGGAGTTATAGCCTCTAGTATTATTGATTTTGCGGGTTTTTCGCGAGATAGATTCTACCGTGTAACCGAGCACAAATGAGATAAATAGAGAGAGAGAGAGAGAGAGATTTTTACAAAATCATACCATGTGCTTGTTATAATAATTGTGCTAGGAGTTTGTTGTATGCATGTGCTGTGATTGTTTGGATTCCATTGGATTTCGGTAGTTCTGGCTTCAACTCAGTTTAATTGCAATTTGCAACCGCAATATCTCGTTAGAAGACATTTCGACGGCTCCCCGCATCATTCTCATTTTTAAGCTAAAATGAGGTTCCTGTTATATAAATAAATAGGAAGCTTTTAAGACTTACTCCAACCCTTAAGTCTTAAAAGCTCAGATTTTAAGTTTTAAATTAATTGCAAGTTCTCTAATCCTTGAGCCAAATGTGGGTTTTGACACAAAATTCATTTTTAGCCCATATTTAGGCTAGAATTTTTCCCTGAATTAGTGGGTTGGTCTATTATAGATATGTATTTTTTTTTAATTTTATATTTATAAATTCATTAACGCAACGATTAAAATCTACTATATCAAATTCAATGGTAACGAAAAAAGTCTTAACACGGGGAAATAATTATAAAAATTCTCTATGTTTCTTATTCCTTTAGTATTTCAAGAATTTCATGGTGTCGGTTTAGTGAATTTTAATTTATTGGACTCGAAATATTATTAAGTAAAATGTGCATAAAATTAAATTAAGATTATCTACATAATGTTTTTTTTAAATAAATTACTTTAAGAAAAATTATTCTAAATTCATTCTTTAATAATTGCGGGTTAAAAATTTAATCAATAAGGGTCGAAGTCGAAGCAGAAAAATTGTTCTTGGTTAAAACCTAAATTTTTTAGGTTTAAAATTTTATATTTTAACCCAAAGGTTGCAGATGGTCTAAGGAAAGGGATCTTTTTTTTTATTTATTTATGAAAATGGGATTAGTTATGGGGCCTACATCACAATGTATTTTAACGATCTGAATCGTCTATTTTTAAGTTACACCTTATAGATTATTCTAGCAAAATATTAGACAAATCGGAAATATTTGATGCAACTAATTAAGTTCAAAAAAATTAATGAATGCTTTGTGCTCTATAAGACATTGAAATCTCATCATAATAATTAAATAGGCAAAAGATTTTGAATTGAAATGAATTTTTGCGAGAATAATCTATAAATCAAGACTCACAAAATAGACGGTCGGTTCGGATCGTTGAAGTTTGATGTGGAGTAGGTCTCACAATTAATCCCTATTTTTTGAAAAATATGGGAAATCTCTTTCCTTAAGGAGCCTATAAACAGGTAGAGAATAATATGTATAAAGATAAATAACACTGTAATTATGAATTGGAATAACCAAAGATGAAGTAAAGGATAAGTAAAGATTCCAATTAACAACGTCTAATCTTGTTTTAATTTTTTTTATTAAGTTTATAAACAGGCAGGGAATATACGTATAAAGATAATAAAAAAATCACTATAATTATGAATTGGAATGACAAAGATGAAGTAAAGGATAAGGAAAGATCGCAATTAAAGATGATAAAATAGGCATAAAGTAGAGAAGAATAAAACAAACTCACATTAATTTATTCATCATCAAGTTTACAGGGACGCAGTCATCTTCATTATCATCACCGAAATCTTCATCCATATTGTGCTGGAATGATGCGGCTTTAGACTCTATTTCCTTGTCATCTAATTCGTCGAGTTCAAGAATTTTAAGAACTTTATCTTTCAGATCTTTTTTTTTTTTTTTTTTTTTGAGCAAGAAGGGTTGGACTTGATCAAAGACTTAAGCTTTTCAGTCTTTGAAGATAATTCAGAGGTTGAGTAAGGTAGTTCAGCTACAACCTGCCTATGAGGCAAGATTCTTCTGGCTTTCAAAAATGTTGGCTTGAGATGATTAAGGTGGAATTTATCCCATCAACGAATAAAAACATTTCTTTCAAGTTGGTGGACAAAATCCCAAGCACCATCATCGTCTACGAAATCATAATTCCATTTCAGGATCCACGGAAGTTCATAAATTATCATGAAACAAAGAAAAAACTTCATCTTTTCAGGATAATCATATTTCTCTTTTCTAAAGTTTTATGGAAAATAATCAATTATTGATTGAGGCAAGTAATCCATATTAGGACCCCCAAACAATGAATCACGTTCTGAACCAATTTGGTTCCTCTTTCAAAGATCTAAGGCGGAATTGGATAAACCAAATATGGGAATAGCAGATGTTTTGAAAACATAGAATTACATCCCATGTTTTTTGGTAATCTCAGAAATTATAGCATCTAGGACTCCAAAGAGGTTCTCCTTCATCCTCCCATCCAAAGTTCAAATCCAATTTCGACTGCTCTCCCTTATAATAAAGGCAGGGAGAAGGCCATCGCTGACAAACCTTTCAAGTGGACCATGGCAATTTCTCTGATAAACATAAACGATTCAGACTTATTAATATCTTCCAGACAAGTTGGTAAAAACACCATTGTGATCATATCCGTCATTTTCACAAGCCAAGACACTCGTATGAACGACTTCTGATAGAAACAGAATCAGTTTATATTGTCACAGATGTTGAAGTGAAACAAATAATATAATTGCATTCTCAAAAATTACGATACTAAAACTTATTTCTCTAGAAGAATGGGGAAATAGCCCCTACCACATGCGATTACACTCTAGCCCTGTTATGAGAGCCTATAATTTTTGGGATTACCAAAAAGTATGGGATATAGTTCCATGTTTTAAGAAATCCGCCATTCCCATACTTCGTTTCTCCAATTCCGTCTTAGATCTCTAAAAGAGGTTCTAAATTGGTTCAGAACATGGTTTTTTATTTGGGGTCCTAATATGGATTACTTACCTCAATCAATAATTGATTCTTTTGTAGAAAACTTTAGAAAAGAGAATTCTGATTAACTTGAAAAGATGAAGCTTTTTCTTTGGTTCATGATAATTTATGAACTTCCATGGATTCTGAAATGGGATTATGGTTTTGTAGAAGATGATGATGGTGCTTGGGAATTTGTCCCCCAACTTGAAAGAAATGTTTTTATTTGCTGGTGGGATAAAGTCCACCTTGATCATCTCAAGCCAACATCTTTTAAAGCCAGAAGAATCTTGTCTTATAGGCAGGTTGTAGCTGAACTACCCTGCTCAACCACTGAATCGTCTTCAAAGACTAAAAAGAATAAGTCTTTGATTGAGTCTGGCCCTTCTTGCTCCAAGAACGATCTGAAAGATAAAGTTCTTAAAATTCTTGAACTTGACAGATTAGATGACGAGTAAATGGAATCTAAAGCCGCATCATCTCAGCACAATAGAGATGAAGATTTCAGTGATGAAAAAGAAGATAGCTGCTATGGAATCTGTCCTCCAATCCGTCCAAAGAAGTAAAGCATGAAATGATTTTTCTTTGTTTAAAGAGAAAGTGTTAAAGAAAAGAAAAGATGTTGTTTGATATCGAAACGCCAACAATTATTCTTTTCCTGAATAGTTGTCATTTGTTCTTGTAGCTATTTGTCGGTGTGCTTCTATTTCAAGAATCTTTCTATGAAACCATGTGAAGCTGAGTCAATGCCATTTCATAAAGTGAAGATGCCTCCCAATGTTGTAGGCTACTTTATGTTGCTCCTCTGCCTGTGCGACACCTGGTCCTTCAGTTTGCTTTTGATTTTTATTTAAAGAGCTATCTAGCTCAGATGTATGTACACTTAAGAATTTCACTTTGTAAATCACTATGTTGAGTGTTTTCTTTTTCAGTGCTATTCTTGTATCCAAACTTTGGAGTGCTTCCCTATAACCTTGAAGATCAATAAATTAATGTGAGTTTGCTTTATTCTTCTCTACTTCATGTCTATTTTATCATCTTTAATTGCAATCTTTACTTATCCTTTACTTCATCTTTGTTTATTCCAATTCATAATTATAGTGTCTTTATCTTTATACATATATTCGCTGTCTGTTTATAGGTTTATAAAAAATTAAAGCAAGATTAGACGTTTTTAATTACTCTGACGTCTATAGGGCCATATTTGGTCTTGCTCATACGAGCTTGATTCAGATGTTGTTTTTCTGAAAGAATTCGTTCTGAAAAGTTTAGGCCTAAGGGAGTCGACACTCGTTCGGGGACATAAACATAACAAGGGGCCAATTTATTTTAATTGTTACCCGAACTTTCAGTGTCGTTATCCGACCCCAAAATTTTGAAAACCCCTTACCTTAAGCATGGATGCCCAAGGGTATAATATAGACATGTGTTGATGATTTGATATTTTGTTTGTCCATCAATGTTCCATTCAACAATGGATCGTCCATCATAATGCACCTTTTCACCTGTATCATTATCCTCGAAATGAAGATCCACTTGAGTTGGCCTAGGATAATAATTTTTTAAAATGGGTGTTCTTGTGACTCTATGTCCTTATTTTATCCTATTCACTTGTGGGTCTAAGGTTGAATCGGCAAATTGCTCTTCCAAATCAACAATTTATGCCTCCGTAATGACTAAGACACTTAACTCAGTTAACTTCATTAAGCTCAATCTTTTTGCCAAAGCATCAACAAAATTATCATCTGTTAGGGGTTTTCCTAGCTTATATATATTTTTTACAAAGTGAAAATTAAACGTACAAACAACTGAGCTAAGAAGCCTTATAAATAGAAAACTAAAAGAAAACTGAAAAACCAGATGTCGCAAAAGATGAAGGGCACTATAATGCAACCTTGCACATTAGGCGGCATCTTCACTTTATGAAGTGGATCTGACTCAGCTTCATGGGGTTGAACATAAAGATTCTGAAAATGCAGCACACCGACAAAAATCTACAGGAATCAAAGACAATTATTCAAAGAATGAATAATTGTTGACATCTAGATATTAGACAGCGTCTTAACTTTTCTTTATCATTCTCTTTTATCAGAGAACCACTTTCACTTTTATCAAAGAAAAGCATTTCATACTTTATTTCTTTGGACGGATAAGAGGATAGATTCCAAAACAGTCGTCTTCGTTGTCATTATTGAAGTCTTCATCCATGTGATTCTGGGATGCAACTTCTGACTCTATATCCTCATCATCTAAGTCATCAAGTTCAAGAATTTTCAAAAACTTTTCCTTCAGATCTTTTTTAGAATAGGAAGGGCTGTATTTGATTAAAGACTTAGGTTTTTCAGTCTTTTTAAATGAATTAGGGGTAGAACAAGGTAATTCAACTATAAGCTACTTATCAAGCAGGATTCTCTGGGCTTTGAAAGATGATGGCTTCAAATGATTGGAATTTATCCCACCAGCGAATAAATATTTTTCTTTCAAGCAATGGAACAAAATCCTAAGCATTTTCATCATCGTCAACAAAACCATAATGCTATTTCAAGATTCAAGGAAGTTCATATATCATCATGAACCATAGAAAATGTTTCCTTTGCTCAGGATAATCAGAGTTTTCTTTTATAAAATTATCTAGAAAAGAATCAATAATTGTCTGAGGCAAGTAATCAACATTAGAACCTCAAACAATTAAGTTCGAAACCAATTTGGGACCTTTTTCAGATATCCGAGACGGAACTAGATAAACCAAGTGTGAGAGTAGCGAATGTTTTGGAAACATAAAACTATGTTTCACGCCTTTTGGTAATCCTAAAAGTTGTAGGCTTTATGACTCATATCAGTACTAGAGTGCAGGCGAATGTAATTGGGGTTATTTCCCCATTCTTTTCAAGGAGATGGCTTTCAGTATCTGAATTTTGGAGAAAGTAATCATGTTGTTGGATTCCCTTCTATATCTATGAACAATATAATCTGATTCAGATTCAGTCAAAATTCTCTCATACTATTATCTTGACTTATAAAAAGGATGAATATGATCATGGTTCACCAACTTGCATAGGAGATAAAGATAAATATGAATCCTCTATGTCTGTTAGAGCAATGGCTTTTCCTTGCCTTTGTTATAAGGAAGAGCAGTTGAAATAGGGTTTTGATTTGCCTGGGAGGAAAAAGAAGAATGCTTCTGAATAGAGGCGGAACTTCTTCTAAAGAGATCTAGGACTTGCTCCTTCTTCTTCATGTTTGCCCTGTTAAAATTCACGCGTTAAAAAGTCAAGCAAAGATTTTAATTCATCCTTAATATATTCAATAACAAAATCAAATAATGACAAGATTCCTTGTTATCTAGCAAATATTTGTTTTGATGCTAAGATTTTAAAATCTTTTGACAAAATATCATTGGCAACCTTATAATCCACCTTAATCAAGAAACGCTTGTTAAGAAGATGACTTTCAAATTTAATGGTTGCATGAACGATCGATAAAAGTTTCTTCTTAACAGTAGAATAGTTTTTCTGAGCTAACTTCCAAACTCTAGAAGTAAAAATGAACTAAGGATTCGCTGCCATCTTGGGTCATTTGCATCAAGACTCCTCCATAACCTTCGTCAGAAGCATTAGTTTCAACAATCTTGAAAGCTTTTGGATTTGCTAAAGCTAGATACAATAGTTCTATGACTTGTTGGTCAATTGCACTTTTGCAGGCATTGAGAAGTTTTGAGAAGTATTTGGTTGGTACAACTCCTTCATTTATATACATTAGGTCTGCTCCAGAATTAATGAGTGTTTATATTGAAAACCTAAAAGTCTTGTTAACAACAAAAGTAATCATAGAAAACCATTTTTGAGAAATTACCTTGTCAATGCTGCTACATATTTCAAGTGTTGAGATGCTATTGTTTGGATCGATTGGTTTCAAGACTAGTTGATACTCTGGAGGCTTATACTTCTTCCTTTCTACAAGGTCATCTATTAGATGTTGAAACTCGCTTTCCGTTTTAGTTTTATTGTCTTGACTCCGAACATAAAGGCCAAACATCATCTAAAAAATCTTTTAGGAAAACCAAGAAATTTCACAAAAAATATTCGAAAAATATTCCACATAGATCCTCAAAACCTTATAGGACATTTCGCAAACGAAAAATCCATCCTAGTAAACAAGAAGGAGTGAAGAAATGATTGGATCAAGAGCCCCTTGTTTGATATAAGTGTAGAAAGTTGGACATATGAGACCTCAATGTCAGATGAAAGAAAAGATTAATGATCTAAATCTCAATGAAGGTTTAAAGAGACAATCGTTCCAGTTAATGCTAAAATCTTTTGATTCTGAAGAAAACGAAAATAAAGTTGCAGTCCTTGAAGATGAACTGTTTACATCAACAACCGAAGCCAGCAGTTCTAACTCAAATGAAGAACAAACTTAAGCAATAAGACTTTTGAAAATAAAAGTCAAAGAACTACTGTGTCTAGCTTTAGCAAATCCAGAAGCTTTCAAGATTGTTGAAACTATGCTTCTGACGAAGACTATAGAGGAGTTATGAAGCAAATGACCCAATACAGCAGATAATCCTTAGTTCGTTTTACTTTTAGAGTCTAGAAGTCAGGTTAGAAAAACTATTATACTGTTTATAAAGAATTTTTATTGATAGTTCATGCAATCACAAAATTTGAAAGTGACCTTAACAACCGTTTCCTGATTAGGGTGGATTGTAAGGCCCCAAAGATATTTTGTTGAAAGATGTTAAAAACTTAGTATCAAAACAAATATTTGTTAGATGGCAAACAATCTTGTCAGCATTTGATTTTGATATTAAATATATTAAGGGTGAATCAAACTCTTTGCCTGACTTTTTAGTGTGTAAATTTTTGCAGGGCAAACATGAAAAAGAAGGAGCAAACCCTAGCACTCTCTAGAAGTTATGCCTCTAAAGGGTTCTTCTTCTTCCTCTCAATCAAATCCAAACATATTTCAATTGCTTTCCTTTATAACAAGGGCAAGGAGAAAGCCATTGCTAACAATTCTTTCACCTAGTCAATGGCAATTCCACTTATGAATATAGAGGATTCAGATTTATCTTTATCTCCAAGGCAAGTTGGTGAAAAATATCATCGTGACCACATTCATCCTTTTTATAAGCCAAGATATTGGTATGAGAGAATTTTGATTAAATTTGAATCAGTTGATATTATTCATAGATACATAAGTGAATTTAACAACATGATTGCTTTCTCCAAAATTCAGATATTGAAAATCATCTACTTGGAAAAATGGAAAAATAGATCTTACCACATTCAACGGCACTCTAACCCTGATATGAGTCCTAAAGGCTACAATTTTTTGGATTACCAAAAGACGTGGGGCATAGTTCTATGTTTCCAAAACATTCGCTACTCTCACACTTGGTATATCCAGTTCCGCCTCAGATCTCTGAAAGAGATCACAAATTAGTTTCGAACTTGGTTTATTATTTGGGTATCTAATGTTGATTACTTGCCTCAAACAATTTTTTATTCTTTTTAAGAAATTTTAGAAAAGTAAACTTTGATTATCCTAAACAAATGAAACTTTTTCTATGGTTCATGATAATATATCAACTTCCTTGGATCTTGAAATGGGGTTGTAATTTTGTCGACGATGATGAAAATGCTTGGGATTTTGTTTCACAGCTTGAAAGAAAAATATTTATTTGCTGGTGGGATAAATTTCATCTTGATCATTTAAAGCCATCATCTTTCAAAGCCTAGAGAATCCTGCATAATAGGCAGCCTATAGCTAAGTTACCTTATTCTACCTTTGATTCATCCAAAAGACTGAAAAACTTAAGTCTTTACTTCAAACCACCCCTTCCTTCCTGTTCTAAAAAAAATCTGAAGGAAAAAGTTTTGAAAATTCTTGAACTCGATGGCTTAGATGATGAGGATATGGAGTCAGAAGCCACGTCATCCCATCATCACATGGGTGAAGACTTCAAAGGTGACAACGAAGGCAACTTTTTTGGAATCTGTTATCCTATTCGTCCAAAGAAATAAAGCATGAAATGTTTTTCTCTGATTCAGTGATTCTCTGATAAAAGAGAAAGTGATAAAGAAAAGTTAAGATGCTGTCTAATATCTAAACCCTCAACAATTATTCTTTTCTTGAATAGTTGTCCTTGGTTCTTGTAGATTTTTGTCAGTGTGTTTCTTTTTCAGAATCTTTATGTTCAACCTCGTGAAGCTGAGTCTCCACTTCATAAAGTGAAGATGCCACCCAATGTGCAAGGCTGCTTTATGGTGCCCTTCTGTTTTTACAACACCGTGTTTCAATTTGCCTTTAGTTTTCAGTTTATAGGGCTTCTTGGCTCAATTGTTTGTACACTTAATTTTCATTGTGTAAAATATTCTCTTTGAGTGCTTCCTTTGTTGAGTGCTATCTTTGTACCAAAACTCTGAAGTGCTTCCCTGTAAGTTTGGGGATCAATAAATAAAGGAATTTTTATTTTAACTCAGATAATCTCTTTCTATACCCAGCTTACTCTCTACACCAATATTATTTTTTACTAAACTAAAAATACCTCTTTAAACCTAAACTTATTACCTAAACTTCACTCACAAACCCAATTCAATATATAAATTTATATTTACACTCATTCAAAAATAAAAAACCACATAAATTCATTAAACTTTTAAACTTTCCGGGCTGAAATATTTACTTATGCAGTAATGTACCTAAGAACGATTTCTCATACACCGAGTGACATTATCAATCAAAATAACCTTTTGGATTATTTGTCTCAATGCAGTAGATCCTCATAACCATATATATGTCGTAAAGTTCAACAATTTTTATTTGAAAATGATGGTTCAACCTATAATAGTCTATTAACAAGATGTTTGGCTCAGTTGAAACCTCTGAAACTGTGTCTCCAATAATTAAGGATCCAAGGGAAGTAGGAACTTCACTTGTAGAATACCAGCTAGAGGTGCATGATGAAATGACTAAGTCAGTGAATGTTGTTCTTGCAAATGCGAAGGATATCTGGCCAATTGTACAATCAGGATTTGCGAATGAAGTACCGAAGACTTTGAGGTAACACATTATTTTCTATCGTTAATCCATTGACAATTTGTTTTCCCTTAAACATGAGAGAATAGACAAAATAAAACACAATTTTCCCTTCAGGCAGCAAAAATATATGCATGCTTTGAGATTATGCATTTATAGCATCTAGTTAGGAGACTGCGCTGGTTTAACGGGATCATCCACCAAAGGAATGTCTAATATATAATTCGAATATGTTGTTATAGGGATCATCAGGCCTGCTTTGCATGTGTAGATGGAAAACCGGGTAATGCGGCTGAGTTGTTTGAGAGGGTTTCACAGAGAATAAAGGTGAATCGTTATAGTGAGGCACATAATGATCTTAAGCCACTACAGAGGCACACCCAAAACTATTAGAAGCATATTATCGGTCATCTGTTATTCGTTAGATCGATATGCAGATACTTTTTAAATAATTACCATTCTAACAAAATAAATTTGGTTTCGTTGAAAACTGTTCCATCATCTGTAATTTCTATTTGAAGTTTTGGAGAAAATTAGAATGTTACAAGTAATTATTGACTCTATCAAATTTACGAAAACAAAACTTGCATAAATTGATTTATAGCTTAGTTTGAGGATTCAAAACTTCAAAATCATCATCCATCGGTCAACAAAAGCTTGTTTTTCTCTATAAGAGCGTCTTAGGGTTTTAGGTCCGAGTGAATGGAGGATAAAGGTTGTATGAGGGTAGAGTTTGATTATGGGTTCAAATAAAATTTCTCATAAATAAATGTGAGTTTGCTTTATCTATATCTACTTTATGCCTATTTTATCTTTTCTAATCGCAGTTTTTAATTATCCTTTACTTCACCTTCCTTTGTTTGTTCCAAGTTTTTTTACCTTCCTCGTCCCTCAGAGTTTAAATGTTGAGTTGGAAATAATTAGGACCAGTACAAAAGAAATAACAATCAATATTCGTAGCCAAATGTTTGCATAAGTTACATCAAAAATCGAATAGAAATATGTACCCTACGCCTGCGAGGAGCTTCCAATGTTTTCCCAAGATTGTCTGAACACTGGTGAAGGAATATACAATCGCCAAGGTATATGATCGACTGCGAGGAGCTTCCAATGCTTAATAGAGGGAGAAGGAGTTGTGTCTTGTTTGGTTTGATTGCTTCGAACCGCTTTGTTCCTCAACATATCAAATTGCGTCCTTTTGATTTTTTTGTCAATACCATAAATCCTTTAGTTCATGCTGACGTCTAGCTTTAACATCTGCAGATTGCCAAACACCTATGAAAATCAATTCCCTAAGTATGGACATGTTTGCTAATGATTTGCCCATAAGCGCTTTAATATATAAGAACGTCGAAATTTAGCCAAAAATTCAAGCGCTTCTTGAAAAAAGTACTTGGAAAAAGAGTTTCCATCGAAAGCAATTGTTAGTTCTTTGCTTCTCAAACATATAAGCACTATTAAGGCTATATTAGGGTGAAGGATTTCCAAGTTTCGATGGATTGAAACCAAATTAGTTAGTAAGAAATTGACTATAAAAAGTTTGATAGAGGAACTATAAAAGACAATCATGAGGACTTTTATCTAACCCGGTCTGTAAAACATTTTGTAGTCTATTCCTTACTAGCTTATCCTCAATCACTTGAGACTTGGAAGTCCGTCATCCAAACACATTCGTTTTGCGAAACCCGTAAAAAATAATTCGATTTTTTAAAACGCTTTGTATCCTTTATATATATACATACAATACAATCCCTTGAAGAGCAAGAAAATGTATATTATATTTATTATAATACTTATGGAACAAGGAATCCTAAAGAAGTATTTTACCAAGCTGAGGCCCAGAGAAGTATTTATCAACTTTTTTTATATGCAACGATATATGGAATTTGATATCGAACGCACCATCCATGTGATTCAAACCTAAAACATGTCAAAAGAAAGCCACTAAATGGCTTCTTTATATAACTTTAGCATATAGAGGCCGCTAATACGATAGAATCTTTCTGATATTGTTTTTGTTACGTATTAGTATTCCTAGATGTCTAATTTTTCTCTTACGCTTGCGTGTCTTTAAAATATAAGTTATATAACATAGAGACAGGAGGTAGATTGCAGTCAAACCTATCAAAAACATCGTCTTCTCGATCATCATCGAATTAGATGAATGCTAGTAATTTTGGCGATTTCCCTGACGATTTGTTAACGGAAATTCTTTGTCAGCTCCCAAGCAGTTGATTCGTTTTTCAATGTGTGTGTCCAAGTGATAAGCTTGGAAGGGGAAGACTGACATCGTTGTCGTTAACAAATGTGCTACTGCTAGCTCCACTGTTTGAAAGACGAGTTTCCACGATTGAAAGAAGATCCAGTTGTGGCAGGGACATATAATGACTTGGTTTTGTGCTGCAAAACCAAATATTTCCCACATGCTTACTACATACGCAATCCACACACCTTGAGCTAGGTTGTGCGATGATTTACTTCATGGGCGAGGTCTCTAGTTCAAGTCCAGGATGGCCCAGCTGCGCCAAGGAAATGAAAAGAAGAAGCATTTGACTCCCTCATGCATGGTCCACTTGGCTCGGGGGGATAGCGTTTCCCCCAACCCCTATCCGAAGCCACAGCCACAGGTTCGGAGTCGCAGAGTGGGATTCGTCTGCGATATGCCCTACTATAACCATGAGGAAGCTGATAAGAAAGGACAACGTGTCGTGCAGCTTAATTCGACTTTCACCGTCACTATTTTGTTACAGTAAATCGAGCATTCCGGCAAAACATGCAACACATTTAGGACAAACTTCAACGTAAACCAAATAAATTTGCTTACATAATTAAAAACACGTCTAAAATTCCTGAATTTTTCCTTGTAACACACAGTGGGGACAAATTTCAATTGCACACGATGCAGTTGTGTAGAATCTAATCCCTGTGAAATGTAAACTGGAAGGGTGTTTCAATTTCAATTGAGGTAAAGGAAAATATCACATGCGGATGGTACGGGCCTTGTACAAGCAGATATAGGCCATATGCCAATCACCTGACACAAGCAAAAACGATTAGAGTGACGGCAATATTAAGGTAACCAGATAGATGCCAAAGCGGGGGGGTGCAAGCAGAAAGAGTGTTGCCCAAGACATCAGTAAGTAGGTTTAGGCACTGCTAATCGACAAGTTCACGGGTGAGCCGCTCGGCTGTTAGAGATCTATATATGCTATAAGATACATAATGGCATCACATGGATTTTTATCAACTTTCTCGTAAGAAGAATTTTCAGCAATCATACCTCCTCCAGAGAGTTTGGTGATGTCTTCCTCCTTCTGTGGGTAGGGATTGTCATCGTCATATTGGATCCATTTCCCTTGACCCAACAAAATAATTCCATGAGTTAAAAGGTTTGAATTTATCACATGCAGACAAACTAGCAGTTATTCCAGAAAACTTACCACTTTCTTGCTTGACCCAGGCAACATAATGGCCAGAGTCTGCACTACGACCCTTGTGTGTCAGCACAGCAACCAAATCATAAATTCCAGTCATAGCACCTGCAGCTAATGGACGGCGAAATAAGTGCTAACTAAGGACTCAAATAACCAGAGTGAAAGAAAAAAAGAAGAAAAAAATAACAAGGTTGAACTTATGAAGGTTGATTGATTTTTACCTTCATCTGATGTAGGATTAGATGATTCTCCACTTCTGTTTGAGGATCCCTGCACGCAGAGAAGAGGGTGATGCTTTATACGTAATCAAATAGGCAGTTCATGAGGTTTCTGAGAAAAAGTGTATAGCTAGGTTGTATAATCACCTCCACATCAGACATCTCGATATCCTTGTCTTTTGAATCAGAGCTCTTTTCACTGGGTTTCAAACCAAGTTTTTTACCTTCCTCATCCCTCAGTCTCTGAAAGTTGAGGTTGGAAATAATTAGGACCAGTACAACAGAATAACAGTCAATGTTTTTTACCAAATGTTAACATAAGTTCATCAAAATCAAAGAGAAGTATATACCTGACGAGGAGCTTCCAATGTTTTGCGAAGATCATCTGAACACAGATCAAAAATATCCAATTGCAAAGGGTAATCGACTTTCTAAGACAAGAGAAAACAGTTTATTAGGCAGTGTTGCTAATAACAGTTTCATAATAAGATAGCACTGCAGTAAACTTGCAAAAACAAAAACTGTAAAGCATACTCAACACATATGCAGAAACTCTTTAAGGAAATAACTTCTTTTTCCACCTAAAATGATATGGAAGGAGACAAACGACAAATTTGTACATCGGAAGAAAAAAAAAAAGGCATTACCCGCAAAATCTTGGCCTTCTGATTTGATTCCCTCTTCCAGAAAAAACGTACAAACTGAATGGTCAGGTACCTAGACGGAAAAAAAAAACTAACTGTAAGATTCCCCTTTTGTAATATTTTTTTGAGTTAAAAGTCAAAGGGCAGACTACACACAATTAGCCACCCATCCAGAACTTGGGGCCTGTTTGATAACCATATCGATTTTAGCTCATATTTTTTATTTTTTGTGCTAGAAATAGAAATAAAGCATAGGGAAGAATGAGGAATGGAAAGGGATGAATGGAGGTGGTGGGAAGGAGAGAGAAATGAAGATTGTATGAAAACAAAAACATGAAAGTGAAAACAACTTGGAATTATTTCCAGTTTTTGGTTGTTTAGTTTTCATTTTGTGTGTGTATGGACTCCTATGGAGCATTTCATATATATTCCTTTTTGCATTTTTTCCACCATACTTCCTTTACCGTTCTTTATTCCACCTTTCTCCTACATTCTTTTCCTCTCTCCATAGCACAAAAAATGAAAACTAAAACCGAAATGATTATCAATAAGAACCTTAAATAAGCGCACAAGATACTAAACGGACTACATAATAGTGCAAATCATTACATGTTGGTGACTAACAGGTTAGAATCAAGAATAATGCATAAATATACATATAGTCATTTTTGTACCTTGGAAGGCCATTGATAAGAGACTCCTTGACATAGATGGCGCTACGCCCCAAGGAAGGAGAATTTTTTTCCAGTTCTGATTTTAAACCCTGCATGAAGCAGTGTAATATATGAGGACCCTGTAATTACTATCGAGTATCTTGATAATATCATCACACGTTCTAGCACGCGCACACAAAATGAAATGAAGAAGATTATTCTTACATGTTTTAACCCTTCATGCAAATGGTTCACCTCATGTGATATGTGGCACTTCAGAGAATAAACTGACTCTGCTTCTGAGCTCTCTTCCCCACTTTCTACGCAGTGCACCCTAGCAGTCCACCACATCAATAAATATAACAAAAGGTAGAAAAATTTCAGCTTCATTAAACTTATAACTCATAAATGAAATATGAACTTCAACAAGCCAGTAATATATCAAGCCAGCAAGAAGAAACTGAACAAATTATGCAAACGTTAACTGTTAAACAAAATTTAAGCCAGTCATCCAGAAAACTGAAGTATGTATTATTAATTTCATAATTACAATGAAACATGTTAGGTAATCTCAGACTGCAACTGAGTGTTAGTCAATATCTAATTAGAATACAGTAAATTGATAAGTTGCAGATGTCTAACCTGCTAACAAGTTCAATTCCGAAAAGTGCTTTAACAGAGTCTGGACTTTCACTGCAAGAGAACATTATTCAGTATAATTTCCAATATATGTATGGCAGAACAAAGACTGGCAACCAAAACAAAGAGAACAAAAATTGCTACTGGACCAAAAAGAACTTAGGAGTTCAAAGAAAACAAAGACAAAAATTGCTTACTCATTAGTTTAAGCCTAAGGTCATTAAACCACTCTCAGTTCCTAACTTCCTACACATATCTAAAACCAGAAAAATAAAATAAAAAACACACCTAGAACTGGACGATCTTAGAGATTGAGAAAGGGTGTATAAAAGCTGTGACCAACATTCTTCAGCATCCTGTTATGCATTAAGAACAAAAAAATCAATAAACTACAAAAGTAGCTAGACCGAAAAAACGCAGCCTTACAACAGGATAAAAACCCAAATTGAAAACCTGTTGCATGAAGGTACCATTATGCTGCTGACCAAATTGAGGATATTTTTTGCGCAATACCTGCAGATATAACAAAAAACCAACTTGTTATTCGTTCGGCCTGTACTATTAAGAAACTACCAATACACTAATGATTATTAGGCTCCATGACATAGTTTCTATGCAAAAGTAAAATGCAAGAATTAAGAATATACAGTACAAGTTTCTCAAGCTTCATGGACAGATGAAAAGTGGTTCAAGAATTTAATTAAAACAGTGAATAAAGATAACAAACCATCCAAAATTGCATGGGTGCCACAGCCTTGACACTTTTATCCAGTTCACTAAATAAACCACGAGTTGCAATAGTCAACATATGAGAGGTCTGATCCACATCATTGCTTCTTTCAGAATGTGAATACCTGAAGAAATAATACATTGTCATCACTAGTCTGATAGGAAAAACAATTGTAAGAAATTGAAATGCATTCTTTAACTGAAGAAGCTAACTTACTTTATCAAAGCTGATTTCAACTCTGGAACAGAATGCAGACATTGTATGGTGGAGTTCATATAGCAGGTGTTTCCCAAGTTAAATAGACCAGCACCATAACCCTGGAAATAAAAGTAACATAGGTCAAAATAATTTATACACATGGCAAAAAGAAAAGGAAAAAATATTGAAACCCAAAATAAAATCATGAAATTCAGAAACACATAAAAAGTCTAACAAGTTAAAATTACTGAAATAAAAAGAGAAAAAGACACAAAAGTTCATTTTACGACTGAACCTTCAAACATATAAAAGTGGCATAATTGAGAATGCTCTGAAGCCATTATTTCTGATAATGATTCACATGCAAATGAGAATAAAATAATGTGTTGGCACTACTAGCCAACAAGGAAACTTACCAGAAGAGTCCAACACAAAATCCTAATTAATGTCAAAATCACAAAAAAGTAAGAAAAAAATCAAAATGTTACAGAGTTACTAGCATATCATAATAACAGCACAAGGTCAAATTAAAAAGATAACAGAAATTTGCAAAACTCTAAATGAAAGAGATGGGAGAAGTTTGCAGAAAAATATCACACATGTCATAATAACAGCACAAGGTCCACTAAGAAGAAAAGACAGCTTTTTAAATCTGCAAAACACAACTACATGGTACTTACCAAGTGAAGAGCTTGTTCTTCTTCTGGGAGATCTTCTGCAAATACAATAGCCTTCTCTGGAGCCTTGACAACCTCATCTGCTGTCCCCATCATCATCAATTTTTGACCCTACAAAATGTATATATTATCGATCATTTCTTTTTCTTGTAGGAAACATTAAAGATTTGTGATTAAAGCAACAATAAATAAGAAGAAGATACATATAATACTAATTGTGATTCGCTTAACAAAAACCCACGTCTTTTACTCCTAGAGTCGACCAGTCTGCATCATCCTACATTTAAAAAACATACAAACACAAAAAAGGTTAGGCATATAATATCCAAATTCATCTTTATACAGGAAGTTCTAACTGGTGTGTGAAAAAGGATTTACTTGACAATTCCAGCATCAAGAACAAGACATATATGTATATATGGACAAAATCACTACGCCTGAGCGATCTATTTACCTTCAATAAACCACCTTTAACCATTATCTTCTGTCTTTCAGGAGGTACCCCCGTTAAGTCGTATAGTTGGCATTTAAATACATAAGGTGGCTGAGTAGTATCAATTTCCACAGCTTTCAACAGCTCCTTTTGCCATTTTACACTCACTGCAAATGAGTAACAAATCACAATTGTCAATAACAGAATCTACAAACCCAAGTAACAAGTTACAAATCTGCAGGACAACATATCTTATAAGAATCCATCTATACCATTCTCAGATTAAGCTAATAGCATCTGGAAAGAATAAAAAAAAATTCAGTACCGAACTAAGACTAGTTCATTCGAATCTAACAAGAGTCTGGAGTCTAGTAGCGTGGGCTTGTAATGAAATGGGGCATTAAAGCAGTTGCGTTCTTGATGGAACTTACATCGGATGGGTAAAGGTGTTGCGATCTGTTCACTGTGAAGTCGTATAAGCATGCCCTATGCCACTCAGGTTAGTACAGCACCACACCCTTAATGTTTGGTTGGTAACCAAAACACACGCGGAATGTTTAATTAAAAAAAAAAAAGTCTGGAGTCTTGTAAAACTTGTTTTCAGCAACACCTTAGATTCTTCACTAGTATGCTATGCAACATTGTTGCATAAGATGAATACAGCAAAGAGAAACCAAATTAACTGAGAAATTTATATGTGCAACTGAACCGGTCCACTTGATATTAAAAAAAAAGCCCACTTGAGAAATCCCAAATTCGGATAAGTTAAAACTAGTTAATCCTCTAATGGGATTCTTCGATTGTATGTTATGAACATTGTTGCATAAGATGAAATAGCAAACACACCTAATTGACAGAGAAATTTATATGCGTAACTGAACCACTCCACTTAAACACGAAAACCCACATCAGAAAACCCAAAACTACAAAGACCCAGATCCTAATTTCCAAATACAACCTACAAATCGAGCTCAAATTACTCAAAAAAAAGACGGACGAACAAACTGCTTAGGCGCATCAAACACCACAAATCTCCGGTAACCTAGATCACAGAACTGAATGAAAACCCCTAAGTTCGCCCCCAAAGTGAAACATTACACGCCAGAAATGCTCGAAATTAAAAACAATCATAAATACCAATTTGAAATACAGATAAAATCAATAAAATATAAAATTAAGCTCGAGCAGCGCTCTTACCGTTAAGCATGGCGGAAAAGGTTTGGAGCTTCGAAGATCGGTGAGCAACGGAGGTTCGGGTTTTTGCAGAGTTGATTAGCTTGTAGAACAGGCAAAGAGAAATGTGCTTCAATGTTTCAGGCTTTCTGGCTTTTGTCTTATAGAGGGCCAGTCCGACCCGACTTTTCGACTCCGTATAGGTAAAAAAATACCTAACAGCATCTCCAATGTGAAGACGAACTTGAGTGGAAATGTCACTACCTATCTAACATAGAAAATTCTTTCAACCGAAATGCTATTTGCTGACTGAATTGAAATTTTTATGAATATGAATTATTTGACGTCAACGTCCATTCATTTTTTATTGGTTTAATGATGGATTCCCTATTTCACTAGCATTTCAGCTAATAAAAATTTTGTTTCAATGACAATTTGGTTGGAGAAACACAAAATTTAACATAGGATTTCAGATTGCCACATTAACTATCAATTGGAATTTGACTACTTAATTTGACATTTCCATTGAAAGTGATCTAATGAGATTTTTTTTTTTTTTTTTTTAGGTTTCAAAAAGTTTAGGTGAGAGGAGGCTGGAACCTATTAGGCTAAAAGAGTAATTGATATTTTTGAACAAACTATATTATCTACACTAAGAGGTGAGAAAGTGGACTAAGTCTCACAACGGATTAGTAATAATGTGATTCAAATTCACAATTAATAAAAATCAAACCTAAAACTTTTCACTTATAAATAAATCAGTAATGGATTTGTCTTTATTAACAATAACATGGCCTATGGATAGTTTGGTTTGGTTTGATTTTGACCATACCACTATTGAAACCAAACCAAACAAGTCATTATTAATCAGTTTGGTTTGGTTGGTTTAAACCTATTCCAACACATCAATTAAAATGTCCAGTATTTTATATTTTTAATTTTCTGAAATTCAAACATCTCAAGCATTCCAATTCAATCAAAATATTAAGTTTTTGAAACATAAAATTTACATCAAATCAACAAGACTAAGTTTTAGCTAAATTAAATTTCACGTTAGCAAACAATTTTGTTAGTTGCAATCTCATATAAGCATAAAATGCAGACAAATCTCTAATTGTTACAGGTCATTACAACTTGTAATATGTGCATGACAACACATCAAAATAACCTACGTACATTGACATTTGTATAATAAATAAAACAAATAATTACAAGAGATATGATAGGTTCGGTTTAGTTTTGATCAGTTTTAAAAGTATAAAAATCGAACCAAACTAAAAATAAATCGGTTCGGTGCGGATTTAAATTGTTTGACTTTTCTATTAGTCAAAATCAAACCAAACCGACCAAAATGATTCTAATTTGTTAGTTTAGTTGCTTCGGTGCCCACCCATAATTTATTTGTTCAAAAAAGCACTTACGTATTGTGTGTTTTGAGCTTAGATGTGCTCATTGTTGGAATTTTTTTTTATTTATTTATTACTTACATGTTAAGGCTCACGTGGTTTGATGGTGTCGACGCTAATTTTAGTGATGGAAATGGCGGACACTGGATAACGCGGTTCAATATGGGGTCGGAATCATAGTTGGTATCGAAAATTTTGATGCAATTTTGGTCGGAAAGTTTCCTGAAATTGACGATAGTTTCTTGTGATTAATAATTCTAATTTCACTTAAGATAAACACCACATCTTAAGGTTTGCATGGTTTTTTAAAGGGTTTTCACAAAACATAATGAGCCTCTCATGTTCATATTTGATCCAAACATCCGAACGAATTGTATATTAGATATACATTCTATGTTGGAGGTTCCAAGTATAATATATATTAGGAAAAACATAGGACTGCTAGATGATGGCGGAACCTAGTGCTTTTATAAATTGGTATTTAAAAACTCTTTTCTTTTATTAATTTTGGGCGAATTTACTATTTTTTTAATTAAAATTCGTTTTTAATATTACCTGTCACAGCCAGTCCCGAATTATTTTTATCGATGGTGTGAAAAGTCTAAAATGCCGTTGAGCGTTGGGTTGTGTTTGTGAATTAAGCTAAGGTTTTGGACCAATTAAGTTCATTTCCTAATTGATTAGACCCAATTAGATTTTTTTTAAGTTATTTGTCTTTGGTTGGGGACCAATCTGGACCACACACACATACCCTCACCCTATCCCGTTGACTCTCTCTCCTCCCTCTCGCATTTTCTACCATTCCCGTACAATTGTACAGACAAACCTTGAACCTTCACTTCCATCCTTAGATCGAACCTATGGAGACCATTTTTAAGTTCCTTGAGAGGCCAGGAACCCATTGATACTATTATTTGGACGTGAAGCCTTTATTTTCCTGAAAAACCATAATCTTTGATTTGAGCACTGTTGATCCACAAAACCGGAAGTCTTTGAACAACGTAAATCCGACCGTGAATCTGCAAGAAATGTAAATAACACAAGATGTATCGTGGTTCACCCCAAGGTTTGGACTACGTCCACAATGATATTGTATTTATCTGAGAGGTGAGGGAGATAACCTCTGTAAGAGCAACTCCAGTGTAGGAGCCCTCCCCCCAGGCTATTCACTATTTAATCCACCCAGTGAACAGTAACTGCCCTTAATGAACAGTAATTACCGTGGCAATTGCCTTTTGCATCTCCACCCCTGCACTGAATAGCCCTGGCAATTGATAATAAAATATTATTATTATTTTATTTATAATTAATATTATATTATTTACTTTGTATAAATTAATATTATATTATTAATTATATTAATATTATATATTCCTCCTTCCTTTGCTCTACAGATTTCCTTCTTCTTCTCTGCGATGACTCTCGGTTCCACAACAAAAGAAATGCACCAACACCCAAGCTTCACAGATCCAGGGCCAATAGTCCAAAACTCATCCATCTGCAGGTAAAAACTCAGTCTCCTCCAAAAGCTAGCTCTGATTATAATATATGAACTCCATTTTTCACCGATGGTCATAAACAAAAGTTGAAGAAAAATAAAGTAAAACCCATCTATGTTCCCACTGATGCACAGGATCGGACTCCGATGTCGTGGATGACTCCCACTGCTTCTTCCAAATCTTCATCTTCTTCCAAATCTTCATCTTCATCTTCTTCTTTGTCTTCTGCAACTTCCCAGAAATACAGAGGATCCATACCGTCCACCTAAAAAAAGCAGGTGACGTCGCCCTGACGTCATACCCACTCGGGCTCTCGGGCTGGCACGAGTTGCCAGGCCTCTCCCTCGAGCTGGGCCTGTCCCTCTGGCTGCCACACGCTGGACCTCTCCCGTCGGGCTCTATGGCACTGTTCAACCCACTGTCCCCCGAGTTATAGCTCCCGCTGGAGCTGCTCTAATGTGAGAGGGGATGTAAGGAGGCTTCTGAGGGTGAGAGGGCCTAGGAATTGGCCTCTCTTAATTGTGAAGGTGATGAATCCTTTTATAGAATAAGGGCTCCTCACTTATTACATATTTGCTCATTCCTTTATTACATAATTACATTTAAGTCCCCCAAGTATTTGTACGAGATCTAAATACGGAGGCCCTAAGTATGGTATAAACAGTAGTCCCCCAAGTCTTCAGTCAAGAGAGTCTTTTGGCTGGAGACTTGAAATTCAGTCCATGTGTGGACCGAAGTAACTAGATGTTATCTTGAACTGATGATCGATATGAGGCGGTGCTCAATCTGAAATGATGCTTAACAAGAAGTAGCACATGTTGTGAGGCTGCTCGGCTCGTGGCTTATGTTGCCTTGGTTGGCTCGGCTTGTGGTGTTGAAGGTGAAGGAGTCTCTTTTATAGAATAAGGGCTCGCTCTTCAATACATGAATGATGGGCTAAAGTTGATGCTCTCTAATGATGGTGAGGGAGTCCCTTTTATAGAATAAGGGCTCGCTCTTCAATACATAAATGATGGGCTAGAGTTTATGCTCGCAGCGATGCGTTTGCTCAGTAGGCGGTGATGCTCTCTAATGAAAGTGAGGGAGTCCCTTTTATAAAATAAGGGATCGCTCCTGAATACATAAATAATGGGCTAGAGTCCCCCAAGTATTTTTCATGAGACCCAGTTGAGGCCCAATATATGGTACATAATGTAGTCCTCTAAGTCTTCGGTCAATAGAGTCTGTTGGCTAGAGTCTTCAAATTAAATCCATGTATGGGCCGAAATGGCGGTTGTTCGAATGCGGTATTTGTATACCCTGCATTGAAGCTTTGTAGGTGAAGCTTTGCAAGTGAAGCTTTGAAGCTAGAGCTTTGTAAATGAAGCTTTTGAAGTTAGAGCTCTGTAAATGAAGTTTTTGAAGTTAGAGCTCTGTAAAGCTTTTGAAGCTAGAGCTCTGTAAATGAAGCTTTCGAAACTAGAGCTCTGTAAATGAAGCTTTTGAAGCTAGAGCTTTGTAAATGAAGCTTTTGAAGTTAGAGCTCTGTAAATGAAGTTTTTGAAGCTAGAGCTCTGTAAATGAAGCTTTCGAAGTTAGAGCTTTGTAAATGAAACTTTTGAAGCTGGAGCTTTGTAAATGAAGCATTTGAAGCTAGAGCTCTATAAATGAAGCGTTTGAAGCTGATTGACATGAGTGATGCTTATGAATATTTATGTTGATTGACATGAGTGATGCTCATGGATGTTGTCATGAGTGATGCATCTGAATGTTGACATGAGTGATGCTCATGAATGTTTATGTATGATTGATATGAGTGATGCTCATGAATGTTTATGTATGATTGACATGAGTAGTGCTCATGTATAATTTTTGAAGTACTGGGCGTACTTTTGATCACTTGGTTGGTGATAATAGCGGCAGGCTGCCGAATAATTTGGAGTACTGGCGTACTTTTGATCACCTGGTTTGCGATAATAGCGGCGGGGTGCCGAATAATTTTTTATAGTACTAGGCGTACTTTTGGTCACTTGGTTGGTGATAATAGCGGCGGGGTGCCGAATAATTTTTTTATGGTACTGGACGTACTTTGGTCACCTGGTTGATGATAATAGCGGCAGGGTGCCAAATAATTTTTTGTGGTACTAGACGTACTTTGGTTCACCTGGTTAGTACTATTTTGGGTTTATGGGCCTTCGCCCTCCACACAACATTCCAGCCCATTTATTTTGGGCTTTGCCTTTTTTTTTTAAACCCTCTGATGGGGTTTATACGGATATCTCCGAAAGATAAGAAAAATAATTTACATCATTCAGAAACAAGAAAAGTAAATCACATCATTCTGGTAGGGTGTTTATTCCTCACTTTTGCTTTCTCTTTTTGCTTTTTCTTTTTTGCTTTTGTTTTTGCTTTTGTTTTCTCTTTTCTTTTATGCTTTTGTTTCTTTTCCTCAGGCTTTACTAGTGGTCTCCCCGCTCCTTGCTTTTGCTTTCTGTATTCATTTTCTGACAGCACTTGCTTTTCTTGCTTTTGAGATCCACCTTGACCAGAGCATCAAATGCATTGAAATGAGTCATGGTCCCGCCCTTCACATGGTTCAGGGACAATGATTACTTCACATGGTCCCGCTTTTCACATGCTTTTCTTGCTTTTCTTCCCGTTTCTGTGGTTGAATGATTTTTCTCAGCCAAACATATAGGGTGAGAATGTTGAACTGTCAATCACTCCGATCTTGGATGAGACCTTTGAACCACCAACAATGGCAGCAAATGGCCTTTTGGGGCTTGATACTGCCCCAACGAGATAGTCGAGTTCCTTCTGCAAAAGGAAACTGGCTACAGATGGCCTCAAGAATTTTGTGACTCCCTTAGTTGAGGCATGAGCTCTATGTGCAGTCCCAAATGCATCGTTAACATAAAGATCTGCTAAAACGGCAAGCTTCTTTGCATGCTCATGATCATTCTTCTCTTCTTCCTTGTAAAACCTCACATTTTCAAGAAGAAGAACACCACCTTCAAGAAGTGAAGCCACCAGCTTCTCTACTTCTGGACTAATAGAATCCTCAGTGTCGCATTCGTCGTCCTCGTCGTTATCGTCGATAAGCTGTTTCTCCAACTCTTGCAGCTTTTTGCTAAACATCTTCTCGGAGTCCACACCTCGGGTCTGAACCGGGTTGTTCTAAACCGGATTGTTGGGAACCAGATTGTTAACATATGACATCGCCGGTGGTGCTGGCTGGTTAATGGGCTGAGGTCGGAGCTGCTGAGGCATAGGCAACCCGAGTATTTGTACAAGATCTAAATACGGATACCCTAAGTATGGTATAAACAAGCACTGTTTATGCAATCGTAAATGTGAAGTTTTAGGAAATTTTAAGCTGCCAGAAAGCTTTAGGATGTCTTCGCGAAGCTCGAAGAAGAAAAATGAAGTGTTTTGGACGTCAGGAAGTTGAGTTTGGCAAGTTTCAAGTTTGGTCGGAATATCGAGGCTTCTTAAGCGAAATCCTGTGGATTTCAGGGCTTAAAATTGGTAAGGTTTTGTTTTACTCGTTGTAAGCTTCATTTTGGTACAAATAATTTTGGTTGAGAAATGAAGAAGATATTGAAGTTCTAAGATTTTCCAGTTTCCAGCGATCGCAGTGGCACCGACAAACCAAGGAAGAAAGAGGAGAATATTCCGTCAAAGTTGACGGAATATTCTAACGCTGTCAGGTATAATTAACAGTATATTCTAGTTGTTAACGGAATATTCCCTAACAACGTTAACTATTCTGTCCCATGTGCCAGGCACGTGCCTGCGCGTGGGGTCACGAAATTTTTTTCTAAAAATATGGGGATGTTCATGAGATTGAGTAGGTCATGGTGGTATATTCAAATACCCCATTTGAGCAATGTATGAGAAGTTATTTCCTAGTTTTGTGTATGTGCTTTAAATAACGTTTATTCAGTTATTTTTTTCATATAGGTGAGACCTATCCTGAGGACAAGCGCCATCAATCGAGGCTCGAGGGCTACGACCCTTCGACATATCAGTGAGTGGGCTTTTGGTTTTCAATATATACTTATATACTTGGTATTTTTTCCAGAAAATGTGTTTAAATGAAATTACGTTTTGAAATGCCATGCAAAGTATCTGTTTATTTTATTATGCATTAGTAGTTGCATATACTTATGATTGGTGTTGCGGATGCACAGGTAAGTACCAGGTAAGTTCATAAATTAAAGATATGAGATTGCTTCAGTTATGCAAGATATGATGTGATGTATTGAGAGCTTATAAACCTGCACCCTGGTGTTAGTTCTCCCGCCCAGAGTTAGGGCACAATCCTTCACATGATGTTCACCTCCCGCACCATATGCTCACCTTGGATCCAAGTTAGGTGCACATGCTTGTCGTACAAACCACTTTAGGTGGTTCCGACTCGTAGGTGACCCGCGATTATTCGCACAATCTTCACGTGATCGTAGCACTAGAGAATATTTATTTTATACCTAGTCTTGTCGTACAGACCACTTTAGGTGGTTCCAACTCGTGTGCATGATTTGATTTGATATGATTGAGATTGGTTATGAGCTATATACTCAGCCGTACAGGTTAAGTTAGGTAGATCCGGCTGTTATGATATCTGGCATTGATATATCTTAACTGGGTTACTTATGACATTTCATTGAGATACTTTGGCACGATATATTTCTATGGATTTCATCCTGAGCATGAATTCTGATATAACATATATTATATTTTTCTAGGAAAATTATACAGGTTCTACGGCGAGGGGTTATAACTTTTGAGAAATGAAATGACTTTGAAAAGCTTTGTTTTTGCCCATTCACACTTTCTGTTTTGCGCCCTTCCAGGTTTTAGGTAGAAGTGCTTTGCTGGATCACGAGGATTTCGACGGAGGTTCTGACAGAACATCACAATGTAGGATCACCCTTGGGTGTTGTATAATTAGTACTTGTCCTGCTTGACTGCACTTAGGCTATTTATGCTCTGATTGTGTATTTCACACTTAATCTTGCACTTACACCTTATCTTATCTAGTACTCTAGTTGATTTGTTTTTTGTTTATTCGTAATTCCTTATATCTTTATTGCTTTCGCACTGTGCACATGGTTACGTCACCCTCACGTGACGGCCAACATACCCTGATTTAGGTTAGGGTGTGTCATTACCCAATTTCCAAATCATACTACTAAATTTTTAGTTTTAAGTAGTTAATTAGGATTGTTTTTACATAAATTATTTAAATAATCCTTGTGGAGAATGACCTTGCATTAGCATTTATACTACAACATTCTTGTACTCTTGCAAGTATTTTGTGTGATTTTAACCTTCTTTTCGTAGGTACTAAAAATCATAAATGACGACGTAGGGATCATAAACACGTCTGATTAACTAGGAGAGCAACATAATTCTAATTTAAGGGTGGTGCTATCTGTATACTATCCTTTTTTTTTTGAACAAACACTAGTATCTACACTAAGGGAATGGGGTGGACATAGCTTCACAATGAGTTAGCAATAATATGGTTCAAATTCGCCTTTTGATGAGAGTCCGAGAGTCGAACCTAACATATTTCACTTGCAAGTGAATAGGAATACCACTAGACCGTAGTATTAAGTTGCATCTATATACAATCTTTTAGCTTCCACATATACCATCAATTTTGAGTATCAAAATTTTTAAATATTTTGTCATCAAATTGAATGAATTGAAAAATTATAAAAATTAAAAATAAATTAAAGGGAGTTGTCTTTATGTGAAAAAAAGCACTACCCTTAATTTTTTAGAAAAATTATTGAAAAGAGCTTGGAAACTGAGCTCACTAATCAATGAATCTGGACCGTTGAAATTTGATCCAATGGCTGCAATTATTATAACTTTTAGAGGGGCTCCTGTTTGTAGCCGTTGGATCAAATTTCAACGATCCAAATTCATTGATTAGTGGGCTCAGTTTATTGGGATTTGGTTTCGGGCAAAGGAACTAGATCCCCTCCGGATCAAAGAAAAATTGAGCCTACTAATCAATGAATCCAGACCGTTGAAATTTGATCCAATGGCTACAATTATTATAACTTTTAGAGGGGCCCCTGTTTGTAGCTGTTGGATCAAATTTCAACGTCCCAAATTCATTGATTAATGGGCTTAGTTTATTGGGATCCAGTTCCTTGGGCAAAATAGAAGTCTGCCATCGAACGTGTGGAATACATTTGTGTTTCCAAGTCGACAACTTGAAGGTAATTTCATAAAAATAATAAACAACTTGGAAGTAACTCCAAAGCTATTGAGGACTTGTTTTTGAAATTGAACCAAAATAACCTACATTATTTTTGAAATTGAACAAAAATAATTCACATTATTTTTGAAACTATAGCAAAATGATACACTATTTCTAAAACTGAACAAAAATAGCCCGCACTATTTCTTAAATTACAGCAACATAAAGCACACTATTTTTGAAAATGAATCAAAATAACCCACACCTATTTTTGGAAGTGAACCAAATAAACATTATTTCTGAAACTACAGCAAAATAACCCACATTATTTCTGAAACTGAACCAAAATAACCACACTATTTCTGGAACTACAATAAAATAACACACATAATTTTTTAAATTGAACCAAAATAATCCACACTATTTCTGGAACTACAGCAAAATAAACCATATTATTTCTAGAACTATAGCAAAATAACCACACTATTTCATAAACTGAACCAAAATAATCCACACTATTTGTGGAAGTGAACAAAATAAACACTATTTCTAAAAATACAACAAAATAAGAACGATGTTGAATGGCAAACACCCAAAACAAATCCAAACAAAAAATCCTTTTCTTTCCCAAAACTCGAAAAAAAAAGAAAATTAATTACCAAATAACTGTTAATGTGCCAAATGTAGAGAGAAAGAGAGATTAATTGGGAAAATTCTATTTCCAGAAAATTGTTGCAAAAATATATATAATTTGAGAATTTAATTAATTAAAAAAGTTGGGAGGAGTTGGAGAGAATTAGAAGCTTCCAGGTGTTGCCACACAAAAAGAAATGGCCTAATTGGATAAGCGGTCTCGTGGTGATAAGGTAATCGGAAAGTAGCCCCCGTGGTAAAAAAATTAAGATTTAAACCCTCGTGGTGTAGTCTGTTAGCAAATTTAGTCCAAAATTAATTTTTCCATTAAATGTCTGTTATATGCAAGGGTAAAAATGTACATTTATACCCTACTGCATTGGCACCCATGTCTTTGAGCTTCTTCATGGTCAGATTCACCAACTGGAACTTACTCAGACATTTCCTCTGGAAAATCCTAACAAACTACCCCTATTCCTAGTGATGCTAACCACCTGCTTAACCCGCCAGCTTTATGAAGCTTCCTCTCAAGATTCATAGCTCTCAGCTTTTGATTCCGTAGCATTCCCTGATTAAGGAAAATACTCGGGCCATATCGTAATTTTCTTGGCTGAATGATGGCTTTTGAGGTTTTAAATACTCCCGGTGTTCTATGAGACTATGAAGAAGAAGACACACATCAATGTACATTTTTACCCTTGCATATAACAGACTTTTAATGAAAAAATTACTTTTGGACTAAATTTGCTAACGGACTACACCACTACCACTGGGACTACTTTTTGATTACCTTATCACCACGGAACCGTTTATCCGATTAGGCCAAAAGAAATAAACAGAAAAGAGACCCTTGTGCAATAAAAACCCAGATCAAATTCCAAAACCTCCTCCCACCACTCCACCTCCATCTCCGTGCGTAAAATTACAAGTTCCATGCTACTTTCTGTCCTACCTAGTGTCAGTTTATTGTAATTCCCCCACCTCTTCCTAGAGCTAATTGAAATGCTTATGGCTGCGAACAAACCCAATGGTACCTTTTACCCAATTGAAAACCGATAAAAAAAAAAGGTGAGTCGCTAGTTAGTTAAGGATAATTATGGAAAAAGAAACATTTTATTGCAGGTTGGGCTTTAATTCGGTCCGTATTTTTAATGTTTGTAGGGCCGGTATATAAATAATTGTGTTTTTAGACCATCTCCAACCCTGGGCTAAAAACCAAATTACCCCCCAAATTACCTCCCAAACACTCTCCAACCCATGCTAAAATTTTAGGCTAAATGCCAAATGCTATTTCTGGGCCAAATACCCCCCAGCTTTCCCCCGGGCTAAATGCGAAATGTTTATCGGAATTTAAATTTTTTTAGATTAAAATGTTCATAAAATTAATTTACAATAATCTACATATTTATTTAAAAAAAATTGATTTAAGAAAAAAATTTAGGCTAATTTCATTCTTTAATAATTCCGGGCTAAAATTTTAGGGTAGAAGGGTTGGAGCAGAAAAGATGTTTCTGGGCTAAAAGCTAAATTTTCAGGGCTAAAAAATTTGTCTTTTAGCCCAAAGGTTGGAGATGGTCTTAGACCATATCCAACCCTGGGCTAAAAGCAAAATTACCCCCCAAATTACCCCCCCCAAACACTCTCCAACCCATGCTAAAATTTTAGGCTAAATGCCAAATGCTATTTCTGGGCCAAATACCCCCCAGCTTTCCCCCCGGGCTAAATGCGAAATGTTTATCGGAATTAAAATTTTTTTAGATTAAAATGTTCATAAAATTAATTTACAATAATCTACATATTTATTTAAAAAAAAATTGATTTAAGAAAAAAATTTAGGCTAATTTCATTTTTTAATAATTCCGGGCTAAAATTTTAGGGTAGAAGGGTTGGAGCAGAAAAGATGTTTCTGGGCTAAAAACTAAATTTTCCGGGCTAAAAAATTTGGTTTTTAGCCCAAGGGTTGGAGATGGTCTTATGGTTGAATCTCAAATCCTTTTAATTAAATAAAAATTTAAGATGATTTTTTATTAAAAAAAAGTTGCCCCAACCCTTTTTCATTAAAACTCCCGAGTTTTTTAAATTCCACTTGGTTCGCTCTGTTTGTGACTCGAAAAATTCACAACAAGAATCCCAATTCCACGCCAATTCCAAATTCCAAATCCAATTCCACGTCCCGTCTTCCCTAAACTTCTCACCAATGTACTCATCCAAGTCCGGCCGAGTTGGCGGCGGCGGCGGCTCAGGCCGCGGACCCGGAGCCGGCAAGCTTGGCCGACCATCCTTCCCTCCACCCCACCGCTCCTCCGCCCACACCACCAGCCGCCTCTCCCTCGGCGGCGGCTCCAATCCCAGAGGCCGCAACTCAGGCCCCCCCACGGCATCTGCCGCCGCCCCGCCGGCCGTGGAAGAGCAGTTCAGTTTAGTCCCCGGCCGCAACCCACTTGCTTTCTCCGTGATCATTCGTATGGCGCCGGACTTGGTCGAAGAAATCAAGCGCGTCGAGGACCAAGGTGGGGCGCCCCGCATCAAGTTTGGTCCGTTGCCTAATAACCCAATGGGCAATGTGAGTTTCTTGTATATGAACTGGGAATTGCTTAAATTTTGCTAATTTTGTTGGGTTTTGGATTTCATATTGTTTGTAGTTTGCTTGTGTGTGTCTCTGGGTTGTGTTTCAATTGTTCATTGCTCAAGTTTTTCAGTATCGTGTCAGTTTTTTTAAATCTTGTTGCTTTATGAAGTTTCATAGAGAAGAAATTTTGGGCATTGCTTAATTTCTTCAATTTTTCATTAGGTTCTGTACATTCTGGTTTGTGGGAATACTATTCATTTTTTTTCATGAGCTTATACTTGGTTTGTGTTCTTCTTAGTTAGTCTTCAATTGGGTTTTGCATAAATCAGTTTTATACTTTTTCGTTTGGGTGTATTGTGGGTTTTTTTTTTTACTTTGAAGTTATTCTTATATTTTTTTCTTGGGAACTTTGAGTTCTCTTGTGGAAGTTGTACATTGGGGTTGGCATTGCTTATATAGGTGAAATGTTGTTCCTTTTTGGGGTTATTTGTTACTCCTATGCAGAATTATTACTTTGAAGTTATTCTTTTGGCAAGGTTGATGTTTTGCAGAGTTTTTGCTTTAGTTTTGTCATGGCCACATAACAAAATTTGAGTGCTTTTAATTCTCTCCATTGGAATATGGAAATTTTGTTAATACTTGTTAATCTAGATGTGGCAATTAATCTTAATGTTTTTATTGCTTTGAATGGTTCAATATTGCTTCAGGTTATTGATCTGGGTGGGAAGGAATTTACATTTACATGGGACAAGGAATTGGGTGACCTCTGTGACATTTATGAAGAGCGTGAAAGTGGTGAAGGCGGAAATGGTTTGCTAGTTGAATCAGGATGTGCATGGCGCAAAATTAATGTGCAGCGTATCTTAGATGAGTCAACCAAGAACCGTGTTAAACAGTGGTCAGAGGAAGCTGAGCGCAAGAATAAATCCCGCAAGTATGTAGTCTGATTGTTACTGTGGAGTTCCTTCGCTTTTTGATTATTCAGTAGTTTTATGCATTTTCATTCTTCAGTTTCTTTTACTTTGGCACTATTAATTTTTTTTAACTGCATCTGCTTTGGTTGCTTCTAGAGGTTGCAATATAGAACACTATTTTTGGTGGTACTTAGGTGCTAATACTATCATTATAACTGCCTTTAACATCCAAAATTCCTCTACACCCATTCCAAATGATAGAACAACTTGTTTTTCATCCATTTCAGAAGATTTTTCCTAGCACATCTTCAAAATCTATCTTCAATTGCCATCATTCTTGTGTAGTTCTGGTTACCAATTAGTTGCGTTTTTTTCTAGAAGTAATTTGATGATTTTAGTTTCATGACTAGTTTTAAGACTTATTTTAGTACAATTATCAGAAGGTTGAAGTCTTTTGTTTTGCAACCGTCAACTGTGTTTTGCCTTTGAGTTGTTCCGACTGGTGTCTTATCCCTTTAATTTGTTTTTGTTCCTGAAAACAGAGCCATTGTGCTAGAACAATGTAAAGCTCCAACAAATCAGTTAAAGCAATATGATACTACAGCAGGTAAGGTTTTCAATCTTAGTTTCATATATTTCCATATTTTTTAATAAACTACAGTCATTTTCTGATTTGAGTAGAAGTTAATAGTTTAGTGCAAAGTAGGAAAACACTGAGCTTGAGATGTGTAGTTAATGTAAATTTTTCCGCTATAGTCTACATTGCCTTATAAGCAAATCAGATTGAACTAGCTATAAATGCAGTGTCATTAGGATTGATAAATTTTTAGCCCCAGTCTAAATTGAAGAACATTCATAAAAATGTTATATATGTTAATGAAAAATTTTTAAATTTTTTTTCTACTGGTTTTGTTTAAATGACTGCTGATCATGTATGTTCAGTTAACTATTATTTATTGGTTTTAATTTGGGAACAGTTATTTGCACTCCAAAAATCTCATTTTGCACTCCTCTCAAGTGTGTTTTTCTTTCTAAATATAGAAAGTTTGGAGTGTCAATAACAATTCCCTTTCATTTTTATGGAAAGATTACAATTGAAGCCACTGAACTACATAACTGATGCATCTGATACCTCACTTATTTCCAGCTAATCAACCATGGAGGAATTTCAAACATAAAATAGAGCCTCCATTTAAGAAGCAGAAAGTTGAACTGCCTCAAGGTGAGTGGAGCCTTGTAAAAGCTTTCGTTTTCTAACCCTTTTTTTTTTCTGTTGGGGTGGTGGTCGGCTGTTTCTTGTGCCTTCATGCACATGATGCTGTGATTCTCTAATGCCATACCTCTACTACCTAAATGATCCACCATTTACACTTATCTTGTGCCACTGTCCGTACAAGAAAAACTATTTCGTCCGAACACCCTAATTCAATCTTCTAGGATTCCTCTTCTACTTCCCCAATTAGCTCATCATAATAAACTTTCGCCGAAAATTTCTCTTACAACTGTCCCTTATATTGAACCTTGTCTCTATCCCCGGCCAAAGTAAACCTTGTAACTATCCCTCTTCCCTCCTTTTCACTATTTTATATTCTTCCAGGCTTACAGCTGTAAAATTGTTTTATTTGAGTTTAAATTTTCATTGAAGAAGTCTATTATTTGAATTTTCAGCTCCCCCTAAAACTACATTTAAAACTGGAACGTCATCAGCAACTACTGCAAAGGGCAGGTACTCATCGTCACCTCTTCCAACTCTACCTGAGCAATCTGGGGCTCTATCATCTCCATTAAAAACTGGAAATAGTTTGAAGAGTCATGCAAGTGCAGAAGATGTTATACCCTTTCAAGTGACTAGAAAAGATAAGCCTGCTCCGAGCTCTGATAAAGAAATCCCAATCAGGAACAGTACTGCACCACGACAAACAGTGGGCAAAGACAATAGTGGAGCTAACCCTACAGATTTGCAGAGTATGTTGATTGTTTTGCTCACGGAGAATTCCAAGGGGATGAGAATAAAGGTATGCACTTAAAAAAATGACATTTAATGTATTTGGTATTGGCCATATCTCTACTTTTAAATCGTCCAATCTTATAAGGTTGTTTTATCTTGATTTATTTTAGACATAATATACTCCAAGTGGACAAATGCCACTGTAAATGATATATTCCCAAAAAGGACATATGACTCATCCCACCACTTCACACAAGATGAGTGGATGAGAATTCTAGCCTGCCTGATGCAGGATATCGATGGGAACCCCCTGGGCTTTGCCACAAAAGCTGCACATACATCACATATTTTTTATGTAGTTGCTGTTCTTAAGTACCTAAAACCCGACTTTATCTCAATAAATGGAAAATAAGTTTTCCCTAAACAGTTCTGAAACCATCAGATATCCATTTCATAAATTTGACTATGATGCCTGCACTGCATGTTTATTTCATTTCAAGCTATAACTAAAACAGTTTTATTCTTATGACAAACAATTATTTCTCAATCTGTTTGAACAAAACCACTTTAAAACCTTTTTTCAGAAAAAAAACCAATACACATCTTCAAACAGATTTCTCAACACTTTGAATCACATGCTTTGTAAATAAAATCTATTGAAGAATATTGTTTCAAAGATCTATTGAAGAATATCCTTTAGAAAACATGCTTCCAACTAGATTCTTTGCCATGCATGAACTATTGTTTTCATGCATAATAATAGATAATCATATCATGAAACTACTATCCAAGAGCGAGTATGAGTTCCCATACTTTATTCCAAACACATTTTTATCAAAGCACGTGGTAGCTATTTTCCTATTTCCAACTGCACAGCCAAATGTTAGTTTCGTACTGCATTTGTTACTGTTTTAGCAGGGGGTACTAAAATCTGATACACTTTTATATTGTCTGATTGTGTTACAGATATTTGTAAAAGGCAAAATGATAGACTAAGTATTGAATTTAAAGGGATCCTTTGAGTGGAGCATAAGAATGAATGCCAGTTGTTGGGGAGGGTGTAAGAATGCAGATAAGAGAGACAGAATTTAAAACTTTTTTCTCCAAGCAAAATTATGTTAAATAGAAATGGGAAGGGAAACAATCAAATAACTTTGGACATTGTGATAGTTCATCTGGAATTCTACAGTATCCAACTGTGTTATAAATTCAGACAATGTCTTGTTTTCTTCTCCTGCTACTTATCTGTCTCAATCTTGCTTTTTTAATAGGATTTAGAGAAAGCTATTGCAGATTCATATCCAAACTCTATAAAGAAAATTGAGCCTATTATTAAGAAGGTAAGTGACGAAAATCCTTGATGCTATTATTTGAATAACATTAAGTGATATTATATCTTCTCATTCAATTTTGACATCAGATTGCTAATTATCAAGCTCCAGGGAGATATGTTTTGAAATCAGGAGTGGAGTTAGAAAGCTCAAAGAAACCTTTGTCTGAAAGTGGAAGGTAATCTAATTCTTTTCCCTAAGGCTTAGTCTGCATGATCAAGTCAATTAGTGGCAAACTTGTTTTCCTGTTATTCTTTGTCTTTTAACTTGTACCGATATTGGTCAAGAAATAGATGACTTGACAAAACCAAAATATCTAAGAAATATAGAAGGAATGAATGTATTCCTGATACACAATAGTATTAAAGTTAATTTGTAGAAATATAGAAGGAAAATGGGCATAGTTTATGCTGTTCATATTCCCTTCGAGCTTGCATAGTATTATTAGAGATGCTCTACGAGTTATCTCCATGAATTGTCACACAGTTTATTTATATCTTGCTTGCATGCTAACTCCAATCATTCAGATTTGAATATCTAAGTTTTATGAATCTGAGTGGTTTTCAATTCTTAATTCGAAAATTGTAGTTAAGGGTTTTGAATTTAATATCCTTATGCGATCTCTTTTTTCCTATTTAAGGATTTTTAGTGCCTTCCAAGTTTTGTACAATTTGTTCGACACATTCTTATCCCAAACTACTTTACCAAGTATCCTTTAGAATATCTCAAAAGTACATTCTTTTTTATTTACTTTGATGGCTTAACCTTTTAACAATAAATATCCGCAGACTATGGTTTTTCTTTATAGTCTATTGTGGTTGTACTTGTATCTTCTTTTGTAAAAACTGATTATCAGTGGATCAAGCAAGGATTTCCTACCATAGATATTGATGCAAGTTACATCACGGTGTATTATATAATCATCACTCTTGTGGAATTATATATCATTCTCTATCTGTCATAATGTGCATTTGTTTATTTTCAGTTCTCCCGAGGAGAAACTTCACCAGGAACCTGCTCCTGATGGTAATCGTGATCAAATGCCTGTTCAAGCACCACACCTTGAGGAGAAAGTTTCTCCTAATGGGTTGGAGGAGCAGGTTCACGAACGATTGAATGCTACAGTTGGTCAGGATTCAAGTGTATTGATTAAAATTGATAACCAACAGCATTCCCTTGATTTGTTTGGTGAAAAAAGGGGCTCCGACAATAATGAAGCGCTAGTAGGAAGCTCTAGCGATACTGGGAGTGACAGTGACAGTGATAGTGACAGTAGCGATACCGGAAGTGACAGTGGCAGTCATAGCAGAAGCAAAAGTAAAAGTCCAGCACGAAATGGGAGTGGGAGTAGTGATAGTGAAAGTGATGCATCTTCTAATAGCAAGGAAGGTTTTGATGAGGATGTGGATATTATGGCAAGTGACGATGACAAAGAACTGAAGCATCAATTGCAAGACTCTGAACCAGGGTTTTCTACTTTGCCCGTCCCATGGAGAACTCTTGATGGCAAACCTGTGCAGAGTGGGAATGATGAGAAGCAAGATGATCATGAAGTTGACGCAGTTGAGATTGAAAAACAGTTGCTTGATGCCGATCAGGTTACTGAATTGGCTCCAGTTAGTAACTCTAATCATAATAAAAGTGAACCTCGAGAAGAAACAAAACCCTTTTCACCTGAGCATGGTGAGCTGCAAGACCACCAAAGTTTGGTAGATCCTTTGTATGGAGGGGAGAGTACAGCCAAGGATGACTTTAGGTATGAGCAGTCTGACAGCTCTGAGAGGATATCTAAAGGTACATCCAAAATGGCATCTGGGATAAAGCACTCTGATGAGAAATCTGAACGTAAAAATAGATTAAAAACAGACGTATCACAGCAACCTTCTCACAGTTTGTCTCCTGATAGACTTTTTGAAGGCTCTCATAAGGACCCTGTCTCTCAAACGATTAGTAGAGATGACAGGGATGGGAATATTGAATCTGGATCCCTAAAGGCTTGCAACCAAGCATTTTCTGGCAGATATACTTCAGAGTTTAAACAATCAAGTCGGAAGTCTTTTGATCATAATTTACAGACAAAAGTTCCTGATTCAGCAGAAAGACCAGATAGATATGCTGATAACTTAGGGCATGGCGGGAAGTACTCTGAAAAGAGCTCTCAAATGCATGAAGGTTTCCTCCTGCAAAAAGATAAACTTCATAGAGATACTCAAAATGAGGATGGTTATGCTAATGAGAGAAAGGTTCCAAGAAATTCGAAGGAAGGTGGTACCCGAGGCAAACAGTCAGTGCCCTTGGATCCTCATTACCAGAAAGACGGTGATGTGGCTGGAAAGATGAAGGGGAATGCACAAGTTTCCAGCCTGTTACTGGGGAGTTCACCAAAGGATAACAGCAGAAATGGTGCAGACACATCCCCTGTTGTTCATGGCAGAGGCAGTAAACTCCAAAGAGAGTTTTCAGACTTGGAGTTGGGCGAACTTCGTGAGCCCTTGCTTGAGGAAACGACAGTTAAGAAGCAATTTGAGAGGAAAAGTTCTTTTAAGCAGTCAGATAACAAAACAAGCACTTCAGAGAACAGGGTTTCTGAATTCAGTAAAGTGCAACCTGCAGGAAAGGCAAATTTTGATTTGGGAAGGCCATCCCCTCCAGATAAGCTTCCAAGTAATCAGGAAGGCTTGAATAAAAAGAGGAACTATGAAGATCGCATTGAGGATTTAACAAGGTCGCAACAGAGAGCTGTGCAGTCTCAGTCGCAACACCCATCACGAGTAGATCATCCTGATGTGGGGCGTTCGTTTAGCAAAACAGTGGATCTTACTAGTAAATCTCGACAGAATGAAGCTGGAGGCAGACAAGCAATTGGTGTGGCTGGACATGGAGAAAGCAATAAAAAAGCAACCTCAAGTGCTCCTCAGCAGCTTGACTCAAAGCGAAGGCTAGTTTCCCACCCCATACAAGAAAGTAAAAGAGATGCATTCAATATAATGGTGGATTCAACTGAGGTACCAAAGAAATCAATGGTGGCAGAGGGCATTGACAGTGATAGAAAAAAGAGGGATTCTTCTTCAGATGAGAATAGTTGTTCTTATTCTAAGTATGAGAAAAATAAGCCCGAGTTCAAGGGACCAATAAAAGATTTCTCTCAGTAAGTGAACATATTAAAGCTTTTACAATAGTGAAAACCATCAAACCAGGTTTTGGGTGTGTTGTATTTAATCCTGGTTTTTGACATCTGATTTACTTTATACATTTTTCCTTTTCTTATCTTAGGTACAAAGAGTATGTGCAAGAATATCGTGATAAGTATGATAGCTATTGCTCGTTGAACAAGACCCTAGAGAGTTACAGGTCATTTGAAGATTCCTTTCACTTCTTTTAAGGCAATATTGTTTTTTTTTATTTTAGTACTTGTTTGATTAATTGCTTTCTATTTTTTTTATCCAAAATTGTGTCAAAACAATTTATTTGTGCTCAATGTAGAAATGAGTTTGAAAAGCTAGGAAAGGACCTTGATTATGCTACTAAAGGCACAGAGAAATATGAAAACATCCTGAGGCAGCTGAAGGATTCATATCGTCAATGTGGAACGGTATGCTCTGTTCTTGATTTTCTATGAAGTGTGTAGATGATTGAACTGTGAAGTAATTCAGCAAGACATTGTATGTGAAGTAATTCAGCAAGACATTCTCACTGTTTTCTTGGTCAGATGCATTTTGATTATGTATCAGTTGTACATACTTCTGTTTTCATGATTCCCTTATAACTTAACAAATCAATTGTTGTTTGCTACCCAGCCATGGTGGATAGGGTTTGCCCTGTGGGCTTAGGGCCAAACTTAGCCGCCACCCTCCACAAGGACCACAACGAATCACTTTAATGCATTGCTTAGTATGATAGACTTATTGGCTTCCGATTTGGCTTGATACATATAACAGTGAAAATTTAATAGATGAACGCACCTTTTAACTTCATCCGCATGGCATATGTGAATTCCAGGAGTTTGCTGATGTTGAAGATGCTTAATGAGGCTGAGCCAATAAGATCATATTATAAATATACACTTGCATATGTCTTGGTGGAGTCCAATTATTTACACGTGCTTGCTAACATGTAGAAACTTTAAATTCATTCTTGAATTTGTAGACGTTTTGAAGTTCGGGTACCCAGCTCACCAGATAAGCTCAGTAGTGCATGTGTTTGGATTAATCCTGTATTTGATGAATAAGGAAAAATTTGAGACAAATACTATGATCATATATGAATAGCTAACATCGTGTTGCTAGTGATGTGGTGTTGGTAACTATTATTTTAAACAGAAAATTTAGGTGCTTAAATTATGTGTATTTCTGTTTTGTTTTTCTGGAGTATTTACAATACATAAAGTGTAAAGTGCTTCAGAATCATTCTTGATTTTGTTACCGATAACTTTAAACTTAACTCTTACGGTTTAATTTTTATTTGTCAAATAACTAATATGATGTTGAGCTTTTTGGTTTGACTCAAGTAATATTGTTGCTTGCAGAGACATAAGAGGCTGAAAAGAATATTTATGGTACTTCATGAAGAATTGAAGGTGATTCATTCTATCCTCGTCAACCACCATCTTTGAATTAATGCCGTTATGTGTTGGAGTTAGTCATAGGAATTATCTACTTTGCAATTATCATTTGAGTTTTAAATTTTTTGTAGTGAGTGTTGTGAATATTTTCGCGTCTTTCTGCAGCACCTTAAGCAAAGGATTAAGGACTTTGCAGTCTCATACATGGACTGAAAGAGGGAATCTCATCCTCGTCATTCACTATAATTGAAACCTCTTCCTTCAGGCCCGAGGGTGTGACTAGGAAGTTATATGTTGAAAACAGCACAACAGAGTCCTCTCTCTCTGAAGATGAAGGCTCATGTCACAATGAGAGAGCATCCGCAGTTTTGCCGTGCCCGCCCAGTTTACCCGTAAATAGCATTTAACTCGTATGTACATTAGTTTTGTATTCAGGTCAGGCCTTTTGTTCTTGTTTTGCCTGACCAGTTCAGCCTATTCAGTTTATTCGGGCTTCTTGATATTGTGCTCTTTGTGCATATAGTTGTATATCATAACACAGAGGGTAGGAAGAACTCAAAGAGTTGATCAAATAAGACTAAATCATTGATACGATTCATGCAGATATTGCCTTCTGTGAAACTCACCTTTTGTGGAGGGTGAGATTCAAATTCTGTTATTCATTGAGATTGGCTCCCTTGGCTATATATAGCGGAGGGAGTTCTGAATCTGGGACGCACGGGTAGATACTCAACGTCTTATCCATCAAGATATTGGATCACGCGCAAACGGTTTATTTTTTTTCTTCCGTAATTTATTTTAGCTTTTCATACAATGATTTTCTCACACTGTTTTTCTCCTTCTACACTCTTGTTTATTTATGTTCTTTAGTGATTTATTCAAGGGAAAAAAACTTTATAAAAAGATGTGTAGGGAGAAAAAAGAGACGTGAAAACCACTTTCCGAAGATTAATGATGTTAATATCGGTTTAAACGCTACACTTTTGTATTCACTATTTACCAACCCACTAGTTGTACTTCTTTTTTATCCAACGATATTTTACTCTGGCAGCGTATGATAAAGCCCCATAATGTGAGTTGCACCCTTCCTTACTTTGTTAGCTCCACATAAAGAGTTGCATTAAAGTTTGCAACTTAACTTTTTACATTTTTGTAATACGATATTTTAAACTACTCTAATTCACTGAAGGGTATTAGAAGTTGAATATAAGAAGGTTCGGTGTGAATATTGCCTTGACCAACTAGTCCGGTCCTATTTTTTTCACATTAAGAAAGCTAACCCAATTGAGAATTCAAGGTAACCCATTTCACCTTAATGAGCAAAGCTTTTCTGAACATAGCATATCCATACAAACTTTTCTTAGGCCTTTTTCAATTACATTCCCAAAACTAATTTAGATCATCTCCTCCTAGAATGCTACTCAAAATTTCACTCCAACATGACTTTATATGATTTTTCATCTACCTTGGCTGAACTGGTGCTTTGTTGAGCCTTATAGAGCTCTTACCAGAAAGTTTATTCACGGCAAGAATTTAACGCTTTTTGACATCATTTTGTGACTATACACAATTCAACTTTTGTTTGGGCTGAATGTATTAACTAGTTTTGTTTGTAAAGGGTTATGTTTTATTTTCTTTGCTACTTTTTTCTTTGATTTATTAAGTTGTTTTGGTTGTCCTAAAAAAGAATAGAAAAATAAAAGAAGAAATTATTTAGTGGAGCTTCTTCCACATAAAAACATAAAGTTAACATATTTGCAGTTTCCAGAGACATAAACATTATTGCTCTTTGAGAATAATAAATATGTGAAATTCACCTCCGATGTATAATTAACAGTCTCCCCGCACCCAAAAATATAAATAGGGAAGATTTTACGGTACCTTATTAAAAAAAAAAAGGTATCGGTGGTATTTAATTTAATAAAAATTACATTTTAAAGTCACATAATTATGATAAGGTTCGAGTTAATAATAAGAGTGACGTGATTATTTCAATAGCAAGGTTAATAGCCACATTGTGTACGTTGTGTTATATTATCAAGGTAGGTGTTAAATAGAGACGAACTTTATGAACTTACATATCATCGTAAACATACATGATCCTGAGTCAGACGTACAATAAGCCTAGTATAGGCATAGGCCCAATTCCAATCACTCATCTTAAACTAAGTTTAACATCTTATTTTATAAATAAAAAAAATCAATAACTCTTAAAATTAAAATATAAAGTCTGATTTAGTTTTATCAAAAAATATTCTCTCACGTTGTCCAAGCAAAGAATAATAAACTTTGAGTTTTTCCTCCTCTCCTGTTTTTTTCTTTGAACAAATATGATATATTAACTATACTAAGGGGTGGGAGAGTAGGCTAAACTTTACAATGGAGTAGCAATAATGTTGTTCAAATTTGTCTTTGGAGAGAATCGATCTTAAGACCTATCACTTACAAGTGAAAAGAATACCACTATACCATAGTACTATGATGCCCATAAGGCACATTAGGCACATACAGCTGAACATGTTGGTTATGAGGCCTCTGTGCCCCATGAATCACATGACCCTGAATTGGTGACTCACTGCCTGGTGGAAGAGCATCATCACATTGTTCACCTTCATCCTCATTAGCATTGGCATTCACTTTTTCCCCTTGTTTTTCTTCTTATTACCCCCATTGCCACTACCACCACTAGCTTTAGCTGGTGCACCACCACCTTCATTGGATTTGTCCATACTACCACCGTCCACCTTCTTACTAGTGCTACCACCTTCGTTATTGTTCTTTTTAGCAAAGTCCTAAACTTGAATAACTTCAACTTTAACTGTCTTTTTCTCATTATCACCACTAGCAACACCAACACCATGGTTGCTTTCCTCAGAGCTTTCATCCTATCTTTAATATTTTTATTAATTACTCTCTCTATTGACTTGATATTGGAATGCTAATTTAAACATGAAAAAAAGCATTTAGCACCTCAAAAAATCTAATTTGCTCACAATTCCAAGCATATATTCTACTATCTTATAAATATTGTTTTTTAACATTTATGTGAGGCCCCTCCTTACGTAAAATCTTTACTCCACCACTGACAAAGTTTAAAGTAGGGTTGGGCAATTAAGAAAAAAAAAAACCAACTAACCCTACCAAACCGCACCGTCGGTTTGTTTGTTTTTTTTTTGTTTTTTTTTGTTTTTTTTCCGGTGAGTAAACTTGAACCGCACCGACTAAGGTTGGTTTGACGAGCGGTTCCTATATTCTTGGACATCGGTTAACCGAACCGACCCGCGTGTTTGCTTTTATTTGTTTTAATCATAATAGATATACCATGTACCCACCACAGCAAAACAAAACGTGGTAGTTTTGCTAACTTTTGTGCAAAGCTTATGCTTTTGTGTTTACATAATTATTACATGGGTAGATTGTTGGAGTGTAGGAAGTGCTGGGAAAGTTACTTGAGGCTTGGAAGTATGGAACTTTTGGAACTTTTTGATCTTTTAGAAGTTTTGGGACTTCAATTCTTATATGTATATGTATTAATTAGTCTCTATTTTGACTTGATATTGGAATGCTAATTTAAACATGAAAAAAAGCATTTAGCACCTCAAAAAATCTAATTTGCTCACAATTCCAAGCATATATTCTACTATCTTATAAATATTGTTTTTTAACATTTATGTGAGGCCCCTCCTTACGTAAAATCTTTACTCCACCACTGACAAAGTTTAAAGTAGGGTTGGGCAATTAAGAAAAAAAACCCAACTAAACCTACCAAACCGCACCGTCGGTTTGTTTGTTTTTTTTCCGGTGAGTAAACTTGAACCGCACCGACTAAGGTTGGTTTGACAAGCGGTTCCTATATTCTTGGACATCGGTTAACCGAACCGACCCGTGTATTTGCTTTTATTTGTTTTAATCATAATAGATATACAATGTACCCACCACAGCAAAACAAAACGTGGTAGTTTTGCTAACTTTTGTGCAAAGCTTATGCTTTTGTGTTTACATAATTATTACATGGGTAGATTGTTGGAGTGTAGGAAGTGCTGGGAAAGTTACTTGAGGCTTGGAAGTATGGAACTTTTGGAACTTTTTGATCTTTTAGAAGTTTTGGGACTTCAATTCTTATATGTATATGTATTAATTACTTTCTATATTGACTTGATATTGGAATGCTAATTTAAACATGAAAAAAAGCATTTAGCACCTCAAAAAATCTAATTTGCTCACAATTCCAAGCATATATTCTACTATCTTATAAATATTGTTTTTTAACATTTATGTGAGGCCTCTCCTCACGTAAAATCTTTACTCCACCATTGACAAAGTTTAAGGTAGGGTTGGGCAATTAACAAAAAAAAAACCAACTAAACCTACCAAACCGCACCGACGGTTTGTTTGTTTTTTTTTTGTTTTGTTTTGTTTTGTTTTTTTTTTTTCCAGTGAGTAAACTTGAACCGCACCGACTAAGGTTGGTTCGACGAGCGGTTCCTATATTCTTGGACATCGGTTAACCGAACCGATCCGCGTGTTTTCTTTTATTTGTTTTAATCATAATAGATATACCATGTACCCACCATAGCAAAACAAAACGTGATAGTTTTGCTAACTTTTGTGCAAAGCTTATGCTTTTGTGTTTACATAATTATTACATGGGTAGATTGTTGGAGTGTAGGAAGTGCTGGGAAAGTTACTTGAGGCTTGGAAGTATGGAACTTTAGGAACTTTTTGATCTTTTAGAAGTTTTGGGACTTCAATTCTTAATTATTTATATGTAATGCTTTCTCCAGTAGAACTTTTGAACTTTAAGAATGCCTTAATGTCATATTTAAGTATCTATATGTAATGCCTTCTCCAATAGATCTTTTGGACTTTGGAACTTTTGGATTGTAATATTTTGAAAAATTGGAGCTTTGATGAATTTCTTTTTTGTAACTTTAAGAATGTTTGAATGTTAAACTTTGAATTTAACTAGTGTTCACACAAACCGAAAACAGACTCAAACCAACCTGCCATTATCGGTTAATCGACATGATCGGTTTTAGATTTGGCTTGATCGGTTTCGATTTGCAATTTTGGCTCCATCGACTAGGTCGGTTTGGTTTCGATTTTGGCCCAAAACCGACCTAACCCAACCTGCACCCACCCCTAGTTTGAAGGATAAATTAGGTTCTCATCTCTTTTTTTTTCTTCTCATTAATTGAAACCTTATTCCTTTTACATTTTTTATCATGGTCCCTTGACTTTTCTCCATAACACTATTTAGATATTAAATTATTTACATGTCATTATATTGTGAATTTTAAAAATAAAAAACTTATTAATCATTTTAAAATATATATTTTTAGTATTTTTTTCCATTTATAAAATTTAAAAAATATGTATTATTTATAAATGTTAATATTTTTTTAATTTATACCAATATGCTTTTTAGTTTTGGTTTGTACACATAATTTTGAATTTTAATATGTACCCATAATTTTTTAATTTTAATATGTACCCATATTTTTTTTATGAATGTACCCATGCTGATTATATGTATTTGGTTTATGTTTAAAATATATCAATAGTTATTTCTTAAACTATATTAATAATTACGTGGGCACAGTAAGTTTTTGCTAGAATTATGTGAAGAACAATATTACTCTATTATTTATTTTTAAAGTTATTGTTATATTGTTAAAATATTATTTGAATTTGTTTAAATTTCATAATTTGTGGATATTGAATGCATAAATGACACACCCTGACCGAGATTGAGGCATGCTAGCCTTCACGTGAGGGTGACGTAGCCATATGCCCTGTGCAGAAGCACTAACAATAATGGAGAATACGAATAAATAAGAATCAACTCAAAAGAGTACTAGCTAAGATAAGTGTTAGGGTAAGAGTGAAAATACAATCAGAGCGTAAGTAGCCTAAGTTCAGTCCATAAAACAAGTATTAAACAAACGACACCCAAAGATGTCATACATTGTGATAGTCTATTAGAACCTCCGTTCAATCCTCGTGAACCACCAACGAACAAGCTTACCTAAAACCTGGAGGGTTGCAAAACAGAAAGTGTGAGTGGGCAAAAACAAAGCTTTTCAAAACCATTTCATTTATCAAATGCTCTAACCCTTCATCGTAAAACATGTATAATTTTCCCAGAAATGTAATAAAATATTTATATATATATATATATATTTTATTACATTTCTCAAATCATGCTTCACATATCCATATTCATAAGTATACTATGCCAAATATATAACAGAATGAGTAACTCAAGTGAAAATAAGTTCATGGAAAACATCATATTAGCCGGAACCCCTGCAGAGGTCTGTACATCTTAATTCATAGCTCATTGAACAAATCTAGCCGGAGTCACCGAAGGTGACCTGTACGGCACTACATCTGCACACGAGTTGGAACCATCTGTAGTAGTCTGCACTACAAGACGAGTGTAATACAGTTATGCTCAATGCTACGCTCTCATGATAGCTGTGCGATAAATTGCTAATCACCTACGAGTCGGAACCACCTATAGTAGTCTGAACGACAAGACTGTGCACCTAAATTGGATCCAATGTGAGCATATGCTGCGGGAGGTGACATTCTATACAGGCATGTTGTCACAACCCTTCCCGGAAATGTACATTATTTTGTTATCGTTGATGTGAAAATACTAAAATGCCCTCGAACGTTTGTGGCATCGTGGGACTAAGTGTGGTTGTGGTTAAGGACCAATGTATTAAGTCCCTACTAATTTGGACCCAATTGGAAGTAAGAAAATTTTTGGTTGTGATTGGTGTACACTTTGGAACCACACACTCACATCCATACCCTTTCTCTCTCCTCTCTCCCGTACTCTCTCTTAGACTCACTCTTTCTTTCTTCCCTCTCCTCCGTACGAACAAGGTCGAACCAAGCCAAATCATCACGGATCGAAGAAGAAGTTGGTACCATTGTGTTCGTGAGGACCATACGAGTACAAAGGTACCCATTTCAGGTAAGAACTCGTTTGATTTCACGTTGAAAACTCAAGCTCCGAGTTGAGCACTATTCATGAACTTTCGAATGGTTGTATTTTAGGACAATCCAAGCTCATAGCGAGCTTAGTGAGGTCCCAAGGTAGCTTAGAGTGCTTCATTTGAAGGTTTTGGACGTCGGGATCACGAGGTTCGAAGGTGGCCGGTTTTGGTGAGATTTTTCCGACGTGTTTTCGAAGGATTTGAGGCTCCAAAGAGGTATAACCTTCTTCAAATTTGTGACATTTGGGTGAATATTTCATAGAAAATGGTGCAAAAATGAGAGAGAAATGGGCAGTTGCAGGTCTGCCCAGAATCCAGCGCCGGTGGCACTATTCCGGCGTCTGGAGGTTGAAGGTGATGCGCGTGAGGGCGTGTGAGCTATAGGAAAATTTTTCTAAAAATATCACGATGTTCATGAGGTTGTGTAGGTCGCGTTGGTATATTTAAATACCAAAATTAAGCAATGTATGAGAAGTTATTAGCTGGTTTTGTATATGTGCTTTAAAATAACATTTTTATAGTTAATTCGCATATAGGTGAGACTTATCCAGAGGACGAGCATATCCACGGGCGACTTGGGGGCTACGACCCTTCGACATTCTAGTGAGTGGGCTTTTTTTTCTTCAGTATATACTTATATACTTGATATATTTCCTAGAAATGCATTTTTAAGGAAAGTATGCTTAGAAATAATATGCCAAATGCTTCTATATTTTGAAAATGCATTGCATGGTTGCATATATATATGAATATGGTGTTGTGGAGGCACAGGTGAGTTCAGGTATGTTATGTTTGGTTGTGTGAATCATCGATGATGTGATATGTGATTAAGTAATGTTGAGCTCAAAAGCTGCACCTAGGGTGATTGTGAATTAGCCAGAGATATGAATTACAGGCCTGTTTATTTACGTCACCTCCCGCACTATATGCTTATATTGGATCCAACTTAAGTGCACAGTCTTGTCATACAGACCTTATTCATGGTTCCGACTCGTAGGTGACTAGCAATTTATCGCCCGACTATTATGAGAGAATAGAGTTGAGAATAATTATATTACACCCAACCTTGTCGTACAGACCCTGTCTAGGTGTTCCGACTTATGTGCAGTACATTGCCGTATAGGTCATAGTAGTGACTCCCGCTAGATTGAGTTTGAGCTATGAATTCAGCCGTACAGACTACCACAGAAGTTCCGGCTAACATATCATATTTCTCTGAAATTATTATTACCTGGATTGTTTACTTTGTTACATTTTGGCATGGCATACATATGAATATGATTATGTGAAGCATGAACTGAATTGATATAATTTCAGATATATATATGTATATGCTTATATTTTGATTCTGGGAAAATAATACATGTTTTACAGCGAGGGGTTAGTATGTTGATATATGAAATGATTTTGTAAAACATTTGTTTTTGCCCACTCACATTTTCTGTTTTGCGCCCCTCCAGGTTCTAAGTAAGCTTGCTGTTGGTGGCTCGGGATCGTCGGCAATTCTGACCTATTGAATAATTGTAGGACATTTCTGGTACTGTGTAACTAGTACTTGTCCTACTAAACTGCACCTAGACTTTTTGTACTCTGATTAGGAGTGTTTACGGTTGTAACTAACTCCTATCACTCCCTGCTAGTAGTGCACTATATTAATGTGATTTTTTAATTATTCGTATATTTGCTACCTTTATCGGTTCCGCACTGTGCACATGGCTACGTCACTCTCACCGCCTTGACCTCGGTCGGGGTGTGTCACCTGTGCCATATCTCTGGCTAAATCACTAACACGGGGGTGCAGGTTCATGAGCTCAAGGTTTGTCAATTAATCACCACCGTTATTCACATTCACAATTCATAAACTCACTTAGGACTTACCTGAGCGTCCACAACACCACAATTATACACACACACACACACACACACACACACACACACACATATACATATATACTGAAAACCAAAAGCCCACTCACTGATATGTCAAAGGGTCGTAGCCCCCAAGTCGCCCTTGACTGCGCTTGTCCTCGGGATAGGTCTCCCCTATATGCGAAACAACTATAAATACATTAATTTACCCCACACCAACCAAAAACAAAAGAAAACTTAGTCCTAATTGGGTCCAAACAATTAGGACTTAAGATAATTGGCCCATTTCACACACTCACAATCTAACACTCAAGGGAAAAATCGACATTTCACGCCATCGATAAAAATAATTCTGGATGGGTTGTCACAATCTACCCCCTTAAGAAAATTTCGTCCTCGAAATTTATACACAACAATACATCCACTAGTAACCATAAAACAATCGTGGATACATCTCTCTCATCCGATCTTTGTCTCCCAGGTAGCATCTTCCACTGAATGATTTCTCCACAGAACTTTCACCAGGTGCATGGTTTTATTTCTCAAAATTTTATCTTTCCAATCCAAAATAGTCACTGGCTCCTCATCGTAAGTCAAATCCGGATTAATTTCCAATGGTTGAGGAGGTATCACATGCGAAGAATCTAAGACATAATGTCGAAACATAGAAACATGAAACACATCATGCACTTTAGACAATTCTGGAGGCAATTCAAGCCTGTAAGCAACTTCACCGACTCGCTCGGTGATTCGATACGGTCTGATGTACCTAGGACTTAGCTTACCTTTCTTCCCGAACCGTACAATACCTCTCCACGGTGATAACTTTAAAAATACCCAATCACCAACTTTATATACTCTATCAGTATCATGCTTATCTGCTAGACTCTTCTGACGATCCTGGGCCACTTTCAGGTTAGATTTAATCACCTGAATATTCTGAGTAGTTTCATCCACAATCTCCGGGCCCACCAAAACTCTTTCACCAACTTCTGACCAGCTTAATGGCGTTTGACAAGACTTTCCATAGAGTGCCTCAAAATGTGTCATACCAATACTCGAATGGTAACTATTGTTGTAGGTGAATTCCATCAAATCCAAACAATCATGCCAACCATCGCCAAATTGCAGCACTGAAGATCTCAGCATATCCTAACGTCTGAATAGTCCTCTCAGATTGCCCATTTGTCTGATGATGATATGTCGTACTATAAAGTAATCTCGTACCAAGAACTTCCTGGAATGCTACCTAGAACTTAGAAGTGAATCTAGGATCCCAATCCAAGATAATATCAACTGGAACACCATGGTACTTCACAATCTTCGATATGAATAACTTAGCTAATCGGCTTAATGAGTATTTTTCCCTAACTGGAATAAAGTGTGCTGACTTAGTAAGCCAATCAACTATCACCCAGATTCCATCATAACCATTTTGTGTACGAGGAAGCTTATACACAAAATCCATGATAATATTTTCCCATTTCCACTGTGGAACGAGAAGTGGCTGCATCAACCCAAATGGCTTCTTCCTTTCAGCTTTAACCTGCTGGCAAATGGCACACCTACTCACATACTCAACAATTTCTCTTTTCATACCCAGCCAATAATAAAATGGTCAAATGGTATAATATATCTTGGTACCTCCTAGATGCATTGCATATGCCGAAATATGCGCTTCATGAATGATTTCTTTCTTTAACTCTGCATTATTCGGCACATACATTCTGTTCTCTTGCATAAGCATGTAATCAGTTTCTTGAATTCTAAAATCTTTCTTCCTGCCTCGACTTTTTGCCTGAATTATTTCCTGGGTCTCTCATCATCCATCTGAGCCTCGAGTATTTGATCAATTAATATGGGGCTGACTTGGAAATTAGCTAATAAAGCTTCATCTTTATCTTTTAATCCTAACCTCACTCTAGTGGACCTCAAATCTACCAGAAGAAGAACATGACAAGCATAAACGACATTAAGCTTAATTGGAGTTTTCCTACTAAGTGCATCTGTTACCACATTTGCACGACCAAGGTGATACTCAATCGTGCAATCATAATCACTTAGTAATTTTATGCATCTTCGCTGACGAAGATTAAGATCTCTATGGGTAAAAAGATACTGAAGACTCTTATGATCTGTGAAGATCTTACATTTCTCACCATAAAGGTAATGTCTCCAAATCTTCAAAGCAAAGATGATCGCCGCTAGTTCAAGATCATGAGTAGGATAATTTATCTCATGAGGTTTCAATTGGCGTGACGCATAAGCAATCACCCTACCTTGCTGCATTAATACATAACCCAAACCATTCAATGAAGCATCACTATAGACTTCAAAATCACCACTATCGTCAAGAAGCATCAAAACAGGTGCATGAGTGAGACAATACTTTAACTGCTAAAAACTTTGTTCACAATTATCATCCCACTCAAACTTAACATCCTTCCAGGTTAACCTCGTCAAGGGTAATGTAGTAACTGAGAAATCTTTAACGAACCATCTGTAATAGCCTGCTAAGCCAAGAAAACACCGTACCTCAGTGACGGTTCGTGGTTATTCCCAATTCTCCACAGCTGCTGTCTTTTGAGGATCTACTTGAATACCTTGAGCTGATATAACATGTCCCAAAAATGCCACTTGGTTTAACCAGAATTGGCATTTGCTAAACTTAGCATACAACTGGTGTTTCCTCAATCTTTTCAACACCAAAGTAAGATATCGAACATGCTCTGCTTTAGACTTAGAGTAAACCAGAATATCATCAATGAAAACAATGACAAACATGTCTAGATTTGGCTGGAATACTCGAATCATTAGATCCATAAAAGCCGCTGGAGCATTAGTCAACCCGAATGGCATCACAAGAAACTCATTATGATCATATCGAGTCATGAATGCTGTTTTCGGGACATCTTCACTTTTAATCTTCAATTGGTAGTAACCAGACCTCAAATCAATCTTAGAAAACACACAGGCACCTCGAAGCTGATTAAATAAATCATTTACACGCGGTAATGGATAACGGTTCTTAATTGTTACCCGATTTAATTGCCTATAATCAATGCATAGCCTCAAAGTCCCATCTTTCTTCCTCACAAATAAAACTGGAGCTCCCCAGGGTGAAGTACTAGGCTGAATAAAACCTTTATCCACTAATTCCTGCAACTGAACTTTCAATTCCTTCAATTCAGCATGAGCCATTCTATAAGGAGTCAAAGGTATATGATCCATACCTGGAAGCAAATCAATAGTGAACTCTACGTCTCTATCTGACGGCAATTCAGGCAAATCATCAGGGAACACATCCGGAAAATCCTTGACCAAACATACATCCTCCACACTACTAGGAGCATTATCATTCAACACCACATGAGCCAAATATCCCTGACAACCTTTTGTTAACAACCTTTTCGCTCTCACAGCCGAAATAATGCCATGCCTCACCCCACTACGCTCGCCCACAAAAGTAACCTTAGGTAATCCAGCACGATGAAAAGTGACTGTCTTTCCATAACAATTTATCATGGCATGATTGTAGTGTAACCAATCGGTGCCTAAAATCACATCAAAATCAACAATGTCTAATGAAATAAGGTTAGCTGGCATAACTATATCATCTACCATCATTGGACATCCTAGATATACCCGATTAACATAACATCTCTCCCCTCTAGGCATAGAAAACTCTAAATCATATCCTAGAGGTGTAGGATGAGGTTGTGTCACTTGAACAAATGTATGAGAAACAACATAATGCGTAGCACCACAATCAATTAATACTGTTGATGCATAAAATCAATGAGGACTTTGGTACAACATAAAGTGTTAAGTTTGTGAAGGGTTTACACAAGTACATAGGCTTCTGATGTCGACACGTGTCGTGTTGTGATTGGCTTTTGATGTTGACACGTGTCGCGCTATGATTGGCTTCTGATGTCGACACGTGTCGTGCTGTGATTGGCTTCCTGGTTGGAGGGAAACTCTTCTGGGTCATTGACGGTATAACATTGACCGATGCTTAGTAGTTTCAGGATTGGTTAAGTATGGTACAAACAGTGCTCCCTTAAGTTTCCGAGTGAGGGAAGTTCCTCGGTTGGGGACTTGCAAGATCCAAGCCATTGAGTAATCACGAAACTTCGAAGTACCGAAGTATGGTATCATTTTCACTTGCCTTATCTGTCTCATATGTAGATGTGGCATCTTCTTTGGAAGTACTTTTCCTCCATCTAAGGGTGGTATCTTTAACCAATGAAGATGCACAAGGTAATGTATCAATTTCACTTGAAGCTTACTTGTAGTTTCGGGCTTGGCCAAGTGCGATACAAACCCTATAGTAGGAGTCCCCCAAGTCGCCGAGCTAGGAGATTTACTGAAGGAGGAAACAGACAAGGTAAGCAATCAGACTTCTAAGCAAGCAACCTGGATCGGAGGTTTGACTTCAACTTCCGGTTGATTTTTTTCCTTCTCCTTGTGTCGTAAACAGCAACAAGGATAAGGAGAAGCAAATGGAGAAGAGATGATGTGAGATACTTTTACTTTTAAAAAAGTAACTTTCCACAGGCTTATTCTTGAACTGAGCTGGAGGCTATTCTGGTTTCCTTCAGAGTATAAGGACGACTCAAGAATTTGAGGGTCAAAACAAGTCCATCAAATCTAGAGTACGTTCGACCCTAATGATATATGATACTTTAACTGTTGACAAAGTAGTGGATGTATCGACACGTGTTCTGTTACGCTTTTCTCCATATGCTTCCTTGTATCCTTCTCACTTGCCCTATCTGTTCCTCAGACAGATGTGGTATCTTCTCTAGAAGCATAAGATGTTGAAGATGAGTACTCAAGAGCAATGCCAGATAAGTAATCAGGCAAGGGGTTATAGGTAGTCAGTTCCTGATTGGAAGCTTGATTCCAAATGTTGATTGATTGCTCTTTTTCTCATTGTCTTGCAGGTAAGAACAAGGCCAAAGGAAAAGACAGGGAAATAGCATGATATGGGATACTCTTGCTTTTAACCCTAATGATATGAGATACTCTTGTTCTGGTGTGGCTTGTTTGCAGAGGTATTATCGGGAAGAAAAGAAGTTGAGTATTTCGAGAGACTCTGCTGAGAGTGCCCTCTCGGATGTGAAGAAAAGTTGAGCATTTTGTTTTATTTGCAGGTCTGCCTGGCTGTGGAGGATGGATGTCGACATATATAAGAGTCTCCCTAACAACAAGTAGTAGTGCTATTCATTTACCCTTCTTGGTCATTGCAATGTAGTGGGAGCTGCAAGCTTCATGTTTTTTAACTTTGTCAGAGCACTTTGAAAAAGTGGTCTGTGGTATCTAGAAAGCTGATGTTGCATGTGAAGATTGCAAACAAGCTTTATCTAAGGAAATCTGGCTCGCGAAGTTTAGAGAGCAGTGTCTCTTCGGTTTTCGAACAAGCAATCATGTCGGGGATCTGGCTCTTGAGATTTAGATAACGGTGCCTCTTCAATTTTTGAGAAAGCAATCCTATTAGGAGTCTGACTCTTGAGATTCGGAGAGCAGTGTTTCTTCAATTTTTGAGAAAGTAATCCTGTTGGGAGTCTGGCTCTTGAGATTCGGAGGGCGGCGCCTTTTCGATTTTTGAGCATGTAATCCTGTTGGAAGTCTGGCTCTCGAGATTCGGAGAGTAGTGTCTCTTTGATTTTTGAGAAAGTAATCATGTTGGGAGTCTGGCTCTCAAGATTCGGAGGGCGGTGCCTTTTTGATTTTTGAGCACGTAATCCTGTTGAGAGTCTGACTCTTGAGATTCCGAGAGCGGTGTCTCTTTGGTTTTTTGAGCAAGCAATCTTGTTGGGAGTGTTATTTGAGTAAAGGTTGGGCATTTTTGCCAGTCTGCCTTGCCACGAAGCACGGAGGTTGACATATATTGGGACTTTCTAGTTATCAAGCAGTGGTGCTGTTCCTTCAAAATTTATGTGTCTAAACTTTGTCAGAGATCTTTGGCAAAGTTATCTGTGGTACCCGAGGAGCTGATGTTGCGTGTGGAAAGTGGTGCCTCTTCGATTTTTGAACCAACGACCCTATTGCCTTTTCTTTATAAGGGCACCAATTATGTGCAAGAAGTACATTCAGAGAGTTATTGCTTGTAGGAATTTTCCCCTTACTTCAGAGATTTATTGCATCTCATTTCTCTTTCATCATTTCTGAGAATGTCTGGCCCATCCGACCGTCATTTTGACTTGAACTTTGGTGAAGAGGCAGCCATACCTTCTCAAGACAACATATGGCGCCCATCCTTCTTATCCCCTACAGGTCCCCTTACCGTTGGGGACTCTGTGATGAAGAATGATATGACCGTTGCGGTGGTGGGCAGGAATCTTCTCATTTCTAAAGATAACAGACTACTTTCCAAACGGTCTGATTAGTTGGTTGTTAAGGATTCTCTGGCTCTCAGTGTTCATTGTGCAGGTTCTGTGTCTAATATGGCTCAACGCCTATTTGCTCGAACCCGCCAAGTTGAATCATTGGCGGTTGAAGTGATAAGTCTTAAACAGGAGATCAGAGGGCTTAAGCATGAGAATAAACAGTTGCACAGGCTCGTACATGACTATGCTACAAACATGAAGAGGAAGCTCGACCAGCTGCAGGAATCTGATGGTCAGATTTTACTTGATCATTAAAGGTTTGTGGGTTTGTTCCAAAGACATTTATTGTCTTCATCTTCTGGGGCTGTACTGCGTAATGAAGCTCCAAATGATCAACCTTCGGTGCCTTATCCTTTTGGGGTTTTGCCTAGTATTGAGGCTCTGAATAATCACCCTCTGGTGCCTCCTCTTTCTGGGGCTCTACCGACTGCTGAGACTTTTCCTGAGCAACTTTTGTGAAGGCTCCCTCTTGTTTGTTTATTTTGATTCATGTATATGTACATATTTGTAACTTATCGAAGATATCAATAAACAAGCTTTGCTTCATTTTAACGTATTGTGTTAAATACACCAAGGCCTTCTTCACTAAGTTCTTTGAATTTTTCCTTTTGTTGAAGCTTGTATGTTGAAGCTTTGTGAATGAAGCATGTAGGTTGAGGTAGTGCTCCCTTAATTTCCCGAGTGAGGAAAACTTCTCATTTGGAGACTTGAAAATTCCAAGTCACTGAGTGGTTGTGAGACTTTCGAGTATCAAGGTGCGGTAGCATAAGGTAGGAGTCCCCCAAGTCTCCGGTCAAGGGAGTTGACGAATGAGGCATTTCCTTTCTAAGTGGTAGCCCAAAACTCCTTCTTTATATATATTTGTTATGAAAGTTGTTAGGCCTAAAGAAGAGGAGGCCTAGGCAATTTTTTTTTTTTCGAAATATTTTTTTCGAATTTCCGAATTTTGAATTTTCGAATTTTTGAATTTTTGAATTTCCGAAAAAAAAAAAAATTATATATATATATATATATATATATATATATATTTTAAAGCTTTGTAGGTGAAGATGTGAGGTTGAAGCTTTGTTAGGTACCATGAATTGATTTTGCTTCATACTATCTTGATCAAGATAGTGTGAAGCTTTTATAGCTGAAGCTTTTGTGTTGAAGCTTTGTAGGTGAAGCTTTTATGGGTGAAGCTTTTGTGGTGGGGGAAGCTTTTGTGGGTGAAGCTTTTGTGGGTGAAGCTTTTGTTGGTGAAACTTTTATGGGTGAAGCTTTTGTGGTGGGTGAAGCTTTTGTGGTGGGTGAAGCTTTTGTTGGTGAAGCTTTTATGGGTGAAGCTTTTGTGGGTGAAGCTTTTGTTGGTGAAGCTTTTGTTGGGTGAAGCTTTTGTAGGTGAAGCTTTTGTTGGTGAATCTTTTATAGGTGAAGCTTTTGTAGGTGAAGCTATTGTAGGTGAAGCTTTTGTAAGTGAAGCTTTGGAGTTGAAGCTTTGTAAGTGAAGCTTTTGTTAGGTACCATGAATTGATTTTGCTTCACACTATCTTGATCAAGATAGTGTGAAGCTTTTGAGAATTTGTAGTTGTCCTCCATTAATGAAGCTTTTGTTGGTGAAGCTTTTGTGGTGAAGCTTTGTTGGGTACCACGAATTGATTTTGCTTCACACTATCTTGATCAAGATAGTGTGAAGCTTTTCAGAATTTGTAGTTGTCTTCCATTGATGAAGCTTTGTTGAATTTTCTTTTTTGTTTTCTTTGTTTTTTTTTTTTTTGGGAAACTAGAAATTTGAAAATGTGGGAGAGACAACATATACAAATTTTGCTTCCACATTGTTGAGCAAGAGATTGTGATGCAAGCCACACCTTGTAGTAGTCGAAGGTTTGGATGAACCATATAAATTGAATTTGCTTCGAATAGTCTTGAATTTGCTTCGACGGTTTGAGAATTGTAGTTGCCCTCCATTGATGAAGCTTTTGTTGGCACCATAAATTGGTTTTGCTTCACACTGTCTTGATCAAGAGTGTGTGAAACTTTTAAGAATTGTGGTTGAACTCATTTGATGAAGCTTTTGTTGTCACCATAAATTGGTTTTGCTTTATACTGTCTTGATCAAGAGTGTGTGAAGCTTTTGAGAATTGTGGTTGCCCTCCATTGATGAAGTTCTTGTTGGCACCATAAATTGGTTTTGCTTCACACTGTCTTGATCAAGAGTGTGTGAAGCTTTTGAGAATTGTGGTTGCCCTCCATTGATGAAGCTCTTGTTGGCACCATAAATTGGTTTTGCTTCACACTGTCTTGATCAATAGTGTGTGAAGTTTTTGAGAATTGTGGTTGAACTCCTTTGATGAAGCTCTTGTTGGCACCATAAATTGGTTTTGCTTCACACTGTCTTAATCAAGAGTGTGTGAAGCTTTTGAGAATTATGGTTGCCCTTTATTGATGAAGCTCTTGTTGGCACCATAAATTGGTTTTGCCTCACACTGTCTTGATCAAGAGTGTGTGAAACTTTTGAGAATTGTGGTTGAACTCCTTTGATGAAGCTCTTGTTGGCACCATAAATTAGTTTTGTTTCACATTGTCTTGATCAAGAGTGTGTGAAGCTTTCTACGAGTTGTAGTGTTTGCATTGTTACAGAGGGGAAATTTCTGAAGCAGATGCAAGAGGGCTGAATAGCTTGATTTTTTGTATGCCATGCACTGAAGTTGTTGGCTTGCAATAAGACTTTGTTGGTGACTATAACTCTTGTTGGGCATAAGTGCTCCCCTAGTTGAGTTGTCAAGCTTGAGAGTTTTTGATTATTTGTGAATGCTAGGAGTTCATATGTACAAGTTGTACCACTCGTCTTCTGGTAGGTGGAATGAATGGTGAGTTGCTTTCATCACTTGGTTGGTGGTACGAAGGTGAGTTCATTAATCACCTTTCATCACATTTCATCACTTGGTTGGTGGCACGATGATGAGTTCCTTCTTCCCCTGGTTGGTGGTATGAATGGCAAGTTGCCAAATGATATTAGAGTACGGGTTGTACATTTCATCACCTAGTTGGTGGCATGAAGGAGAGTACGGGTTATACATTTCATCACCTGGTTGGTGGCATGAAGATGAGTTCCTTCTTCACCTGGTTGGTGGCATGAGTGGCAAGTTGCCAAATGATATTAGAGTACGGGTTGTACATTTCATCACCTGGTTGGTGGCATGAAGGAGAGTACGGGTTGTACATTTCATCACCTGGTTGGCGGCATGAAGATGAGTTCATTCTTCACCTGATTGGTGGCATGAGTGGCAAGTTGCCAAATGATATTGGAGTACGGGTTGTACATTTCATCACCTGGTTGGTGGCATGAAGGTGAGTTCCTTCTTCACCTGGTTGATGGCATGACTGGCAAGTTGCCAAATGATATTAGAGTACGGGTTGTACATTTTATCACCTGGTTGGTGATATGAAGGAGAGTACAGGTTGTACATTTCATCACCTGGTTGGTGGCACGAAGATTAGTTCCTTCTTCACCTTTCCTCACCTGGTTGGTGAGAATAAGGGTAAGGTGTCTGGGCATATTGTAGCAAGTGTCGAATGACACAAAGTATGTTGAACTCTTTCAAAGCACAGTTGGCTTATGTATGAATGTGTTGGAATGTATGATTGAACGAATATACTATGAAGCTGTTCGTTTATTTGTATAATCTTGTTGACATATACTTAGACTTTGTTTCATGTTGGAAGCATTCATGTTGAAGCTTTGAACCCGAGTGTTTCATTGCTAGGAATGTAAGAGGATTAGGACCGAGTTGTCTAAATCACCTATTTATTGAATTCATGCCAAATAGTTTTCTTTATATAGGATGCCGAACGACTGAAGCTTAACACTTGTATAATGTGAGTTTACTTGTAATAGTACTTCAAGTGATTAGCGTTCCATGGATGGCCAAGGGTTTTGCCATTGGAGCTTCTAAGCTTGTAAAAGCCAGGGCGACTGATGCCAACAACTTCAAACGGTCCATCCCAGTTTGGACTAAGTGTTCCTTCACTCGAGACTCGTTGGCAGAGTAATCTTTTCTTCAATACCCAGTCCCCCACTTTGAAAGAACGAGGTTTGACCATTGAGCTATAGTAGTTGGAGATGCGCTGCTTGTAGACGACATTCCTTAAGTGAGATTGGTTTTTATGTTCCTCGACTAGATCTAAGTTGAGGGTAAGTTGTTTATCATTTTCGCTTTGCATGTAGTTCTAGACTTGGAACGTTGCTTGCTCAAGCTCAACTGGGACAATTACCTCTGTACCAAAAGCGAGTGAGAATGGGGTTTCTCCTGTTGATGTCCGATACGAAGTGTGGTATGACCAAAGAACTTGGGGTACAAATTCTGGCCAACAACCTTTAGCCTTGTCCAAGCTGGTTTTCAAAGTTCGCTTGATTATTTTGTTGATGGCTTTAACTTGTCCATTAGACTGAGGATGAGCTGGGAAGGTAAAACAGAAGTTGATGTTGAACTTAGAGCAGAACATCCTGAACTAATTGTTGTCAAACTGTCGCCCGTTGTCAGTGACTATCGCATTGGGAATGCGAATCTGCAAAGGATGTTCTTCCATACGAAGTCTTCTATTTTTACCTCAATAATGGTTGCCAATGGTTCTACTTCGGCCCACTTTGTGAAGTAGTCAACTGCAATGATTGCATAGTGAACCTTGCCCTTCCCTGTAAGCATTGGGCTGATCAAATCAAGTCCCCATTAGGCGAAGGGCCAAGGGCTAATCATAGGAGTGAGCGGCTCCGGAGGGGAGTGAGGAATAGTTGGGGAGCGTTGACACTTATCACATGAGCGGGATATTCTGATGGCATCTTGGTGGAGTGTTGGCCAGTAATATCCTTGGCGAAAAGCCTTGTGTGTTAGGGATCGAGATCTAGCATGATCTCCGCAGACTCCTTCATGTATTTCCCGAAGGACAGTTTTCGCCTCTGCGGGCGTAAGGCATCTTAGGTATGGTAGGTTAAAACCCTGCTTGTAGATTTGCTCATTAATGATCAAGTAACGGGTAGCCTTGTATCGAATCTGCTTAGCTTGGACTTTATCATTTGAAAGGGTGCCATGAGCAAGGAATCTATAAATCAGGGTAATCCAACCATCCCCCTGTTGTAAGTTGCATACTTCCGTGGCCATGGTGCTTGGTGCTGCCAACAATTCGACCTGAATTTTTCTCCCAATCTTGTCTTCCATTGCTGAGGCGAGGCAAGCCAAAGCATCTACATGATTGTTTGCCGCTCGAGGAATTTGGGTGATCTGGTAGTGGAAATGCTTGAGCAACAATTGTGTTTGTGCTAGATATGCTGCCATGGAGCTATCCTTAGCGTCAAAGTTGTTGGTGACCTGGTTAACCACCAGTTGGGAGTCACTGAAGATATCAATTCGTATAACCCCAAGGTGTTTGGCCAAACGTAAGCCTGCTAGGAGGGCTTCATATTCGGCCTCATTGTTCGACGCTTTGAATTTAAAACGAAGAGCATACTCCATCGCCATTTTGTCAGGGGTCGTAAGGACTAGTCCTGCTCCACGAGCCATCAACATATAGACTCCATGTTGGGGCTGTTGGTTTTATTTTCTGAGTTTCCGAGGGTAATGAAACCACTTCTTTAGGCGTAGAAACAATGTCAACATGATATGTGAAGTCAGGGATGAAGTCTGCCACTACATGGCCCTTCTCAGCTGGCTTTGGTTGGTAGGAGATGTCAAACTCACCCAAAGCTATCGCCTATTTGATCATTCGCCTAGAAGTGTCAGGACTTTGGAGTATCTGTCAAAGAGGATGATTGGTAAGCATGATGATGGAGTGTGCTGGGAAGTAAGGGCGAAGTTTTCGAGCAGACATAACCAATGCTAGAGCCAATTTCTCAATGTTGGAGTATCGTGTCTCCGCATCTTGTAAGGCCTTGCTAGCGTAGTAAACAGGCCGTTCGACATTACCATCATTTCGAATGAGAACGGAACTTACTGCTGAAGCCGATACCGACAGATAGATAATGATAGTGTCACCAACCTCAGGTTTGGAGAGCAGAAGGGCTTTACTCATGTAGTCTTTGAGGTTCTTGAATGCCTTAGCGCATTCATCAGTCCATGTAATGTACTTCTTACTTCCCTTAAGTGCTTTGAAGAAATGAGCACATCTGTCTGTGGCCTTAGAGATGAACCTAGTTAAGGCTGCCACCTTATCAGTAAGGCTCTGGATGTCTTTTGAAGTTACCAGTTCCTTCATGTCTAGGATTACTTTGATCTTCTCGGGATTAGCCTCAATGCCTCGTTGGCTTATCATGAAGCCTAAGAATTTGCCAGAGCCTATGCCGAAGGCACATTTGTTGGGGTTCAACCTCATCGATACCTCTTCAGAATTGTGAAAGTTTCAGATAGGTTGGTGATGTGTTGGTTAGCATGTTTGCTTTTGACTAGCATATCATCAACGTAAACTTCCATGCTCTTCCTAATTTGTTCAACGAACATTGAATTGACCAGTCTCTGATAAGTCGCTCCTGCATTCTTTAGGCCGAAGGGCATGACTTTATAGCAATATAGTCATCTGTCAGTATTGAAGGCTGTGTGTTCTTGGTCTGGAGGTTTCATGAGGATTTGGTTGTATCCTTTGTAAGCATCCATGAAGCTTAGGAGTTCACACCCTGCCATAGAGTCTATAAGTCTGTCCATAAGAGGAAGAGGAAGCTATCATTCGGGCATCCTTTGTTTAGGTCGGTGTAATCGACACACATTCTCCATAAGACCTTTTGGAGCAAGAGACTTTCCTTGGTCGGATTCTTCTTAACAAGGACAACATTTGTTACCCACGTTGGATAATTGACTTCGCGGACGAAGCCTATGCCTTTGAGTTTTTCAACTTCTGCCTTTATTGCCTTGTACCGTTCAGCGTTATAAGATCTTCGCTTCTGTCTCACTGGCTTGATCTTGGGGTCAATACTTAAACGATGACAGATGATATCGGGAGAGATGCCTAGCATGTCCTCGTATGACCAAGCGAAGACCTCAGTGTTCTGTTGCAAAAAAGAGATCAATGCCAACTGAATGAGTGCTGACAAGGTGGTGCCAATCTTTACCATGCGATCCAGATAATCTTTTGAGATAGAGACCTTCTCCAACTCTTCAGCGGGTTGTACTTGCTAGGTGAAAGAGTCATCTCGATGATCGTCAGGTTGACTGTTGCCACCGTGAAGATCTAAGTTGGCTTCGTCTAGGCTGGTCTTTATGACTTGGTTATGTATAGAAAAGGTTTCCTTGGGCACAGGCAGGTGTTGTTGCTTGACCAAAGTGTTGTAACATAATCGTCCACTAAGTTGATCTCCTTTGATGTAACCATTGCCATAGGGGGTTGAAAATTTCATCAACAACATATGTGTGGATACCATGGCCTTGAGATCATTGATGCCTGTGCGTCCGAAGATGACATTGTATGTCGTTGGGCATTCAACCACTAGGAAGTTAATGGTAATGGTAGCTGTGTAAGGGCTTATACCAATGGTGAAAGGTAAGTGTATGCTCCCCAAAGGTTGCACGATATCACCAGAGAAGCTTATCAGAGGGGAAATCGAGCAATCGAGCAAGTGTTCAGCTACATTAAGTGCCCTGAAAGCTTCAGCAAACATGATATTGACCGAAGCCCCCGTGTCTACCAGGATTCGTCGTACTTCAAAGTTGGTTATGTGAGCTTCCACGATCAGTGGGTCGTTGTGAGGGTAGATGATACCTCTTTCTTCCTCAGGGTAGAAACATATTGGATCCTAGTTAGGCTTTTGATACTTACCTCCCCTGATGTCTTCCATGTGAAACACTTGGTGGCCAAACCTTAAAGCTTGTTCATTATTTTTCATGGCCCTGTTGAAAGATTTAGATATGGGTGTGCCACCACTTATGGAATATATCACATTTACATGGCGTTGGTTACGGTTACCCCTTGGAGGGTGAAAGAGGAATTGATCAATTTTTCCTTCATGTGCCAAAGCTTTAATATGATCACGAATGGTGATACATTTCTCGCCGTCATGGCCGTTATACTCGTGGTAGCAGCAAAACGTGCCCATGTTCTTCGTGGACTTGTAATCCGGGTGCCTCGGCTTTGGCTTCTGTATCAAGTGTGCTGTGCTGGGGTAAATGGCCACGCATGTGGCGTTCAAAGGTGTGTATGCCTCATACCTCAGGGTAGGGGCTATCCTGACACGTGTTTGACCCACTGTGTTGACTACCTGGGGTTGGGGATTATCATGGTGATACCCTTGGTTATCGCGGTAGTATCCCTTACTTCTTTTAATAAAATGAGACTGGTGAAATGGAAATCTTTCCTTTTGCCCTGAGATTGATATGTTTGTTGACTTGGCAAAGTATTAAGTAAGGCAGGGGGAGGCACCGCTGCCGTTTGGAAGGTCGAGGTCTTCTCATTTGGTTGGATCTGGCTTCCACTCCCTACTTGCTGATAATGGCCTTAAAAGGACCAAACACACCCGTCTTCCGATAAATCCCAATGTCGAGAAGAAAGAATGGGTAATCCCCATTCGAAATTGGAACAAGCAAAGCTGACACACAGCTGCATAAGGACGATGTAAAGCTACTCAAGACAAATGCAGTTTTACCTTTAACACAGCTAGGCAATGATAAAGTTTCAAAACCACCACAAGGTTTTGTAAACCCCTACCAAAGGGGGCAGAACCAAGCTCTCTTCCAACCAAGAGGACCGAAGAAGGTTTCGACCCAAACGCCTACAAATTCATGTCAAATGCTGGGTACGATTTCGCCTCCTCTTCAAATCTTGGAAAGAAGAATGCAAACACTGTCAACCACAAAGAATGTGACCTCACAAAGACTCAAAAGAAGTTGAGTGAGCATGGTTACAGAGTTGACAACAACAAATCTCGACAGTGTGAAAGACGGCTTTCAATCCTTCCACTTCTTCTGTAAGGAGGTGTCTTCCTCCACTTCTCCTACTTCAGGTCGAAGCAGCTGGGTTGAGAGAAGTCTCATATTGATCAATGTTTTGATAATTAGCTCGCTCCTCATCAGGGATACCCATGTCGAATGAAGGTGACCCTTCATGTTGGGGGGCACCTAGATGATGGTTGATGTCAACAGGGGTAACGAGCTTGCGTGTTTGAGTACGCCTAGTTTCATGGAGCGTCTCAAAGAGCTTCTCATACGGCTCTTAGATGACCTCATTCTTCATTGCTATCTTGGTGTTCTAAGCTTCTAGCTCATCGACTTTAGCTTGAAGAGCAACCCTCTTTCCTTCATTCTTTCGTTGCCTCGCACCAAGTGCAAGAGGGGTGTCATTCTGCGTGCTATGGCTTTCTTCGCTCCTCATATTGGAGAGGAATGCCTAGTCAAAAGAGAGTGTACAAATAGTGGAAACCAGCTTAACAAAGCTGAAGAGAGTGGGAATAAGTGTCGTTTCCCACAGACGGCGCCAAATATTGATGCACAAAATCAGTGAGGACTTTGATACAACAGAAAGTGTTAAGTTTGTGACCTTCGCTAGATTGCTCCGGTCACTAGTGTGGATAAGTATGTAAATGGATGGGACAGTGAAGCAAACATAAGATGTACGTGGTTCACCCAGATTGGCTACGTCCACAGAGTAGAGGAGTTCTCATTAATTATGAAGGGTTTACACAAGTACATAGGTTCAAGCTCTCCTTTAGTGAGTACAAGTGAATGATTTAGTACAAATGACATTCGAAAATATTGTGAGAGAATGATCTCTATTTATATAAGAGAGTTTCTAGTTTCATTCTGACATTGACACATGTCGTGTTGTGATTGGCTTATAATGTTGACACGTGTCGCGTTATGATTGGCTTCCTGGTTAGAGGGAAACTCTTTTGGATCCTTGACGGTATAACGTTGATCAGTGCTTAGTAGTTTTGGGATTGGTCAAGTATGGTACAAACAAATACTCTAACAAAATGACCAAGAATGTTCAACGTACCCATAATTAAATCAGGATTGTTCTGAGCATCATGCAATGTCATATTGTGGATACGTCCCTAGCCTGTTGTCGTCCACCACGACCTCTGTTAGCATGAATACCTCGTCCTTGTCTTGGCTGACCAGATTGCCTCGAAGATCGCACATTGCTAGTAACAATCTCTATCTGTTGGGGCTGTCCCTCTGGTACCACTGGGATCTATCTGTTGAATGTGGCTGATATAGCATAGAACCTCCCAAATACTGTGGGTAACCACCCTGATAATGAGGGTCATGCGAATACTGATACTACCTTGTAGCATAAGGAGTGGCGTCCACCTAATAATGATAAGCACCACCACAACCAGTCTGGGCATAACCACTAGGTCCTGAAGCTTGTTGGATCGGCGCAGGCAGTGGTAAGAAAGGTTGTTGGGGCCTCTGCTAATTCTAAAGGCAATGTGCAACCCTATGCCCTACTTGTCCACAAGTATAACATCCATTGCTGCATCTCCTACACTCCTCAAAATGCCTATTATTACGTCTACGGCATAAATGAGCACCTGAACCACCAAAATCCCTTTGCCTCTGAAATCTAGGGCCTCCAGAAAATCTACCACCTCTCATCTGTACATTAGAGCTCAAACCTCCACTAGAAGAGCTGGAACTGACATCATTTCTCTTAAAACTCTTAGTTTTGCAAGGTCTCTGAGATAATTGACCTTTACTTTTATCATCATTTCTCTGATTTCCATCTTTTTCTTCTTTTTCCTCACTCTCATTGGGCATATTCTCTGAATCCTCAATCCATAGTAAAACCTCATAAAACTCCTGGTAAGTGGCACAGAGAGTCGATGTCGCTATAGAACGCCATTTCTTTTTAGTACCCAACCTAAAGCGACGAAGCATCTCAACCGAATTAGCAGCAACCTCCGTATCATAACGAGATAAATAAGTAAATCTCCTGTAATATTCATTCGCTGTTATCTTTCCTTGTTTCAGATGCGTAAATTCTTGTTTATTGCGATCTATATACTCTGGAGGAACGAATATTTTCTGAAACAACTGCTTAAACACTTCCCAATCAGCTGCTACTTCTGGTGACATCTGAAAAGACTTCTGTCTCTACCAAGATGCAGGCTGCTCTCCTAAAAACCAAGTAGTCGTCTCAACCCACCTACTTGGAAAGCTCCCCTGACTCTGCATCATAAGAAAAGTCTTCTCGACATGATTAAGCCACTTCTCCGCTCCCTCATGTCCTTCATTACCCATGAAATGATTCAACTTCAGATTATACACATTTTCAAGAGATGTCATTTGAGGAGGACGAAGCGAAGGCTGAATGGCATTAGCTATAGCTTCCCCTAACTAAGCAATATTAGGGAAACTAGGCTCAGCTGAGTGACGTGGCTCTCTACGAGACGGCATAGTTCTGACAGAAAACACCACAATGATTAGAATATTCACGAGTTATACAGGACTGCTAAATCTAGGCTCTGATACCAAATTGACACACCTCGACCGAGATCGAGGCATGCTGGCCATCACGTAAGAGTGACGTAGCCATGTGCACTATGCGGAAGCACTAACAATAATGGAGAATACAAATAAATAAGAACCAACTCAAAAGAGTACTAGCTAAGATAAGTGCTAGGGTAAGAGTGAAAATACAATCATAGCGTAAGTAGCCTAAGTTCAGTCCATAAAACAAGTATTAAACAAACGACACCCAAAGATGTCATACATTATAATAGTCTATCAGAACCTCCGTTTAATCCTCGTGAACCACCAACGAACAAGCTTACCGAAAACCTGGAGGGGCGCAAAACAGAAAGTGTGAGTGGGCAAAAACAAAGCTTTTCAAAACCATTTCATTTATCAAATGCTTTAACCCCTCGCCGTAAAACATGTATAATTTTCCCAGAAATGTAATAATATATATATATATATATTTTAAATCATGCTTCACATATCCATATTCATAAGTATACCATGCCAAATATATAACAGAATGAGTAACTCAGGTGAAAATAAGTTCATGGAAAACATCATATTAGCCGAAACCCTTGCAGAGGTTTGTACAGCTTAATTCATAGCTCATTGAATAAATCTAGCTGGAGTCACCAAAGGTGACCTATACGGCACTACATCTGCACATGAGTTGGAACCACCTGTAGTAGTCTGTACGACAAGACTGGGTGTAATATAGTTATGCTCAATGTTATGCTCTCATGATAGCTGTGCGATAAATCGCTAATCACTTACGAGTCGGAACCACCTATAGTAGTTTGTACGACAAGACTGTGCACCTAAATTGGATCCAACGTGAGCATGGTGCGAGAGGTGACATTATATACAGGCTTGTGCCATATCTCTGGCTAAATCACTAACACCGGGGTGCAGGTTTATGAGCTCAAGGTTTCTCAATTAATCACAATTGTTATTCAAATTTACAATTCATAAACTCACCTGGGACTTACGTGAGCGTCCACAACACCACAATTATATATATAGATATCTATATCTATATCTATATCTATATCTATATATACAGGGAGCTTAAGGGGAGGGATCCCCATTTTTTCAAAAAAAATGGGGACACGCTCCCCACCGTTAGATTGACTTTAATGAAATTGTGTGGTTGAGATTAAAACACAGGCCATAGAATCTCAACCACATGATTTCATTTAAGTCAAATCCAACGGTGGGGAGCGTGTCCCCATTTTTTTGAAAAAATGGGGATCCCTCCCCTTAAGCAATTCCTCTATATATATATATGCAAACATCATATGCATATTCTAAATGTAAAACATTTGGCTTGGCAATTCAAATCATAACTCATTTGAATGCATTTTCTAGGAAAGATACCAAGCATATACATATATACTGAAAACCAAAAGCCCACTCACTGGTATGTCGAAGGGTTGTAGCCCTCGAGCCGCCCTTGACTGCGCTTGTCCTCCGGATAGGTCTCCCCTATATGCGAAACAACTATAAATACATTAATTTAAAGCACATAAACGAAACTAACTAATAACTTCTCAAACATTGCTCAAATGGGATGTTTGAATATACTATCGTGATCTACTCAACCTCACAAACATCCCCATATTTTTTGAAAAAAATTTCGACCACCCATGCGTCATCACGCACCTGCCAAGGCACAGCCAGATGCGCCACCCATGCGTAGGCAAGTGACTGATGGAACAGTTAACGCCGTTAGGGAATATTCCGTCAAAAGTAGCATATTCCGTTAAAACTAACCTGACGCCATTAGAATATTCCGTCAAGTTTGACAGAATATTCTCTGTCTTCTTCCTTCGAACTCCGATGACCGTCGCCGTCGCCAGAAAATTGTGAAATTTTCAAACCTTAATATCTCAGTCCATACACAACCAAAATCCATGAAATTTGTACCAAAATGATGCTTACAACGAGTAGAACAAAACCTTACCTTTCAAAAGTCCTAAAACCGACGGAAATTCGCCTGAAAATCGCTCGATAATCCGGCTAAACCTGCAACTCGTCGAAACGCAACTTCCCGACGTCCAAATCACTTCATTTTTCTTCTCCGAGCTTCATGAAGACAATCTAAAGCTTCCTATAACATTAGAATCTTCCAAAAACTCCACATTTACGTGTGTATGAACAGTACCTCGAATCTTGGTTTCTAGTTCTCGGGTTTTCTGACGGCTTTGCGTCCTAAAAATGGTACCACTCGACTCCTAAGCTTATAAGGAGTCCAAAGACACCAACCAAAACCTCGATCCGCGACTGGTTGAAGGGTTTTGAGGTTGACCGTACGGTTTGTACGGAAATGGAAGGAAATCCGAGAGGGAGAGAGAGAAAGGGTCAACGGGTGTGTTTGTGTGGGTGTGTGTGTGGTCCAATTTGGGTCACCAACCAAAAACAAAAGAAAACTTAGTCTTAATTGGGTCCAAACAATTAGGATTTAATTTCACACACTCACAATCCAACGCTCAAGGGCAAAATTGACATTTCACGCCATCGATAAAAACAATTCAGGACGGGCTGTCACAATAAATTTATGAGTTAAATTCTTTGAATAATGTCAGGGACCTCGATAAAACTATTCAAACAAATAAGGTTTCATTCTAACAATTAGGTTGACTAAGGAACGAAACCAAAATGACCTTAGTTTAAAATTACACTCGAAAGTTACATATAATTGTAATCGTTGTCATCTACGGTGTGGACTTTAGATTACACTATTAAATTTGTATATTAAAGTTGAACTTTATGTTATTACAATATTAACGTTCAAATTAAATGGTATAGATCCTTTTTTTCTTTTTTAATAAAGTATTGTACATGGATTATCAAAATAATAAAATTTAGGGTAAATTAAATTTGCACCCTCAAGTATGGGTGTAATTATAACATCATACATCATCTTTAAAACATTACAATTTGATGCACCAAATATGATTTTGTTGCAATTTCATACAATCCGTTACATAATCTGTTAGATTGGTTGTTAAGTGATAATGTAGCAGATATGTGACCCATTTTTTAATGATGTGATGTCTATTTGGTGCCATGTGGATAAAAAAATTTAAAAAATTTAAAAATATATTATTAAAATATTTAATAAATTATTACAATATCCAAAAAAAACATTAATCACCCCCCACCCCACTGCACACACACCCATACCAGACCCCTCTTCCCTCTCCGATCCGTCATCCAGCATCCTCACATATCTTCTCCCTCTTATCAACCCCATCTTCCATAACCACAAACAACTTGTCTCTCCGTCACCATTAACCCTCAACACCACACCCTCACCCACGACCAAATTGCAGTAATTGATACCCAGCAATTCAAATATGGTGCGGTTTGAAATTAGGAATTTTTCGAATCTATCAAAATCAAAAGCCTCCGTTGTTGAAATCTAGTGGGCCTGGTTGTGAATCGATGGAGGAGGTAGCGGTGGCTCTGCCATTGTGACAACTCTCAGGTGGGTGGGTTCTTCTTGTCCTTTAATGGGGAACCCATCTGGAACCAAATGGTGTCAGTTTTTTTCCCCCACCTTTACACATCCCACTCTAGATTCGTTGATCTCCATCCTAGAATCCCAAAAATGAAAATTTATAGGGTGGGGTAGAGAGTGATGGGTTGTGAGTTGGTTTGGGGAGATGTTGCAGCGAGGAATTTAGATTTGGATTTGCTGGGTTTTATTAATCACAGGGTTTTGTAGTGTGTTGGGCGAGGCGAGGGAGAAGGAAGAAGGGGTTGAAGATTTATAGGGTGGGGCCCACTATTTTTTAGAAAAAAAAAATCATATTTTAGGTTTTCTTTCTTAGAATTACATTTCTAAAAAAAAATTATTTTTTGTTTGTCCCATGTGGCATACTATTGACTGCCAAGTCAGCAAAATAGTAGGACCTGTAATTGCCACATAGTTACTTAACGGTCAAACTAACAGTTTGACTAAAAAATGTATAATATTGAAATAAAATCATAAATAACGTATGAGATTCAAATGTTTTAAAGATGTTGTATGAGGTTGCAATTATACTCAAACTAGAAGGTTGGAATGGTCTTAGCTCCTGAATAGTCATCAAACAATAAAGAAAAAAAATGATTGAGACAGTTATGACTTCCATTATTGAATTTCCTTTACTTGATTGAACAACCCAAAATTCAGTTATTTCAACTACATCAAGTGATTTTTCAAATTGGTCAAGACTCTCCAGTTTATGGCTGCTTCTCTATGGTACTAGTTGTTGCTTCATTAATAGGCTCACTATTCGAATTTGATCATTATGGACTGGTACAACGATCCAGTCCTAGACATGCATACCTAATTTTAACAGCAGGCACATTAACAATGAAAATGGCTCCTTCTTTAGTAAGATTATATGAACAAATGTCTAAACCAAAATATGTTATTGCTATGGGAGCATGCACAATTACAGAGGGGATGTTCAGTACCAATTCTTATAATACTGTTCGGGGAGTTGATAAGTTAATTCCTGAGGATGTCTATTTGCCAGGCTGTCCACCTAAACCGGAGGCCGTTATAGATGCTATAACAAAACTTTGTAAGAAAATTTCTCGAGAAATCTATGAAGATCGAATTAGATTTCAACAGGAAAATCGGTGTTTTACTACTAGCCATAAGTTTCGTGTTAGACGCAGTACTCATACTGGAAATTATGATCAAGGATTACTCTATCAACCACCGTTTACTTCAGAGATCCTTCCTGAAATATTTTTCAAATATAAAAGTTCAGTAACTTCCCCTGAATTAGTGAATTAGGCAGGATCATTTTGTACAGAATAACAAAGCAAATAGAGAGTCAACTTTCATAGATTTCATCGTAAATGTGAAATACTTATACAAATAAAATACAAATCAAAATGTGGGAGAGATAAAAAAGATGCAAGGTCGTTTATCCGCTTCGTTAGTCAAACATGGGTTAGTTCATAGATCTTTGGGCTTCGACTACCAATGAATATAAACTTCACAAATAAAACCTGAGGATTGGTATTCAATTGCTATCATTTTATATGTTTACAATTATCTACATTCCCAATGTGCTTATGATGTAGCACCAGGTGGACAGAGTTGAGACTAAAAGGAATGTATAAACAATGCTTCCATGGATTCTATCGTGGTTTACAATTATAGCTTCCACACTTGTTTATTTAGGATCGTCTCCCGGATAAATAAAGAACAAGAGTCAAAGAAAAGGCAGTGATTCAAATCAATATTTATCTAGTACCCCATCTAAAAATTACAAAAAGAAAATAAAAATGAAAAGTAAGAGGTAACAGGTATGCATAAAAGTATTTGCCCCAGGGAGAATCCTAGAATTCTGTCTTTTCTGGGTTTAAAAAAGTGTGGATTTTCAAGAAAGGAAATCCTAGGTCTGTCCTGTAAAGGTACTCAAATTGGATCAGTAATCGATTTCTAGGTTTCGTCGTCAACCTAATTGGTTACTTCCAATTACGTAAATCAATAGTTCAAACCGCACTCAAAGGTAGGGCATTTTCCATTTTTATAGGAACTTTTGTACCATAAACAATGATATCTCCAATTATAGCCCCTCTGGGATGTAAAATATATCTTTTCTCACCATCGAGTGTATGAGACAAATGTATGCATTTCGATTAGGGTCGTATTCTATAGTTATGATTCTACCATATATGTCTCTTTCATTATGTTGAAAATTGATTTTACGGTATAGACGCTTATGACCTCCCCCTCTATGCCATGCGGTAGTGATTCCTCCAGCATTACGACCTTTACCAAAGGCTTATATAAAGTATGAAATAAATATGAAATCTAGTACAAAAAATTAATATTTTTTAGGAATTTAAGGCGGAAATGGACGTATTTTTTCTTTTAATAAATATCTATTTTGTACATTTCAATTTGAATTAGGAATTCCGCGTACAAGTGGTAAGTCATTAACTACATATACACATCAGGTCATATAAATGTATTACCATTATGTATTACAAATTACAATAAAATTACAATAACAAATACAAAAAGAGGAGTTTTTAAAATGCGAGATCTGAAAACATATCTCTCTGTGGCATCGGTAGTAAGTACTCTATGGCTCAGGTCTTTAAGCAGGTTTATTGATAGAGATTAGTCGTTTTTTTCCAGATGCATTGATATGCTCCTTTTTTTTTTTTTTTCATTCTAGCTATTGATATGGGAAGAGGGAAGAAGATAGAGATGCAATCAAATATCTGTGACTAATCCCTATCCATCTCTTTTTTTTTTTCTTTGGTTTTTTTTTTCACTTATTCTTTCAAAAAAAAAAAACTAAACAAAAAGCGGTTTCACCCTCAGTGAAAAAAACCTGTCTGTATTTTCTTTTGTGTGTTGCACTATGTTTGGATGAAGAAATTTAAAATTATCAAAAAATTTTAAAATAATAGAAATTGAATTGACGGGATTTTATTTTCTAGAATGTGTGAATTTTCTTGTTTGGTTAGCCTAAAAGAACAATGGAATTGAATACGAAATTTGTTATTTTTAAGCTCTTAATCATAGAAATTGGGAAATGACATTTATGTATATGAAATTTAAACTTGGGAATTGGAGGCCCCAAATTCCAAGTTTTTTATTGCACACAAAAATTCTAAATTTCTGTATTTATGAATTCAAACAAGAAAATCTGTACGTATCAATTTACAAATTATTACTTTTATTCAAATTACAAGTTTATTTTCGTCGTCAAACATAGCGTTACTGTCGTACCATACAACCTCTCGTCTCCTCTTCTCACTCAAGAATCAGATCGAACGACTATCCAGACCCGTTGATCTCACTCTCTGCGTCCTCCTCTTCGACAATTCCCGCGACCCTTTGCAGAAAGGTTCCAGCTTTGGTGAAGAATAACTGCTCAAAGACCCCACTTCGAAACTGCAACTTGAAACTTGAAACTTTTCGAGTTCATCCTTTTGATCCTCTGCTCTCACGGTACTCCACGACTTTTTTGTTCTGGATTCTGGTTTTGTTTAAAATTGAGAATTAAGGGTGGGTATTGTTGAATTTTGAGAAATGAGTTTTGGGATGTTTGGAAATGGAATTCTGTTACATTTTTGGTTTGTGGGGTTCCTTGATTCTTATCTGAGAAATTCAAAGTTCATGTTTTTTGTACGTAATTTTGGATTTGTCTGTGTTTTCAGCGTAATTGAATGATTAGTTTCATTTTTTTTTAAAGTAATTTTGGATTTCTGGTGTATGGCTGTGTTTTCGGCGTAATTGAATGATTAGTTACTTTATTTGGGGTTGATAGAGTTTCTAAGGATAACTGAGAAGATGATGTTGTGAATTGGTGCTTTGGTTCTTGTTGTTTTGGCTTCTAGGAAGTCAGAACTCTTATCTAGTATGCTTTTTTAGGCTCAGTGTACCGGAGTTTTTCGTTTCTTTAGGGGGCAATGAATCCTAACTATGAAGTCTCGAGGGTTTCATAATACCACGTGCACTGGATTTTATGTGCCTTTGTACACTCTTATATTGGTTATAATATAGTTAGGATAAGTGAAAAATATAAATAGAAGATTTCATGCTATATGTTCATTCATACCTTATGATACATAAACCTCAACTAGGCTACTAGTGTTGTAAGGTTTGATACGTTCTAGGTTCTGAATGAATGGAGTTTGTTAGATTTTTCTGATTTTTTGGTTATATTATTATAGTGAAATTATTTAGTTTTCTAATTGGTTCATTTAGACAATTGTAAAAGGAGTTAATGAATCTCCCCATGACAAACGGATGCTGCAGGATTTTGGGTTTCGGTTAAGTCTGTCATGCTGAATGTTGCTACCAGGAGGTGGAATAAGGATGAACTCCATGATGGATGATATGAACTTGATTCAGCAGGCACAGAGGCATCACTTAGTGGTTCGGGAGCTTGGAGAAGAGATTGATTTAGAAATTGGAACTGGGGATGATGATCCTTCATTTGCTAACACCCCCCTTATTGGTGGTCCACCACGGGAGCCTTCTGTTGAGGATCATGACGAGAGTAAGAATATGTTAATGGCTTCTCACCTCCCTAGTGATGATCAAGACATGTCAAAGGGACAGCCAGTAAAAAGGAAGAAAAAGGTTGTGAAAAGATGGAGAGAGGAATGGGCTGATACCTACAAATGGGCTTATGTTGATGTCAAGGAAGGGACAGCGAGGATTTTTTGCTCTGTTTGTAGAGAGTATGGTAGGAAGCATAGAAGAAACCCCTATGGAAATGAGGGTAGCCGGAATATGCAGATGAGTGCACTCGAGGAACACAACAATAGTTTGCTTCACAAAGAGGCACTTCGCCTTCAAATGGCCTCCAAGGATAAGGTCGTTGCTGACAAACCCATTTATGTTAAAGGTTAGCACGTTCTGCTCAATTTTCTTTGGTTTGCTTTGGAAGTTTCAAATAACCACCGTCTGAATTCTGCACAAATTTTTTGCGGAGTGTCTCTCAGGAAATTCTTTTCGCAAAGTTACGTTATTGTTAGTTTTCATGTTTATGAAAGTATCCCTTGCGGTTAAGTTTGCATTTAGGATTTTTAATTTTTTAGCTCGTTGCTGAATGAAAACTTTGGTTTGGTTGAATGCTATATTCAGCAGTTCACTATGCCCACACCTAAATGCTTCTTCCAGCATTATATGGAGTTTGTTGACATTAGTTTGTTGATATTTGCACATATTTCACACCATCATATGATTGAAAGAAATGAATTTTGAGTTTAATTTTTTAATTGTTTTCCCGTTTGGTTGATTTGTCTTTGGAATTACTCTTAAATGTAGCTCTTATGTCAAAAACGGCTGGATCAATTGTTGAAGCTGCACTGAAAAGGGATCCTCATGAGGTTGAGTTCATACAATCGGTGCAAGAAGTTGTTCATGCTTTAGAAAGAGTGATTGCAAAAAATTCTCAGTGAGTTTCCTTGGGATGGAGTATTGTTTTAGTCATGCTGGTTAAGGGAAACAAAGTCTTATTTCTGATTTCTGTAAAATCTTATCAAGTGAATTTTCTTTTTTCAGTTATGCAAGCATCATGGAGCGCTTGCTAGAACCTGAGCGCATGCTTGTTTTTCGAGTTCCATGGATGGATGATAGAGGTGAGACACATGTTAACCGAGGCTTTCGAGTACAATTTAACCAGGCCTTGGGTCCATGTAGGGGTGGTTTCCGGTTTCATCCTTCTATGAACTTGAGCATTGCCAAGTTTCTTGGATTTGAACAGGTATTAGTTGTTTTCTTGAGTTCTTTTGAGTTGACTTGTCTTCTTTAGGTTGGGTCGAGCTTTTGCCAAATCTTTTTCTTCCTGTGCCTCTGTTGATTGTGTATTCTAGTGATTGGTGCTCATAAGAACACCAAGCTAAATACTAGTGATGAGGTTAATCCCTTCAGATTGGAAGTGACTGTCTTGTGACGGATTTGCATTGTGCTATTTACCTTCTCTGCAGACTTTAAAGAATGCCTTGTCACCGTACAAAATTGGAGGGGCAGCGGGAGGTAGTGATTTTGATCCAAAGGGAAAAAGTGATAATGAGGTAAAAGTCTTCAATTTGTTATATGTGGTTCATCATTTTTAACCTCCTCAGAAGTTGTGAATGACTATTTTCTAAGCTGGCAGGTTATGCGTTTTTGCCAAAGTTTTATGAATGAAATCTATCGTTATTTGGGTGTTGACAAGGTAACTTCAGCAAGATTCCATTCCATGAATATTTTTTTTCCTCTATATGGAATTTCGATGCTGTATCCTGCATGTCTGGTTTAATGCTGTGTACACTTTAGGACCTTCCTTCAGAGGAGATGGGTGTTGGTACTCGAGAAATGGGATATCTTTTCGGACAATATAGACGTCTAGCTGGTCACTTTCAGGTACCAGAAACACCGGTAACAAACTATTTCTGAATTTAACTTCTTACCTTTTGTGATGTAATTTAGTATCTAGATGCCATTTATGACATTGCTTTTTCTAAATCTGATGTAGGACCACAGGATTATGAAAATTTGGAAAATAGTAATTAAACAAGCAATTCTATTGTTCTTTTCTATCCTGACAAAGAGTGTTACTCTTTTCTATCCTGACAAGGCCATTGTTCTTTCTATCCCGACAAAGTCTATCGTTCTTTTCTTTCCCTACAAAGTCTTGTTTTTTATCCTGACAAATTCTATTGTTCTTTTTTTATTTCTGTCCATCTGAAGTCTACTGTTATTTTCTATCGGTACAAAAGTTAAGTTTATGCTTATCTGTTTATCATGGAAGATAATTAAGTGATAAGTCTTTTTCTTTCGTTGTTTTTTTGGTCGAAAGTGGTACATCTTCATCTATTCAGTGTTCATTTCTGTCCGTACAAAAGTAAAGTTTCTGCTTATGTGTTTCTCATGGAAAGAAAGTTAAGTAATGTCTTTATGTTTTCATATGTATGCCTTACTTATGCAGGGAAGTTTTACAGGGCCAAGGATATTTTGGTCTGGCTCTAGTCTTCGAACTGAAGCTACCGGATATGGACTGGTAACTAATATCGCAACTCTCCCATGCTCGTGTTCGGGCTTCCTCTTTTTCTATTTATTTTTTGCTTTTTGGTGAGAACTTAATAGATGTGTCTGTATTTGTTGCGGGTATTATAAGCTCCCTATGTAATTTTCATTTTCATTTCCGATGATGTGAACAAAGTTCCCATGCTTCTGCAGGTTTTCTTTGCACAACTCCTACTTGCAGACCTCAATAAAGATTTCAAAGGATTAAGGTACCTTTTACCTGACATTCAAAACTTTTAAAATTTTCACAAAACATCATAGGATATTGACATAGAACAGCACATGGGAGTTCTTTCTGTTTACGTAGCGTTTTGAAGAATCCAATCCTGTTTAACATATCTTTTAACTTTTGTGTGCTTATATGTATCTATGTATGTTTATCCATGAGAGCGTATAATTTGTGATTGCTTATAGGTTGTTTTGCAAATTTATTATTTTGAAGATATTATAGTTTCCCTCCAGGTGTGTTGTAAGTGGTTCTGGAAAGATTGCATTGCATGTCCTGGAGAAGCTTATCGCATATGGCGCGATTCCCATTACAGTTTCAGGTATTTTCTTACAAGAAGTATTTATGGGACTACTTGAATTAGGTCTTGTGATGGAAAGGTTTAGTAATATACATATCTGGTTTGAATGTTTCACATGAAAAAAAATTCCAGATGTCATACTAGTGTAGGAACTGCTTGAATTATGACATAATTTACTTGCTAAGAATGTTAAAAATTTATATGTTTGACGTGATCATATCTATTAGATACTTGAGTGATGATTGATCTAGAGAACAATCATGCTGTCAACAATGCTCCGAGCACTTCATCCAAAAGATTATAAAAACAATGAACATAGCACTTACGTAAAAACCAGAGGTTGCTAGTAGTCAATTTGATTGTATCTTCTGTGGCCTTGATTGGTTTGTATCTTAGGTTGTAAAGATCATATGTTAACATCTGTGACCGTATTTGGATCTAAATAACAAAATAAATTATTTTTCCTGATTGCATCTGAAGAAAGAAAGACGATATGAAGAGCTAGAGTACTTGTGCTGTGAATGTGGTGTTAATTTTTTTTCCTCCACATGGCTATTTCATTTTCTAGTTCCATGCTCTTATTTAGATTCTCTAGTGCTTTGTGTCAGGAAGTTACGATTTCCGAGTCGTAAACATTTAGAGTGAATAAGACTTGTTATCAGCATTTAATGAATCACATGCCTTGTATCTTCAAATCATTGCATATAGACTCGAAGGGTTATTTGGTGGATGATGAAGGATTTGATTACATGAAAATATCATTTTTGAGGGAGATCAAAGCTCAACAAAGAAGTTTGAGGTCTGCTACTTGCTGTCTATTTTGCATCTGTTGATTAAATAGCTTGGTATAGTTACCTTCAGGATTCATTGTTTACATCTCATCTGCAGAGACTATTCAAAGACTTATGCTCGCTCTAAGTATTATGATGAAGCAAAACCTTGGACTGAAAGGTGTGATGTTGCGTTTCCTTGTGCTACCCAAAATGAAATTGATCAGACTGATGCCATTAATCTGGTTAATTCAGGTTGTCGTATGCTAGTAGAAGGTAATAATTACTGGTAACAACATGCATGGTTGATTTTAAATTTTGGCGTTTGTTTTCATATTCACTAATGTTAGCTCTGTAAAGCCTCTTATTTGTTCTTCTTTTGTATCTAGGTTCAAACATGCCATGTACACCTGATGCTGTTGATATTCTGAGAAAAGCTAATGTTCTAATTGCTCCTGCAGTGGCTGCTGGTTCTGGTGGAGTATGATTCTTATCTTTACAGTACATGCTTGATAGATATGCTTTTCAACATGTGCTGGGACAATGCTATCACGAAGTTTATACGTATCATGTTTTTATTGGCACAAATTTAGGCTAAGTTCAAGCTAAGCTTGTTTGTTTATGAAAATAAATGGATCTATTTGGTCTAAAGAAAAATGGAATTCATGTGCTCATGAGATTATTGTTCAAAATCAGTTTCTGTTAAGAATCTAAGAATCTTACATAAAGTTTTCTAATCCATCTATCTCGATAATGAAATCATGAACCTCTCAGTTATGCTTTGATTATAACACGGATTTGAGGGGTCTGCTGATCTATGCGTTAGGTCTAATTTAGCTATGCATGCTCAGCGTCACCAGGGGTGTATTGAATACAAAAATTTCACATCAGGTATTCTAAGCTTGCTTCTAATATATGAAATCACGGGCCCTCCAGTTATTGCCAATTGATTTTGGGTTGAATACTTCAATGTTAACATGTTCGAGATCTAACATCGGGTATTCTAAAGAAGTGACATTTGGGAGTTAAAATTTAATTATTTTTGTCTGGCATTTGATGGACCAGCATGAGTTAATATATTTGTATCATTTATATCAGTATGACTTCCGATTATCTTCTTTTTCCTTAAATTTATGTTATCCCTTTGTTGTTTAATGATAGCAGGTGGTTGCTGGAGAATTTGAATTGAACCACGAGTGTAATTCAGTGAATTGGTCTCCCGAGGACTTTGAATCCAAATTACAGGTGACACTGTGTTTATTTTATCTCGCTGGTATAAATTCTTTAACTTACTTCTACGAAGTGTCTTAATGACTTCTGGTAGTGTAAGAAACAATATCTTTTAGAAAAGCTAAGTAGCCAACACCCCTTCAATGTCCGTCTTAAAGTTTGCTCAAGGTCTTGAGCTGGTTTGTTGTTTTTCTCTATGATATCTGATTTGCATTGTAACTCTTAGGAATCAATGAAACAGACTTACCAGAGAACCCTTAAAGCTGCAGCTGACTTTGGTTACCAGAAAGAAAGTCCTGAGTAAGTGTGTTATCGTATTGACGCTTGCCTTCTCTTTTCCTCTTGAATCTTTGAAGAAACTAGATAACCTCTGGTTGTGACTTGTGTTTGGCTATGTAAAATTGCGTACCATTAACGTTAAACACTTGAAGAATCAAACTTTCTTTTACGTGCTTGACAGATCTTTGGTTCACGGAGCCATCATTTCTGCTTTTCTGACTATTGCGCAAGCCATGACGGATCAGGGATGTGTATAGAGTGGAAGAATATTGTACAATTATTCGCACGCTCCTCAAAGCTGATCGGTGTCATCAACAATGAACAATTATCGGAGGTGCGCATACTGACGTTGGCAGTAAATTGTAGATCTTTACCGGCTTGACTGTGCCGGTTTCGAGATCAATGTGGTATGACAGATATACAAGGTTCGATTGTAACATAAAAATGTGTAATGTTGTAATAGCCGTGACTCGGAAAGAGTGAGGAAACGTTGTAATAGGAAGAGTGCAAGTGAAAATTGTGTAGTAGGTGAGTAGGGTTAGGGTTAGGATAGGAAGCACTTGTGAGTTGACTCAGTTGAAATTTCATAAACTACTTGTTACTTGTGGAATATTTGGATGCTGAGCGGACTTTGGAAATAAAATTTATTAATTTGCTATTTTCACGTCGCGACTGATGAAAAATGATGTTATTTTCATGTGTTTATTATTATTTTGTTTACCTACTGGCTCTTAGTCTAGCAGCAATTCTCTTTTCGGTGTTTGAGAAATTGGAAGTCCTAAATTTAACTCCCTCCCATCCCCATATCTGATTGTTGTGTCGTTGATATTTGATTTTAACCAATTAAGCAATAAAAATTTAATTTTTGATCATTTTAACCAATTTCTCCTCTTTTCGGCTGATTTTCTCGACACCGGTGTCTAAAAAATATTGATTTTTTTGTTTTAAAAAAAAATATATATATATATATTGATTATTGACAGACATCAAAAGCACAAGTTTACCTACCAAGATGCGGTTATTTTCCATATTGCAATACCATATCTTCTCCTTTGCTCTCTACAAAAGCTAGCATGTCTCTGTGAGTCTTAATAACCCCCGAAATGTGAACTGTCATGGCAAAGCCACCAATTGGTTCCCTTTAAAAAAAAATAATAATATAAAAAAAATAAAACCTACAATCTCCTCTTTGTCCTCGAGGCCTAAAGTAAATATAAGGCACGAAATACATATGAAGACAGAGCCAAGACTAGGCACATTGTTCATCAGATGGTGCTCCCGTTCGGTTGTTTCTAGACTCTAGTTAGTGACCCTCTTCGAAGAGTGGGTTGATGAGTCGGACTTCTCGGCCAAATAGTGTTCCAACATATCATCTTCGTCATCTGCCATTAACCACAAGACAAGATGGTTTCTTCATCAGATCGTGAACACAACCTTCCTTCGTATTTACAAAATTATGCAATTCGACTAATTTTGGTCTCATCAACATAAGACTATATGCGCTATAAGAAGAGAATCACCTTCAAAATCATCAGAATCGAAGTCAATCTCATCCTCATCCTCTTCATCGGACCCTTCAGTGGCTGGAGCTGCACCTTTCTAAGGAGGGGAAAAAGTCACTCATATTATTGTTTATTCTTTGAAACTGAGAAATTATACGTTCCAACAATAAAATCCTCACTTGTAATAACCCCAAACTTCCCCTCGTATTACCCCTCAATAATATACCATGAAACTAACTCAACCATCAAATCAGACCAGTACCAATTAGTTTAGTTTTCACTGTATTTACTTGTTTTGGGCAAAACTGAACAATGTAAAATGAATTAATTACCGCAGCATGCCTTCCGGTTTCAAACCACTGTCTACCTGTGAGCCTCTTTTCCTTGGGTGCTGAGAGTGCAGACTCGGGCATTAACCTTGAAAATTGATCACTACCCATCAGACATGAAAATAAAGACTGCAAGCAGAAATATATAATGATCTACTATTGGGAAACTATTAAATTTCAAGCAATGTTTTAAAAGGCTCGCCTTGGGGCGCGCCTAGGCGCCCTGTGAGGCTAGGCTTGAGGGTTGCCGCCTCTGTTTTCAGGGAGTGGGCGGAAGGCGCCGGAAGGCGCCGCCGGAGCCGCCTAGGCGCGCCTCAGGGGATTTTATTTTATTTTATTTTATTTTTTTCTCCCAAACCCAAATTTTGGGTAGAGTTTTAACTACCTCATACCTCATCCTTGCACTATCATCTCTCTGCCTTGTTTTCTGATTTTTATTTTTTATATAATAGATGTGTGCGCCATCTACGTGCATTGTTATATGTATGCTCATTGTGCTTTTCATCCTCTATTTTATATATATAATATAATATATGTATATATATGTGTGTGTATATGTATTTATAATATATGTGTGTGCTTAGGATGATTATTGATTAATAATCTTCTTCTTTTTTTAATATAATATGTGTATGTTCAATGTATATATTAAAAAATTTAGGTCCCGTGAGGCTTCGCCTCACGCTTAGGCTGGGCTATCCCTCGGACACCTCGCCCACGCCTCACGCTTTTAATACATTAATTTCAAGTAAGATTCCTTGGATTTATATATTTCTTGATGACCGGGAAGTCTTGGTTAAAGTGCTAATGAACCGTCACAGCATCTTTTTTCCTTGTTTTCTCATAACAACATTTTAGTAAGATTTGAACCTACAACTAATCCTAACCATCCCACCGCATAACCTGCTAAACAAAGACCATGGTCTGGTAAATGTCTTTTCCCTCTCTAATGTCATGTCTATCGTGTAGCACAACATAATGTCCTAAAGTCCGTGTAGAAATGAATTCCATATCTCACGCCTCTCCAACATAATCAGATTTTTCTTCCCCAAAATGTAGAATTTTTTGGTGAAAATATATCAAAAACCAAAACATTTGTACGAACCAATTGTAGGAATCCCACATTGGTGGGTGCAAAAGAAAATAATGGGTTTAAATATGATTACCCCACTCTAACTAATATTGAGGTCTTTTCTAATAAAACCCCACACCTGACAGATTGGGCAGGTGGTAAAGTTGGGGACAGTATCGGTGTTGTTAAAGTGGGCCCCACAGGCCTGCCGATCCAAAAATCCAACATGGTATCAAAGCCAAAGATCAAAGCCAAGGTTCGGGCCCGTGCAGGCTAACAAGCTTGTCACCAAAGGAAACAAGCCAAGACTCATAATAGAGAGCCGGCCTTTGAGCTCCATTGAAAACAAGTCTGGGCTCTTAACATAGAGTTGACCTTTGAGTTTCAATTGCCGTTGTGTAGATCTCCATGTGTGAACCACTAAAAGGGGTTACACATGAGGGGAGAGTGTTGGAATCCCATATCGGTGGGTGCAAAAGAAAATAATGGGTTTAAATATGATTACCCCACTAATATCGATGCCTTTTGTGATAAAACCCTACACTTGACGGATTGGGCAAGTGGTAAAGTTGGGGACAATATCGGTGTTGTTAGAATGGGCCCCATGGGCCCGCCGATCCAAAAATCCAACACCAATATTATTGATCACCACTTTCACATGCTTTATAGTGAAAAAAAAAAAATCTGAGTTGACGAAGATAACCTTACTGAAATTATAAAACGATAATACTTACTTGGCTCGTTCCAGTGCCATCTCTGCTTCAAACATCTCTCTCCATGCCAGAAATGTTTCAACTGTAACTGGTTCTCCATGTGGTATGATTACCTAAAAGAGGAAGGAGCAGGAAAATAAGAAGCAGCTCCTTCAGACTATCTTTTTCAGGTGAACAATCATTACCAGAGATGCAAACATACAACTTTGAATGAAAAAAGTAAATCCCATGGGAAAGTTTGAAGCTGGTTATGCAGTTTTTTTTCACTAATATTCACTAACAGTTGCATCAGATTCATGCCGAAAATTGCAAGATGCACAAGAGAAAAGATGAACACCCTTAAAATATGATTAATCTTCTAGAAGCTTCACCTTTCCAGATACACAACTCCTGGACCAAGGAGAAAGAAAGAGGGTCTCTTAGAGAGAATAGCTAGCAGTTTTATTGACAACCTCAATGATTTCATAACTTGAACTTCTTCCAGCCATCCTTAGACACGTAAAAACCTCAGCAAGACTTAACTACATTTAAATATGAAGACGTAGGTTTTGGGATCTTGAGTGTATAGTTTTCCAGGAATGCTAGAAGGTAAACTCCCTTTATGCTTCGAGACTAAGAAAGCAAATAGCCACAAGATGATTAGATATGACGACGTAGGACAAAAGGCATACATCATCCTTTGCTGCTTCTTCTGCTTCAGCATCCTCAAGACTAGTGTCTTGACAATATTGTTCAGAAAGCCATTCCTTGGCTGATGTAACTAGTGTGTAGATCATAGCCATACCAAGGTTTTCAGATGCCTGTAAAACATATAGATATTGAATTAAATTCGGTATTTTTTGGATAACTTCACATTATCTAATGAGTTGTATTAGAACAGAAAAAATATGCTCACTAATCTTTAGATGTATTAGGACAGATAAAAAACGACACAAGAAAAAGCTGCATAGAGAAGTAAAGAATGCCCAAAATTACCTCTTGCAGAAGCTTTTCTTTCAAAATTCTTAGATGTTCTCCTTGTATACCACGTAAACTGAAGGAAAAAAAATCAACCATTAGAATAGTTCCTCATAAACCATACTGCATCCACACTTGTGACTTTCCCGCAGCCTTGCTTAACAACACAATACTGACGGAACTATTATAGCTGAACAATACAGTATTAATCGCAGAGACTCAAGGATATTTTTTCTCGAACTTCTTTCTTTTCTTTGTAGCAGTATTTTATATATGCAGTTGCAAGAAGGTTCAAGTAGAAGTTATATTTGTTTTGTCCAAAAGAAAAAGGCAATGAAAATGATCAAGTTCTTTTCCATCATTACTAACAATGAAAAGTGGAGAATAGCAATATTTTGCACCATACCTATTCAGATTCAAAAGTGGAGGCTCATCTGGGTATCTTTCTGTGTGCGAGAAAATCAAAGCCAGCTGAACTGAAACAGAAGTTTCCAAAACAGCTTATCTCCAAATGAAATGTAAAAGATACAAAAAGTCAAAAAAATAAAAAGAATAACTCCTGAAAATTTCTAGATAAAAAACAAATCAAGTTATCCAATTAAGAAAGTAACACTAAGGCATTATTCAAAACATCGTACAATGCAAAAAGAAAATACCTGGAGTGGTTGTAAATTCATCTGATTCATCATCCTGTTGAAAAGAAAGCAAAGAAATGCACATAAGGAAAACCTGAACATATGTCTAGTTAAGACGTATACATCCTCAGCTTGACATGAGGTTGTTATAACAATTATGCCAGTTAGAACGTAAACCTACCACTGGAGATACTTTTATTTGAAAACACCTCTTGGAAGTATTTAACCCACTCTCACCCGAGTGTATTTCTGGCACATCAAAGACAACAGAAAAGAACATTCCTATTAGTTTCAGTACTCGTGAAATAAAAACGATAACATATAACAAATTTTATAACAAATGTTGGTCTGCAGAAGCACCACATAGCAGATACCTTTGAAGTCATCCGCAAGTATTGCTTCCAACGCTTCGATTTCCATCTCCTGCTCTTGTATATAGTCTGTAAACATAGTTGTAAAACACACGGTTAAGTAAATTTCATTGCTTGGAACATATTTAAGTAAAATTTAACAGCCTTCTGATAAACTTCATACATTTCGACAAATCCCATGTCCCGAAAACCTCAACAACAAAAAAGTATGCCATTGAAGCTTCTGGATTACTTTAAATTCCCCCAAAAAGCAATCTAAGATACCAAAAACAATGACAAACTCCAAAATCAACATAAAAAATCGAAAATTGCAAAATTTTAATTAAAAATACATATCACAATAGAAATTCAATCCTACAACCCCAATATTAACAAAAATTAAGAATATATAGCTTAATCACGCTGCTAAAAGTTATACAATTAACTTAAATCGCGACCCTTTTAGTTCATAAAATCGATAAGAAACAAAATTTACTAGAAAAAATAGAGTAATTAGCATCAATTACCCGTCATGATTTCGAAGTTCTTCTCTGATTTCGTCTCTTCTCGCTACTCAGAGGTATCTCCGAACCAAATCAGCTACACTCAAAGAGCGGAAGAAAACCTAAGCTATGCTGAAACGCCGCGTTTTGTGCTTCTTATTTCCTTATCTATTATTTCAATTTATACAGTCTTTTTATTCATTTATTTATTTATTTAAAGTAAATGGTTCTATCAAAACGGGAAGGGGAATCAGTTAATCGTGGCCGTCAAATGTGGTGGGCCCTCGGCATGCATGTGGGACAAGTGTAGGGATTTTAAAATATACCTGTCCGTGTAGAATCTAACCACTTCTTCTCAACGAGTTGTGTCTTACATGCTGCTCAAACCAAAACGGTCGGTGATTAGGGTTGTGTTTCTATAATATAATTTGAGATATTTCACTACAAAACATTTACTTTCAAAATGTAATTTATGGATTAGACTAGAGCAGTTAAGATTATATATTTCATCATTCTCGCCAAAAGTGAATTTGAACCATATTATCCCTCCCTTTAACGCAGATAATATTGTCTGTTAAAAAAAAAGAAAAAAGATTATGAAACTCACCCGACCCAAAAACTATTCCACTACACTACTTCCATTTTTACAGAGGAACCGAATCTGAGTGCGGCCGACCATTTTGCTGACCATGACTATTATTTTGCATTCGTATAACTTTGATGAAATAGGCATGCAAATACAATTCCTTTTTGTAAAAATGGAAAGATATATAAAAAGATTAGTCACCGGTGAGCGCAAGCGATTTGTGATATTTGATGAAAAGTGGGGTTCAATTTATGGGCTTCATATGCATTTACAATTCAAAGCTCAAACAATTGACCTCAACGGGGACTTAAGACTAAAAAGGTCGTAGTAATAATCAAACGGCAACGATTTTTTGTTCATGTTGTTTGGTAACACCTTATCAATTACTTACAACCTAGATAAATCTTGATATCATTCATCTGTGTAGATGAATCTTGAACAAGAATTTGAAAATTGAGGTTTTGTATTGTGAAATCGTGGGCTATAAATTACTAACAACTTAGAACTTTAACGCTTCTATTATTATTCATCATTATAAATGAATTTTTAACGAGAACTTGAAAATTAATGTTTCGTATCATGTGATCGCAAAAGTCAGTAATGCCCTATTAATTGCTAACAACTTTAAGCTTTCACGCTCCTAATGTCATTTATCATTGTAGATTTAAATAGAATCTTATGTGCTATATTGTCAGATTATCCAAATACTCTATGATCTTGAATTCATAAAATAAAGCTTTTGCTACACGTGTTATGCTATTATTAGAAACATACTAGAAAATAAGCCCGCGCTATGCTGCGGGAAATCAGTGTACTAATCGTAATTGGATGAATAAGAAACATTTATCTAAATAAATTCAACATAATAATGAATGACAAAGGGATATATAAGGTGAGTAGAGAGTGTGCACCACCAATTTGTTTCGGTTTGGGCCCTTACCATAAACACGCAAACCGAACCTTGTTTTTTTCTATTTTCACTGATTTCTTTGTACTGGGTCCTGGGGCAGTATCGAAATATTTCACTATCGTTCCTTCATTCTTTTCATCGTTTCGAGCCTTAATCAGTTCCCTTAAATTTTTTACCAAATCGCCTTCTAGAATTTGTTGTTCGCTTAGATCAATCTCTTTCACCATTTTATTAACCCTGAATAACAAATTAAATACAACATTAATATTTATGTATTTAGAAAGAAAAATGTGTTTAGCTTGTAGATCTTAAAATAACTGTGTCCAAAAATTTTAAAACTCAAATATAGAAGTTGTGAGTTTTTTGGAAATAACTTAGGTTTGTTCGGAGAGCGTAGTTATTAACAACACTTATTAATGTACTTTGGGAGGGATGAGATGGTTGACTCTTAGGAAAACCTAACGAAAACACCAACCACACCAACCAAGCAAAGTAACTAACGTCTGAAGAATGGTTTGGAAATTGAAAACGCAACAAAGAAAGAAAGCAATTGACAAAAAAAAAAATGACTAACAACATTCGACTAAGAATTAGGAACAGCTAGTTAAAGCAAAATCATAGATGACACCAATGCACCTTTGAACAATAATAGAATGGTTGAGACCAAGTTAAAACCAACAAAAACAAAGAAACCAATGAACTTGTGAAGTATCAAAAGATTACAGAGATAACCAAGAATGAGAAACAAAGCAGGTAGCAAACGAATGACATAAGCTGATAAAACCAAACAATCGACTGAAACATGATAAATTTGCATTAACTCAAACGGAAAGCACAGGGAAACAATGTATATTAGTTTAGGTGACATACCAAAGCCTTGATTCAAATGCAATAGGTGCGGATTCCTAGATAAAGGCAGCAAGAAGAGCAGATCACAACGTTGCAATAAGACCTTGATCTAAACTACAACAAATCAATGAGATTTAGAGTTAGAATTCGAAGCGCAAACAAATGGATACAGGAATAGTAACACAATTTGCGACAGTGCAATGGACTTAATGTACGACAAATTTATATTTAACGAAAGAAAAGCTGCTAACAACGGGAATGCATCTTTTGTCACCATATTAATTTAAAGGCCTAAAGTAAGGATGAGGTATCGCAGGCGGTTCTTAATTAGTACAGGGGTTAGAGTGTGAGAACGTTGGTTTTAGAAGGAATAGGCTAAATAGAGTAAATAATGGTTTACTGTGGAGTACGTTTAGTGAAAATCAGTGAGATTGTTCATTTTTGGAAGAGGATGGTTTTGAGTTAGAATAGAACATTTGGACTGCATTTAACAACCAGCATTTATGGTTCTATGAAAATAAGTATAAACTAAGTTGGAATGACAATAGCAAACAGCAAAAAAAATGAAGGAATGTAGAACTAAGATTTGTCAAATGGCTCAACATTTAACAACCACCATTCATGGTTCTATAAAAATGGGTATATACTAAGTTGGAATCACTACAGCAAATAGCAAAAGAAAAACAGAGAATGCAGCATTTTCTCATATTTTCGAATCAATTATAAACCCTGAAATCGTTACGCCTAGTCCTTTTATTCACACCTCAGTTGTTGTTGTATCCCTACATCTATGAATCCAATTTCATTCAAGAAACAATGCAAAGGAGAAAATCGAAAAATAAGTATGTCCCCATGATTAGTTTTCTCGTCTATTCTTCACAAACTAATCACATATCTAAAATCTAAGTACAAAAGCTTTGCAAAGGTAATAAAAAAAATGGTGTATAACTAATTAGGCTTTGAACATAAAATCAGTGTGTAGAATTGTATACCTAAAGAAGGCAATGAAGCGTATTGTTCCTCCCAGAATCAAGGTTCCTGAAATTTCCAAAGAATGTAAATCCGTTAGGAAATCCGAGAAATTGGAGGACCAAATCTCATTAAATTTGAGTTAAATGAGTTAACGTACACGAATTAAATGAGAGAGTAAACAGATTTCAAATCTATGAAATGTAATGGTTGAAATCCAACCAAACCTAATCCTTCAACCTAATGCTTTTAATCCCAAATCTAATGGTTGAAATCCAACCAAACCTAATCCTTAAACCTATTTTCTCGGATACCCCATACTAAAGAGAATGCATGTGAAGTTTAGTTTATAAAATTGCATGCTGTTTTCTCTCTTTGTACCGTTTAACAATTCACCAGTAAGATCATGTAAAAAATACTTATATTAGGAAATCTAATGGCGAACAATGTGAAACCGAAGATGGTTACATCCTTGGTCTTCCCAAATTTTCTTTAGAACTATAATGTTGTTTCAAGTTTTAAAAATTGATCACTGCAAGCAACAGAGCAGATAGTATTAAGATCGAAAATGCATTCCGGAAACTGTAAAAGTAAAAAAAACTGTGATGGTGGAACGGATTAAATTTGCAAAAGTGCAACAAACAAAGGGTAAATCTCATAAGGGTTTAACCGACGACCAGTCATTTATACTTGATAATGTTCTGAATTATCAGCCGGATAAAGCTGTTAAAATGTGTTTTGGAATCAGTTGTCTAACATCATGTTTATCCACGCTGTTGGGATCAAAATATTGGATGTTGGGGTCAAAATTGTGTCCGCCTAAGGATATTTGAGGCTAAAAACTTAACTCTACTCAGTTTAGCTTCTAAGTTATTTTATTTTTCAGTCTTCAGATTTCAACTAAATATTTAACATTCCATAGTGTAGCTTCAACTTAAACTTTACCGTGAGAGCTTGTATACTGGATTTACTTCTTTAGCCCTTTGTATGCAATTTAAATTACATGACTCAAATTACAACCCAAATAGAACACAAATGGCCCATAGAAAAAAATGCGAAATATTTGCCAATCACTATTCACAGTTTCTTCTGTCACACACTTTAGTTCAATCATACGTACCAGACCCCACCAAACCACATGCTAATTAAACTAATTAACAAAGTAAAACCATCTTTCGTCTTTAATATCCAAAGCCCGAAAAATGTTGCCCTCCCTTTGCAAACCAAATACAGAGAGAATATAACACATTTTCTATCAAAATATTATACAAATATGTACTGACTAAACCAAATTTCGAGAGGATTTAGCCGACGCTAGCCAAATGAATACCTTAGAACCATAATGTTGTTTGAAATTTAAAAAAGGAAAACTAATGAAAAGTCCAAAAAAACTTCTCTTTTAATGAAAAGTCATTTTTAAAGGTATAGTGAATAGTGTCAGCAAAAGGTAAAAAAGTGGTTTTTCGTTAAAAATGAACAGTGCCGGGAGTGTTTTGTTAAAACTCCCGTTTTAAAAACTGTTAACTGATTGAAAAACCACACCATTTAAAGAACCAGTGGAGATCAGAATAAGTATGAAATACTACAGAGGTAAATGAACAGCCATTAATATAATTTTTTTTCTCAGCATGGCAACAACAATCATAAAAAGAAAAGGAGAAATTCTATGGGATAAATTTAAAGTCTATTTGAAATATTCAATATATATTTGTTTGTCAAACTCTGATAAAACTTCACACTCATGCTTTCCAAAAAGAAAAGAAAACAAAAAACTTAAATCATTGACAATTGCAAGCAATATAGCAGCTATTATTAAGATCCAAAACGAATTGTGGAAAGTATGGGGACCAAACACTATTAGAAGTTGGAAAGATATGCCGATGCAGCAGTTTGAGAACACAGTTTGGGAAACTTTGGGTAGGAAATATGCTCACAAGGAAAACCGACGATGGGAGTATGACTCTCAAAGATGGTTTATGTTTACTTTACTAAATTACCATAATCGTTGTTGGTTCGTTTTCACTTATGGTCTACTTTGTATTCAAGTTTTTGTAAAGAAAATTGGTCTTTAACATGCTCTTTTCTAAATTTTAAAAAGGATCGTAATTTTGTAAATAAATTCAATTCCCAAATTGAAATTGCAAAGAAAGTAGATCCGTTGGATGCTCATGTCTTTCTTGGTACAGATACTCATATTGTGCTTAATTAGCATCACACATCATGATATTAAAGTTCTAATCATGTTAGACCTATGCCATGTAGCATATGCATTCAACTAAATACCCTAACATTACAGCCAAAATTAATTGATATAATCAAGAAGTTGAGACTTTACCAAAGCAGCAAAGTAGCGGTTGCAAAATTCAGTCAAAAGCTTTCACTTTGTTTTGATCTGCAAAATACCAAAAAGACATTTACGATCGAGGAAAGAAAACACATTTGATTAAAGAATGCACTTCAGCCATTATCAAATTGTCAACCGAGCGAAATGTATAAAACTACACACATTTACACAGCCAAACTCTATACTTTTTATCAGCGAAAAAAAAAACAGCAATTTACCTAACAATTAACATAAAATTACCTACTCAAATTGATTCGACAGTTTTTAAAGATTCAAAAAATGAACAGACATTTTTTCGAATATCTAACTCATTGTGTCATCTAAATTCACTTGTATACATAAGCTACAAACGCAATCACTCTGCTACCACATGTGGTAAGCTATTAATAGCAGAGGAAAAAAAAATTACAGAATAAACCCGCAACCAAAATGAGTTAAGATCTGAAATAAGGGCATAACGATCAAACTATCCGATAAGAAACGATGAATCAAAGCGATTTTCTATCAAACAACTAAAGACCTAAATTGTAACGGCTATAGGGTAACCTACACTTAAAAGAATAAACCATGCCAAAAGCACGGTATAAATGAACTAAATTACGAACTCGACAAATAAAAAGCATAAACGTTAAACAATTTAAAAGAAAAGAAAACAGCCCTTACTTCGGCTCTTGTTTCCTTCCCTTTTTGTTTTCCCAGATACTTCCTAGTGGGAAATATAAACCTTTAATTACGTGAAATGTCAGCCAAAAATTTGACAAGATTAGAGCAAAATAAAGCAACTAAAAAGTCTAACTTATGTGGTTGAGCACTATGGGTTAACAAATACCCATCTAACCACAAACCTTTTTCCCCCATCCAAATTTTAATGTTAACCAAGAGATATAAGACAAAATCGCAATAGAGAAAATAGGTGAATTAGATCATCAAACAATGTATCAATAACTGAGATTGAATAGAATGGGGTGTCATTGTTGTGCTCAACTTGGACATCGGTATATACATGCTTTGACAGTTGGTACGTACATATTTCCAAAGATATAAGCAAGTTTATTGGAATACACATACACATACGCATACGCACACACATACGTATACATATACATATACATACATATATATATATATATATATATATATACACGATGGTTACTAAATAAGAAAACAATTCCATCGGTTTCAGATCTTATATGTATATATAAGCATTCGTTAAACTTCAGACATATGCAGAAGTTTTGATAATGTTAAACCAATGAGACCTTAAATAGATATTCCATAGATTGAACAATTACCATATCTGCTTACAACATTAATGTCCATAAGCCAAATTATTCATATGTGAACATTTTTTTTTTTTTGAAAAGAATTCATATGTGAACAAAGGCATCTGTAAAGTTTGAAAAACATTGGCTTGTTCATGACTTACAATCAAATACTGCACGAAAGTAATAAGAAATGTTAATCTACACTAACAACATGCCTGAGTCCTCTTCTACACGAACCTCAATTAAATGACAGAAGTAATATTTAGCAAATAGTAATTGTACAGCTTCAGTCTTATGACAATGCAATCATGATGATCTCTAATTGAAGGTCTAATAGCCATGCATCTTTGCAAATATACAATTATAAACCATCAGAAAAGAACATGAAAGGTTGTTCAAACTTGAAACAGCAAAAAAAAATCAAGGAATGCAGAACTAAGGATTGTCAAATGGCTCAACATTTAACAACCACCATTCATGGTTCTATAAAAATGGGTATATACTAATTTGGAATCACTACAGCAAACAGCAAAAAAGAACAGAGAATGCAGCATTTTCTCGTATTTTCGAATCAATTCTAAACCCTGAAATCGTTACGCCTAGACCTTTTATTCACACCTCAGTCATTGCTGTATCCCTACATCCATGTAATCAGTGTGCATGATTGTATACCTAAAGATGGCAATGAAGCGTATTCTTCCTCCCATAATCAGGGTTCCTGAAATTTCTAAAGAAAGTAAATCCGTTAGGAAATCAGACAAATTGGAGGACCAAATCTCATTAAATTTGAGTTAAATGAGCTAACGTACACCAATTAATGAGATAGTAAACAGATTTCAAATGTATGAAATGTAATGGTTGAAACAGAGCCACAGTGAAAAGGGGAGCAACCAAAATTGTTTAACCATCTTTCTAATAAAACAAACTCCAATTGTTTAACAATCTTCAATGAAAGGCCAACTTTAATTTTTCATTCCCCCAATTAAACCGATAAACTCACAGAACCTGGGTTTTAAACCAACCTAAGCACATATTGAAACCATTATGCAAAAACAGCATGCAATGCAAACCATTAAGCGTATATGCAATACCTACTTGCACATTATTATGAATGTCCATTGCGTGGTTTAGTTCAAATCCTCTAGCCTCATACACAACCCATAAGAGGCATTCGGAAACCAAACCCCCCCCCCCCCCCCATTTTGAAATTTAGCTCACTAACCCAATTGAATCAAAACAAATTCAATCAGGAAACAGAAAGTTAAGAACAGCCTTAACTCACTAACCCATTGAATCAAAACAAATTAAGTTAGAGAAAAACTACAGTCCAAAATCATATATATACATATATATATTATCTAAATGTAAACCACTACTTAGCTAATTAATTGAGTATACCAAAGAATCAAATTAAACACAAATTCTTAAAGTTTGGCATCCCAATAATCAAATAAGGAAAAACAACAATGTGTGTACTGTGTGTGTGAGTGCTTGTGCTGCATAAGTGTGTGAGTGTATATTGTATTGCTGAGGAAAAACAGCAAAATCTTCCAAGTGATAAAAAAAGGCATAAGCGTGTGAGTATATATTGTATGTGTTGTGTGTGTATAAGTACATGACAGTGTTTGTGTGACATTGCATGTGCGTGTACCGTGTATGCATATAAAATGTGTGTGTACTCTGTGTGGATAAGTGTGTGATGTGTGTGAGTGTATATTGTATGCGTATGCAGTCTGTGTGTGCATATAAAAAAAGGTAAGTGTATTCAGCGTGTATAAAAAGTTACAGTAGGGCTGCATATACCAAAATCCAAACATCATCCTCTCTCTCTCAAACAGTTCCACTCAGTTTCCAACTCACTGAAATGCAAAGGAAAACTGAATCTACATGCAGTAGCTAAAGGTTCATCCATATTCATTTTTTACACCTTAATTCACACAACCTGAGTTTCAAACCAACCTAAGCACAGATTCAAACCATTATGCAACAACAGCAACCAATGCAAACCATTAAGCACATTTCCATGATTTCCTTACAATAGGTTTTCCAGTCACTACTGCAGGTGAATAGCCATGAAACTTTGAGTATTCGTCTAGTATCCATGCCATGGTCTGTTTAAACATAAAAAAAACCGAAAATATCGAGAGAGAAAACTGTTAAAATACAGTTCAAAGTTTTTCGGACATTCAAGCTGATCTACTTGATAACCAAATTCTGTTGTAATCAAATCTCTTGAACAAAATTAATGGAAAATGTGGCATGCTCAACCTGTGGACCTATCCCCATATCTGGTGCTGGAACATCGGTGTGGATTCCGATAAGATCGTGCATCTTTTGTGTGAAAACTCTGGTGAGTTGCTCTAGTTTGGAAAGACTCAACTCCCCTGGATTACATCCTATACCCCTTTTGGCACCCCTGTATGGGATGTTGGCTACCGCCGTCCTCCATGTCATCAGCTGCGCCAAAGCATTCACCTCATCTGGATCAACCTACATTTTCCATAAAAGGATCGATAACAATTAAAGACAATTTCACGGCAGCGAGTCTTGATATATGACAACCATTCACATTTGTCATAGAAGTGGAACTTAACAAAGTATGCATATACCCCTGGGTGATATCTGATTCCTCCCTTCATGGGGCCTCTAGCATTGTCATGTTGAACCCTGAAACACCATATTACCCTTTCCTCCATATGGTTGACTCATGAAACACCATATATTCATGTTTAAGGTTTTAGAAAATCCAAACTATACTACCCATTCCTCCAGTGTGTTCCAAATTATGCATGCACACAGACACATCGAGTCTCCCTCCATCAATAATTTGGAAAAAGAGATGGAAGTCAAAATGTATAACCGAATATTAATATTTGAAAAATAATCCAAATTATGAGACCATAATATGCACTGAAACATCTAGAAAAGAGTTAACTTCAAATCATTTGATTCCATTCATTTTAGGCCAGGCCATTAAAACAACATGATTTCTTTCAATCAATTCCAACTATCTCTGAATCACACACATCACAGAGCACACCACTTCATTCCAACTAAAATATTGAGCATTCAAGGAATCTGAACTCATAAATGATTACTAATTTTTTTTCCACTCAGTCAAATATGTGGTAAGCCGCTTAAAAAAAAAAAATCCAAAACATAAAAGCTGTATTGAAAAGCTGAAACATGCAAGGAGGGCTTTTGAGATTAGATGAAGAGAAGTTAAGGAAGGCTTTTGAGACCGAAGATGAAGACAACCCAGTAGGATAAAAAAAAGGTATCATGCACATTCAATGTTGATCATCTCATGCTTCTGAAAGTTAACATGCCAACTAAACCTTTCATATTACATCTTGCAATTAATTTTCAGCATAAATTGTAAAGGAAAGGATATTGATGGAATGAAGACTCTTCTAATTAACTTCTAACCAAAACAGTGGGAGTGTAATTAAGCTGTTGGATGAGGTAGAAAACATCAGAATAAATGTTCTGATAACTATAACTATTTGCATGTATAACATAGGAGGCCATTCATAAAATGCAAACACATTCCGAAAGTGTCGAAAGTGCCAATGCTAATTAAGGTTAGGGGAATTTTTGGAAATAATTGCCAACATGACCTCTACAGCAAGAACGGACTTTCCCACCTTTTCTTTTCTTCGATCACCGACGAATAGGTCTGCAACCAATGAGTCTGTAAAACCATAAAAAAAATAAAACATGAATTGTATGTGTTTTAATAACTTGAATCGCATTTATAAAAATTGAAAGAGCCCGAAAAAAAGAAAACATGACGACACAGTAAGTTGTAGGATAAAAAAGAGGGGGAGGACTGAGGTGCCAACTGCAACATGCAGTATTGGTACCAAAACACAAAACAACTTGAAAGTCAAAATATAAAGTCTCCATAACAATATTTACTTTATCACACATAAAGTCTACATAGTGACTATTTCATTTTAATGGTACAGAGAGTTTATACATTTGAAGTAAATCAGTTAAGTTATTTTCATGTTTCCTGCAAAAGATTGTAAGCACCTAACCAACTGCAGCTGTATAATACCATGACTTCAATAATAAGGAAACATATAACATTGAGAAGGTAATTTTAGACACAAATTCCCCCCATCTGTTCGGAATGCAACCATCTTTTTGTTCATCACCTTTTGTCTAGTATGATAAGGAAGAAAGGCATACCAACTAACGCAAAAAATTCACAGAAATGTGAAGGTCAAGTCAATCTATCCAAAAACTTAAAAAGTAAACTGTGAAAGGAAAACATGCAGTTATTCCAATTTTATTTCAAGATGATTAAATTAAAAGAAAGATCAACCCAAAAAAAAAAAACACAAACCAATGTAATTAGACAGATCCTTTAGCAAAAATCAAATCTTGGTAACATCGAAAGGTTCAAAAAACAATTAATCAAATTTGCAGCAATGAGAATGTTCATGAATAAAACCTATTACCAGAAAAAAGCCAGTAAATGAAAAATCTAATTTGCGGATATTAATTCATTTCTGATGCAATCAGAAGATTTGAAACACTGCAGAAAGCAAATAAAATTCAGAAAAAAATTTACAGATACATTTTTAAATTAAAAAGTACCAGAGAGAGGTGGAAAGGAAGTGGAAGAACAGAGATGGAGATTGATATTGGTGGGTGGAGATATAAGGTTCAATGTTTACCCCCAAATCATTTATAAAAAATTAAGAAAAAAGAAAAAGAAATACATACTGCTCGTGCTCCTCCTTTTTAAACTCTTTGAGAGTTAGCTTGCTGAAGTTTTCAATCAAGATCAACAATCAATCAAGGTTTTCTTCAAGCGATTATCTCACAAAATTTTCAACTTTGAAAGTGTAGCATTACCGAGAGAAATAGGTTTTAGTGTAAAAGAAATCTCTATTAGGTAGGCCCTCTCTAAATCCAGTTCCTTATAGCCTGCAAATGAGTTGTGGAGCTAATTTTAGTGATAATTGGAAAGATTATGTAGTATGCTCGGCAGAGAAGGAAGGAAGAGGACTTACTTTTCCATCATATCGTCACCTCCATCTTTGTTCCACACAACGTCCCAGTACCTGTATTATAGGTTTGACATATAACAAAGTTCAAACCAACCACATATTATGCATGTATTTAGTTCACAAAAGAAATCAGTGCTGATATTGTATACCGAAGATATAAAACTGTGTACTTGCTCTCTATCAGATAAAGGCACTCAAAATCAAAAGATGATGGTGAATTGGTGAAGCAGATGCTAAGATTAGCAATTGGATTAGCTTTTGTTCTACAATTGGTGATGCAGATGCTAAGATGGCTTTGGAAAACAAAGTGATTGGAGTCATACCCTTCCAAATCAAGAGAAGCAAGTTGGCAAAATTATCATACATTAGAGGCATACCTTTCTGAAGTGTGGAATCAGAGTCGGCATTAAACTGGTAGTACCCTGAAATTAATAATAAAAAAATATATATCAAAACAGAGTCGGCATTAAACAGAGATGCAGGATAAAAAAAAAATATCATGTACAAAGAGGACATATTCGTTCATCTCTAAATACTGGTGGTATGCAGTTGGGTAGTGTTGAACCTCCCACCAAAAACTTGAAATCCCTCGAGAACTTGAACAAACCCCCCAAAAACCAAGGAAAATACAAAAAATCTAAGACAGTATCACATAAAAAGAAAATGCTTACCAGATTGTCTTTGATTGAGTGCGTGTTTTGCCTCAGTGCAATCTTTGAGAGAGCAAGAGTGATGGAAGCTACTAAGGACACAGAAGGAAATATAGAAAAAAAAAAGTGTGAAGATGATGGGACCAAATAAAAAAACTAAAAAAACTGCATTTGGAAAAAATCTTGAATCAAAAGTTGAAATCGAAAGCTAAATGGTAAGGAAAGTTGGGGTTAGGGATTTGCACAAAATGGAAAACTTACTTAAATATGGCGATCGGAAGAGAGAAGGGAAGATGAGCAACAGCCAGGAGATTGGGCTCCTGAAAGTGAAAAAATTTGGGATCGAAACACAACAATATCGTAGAAAAACAAACAATTCGAGAAAAACAGTGAGAATAAGGCACGAATCAGAGAAAGAACTGAGATTTAATTACCTCTTGAAGGCTAGAGAAATTGGGTGCAGGATGAGGGGGCGAGAAGATACGTGAAGCAGAGATCGAAAAGATGAGGAAGCAGGGATCGAAGGGATCACGAAGCAGAGATGGAAGAGATCGATGCGGACTGTAGGGCGCATGATCGAAGTCGCCAACCCGTTGCAGAGCAGCTGAGAACGTTTTAGGTTTCTAGCGTTTTCGGAAGACCCAAAGAATACACACACCCATGCTTTCCGCTCTGTATCTCTCCCTGTCCATCTCTCTCTCTAAAATGGGAGAAAATGGCAATCTTGTAAATAAACTGAAATCAGGTACAATGAACAGTAAAAAACAGTGCCAATTGCAATGCTTTCTTTAGACTAAAGTAATACAGTCTAGCAATTTTGTTGGCAAAATATCAACTTCCAGGATTAATGATTCAAATTAACAACCTGAAAAGGTAGCTTGCGGGATTTTATAAGATAAATTTATATTTCTATATTGAAACAAAAACAATGAAGGTAAACTAGGGGTGGGTTCAAATAACCGAAAACCGAAAAAAACCGAAAACCAAACCGAACCGAGGCCGAAAAAAACCGAACCGAAAAAAAACCGAACCGAAACTGCCAAACCGAACCGAACCGAATCTGGCTGGTTCGGTTTCGGTTTTTAAGGTTCGGAAACCGAACCAAACCGAACCAAACCGAAAAGATATATATATTTAATTTTGTTTCAATATTATAAATAATTTAGTAATACAATCATAACAAGACATAACCAGTTACCAAGTTGGTTTGCTTGAAACTCTTCAAGCCCCTGCGCATGGGTTCGAATCCTCATGCCTCCAGGGTTTCAGAAAAGTTTTTTAGTTTTTTTGAGCTATACAAACCTTTTAAGTTTTAACCTAGCCGCACCTTTTATTTTTTTCATTCCTCTCTTCTCTCTCTCATTCCCTGCCTCATCTCTCTCACTCTCTCTGTCTCTCTGTGAAGAGCTTCATCGAAGCCGAACGCGAGGCTCGCGAGAAGGACGAGAAGGACGAGCAAGTTTGTCGCGCCAATCAAAGTCGGCGGGAAGATCACCAGTGGGAAGTATCGGGGCCTTGTTAGCGTCGGCCGGAAGCCAGAGGCGACGTTTGAGTCCGAGAAAGTTCCGGCGAAACTCCTTGGGAGTGAGATCGGAGAACTTGGTGACGCCGTGGACCGCGGTAGGGTCGAGCGCCTGGTGCCGCTTGGCGCGACAGAGGTTGGCCTTGAAGACGCCGAATCTGTAGTCGTGCTCCTCCTGAGTCGCGTAGGTCTTTCCGAAGGTGGCTTTGAAGCTGGAGAAATGGCGCTCGGCGTGGAGGAGCTGATCGTCGTCGGATTCCAAAACGACTTGTTGGATGATAGGGTCGACGTCGTTGGGAACTGCGACGGAGGCGAGTGCGGAGGATAGGAGAAAGAGAAGGATGAGGAGGGAGGCGAGATGATCCATTGTTCGTGGTGAGTTTGAGGAAGTGAATGGAAGGGAATTTAACTGGAGTGGGAGATAAGCAGATCTTTCTGGTTTGGTTGGGGTTTTGCTTGGGTGGGCTTCCGAGAAGATGGTGAATTTGGGCTGAAAAAAACCGAAAAAAAAACCGAAACCGAACCGAAAAAAAAACCGAACCGAAAAAAAAACCGAAAAAATTGGGGCCGAACCGAACCGAACCAAAATTTCGGTTTGGTTTCGGTTTTGGCAAAAAACCGAACCGATAAGAACCGAACCCAGCCCTAAGGTAAACTGTCAGATATCCAATCCAAATAAGCTCATGTTATCAAACATATTATGATGTCAGACTTGACCATATATCATACGAATTCTCTTTTTTAAATGCACAATCCAAATCACATTATAATTAGTTGATAGTAAGTATATTTGAGCTCAAATTTAAAAAATCCAAATGATATTTGATGACTTATGTGGTAATTTGACATTTGTATAATTTTTTGGTCCACCCGATACATTAAAATAATAATGTCATTCTATATTTTTTTTAATCTCTTTGAAGGGTCCAATTATTGAAACAATTAATCAAATACTTGAAACACAGAACAACATTTATTATACATTGCATAACATCTGTTAAAAAATTATTTAGTCAAATCTAACAGCAGAAGGCTTTGGTTTCAATTGAATCAGTGCCACGTAAGAAAATAAAAAATCCGGTGGAGAGAATTTCCTACTGTTTACGGTTGTATGTTTATGGGACAATTTTTCAAGAAAATACGAATAAATTAACATTACCCTGCACCTCTATCTGGTGTAGGTGTTATATTGAAACCCTATACGGGAAACCGTATATAACCCAATACACCCCCTTCCTTTTTTTTTTATTTTTTTTATATATTTTCTCTCTCTGTATTTCCTTCTACCTCACTCGCACTCTCTCTCTCTCTCTCTCTCTCTCTCCTCTTTCTCTCTCTGTATCTGAAATCCTCTCTATCTGTTGGGAAAGGAGATACAAAAAGGTACGGTTTTGATCCAAGCACAAAGCTTTTTTGGTATTTCTCTATCTCCTCCCTCCCCCACCCTCCTCTGGGCCTCCGTACACTGTGAGCCGCACACGAGCGAGCTCGAACAAAAGATTTCAGAGCTAAATCCAGTAGTGGAAGATCAGAAAATCAAAACCCAGAAAACATATAAAATTATGAAAATAAATTTGTAATATTTAAAAAAAAAAAAAAGGAGCCATTTTTCAGATCCTTCTGTATGTTCTTCTCCCCATAAACCCTTCAAATCTGGTCCTTCTCTACCTCCTCCTCTTTATCTCTTGGCTTTTAATTAGCATTTTTTCTCTTCTGGGTTTTGTTGTTTTTAGTGATTTGGGTTGAAGAGTTTGTGCATTCTCCGGGAAACTGAGCCTCTGGGCGATTTCCGAAAGCTCGAATTTGGTTGAGAATGGAGGGCTGAGATTGAAATCTTTATTTTTTGAGATTAGAGATTTATTGGGTTTTAATTGTTTTTTGTTCTCTCTCTCTACCGCTCTCTGGGGGGGGTTTGGTTGAGATGGGGAGTTCTGGTGAGATCAGTGAGAAGAGCATTGATGCGTCGGTGGGTACTTTGGTATGGGTCCGCCGCAGAAACGGGTCCTGGTGGCCGGGTCGGATAATGGGTCTGGACGAGTTGCCGGACAGTTGTGTAGTTTCGCCAAAATCGGGCACTCCGGTGAAGCTTCTCGGCCGTGATGATGCAAGCGTGTGAGTTCTTTTCTTTCCCCCTTTTAAGCTTATCATAATTTCTGTGTAATTGATGTAGCTTGGATGAACATTTTGGCTTACTGATTTGCAATTGTCTTAACAATCCGTGTTTTTCAGCTTCTAGGTTATCTACATTTACCTTTGAGTAGAATCGGAATTAGAATACGCATTTGGCTTGAGATTTTCATAGGTGATTTTGGGTAAAATTTTGGCCTTGTGGGTTGGTGGATTTAGTGTTGCTTTCTTATTACCTTGTTTCACTTTATCTTGATCGGTTTTTTATCATTTGGTTGATTGATCGTTGTTTACTTTGGTGTTTCCGGGGCCTTTGAGCTCAACTGGATCATCACTTCCCTTAATCATGTTTTTTCTTGTTCTATAGCTTGAAAGTATTATCTCAATGATATTGATTAGCTTACACTTAATGAACTTGTTACTTGAGACAATAGTTTTCTCTGCCACCTCCTATGTGGCTCTCGTGTATTATAACACTACGCAGTGATTGGAGATGCATTCTCTAAAAAAGAAATTCTTAGATGGTACGTTGCTTTATAAAAACGAAAGGATGGTAAGCTTGAAGCTTGAGAATACATTCATGTATAAAAATTTCTGATGAATGAATAATTACTGCTTGTGTTATATGGAAGGAAGAAGAAAATGCTCATACTTGAGGGACAGTTCTTTTTGGTCAATATAATTAAGGAATAGTTGGTGTGCAGTCCTAATGCATAGAAGATACATATTAAGTAGGTGCCTAGTGGTTTGTGGCAACAGACAAAGGTCGTACCCAGTGCACAAGGCTCCCGCTTTACGCAGGGTCTGGGAGAGGTGAGTGTCGGCTAGCCTTACCCCTATTTATGGAGAGGTTGCTCCCAAGTCTTGAACCCGAGACCTACCGCTTATGGGCGAAGGCACTTGCCATCGCACCAAGTGCGACGGATACATCATAAAAATGTCTTATGGTTTTCTTCAGGCATTTTTGAACATCTTTATTTTTTATTCGATTGGACCCTCGCTTTAAGGGCCTGAGTGGAGCATGAGAGTTAGTCTGTGGTCTAATTCTCAAATCTGATTATACTCATGTAAATGACGAAATTTAGGTTGAAGTTAATTGCCACCCTGTTTAAAAATTCAAATCTTTTAACGGCATTATATGTGAGGTAGCCTTACATGAATCCTTTATTACGTTGGGGAATTCAAACAGTGAGAACTGTGTCACTGGATGAGTATTTTCTTTATGTGGCACGGCAGCGATGTATAGAGATTGGCCTTGAAGAGTAGAGCATTAGATTTTGAGGTATTCGTGAAGCACATTGCTTAAGCTGGATGCTTTTTAAACGGGTTAGATGGGTGCAACATTAGAGACCTAGGAAAGAACCCTTGTTATCTCTGGAGTATTTTACATGAAAAATAGTACCTTCCTGTCTGTGTTAGTCATTGGTCCAGGGTTTACTTTACCATTAATTTTCAGGGCCCATCATACACTGTCTGAGAATATTTTTTCGTTTTTATTTTCAGCATATTTCGTCATTGTGGTTCAGGATTATGGCATTTTCTTTAAGATTCTTTTTAGTACAGATTAAAAACTCCGTATAGGTGTTTAGCTTTCTATTGATATATGAACACTGTCTGATCTTGATCCTATTGATTTAGGGACTGGTATAACCTTGAAAGATCCAAGAGGGTGAAAGCTTTTCGTTGTGGGGAGTATGATGAATGTATTGAAAAAGCAAAGGCCCATGCAGCCAGCGGGAATAAGAAAAAAGTTAAATATGCACGGAGGGAAGATGCTATTATCCATGCTCTTGAGATTGAGAATGCTCACCTAGGCAAGGATGATTTGAACTTCAGTGCCCGAATGAGTAATTCAGGTGGTGACCATGGTTGCTCAGCCAGAGAATCACCTGCCATGTCTCTTTGCAGCGCGGAGAATGAAGATATGGCTGACGATGTGAGTGATTCTGAAGACAATTCACACTCAGGGCCAGAATTATCTCAATCTGGTATATCTTTTGAAGAGCCAAATCATATCAGTTCTTCTAAGTTGCAATCTCTGCAGGGAAGGAGAAGAAAAACGCCAAATGATTCAGAGGATGATGGAACAGAAGGAGTGAAGCGCATGAGAGGACTTGAAGACCTGGGAATGGGTGTATTGTCAAAAAGGTCAGGCCACATTGGAGGGCTCCTTGAACAAGTTCAACAGGATGGTGCTTCACTCTTAGATTCAAACAATCGGAATGGAATGCCTAATGGAAGTCCTGCAAATGGAAGCAAAGGTACTTCGTCGCTGAAAAGAAAGAGATCTCAAGTGGCAAATGTTAATGAACTCTTGAAAAGAAAGAACCGCAGTCGACCATTGACCAAGGTGCTGGAGAGTACTGCAATGGTGTCTATTCCAGCTATGCCTGACCAATTGCCAAATTCATGTGGTTCACCTCTTCAAGGGTTATCTAATGGCAGGGTTTCTGGATTAGAATCCAATGAATCAAAAGGGAGTTTATCTGCAGACCACACTGGAATTTCGTGTGAGAATGGAACCTCTATAAATGTTCCTGAACTGGCTTCTGGGGCTTCCTGTATTAATGACAAATTGAAAGAGCATGAGATTCCCAGCATATCTGGCTTAGCGGAATATGATTCTTCTGATGATAGGCTATTTGATGTGCCATTTGTTGGAGAGGAAAAAGACCCTTCAGGTAATGGTCATTCAAACATTTTAAAGTTATAGTGTTTTGGGGCTGTATCTTTGTGTTCCTGTAGTTATTAACTTATCGAGTATAGTCCTATGGGGTATCTCTGCACCATTTGTTTCTTCTGTCATTTAATTATGTGCTTTATTTACATTGAGGTTCCCCTGTGACTCTGTCACTGTCCGTTCTGTTTAGCCTTTTTCATGTTTTTAGTTATGTCTTTTATCACTTGATTATGCCTGCATTGTTTGCATTTAGATACCCTGTAACTCTGTCACTCTCACCATTGTCTTTAGCTCTTTCTCGATCTTAATTATTTCTTGTATTACTCAAATATTCGTGCATTATTTACATTTGGGCATTCCTGCAACTGTCTATTATGGATCCCCCTGGGATCTATAAGCCTTTTGGATCTTATTAACGTTCTCTCCTTTCTCTTTATTTTATTGCAGAAAATAAATTAGCTTAGTCTTTCTTTACTGCTGATTTTGTCATCATTTTTCTACCAGGTTCATCTCCTATACGTGCAGCTTGTTCATCTGGTAAACCTCAGATTGGTGCGTTGGGAAGGCAATCTAGTCAAAGTCGTCAACCTGAAGCTGTATCTTTGAAAAACGAGAGAATTAATGAATCTGGTTGTACGAGTTCAGCAGCCTTGCATGATATCGGCATAAGCATAGAGAAAGGTAGTTCAAAGTGGCAGTTAAAAGGAAAGAGGAATTCTAGACAAACAAGTAAAGATAGAAAACATGACTCCAGAAGATTTATGGACATGGATGATGAATACAATGGTTATTCGACAGGCATCGAGCATTCCAATGGATTGTCTCAAGGTTCTTATCAGAAAGTAAATTGCAATGGCATTAGTGGTTCCCGTGCATATAATGGCACCTTACGATCAAAGTCCAAACAGGTTACTGAATTGCCTGATGGTCCAACTCAGAGATCACTTCCCTATCGGCAGTCCCGCTTCACAGTGCCTGCAAGATATCAGACGGCAGATTCTACTGCCCGCAATTCATGCTCCGATGGTTCGTTGTATGATGTCAAGCTTGAGGTGAAATCCAATTACCGGCCACAACATGTTCCCCTGGTTTCCCTTATGAGTAAATTGAACGGCAAAGCCATTGTTGGTCACCCACTAACAGTTGAGGTCTTGGGTGATGGCTGTTCTGATTGGGAAGTTGATAAAACAGGCTATGCAGTAAAGCCAGAAAAAGAAATTGGAAGAATCCCAGCCAAGGGATTGGCAGTGCAACCACGAAATTCACCAAGTAGATCTCCCAAAACAAAGAAATCTGGGCTACAGCCAAAAAAGATCAGGAAACTATCTTCACTGACCGGTCATAAGCAATCTGAAGAGAGAAAACCACTGGTTCCGAAGCAGAAGGGTCCTGTAATAGCCTGTATCCCCCTTAAAGTAGTGTTTAGTAGGATAAATGAAGCAGTGGCGCGACCATCGCATCGTGTTCTAAGATCAAGCAACGCTTGAATATGGCTTCTTGGGGGGAGAAAAAGATGTTGCAGTGGATGGATTCTTCCGGGGGTATGCTTCCCTTTTGCATCCTAGTTGCTGCTTCTCATTTATTTGGCCATGTTAAGTTAGCAGCAGCGTTATATCTGCTGCCGTTTTTAAGGCTGAATCCGTCTGTACAATTCGAGAAACTGTGTTGTTGTAGAAGGAGCGTTTAGTCTGTGAATGTAGGCTGCTTTGTGCTCTGTATATAAATGTGTCATTAACTTTAACATTTGGTAACCTGATATTTTGTTATTTTATTTTATGAATTCAGGTTCTTTTAGAGGCTTAACTTTTGAGTCAGAGACCTTTTCTTGGTGCTGAAAATCGATGCATTGAACTTTCTTGTGCTATTAAATCTTCTTTTGTTTCTGTTGCTTTGAATCATGATGCATTCAGCTTCTTCTGCTATTCAATCTTCGGAACTGAAACCGTAACGTTGCAGTTCTTGTGTGTGCCTTCATGAATCATTTTAGGCTGCTCTTTGTTGCGTTTCTGTTTGCTGTAGCTTTGAAGGTCAGAGGGCCATGGTTGCCGTGCCAAGGTATTTCTCCACCAATTCTCTAAATGGATGCATTTGAAGTTTGAACCATTTTTTGAGGTCGAGGGTGATTATGTCATTTAATTCCATCAGATTCCTTCCTCCCTTCACTTCTCCCTCAATCCCTTTTGAAAATAAGAGCATTGGTCGTTAGATTTTTCAGTTTGCCCAGAACCTAGAACAATACGCCATATGTTATTTGTTGATGCACAAAACCGGAGGGTCTTGGAACAACGTAAATCCTATCGTGAATCTGCAAGAAAGTAAAGAACACAAAATGTATCGTGGTTTACCCCAATGTTTGAGCTACGTCCACACTGAAGTTGATATTGTTTCACTCTGAATGGTGAATATACAAGAAGGCTAGAGGCAGTGTGTTCTCTAGCCTATTTTCTATGTTTGCCCTCTCTGAGATGTTTTTTCTCTTCCCATGGCCTAAACCTTGACCTCTCTAATGAGGAAAGTGAGAAGTCCTTTTATAGAATAAGGGCTCCTCACTTATTACATATTTGCCCCTTCATTTATTACATAATTACATTTGAGTCATCCGAGTATTTATACGAGGTCTAAATACGGGGCCCTAAATATGGTACAAACAGTAGTTCCCCAAGTCTTCAGTCAAGAGAGTCTTTTGGCTGGAGACTTAAAATTCAGTCCATGTGTGGGCCGAAGTAACTAGATGTCGTTTAGAACTGATACTCGATATGAGGTGGTGCTCAATGTGAAATGATGCTCAACTAGAAGTAGCACATGTTGCGAGGCTGCTCGGCTTGTGGCTTATGTTGCCTTGGTTGGCTCGGCTTATGGCGTTGAAGGTGAGGGAGTCCCTTTTATAGAATAAGGGCTCACTTCTTAATACATAAATGATGGGCTAAAGTTGATGCTCGCGACGAGGCAGTTGCTCAGCAGGCGGCGATGCTCTCTAATGATGGTGAGGGAGTCCTTTTTATAGAATAAGGGCTCGCTCCTCAATACATAAGTGATGGGCTAAGAGTGATGCTCGCGGCGAGGCAGTTGCTCAGCAGGTGGCGATGCTTTCTAATGATGGTGAGGGAGTCCCTTTTATAGAATAAGGGCTCGCTCCTCAATACATAAGTGATGGGTGCTCTCTAATGAAAGTGAGGGAGTCCCTTTTATAGAATAAGGGTTCGCTCCTCAGTACATAAATAATGGGCTAAGTCCCCCAAATATTTTTCATGAGGCCCAGTAGCAGAAGCCCAATATATGGTACATAGTGTAGTCCCCCAAGTCTTCAGTCAACAGAGTTTGTTGGCTGGATACTTCAAATTTAATCCATGTATGGGCCGAAGTGGCGGTTGTTCAAAGGCGGTCTTTGTATACCATGCACTGATGCTTTGTAGGTGAAGCTTTTGAAAATGAAGTTTTGAAGTTGGAGCTTTTGTAAATGAAGCTTTGAAGTCAGAGCTTTGTAAATGAAGCTTTGAAGTCGGAGCTTTGTAAATAAAGCTTTCGAAGTTGGATCTCTATGAATGAAGCTTTCGAAGCTGGAACTCTATAAATGAAGCTTTGGAAGCTAGAGCTCTGTAAATGAAGCTTTCGAAGCTGGATTGACATGAGTGATGCTCATGAATGTTTATGTTGATTGACATGAGTGATGCTCATAGATGTTTGACATGAGTGATGCTCATGGATGTTTGACATGAGTGATGCTCATGGATGTTTGACATGAGTGATGCTCATGAATGTTGACATGAGTGATACTCATGAATGTTTATGTATGATTCACGTGAGTGATGCTCATGAATGTTTATGTATGATTGACGTGAGTGATGCTCATGTATGATGGTGATTGTCATGAGTGATGCTCATGTATGATTTTTTGGAGGACGGGTTGTACTTTTGATCACTTGGTTGGTGATAATAACGGCAGGCTGCTGAATAATTTTGGAGTACCAGACGTACTTTTGATCAGCTAGTTGGTGATAATAGAGGCAGGCTGCCGAATAATTTTGAAGTACTGGACGTACTTTTGATCACTTGGTTGCTGATAATAGCGGTAGACTACTGAATAATTTTGGAGTACTGGACGTACTTTTGATCACCTGATTGGTGATAATAGAAGGTGAACCTTAAGTGGAGGGATGGAGGTTGAAGTTTGAAGTCATAGGGCCTGGCTCTTTTAGGCATATGGGCCTTCGCCCTACACATAACATTCCAGCCCACTATTTTGGGCTTGCCGACTTTTTTTTTTCTTTTTTCTTTATTTATGATTACCCTCTGGTGGGTTTATACATATATATCCAAAAGATAAGAAAAGTAAATCACATCATTCAAAAAAGATGCTGGGACTTTGGCAATAGCGAGATTTCACCCTTCACATTAACCTCAGCGGTCCAGCTGTTGGAGGAAACTTTCACCTTCATAAGTCTTTTTTCGATGGTATTGTAGAAGGTGGGCATGGCAGATGGTTGGATAGCGGGATAGCATGTGCAGCTGGCAGTTGCAGAGGGCAGGGCGCTTGAATATTTGAGCCAAAGTGGAAACCTTTCCGTCATTACCCATTTGCTTTTTTTCATCTCCCCGCTCCAATAAGACTCACTTCATTTCACTCCTCCCCAATACATAAAAGATTCCACAATGATAAAAATATTCGGAAAGCACTTTGGCATCAGCTGTTGCAGACATTATAATAAGTCGTAAACTAGATCGTCGACCAAGTAAATCTTTTAATAATGCCAACAGGAGATCAGTATTCAAGCTCCTTTCGTGAGCCTCATAGACTATTATGCAAGAAATACCATATATCTTTTTCCTTTTTTTTTTATTCTTTGCCTCCCTTTATTCCTTGTTTTTGCTTTCTGTTTTTTCTCGGTTTTTGTTCTGCTTTGCTTTTGCTTTCAGCCTGGTTGCTGCTGGGACCTTGTAGTGGGATGGCATGTGCTATTGTAGAGGAAAGCCTCCATTTTCTTTTCCCAGCACTCCATGGTCCACGAGTCCACAACTTGTCACAACTTTTCCATCCACCTGCACTCTTGATTCAAAAGTTGTTGCACCAGATGCTAATTTCTCCCTAAAGGTGGATAACAAGTTGCTTTCAGTCCTTCAACACGCCCCATAATGCAAGTGCCACTGTAGGTGAAGCACATATTGCGACGTAGAGCTTCCCATCTGCAGCCATTGGAGCTTGAACTCTGAAGCCCATCTGAGCATTGGAAGACTGTTCAGTGTTCTGGTCCATCTGCGAATCACAAGCTCATAGAAAAATGGTTGAGAGGAAGCTTGGATCGAGAAGCCACTTCAGAGTTGGAACTTCAATTTCTTGAATTCAATTCAGCAGATAGCATAAATGAATTGGAAGCCTTTTGATTTCTTCTGGGGAGGTTTGTTTTTCCTTTTTATCATTGCAAATGCAAACAAAAAATGCAGAAAAAAAAAATAAAAGTCTGCCTCCACCAACTGAGAAGTTAGACTTAGAACAACATCAAAATATAAGGGCACATCTTCTCTCTCTTTCAATCTCTCTATCTAGAAGAGAAGACTTACTTGCAGTCTCTTGTTTCTTTATCTTTCTAGATCAAAGAGTACAGCTGGACCATGGGCTCACCAACTTCTGATTTTTTCCGACACCCTTTTCAGCTGCAAGTCCGCTGTGAAACAGAAAAATGTGTGGAGGTGCTATTATTTCCGATTTCATAGCGCCGGTGCGGTCCCGCTGGCTCACTGCCGACTACCTCTAGCCCGATCTCAAAAAAAAAAAAAACCAGTTCCGGGAAGCAGCTCTCAAAGCCATTGAGGTCCGAAATCGTTGACTTGGACGACGACTTCGGGCTGATTTCCAGGAGTTCAACGACGAGTCCGATATGGACGAGGACGATGAAATGGTTAATTCCAAGCCCTCTGCTTTCTCTGCCGGAAACCCCTTTTCTGCTCGTGGTTCTACCGCTGTGAAATCTATGGAGTTTAATGGGCAAGCTGAGAAATCTGCATAGAGAAAAAGGAAGAACTAGTACAAGGGAATTCGCCAGCGCCCATGGGGTAAGTGGTCTACAGAGATCCGAGACCCAAGGAAAGGGGTTCGGGTTTGGCTTGGAACATTCAACACTGTAGAAGAAGCTACAAGGGCATATAATGCTGAGGCACGTAGAATTCGCGGCAAGAAAGCGGAGGTTCTTGGGCCAATGTTGTGACTTATGCCTGAGTTTCTCTTTCTCTCTGTAGATTGAATAGGTGTGTCTTTAGGTGTGGGTGTTGGATTTTTCGTTTCTTAGGTTTCTGTAGATTCACGGTAGAGGTATGAAAAATTAAGAGAGAACCAACATAAATTTTCGTGTCGATTCCCATAGACGGTGCCAAATGTTGATGCACAAAACTGGAGGGTCTTGGAACAATGTAAATCCGACGGTGAATCTGCAAGAAAATAAAGAACACAAGATGTATCGTGGTTCACCCCAATGTTTGGGCTACGTTCACACTGATGTTGATATTGGTTCACTCTGAATGGTGAATATACAAGAAGGCTAGAGGCAGTGTGCTCTCTAGCCTATTTTCTGTGTTTGCCCTCTCTGAGATGTTTTCTCTCTTCCCATGGCCTAAACCTTGACCTCTCTAATGAGAAGAGTGGGGAGTTCTTTTATAGAATAAGGGCTCCTCACTTATTATATATTTGCCCCTTTATTTATTACATAATTATATTTGAATCCTCCAAATATTTATACAATGTCTAAATACGGATGCTCTAAATATGGTAAAAACTAATATAATTGGTGGAAATTCTTTTTTTCTTTACAGTGCTTCTTTAATTGTATAATTACATATGTTGTACAATCTTGTGTTTCAGGCACACTGATAAATACCCCCTTTTGAACAACTACTAATTTTCCATTTGACTTATCAAAATTCAGATATAATTTTTCTCTCATTACTTGGTGGCGTGTTGGAGAAAGTATGAATAACAATCGTATTCTTTCGTTGGCAAAACAAAGAAAAACCAAAAGTGTTTATGGTCATGAACAATGATTAGGGACATGCCATCTTTTGTCTTTCAACACAAAAATTAAAAAGACGTACGTGTACTAACGTTAACGTAGTAAGGTTTGATTTGAGATTTTGAGAGATTTTAGTGGATTTATAAATCTATTAATTTTGATAGAGTTTAATTAATTTTTAAAGATTTCATGTAAAATTTTGAGTGAATTATCTTGAATTCTCTCAAATTCTTCAATTGGTTTTTATTTTTTATGTATACGTAGGTATGTAGATAAGCAGCAGTAAGTAACAGAAGAATAATAACTTTGATTTCAAGGGTTTGTAGCACCAATAATCCCCAAGATTTCATAAGCAGGAATTGATTATTTTGAAGATGGTTTTGCACTATAGTATAAGAACTTAATAAACACATAGAATAACTAACATCATTCATTTGACTGACCTCTTGTTCCAACCACCAGATTTAAGATTGAATGAGTAGTAGAACATTCATGAATACTGATTTTAGGTATTTATTTACTAGATGGGTGTAAAAATAAATTTACATGTTTAATTGAGTTTGTGAGAACAGTTTTAGGTAGTAAATTTGGGCTTAAAGAGATAATAATAGTTTAATTAAAAACAACACGGGTACAGAGAATAAATTGAGTGCAGAAAGAGATTCTATAGAAAATATTTTTGGCTCAGCACCTTCAAGTGATGGTAATGTTCACCATCCTATTTATCATTGTTAGATGAGTTTATATTTCAAGATATGTATAGTGGATAAACACAAATATCAAAATATAAACTCATCTATCGGTAATAAATAGGATGTTGAGTATTACCATCACCTAGTGAACAAAATACACCTAATTACACGGATTCAAATCAATTTATCATCTCAAAATCCGAATTGAATATATAGAAAAACTCTTTTCAGAAAAATTGACAAGTCCTCTCCTCTCATGCCACTTCCAATGGAAAGTACCAAAGGTCTAAAAGCCAAAATATGACTTGATTTGCCCAAAAATCCATCTTTAATGGATGGCTGAGCTATAATTCTAAGAGACGTCATGTTGGCCAGGTATAGCCCCCTCTTAGCCCATTTTTTTGGAGCCCAGCTCCCCTACTGCAATAATTAATTCAAAGTCAATGGCTATATTTGAAACATCCAAGGTAGTTTAATTAAATTAAACAAAATTTAAAGTATAACCTTAAAATTAATAAATTATTGAGGTGCTTAGCCCCTTTAATTAGATATAGTATATGAGCATAGTTTAACATTATTTATTTAAAATGGTAAATCTCAGTTTACTACCCTCAAGTTTTGTGGTTTTCAACATTTAGTACATGAAGTTTTTTTCATCACAGAGTCATACATAAAGTGTTAATTTTAGGACAGTCTCATACTTCCGTTAGCCTGACTGTTAAGTTTTCCGTTAATTGATAACGTGACGCCCATGTGGACAATGAATGGGTGCCACGTGTCATTAAAAATATTAAAATATTAAAATAATTAATTAAAAAAACTATATATATATAATTGTCATGCCCCAGACCCGCGAATAAAGTGTCATAGCCCGTCTCGAGGATTAATTGTCGTGGTTGTGAAAAGACGGATTTACCCTTGAGCGTTGGATGTGTTTTGTGTTTTGGACTTAGAAATTGGGTCAATTGGTTCTATTCCTAACTAATTGGACCCAATTAGAATTAAAAGATTAAAGAATTGTGATTGGTGTGCTTGTTTGGACCACACACATCCATACTTTTCTCTCTCTCACTCCCCCGTGTTCTCTCTCTTCTCTCTCTCAGTTTCACTCTCTCTCTCTCTCGGCATTGTGTACGGACAACACCAAAACCTTTGCAAACGCGATGGAACGAAGTGGATAATGGCACCATTGTGTTCGTGAAGCTCAGATGAACACATCCATACCATTTTTAGGTAAGGACAGCTTCGTTTTCACGTGAAAACCCTAACCCCGAATGAGGTATTGTTTTTGCAAAAACTTATGGCTTGTTTTTATGGAATTTGAAGCTTATAGGAAGCTTTGTGAGGTCCCTAGGAGGCTAGGGATAGTTCGTTTGAGGATTTTGGACGTCGGAAAGTGGAGATCAACACATTTTAAATTTGGCCGGAAAGTCGAGGCAATTTTCAACGTGTTCTCGTGAATTTCAAGGACCCAAATTGTTATATTGTGTTTCGACTTGTCCTTAGCTTCATTTTGGTACCAATTTTATGAAAAATGGTTAAGAAACGAGTGAGAATAGTGGATTTAAAGTTTTACCCAGTTTTCCGACGACCAGCGACTCGCTGGAGAAGATGACGACATATTCCGTCAGTTTGGACAGAATATGCTGACGTCGTCAGTCAAATGTAATGGAATCTGTTAGGTTTAACGGAATATTCCCTAACGGTGGTTAGGGAATCCGTCAGGTTTGGGCCGCAAGTGGGGGCACGTTTTGCCGTGCCCTTGCCGGTGCGTGGCGGCGCGTGGGAGGTCCAAAAATAATTCTAAAAATATGGGGATGATCCTGAGGTTGTGTAGATCACTATGGTATATTCATATACGTATTTTGAGCAATGTATGAGAAGTTATTGGCTAGTTTTGCCTATGTGCTTTAAAATAACGTTTTTATAGTTAATTCGCATATAAGTGAGACTTATCCTGAGGACGAGCGTATCCACGAGCGACTCAGGGGCTACGACCCTTCGACATATCAGTGAGTGGGCTTTTGTTTTCTGTATATATTTATATACTTGATATATTTCCCAGAAATGCATTTTTAAGGAAATTATGCTTTGAAATAATATGCCAAATGCTTCTATATTCTGAATATGCATTGCATGGTTGCATATATATATAAATGTGGTGTTGTGGAGGCACAGGTGGGTTCAGGTAAGTTATGTTTGGTTGTGTGAATCATCGATGATGTGATATGTGATATGTGATTAAGTAATGTTGAACTCATAAAGCTGCACCTAGGGTGATTGTGAATTAGCCAGAGATATGAGATACACGCCTGTTTATTTACGTCACCTCTCACACTATATGCTCATATTGGATCCAAATTAAGTGCACAGTCTTGTCGTACATACCTTATTCATGGTTCCGACTTGTAGGTGACTAGCGATTCATTGCCCGGCTATTATGAGAGAATAGAATTGAGCATAATTATATTTCACCCAATCTTGTCGTACAGACCCTCTTTAGTGGTTCTGACTTATGTGCAATATATTGCCGTATAGGTCATTGTAGTGACTCCGGCTAGATTGACTTTTGAGCTATGAATTCAGCCTTACAGACTACTTCAGGGGTTCTGGCTAACATATCACATTTCTATGAAATCATTCTTGCCTGGATTGTTTACTTTGTTATATTTTGGCATGACATACATATGAATACGATTATGTGAAGCATGAACTGAATTGATATGATTTCAAATATATTCATTTATGTATATGCTTATATGCTGATTATGGGAAAAATTATACATGTTTTACAGCGAGGGGTTAGTATATTGATAAATGAAATGAATTTGTAAAACATTTGTTTTTACCCACTCACGTTTTCTGTTTTGCGCTCCTCCAGGTTTTAAGTAAGCTTGATGTCGGTGGCTCGGGATCGTCGGCAGTTCTGACCTATTTGAATAATAGTAGGACATTCCTGGTACTGTATAACTAGTACTTGTCTTACTGGACTGCACCTAGACTTTATGCTCTGATTAGGAGAGTTCACTGTTGTAACTAACTCCTATCACTTTCGTTTAGTAGTGCACTCTAGTAATATGGTTTTTAATTATTCGTATATTTGCTATCTTTATCCCTTCCGCACTGTGCACATGGCTACGTCACTCTCACGTGACGGCCAGCATGCTTTGACCTCGGTCGGGGTGTGTCATAAAGACTATCCATGAGTTAGGGTGTGAGTCATATCTTAGCTATAGAAATAAATTCTACAACCAAGATATGGGGAAAATAAAATAAAATTATAACAATTACACAATACATCATATAACAAATCTTACATAATAAAAACTTGAGTTTACCACATATAATCTATTGAATAAGCAGCGGAAATAAAATATTAGTATACAAAATTAATTCATAACAAAAGTACCAACTAAAAATAATAATTGAAATGAGTAGCTCTTGCAAATACATAAAACTAGCCTCTCTGCACGCACTAACGTGCGTGCGAGAGGCATTTTGCATCACGGGCGTTACGCGCCCCAAAGATGTGTTGTTTTAGATATTATTACATTTCTTAAGTGACTATTTTATAAATTGTGGGTGTGTGTCCATCACAACAATTTCTTATTATTTTCAATCATCTAACTTAGTATTTTTTGCACACGCCCATTGTATAGAAAAAATGAAATTTATGAATTGCACACTAACCATTCCACTTTTTTTTTTTTTTGCTTGCTGATTATTACAGTATGAACAACATGAAGGTTGGACCCAATAAGTGAAATAAAAGGAAAAACACAAAATGGAGAACATAATAAATCTCTCCCTCTCTCTCTCATGCAAAATGTCAAATATCTACCCAAGTCCTTAAATTAAAAATTTCAGATTCATAAGTTTTCAATCAAAGTTATAGGCTAGCTAGGGATAAACTCCTAATATATGAAGCAAATCAAAATATGGACAACATGTACATATGTAAACATAGTGTCTACGTGCGAAATCAAAGCCATGCTTGCTACCCATTTGCTTGCACTTGATGCTTTAGATTTTCATGGTTAATCTGCAAGAAATGATGATAAAATAAGAAGTCTAACTATAATGCACAATCCCAAATATAAAGGTTGTAAGCAATTCAACCTAAATACCTTTAACTTTGACAATTTTCTCACGGAAATACTTTTACTCCAGTTACTTTTAAAATACTGAAAGATAAATAATTTGTCAAGTTTGAGGTAACAAATTGTAATCATGTTTACAAAATTAAATAGTAAGAAATGTAACCTTAATCTTGTACTTCAACCTTTGTATTTTGAGACGGGTGGGATGCTTGTAAAACTGACAAAAAAATGCAATTTTATTTATATTTGAAAATTGAATGCAATTTGAATTTACAGTATACTTCCGTATGAAAATAAGAGAATACTTACTGTATTTAGAAAAGTTGTTTGACAAAAAAATGCAATTTTATTTATATTTGAAAATTGAATGCAATTTGAATTTACAGTATACTTTCGTATGAAAATAAGAGAATACTTACTGTATTTAGAAAAGTTGTTTGGTCACTATTAATCTTTTTCCTGCACCCATAAATTGTTTTTTTTTATAATTCGAGATAATTAATTTGTAGATTTTCTTTTAATTTTATAATTTGAGATAATTAATTTGTAGAATGATATAGAGAATGCCATTAAAAATAAATAGGTAAAAAATGGTGTTGTACCTAATTTGTTGGACTTTATTCCAAATTTGTATGATGCGAGGAGTTGTTGAAGATTTTAATTCTTCTACAGCATTTTTCATGCGCCACCTATATATTGAAGGTATATATAATGTTAGAATTTCTTGTAACAAATTTAATAAAGAATTTAGAATACATACTGCTCATGCTTCTTCTTTTTCCACTCTTTGAAAATCAGTTGGCTTAGATCAGTAGCTTTTACTCAGACAGATATCTCCCAACTAGGTGTAAAAATAGAGACACGTCTGTTTGGGATCATATCAATAGGTAGTTCCTTTTCCATTTTTTGTGGGTATTCTTGTAAATATCCTGAGAATGAAAACAAATATATTTTTTTTAATTTCCATAGCACATGTCTAGCACATTAAGATAATCAAAATTGAAACTCATAATCTGACCAAAATTTAAAAAACGCACAATGAAAATTTCAAAGAAAGAAGTTTAAAAAACTAAAATTGACTTAGAAATACTAAATACAAACTCATATATACATCCTGAAAGATGCAGTAGAGCGCATCAAATTCATCACCTAAAAGATGGATGGAAAAAAAAACTTAAAAACTGAAAGGGTAAATTTAGATTTATATTTACCCAAAGAGAAAGAAAACATTTGTGATTGGAGAGATTGGGATGCAAGCATGTGATATAGTTGTCCCACTGCAATAAAAATTCAATCACAAAATTGTTAAAGGTGTGTCCTTTTTACCCCATAATTCATAGAGTAAAACAACATATAATCCAAAATTCGAAAGCCTGCAGAAGACCTGCAGATGTTGCTATAAAAAAAAACAAAAAAGACGGACATACATACAGAGAGAGAGAGAGAGAGAGAGAGACTGCATAAAAAGAAAATTGAAGGACTTGAATTAAGGACTCGAATTTTTTTTATTAGCAATCATCACAAACCCCGACAGAAAAAGGAAACTGAAGGACTTCTGCTCTTCCACCGCAACATATAAATTGGGGAAAAAAACAAAGGAACAAATATAAGTTGGAAAGAGTACAAAGCAAGAAATAATGAAGAGAAAATATCTGGAAGGCAGTGGAAGAGCGGAAGTAGGATTGCAGTGCCTTGCCAAAACTGGAAGAATTTCACAACAATTTTTTCTACTTGAAAGAATTTCAAACGCCTTCCTGCAGATACATGGGTTGTTACATTTAGGATTTAATCATGAGATTAGTGAAGAGGCCGAAGTGGAAATGGAGAAGGAGGAGGAGCTCCAGATTGCAAGCTGGAGACTTCCATACCTCAAACCGAAGGTGGCGTGTTGTCTAGTAGTCCAAACCTTGATTCACAAACACCTAATAGGCAAGATCCGGCGAAAATGTAGGCCTTAGCCTTTAACGTCATTGTTTGTTCTTTAAATTTTATTATTACTTGTCTAATTATTGGCATCATAAAATGCGGGAAAATTGAAAAAAAATGCAAGAAAATGTAAGAAAAATATCAAAAATCTTCATAGAATTGTGCTAATATACTTCCATGTATGTGTGCGAGTGATTTTCTTACCGATTTGTGTAGATTCTTAGCATGCAAATGGGTGAAACTGAAACATGTAGAGAAATAGTAGGGAAAGAAGAACAGAGAATATGGAGTGGTAGGAAGTGGTCAGAAAACAGAAAGAAAAGAGTTGTACATGGAATTGTGGGAGGGTGCAAGTGATTTTCTTACCGATTTGTGTAGATTCTTAGCATTCAAATGGGTGAAACTGAAACCTGTAGAGAAAGAGTAGGGAAAGAAGAACAGAGAATACGAAGTGGTAGGCAGCGGTCAGAAAACAGAAAGAAAAGAGTTGGACGTGGAATTGTGGCAGGTTACAGAGGTTTGTGTGAGGAAGAAGTTTGATCAGAAAATAGGGGAATAGAAGATAGACGTGGGTGGGTGGGTTGGTTTTCGCTGCGAATTAGTGAGTTTGAAAACTGTACGGAAACTGCTATGCAGTTTGAAAACTGAACGTGCTAATCCAGCGACGACTCCGAGAAAGCCGCGGCGCGGGCGCAAGAGCGAAGCGGCGGCGGTTGAAGATTATGTATCCAACACCATGGCAAACTCTAATTATTCTCCAGCCTTTCCCCACGTTGAAATTCTTTTTTTTTTCCTTGTTTTTGTCAAATTTTTATTCTGTTTTATTTACACAAATGCCCATGAGACATTTAGTTTCATAATTTACTTCAGTTTTAATTTTTTTTGTTTCAAGGGCTTTTGTGTCCAGCTTTTTTTGGTGAAGCCTTAGGACACCAAAACAGACTTCTGGCATTCTATTAGTAGAGATGTATGCTATGAGATGCATGAATGTACTCACTCCCTTCTAATCCTGTCAACACATACCTAAGGCACCCAAGCCTGCACGTCCCATACGATGCTTATACCACTTGGCTTCGAGTACGTTAGATTATGAGTTAACTCCCGTTCATCCCTTAACTCATTTTTTGTAATTAAACTCTCAGTTTCCACTTTATTAAACATGCACTTCCCCTGACGCCCAAATATATATTCAAGCCATGCACCCTACGCCTGACATATACAAGATTCATTATTATTCAAAGCAAACTTCAGCCCTTGAATATCCTCACAACGCAAACACTTTACAAACTCAACACAACTATTTTTCTTGCTTTGCAATGCATATGTATATGTCATGTGCACATAGATATCAATACTCACACTTTATCTTACAAGCCTGCAAGCTTCAACATGAAACAAATTGATTAGTAACAAGAGTAATATAATCATAATATTAATAACAAATTAATAATTTATAATCCATCATATAGAGTCTTGCTCGCTGAGCACTCCATATATGTTTTTCCAACGTCTCATCCATCTTGGTCGGGCAACCTGTTTTTATTAGAAAAGAATAGACATCCATGTTTGAGAAAATAATTTTTAGAGTGAAATATATGTCTCAAAGGCCACAAGGCATGGAATCATGTTTCTAGCTTTTCCCTTTCCAAACATCATCTTTCATTTTTATTTTAGCCCACCACTTCTACTTCTTCTTCTTTTATATAGCTGAAACTATCAGCTGTTCGACCTGGGATATAAGTCAGCACATAGGTTAGATTGTCATGGTTTTTGGATATGTTATAGAGGAGATGATAAGGAACAACTTTTGTGAAGGAAGTGCTTCGATCGGAGCTCTTAAAAATGGGGTTTTTGTGCTCATAACATGGCTGTCCAGTTTTCTGCGGGATTAGAGACATGAGTTGGTATTTCAGACGTATTGGACGATCACAGCGTTGTATGTTTCTGAAATTTTGATATATCATGGTAGAGAGATAGACGAACAACTCTTATGAAGGAAGTATTATAATATAATATATGGATGATAGTATTTTGACCTGTTAAATAGGCTGGACAAATTTCTAGTTTTGGATATCTTTCTTTTGATAGATGAAAATGATAGTAGTTTGATGGAGAGATTTGTTGGGTAAGATCTCATGTATTTTTCTGGGATTGTCTCACACTTCTTGCACATCATTCTCAAGGGAAATAAATGAAGATTTTTTATAGTTTGGTAGAAGTGCTTCTCATGGAAAAGATCTCAAAATGTAAATCCATAAACACACAAGATTTAAGTGGTTCACCAAATCGACTACATCCACGGGGGTTTGCTTTCATTGTATTTCACTATATATATGAGGAACTTACAAACACAATGAAAGATGGCTTAAAGCCTTCAAGAAAGATAAAGAGATAATATTAAAGAAGGATGACTTTTTGTTGGAGTTGCTCTCTTCTTCTTTTTTCTTCTTTTTTCTTCTCTCTTCTCTCCATTCTTCCTCTATTTTCTTCCGTTGTTTCTTTTCTCCTTCCATTATGTAGATTGCATGACATCTTCTTCTCCAAAGAATCTCCACAAGTGTGCCAATGGAAAGAAAGCAAGTGTAGTGCCAATCATTAAACATAAAATGTGTTCTAATAGAAACACACCAAATGTTAACCTAATCATCACCATGAAATGTGTTCCAATCACAAGGCAATATGTGTTGTCCTAATCCTTAGCAATGAAATGTGTTATGTTGATACACAAAACCGGAAGTCTTGGAACAAGGTAAATCCGATCGTGAATCTGCAAGAAATGTAAATAACACAAGATGTATCATGGTTCACCCCAAGGCTTGGGCTACGTCCACACTGATTATGTATTTCTCTGTTTGTGAGGGAGAGAGATTCAGAGCCTCTGAGGGAAAGAGTGAGGTCTCTGATGGCCTATGAATTGGCCTCCCCTAATTGTGAGGGTGATGAGTCCTTTTATAGAATAATGGCTCATCACTTATTACATATTTGCCCCTTCCTTTATTATATAATTACATTTAAGTCCCCCGAGTATCTGTACGAGATCTAAATATGGAGGCTTTAAGTATGGTATAAAAAGTAGTCCCCCAAGTCTTCAGTCAATAGAGTCTTTTGGCTGGAGACTTGAAATTCAGTCCATGTGTGGGCCGAAGTAACTAGATGTCGTCTAGAGCTGAATACTCGATATAAGGTGGCGCTCAATGTGAAATGAGGCTCAATTAGAAGTGGCATATGTTGCGAGGCTGCTCGGCTTGTGACGTTGAAGGTGAGAGAGTCCTTTTTATAGAATAAGGGCTCGCTCCTTAATACATAAATGATGGGTTAGAGTTGATGCTCGAGACGAGGCGGTTGCTCAGCAGGCGGCGATGCTCTCTAATAATGGTAAGGGAGTCCTTTTTATAAACTAAGGGCTCGCTCCTTAATACATAAGTGATGGGTTAGGAGTGATGCTCGCGGCGAGGTGGTTGCTCAGCAGGCGGCGATGCTCTCTAATGAAGGTGAGGGAGTCCCTTTTATAAACTAAGGGCTCGCTCCTCAATACATAAGTGATGAGTGCTCTCTAATGAAAGTGAGGGAGTCTCTTTTATAAACTAAGGGCTCACTCCTCAATACATAAGTGATGGGCTAAGTCCCCCAAGTATTTTTCATGAGGCCCAGTTGAGGCCCAATATATGGTACATAATGTAGTCCCCCAAGTCTTCGGTCAATAGAGTCTGTTGGCTGGAGACTTCAAATTGAATCCATGTATGGGCTGAAGTGGCGGTTGTTTTAAGGCGATATTTGTATACCCTGCACTGAAGCTTTGTAGGTGAAGCTTTGTAAGTGAAGCTTTGAAGCTAGAGCTTTGTAAATGAAGTTTTTTGAAGCTAGAGCTCCGTAAATGAAGTTTTTGAAGCTAGAGCTTTTGTAAATGAAGTTTTTGAAGCTAGAGCTTTGTAAATGAAGCTTTTGAAGCTGATTGGCATGAGTGATGCTGATAAATATTTATGTTGATTGACATGAGTCATGCTCATGGATGTTGTCATGAGTGATGCTCATGAATGTTGACATGAGTGATGCTCATGAATGTTTATATATGATTGACATGAGTAGTGCTCATGTATAATTTTGAAGTACTGGGCGTACTTTTGATCACCTGGTTGGTGGTAATAGCGGCAGGTTGCCGAATAATTTTGGAGTACTGGGCGTACTTTTGATCACCTGGTTGGTGGTAATAGCAGCAGGTCGCCGAATAATTGTGGAGTACTGGGCGTACTTTTGATCGCCTGGTTGGAGCTATTTTGGGCTTATGGGCCTTCGCCCCTCTACACAACATTCCAGCCCATTTATTTTGGGCTTTGCTGTTTTTATTTTTATTTTTTTACTACTACCCTTTGATGGGGTTTATACAAATGTCTCTGAAAGATAAAAATAATAATTTACACCATTTAGAAATAAGAAAAGTAAATCACATCATTCTGGTCGGATGTTTATTCCTTGCTTTTGCTTTCTGCTTTCCGTCGCACTCTCTCTGTCTCTTCCCTTGGTAGACAAAAGGAATCATAATAATAGGAACCTTATAATTTTGCCCTTTTTCTTCTTTTCTCTTTTCCTTTTTCTGCTTTACTTTTGCTTTTACTTTGTAGATTGTAGATTGCAATCACAGAGTCTTCACATGCTCACGGTATCTTTACAGACGAACAGGTGGATCAGAAACTGAGCGGTGGACCACCTCTTGCCAGACTCATTTTGCAAGCAACACTCCATGAAGCTCTGAGACTCCTCAGACCCCCCCTTCCGGCAAGGTGGGTGGCTCTCCAAAACATATGGCACACATGAGAGCACCAGACCGCGAAGTGTAGAGAGATGTGCATTGATTCTCTCTTGTAGGTGAAATGATCGAAAGCCCTTTTCCCGCAAAAGCACTTAGAGAAAAAAACCATTATTCCAAAAGCTGAACCAGCCATGGAACCAGAAGAAGAGAGTTGTGTCGGTTCCATTTGAGCGCCGTAGCTGTTCTGCTTTTGAGCTTCTTCAAGTCTCGGATCCACATGCATGTAGTCCAGATCTAGATACGGATCTATTTCCTGGAACCAGTGCTGCAGCTGTTCTGCTTCTGACGTGACGTGAGCCTTGCAGCTGTTCTGTTCTGCAGCTGTTTGGCATCGTCGACCTTGCAGGTGACGTGAGCTGGAGCTTGCTCACAGATCTCGCAGAGCCAAACATGTGGATCTTGAAGTCGCAGTTGACGTATAGGAAGGAGGAGTCGTGTTCCGAGTTGACTCGGTGAAGGAATCGGACCAAGGCATTGTTATCTCCGATGGCTTTTTTTTTTTTTTTTTACTGAGACACTCAGAGGTATCTTGTGTTGCTGAAAATAGTGCATGGAAATCAGCTCGCATGGAAGGATCAGTACAAGCAGTGGGAGATGCCATTGTGGCTTTTGAAAAAAAAATCACTGGTTTCAGCCTTGACACTTCCCTCCTGAATCAGCTGGATGGCAAGCTTTGATGCCTTACTGAATTTTGCAGGAGTCTTTATATGTGATGCTATCTTCTGCAGCCTCTTTCACCCGTTGCTTTGAGGCATCCATCATGGTTTTAAATATCAACCTTTTCTTTTCCGACAGAGTTTCTTTTGGGATTGATTCGGCAGGCTTCAGCCGTTTGAGGGCAGATTTGAGACTTGGTTTTGGGGCAACTATAGGAGGAGCAGGAGATAGATATACGAAGAAGAAGGGCTGTCAGCTCCAGTGGCGTCGAAGACGGAGAAGTTGAGTTGGGTTGGGGTTTTTTGCTTGAGCTTGAATATCGTGACTGGGGAGGGAGAAAGGGATAAGAGTAGCAGGATCAATCTTATTCATCAAGTTGACATTAGGGAAGGGCGTCGGCTCTTCAAACGAGGGCATATAGAATGGACCCTTAAATTCTAAGGCGCTAGGAGAATAAGGCTGCTGAAGGTTAAACAACAGCGTCAGCTGCTGTTGCTGCTGAAACGTTGACGACGGCGTTCCCAAGGCTGGGGTCGACGATGGCAACCCGAAGGCTGTAGTTGACGAAGACGTCTCGTATGGGGACGACGAAGATTGATCTTCGAACCTCGTCTCTCGCTGTTGAATGTAGAGAGGGAGAGTGGTGTAGCTCAAGTTCTCAGTTGTTTGACGTCTTGGGGTTTTGAAGTAAAAACCTTCGAGGCAGCTGAACAGGTGTATCCTTCTGTGCTCGGAACTTGAGCTTGTGCATGGCGAGGTAGGTGTTGGCAACTGAAAAAGAAGAAGCAGAGCAGGGCGGAGGAGACCTTCAGAGTTTTGGTTCTCATATTTTTTGCTTTTTGGCTTGCTGGGTTTTTGCAGATTCACGACGGAGGTGAAAAAATGAAAGAGAACCGACACAACTTTTCGTATCGATTCCCACAAACGGTGCCAAATGTTGATACACAAAATCGGAGGTCTTGGAACAACGTAAATCCGACCGTGAATCTGCAAGAAATGTAAATAACACTAGATGTATCGTGGTTCACCCCAAGGTTTGGGCTACGTCCACACTGATTATGTATTTCTCTGTTTGTGAGGGAGATAGATTCAGGGCCTCTAAGGGAGAAAATGAGGTCTCTGATGGCCTAGGAATTGGCCTCCCTTAATTGTGAGGGTGAGGAGTCATTTTATAGAATAAGGGCTCCTCACTTATTACATATTTGCCCCTTCCTTTATTACATAATTACATTTAAGTCCCCTGAGTATTTGTACGAGATCTAAATACGGAGGCCCTAAGTATGGTATAAACATGTTCCAATGGAAAAACAACAAGTGTTAGTTTAATCATGAATTAGTGAATATCATGCCCAAAGGCCACGTCCAAACAATTTGGGGAATGAATCCTCACTAATTATCAACCATGATATGTGGTTTAATAGCAAAACAACAAATGTGAAGTTAATCAATATCATGCAAGGTGAACAAACACTCAAAAGCCACGTTCAAAGTCTAAGGGATATGCATCCCACCCGTTCTCACCTCATTGGAAAATTTGGAATGATAGATTGAAGTATTGAAGAGAGAATATAGACAATTAACTGAAATTCCCCTAGGCTAATGAGGAAGCACTCTAAAACAACAACAACATATTGCCACATGCATGCCAATACATACACATACCTAGTCTATGGCTCTATATAGACTCACACCTCTCCAATGTTTAGGGGTGAGTAATCTCTCTACATTAACTCAACTTGCCAACTCACTCCTACTTGGTAAAAATATCAAACCAAACTCAACACTTAGCCACAAATATAAGCCAAAGGCTTCCCACCTCCACACCCTAATTATTAGCTTCTATTAATTACCAACTTCCACCTTAACCTATCTAGAGTGGTGACGACTCCTCTTTATTCTCTAATGGTTGGCAAAACTCTACTTAGCTTTGTGAGAAAACAAAGCCAAACTCATGCACTTGGACACATGCACATATGCTATATAGACTTCCACTCCACATTTAGAGTGGTGAGTAATCACCAAATCATTAACTCCTAATGTTACAAACTCTCCACCTCATCTTTGAGAGAAAATAACAAAACAAAACTACTCATTTAGTCCAACCTCAAACTCTCGGCCTTTTGTGAGGAAAATCAAACCAAACTCATTTAATCTCTCTTCTCCAATTCAAACTAAAAATATCTCTAATTACATATGAACATGAAATAGCTAGTTTTTGAAATACTTTGTAGGAAAAAGGATTTTACATTGAACCTATTTTACATACCGAAAATAGGTTCTTGCATAAAAATAAATCAAATAAAATCATTACATAAAAATAATTACCCAACATACACCCATATATATATATAACCATTTTTTTAAAATACGGGGTATTACAAAAATAAATAAAAAAAAACAAAAACAAGAAAAAAACCCAGAACCCCACCAACCCTCATCTCCTTCACTCCCCCTTCGTCTTCCTCACCCGACATCCCTCCATGCCCTCCACCCCTCTATCATTGTGAAACCCTCATAACCACCACTGTGAACCCCTCACTCCACCGTGAATCTGCACAAAACCCAAGAACCAAAACCTCCATCTTTGTCTTTACCATGAAACCCTTACAGCTGCATCCTCCATTTGAGAAAAAAATATAAAGGTCTTATCTTCTTCGTGGGTTTCTTCCAGGCAGTGGGTGATATGTGGCAGTTTCAAAGAAATGCCTTCGGCCAATTTTCAGTGTCGGCGTCTCTCGGGTTGAGTGGGGATGGCAGTTTGGGTCCCCCGATTCGACTAATGGTAACGACATTTCGAGTAGACGAAGGGAACCCTGTCAATCACGATAGCAGCAACCTCGACCTCGGTCAGATGACGGCGGCTCGCCTTGATTGCAAATTCGAGGCTCCATTGGACTATGTGGACCAGGAATTTAATGAATGGACGCTCAGACGTCTCAGATTTGATGAAAAAGGTAGAGACTCAAAGATGGTTGTGAGATCCAAGATTGAGGGTTTTTGTTGGTTTTGAAGAAATTAGGGAAATCAGAAGAGTTGTTTAGGTTTTCTGCGAAATGGAGGATGCAACTGTTAGGGTTTTCTGGTAAAAGACAAAAAGGGAGGTTTTGGGTTCAAGTAAGTCGCCGTCACCACCGCCCACTCCTTCTCCATTCTCGAGACCTCGTATCCGCCGTCCGTCGATTTTTTCTGTCGAGATCTGACAAACTACATTACGCCGATCCTCAATTTCCACACCAAGGGCTGTTTTGTTGTTTTGATTTGCAGAGAAGAGAGGGAGGGAGGGAATTTTAGGGGAAGGGAAGAGGCTGGGTTTTTGGGGAAGGAGAAAAGGCTTCGTGGTAGGGGTGGGTATCGAGGAAGAGGAAGGATGTCAGTAGGTGAGGGGGTGGAGGGGGGGAAGACAAATGGGATTTTGGGGTTTTTTTTCTTGTTTTTTTATTTTTTTATTTTTTATTATATACATATATATATATATATATAGTTTTTTTAATTAATTAATTTAATATTTTTAATGACACGTGGCACCCATACATTGTCCACATGAGCGCCACGTCATCAGTTAACGGGAAACTTAACAGCCAGACTAACGGATGTACGAGACTGTCCAAAAATTAACACTTTAGGTATGACTCTGAGATGAAAAAACTTCATGTACTAAATATTGAAAACCACGAAACTTGAGAGTAGTAAACTGAAATTTATCCTATTTAAAAATAATTTTTTGCAAGATATAATACTGGATGAGACTACTTTTAACTCATTCGATTAGAGATACAATACTTGACATGTTACCCAAGTCTACCCTGAACAACAAACGGGTCAACAAAATCAGAGGATATAATCGTAATAATGAAAAATGAATGATACCCCTCGGGTCCAAAGAATATAATTGAATTAGGGTTTCACCAACAGATATATATGGGGCAAATGATAAACCCCCAATTCTCCTCTCTCCTGTAAACCCTAAATCCCAATCTGAGCAGCTGAATCAAAATCTCGGAGATGGCGACGGTTCCAGGGCAACTGATATGGGAGATAGTGAAGAAGAACAACTCTTTTCTTGTGAAGGAGTTCGGGAGGAGCCACGCCGGCGTTCGGTTCACCAAGGAGCCCAACAACCTCCTCAATCTCCACTCCTACAAGCACTCTGGTACATTTCATTGCATCCCAATTCCATTTATTTTCTGTTTGGTTCCCAAGAAAATTTTGGGGTTTTTCATTTTTAATTGAGAAATGGTTTCAATTAGGGTTGGCAAACAAGAAAACCGTGACCATTCAGGGTGTGGGCAAAGATCAATCTGTGCTGCTGGCAACAAGTAAGACCAAGAAGCAGAACAAGCCTGCTGCTCTGCTGCATAAGTCTGTGATGAAGCAGGAGTTCCGCAGGATGGCGAAGGCGGTCGGTAATCAGGTAAATTGAAGTTTCAAAATTTGCCTTGCTGAGTATTTGTTTCCTAAGAACTGGATTGCGAGCTTACTATGTAGTGATGAGGCTTAAAATGCTTGAAGGATCATTTCGAATGGATTTTTGGAATGAAATGATATGACTCGTTTATGGAATGAAATGATATGACTCATTACGTTTGCTTCTTAGCATGCATTGTGTTATTGATTAGATCGAATGTGTTTTGTTAAAATCTTATATACATATGTAGGAAAAAAGTCGTATTTCTTTGGGAAAAACCTAAATTGGGTCTTGTTTCAAGGATCCGAGTGATTAAATTATTAAGAAGGTACTTGTAGGTTTATGCTGCAGTGATGAGCCTTAACATGTTAGAGGGATCATTTATGGAATTGTTTCTTCAGTGAAATCCTCTTGTTATGCTTGGCTTATGAGCGTGCATTATCTTTTTAATTCGGTTGGGTTCTCTTCGTTAAGCTTCGTGTATTTTCTAGGAGAAATCCGAAATGGGTTTATCTCTGGGATCTGAATGATTATTTTAGTGAGAAGATACTTGTCGGTTTTTATGCAGTGATGACTGATGAGTCTTAGCATGTAACATGGAACATTTATAATGATTTCTTCTACGAAATATTCTTGTTTCGCTCGTTTTTTGAGCATGCATAGTGTTTTTTATTATGCATCGGTCTGTCTTTGTTAATCTTGTGTTTGAAGATTCAAGGATCATCATGTGTTGTATTGTAATGATTCGAAGAATCTTTAGTAGCCTTGTCTGGATGTCTCTTTTGTTATTCGTCTCTGTTTTTCATTTTGTGCTCCTCGTCGTTGCAGGTGGCGGATAACCATTACAGGCCGGATCTGAAAAAAGCAGCCCTTGCAAGGTTGAGTGCTGTTCACAAGAGCCTCAAGATTGCCAAGTCTGGTGTCAAGAAGAGGAACAGGCAAGCTGTTAGAGTCTATGGCAGGAAATGAGTAATGGGGGGGGGGGGGGGGGTTACTTTTCATGATTTTGGATTGCTCGGGTCGTCTTTCGAAGCTCAGTTGTATTTGGATTTTGTGATTATATTCAGTTTGTTCTGCATAATTTTCGTGGATATCAAAATTATGAGTTTGCTGGATAATTTTTTTTCAACTAAATTGTAGGGATTACAAGATTAATTTTCATATTTTGCAAGCACCCCTATATTATGCATAAACACAACTAGTTTTTTTTTGGAAAAATTGTATCCAATCAAATGAATATATAGATAAACATAAAGTGATCTGTGATAATATGACATTACAATGAACTGCGTAGTTGACGAAATTATTCGAATAATTTCTTGAATTTCTAAACGAACGGATGAAGGCGGAACCAAGTATCACGAACATCAGCTGTACATATTATAAGTTGGCTTGGCTTGCTAAAGGTTCCAATGCACAAACCGCATGTTCTGCAAATCTTTGCGGAACTTCCCACCACCATCAAGAACATACTCGTCCTCGACGACAAATCAGGATGAGCAGCAGGTGGTCTTTTGGGTGACCGGCTGTCCACGCATGTGCACGGTGGATGGTTTGTTGGCACTCATTGGTTGCGTAGCTATCCTGCAAGCCGAAAGGAAAAGGAAATGTTACGGATACTGAATTAAAATGCAGATGTTTCGCTACCAGTCGGAAGTTCTCAGGTTTAATGTATATGAAAAGGTAACATAGAGATGAACTCACCTGTTCTTTATCTCTGCAACCATAGTCATGAATGCCTGCTCTACGTTGGTCGAATTTTTGGCGCTCGTTTCCAAGAATGGAATACCTAGCTCATCGGCAAATGCCTTTAAAACCAGGGGGCGGAGGAGAGAAGAATTTCAACAACAGAGAGTTAGAAGAGAATTAAAGTTGATCAGCGATGCACCGATGCATGCTTATATAACTCACGACGACATGACATCAATGGAAGATTAATTAGTAACTCAAATAACCTTGCTAGCTTCAGAAGAGACCACTTTCTTGTCAGCCAAGTCACTTTTGTTTCCAACCAAGAGCTTGTTCACATTTCCAACTGCAAATTTATTAATTTCTTGCAGCCAGGTCTTGACGTTGTTGAAGCTTTCTTGGTCCGTGACATCATAGACAAGCTAGCAACAGGAGAATCCTATGAAAAGATTGCAGAACCAAAAATCTACTTTACGGGATAGAAAGAGGTGAATCAACGCTTACAATAATGCCATGGGCACCACGGTAGTAGCTACTTGTAATTGTTCTGAAACGTTCTTGACCAGCAGTGTCCCACTACGCAGAAGAAATGGAGATTTCATATTTTCCGGTAATGAACTTTTGATTTCAATCCAATCCGGCGTTAATGATAAATATACTTACGATTTGAAGTTTGACAACCTTCCCGTCCTGCTCCACCGTTCGAATTTTCTAAACAGAGGAAATAAAGAGATGAAATCACTGCCATGGCATCAAAATAACCAGACATCAGAAATGTTATATTATGTGACTTTACTTACAAAGTCAACACCAATGGTACTTATGTAGCTGTCAATGTAAGAATCATCCTACACAAGTGAGAGTAGAATCGTCAATAAATCTTCAACGAAGCTCACACCCGATTTAGATTGCATTATGCAGAAGCAGAAAAAGGCTTTCTTGTGGTCATCAGAAAGTTGTAACAGAAGGCCGAAAAGGTCAGACATCACGACTTTAACAATATGGCTAAGGTGTAAACATGAAGTCTATAGCTCAAGAAACTTAGATGACTAGCGTACGTGTCACGTGTAACACATTATGATTAAACTTTGGGAACAAATGCAGCACATGATAAGTGAGGTGGTACCGGTGCACCTTGGCTAATGGTGGCGAGCGAAATTGCAAACAGAATACATATATAAAGAGAAGAATTTTATACGCATGTATGGTAGAAGGGTGGCAAATATATCTTAAGGAAAACACCACCCTAAGTACAACGTTGTTAAACTTTTACCGCAAATCTCAGTAGAAGGCATGACTTGCCAACGCCGGAATCTCCAATGAGCAAAAGTTTGAAAAGATAGTCACTGCAAAATGCGGGAAGATAACTAATTAGAGCCTCGAACTTTTTGCTTCAGCAATTAAGCAAATAACTAAAAAAAAAAAAAAAAAATCAAAAAATCATCAAATCCTAATAGCAAAAACCTAGTTTGTCACAAATAATGCCACCCTGCACATCTGATTCATATTTCTTCAGCGCCTTTCGTTCAAACAAAACTATTTATACGCGTAGCAACCAGCAGATGTGAATTCCATTGCAGCATATATCATCCAAAACTAAGTAATACACCAATCCACAACAGAAAGAAGCATGATTTCATAAGATCATTAGCAAGTCCTTGGATCTAATATCAAAAGACTAAAAAAGAGGATCCCCAAAAGTTGGAACAGATAATTTCCAACCAAAATGGCAAATCGAGAGCCAACCCACATACCCAAAAGTTAAGAACAAAATAACCCATCATTGATAAACAAAAATAATTAATTTTTTTTCTTCTGGGTTTGACCAAAATCCAAATCCAATCGAATGAACAGGGTTAACATTTACCAGATATCAATCACACAGAAGAATTTTGAGCTATAACAAAAACGTGATAACATGTAGACATGCATGCAATTGGTAATGAGAGAGAGAGAGAGAGAGAGAGAGAGAGAGAGAGAGATTACGTACTATTCAGGAATCATGACTGGGTTGATCGACGAGGAAGATTGAGAAATGAAGCGTAGAAATATTCAACTGGGTCTAAACTTACGTAATTGGGAATGTTAAGGGAGGGAGGGAGAAAAGGAGAAGGAGAAGGAGAAGACTTTGCTGTGTGTTTATAAATATATGGGTGGACGGTGCGTCACATTGAAAGGTTCGTACTGCTTCCTACTCAGCCGCCAGCTTGGAATCTGACCCCACATACAATTTCCTTTTTTTTTGTGTGTCGGAATTTGAGACTACCATACATAGCAAAGGCATGCCTCCACGGTGATATCCCGCACCGATGATATGACGCTAAGTAGAGGGAAACTTGCACGTGTTGTTGTACCATCACCACAACCAAATTATCGTTGCACCGATAATATGGCCACATGGTATTACTGTTAAACTTAAAATATAACATGTTGATACGTTTTTTTTATTAATGTAGCAATTAAATCGTCCAATTTTATTATAACATTTGAAATAGTACAATCATACTCTTAAAGATATATGCGAATCTAGGTATAAAAGATGCAGGAGCACGTAAAGCTCTCAGAACGTATGCAGGAAAACCTTATTTCTTTCTTTATTATTCATTTTTTTGGGTGAAACGATCTAGACAAACTTGGTGAGCAAGTATTGTACGACTTATTTATTTCAAAAAACTGCTGAAATCCAATCGTGCAGAGAAACAATAACACGTTCTCTATCCAATACACACTTCTGTAAAAACTCAAAATCAAAATCATATTTTATGGTCAGTGGTTTAGTTGGGTAATAATATATTAACTAATGAATCTTTTAAACACGTGCAATTTACCTACCTCGTCTCACATGAAGCACAAGTTGTGCATGGGAAGTTTAAGCCAACATATTCATCTTTTAACCATTTCTTTCCTTCTTTTAAAAAGGGGACAGATGGTGTGCACGTTAGTTCATTATTTCGGAAGTCGGGAAGGTTTACAGATGTATTTCAATTTCCTCCTGGCCACAGTCGTTATGTTCCTGGCTGCCAACGTGTGATTCACTAGTGCTAGGAGTCGAATTCAGGATGTGCCTTGTGGAATACGGACCTAGATCCCTTTGTGGTTCCGCTTCTTTTAACCATTTAACTTTATTTGACTATTATCAAATGGAATATTGAAAAGGTCGTAGTCAATGAAGTACCCACACGGATTAAAGAGAATACAAATGTTGATTACTTGCCTTAATACAATTCTCTAACCCCTATAATTGCAACATTTTCAACCACTCATTTCTCAGCCAACAAAACCCGGACGCCATGTCTGTCAAGAAGAGTCTCTCTCTCAACCACGGCGGAGCCGGGAAGGAGGGAGCAGTTACAAAGAAGACAAGGAAGACTTTGTCTCTAAACAATGGTGAAGCCGGGAAGAGCAGCGGAGATGTGGTTGCAGCAAAGCGGACACGCTTCGATCGTTGTTTTTCTTTCATGGAGGTTTCTACAGAACCGGGAAAATCACTTAAAGAAATGGATTCCGAGAAGTTGAAGTCAGGGATCAAGAGGTGGGCTAAGGCTGTTGTTGCATACGCCCGGCAAGTGAGCGACCGCTTCGGAAGCTCTCGCAGCGGAAGCTCTCGTGGCGAATCAAAAGCCTAATTGAAATGTCTGAAGTATATTACTCTGTTTCAAGCGAGTTCAATCGATGCTTTACATCATTGTACATAGGAGTTTCAGAAAAAGGGTAGGACCGATCGATGCACGACATGAACTTGTATGTAAGTACTTGAATTTTCACTCAAAATAATAACAAAATTGCTTCACATTTCTGCTATATCTGTTAATGTGAATTTAAGCAATCCAGGGAAAAGAAATACTAGCCAATACTATACATCTACCTACAAAACAATTTCAGTCCACCACCATGAGAACAAACAAATACTAAAACCGAAATTTCGGTGCCATTTCGGCATCAACTCTGTTAAAGCTCAAGTCTTTAACCGTATTCTGGAAAAGTTCTTTTGAAGAACAATTCCGTCTTACTTTCTAGCTAATGAGAATAAGGCATCTACAAAACCCTTGACTCTCTAACCTCATTGTGACTTCTTAACATCACCAAATGCCGTCCTTGCTCCAGATATACTCTTCAAGAGCTGTTTAGAGCACATGTTCTCAGCATTTGTTGCGTTTTTCACACGGTTGGCTTCTACCCAAGCGGGTTCCTGCAAGAAAAACCAGTTTAGTGTTTATTTGATGATTTGACCTTCCTTAATAACCATTAGTAAGTATAGTTACAAGGAAATATGCAACTGTGTTAAGAAAGGTGAGAAGGAAATCACCTCGGGAACAAAGCGGGAGAAACCAAATTTGATCAACAAGAGGACATGTTCCATAACCAATATTGCAGCCAGGCCAGGCTCTATCTTCCATTTGCCCTCTTCATCATATAACCATACCAGCAGTGCACAGTTGGTGCATATAGACATAACTATGAGAAACTACAAATTGCTGACAACCACACATTAGAATGATGACGATAAACGAGCAAATAGAAAAACCAGTAAGAATGCCTTCTACCATCCAATTCTCCAGCAAGTGTTTATAATTACAGCTAATCAGAAAGAAAATCTAATACACATCCCAACAAACATTTCTCTCTACCTATCAATGAAGACTCAATAATACGAAATTTGTATTTCCTTCACAGGACAGAATATATAGATAAACACGAACCATAAGTACCTGAAATATGTTCAGCCAAGCTCCAATTGTTGTGGAAAATCGAGGAGTTGGTCTTCTCAACATGGCAAGAAGCTTCAACGCATCAGCCCTAATTTCAGTGATATTGTTCTGTGAAAAATGAACAACCACAACAATTAACATTAATTAACAAAATACTACTACCAGCAATATAAAACTTAAACGAATGAACAACCACAAAGCAAAATATACCAAAGTTGCGAAGGCAAAAGCAAGGGGGAATGCACAAGCAAACATCATGATCATTCCAAACTGCAATGCCACCTCCAGAAAGTCTGCAGGTCCAATCACAGTTTAAATCAGCAGGAAATATACAAATATAATGTATTCTCATGACTGCAAAACAATGAGGAAAATCAAATTATAAAGACACCAGAAAAAAGAATAAAATTGGATACACTTGATATCTTACCATCAAACAGCCCGTCTTCAAGTTCCATACCAATGCTTGCAGAATAAGAAGGCTTCAGGTACTCCTTTTCTACCCTGTAAGCAAACTGGATCTTCCCTATTGATGAACCCCTTTCACGTTTTTTCTTGCTTCTTTACACCAGAATGGCAGAACAGGTTAGGTTCATGTAAACTTAAAACTCCGAACACATAAGGGTCCAAAAGATAATACAAAGTATAGACTTACCGAACTCTATATTTCTTATAACTGTACTTCAAATATGGCAAAATGTTCTCCAACAAGTTTTCCAACACCTACAAAACATTGTCCAATACAAGAAATGAGAAAAGTAGGAAAAAGAAATGAATGAAACATGACATATTTTACCTGAGACACAAGGAGGCGTTGAATCAAAACTTTGCGGAGAGTAGAAAAGTTGCGGTGCAAAAGGGCATGGTAGAAAACTCCTATATACGACTGCATGAAATAAAGACCAAACACCTGCCAAATACAAAAAAGTCCTTGAAGTGTAAAAACTCCTACACAAGAGAGCAAAACAGTAGCGGGGGTGGATCAGTCTCCCCTTAACCCACCTTGTAGACCAAGCTGTCAGCTCTTTTTTCTGTGTTTTCATTATTTTCATATTTAATGAGCTTAACGGAGATCTTGCCACCAATCTGTGTCAAGAACTGAATGGCAAAAAGATAAATGGTAGTCAACCCAACCCTGAAAAGAAAAATATTGCGATAAGTGTCATCTTCATTCAGTAATTATAACATGAAAGTATATGCAATTATACGAATGCAAGAGGACTCAGCATCTTACTTCATAATATCAGATTCAATAACCTCATAAATATGAGCATATGCCAGTTCAAATGGTAACTGAAGGCATATAATACTGAAGATAATGAAAGCATCATTTCGGAATCTCATGAGTCGTCCAAACCACTCAATTCTTTGGAACATTTCTTTTTCTTTTGTTTTGTCGGTCCCCCATTTTTTTGCGAGCTCAACAGATGGTGAGGAACTCCACCCCACACCTTGTCTATACCCCAAGTCAGTTCTAACTGGATAACTAATCTGCCATCTAAACCCACAATCCAGAAAGAGGAGGTAAAGTAAGAAAAAAAGAATAAAAGAAGAGTGAAAATGAATAAGAATAGATCTAAGCCACAAGACAATTTCTTGTAAACTAAGTTACCTGGCTAAGAGGGCACTATTTTTACGTTTCCAAAACTGTGAAAACATTATAGCCCATAATATTATGCATACGAAGAAAATGGGAAGCACTAGTAACTGCAATGACCTGCGGAAACATTATGCAAGCACACAGCAGTTTCAATAAGCAAGTTGCACAAATAAAATAAAGTTGACAGCCATCAGGGAAACTGAAAAATGATGTAGCTGACCCACCCAAAATCAAACATGTGCATGATAAGCCCAAATGCAGCTGGAAAGAGCAACCACCTTGTATACATTCCAAGGAAAGCAAAATAGATGGCGATCTACAAGGACAGTAAATTCTTGTTTAATATGTTGGGCAAAATATGGAAAAAGATAATTTTGCTAATGCAACCAGTTCACCTTTGCACCAAAGTATGCATAAATCTCATCTATTGGCTGGTTTGTGAAGTCCCACCAGTGTAGTGCCCACGTGTGAAGGAGCATCTTCCTTTTTATTTCATCTATCGATAAAAAACCATTTTAATATAATGTTTAACAGATATACAAACTGTTTGAAAACTTGTCAGCATACCATGCAAAGGAAACACTTCTTTGACAATCCTCTCTGACTCCAACTTCTGAAGTAAATACTCCCCGACTTCCCAACAAAATTCTTTATCATCAAATCTTAAAGTTACACTTGACCGGCTCTTGTTAATCTGTAAATTTAAAGTTCAATCCTTGTCAAAGACACAAATTTATGGCTAATTTTGCACACATAAATATAGTTAAATTAGACTTATTCACAGGGTTTCAGTTGCTCTCACAACAAAATTAATCAATTGGAATATCAGAGGCCAACTGGTAGTATCTATTCAACCAAAGAGTAATAATAAAGAATAAGATAAACATGAAGTTGTAAAGTAAAACCGAAGTGGAAGTAGAGAAACAAAACATCAGAAAGAAAAAATTGCCATTGGAACATTATTGTTTTATTATATGCCATATACTTACAATTCCATATAATAAGTGCCTATAGCAGCGAAAACGCTCACACCAACTGAAGACCGAACCATCAGGCTGCCTCACAAAAGCATCAACCTCCTCCCATTCAAATTGTAAATCCATCCCTGAAACCAAGTCCAGCATATTAAATCTTCAAGTAAAAGAAATCATATCCCGGATGTCATACTTAATAGATAAGAAGCTTTGAATTTTGAAAGCCAACTTGAACAGAACTGGATCATTACCGATAGCAGTCCGCTTTTTAATCTGCAACTCAGCTGCAGCCCTCCCCAGCGTCTCCAAAGGTGCTGCCAGCTGAAACAAAGAAGGCTAAGCTCTAGAAAGCCAAACTCAAGAAAGAGTATAAACAAAACACAGCCCAATTGTATGTACCATTTGCATTCAGCAAACAACCAAACGAGACACGAATAATGTTGGGTTATCATAAACTGGCAAGAAAAGTTCTGATTTACAATTCAGAATCTAAAAAATTATCAGCAAAAGGAACCCTCTTTTTTTTCACGGTCAGATTAGCAAAAGGCCCCGAAATTTATTCCTTTTTAAGAAATATGATTCTTTCAGTAATAAAGTAACCAACTTTCCTTTCCTATTAAGCAATATCATAAAACTATTTACAGAATCTGCTGTCGAGAGCCAATTGCATACAAGTCAATTCCTAAAAACCCAAATAAAAATCATTGTCGGAGTATATAAGAACAAAGGAATATCGCTCTCATTTGCACCAAAGTTCGAATTTAACAGAGATTAATTAGAATATCGCTCCAACAAAAATGATAACAAATTGAAAGAAAACATGCAAATGTAGAAAAAGCAGACCTTGATGAACTCATCGACAACGCCGTGCACTCTCTCAACAACCAAACCCAAATTCCTGAACTCCTCCACCAAAACCTCCACACAATCAGAAGTTTTATCTTCCTCACTCACATTTCGCTTCGGAACCACCACCCCAATCTCGAAAACAGTTTGTTCCTCCTCGAAGGCGTTCATCTCCTACCCACCACCAAACAACTTCACCACCTCAGAGAAAAGCCAAATGGGTCTCAAATTTCAAGATCAAAACAGTGCCCAAATCACCAAAAGACGCGAACTTTGCAGAAACCGGCTTAAATGGCGAAGTGGGCAATTGCATTTGGAAAAAGTTCGAGCTATTCGGATCCCAAAGACACAAATTTTCTGACGAAACGGGTCGAATTGCGAAACGGGTCGTTAAGTTTTAGGCAAATGTCGGGTTCTGTGTGCTCAGATCAAACATAAAAGTTCAAATGGGAGTCCAATTGGATTGGAATGCTGCAATGTGGGTTTCTAGAGAGAGAGAGAGAGAGAGAGGGGAATGGAGGACTACAGGTGGCTGAGCAGTTGGGCATTCGGGGCGAGGAGTTGGGGAGGGAGAGACACATAGGATGGTGAGGAAGGGGGAGGACACGTGGGTTCTGACATTTGGCGGTTTCTTTTGTTTTTGCGCTTTCCAGATTGGAATGGAAATTGGGAAAGGAAAGACAAACGGTCCGACTTCCCATGTTACCTCGGGTCTTTGCCCTTTGACTAACTATTTTGCGAATATTTAATTTTATTTATTTTTAATTTTAAATAATATCACGCAATTCGTTTCTCGGGTCTTTACCCTTTGACTAATTATTTTAGGAATATTGTGAACTTTAGCTAATTGGAAGTACATAAGATGTTTTTAATTTTTAGGTGTCGATCCAATACTTCGTGAATTTAAATGCATCGTTAAAGAGTTAAAATGAAAGTGATAAAGAAAGGTACGCTAAGGAGATTCTATATTTTCTGTCACCTCATGTTTAATTTTATGTTGCATTAATTAAACATAACGTGTTAATTTAAATTTTTCTCAAACTTTGATGATATTTTATTATTCTAAGTAATACTAGAGATAATAAATTTGTAGATAAAATTTTGTATACTAAATGACATAGAAGTTGATTATTGGATTATTATTTAAGCATTGATGAACATGCTCATTTTCTAATAGTGACGCATCCTTTAATTTGCAAATTTTATCTACAAATTTAGTTTATCTAGCATTACTCTATTATTCTTCCCTTTATTTCTAACAAAAAGGATGGCAATCTAATATCATAAGAAAACATGACAATCTAGAGTTCCACATTTGTCCTCTAAATTTTTTATTTGTTCGAGCAATCTTGACTCTCTTGAGCTTTCAAAATGTTCTAATCTTCACTTATATGATATAAATAGATGATAAGTGTAGCACTGCCCTATCACTTATTCAATTATATTTTTTGGAAAATAGTCGAATGTTACAATGTCGAGAGCCATTTTTGGGGTAGTATAATCACATATTGCATTGTTTCTCTCCATACGTATTGGTGCGAGAGAAATGCTAAAAAGACTCTTAAAGTTAGATTCTTTATAGAACTTCTATAACATCACAATTTATCACAATTTCAGTGTAAACATTGTAAAGTATTGTGCAAAAAAATATGAGGTGACAAAGAATTTATAAAGAGCGTTACTTTTGAGACAGTCTCCTTAACATTTTTCTTGTTGCATTGGACAAATACAAAAGGTGAGTACTCAATAGTGAGTATCCAAGTTGATAAAATTAGTAATATGTCTAGTATTTTTTAAAATAATAAAACATGTGTCATCTTGAGTATCTGAACACTTATTTTTAACACTCACGCATCTTTATTAATTTTCTTTAATTCATTTGATCTGACAATTGAAATTGAGAGAGATGTGAAAAGTAAAAAAATAAGTATGTGAAAAGTATCGTATGAAAATCAAACTAATATAAATAATATTTGAGCAAAAAAATAAACTTACAGGAACTTATTTGGACGGCCTTGGAACTAGAAATCTTCAAGTTGGTAAGTAATCTAACCTAAAAAATGAGGGTGCATCAATGTGGTGTATACTAAACTCTTTCGACGATCAAATCAGTGATTGGAATTGAACTAAATCGTTCCTTGGATAGTTCGTCTGATTGCCTCCTCCTCCGTTGAATGAAGCTGGGTTCCCCGTTCTGCAAATCAAGTTGCTCACATGGCAGCTACTTTGACCGATTCGAGGGTGTGCAATCTCTCTTGGGCAGCTACGCCTCCTCCGTCACTGGTCTTGGTTCTCTCTCGCGACGAGCTCCCATGCCCCCTGTAGGCTTTACTTTGGCGGAGGTCTGACAGCTAAGTTCTATCAGCCTCCCCTTGGTTTGGTCACCACTAGGGTGCCGGAAGTGTGTGTTTGTTTTTAGGTAGGGTTTCATGTCTCCTAGTTTGTATCGGCATCACTGTTCTTTGTAGTTGGCGCGTTCACTTGGGTTTTTCCGGACCTTCTTGTCTTTGTTGTGCCTGTTTTGGGCTTCCTTCTGGTCGACTAATGATTGTAAACTCCTTGTTACTAATCGCTCATGAAAGAAGGAAATGCACCATACTTTTTTTTTTATACAATGGTATATTATATGCAATCGAACTCGTTATCAAATTTGTTTTATCAAGAAAGAAATACATTAAAAGGTCGTACCCAGTGCACAAGGCTCCCGCTTTACGCAGGGTCTGAGAGAGGTGAATGTCGGCTAGCCTTACCCCCATTTATGGAGAGGCTGCTCCCAAATCTCGAACCCGAGACCTACCGCTCATGGGCGAAGGCACTTGCCATTAAAGACGAAAATCTCTAGTACAACCATTGGCCATACAATCAAAACTAAAAGCTTCCATAGCAGATTTAGGAAGGCGATAGTCCCAAAATCAAGGGTTAACTAAAGAAAGACACACATAGGTCAAAGCGTCAACAACAAAATTCGCCATTGTGAAGATATGGTTCAAACTAAAGGTTTGAAAATTTGAGGCAAAACCCTTGATATCACTAACAATTTGGTTAAGATGCCAAGAAGGCTTCCACTCACCTCGAGCCAACTGGATGACTAGCCTGGAGTTGCCTTCCACCATTAAATTTTGAATACGCTTTCTGCTAGCAAGCATCAATCCTTCCACTTAGGCAGTAGCTTTCGCAACAAAGATAGTGACACCATCCAAGTTTAACTTCCCCGCTCCAATTTTCTCAAACAAAAATTCCTTGATTTGCGCTCGAAGTCATTATCAGTGAAACTCAAACATAAAACCTATTACTCATAAGTTACGAAAAAATATCACTAAATTGTGATATGTTAAACCATAAATGTCAAATTTTGTGAAAACATAATTCCAAGCGAAGCCCAAAATATCGCACATAAGGGCCCAAAAAAGCAAGCTAGGAAACGTCGGCCTCGCCCTCTATTGACTTCTCCGAGACACGGAAGCGAAACGCGTGTATCGAAGTCCAAAAACGCACAAAAGCTCGGATCTTTCTTCCTCCGATCAGAAAACCAAAACCCTAGAAAATCAAATTCCCCAAAATAAATCCCCAAATTCCGCCATGGGAAACACCGAGAAGCTGATGAACCAGATCATGGAGCTCAAATTCACCTCCAAGTCGCTCCAGCGCCAGTCCAGGAAGTGCGAGAAGGAGGAGAAAGCCGAGAAGCTCAAGATCAAGAAGGCAATGGAGAAGGGAAACGTCGACGGCGCCCGGATCTACGCCGAGAACGCGATCCGGAAGCGCACTGAGCAGATGAACTACCTCCGCCTCGCCTCGCGGCTCGACGCCGTGGTGGCGCGGCTTGACACCCAGGCCAAGATGTTCACCATCAACAAGTCAATGGGCAATATCGTCAAATCGCTCGAGTCGTCGCTGGCCACTGGAAACCTCCAGAAGATGTCGGAGACCATGGACTCGTTCGAGAAGCAGTTTGTGAACATGGAGGTCCAGGCCGAGTTCATGGAGACCGCCATGGCTGGCTCCACCTCGCTTTCGACACCGGAAGGTGAGGTCAATAGCTTGATGCAACAGGTTGCGGATGACTATGGGCTTGAGGTGTCTGTCGGCCTGCCTCAGGCAGCTGCACATGCCGTGCCTGCCAAGGAAACCGAGAAGGTCGATGAGGACGACCTCTCCAGGAGGCTTGCGGAGCTCAAGGCTAGAGGTTAAATTAGGAAAGCGGTCAGCTTGCATTGGGAATTCGATATATATGATATGCTATGTGTTTGTAGTGATTGCCAATTATGAGTTATGACTCATGTTGGAACAATTTATAACTTGATATTTGTGTATATTTGACAAATTTGAATTCGCTATGATATATGACTACGTGGGCTTTCGTTGCATTCGAGTCACATTGTTTGCATTTATTTTGTTTTGTATGTATGATAGATATATGCATGTGTGCCTGTCGTTATTGGGGAAAGGGCTTGTAACTTTTCTTGATTGAGTGGATTTGACCGATTGGGACTGGTTGGATATTGCTGCTTTTTCTGTTTCGCTCTGAGATGAACACCATTTGGTTGCGAGTGCTATTTGGAATGTGATATATGAATACATTTGTGTATGGACATAACTATTTCGACTTAGGATTAGTGATTGTTGTACATGGGCGCCAGTGTTTTTAGGTCTAAGGTGCATAGTGATTTCTGTTGATTGGAATTAGGATTAATGTTTCTGTGAAGTGTAGGTATGTTAGTTGGCTGAATTTTCTTTTAATGTTCTTATGCGCGCTTCACGCTTTTTGAGCAAGGATGTGATTTGATGTCTGTCTGCTCTATTTGTGAGTGGGGTTTTTGCATCTGATCTTGAACTTTGAATGGCTTGATTAGGGCTTGTAAAAAGCTTCTGTGTAATTGTGCGTTACGGTCAGAGAAATTTCTGTTGTTTCATATATGTATTTGATGCCTTGAAAATTTTCTTTCCTTTTATTTTGAAGCCACCTATCTTACTTTATGGCATGCATATGAGGTGCAACATGTGCTGTTAAGTTTCAAGACAATATACCTGCTGAAAAAAGAAGTTTCAAGACAATGTTGGTGAATTGCATGGTAATTAATAATGTTTCAAAACAGTGTTTTCATACAACTCTGTGCCTCTTGTCTTTGGATGCTGATGTCTTGCAATAATTTTTCTGAGTGCACCTTTTTTTGTTTTGTGTATGTGCATGAAACTGTTGTATGGTGTGCTGCTAATTGCAGACAACGTGTCTCTTTGATAATTGCTTCATTTTCAAGCATTTGGTACTTATTTTTTTGGGTAGAAAACATGGGAGTTATGCTATTCAAGTTCTTATTAGCAGTACTCTTGCTGATCTTATGTACCATTTTGAGAATGGTTAAGCAATTTTTCACGTTGATGCCAACATGCTGTTAGAATAAGTAATAGTCATGGCTATATAATTGGTTTGTTGTCGGATCAGTGTTTTACAACGATAACTTGAAATGAGATCCGGATGTTCTCATCTAGTGTACTGAATGGCCAATTCTGTTTTTGTTTTATTGCTTCACATAGTCTGTGGTTTATGATTAAAAGATGTTATGAATGCTTGCGTTCCAGTAAAGAAAAGCAATTTTCAGCAATCTGTGTGTTTTATTTAGGTCCATTTTCTAAACCGGAGTCAGTCATAAACTTCTTGTAATCTTTATGTAGTTGATAAAGAATGTGAGTCATATGATTTCTTTGATCACGGTTTACAGCTAAATATCTGATGGATTTTTAAACCTCACTTGTTAGAATAATATTTGCTAGGCAGCCAACATGCGACACATATTGTATGAACATGGCATTTTAGTACTTGCAGAAGTTATTTAAATAAATCACAAGAATATAGTGATTTCTTGCGTTTATTTTCTGTGATTGCGGTGGTTCATGTGCTGTCGGGGTTTATGGAATTTGGAATATCGTTAGCTTGTTAAATGTTATTGTTAGAACACTAATTGCTATGATGATCATGAATTGAATTGAATGAAGTTTTGTAAAGGCTGATAGGACTTGGGTCTGTTTAGTAGTGCATCTAACTAAAAGTGTTTGTAACAATGTTTGGTCGAGAAAGTTAAAACGCTTGCTTTACAGATGCACTTCAAGTTCTTTTCAGAAAGCACTTGGATTGGATACAACACAACACAACAAAGCCTTTTCCCACTAGGTGGGGTCGGCTGTGGGGGGATGCAACACGAGGACTTCTCAGACGGTCACCCATTCTAGTACCTACTCTCGTCCAAACTCGCTTAACTTCGGAGTTTGGATGGGATCCGGTGCATGTGGGTTGGTATGATCGTATGTAAGGAAAGCACTTGGATTGAATACTCACTAAAAATTTCCAGTATGTTTTTGCTTCTAGTAAAAGCGCTTGAGATCAGAAGTGTATTTTGGGAAACGTTTTCAAGGGAGATCTTAAAAGTGAAGCATGTTTTCATATCGTTGTACAGAAAACACGGTACAGGTTATTTGGATAGCATAAGTATACATCAAAACAAACACAAGCAGAAACACACTAGCTTATACATTCAAAATCCTTTAGCCTTGAATTATATATATTTCAACTTGAAGCAGTCTAGTCGTTGCAGTTTATCTGGGCTCCGCAGGTAACCGAGTACCCGAGCCTTCTGAAACTCTTCTGAACCCTGTCAGAGAGTCTTGCTGGGGCAGGGGATACATGAAACCCAATGGCATCTATGTATAAACCATCTCTTCCCTTCAAGCCAACAATTTTGCCTCCATCCAGAGTGTAAGTAAACGGTGTGCCTTGATCCCTTCCAAATGGTCCGAATGTTCTTCGATTGCTCTGAAATTTAAGCGAACGGATGATAGGGGAATAGATGCCGGCATCCACCATCGTACAATAGTGCCCGGTCACACTGACTATGTACTCATCGGGGTGCAGCAGCTTTATCTGCAAGGCATGAAAAAGATAAGGTATGAATGAGGTCTTAAGTTCGAATCTCCAAGACAATAGTTGTTGAAATAAAATGAAAACTATGAGCTACGAAGCAGACCTCCGCGGTTTGAGTGCCTCCATGACCTCCATGCATTTCAGCTTTGAAGGGCTTGCCGTTTTTATCATACACCACGGTGATGGAGTCGATGCATTCGCCATAAACAAGCGTGATTTCTCTCACGCCATTCTAGATGCCGTCGTCCCAAGGAGTTCCACCATTTCCTCCCCATGGTCCTACTTCCATGATCTTCCTCTTTCCGCCTGCTTGCTCCTTGCCATCTTCCTACGTAAAAAGTTAAAAACCAGTTTCCTTGTTTAAACGTACCTAAATGCTATTTTCTTGTTCAAAGCTTGTGTTGATACAGTTTTAACAGGTAAATAGAATTGATGATCGAGTGCACAACAACTGAGTAATGGTGGATACAACGTTCCTTTCAACCTACTGTCTTTCGGGTTCAAACTCTTCGCTATTCTTTTGACGTAGATTAGACTAGTAATATCACTTCTAATAATAAAACCAAAAAAAAAAAAAAAAGAAAAAAAAAGAGGAGTAAGGTATGATTTGGGGTTGAGCTGATTATAAAAAAAGCTGGTATGAAAAAAAACTAGGAGTTTTTGGTGTTTGGTAAACACTCCAAATCAACTTTTTTTTCAAAATTTTGGATGAAAAAAAAGCTAAAAAGTGGAAGCTGTGCAAAAGGCAGCTTAAAAAAAAGGGAACTTTAACGAAAAGTACCCGGTACTGTTCACTTTAACGAAAAACCACATTTTTACACTAAAAAGTCAATCCTGGTACTATTCACTTTACCCTTTATTTTGTCCTTATTATTAAAACTTAAAGTTTTCAAGCCCTTTTCATTAGTTTTCCTTAAAAAAAAAAGGCTTATTGTGGAAGCTGTCAATATTGCCCTCCTTTCTCCTTTCTCATTTCTCCTAACTCGGCAGCTCCGCGCTGAGCCACCACATCGTCTCACTAACTTCCTCCACCTACAGCCTCCTCACTCTCAACCCTCCGCCACTTGCACCCACCACTCCGTCGACACCCCTTTCTCGATTCACTTTCAGGTCCATTTTCCCGAGTCCCTTGTCCCAGCCCAAGTCGAGTTCGAACCCAAGTCGCTATTGTCCAACCTGAGACCGCTGTGAGGAATGCGGCGGACTTTTAAGGAGTGCAACGCCGTCCGGGCAGAGATAGAAGGCCTCGGGGTGATGATTGTCGAGCGTGACGTGTCAATGGATCACGGGTTCAGAGAAGAGTTGAGCGACTTGATGAAAGGGAAAGGGAAGGAGGCGGCGGTGCCGCCGCAGGTGTTTGTGAAGGGGAGATATATAGGCAGCTCTGAGAAGGTGCTGAAGATTTTAGAGGAGGGTTTGCTGGGTGAGATTCTTGTTGGGTGTCCAAAGAAAAACGCTGGGTCTGTGTGTGAAGGGTGTGGGGAGGCAAGGTTATTACCAAACACTGTGTTTTTTTTTTTTTCAAAAGCACTTTTACAAAAAAAGTTTATCAAACTCTCTGCTACTTAATTTTACAGTTGCTTATTCTCATAGCACAACAGAAGCAGTTTTTTTTTTAAAGCACATCAATATCAAACCAAATGTGGAAAAGAGGAGATTAATGCTTACCTTGGTGTTTAATGGAACCATGATAAACAAAATGATAAACACAGAGATGAAGTAAATGAAGTAAGAAAACAAGGCTTTTTATCGAGAGTGTATACACACACACACATACTCACACACACACACATATATATATATATAGGGATGTGATATCCACACACATTTTTTTACTTTTTCCACATCTTTTTGGTTTTCTGCCTACGGATCAGATGAATTGAAGAATATCAACGGACATAAATAAACAAGGATGTGTGAGAAGTAAAAAGGGGTGTGTGGATAGCATACCCCTGTATATAGATGTGTGTGTGTGTGTGTGTAAATATACATATATATGTATGGTTGTTGGATAATTGGTAAGTGGTAAGGATGGGGTAAGTATCTGATTCTATTCAAACATTATGCATGAACTGGGAATCATGCTTTTGCTTTATACATTTGAGGACAGTTGTACATGGGTGCCAGTGTTTATAGGTCCAGGGTACATGTTGATTTCTGTTGATTGGAATTGGGATTAATGTTTCTGTGAAGTATAGGTATGTTAGTTGGCTGAATTCGCTTTTAGTGTTCTTATGCACACTTCAGGCTTTTCTAACAAGACGTGATTTGATGTCTGTGCTTGGGGTTTTTGCATCCGATCCTGAACTTTGAATTGCTTGATTATGGCTTGCAAAATGCTTTTGTGTAATTGTGCATTACAGTCGGAGAAAATTCTGGTTGTTTCATATATGTGTTTGATGCCTTGAAAATTTTCTTTCCTTTTATTTTGAAGCCACCTATCTTACTTGATGGCATGCATAAAAGAGGTGCAACACGTGTTGTTAAGTTTTAATACAATATACCCGCAGAAAAAAAAGAAGTTTCAAGACAATGTGGGTGAATTTTATGGTAATTAATTATAGCTTAAAACAATCTGTCGTTCAATGAGACAGTGTTTTCAGGGAACGCTGTGCCTCGTCTATGGATGTTGATGTCTTGCACTATTTTTTCTGAGACTTTTTTGTTTTGTGTATGTGCATCATGTAAGATTATGAGTATGAAATATCTAATAGAACCGGTTATAGTGTTTGAGATTCATATGGAAAAGTCTTGGTTAAAGCTGTTAGGTTGTCCTCAATGTTTTAGGATAACAGAATCGAGAGAAGTTCCAATTGGTTTTGGAAAAGAACTTAGTGTTGGAATGTTATAAAGTCTCATCATTCTTTATGGTTTATATAGTTTGAATCCTAGTCCAATTCTAATACGGAATTGACAGAGGAGTACTATATATATGGTTCAAACCACTGCTCTTGTGATTCATCAGCTTGTTTTGTTCTAAGACCTATTGATTAGAAGAGCTATTATCATCACAAAAGAGGAGAAGGTTTTGAGCACAGAGGTTGCAATGGCTTATTCATCAGGATCGAATAATGCAGGCATGTTTTAAAGGCTTTGGTTCTTAAGTGTGTTCAACGAAAGGTTTACATTAGTTGTGATTCAATTGGATGAATTCTTATTCCTTGGATAAGATGTTACAAACTTGTTCTTACATGTGGTATCAGAGCCATTACTTGTGATTCAGTTTTCATCATGTTCTTCAAAGAGGGTTCTCCCTCATCGTCTTCGATAGACCTATTTCTTTCTTGTTGCTTGTCTAAAACATGATTTTGAGTCAAGATAGATGCTGAATTTGCCAAATCTCAACAGTTAACTGCGAAGAGGTATGTATTTTTGAAATTCAAATTATACAGAATGTTTAGAGTGGGTTTATATGAATTTAATGTTGGAAATTGATTCCTTAAATCATGATAAAGGATTAGAACATTAACAAGATTCATACTCATTTAGAATAATTTAAAGTGCACAGATTGTCTTTATAAGATGCTTCCGCTAACATATCAGATCGTCTTTATTTAGAATAATTTAAAGTGCACAAATTGTCTTTATAAGATGCTTATAAGATGCTTCCGTTAACATATCAGATCGTCTTTATTTAGAATAATTTAAAGTGCACAAATTATCTTTATAAGATGCTTCCGCTAACATATTAGATTGTCTATATATATATATGGGGCGGAATTAGTGATTATGATGATGAAGAGGGCAATGATGATGCAAATCATGTGAATTGGAGATTTAATGTGGTGGATAGCCAAGATTGAATAAACCATGAAACCAACTATTATAAATGAATAAGAAAAACTGGATGAAGGAGTCATCAGTGTTTACCTTGAATTTGAGATATTCGATGAATTGACTGTGAGTAAGAATTATATGCCATTCAAAATTAATAGTTATGAAAATATTCATAATGAAAATAATGAATTCAAAATAATGGTGCAATTATAATTTGAAAATAAATTTTATTGCAAAACTTACACTGGAACTTACAATTAATTTAATGACGATTGAGTCAGCAAATAAGAAATTTACTGGTGAAAAGGATATTGGTGCACGCAGACATCCTTGACATTTGAGAATTTAAATTGTTTACAATTTGGTTTTCTTCGAATACAGTGCGAACCCAAAGAAATTTTGACTAAGAAAAGATGTAGAAATTAACTTGATGTCTCCTTCATCTGAGTGCCCTTCATATAGACTTGGAAAAGAGACCTGGATGATTGATTGCTTTATTGTTGGATGATAATTTGCTTTTACTGTTGATGAATAGTGAACTTGTTGGAATAATTGTTGCTTTACTGTGGAATGTGCAGATGACTGAATGATTCCATGCTTTGTCAGAATTATTGATGCGAATATTGTCTGAACGCTTTACATGATGACTTGGAAAGATGACTAAATTTTCACATGACAATAGTGTTCACATGATGATATGACATGATGGCTGAATTTTCACATGGTAATTAACTGTATTCACATGGCCTTATGCAAAATGGTCTTGCGAATCCTTGTTGTCAACCCACTTGGCAGACTGTGTTTTTTGACTTATCAAATTGGCTGGTTGCTGTGAGGATGCATCTAAAGATTCGAAGTCTAAAGCGTATTCTTCTTCAGTGTGGAGTATCACTGCTTCTACAAGTAATTGTTGTGCTAAATCTTGGAACTAAGTGGCTTTATTTGTCTTTGAGCCTGATGATTTGGGAGACTTGATTGTTCCTTTAAGGGATGAGGATGGACTAATGTCCAATAATGATTGAGCTGGAATAGCTGGCATTACTGGCTGTGTTGGGATGACTGGAGGAGGAGTAATGGGAAATTTAGAGAAAACCATATTGATGACCTTTTGATAGTTGAATTTATCCCACCATTTGGTTGATCTGACTCTGTTGACTTCACCGGTGTCAACTTCATAATTCCACTTCAAGATCCACGAGACTTTGTATTTGGCCATGAATAATGGGAGAAGTGTAATTCTGTAATTGAATCTGTTTCTGTCAAATTTTTGTTGAAAACTGGTTGAGAGAACCTGCATAAGCTTGTCTAGATTGATTGTTGGCCCATGAATTAACCATCATTTTGGGAACCATGCTGGAAAATTTTACTTGAAACTTTTGTCAAAATTGATGAACCATGAATGACTAAAATCTTCTGTTTGATAGAGAAAGATGTTACTCCAAGCATCGATGTAATCAAAATAATTATAATGGTATTTGGTAATTGGGCATAGTGAGTGTGAAGAGGTTTGCTTTTGTAAAGGGGGATTCCCTAATCTACTTCGGTTAAGAACCGGCCAATGTAAAGAGAATGGTAAAGAATTTTGTTTTCATGAGTTTTACTGTAAAGTGGTTTGATAGAGATGAACTCTATTTCGCTGAGAATGACTTGATAATATTTTCAATGTTTTGTGTGGTGCTATAGGGTGATAATGGAAATTAGGTGGAAATATGGTTTTTGCTAACTTTTCTGGTGCTTGTTCATGACTAAGATTGAAAGGGATGCTAAAAAGATATTCACTGAGATTTTTCTTGACATACGGTGATGTTTTAGTATAACTGACTGGTTGGGATAATGATGATTGGTATGTAAGGGTTGAATAGGGATCATATTGACTGACTAATGTCGTTTGGTAATTGGGATGTGGTGATTGGTAATTTGGCCTAAGGTTTCCTATTGTGGAACATAAGGGAGTGAAACGGTTGGTAATGACTAAGGCCGATGAAGAATCTGGGCTTGATTCTTGTTTTACTGGTCGTGGTGGTAAAGTGGCTGGAAGCCTCATCTGATCAGGTTTTCTTGCTATCATTTTTCCCCTGCAGAAATTCTCTGGTTAGAAAATCAGGGATGCAATTTTGCCTACCTTTGATGTATTTGATTTCAAAAAAAAAAAAAAAAAAAAACTTAATATAGCTTGCCATCATGCAAAAATCTGTTTTGATGCAATGTTTTGAACAACTTTTTGTAAAACATATTTTGCAGATTTGCAGTCAACTTTGACTAAAAACTTTTGATTTAATAAATCATCTTGAAATTTACTAATACATAATACTATAGATAATATTTATTTCTTAATAGTACTATAATTACTTTGTGCTGGATTTCATACACCTAAATGGAAACGAAAAATTTGTTCAGGAGATCCAGAAGAAATTGACTGTTTGAGAATGACCTCGTAACCAATTTTAGAGGCATCAGTTTCAACGATCTTGAATGTATTTGGAGTTGGAGTGCCAAGACAGGACAACGTCTTAACATGTGACTTGATCTGTTTGACTATGAAAGTATGAGTATTAGACCATGATGAATGATTTTCTTTTAGACGATCAAACAAAGGCTTGCAGTGTTGCCTAAGATGTGGATATAATTTTGCAACATAATTTAAAGATCCTAGAAATCTTTGTAATTGAGTTTTGTCAATAATTTCATATGAGAATTTATATTCAAACTAAATTACTCTATCCATTGGCTAAATGGTTGACTGGTGGATATTGTATCCTAAAAACCTAATTTTGGTATGGAATAACTTAATTTTGGTTGCTAAGACAACTAATCCATTTGATTTAATTATTCTAGCAAACATATTTAAGTGTTTCTAATGCTCATCTATCAATTTGGAATAAATGAGAACATCGTCAATATAAACAATTGAGAAATGACTGTATTGATTAAATATTTCATTTATGATGTTCTGAAATTTGTTGGGTACGTTTTTAAGACTGAAGTGCATTACATTACATTCATAATGACCGAAAGGAGTGACAAATGCAGTTTTGTATTTATCATCCTCATGAATTTGAATCTGCCAAAATCCAGACTTCATGTCGAATTTTAAGAAGATTACAGCTTGACTGAGTCTCTTAATTAAATCTCTTTTGTTAGGAATTGGATATCGTATCCATTCCAAGACTTCATTAAGAGGTTTGTAATTAATGACTAACCTAGGAGTTCATCTTTCTAAGTCAGCGTTTTTCTGGACATAAAAAGTAGGATAAGACCAGGGTGATTTACTTTTCCTGATTATTCCTTTATTGAGAAGTTCTTGAATTTCTATTTTGCAGAATTCCATAACTTCTTGGCTCATTTGAATTGACCTAGCTTTTGTTGGTATTTTCTTTTCATCAAATTCCATATTGTAAGGAAGTTTAACAATGTGTTGCTTTATGTGCCAGAAAGCATTGGGAATGTCAGAACAAATTTCATTACTAAGTTTCTTTTGAAATTTGTCAATGTTTTGTAACAAAGATTTGTTTGTTAATTGTTCTTCAATTATTTTGTAATTAATTTCTTCTTTTAAGAAATTAATTTGTTGTGATTTTTTGGTGACTAGATTGATGATTTTTGAGATTCTATCTTTTTGTAATTGTCTAATTTTTTGAGATCTGTTTCCGTGCAGAATTCAAATGTGATTTTTTGTCCTAACATTCTGGTAGTTATACGATTATGGTGTACCTTAAAAGGATATAGAAGAGCTATGAAGGGGAGTCCAAGAATTACTGGGTCTGAAAGGTTTTTTATTAAAATGAATGGAGTTTTAAAACAAACATTGTTTTGACAAACATGAGCTTTTGGAATTTCATATTTTAATTGCATTAGGGATTGGTTTATTGCACTAAGGATTTATGAAAATACTTAGTGGGAATTAAACATTTTGAATACAATTCAAGTCAGCACCTGAGTCAATTAAGGCAATTGTTTCTAATTGAAAGTCTTCAATTATTATTTTTATTTTAGAATACCATTTCTGGATCCTAATTTTTTGTAATAATCCTAAAACTAGGTTTTCCGTTGGATTTTCTATGGACTTGGATTCTGATTCTTGGTGGGAGGAAGAACTATTGTGTCACATCCCGGCCCGTGCCCCACCACATCCCAGGCTCGACTTTGCCGTAGCACGATATTGTCCGCTTTGGGCCCCGACCACGCCCTCACGGTTTTATTTTTGGGAACTCATACGATAACTTCCCAGTGGGTCACTCTTGCGCGAACTTGCTTAACTTCGGAGTTTCGATGAAACCCGAAGCTAGTGAGCTCCTAAAAAGCCTCGTGCTAGGTAGAGATATGAATATACATAAAAGGCTTACATGATCCACTCCCCTGGGTGATGTGGGATCTTACAATCCACCCCTTTTAGGGGCCCGACGTCCTCGTCGGCACACTTTCGGCCATGGATTGGCTTTGATACCAAATTGTCACATCCCGGCTCGAGCCCCCACCACATCCCCGGCTCGACTCCGCTGTAACATGATATTGTCCGCTTTAGGTAGAGATGGGAACTCAAAGCTAGTGAGCTCCCAAAAGGCCTTGTGCTAGGTAGAGATGAGAATATACATATAAGGCTTACAAGATCCACTCCCCTGGGCGACGTGGGATCTTACATATTATGTTCATCATCATTATTGCTAAGGAATGCTTGTGTTTGGATACTACTGAGATGTGAGCGAATTTCTATGTTTTCTAATTTGAAGGACTCAATTTCTTCCTTAATTTGGTTGACTTCCCTTTGTAGGTCTTTGACTGTAATTTCTTTCTTAGCCTTGTTAAACCTTTCCAGGGTTGTGCTAAGACAGATTTTTAGGGCTACTTGGGGTTGACTAGTACTGGCTTCTTCAGAAGAGACTAACTTCTTAAGTTTCTTTAAATAAAATGACTTTCATCTACTTTGCTGATTAGCTCGATAAGAAGATCTTTTTGTTCTTCTTGTTTATTAAGGACTGAAATCTTTTTACAACAAGCATCTGTGCATCCTATCTTAATGTCAGGGGATGAAAGACTAATTGAGCAATTACTAGAAGAGAATCAATTAAAATCTAAATCGTCTTCAGATTGACCATGGTCTGTGTCTCTTAATTCTAAGACTTGGATTGACTGGGTCTTCTCTTCCCCAGAGATTTTCAACTGATTGATTGCTTTCTTGACTCTGCATTTGTTTGCATAATGATCGAATTTGCCACACTTGTGGTAATTCCCTTTTTGTTCTTGATTTTTGGAGTGGAGTTTTCCTGAGGGTTTCCTCTTCCACTTGCTGGATTTGGGTTTTTCGTAAAATTTATTTTTTTCAAAATTCTTATTTTTGAATTTGTTATGTTTGGGGTGCCTCATACTGGAGTACCTATTTGGGTATCTATTGTAGGCTTCTTCTTTTTTCTTTTTGTTGGATGGAATAATAGGAGGTAATTCGTATTGTTCACAAAATGTGTCAATTCGTATTTGGCTATTGACTTGTCTTTGTTGACTTGTTTTTTAATACACAGTTTCAATCCTTTTTTTTCTGGATAATATTAATAATATTTCCATAAGTAAGGGTATGATATGATATGATACCTTCTTCATTCACAAAAACATTTTTGATTTTATGGGCAAATAGATTTGGTAATCCATTAATGAATTTTTCTTTCCAAAATGGTTGATTATTGTCATCTCTAAGCATGACTCTGGACATGAAAATATCTTTGTACCACCTAAAATTGCTTAGGGTTGGACATCTTAAGTTACTAAGTTGGTCATAAATCCTGGAGGTAACATTACTAGGTGTCCCTATGAAATGTTCTATGATAGTGAAAAGTAATGTGTTGACTGCATCTGGGACTCCTTTTCCGATACGTTCATCGAAAATAGGTGTCCTTCTTCATCTCTTTTGACTGCATTTTTTATTTCATTTCTGGATTATTCAGTTAGATGTTTTTCCCACCAGGAATGGAGCATTTCTGTAAATCCAATGACCAAAAGGTCAACAACTTGGGTTTGACTGAGGTTATGATTGGTAATATAACTATTAAGAGATGTGTTGTAATTTGTTCAAAAGTTCTTGTTTTGATAATCCATCTATGTTATAAAGTTTATTAGCTGAGAATGAGAATTGGTTTTGGATGTTTATCTTCCAAGAATTGAATATCCGAAAGTGTCACATCTCGGTTCGGGCCCCTACCATATCCCGGGTTCGACTCTGCTGTAGCACGATATTGTCTGCTTTAGGCCTCGACCATGCCCTCACGGTTTTGTTTCTGGGAACTCACACGAGAACTTTCCAGTGGGTCACTCATCCTCGGAATGCTCTCGCCCAAACTCGCTTAACTTCGAAGTTCCGATAGAACCTGAAACCAGTAAGCTCCCAAAAGGCCTTGTGCTAGGTAAATATGATAATATACATATAAGGCTTACATGATCCACTCTCCTGGGCGATGTGGGATGTTACAATCCACCACCCTTAGGGGCCCGACGTCCTCGTTGGCATACTTCCGGCCATGGATTGGCTCTGATACCATTCTGTTACATTTTGGCCCGAGCCCCCACCACATCTCGGGTTTGACTTCGCTGTAGCACGATATTGTCCTCTTTGGGCCCTAACCACACCTTCACGGTTTTGATTCTGGGAACTCACACAAGAACTTCCCGGTGGATCACCTATCTTGGGAATGCTCTCACCCAAACTCGCTTAACTTCGGAGTTCCGATGGAACCCGAAGACAATGAGCTCCCAAAAGGCCTTATGCTAGGTAGAGATGAGAATATACATATAAGACTTACAAGATCCATTCCCCTGGGCGGTGTGGGATGTTACATGAGGTGTTGGCTTTGGATACCAATTTTTGGTAAGAGTTGTTGGGTTGACTCTTTTGTTTGTGATTCGTTTTAGTTCAAGATTTTGAAAAGCTTCTTCTACTTTTCTGATGGAATTTGTTTTTCTTTCGCCTTCTGAATCCCATATTGCAGAAGTTGTTTGTGGTTGAGATTCATCTGGGTGTTGTAAAACATTGACTGTTTTTTCTTGTTTTAACTCTTGTAACATTTAATCTATTTTTTAACTTGTGGAGATTGTTTTCAAGGCTGTTGTGCTGGATGAGGCTTCTAGGAAGTTGACTAAGGGTTTTTCCTTAATTGTTGGTTTGGAATGTGAAAGTCTATCTATTTTAGTTTCTATTTTATCTAGTTGTTTTCCTATGGTGTGTAGACTCTGGTTTGTGAAATTATTTTGTTCAATGATTGGCTTGACTCTTACATCTTCTTTGGGAAGTTTGAAAGGAGTGGCTGGTACCTGTGTGTTTGTAGTTGTAATTAAAATTGTTTCTTGTAAAGGGTGATTAGAAGAGACTATGGTTTTGTCTTCTTTAACCCAATTTTCTTGGGTGATGACTTCTAATTTCTTTTCAGATTCATAATATTTTTCAATGAAATTGAAGAAAAATATTTCAAATCTGTGTTTTTTCATGAAATTGGTCCATTTATTGTAAATGTCCAATTTTTGTTCTTTTGTATATTTTTCCCTAAAGGTGTTTCTTTTGGGAATGCTTTCTATTGCTTCAATGTCAACATTGAGTTTCTTCCATCAAATTTTGAATGGTTTGTTTAGGGCTAGAAATTGGTGGTTGACTTGATTTGCTTCGTAATCAGATTCTGTTGTAGAGGTTTGTTCTTCTTGATTTTGATTGTTAGGTTGGTATCGTGGATGAGTAACCTGAGAGGTTGTTTCTACTGATTTTTTCATGTTGATCAAATCATTAATTAATTCTTGTTGGGTAACTACTAAGCTAGTGTCTATTGATTTTAATTTCTTATTGACCAGGGAATTGATTAGATCTTGATCTCGACCCACCATATCGGCTGATGTGGATCCAGAAAAAGAGTTTCTATCTGGCTCTAAAGATTTGTGTGATTGGGCTAACTCGTGTAAGTGGACACTAGATTTTTTGGCTAGAGGGTTGAAGATTATTTTAACTGTTCCATCAAAATATTGTTATATGTTGTCGAGGTTGACTAAGCACCAATCTGAAGGTATACTGATATCTGATTATTTGATAGTTCTGAGTATTTTGATGTTGGCATTTTCTTGATGTTGGCATTTTATTGATTATTTTGAATTCATTATTTTCATTATGAATATTTTCATAACTACTAATTTTGAATGGCATAAAATTCTTACTCATAGTCAATTCATCGAATATCTCAAATTCAAGGTAAACACAGATGACTCCTTCATCCTGTTTTTCTTATTCATTTATAATAGTTGGTTTCATGGTTTATTCAATCCTGGCTATCCACCACATCAAATCTCTAATTCAATCTCCAATTCACATGATTTGCATCATCATTGCCCTCATCATCATAACCACTAGTTGCGCCTCATTTGGTATCAGAGCCAGGTTGTTGGTAGAGTTATCATCTTTATAATCAGTACATTCTATTCATCCTCCAGTTTTCATCTACAGTTTATCTTATTTGTTAACTCTTTAAGTAGGATTGTTTACTCTCAACCCAAATAGTAAGGCGTGTTCCAAACAATAAGTCTATATGATTGGTATGAGTGGATCGCATGAGCGGAGAGAGAGTTTATCAAATACGCGATGAAGGTAAAGCCTATATTTATATATATTGTGCAATATGTGTTGACCTTAATGCAGATATTATGGAATCTCATCGAATTGTTTACTCTATATATGTCCTTAAAATATAAGATCATATGTATGAATAAGTTGATTCAGTGAACAAATTTAGTAGTGAAAAGACTGAAATCAAGAATCATTGAGATTCATACTGCTGATTTCATTGTTGTCTAATGTAGTTTCACTAAAATCACTCAACTTAGCAGCAGTGTCAATACTCACAGGTGGAAGCAATTACAAAAAGTGGAGAAGAGAGATTTATTTGCTTTTGACACTGAATGAGTATGACATTGCTATTGACAATCTACAACCTGAGGCCTTGATAGACAAAAACACTAAGGTTGAGGAGACTGATTTTGAGAGATGGACTAGGGCTAACAAAGTGGCTTTATCCATACTAGAAAGTGGTATGACAGACACTGTGCATGGAGGAATAAAGAAGTTAGCTTTTGCAAATGATTACCTCCAAGCCATTGAGAATAAATTTAAAGAATCAGAGAAGGCTGAAATTGCTCAATATATGTCCCTTTTGACTTCCTACAAGTTTGAAGGTGGAGGTTCAATCAAAGATCACATTATGAAAATGATTGATGCAGCTAAGAAACTTAACTCTATGGAACATTGGAGAAAAACAACTTGTGTTCATGATACTCTAAGCATTGCCGCACAAATTCAATTAGGGGTGGGCATGGTGCGGTTCCACCCTTAAACCAAAACCGGAGCCGGAAATTATCAATGGTTCGATTTGGTGTAGTTCCACTTAAATTTATTACTAGAACCGTACAGTTTGGTCTACCCCAGTTCAGGTTCAGCTCTTGCTGGTTTACGGTTTCGAATACTAAGCGTAAATGGAGACAATATAACATTTGATAGTAGCCTTACTCAATTATTGAAATTGAGTTGGAAGACGGATACCAAAGAACAAATATAATAGTAAAACTGATTAAGTGGGAACAGAGAAGCAGCAAAACCAAAATGTGTAAAAAATTTCAAGTATAAAAGTAAGGAGCATGCCAATAAAACATAAAAACCCAGGGCATACACATGGAAGAAGCATTGTACCTCATTTCAGCAATTATCTGTATCAATAAGCCCAAATGATATAAGCTAATGAGCATACCAACTGCATATTAAAAAAAACCCACAGAAGCTATTAAATACCTGCCAATTTGTTTGAAATGGCAGAGAACTCCCAAACTCCTCCTTTAACAAGTTATTCCTTGAAGTTTGTTGTTCAAGGGGAACTCCAGCAGAACTAACTTGGTGAAACTAATTTTTCAACCTATTATACCAAGTCATGTGTGTGTATATATATAATTAATTAATTTGTTATTAATAAAATAGTTTGGTTTTGTTCTAGTCGGTTCTTGTTCATTCGAAACCGAAACCGAAACCGGTATGAAGGGTCCGATTCAGTTTTTGACTCAAAGTTGACTTTTTCGGTAAACATGGTTCTTTTCGGTTTTTTTTTTTAATTTTTTTCATATGGTTCGATGCGGTTTTGCGGTTTGGCGGTTTTTATGCCCACCCCTAAATTCAATCAACTCAAGGTGTCCTACAATACTCAAGACAAGACTTGGACTGTGGATGAACTCATTGCTCAATGTGTGCAAGAAGAAAACAGACAAAACAAGAGAAGGGGAAAGAACCTGAAACTGTTACTTTTTACCAAGCTGCCGAAAGGAAGAAGGAGTTAGATGTTGGTCAAACTTCTAAACCCCAACCTTATGATAAATCTGTTGTGCCTGCTAAAAGTTTCAATTCCTCTAAGCCTAACAAATTTAAGGTGAAAACTAAAAGTGTTGAAAAATTTAGATGCCATCACTGCAAAACTAAGGGTCATTATTGAAAAGACTGAAATATTCAAGGATTGGCTGAGATCTAAGGGTAGAACTGATATCTATGTTTGTGAGGAGACAAATCTTGTTGATATTCCCACAAATTCTTGGTGGTTTGATACTGGTGCATCTATGCATGTCACTAATTCCTTGCATGGTTTTAAAGAACAAAAAAAGACAAACAATTTTAATGTTTTTGTTGGAGAAGGAACCAAAGCGTTTGTTGAGTCCATTGGCATTGTCAAATTGAATTTAGACACTGGTTTTACAATGTAACTAAATGATGGGTTATATGTGCCCAAAATGAGGAGGAACTTGGTTTCTGCATCAAAGCTGGTTAAACAAGGCTATGTTTTTATGGGAGATGATGAATGTGTCAAGTTTTTTAAAAGGGGATCTTTGCACGGAAAAGCATTTTTGCATGGACATCTTTGGAAAATACAATGCAATGTAGATTTTGAAAACATGCATGTTTTGAATATTGCAACTATAAGGATGCATGTTTCTGATCAATCCTTTATACTTTGGCACAAGAGGCTATGACATATTTCAAAATAAAGAGTTTTTCAGTTTTTTAAATTGAATTTGATCCCTGCAATAGACATTAAAACTGCTATAGAATGTGTTGATTGCATCAAGGACAAGATGACTAATATTAGAAAGTTAGATGCCAAAAGGCGTAGAGGCTTACTCGAAGTCATTCACACAGATATTTGTGGACCTTTTCCTGTCAAAACCATTTGTGGGAATACTTATTTTGTGAACTTTATAGATGACTTCTCAAGATTTAGTTATATTAACCTTATAAGTGAGAAGTCTGCAGTCCTTGAATGTTACAAAGTTTTTAAAAGTGAAGTTGAAAAACAGTTAAACCCTAGGGGAGGTGAATACTTTGGCATGCATACAGAAGTAGGGCAACAAAATGGTCCATTTGCTCACTTTCTTGAAAGTCAAGGGATTGTGGCTCAATATACCACTATGGTACCCCCACAACATAATAAAGTGGTAGAAAGGAGAAATATAACTCTTACGGAAATGGTGAGAAGCATGATTTCAAGATCAAAGCTCCCAAACTTTCTTTAGGGAGAGGCATTGAAGACTGCAAGTTATATTCTGAATCAAGTGCCTTCAAAGTATATGCCTAATACACATTTTGAACTATGGTATGGGAGAAAGCCAAGTTTTAATCACTTTCATGTACAAGGTTGCAAAGCAGAGGCAAAACTCTACAATCTAAGTGAAAAAAAGCTGGACCCTAGAACAACTACATGTTATTTCATTGGTTACTCAGAGAAGTCAAAGGGTTTCAAATTCTATTGCACACAGGCATATACAAGGATTCAAGAAACTCACAATGCCATTTTTTGGAGGATGAAGATGTATCAAACATGACTCAAGATAAATTAGATTTTGAGGAAATAGTGTACGTTTGTACCATACTTGGCCAATCCCGAAACTACCAAGCAGCAGTCAACGTTATACTATCAAGGACTCAGAAGAGTTTCCTTTCAACCAGGAGGCCAATCACAGCGCAACACGTGTCAACACCAAAAGGCCAATCACAGGGCGACACGTGTCAACATCAAAGGCCAATCACATAATGACACGTGTCAAGGCCAAAACAAAGCTAGAACATCTCTTCTATAAAAGGAGATCATTCTCCCATAATAATCCCTAATGTCATTTGTACTAAATCATTCACTAGTATTCACTAAAAGAGAGATTGAACCTATGTACTTGTGTAAGCCCTTCACAATTAATGAGAACTCTTCTACTCCATGGACGTAGCCAATCTGGGTGAACCACGTACATCTTGTGTTTGCTTCCTTGTCTCTATCCATTTACATACTTATCCACACTAGTGACCGGAGCAATCTAGCGAAGGTCACAAACTTGACATTTTTTATTGTACCAAAGTCCTCACTGATTTTGTGCATCAACATTTGGTGCCGTCTGTGGGAATCACACTTATTCCTACTCTCTTCAGCTTTGTCAAGCTGGTTTCCACCATTCGTACACTCTCTTTTGACCAGGCATCCTTCTCTAACATGGGGAGCGAAGGAAGCCATAACATGCAGAACGACACCCCCTCGCACCTGGTGCGAAACAATGAAAGAAGGAACAAAAGAAGTTTTCTCTTCAGGCTAAAGTCGATGAGCTGGAGCTCAGAACAACAAGATAACGATGAAGAATGAGATCCTCCAAGAGCAGTATGAGAGGGTCCTCGAGATGCTCAACGAGGCTAGATATACTAAAACACACGAGCTCATCACCCTTGTGGAAGTCAACCATCAACTGGGTGCCCCCCAACACTGAGGGTCATTTGCCCTCGACATGGGTATTCTTGTTGAGGAGCGAGCTACTCATCGAAATGGCGACCAACATAAGACTTTTCTTAACCCAGTTGCTTCGACTAAAAACAAGAGGAGTAGAAGAAGGCACCTCCTTACAGAAGGAGTTGAAGGATCGAAAGTCATCTTTCATGACTGTTGAGACTTCCTAAAGGAACGTCGAGACAATCTCATCCATGTAAACTCGAAGATCAATGACCCAAGGGTCTCTGAAAGACTCGGTCCCCTCCCATGTCTTAGGCCGGCTACAAATTTGGGAAAGGGGCAACAAGTCCTAGAGAAACACGAAGGTATAGGGGACTCAGAGATGTTCTGACAGATATACCTTGGAAGTTAGTACGGCGAGTCTAGGGAAAAATCACATGCTCTTGATCAAACCTTCCTACTTCCAAGAGGAGATGAAGATTTACAAAAGAAAGCTCAAGTGGTACATGACTCCACTCAGGACCCTCTTGTCCTACAGCTCCTTAAGGAAGTAAACAAGTTGAAGGCCGAACAACAAGCTGAGATACCTAATTGGAACCAACCTAAGCATGACCCTCTTACAAAGAGGATCCTCGACACCCCCCTTCAAGCAAAGATAAAACAAAAGCTTGGTTTATAACTCTATACTGGAAGGGAGGACCTGATTGAACACCTTAACCTCTTTGAGTCCATCATGGCATATTGGATGCACGCCGACGAAGAGCGATGTCTTATCTTCCCTTCCACCCTTTCTGGTGGAGCTTTAAACTGGTATTGTTGTTTTCCACCCGAGACAGTAGACTCATTTAAGGAACTAAGGAAACTGTTTGTCTCTCAACACATCTTTTAGAACGATCGCTTACATTCTGCAGATGACTTTTACACTATTCACCAGAAGCCGGACGAGTCATTACGAGAGTATGCTGGTTGCTTGAGCCATGAATATTCTCGCTGCCTTGAGGCAGATGACAAGACCATCCTTAATGCCTTTATGGCAGGCCTACATGATTGTTTCTTCAAGTACATGATTAATGCTAACACTTGGAAGACTTACTCTGAGGTGATGGCATAGGCTTACAACCACGCCTCCGCCGAAGTAAGAACATACCAAGGGAACCCCCATATGGTTAACCCCTATCAACAAGTGGGAAGTGGAAGTCAAGTTCTACCAAATGAGGAGATCCAGAAACCCATTGCATCATCTCCTGCCTCATTTAGCTACTCACTAAGTCACCAAACGTATTTGTCTTTTGGTAAGAGGAAGGATTTTTACTCTCAGCAAGCCCATTACAATAAGAGGGATAAAAGTTCGTATCAAGACAATCAGGGGTGAACGTACCGTCTACTATTATGACTATGGGGCCAAGCCTCACTCTTTCAAAGTGGAGGACTAGGTACTGAAGGAAATGCTATTATAAGAAGGCATACACATAGCAAATGTTTTTACCCTTAACCTTTTAAGATCTTTTGTCACACAAGCCATTCGACAAATATTTAAAGAAGAGGGAATTCAAACAACTTCTTCTGAGTCTTTTACATTCCTGGCACTGGAACACTTGGTCTACGCTGATCTACCTCTATACTCCAACGGAGAGCTTCACCATGCGTATTTTGACACAAAGTATGTGATACTAAATGTTACAACCAACATGGTTCACATATCGAAAACATGGATCCCTTCATGCATAGCAAAACATTCATAAACATCACTCATGTCAATCAACATAAACATCATACATTCCAACACATTCATACATAAACATCATACATTCCAACACATCCATACATAAGCTAATTATGCTTCGAAAGGGTTCAACACACTTTGTGTCATTCGACACTTGCTATAATGTGCCTCGACACCTTGCCCTTATTCTCACCAACTAGGTGATGAAGGAACTCACCTTTGTGCCACCAACTAGGTGATGAAATGTACAACCCGTACTCTCCTTCATGCCACCAACCAGGTGATGAAATGTACAACCGTACTCTAATATTATTTGGCAACTTGCCACTTTTATCACCAACCAGGTGAAGAAGGAAATTACCTTCGTGCCACCAACCAGGTGATGAAATGTACAACCCTTACTCTAATATTATTTGGCAACTTGCCACTCTTATCACCAACCAGGTGAAGAAGAAACTCATCTTCTTGCCACCAACCAGGTGAAGAATGAACCCATCTTCAAGCCACCAACCAGGTGATGAAATGTACAACCCGTACTCTAATATCATTTGGCAACTTGCCACTTATGCCACCAACCAGGTGAAGAAGGAAATCATCTTTGTGCCACCAACCAGGTGATGAAATGTGATGAAAGGCGATGAAGGAAATCACTTTCGTACCACCAACTAAGTGATGAAAACAACCTACCATTCATTCCACTAACCAGAAGACGAGTGGTACAACTTGTACATGTGAACTCCTAGCATTCACAAATAATAAAAAACCTTCAAGCTTTACAACTTAACTAGGGGAGCACTTATGCCTAACAAGAGTTATCGTCACCAACAAAGTCTTATTGCAAGCCAACAACGGCTTCAGTGCATGATATACGAAGATCAAACTCTTCAGCCCTCTTGCATCTGCTTCAAACATTTCTCCTCTGTAACAATGCAAACACTACAACTCATAGAAAACTTCAGACACTCTTGATCAAGACTGTTCGAAGAAAATTTAATTTAAATAGTTCATCCAAACCTTCGACTACTACAAGGTGTGGCTTGCATCACAATCTCTCACTCCACAGTGTGGAAGCAAAATTTGTATACGTTGTCTCTCTCACATTTTCAAATTTCGAGTTTTCCCAAAAAAAAAAAAAGGAAATTGGGAAATTCAACAAAGCTTTATCAATGGAGGACAACTACAAATTCTCAAAAGCTTCACACACTCTTGATCAAGATAGTGTGAAGCAAACCCAATTTATGGTGGAAATCAAAAGCTTCATCAATAGAGGGCAACTACAATCCTTAAAAGCTTCACACATTCTTGATCAAGATAGTGTGAAGCAAAACCAATTTATGGTGAAAATCAAAAGCTTCATCAATAAAGGACAACTACAATTCTCAAAAGCTTCACACATTCTTGATCAAGACAGTGTGAAGCAAAACCAATTTATGGTGCCAACAAGAGCTTCATTAAATGAGTTCAACCACAATTCTTAAAAGCTTCACACACTCTTGATCAAGACAGTGTGAAGTAAAACCAATTTATGGTGCCAACAAGAGCTTCATCAATGGAAAGCAACCACAATTCTCAAAAGCTTCACACACTCTTGATCAAGACAGTGTGAAGCAAAACCAATTTATGGTGCCAACAAGAGCTTCATCAAAGGAGTTCAACCACAATTCTCAAAAGCTTCACACACTCTTGATCAAGACAGCGTGAAACAAAACCAATTTATGGTGCCAACAAAAGCTTCATCAATGGAGGGCAACTACAATTCTCAAAAGCTTCACACACTCTTGATCAAGACAGTGTGAAGCAAAACCAATTTATGGTGCCAACAAAAGCTTAAACACCAAAGCTTCACCTACAAAGTTTCAACACAAAAGCTTCACCTATAAAGCTTCACCTACAAAGCTTCAACACCAAAGCTTCACCTACAAAGCTTCAACTCAAAAGCTTCACCTATAAAGCTTCAACACCAAGGCTTCACCTACAAAAGCTTCAACACAAAAGCTTCACCTACAAAGTTTCAACACAAAAGCTTCACCTATAAAGCTTCACCTACAAAGCTTCAACACCAAAGCTTCACCTACAAAGCTTCAACTCCAAAGCTTCACCTACAAAAGCTTCAACTCCAAAGCTTCACCTACAAAAGCTTCAACTCCAAAAGCTTCAACTCCAAAGCTTCACCTACAAAGCTTCAACACAAAAGCTTCACCTACAAAACTTCAACTCCAAAGCTTCACCTACAAAAGCTTCAACTCCAAAACTTCACCTACAAAAGCTTCAACACAAAAGCTTCTCCTACAAAGCTTTAACACAAAAGCTTCACCTACAAAGCTTCAACTCAAAAGCTTCACCTACAAAACTTTAACTCCAAAGCTTCACCTACAAAAGCTTCAACTCCAAAGCTTTACCTACAAAAGTTTCAACTCCAAAGCTTCACCTACAAAAGCTTCAACTCAAAAGCTTCACCTACAAAGCTTCAACACAAAAGCTTCACCTACAAAGCTTCAACACCAAAGCTTCAACTACAAATGCCAAAAGCTTCACACCCTCTTGATCAAGATAGTGTGAAGCAAAATCAATTCATGGTACTGATAGGAGCATATTTATGCGCCTTAGTTAGCTAGTTCTTATGCATTTTCGTTATGTTTTCTTAGTTAAAGTAGTCTTTTAAGCTATTTTCATGTGTTTTCATGTTTTAAGGGCATATTATACAAAAAGATGCAATTTGGAGCTTTTTGGAGCAAAAGTGAGCTTGGATTGAATAGCAAATGCTTGGAACAAAAAGTTTGGACGAAATTGAAGATTTGAAGATTTGAGGATTCCTAGTCCAAGAAGGATTCCTAGTCCAAGAAGGAGTCATAATTGAAGAAGGATTCCTAATCAATGAGGGATTCCTAGTTGAAGATAGATTCCTAGAAGAATGAAGATTCCTACTCAAACAAGGTTTCCTACTTGAAGTAGGAAAGTTAAACCTAATTGGCCTTGAGTTTCAGCAACAAAGAAGTATTCCAAGTCAAAGAAGGAAAAGGAGTCCAAAAAGAAGAAGGATTGATCAAGACAAGCTTTGTTATTCCTAATGTGCAAAAGTTTTAGCTACAAAGAGGAGTCCTAAACACTTTAGGACACCTTAATCCTTGTTCTAGAAAGATTTACACCAATTTCAACAAGGAAACCTTTCTTATTTCTATAAGCTTTATCCATGCACACACATCCTTGCCGTGCCTATCCCTTCTAGAAGACTTATTTTCCTTGCCTTGCAAGGCTTTCTAGAAGCCTTATCTTACCCTATCCAAACCTGCCGCACCTTGTGGACCTTTTCCCTTGTGGATTCTGATTTCTAGGCCTTTTTCCTTGTGGATCTGGGTTATCCAAGTCCATATCTGATTACCCTAGGGTTTTAAGTGCCTATATATACTCATATTTCAACCTTTGGCCGAATTACCACCTCTCATTCACATCATTCATGCCAGAAACCTGACCCCCTTCTCTGCCGCAGCCTTCCACCACCATTCTCCATAATTCCTGCCAAAAACCACCATTCGCCGCACCACCAATCCATCCTAAACACCACCATACTACCCCCATCCATTCTACACCATTCATAACTCCAAGAACCTGTCCACAATCTCTGTGCTGCAGCAAGGAGGAAGGAGGAACTTCGTGGATGCACCTGCTGCCCAAGTTGGAGTGTCTAGGTGTTCTCTTTCTTTGAATTTCAATGTCTAAACTTATTTATCTTTGCTTTGTGCATATGAGGAACTAAACCCCCCTTGGCTAGGGGGGGATTCGAAACCATGTTTTATGCTTGCTATATGATTTGATTACTTTCAATTGCGTTTCATAAGTTGTGGGTTCAATTTGCTTATCTATTTGAATTAAACTGATTTGTGTGTGTTGGTTGAGAGTGCACGCTTAATTTTCATGCATAAATCTAATGCTAGGATATAAGGGAGTTTCACGTAATCGTTATGAACTTATATTCACAAGTAGTAAAGGTTGTTGATCACAATCGCGTTAAGTAAATTCTTGGCATAAGTTTCATGCGCTTTCATAGTTACGAATGCCTTGTCAATACTTATGATTTTCATTGAACGTAATGATCTTTGATTGTATCTCTATTATGCGCTTTCAGGTAGGGAACTTTTGAGGAATAATTTGATTGCGATGCGCTTTTTCCATCCAATTCATTGACATAAGGGAAATCTGAAAGTTAATATAAGCGTATCTAATTAACTTGGTGTGTTGAGAATTCATGGGTTATTGAAAAGCAATTGGAAATCGTTTTGTGTGCAAGTGTGACATGTGTGGAGAAGAACCCCTTAGCTAGCTTTCCATCCATCCACCTTAACCAAATTCGTTTAAAATCTGTTTTAGTTACAAGTTTCTGTTTTGTTTTCAATTTCGTCAAAATCAATTCCCCCTTTATTTTGAAGTGTTAGATTAGTTAGAAATCAATTTAGTTTGTGTTTTTTAGTGTCTTGAGTCAAGTTCTAACCTATTTTCGTCCAAATTTATGTTTTGTGTTCAAAACTGCCCAGATTGTGTTTTTAAGACAGTTTTGAGTGTTTTGGTTTGTTTTAGTGCTTTAGAGTTTAGTTTTGCATTCTTTGAGTCTAGTTTAGTGTTTTAAACTTTGTTTTTACGTTTTGAGTCAGTTTTCAAGTGATTTAGCAATCCCTCCTAATCTCTGGCCTAGAACGATCCCTACTTACATACTTTGCTACAATTGATAAAAAGAGGGTTTAATTTGTGTGCTTATATATTTCGCATCAGGTACACAACAAAGCTTCAACCTCAAAGCTTCACCTACAAAGCTTCAACATCAAAGCTTCACCTATAAAGCTTAATATATATATTCGGAAATTCGAAATTCGAAAATTCGGAAATTTGGAAATTCGAAAAAAAAATCGAAAAAAGAAAAGGCCTAGGCCTCATCTTCTTTGGGCCTAACAACTTTCATAACAAATATATATGAAGGAGGAGTTTTGGGCTACCACATAGAAAGAAAAATGGTGAAGTTTTGTTACTTTGGAAACTTGGCTACTAGCAAGACACCTCCTTCGTCAACTCCCTCGACCGGAGACTTGAGGGACTCCTACCATATGCTACTGCACCTTGGTACTTGGAAGGTTCATGACTACTCTGTGACTTGGATCTCTCAAGTCTCTAACCGAGAAGTTTTCCTCACTCGGGAAATTAAGGGAGCACTACCTCAACCTACATGCTTCACTCACAAAGCTTCAACATACAAGCTTCAACAAAAGAAAAAAATTCAAAAAACTTAGTGAAGAAGGCTTTGGTGTATTTAACACAATACGTTGAAATAAAGCAAAGCTTATTTATTGATATCTTCGATAAGTTACAAATATGTACATATACATGAATCAAAATAAACAAACAAGAGGGAGCCTTCACAAAGGTTGCTCAGGAAAAGTCTTAACAGTCGGCAGAGCCCCAAAAAAGATAAGGCACCGGAGGATGATCATTCGGAGCCTCAGTATTGGGCAGAACCCCAGAAGGAGGAGGCACTGGAGGTTGATCATTTGGAGTTTCATTACGCGATATAGCCCTAGAAGACGAAGGCAATAAATGCCTTTGGAACAAACCCACAAACCTCTGATGATCAAGTAAAATCTGACCATCAGATTCCTGTAGCTGGTCAAGCTTCATCTTCATGTTTGTAGCATAGTCATGTGCGAGCATGTGCAACTATTTATTCTCATGCTTAAGCCCTCTAATCTCATGTTTGAGACTTATCACTTCAGCCGCTAATGATTCAACTTGGCGGGTTCGAGCAAATAAGCGTTGGGCCATATTAGACATAGAACCTACACACTGAACACTGAGAGCTAGAGAATCTTTAACAGCCAACTCATCAGACCGTTTGGAAAGTAGTCTGTTATATTTGGAAGTGAGAAGGTTATTGGCCACCACCGCAGTGGTCATATCATTCTTCATCACAGAGGCCCCAACGGTAAGAGGACTAGTAGGGGATAAGAAAGATGGGCGCCATATGTTGTCTTAAGGAGGCATGGTTGCCTCTTCACCAAAGTTCAAGTCAAAACGATGCTTGGATGGGCCAGACATTTTCAGAAATGATGAAGGGGAAATGAGGTCCAATAAATCTCTGAAGTACAAAAACAAGGGGAAAATTCCAACAAGCAATAACTCTCTGAACGTACTTCTTGCACATAATTGGTGCCCCTATAAAAGAAAGGGCATCATGGCCATTTGTTTAAAAATTGAAGAGGCACCACTCTCCGGATTTCAAGAAGCAAATTTTCCTGAGTAAAATATGTCGACAATCCCTACACGCAACAATGGCTCATCGGGTACCACATATAACTTTGCCAAAGATCTCTGATAAAGTTTAGATACATAAATTTTGAAGGTCCAGCTACCCTCCCATTACCCACAAAGGTAAAGGAACATCATCACTGCTTGATAACTGGAAAGTCCCTATGTGTGTTAACCTTCGTGCTCCGTGGCAAGGTAGATTGGCAAAAATGCCCAACCTTTACTCACATCGAGAAAACATTCCCAACAGGATTACTTGCTCAAAAATCAAAGAGGCACCGCTCTCCAAATCTCAAAAGCCAGACTCCCACCAGGATTGCTTTCTCAAAAATCGAAGAGGCACCGTTCTCCGAATCTCGAGAGCCAGAACCACGACATGATTGCTTGTTTGAAAACTGAAGAGGCACCGTTCTTCAAACTTTGAGAGCCAGATTTCCTTGGATAAAGCTTGTCTGCAATCTTCACACCCTACATCAGCTCCCCGGACACCACGGACCACTTTTTCAAAGTGCTCTGACAAAGTTAAAACACATGAAGCTTGCAGCTCCCACTACATTTCCATGACCAAGAAGGGTAAATGAATATCATTACTACTTGTTAGGGAAACTCCTATACATGGCGATCTCCATCCTCCACGGACAGGCATACCTGTAAAAATGCTCAACCCTTCCTCATATCTGATAGGGCACTCCCAACGAAGCCTCTCAAAATACTCAGCTTTCTTTCCCCCGATAATACCTCTATAAACAAGCCACACCAGAGTAAGAGTATCTCACAAGAGTATCCTATATCATGCTTTTTCCCTATCTTTTCCTTCGCCCTTGTTCTTACCTGCAAGACAAGGAGAAAGAGAGCAATCAATCAGCACTTGGAATCAAGCTTCCAGTCAAGAACGGACTGCCTGGAACCTCTTGCCTAATTACTTACCTAGCATTGCTCTCGAGTACTCATCTTCAACATCTTTTGCTTCCAAAGAAGATACCACATCTGCCTAAGGAATAGATAGGGCAAATGAGAATGATATAAGGAAGCATGTGGAGACAAGCGCAATAGAATACGTGCCGATTTATCTATTGCTTTGTCAACAGCAAAAGTATCATATATCATCAAGGTCGAACACACTCTTGATTTGATGAACTTGTTTTGACCCTCAAATTCTTGAGTCGGCTTATACTCTGGAGGAAACCAGAAAACCCTCCAACCCGGTTCAAGAATAAGCCTGTGGAAATTTACTTCTTCAAAAGCAAAAGTATCTTATATCATCTCTTCTCCATGTCCTTTTCTTTGTCTTTGTTGATGTCTACAAAACAAGGAGAAGGAGAACAATTAGCCGGAACACGAGATCAAACTTTCGATCTGAGACTGACTGCTTGGAACTCTGATTGCTTACTTTGTCTGTCACCTCTTTCGATAGATTTCCTCGCTCAGAGACTTGGGGGACTCCTACTATAGGGTTTGTATCGCGCTTGACCAAGCCCGAAACTACAAGTAAGCTTCAAGTAAAATTGATACATTACCTTGTGCATCTCCATCGGTTAAAGATACCACCCCTAGATGGAGGAAAAGTACTTCCAGAGAAGATGCCACATCTACCTATGAGACAGATAAGGCAAGTGAAAACAATACCACACTTCGGTACTTAGAAGTTTCATAATTACTTAGCGGCTTGGATCTTGCAAATCCCCAACCGATGAGCTTCCTTCACTCGGGAACTTAGGGGAGCACTGTTTATACCATACTTGACCAATCCTGAAACTATCAAGCACCGGTCAACGTTATACCGTCAAGGACCCAGAAGAGTTTCCCTTTAACCAGGAGGCCAATCACAGTGCAACATGTGTCAACACAAAGAGGCCAATCACAGGGCGACACGTGTCAACATCAAAGGCCAATCACATCATGACACATGTCAAGGCCAGAACAAAACTAGAAACTCTCTTCTATAAAAGGAGATCATTCTCCCACAATAATCCCTAATGTCATTTGTACTAAATCATTCACTAGTACTCACTAAAAGTACCTGTGTACTTGTGTAAGCCCTTCACAATTAATGAGAACTCTTATACTCCATGGACGTAGCCAATCTGGGTGAACCACGTACATCTTGTGTTTGCTTCCCTGTCTATATCCATTTACATACTTATCCACACTAGTGATCGGAGCAATCTAGCGAATGTCACAAACTTGACGCTTTATGTTGTACCAAAGTCCTCACTGATTTTGTGCATCAACAGTGTAGTCAGAAAATTCTTCTAAACTAAACTACAATCAGGTACCTTTATTTCAAAGAGCTCACTCAGAAATTGCTGACCTTAATGATGACATGGCAGAAACTGAGAATGAAAATGATGATCATACAAGCATTGAGAATCAAGTGGGAACTCAGGATCAAAATCTTAATGTTTAAACAATTGAGAATTCAATTGGTCAACCACAGCTAAATAAGTCTAACAGAATCAAGAAACTTATGATATCAGAAGACTATGTGTATCTCTAAGAGACAAAATTTGATTATGGTGATATAGATGACCCTGTGACTTATCAGCAAGCTATGAAAAGTCCTCAAGTAGCTATATAACAACAAGCAATGACAGAAGAACTTGAGTCAATGTCTAAAAAGAATGTTTGGTCTTTAGTGAATCCGTTAGTTAACACTAAAGGAGATAACTGCAAATGGGTGTTTAAGACCAAGAGAGATGTTGAGGGAAGAATTGAAAGATATAAGGCTTGATTAGTTGCAAAGGGATTCACACAAAGGGAGGGTGTTGATTACAATGACACATTTTCATTTGTTTCTTCCAAGGACTCAATGCAAGTGATAATGGCTTTGACAACTCATTTTGATTTGGAATTGCACCAGATGGACGTCAAAACTGCATTCTTGAATGGTGAACTTGATAAGGAGATCTTTATGTCTCAACCTCCTGGATTTGTTGAAAGAGGGAAAGAAGATATGGTCTGCAAATTGAATAAATCGATCTATGGTTTAGAACAGGCTCCAGGACAATGGTTTCTGAAATTTGATCAAGTAGTTACTTCAAAAGGGTTTGTTGAAAACAAGATGGATGATTGTATATATCTTAAGTTCAAGGGATCCAGTTCATTTTTATGGTCTTATATGTTGATGACATCTTGCTTGCAAGTTCGGATGTACAACTATTGAAAGAGAATAAAAGCATGCTGAGTTCAAATTTTGAAATGAAGGATCTTGGTGAAGCTTATTATGTTTTGGGAATTGAGATTGTGAGAGATAGAAAACAAAAACTCCTTGGTTTATCTCAGAAGGGCTACATAGAGAGAGTGCATAACATGTTTAACATGGAAAGTTGCATCAAGGCTGATGTTCCAGTAAATAAGGGTGATAAGTTCTCTTGAGATCAACATCCCAAAAATGAACTTGAGGCTAAGTTAACGAAGATGAAATCGTATGCTTCATTAATTGGTAGTCTTATGTATACTAATATCTGCATTAGACCTGATTCGGCTTTCATTGTTAGACTTTTGGGAAGATTTCAATCAAATCTTGGAGAAGCTCATTGGGTGGCAGCCAAGAAGGTGTTGAGATATTTGCAGAGAACTAAAGGGTTTATGCTAGTTTATGGGCACAGTAATTCATTAGAGTTGATTGGATTTATTGATTATGATCTTGTTGGGGATGTGGATGAAAGAGAATCAACTGGTGGATATATTTTTAAGCTAAGTGGAGGTGTTGCGTCATGGAAGAGTGCTAAATAGATTATGGTGTCAACCTCAACTATGGAAGCTAAGTTTGTAGTATGTTTCGAGGGGATGAAGCAAGCTGTTTGGCTCAGAAACTTAATTGCTGATATGAAGCTTGTAGATTAAGTCAAAAGGCCTATTAAAATGTTCTGTGATAACAATGCTGCCGTATTTTTCTCAAAGAATAACAAAAGAACTTCAGCTTCAAGGTTAATGGATGTAAAATTCCTTAAAGTTTAGAGAAATGGTCAAGAAAAAAGATATTGATATTCAATACTTATTTACTGGTGCAATGATTGCAGATCCTCTTACTAAAGCCTTGCCAAACAATGTATACAAGGAACATGCTACACATATGGGGGTTGTAGAGTCTTTTGAATAATGGGAGTGAACTGCTTCAAAATTGGAAGACTGTTGTGGTGTTTCATTTGTATATGATGGCATTGAGGCAGCATGTCTTCACAATTAAGTAGTTTTGCTTGTTTTGAAGTTAGTAGTATTTGCTTAGCTGGTTTTATAGCTTGGTTTTCAATAAGTGTTCAATTCTTCCAATGTGATCAATTGTTCCAGAAAACAAGTTTCATTCAATAAAAGTAAGTTTGCTAGAAAATCAGTTTTGCAATTTTGTTTGATGCATACTTATTGGAATTATTGATATGTTGATTTGGTTAATGAATATAGTCATTAACTTGATGCTATTAAGTTGAGAGCTGTTTCACTCAAAGTAGGAGTTATACATTTTGTGCTCTGCACTTGGTTCACATAAGTGTTGGTTGCAAATTTGAATATGTAGTAATTGTTGAATTGTTTCTGTGATGTACATAGTAGATTCGTCAGTTCCTTATTTTGAAATGCATACCTATGTAGTATGTGAGTATGAATGTGGCTTGAATAAGACTTAGTGATCACTTCTATAAATCTTAAAGGCTGATTGTTGTGTTTCATACTCAAGTGGGAGAATGTAAGATTATTAGTATGAAATATATGATAGAACTGGTTATAGTGTTTGAGATTGATATGGAAAAGTCTTGGTTAAAGCTGCTAGGTTATCCTCAATGTTTTAGGATAACAGAATTGAGAGAAGTTCCAATTGGTTTTGGAAAAGAACTTAGTGTTGGAACTTTATAAAGTCTCATAATTCTTTATGGTTTGCATAGTTTGAATCCTAGTCCAATTCTGATAGGGAATGGACAAAGGAGTACTATATATATGGTTCAAATCACTGCTATTGCGATTCACCTTGTTTTGTTCTAAGACCTATTGATTAGAAGAGCTATTATCATCACAAAAGAGGAGAAGGTTTTGAGCATAGAGGCTGCAATGGCTTCTTTATCAGAATCAAATAATGCAAGTATGTTTTAAAGGCTTTGGTTCTTAAGTGTGTTCAATGAAAGGTTTACATTAGTTGTGATTCAATTGGATGAATTCTTGTTCCTTGGATAAGATGTTACAAACTTGTTCTTACACATGAAACTGGTGTGTGGTGTGCTGTTAATGTAGACGACGTGTCTCTCTGATATGCTTCATGTTCAAGCATGTGGTACTTTTTTTGGGTACAAAACATGGGAATTATACTATTCACGTTCTTATTAGCACTAGTCTTGCTGATCTTATCTACCATTGTGAGAACTGTTCAGCGATTTTTCACCGTGATGCCAACACACTGTTAGAATAAGTCGTACTCATGGGTCATGGCTATATAATTGGTTTGTTGTCGGATCAGTGTTTTACAACGACAGCTTGAAATGAGATCTGAAAGTTCTCATCTAGTGTACCAAATGGCAATTCGGTTTTTGTTTTATTGCTTCACATAGTCTGTGGTTTTGATATAAAAGATGTTATGAATGCTTGCCTTCCAGTAAAGAAAAGCAATTTTGAGGAATCTGTGTGTTTTAGTTTCTTTTTCTAAACCGGAGTCAGTCATAACCTTCTTGTAAACTTTACATAGGTGGTACAGAATGTGACTCAGATGCATTTGATTTCTTTGATGACGGTCCACAGATGATTACCGTTAAGTGTCTGATGAGTTTTTAAACCTCGCTTGTTACAATAATATTTGCTAAGGGAGGCAACATGTGACGCATATTATATGAACTTTGCATTTTAGTACTTGCAGAAGTTATTTAAATGAATTGCAAGAATATAGTGATTTCTTGCGTTTATGTTCTGTGATTGCGGTGGTTCATGCGCTGTCAGGTAGGCCTGGCATTTTGGACCCAACCCGTTAACCCGATCCGACCCAACCCGTTAATATTTGTATTTGGGTGGATGCTTAACGGGTCGGATCGTTAACGGGTGAACCCGTTAACAACCCGTTAAATAACGGGTCACTTTGGGTCAACCCGTTAGACCCGTTAAACCCGTTAGTTGAGGATATTTTAGTAATTTTAGTAAAGTCTTAATAACAAAAAATAAACTTTATGCAAAAAAAAAATAATAATAATTGTTAACGGGTGTTAACGGGTGAAACGGGTGACCCGTTAGCTTAACGGGTCGGGTTCGGGTAACCCGTTAACTTAACGGGTCGGGTTGAACCCGACCCAAACCCAATAAACCCGACCCGTTTACAGGTCTACTGTCGCGGTTTTGAGATTATGGAATTTGAAACATCGTTACCCTGTTAAATGTTATTGTTAGAACACTACTTGCTATGATGATCATGAATTGAATTGAATGGGGTTTTGTAATGCTGATAGGACTTGGGTCTGTTTAGTAGTGCATCTAACTAAAGGCGGTTGTAACAACGTTTGGTTGAAAAAGTTAAAATAGTTGCTTCCTTTACAGAAGCACTTCAAGTTCTTTTCAGAAAGCACTTGGATTGGATATTCACTATAAATTTCCAACATGTTTTAGTAGAAGCGCTTAAGATCAGAAGTGTTTTTTGGAGAAACGTTTTCAAAGGAGACCTTAAAAAGTGAAGCATGTTTTCATATCGTTGTACAGAAACCAGTAGGTTATTTGGACAGCATAAGTATACATCAAAACAAACAATCACAAGCAGAAACACACTAGCTTATACATTCAAAATCCTTTAGCTATGAATCACATATATTTCAACTTGGAGCAGTTGAGTCGTTTCAGTTTCTCTGGGCTCCGAAGGTAACAGAGCTCCCCAGCCTTCTGAAACTCTTCTGAACTCTGTCAAAGAGTCTTGCTGGGGCAGGGGATACATGAAACCCAATGGCATCTATGTACCAACCATTTCTTCCCTTCAAGCCAACAATTTTGCCTCCATCCAGAGTGTAAGTAAACGGTGTGCCTTCATCCATTCCGAATGGTCCGAATGTTCTTCGATTGCTCTGAAATTTAAGCGAACGGATGATAGGTGTGCCGCCATACACCATCGTGCCATAGTGCCCTGTCACACTGACTATGTACTCATCGGGGTACTGCAGCTTTATCTGCAAGGCATGAAAAAGATAAGGTATGAATGAGGTCTTAAGTTCGATCCTCCGAGACAATAATTGTTGAAATAAAATGAAAACTATGAGGTACGAAGCAGACCTCCGCGGTTTGAGTGCCTCCGCGACCTCCACGCGTTTCAGCTCTGAAAGGCTTGCCGTTTTTATCATACACCACGGTGATGGAGTCGATGCAGTGGCCATAAACAACCGTGATTTCTCTCACGCCATTGTAGATGCCGTCATCCCAAGGAGTTCCACCATTTCCTCCCCATGGTCCTACTTCCATCATTTTCCTCTTCCCGTTTGCTTGCTCCTTGCCATCTTCCTACAATAAAAGTTAAACGAGTTTCCTTGTTTAAACGTACGTTAAATGCTATTTTCTTGTTCAAAGCTTGTGTTGAAACACAGTTTTAATAGGCAAATAGAATTGACGATTGAGTGCACAACAACTGAGTAATGGTGGATACAACGTTCCTTGCAACCTTCTGTCTCTCAAGTTCAAACTCTTCCCTATTCTTTTGACATAGATTAGACTAGTAATATCACTACTAATAATAAAACCAAAAAAAACAAGAGAGTGAGATATAGATGTGTAAAAGAAGAGCTTAATGCTTACCTTGGTGTTTAATGGAAGCATGAGAAAGAAAATGATAAACACAGAGGTGAAGCAAGAAAACAAGGCTTTTTATAGAGAGTGTATATAAACACACACACACACATGTACATATATACATATATATATATATATATATATATATATATCAGTAATGCTATTCTTACCACATTAATATACCACATTAGTGTACCACATTATGTGGCATCTGATGTGGCTGTCCACATCATCTAAATTAATCATAATTTAATTTAAATTAAAAACCATTTAATAAACCAATAATAAATAAATAAATCTGGAATTAAATGATGTTTGTGGCATACGAGGAGTCTTCTTATTCCTTCCTTCCTTCCTTCCTTCCCCGTTGCTTCTTCTCCCGTTTCTTCCTTCCTTCCTTCCTTCCCCGTTGCACAACGAAGGTTTTCCAGTCGGCGAAAACATGAGAAGGACAATGTCAATGTCGCACAGTATAGATAACTCATTAGCCTTTTTCATGATGCCATTCTTCCTTTTAGCATAAGTTGCTTGACGCCCATTTGTATTCTCCAACCCCTTAATTTTTAGCTTTACTCTTCCCATCCTGCACTTTGGACCACGAATCTTACGCTTGAACTCCCCTTCTTTGACAGTCCAAAATATCGAAAAGCCTACCCAAACACAAAAACCAATAATTTCTTCATCACAATCTATCCAAATAGGGGATCATCGATGAATCTTTGTCGTATGGGAATTAGTTGAGATTGTGGTATCCACACTAACGTGAAAAAATCTGGGCTGAAACAAAAAAAATGGCGTGGAAGAAGAAACGGGAGAAGAAGCAATGGGGAAGGAAGGAAGGAAGGAATAAGAAGACTCCTCGTATGCCACAAACATCATTTAATTCCAGATTTATTTATTTATTATTGGTTTATTAAATGGTTTTTAATTTAAATTAAATTATGATTAATTTAGATGATGTGGACAGCCACATCAGATGCCACATAATGTGGTACACTAATGTGGTATATTAATGTGATAAGAGTAGCATTACTCAGATGCTACCCCCATCCTTACCACTCACCAATTAACCAACAACCATACATGTATGATATATACATATCATACATGTATGGTTGTTGGTTAATTGGTGAGTGGTAAGGATGGGGGTAGCATCTGATTCTGTTCAAACATTCTGCATGAACCGGGAATCATGCTTTTGCTTTATACATTTGAGGACGTGGTGGTCATCACTAGAAAAGCATATATTTTATTTTGTATATTTTTATATTCTTTATATAAGAGGATAAGGGAGAGCCGAGCATAGGTCGTGAAAGACTCCAAGTGCACAAATTAGCGCTCTAAAGTTCTAAACTACAGAGGTACAAACTTCAAAGTTTTTTCGATCGAAAATGATACACATATTTTTTCTTCTCCTACACACCCTGGTTTAATTATGTCTGTTGTTCCATTTGATTTTTTTTAATCAATGACCGTATATAAAGAGGGTTGTGTAAGAGACTAAGAAAGAGTGTTAAAATCATTTCTCTTCTCGATTTTGAGAACTGTTATTGGCACAAAAAAAATCTTATATTGCACGTCTCATAAGTATATTTTTTCTTTCTAAACATAAAAATCATAAAATGAAAAATGAGAATTTTAAGATGCTAAAAACAATTCCCTTTGATTTTTTGGCAGATAAAAATGCGATGAAACCGTAATAGCATATATGAATTAAAAACTGCCGCTTGGTGAATCTCTAAAGTGGACGACACGTGTAGAGACTTCGTAGTTTGTAGATACGTAGGTTTTATTTTGGGAGTTGCATATTACATTTTCGAATGGTACACATCTTGCCATATTGGGAATGTGATTCTGTGGTGTGTGGAAGCTGTTTTAGGTGCTTCTAGCTCTTCCGAATCCTATCCTTCTCTTCTCCACTTTTTGATTATGGGCATCTAGGCCGAGAAATTCCTTGACAATCCCTTTGGCCGCTTATATACATTACGTGAAATAGACTCATAATTGTATACAGCCGATTCATAGTTGTGAAATGCCCGGCGTTTACAACCATAGAAAGTTTATAAATCTCAACACATGAGAGACTCATAGTTGTATACAGCCGATTCATGGTTCTAGGATTCACGGCGTCATGTGAGGGTACAAATTAGGGTTATATAGCTCATCAAATCCCAATTATCAAAATTGACTGTCGTAAATCACTATGAATATTTTGCGGCATACTTTGAATCCTCCTGTGGGAGCTAAAAATCATTCTACTTTTGCACTGTTTCATAAGAACGAAATCCCTGGCTTCTTGTACAAAACTTCTAGTACAAGAAATGAGCTTTGTAACTCAAGTCGTTAAAACGATCATTTACAAGATCGTGAAAAATCAATAACCTAAATGAAAAACTTGGAAGGAAGACCATAGTCATATAATCTCCACACCCAAAAAAAAAAAAAAAAAATCAAATAGGATTCATTGTGACATAAAAATAAAATTCAAGTTAAATGTAAACCTTGGCGGGACGCCATCCTACCATCTTTGTCAGATTTCCATTTCAATCTAAAACAAGTGATCTCATTAACCCTTGGATGTGACTTCAACCACGCCATCCATGGAGCCACGTGTTCGTCCGCTTTCAAGTTCACCATCCGGGCATCCTTTAAGAAGTGTTGCCAACATTTATTGGTTGAATTCATACTTATGCAGCACGTTGGATCTTCCTTTCTGGTAATCGTCTTACGTACCAACTGCAGTTCAAGTAAAAACAACAGCCGAGAAAGCAAAATGTCAATTTATTATTTGATGGCACAATCCAACTGAACACGGTGGCTTTAATCGAAGGATCCATGATCCAAAAAACAGAGTTCACAGTATACAAATTACAGATAATGTAATAGGGTAGCAATTACCAAAATGTATGCAAGGAAACTACCATACCTTGAGGAATTCACTGCCGGAAGACGAAAATATAGACAGGGTCTCCACCTGCCGTTTCTGCAATGAACTATCTAATAGTGAAGGAAATTTTGTGAAAAACATGTTCATTTGAGCAACATCTATAGCATGCAATTAACAAATTAAAGGCGGAATCATGCTTGCATGCACTCAAAACAAAACATTACCCATTAAATTCAAAGCCTAGTAGATTGGTGAACATTAACTCAACTTAAAACAACATTTGTTAGTTGAGAAATTATACCTTTGTAGATTCCTCTGCATAAGCAAAAACTAATCACTCAAAGAGAGGACCTTCATTCCTTGCATCTTAGATCTATGGATTTGGATGGATGAAATGGTTCTCCAAGTTCCCAAAATTGAGAACCTCTAAGTCTCTTCACCAAGGTTAGATTGGAGAAGAAATGAGTGACCTTGGAGTAGTAGGATTGCTAGCTAAACCCTCCAAGGAGGCCGGCCACTTTAGAGAGAAAGGAGAGCTTATGTTCTCATCCTTTCTCCAAAAGAAAATCCTAAATGAATTTTGACTATAAAGTCATATTTATACCTTAATTCATTGGAGTGGCAAACTTGTAAATAAGTCCAAAACTCACTCCATCACTAAATGGCCGGCCTTAGGGTATTATTGGGCTAATTGGGCCCTTGTGAATCATTATTCATTAAGTTGTCATACAACTTAATTCAATGGGCTTGACGTTCGAAGCCCATTGGGCCTTAAGGTCCAAAAACTATCCCGAGGTCTTTAACGAACTTATTCGTTTGATTAATTAACATATTAATTAATCATTGCCATAAATAATTAAACCATTTAATTATTCTTACTCATCTCTATTGTTTCTTCAATCTCCACCTTACACGGTGTACGATCCATTAGGTTCCTTTTAACAAGGCAGTGGGCGATTAAAACCATTTCAAATCGATTGTGAATTGAAACTTACTTTCAATTCTCCCTTTAGTGATTATACACGTTTAGGGCTTCCACAAACCATGAGTGACACCTAGCAGCATATCATGGTTACCCAAGCTAATCAGAAGAGGTGGATAACCTATTCAGTTTAGGATTACAAATGCAATACGGTCTTTCTCTAATACAATACTCTTGACCACATTGTTTGGTTTGATAGTTTATTCATGTCTACTATCCAATGTGATTTATTTACTTATATGATTACCTTGAATGTGATTTGAAATGACTTCCTAAATCTCACTCATACTCTGGCCAGAGATTCTTAATCATATCATAGAGTATTCTCCCCCAAACGGTTTGAAGGTTAGAGATCTCTTGTTGCGCATTCACTTGCCTCCATGGCTAAGTGGCTTAACCCCGACGATGCCGTGGACACCCGCGGATGGGGTGACTTTGACATAATCAAAGATCAAGTACCTAACCACAAGACAACTATGATGCCTCATGTCAAATGACTACTTTGCATTATCCCAACCATGAGTTCTCATGTGACATGAATATGAGAACTGTTCGTTGATCGTATTCAGTGAACTCATTCTCTATTGAGCACCTACGTACTTGTCTTGATGTCACACACACCAATGACTCGAGACTAGTCACTCTCCTTGAGAGAAGACACAGCACGTACTGATCTTAACGGACTGTCAATGCCCAATTGACAATCCTATGATCAGGAACGTTTAGGATGTGTCTACGAAAGAATGGTCTCATGAATCTAACTTCTTTAGATCGCATTCTCCCAATCACATATTCCTTGGACTTATCGTTTAAGTGTATAACATTTATATGAGACGGCTCAAACAATAATCTTTGACCTTGATATTAAACTAGATTAGTTTAACATGTGAAATGTCCGTAAAGTATCATCATATAATTGGTTTTAGGGCACATTTCCAACAAATAGTTCCTCGGTACTCACTGATGCTTGGACTAATTCAAATTTCAGACCACAGTTTGGAGGAAGTGAAGTTTCTCTAAGATTTTCATGGATGATTACATTCTGGATTGGCCAATGAAAGCATGTAAGATAAGATAAATTATGAGAAGCGAAAAATGAGTTGCAATTGTTAATAATAAAAGGATATTACCTTATTGGTGTAAACAACAAGTTTAAAGTTTCTATGATCCAGCTTTCCAAGAAATTCTCGCATCTTAAGAAACCATTCAGGCTCAGATATGACGTTTTTCACCGGTGCAAATGAAAACTTGGCCTCCTTTAAACTTATAGGATTCAAAAAGGAAAAGGGCATTTCATCACCTTCATACTCAAACGAAAGAAGATTAGGAGTATCAATTTCAACATCCACTAGCTTCTTGCGACCTCTTAAGACTAGCCTTTTCAGCCGATGGCTTGCAATTCTTATATTTTTCAAGTTAAGGCATTTATGTAGATCCAGTTTCTCCAGGAGAGGAAACATAAAGAACCGATCACGAAACTGGTTGTCTGTCATTCCACTGTCCTCTAACGTCAGTCTTTTCAGAGACTCGCATTCAGCCAAGTTAATTTTGCAGGGCATGTTTTTCTTCCCACAAAACCAAAATGTTTCAAGACTTGGAGCTTTGATTTCAATCAAAGCTGGTCCATGGCAGTAGTGTACCTCTACCCGATAAAGTTTAAGGAGACTTGAAATCTGCAGATGATTTAACCCCGTGCCAAGTATGAGTCTCAAATCGTTAATTTGAGGGCAGCTAGTAATGAGATTCATAATTATCGACTGATCAAGAGGAAGTTTTCGCAGATATAGCTTTTGCAGATAAGGAAGCGTTATATTGCTAGAAGTATCCAGTCTACAGCCTTCTAGCCTTAATCCAGTTATGGTTTCCGAAGCAAAGACATTCCTAGGCAACGTGTAGTGGCCGCTTGCATGAAAACCAATCTCTTTTATTTTATTTTCAGCTGCAAGTCCAACCCACTGTTCAATACGATGAGCCATATCTTGATCAAACGAATTCAAATGCAGCACAAGCTTGTATATACCCAAATTACGTTCAAAGTGGCTTTGGAGAGACTTGTCAACAAACTCCTTAAACATCGCATTGCACGTCTTCTTATCTTTAACTCCCTCTGGTGCTTGAAACTTGCACTGATCGAATGCCAAAACAGAGAAAGAGGTCCACAAGTCCCTCCACCTCTTCGACAAGGTACTGGTTCGAGCAGCATCTTTTGTACTACGAAGGAGAGACAGGATGAGATGGATGACAGTTTCGGGCAATTGCAAGACATAATCCACGCATTCAACTGTCATCTCCACACCATTCGAATTTCCTGCCCCTTCCTTCTGTTTAAGCTTAACACTCTTGTCAGTCATGCTTAATTCCCCACTCTTTCGTTTTCCTTCAACTCCAGACGCTTCTGTACACAAATCAAAACCTAACGCACCGGAGACGCCTTCCCCTTCCGTTTTCCTCCTCTTCCTATCACGAGGTAGATTTGTATGCAGGGCTCTCTTCAACATTGTCTATTCACTACAAACCACATAAGATGCAAAGAACACGATTGAATTAATCAGCAAATAAAACCCATATAAATTACAAGGTTCATTTCAGAAAAGAATAAAAAGCATCAAGTTTGACCTGGAAATTGAATAGAAAAACAGAAGATCGTCGTCGATTACCAATTGGATTTCAGCGAGAAAGATGAAAGGATAGAAAGAAAAATTGAAAGGAGTAAGAATTGTGAGGAATTACCTGGTCCTGCGGTCTCCCCAAGAATAATCTGTACGAGAGTCAGTGTGGTGGTTGACTTGTCATCCCCTCTGAATTTCGTCTTCACCTATTTGTAGTCTAGGTTTCTTTTTTTTCTTTTTTCACTCTTTTGACAAATTTTGGGATGCAGCCCATTATTAATAAAGAAAAATAATTAAAAGAGTTTGAAAACTTTGAGTTTTAACAATAAGAACAAAATAAAGGGTAAAATGAATAATACCATATTGACTTTTTAGTGTAAAAATATGGTTTTTCGTTAAACTGAACAGTATCGGAAGCTTTTCGTTAAAGTTCCCTTAATAATAGCCCACAACGAATTTTGTCCCTAATCTATATTAATTAATAAAACTCTCTTTGTCAACTAAAAGATGGTGAAAAGACAAATTAGTCTTCTATCACACAAAAAAAAAAGATGGCAATAATGTAATTTCACAGGTCCAGATTTTACTGTTTTTTATTGAAGCCTCATCTACAGATGATGTTAAATACTTCCGATATTATAAAAAAAAAAACCAAAAAGAAAAACCTTCCACGCCCCCCCCCCCCAACGTTCTCTCTCTCCCTCTCTCCCTCTCTCCTCATTTTCTAAAAAAATGTGTTCATACACACAAGTGTGTATGCAAATGTTAGTCTTACTAATGAAAATGATTTATAAATTTTTTTACACTATTATTTATTTCTAACTTCTAAATTGAATGAATTTAAAAAAAAATCAAGAGAAATAATTAAACTTAATGTACAAACGTAGAAAAATAATGTGGGGCTATGAATTCCTTGTGTATATGGCTAGGGCAGCGATTTTGAAACCCAAGGCCGCCTCGACTCATAGAAGTGTTGGATTTGAAATGATGAAAGTGGTGGTGATTAGTAGAGGTGGTGTGGGATTATATCATGAGAGAGGGGAAAGTAAAATCCATTAAAATCTTGAGGAACGTCATAATTTGTTATGGTCTAAAAAAATACTCAAAATTTACCCAAACATTTACTTTCCAAAATACTTTAAGAAGGGGTGTAATCAAACTAAGATTTTAAAGGATTTTAAAAGTGATATATTTGATGGGATTTAGGAGGATAAATCTTTCATAAATAAAAAAAGTACTTTAAAATCAATGGATTGCACCTATAATTTTATAGATATCTTTAACATCGCCATCAAATACATTCGGATTTCTATAGACTTTAAAATCAAAGGAAAACTAATGAAAATGGATTGAAAAATTTTAGTTTTAATCAAAAAATCATGTTATAAGTTTTGTTTAATGATTAGTACAAGGCTCATATTAAAGTAGTTCAACTAAAAATGGTCCAACTATAATAAATTATGATTTGTCGATTTACCCCTAATTTTTTTAGGTTGAGTTCCAGATTTTCATTGTTAATGGAGTTCATCATTGTTTTGCAGACCTTCTTCTTCTTTTTTTGAAACAAAATATAGATCCTCATACTATATTTTGTATTATTTCGTTGAAATGAGATCATCGTTATTATTCATAGTGTATTCGAGATATTGTTTTTCAATTTTTCTTCATCAGTGGAGTTCATCGTTTGTTTCTCTAGAAAATAAATTTGAGATCTACATGCTATTCAATAATAACGACGGGTCACTGTTTCTGGATTGTAAAAATAAATTGTCTTTGGATTTTAAGTAACAATGTTTCTAGAATCTAAGTCACTGTTTCTGGATCCAAATGAAATAGACATACTGTTTCTTAAATATAAGCTAGAAAAGAAATAGTGAAATTCACTGTATTTGGAATCAAAGGAAATTAAGCAACTTGTTTCTTAAATATAATCAACTAATGTATGAAAGAAAAGAAACAGTCAAAGGTTAAAACATAGACTGTTTCTAGAATCTAAGTTACTATTTTTTAAATTAAGTCACTGTTTCTGGAATTTAAGTCACGGTTTCTGAATTTTGGTTCTTCTCTTTCCAGATACAGTGTTTATTTATACTAGACAAAACAAACACTGTATCTGATTTTTTTTTTCCAGAAATAGTATGTTTTGGGTTCTCCAGAAACAGTTTTATGTTTTGGTTCTTTTTTTTTTAGACACTTTTTCACCAGTTTCTGCCATTAAACTTCTTTGAACTTGTGTTCGGTTGCTTTGTTCCGATAAATGCTTCATTTTTCAATTTTGATTTGAACTTTGATTTGGTTGTTTTTGAAATAGAGGAATTCGATTTGGTTGATTTTGCCACGTCGGCACGAGCCATGGTCACATTAATTCTCGAGCCCATAAAATCAATCCACACTTGATAGTTAATTCCATTGTTGAGCTTCAACTCGTTGAAATCTGGATCAAGTTCGCCACTCTAATACCAGTGGTGCTCGAAGCATTAAACATGTTTGTACCATACTTATGGCCTCCGTATTTAGACCTCGTATAAATACTCGGGGGACTCAAATGTAATTATGTAATAAAGGAAGGGGCAAATATGTAATAAGTGAGGAGCCCTTATTCTATAAAAGGAATCCTCACCCTCACAATATGGGGAGGCCAATTCTTAGGCTTAATCCCTCATCCTCTCAAAGCTCTAACTTTCATAAGCTCTCTCCATCTCTCTCCCTCACAAACAAAGAAATACAATATCAGCGTGGACGTAGCCCAAACCTTGGGGTGAACCACAATACATTTTTTGTTATTTACATTTCATGCAGATTCACGGTTGAATTTACGTTGTTCCAAGACCTCTGGTTTTGTGCATCAATATTTGGCACCATCTGTAGGAATCGACACGAAAAGTTATGTCGGTTATCTTTTATTTTTTCACCTCCACCGTGAATCTGCAAAATCTGCAGAAACCCAAGAACCAAACACCTGCATAGTCACTGCAAAATCCATGTCTTCCGCTTTGGCTCCTGGTCACGGCGGCGTCGATGGAAACACAGTTACATTCCTTTTTTCTCTCTCCTATCACTAACCCACACAGAAAAACAGTCACAGCCTTTCTCTCTCTCAAAATCTCTCGAATTTCAGTCATCTGCTCATCAAATTCAAACGCAACGACTATAGAAAATCCAAATCGAAACGCAACCCAGAACCCACGGACGGAGACGACGAACTGAGACAGTATGTTGTGCTCGTGCTACAGGTCGTGAAGGATTATTTTGTGAAAACATGTTCATTTAAGCAACATCTATAAGCATGCAATTAACAATTAAAGGCGGAATCATGCTTGCATACACTTAAAAACAAAACAATAACCAAGAAATTCAAAGCCTAGTAGATTGGTGAACCAAAACTCAACTCAAAACAAAGTGAGTTGAAATTGTACCTTTGTAGATTCCTCTTTGCATAAGCAAAGGCTAATCACCCAAAGAGAGGGCCTTCATTCCTTGCATCTAAAATCTATGGATTTGGATGGATGAAAAGGTTTCTCCAAGTTCCCAAAATTGAGAACCTCTAAGTCTCCACACCAAGGAGAGATTGGAGAAGAAAATGAGTGACCTTGGAGTAGTAGTATGGCTAGATACACCCTCCAAGGGGCCGGCCTCTTTAGAGAGAAATGGAGAGACATGTTCTCTCCAATTTTCTCCAAAAAAAACCCTTATGAATTTTGGCTATAAAGTCATATTTATACCTTTATTCATTTGAGTGGCAAACTTGTAATTAAAGCAAGTTCACTACCCTTCCTCTAAATGGCCGGCCATGGGGTTTTGTTTGGGCTTTTGGGCCTTTGTGAATTAAGTTGTCATACAACTTAAGTTAATGGACTTGACGTTCGAAGCCCATTGGACCTTGAGGCCCAAAACTATCCCGAGGTCTTTAACGAACTTATTCGTTTGATTAATTAACATATTAATTAATCCTTGCCATAAATAATTAAACCATTTAATTATTCTTACTCATCTCCATTGTTTCTTCAATCTCCACCTTACATGGTGTACGATCCATTAGGTTCCTTTTAGCGAGGCAGTGGGCGATTAAAACCATTTTACATCAATTGTGAATTGAAACTTACTTTCAATTCTCCCTTTAGTGATTACACACGTTTAGGGCTTCCACAAACCATGAGTGACACCTAGCAGCATATCATGGTTACCCAAGCTAATCAGAAGAGGTGGAGAACCTATTCAATTTAGGATTACAGATGCAATACGGTCTTTCTCTAATACAATACTCTTGACCACATTGTTTGGTTTGATAGTTTATTTATTCATGTCGACTATCCAATGTGATTCGTGTGCTTATATGATTACCTTGAATGTGATTTGGAATGCTTTCCTAAATCTCATTCATACTCTGGCCAGAGGTTCTAAATCATATCATAGAGTATTCTCCCTCAAACGGTTTGAACGTTAGAGATCCCTTGTTGCGCATTCACTTGTCTCCATGACTAAGTGGCTTAACCCCAATGATGCCGTGGACACCCCGATGGGGTGACTTTGACATAATCAAAGATCAAGGACTTAACCACAAGACAACTGTGATGCCTCAGGTCAAAGGACTACTTTGCATTATCCCAACCATGAGTTCTCATGTGACATGAATATGAGAACTCTTCGTTGATCGTGTTCAGTGAACTCATTCTCTATTGAGCACCTACGTACTTGACTTGATGTCACACACACCAATGACTCGAGACTAGTCACTCTCCCTGAGAGAAGACACAGTACGTACTGATCTTAACGGACTGTCAATGCCCAATTGGCAATCATATGATCAGGAATCTAACTTCTTTAGATCGTATTCTCCCAATCACATATTCCTTGGACTTTATCGTTTAAGCATATAACATTTATATGAGACGGCTCAAACAATAATCTTTGCCCTTTATAGTTAAACTAGATTAGTTTAACATGTGAAATGTCCGTAAAGTATCATCATATGATTGGTTTTAGAGCACATTTCCAACAGGTCGCTCGAGCGCTGTCTGGGGTTGCGATTTGGTGCTGGAGGCGGTGGAGATAGGCTTTGGCATATGGACTTGAAGCCCCACACCTCTGGTGACTACATGATTGCTGTGGTTCAGGCCGATTCGAATTTGGAGGATCAAAGTCAGGTCTTCACCTCGCCCTCTGCGACGTATGTTGGTGTATATGATGGCCATGGCAGTCCTGAAGCGAGGTGGGTTGTCACCAGATGTGATAACAAAGGCATTCAACGCCCGAAGAGGATTTTTTACGTTTGGTGAAGCGATCTTTGCCGATGATGCCCCAAATTGCTTCCATTGGGTCGTGTTGCCTTCTGTGAGCAATATCAAATGATGTTCTGTATGTAGCCAATCTGGGGGACTAGAGAGCAGTCATTGGCCAGAGAGTTTCAGATAGTAAAAGGAGTCCAGTAGTGGCAGAACGCATGTCCACTGATCACAATGTGGGAGTTGAGGAGGTCAGGAAGGAGGTCAAAGCACTACATCCCGATGATTCACATGTTTTGGTGTATACTCGTGGAGTTTGGAGGATAAAAGGCATAATTCAGGTACAATAAGATTCATTTACTGGAGCTGAGGTTTGTTCTCGTGTTGACGGTGGAGCTTCAGCGATGTGAGCACCCTGTGAAACCTAATAGCTCACTCAGCTTTTTGGCGGTTGGTGACTGGGGTAGAAGAGGTGGTTACAATCAATCCCAAATTGCTTTTCAGATGGACCCATATCATGGAAGCTGATGTTCAATGTCGTGGTGGACAGAGAAAGCTGATGAAAGAAGATAAGAATTTTTTTATCTGACAAATTAATGTGTCAACCACCAACTCAAAAAGAAAGAGACACCATCATAAAAAAACAAGCAAAAGCAATCATCCACTAGCAGTGGCACGGGCACCACCAACGGGTCCTCCACGAACTCTAACCATGCACTCACCTGTTATATATATTATCTCCACTGCAATTATCTGCTGCAACTATGCAAAGCTTGCATGTGCCCATATCCGAACAACATGCAATTATATGGTGTACAGGCAGGCAGGTGGGACCCTCTGTTTTCGATGCAAATCTACTGCAATGTCGGGTCAAAGGGTCCGACTCAGGACTAGCTGTCCAAGAAAAGCAAGTGGAGTTAATCCTCCAGTTTCGCCAAGAGACAGAGACATAGATACAGTGGAAAGCAAAAGGAAAAGAGAAAAAGAGAAAGAAATGGAGTGGGAAAAAACAAAAGCAAAGCAGAAAAACAAAATCAAGGAATAAACATCCCACCAGAATGATGTGATTTACTTTATTTATTTTTGAATGATGTAATTTATTTTTCGTATCTTTCGGAGATATCTATATAAACCCCATTAGAGGGAAAAGAAAAAAAAAGGGCAAAGCCCAAAATAAATGGGCTGGAATATTGTGTAGAGGGCGAAGGCCCATAAGCCCAAAATAGCTCTAACCAGGCGATCAACATTACGCCCAGTACTCCACAATTATTCGGCAACCTGCCACTATTACCACCAACCAGGTGATTAAAAGTACGTCGAGTACTCCACAATTATTTGGCAACCTGCCGCTATTACCACCAACCAGGTGATCAAAAGTACGTCCAGTACTCCCAAATTATACATGAGCATTACTCATGTCAATCATACATAAACATTTATGAGCATCACTCATGTCAACATTCATGAGCATCACTCATGTCAACATCCATGAGCATCACTCATGTCAACATTCATGAGCATCACTCATATCAATCAACATAAACATTCATGAGCATCACTCATGTCAATCAGCTTCAAAAGCTTCATTTACAAAAGCTCTAGCTTCAAAAGCTTCATTTACAGAGCTCTAGCTTCAAAAGCTTCATTTACAAAAGCTCTAGCTTCAAAAGCTTCATTTACAAAGCTACAGCTTCAAAAACTTCATTTACAAAAACTCTAGCTTCGAAAGCTTCATTTACAGAGCTCTAGCTTCAAAGTTTCACTTGCAAAGCTTCAACTACAAAGCTTCAACTACAAAGCTTCAGTGCAGGGTATACAAATACCGCCTCCGAACAACCACCACTTCGGCCCATACATGGATTCAATTTGAAGTCTCCAACCAACATACTTTATTGACCGAAGACTTGGGGGACTACATTATGTACCATATATTGGGCCTCAACTGGGCCTCATGAAAAATACTTGGGGGACTTAACCCATCACTTATGTATTAAGAAGCGAGCCCTTATTCTATAAAAGGGACTCCCTCACTTTCATTAGAGAGCACTCATTATTCATGTACTGAGGAACGAGCCCTTATTTTATAAAAGAGACTCCCTCACCTTCATTAGAGAGCATTGTCGTCAGCTGAGCAACCGCCTCGCTGCGACTATCACTCTTAGCCCATCACTTATGTGTTGAGGAGCGAGCTCTTATTCTATAAAAGAGACTCCCTCACCTTCATTAGAGAGCATTGCCTCCTGCTAAGCAACTGCCTCGCCGCGAGCATCACTCATAACCCATCATTTATGTATTGAGGAGCGAGCTCTTATTCTATAAAAGGGATTCCCTCACCACCATTAGAGAGCATCAACTCTAGCCCATATTTATGTATTGAGGAGCGAGCCCTTATTCTATAAAAGGGACTCCCTCACCATCGTTAGAGAGCATCAACTCTAGCACATTATTCATGTATTGAGAAGCGAGCCCTTATTCTATAAAAGGGACTCCCTCACCATCATTAGAGAGCATCGCCGCCTACTGAGCAACCGCCTCGCTGCGAGTATCAACTCTAGCCCATCATTTATATATTGAGGAACGAGCCCTTATTCTATAAAAATGACTCCATCACCTTCAAATGCCACAAGCCGAGCTAACCAAGGCAACATAAGCCACAAGCCGAGCAGCCTCGCAACATGTGCTACATCTAGTTGAGCCTTATTTCACATTGAACGCCGTCTCATATCGAGTATTCAGCTCTAGACGACATCTGGTTACTTCGGCCCATACATGGACTAAATTTCAAGTCTCCAGCCAAAAGACTCTCTTTACTGAAAACTTGGGGGACTATTGTTTGTACCATACTTAGGTCTTCCATATTTAGACCTCGTATAAATACTCGGGGGACTCAAATGTAAATATGTAATAAAGGAAGGGGTAAATATGTAATAAGTGAGGAGCCCTTATTCTATAAAAGGACTCCTCACCCTCATAATATAGGGATGCCAATTCTTAGGCCTAATCCCTCATCCTCTCAAAGCTCTGACTCTCAGAAGCTCTCTCAATCTCTTTCCCTCACAAACAGAGAAATACAATATCAGTGTGGACGTAGCCCAAACCTTGGGGTGAACCATGATACATTTTGTGTTATTTACATTTCATGCAGATTCACGGTCGGATTTACGTTGTTCCAAGACTTCCGGTTTTGTGCATCAACAAGACGTAAAGCAGTTGATGTCTAAACCAACATGGTTGTTGTCAGGATCCTGGAACTCTTGGTTTTCGAAGACATCAAACTTGACACCGAAGATGTTGTTGTTGGGGTCACCGTTGTTGGAGAAGTTGAAAAAACCTAAGTGAAAAGTTTTGTGCGAAGCTTGCACCGCTTAAGCCAGAGAAAGGTGAGAAGAGGATGGTTTTTTTTATTGAACTTTGAGCCATTTTGGTTAAACAATATTTTGGGATGGTTTTTAGTTAAATATTTGTTGGTCCAAACCCTTTTAATTAAAGCTCCCTAAAATCAATGGAGTTGAATCCAGATCATCTCGCCTTGAGATCAATGAGTTTGACGTTGAAGTCAATTGGGAAAGTAAAAGACAATTCCTCGTTCTCCATGCACATGCAACTAAGACATTTTCATCATTGCGACATTTACGGCAGAACTCTCAAGATTGTACGTCTTGATGATGGATAGTTACCCAGAAACCATGCCTTCCGGAGTAAATCAGAATAAGTACCATTTTCTTTCTTCAGACACCTGGCATCTTGGCTTCATTCCTAGCAAACTTCTTGAACATTGAGGTGATCCATATTCGAGCACACTACCTCATGAAACGTGCCTTCAATATCACAATGATGAGGATTTTTTTAGTTGCGTGTGCGCAAAAAACAAAGTTCTGTCCATTCTTTCTCTAATTAAATTTAGTTGTCAGATCTACTGCTCTTGAAACGTGACGATCCATTTTCAATAGTTGGGTAATTCCGAGATATCTTAAATATCGTCGAATCTCTTCGTTTGATTTCTCAAATATCCACAAAATCTTTCAAGAAGATGTTGAACTTTTCAGCAAAAACTTTCCACTCTTCTTCTCGGTCGTGACCGATTTCTTCAATTTCTTTCAATTTAAAACCAAGTAAAGCTCCCATTTCCACTCTACAATCTTCCTCTAACCAGGGTGCGAAGCAAAGGCGAATGTCAAGCTGTTTTGAAATGGCACCAAGGCCTTCTGAATAACTACAAAGTCCGTGGGAACCATGCTCCAATACTCTGGCCGCCCTTCCCGAGCCTAGCGACCTATACCCCCGTACTATAATCCATCCTTGGTACCTTGATCTAGGGAAATTTGGAAAAATAATCAAAATTTGAATTTCATATAGAATTATAGCTAACTTTTAAAATTTATGATAATTATAACAAAAAGTTAATATAAAAGTACTAATATACTCTTAACGAATATAACTTTTAGCAAAACAAATCCAAAGACTCAAAACCCAAATGATTTTGCTCTCTACGCTTCCCGATCTTCAATGTTTTCCTTCACACTTGATTGTTTTTGCTTTTTAGCACAAAATTTAGTCCAAAAAAATAGAAGGAAAGAAGAATATAGATTATATTCACACATCCCAAATTACTTCTCTCATACTTTTTTAATTTTTTAATATTTTTTTATCAAGTGTTAGTGGTGTGTGAAGGGCATCTTTTTTATTTTTTTAGCACATCAATATTTTTACACTAGGGGAAGAGGGAGTTCAGCTAAAGCACACAATGGACAACCTAATTTTGTATTAAATTTGTGATCCACGAGATTTGAACATAAGACATTTCACTTTCAAGTGAAGAAAAATCTCACTAGACATAGTACTAAGTGGTTGTTGAAGGGCATCTTGGTTAGATATGACATGACCATCTGCAATCTGGCCCCGCCACTCTCAGACGGAGGAGGATTGTCTGCCCTCCAAGTTACCGTGCCCTCCCATGCCCTCCTGATTGTGTGGTCACGGTTAAACCACGTTAATATTTTATATTATTATTTATTTTTGTTTTATTATCTTTATAAAAAAATAATATAAAATATTAACGTGACTTAACCGTGACCACACAAAACAGGAGGGCATGGAAGGGCACCGAAACTTGGAGGGCAGACAATCCTCCTCCCTCTCAGACTCATCACCTGCTTCGAACTGCTAAAATTCAGTAGTACGGGGCTACTCTTGATCTTCAAAGAATTTCGCATGCTGCATAGCGTGCGAAGGAGTTCTTATGGGCTCTACTTTTTCCAGCCAAGTCCTTGCTTCTCCTGGTTATCCTACATCCTAAACGTGCCATGGCAGGACAAAGATTGGCACAAAGATGTCTCAATGTTAGATTCTTAAACTCCAAGAAAATCCTCCAAAATCCAATATTATTTAGCCATTTAGGGATAGAGATCGTTCTTCACGTCATTATTTAGGCATTTAGGTAAAGAGAGATTCTTCATCACGCCAAGGAAGTAGCAAAACTAGATTTGATGGCTGCTTGATTAGGAATAGTACAAGACCAATTGATATTTTCTTCTTAACACGTACAGATACATTTGCCATAACAATAAAATGGTACTAAATCGTGAGAAAAATTAGAAGATTCAGCAGGTGGGTTTGCAGTTTTGACTGCACAACCTGGTCAGTACTCAGCAGCACAAAGAATCCATCAGTTTTCTTCTCTTATATTTGGTTTTTTCTTCACTCTCTCTTATGCTTTCATCATGAAGTTATGCATGAAACTCTCTCTGGTTTTAGTTCTTTCTGTGTTTGTTGTTCCAGCAACTGTGCTATCAGATTCCTCTCTGAGCTCAAATGGGGTCTCTGAAATCCCCAAGAAGTTGCTCAGTTTTGCCCAGAACCCCCAGGTGTTTGATTGGATGGTGGGAATCAGGAGGAAAATACATGCAAACCCAGAACTGGGTGTTGAGGAATTTGAGACCGGTGAGCTGATCGGAGCAGAATTGGATCAAATGAGTATTGAATATAAACACCCAGTTGGGGTTACTGGTGTTGTAGGCTTCATTGGCACCCAAAAACCGCCTTTCGTTGCAATCAGAGCTGATATGGATGCTCTGACCAAGCAGGTTTGGATGTGTAGATTGTGTAGATAAGAGTTTTTGTTATTGATAGACTAATTAATTTATAATTTGATTGATGGGATTTTGTATTTATAGGAAATGGTGGAGTGGGTGCACAAGAGTAAAAATGCAGGGAAAATGCATGCTTGTGGGCATGATGCTCACGTTGCAATGCTTCTTGGTGCAGCAAAGATCCTTAAAGAGCATGAGCAAGATTTGCAGGTAAAATTTAACAGCTTTATGATGTCTATGGTGTATGATCTGAGTATGCATAACTAAGAATTCGCTTGCAGGATTAGACAAATCGTTTGCCCCCCACATTGCCATTTTCACGTTTGGTTTCGTAACTGGAAAGCGTAATGTGAGTTTTATGATTCTCATAAGGTCGTAACCTTTTTTTATATTTGTTTCAACATCAACAGGGAACAGTTGTTCTTGTATTTCAACCGGCGGAGGAAGGAGGAGCAGGGGCTAAGAAAATGATAGCCGGTGGGGCATTAGAGAATGTTAGTGCTATTTTTGGGTTGCATGTTGCAAACCACGTACCTATTGCTGAAGTGGCCTCCAGACCTGGTCCCTTTTTAACTGGGTTGGCTTCTTTGAAGCGACAATAAGTGGAAAAGGTGGTCATGCACCCCTTCCTCACCACGCAGTTGACCCGATCCTGGCAGCTTCTAATGTGATTGTCAGCTTGCAACATCTTGTCTCGCGTGAAGCTGATCCACTCGACTCGCATGTAAAACCCCTCATTTCCACTCTAATCTTAATACAATGGGTATTCATTCCTTATTTGGTTTCTGTACAGGTTGTTTACACTTGTCCTTTCTCTCTGAAAATCTACACTCACCTGATTGAAATATAATGGGCATTGCTCAGCGCTTACTGCTCGTTGCTTTGCTTGCGTTAAACAATGACAGTTTAGTCGGGACCTATTTTAGATTCATTTCCCGATCAAATGACTGCAAGCACTAGTTAGTGCAGCATTGTTCAACCGGTTGTCTAATACGGTGACTGTCTGAAACCACCATAACTGCATTGCTTTACAGTCTTCGGTTGTATAGAATTGAGATTTTGCGATATGGAAAATAATTGGAAAGGTGTTTCTCTTTTAAGTACTCTTGTCAACTAATTTGAAAGCATAAATGTTCAGGTAATCACTGTTGGAAAATTTCAAGGAGGTGATGCATTCAATGTTATTCCAGATTCTGTCAAATAGGTGGTACTTTCCGTGCATTTACAACGGAAAGCCTAATGCAACTCAAGCAGCGGATTAAGGAGGTAAAACAGTTAACATTGCTCATGTAATATGTATGTTAATCACTTCTTATCGGTTAATTAATTATTTGTATAAGGATAGCATGATGTTCTTCTTTTACCAGGTTATAACAGGACAAGCATCGGTACACAGGTGCCTCGCAACTGTCAATTTCTTTGAAGATGAGAAACCTTTGTCCCCACCGACCATAAACCATAAGGACTTGCACGAACACTTCAGAACGTAGCTGGAGATATGCTTGGCTTCGAAAAGGTCAAGGACCATCAACGGTGGATGGGATCCGAGGATTTTGCATACTACCAAGAGGCAATACCTGGATACTTTTCCTTCCTTGGAATGGCAGATGATGCACTTGGACCCCTGCCTATGCCGCATTCACCCTACTTCCGTATCAACGAAGATGCACTTCCTTATGGTGCTGCACTCCATGCTTCTTTCGCTGTGAGGTATTTGCTCGAGTTTCAACAGGAAGTTCCTTTGCCAGAACGAGAACATGATGAATTATAACAGGCTGATTGACCAATTCCTTCGTTCAAACATTACCTAGTCTTCATACTCACTAAAGGATTTTCCTACTGCAGCAATTGTGCATTGCATGGTTCATTCGTCGGTAAATTATACAATCATGTATCAACATTTAGTTTTCATCAAACGCTGTAACTTTGAATTCACATTTGTCAAATAAAGTGGGCAATGTTTAGTGTACGAGCATTCTTGGTGCTACAATCTACGGTATCTTCGGCAGCACAAAATTTAACTTGGAACCGCATCAGAAGATTAATGAAAGCAAAAGTGTATGAAGTCTTTAGAAAGGGGGAAAAAATGGGAGGCAGTAAATTTATTGAATAAGTATGATTCAGAATCAATACATTCGATCAACTATCAACCAGATATAAAAACGGATCATTATTGTACCAGAAATTTTGTAAGATCCTAATTTTGAGCCCTATTTTTCTATACATACAATATGCTTTAACATTGAAGTTTCAAAAACCCTATTGAATTTGGGTAAAAAGGTAATCCATCTCAGCTACGCTCACATGCTCCAAACACGCAATTAGAACTCAATGATATGTCAAAACCCAAATACTTTCGATGCTAATTCTAACAGGGGTTCCAAAGCACTCGGGGCAAACTTTCGTGCAAAAAGGAAACAGAGTGAGGTTGGCTGGTTGTTGTAAAGACATGTATCACTTCCAATCCTCTTGAAAAACTCCTCTGTAATATCAGCTTTGCCGAATGTAGCCGGATGAGCACCGCCCCTCGACCAGTCTACATAGGTAAGGGTCCTGTTTGCCAAAAGATGCGGAGTCTCGATGCTAAGCATCGTCTGGAAGTAGTGCTCATCCACATAACATGCTGGTTTGCAGAAGTCCTTGAACATAGGGTAGTAAGTTGTGTCTCCAACAATCCTAACTGCAAGTTCCCGTTTAATCTCAAACCACTGAGACCCTTTACGCCAATCAGAGAGATTGACCAAAGGGGCCATGCGTCCGTCATAACGTCCTCTCCCATAGGGCCCATTTTCATCAAACGAACCCATGAAGCTGTACCTGGATCTTGATAGGTAGTGATAGACAATGCTCAAGTTGTAGAGAGGAATACATGACTCGGAAAGGAGGATAAACCATTCATTTGAGATGTCAAGCAATGCATTAGCTAAGAGTCTCCTCTCAGCTTCGCACATACTCATCTCTCCCCACTCGGCAACCTGAATCATAGAATATAAATAGTCACAGGTCTAAATACACGAGAACAAGTTTGTTCTGAAAATTATGCTTAGAAAGCCACAGAGGAATGACATATCTGTTTGTGCATATATATGAAGGTATCTAATGATCGATAATCAGGTGCCCATTGATGTAGATAACCAACGGGGGAAACTATTTCTAACCACAGGTTCCCTACTGATCAATGCATTAGTTATTCAAAATAGATACTCGCTTTCAGTACATTAACATCGATCAAGGTGGAACCATGGAAGCAAAATGCACGCTGTGCAGGGAATGGTCCAAACCAACACCATAACATGGGGAGAATTGGCAGATGATTCAGGCGAGGTATTTTTGGTTAATCATGGTTGGGAAGGTTAATAGCTTACAGATGTAAAACAAAATATGACTAGCAATTTAAGATTGCAAAATCATAGAGTAAAATGGGATGGTCCAATCCAACATGAGCTGGAGGAGCTCGTCCTCAAAACCTTTTAGATTGACAAAATCAAAAGTATCATTTTTCGACATACAATGCAAGTGAAAAGCAGCATACGAAAATATTAAACCACAGATAGGGCACCAACTCACAACAAGCAGGCCAAATGCATGAAACATATTCAATTAAAGTAAATTTACCTGGCTTGGGATTTGTCTCTTGTAAAACACCGATGTAGGTGAGAAATCGGCATTATAAGATGGCAACGAATGTACATAGATCGAATAAAGCCCCTTGTGTCCTCTAAAAAACCGCTCCCAAAGAGGCTCCATCGGCAATGGTCCCTTGGTTAAGAACATGAAGGCAATTTTAGGAACTCTCTTAAACGGATACTCCTTTATTTGAGGAGCATGTGAAGCGAGCCACATCAACTCGGTGTCATTCATGGCGTGCAACAGATTAGATGGAGGTCTAATCCGACTTTCTAAACTACTCGGCTCTTCAAAGCAAGGCCTAATTGTGGAAGGTGCTGTTGGAGCCACATGCTGAACAGGGAAAAACCGAATCGAGTGCATACTCAACAGCGAAACCCCAAGACCCAAAACTACAAACATGACAAGAAATTGAACGAGTCGCATCGGCAAGGCCCTGGCATGGCTGGATTTAAATGTAGTAGCAGGATCCTTGCCTTCCTCCAATGCCACCACTCCCCTTGACTGCATCTTGATTCAAATCTTAATCGCATTCAACTGCCACCAAACACAACAAAATTCAAATTTAAATTCAAATTCAAATTCAGGGTTGTGTAGTTTTCGCAATGACAAATTCAAAAGAACCTTTTTTTCGATTCAAATCATCACACAAGTACACCCCAGATTCTGAAAATCACTTTCAATGAGAAAAGTGAAGAAAATTTGGATTTTGCGTCATGGGGTTTCCAATTTATGCAACAAGGGAGGCCCATAACGCATCCAAATTCAACAAAAGATCGAGATCACATCAGAAAGTTAGGAACAAAAAGTACATTTCCAAATGGGATTTCTCCAAACAAGAAGGCTCAAATCAACAAAAAGGAAAGTTTTGGGATCAAAATTCAAATCACAAAGGCTTGAATTCCCATTATCTTGGCAAATAAGAAAAAACATGCAACATGGTTAGAGAAAGAGAGGAGAGAGAGAGAGAGAAAATCTAGTACCATGTGCGTTGCAAAAAGGAGAGCAATATGTGGATGAATCAATGCCGGATACGTTTAAGGAAGCAAAGCAGATCGGCTCACACTTGTCTCACCTCAATTGTTTTGCTCTCGAGTTTGAGCCGGCTCTCATTCATTGAATAAAGGAATGAAATTTAGAGAGGGAGAGAGGGAGAGAGAGAGGTTTAAGGGGCTGTCACTCGTTCCACTGGTTTTGTTTTTCCTTTTGGTTTTGTCTAGTGGGGTGTTACGAAAAGTAAAACTGAAGAAAGCGTATAAGAGAGAGAGAGAGAGTGTTGGGGGAAGGAGGATTCTCTTATTTCCTAATCTCTTTTCTCTTCCTTCCTCTCTTATTTAAATGATTGCAATTTAGCTACGCAACATCTTATATTGATTTTTTTATAAAAATAATAAGACAAAAAATAATATGTGAGAAGAGGGAATGGAGGTGAAAGAGAATAGAAAGAGAGAATCATATTCTGAGTTGAGGATTTTGTTTTATTGGTTTGGTCCCTTGAGTTGGTGCAAAGGGAAAGGGAGAGAAAGCAAAAAGTTATACCTTATGTTTGTGTTTGTTTTATTGGTTTGGTCCTTTGAGTTGGTGCAAAGGGAAAGGGAATGAAAGCAAAAGGTTATACCTTATGTTTGTGTCCTTGTTCCTCTGTTTTGTGGCTTCTTCGTCGTGCACGTGTTGTGGCTTTACCAATTTGTTAGTTCAGTTACTTTCATTTTCCGATCATTCCATTCTTTTTATTTACACTAACCTTCATGCATGTGTGTGTTCATGTAAGCGTTCACGCGCGTGTAGAATGCATTTTTTGAATCACAGCATGTTATGTGAGACTTACATGTTTTAAATGTATTTATATGCGTGAATTGATAAAAGGAAAGTCAAATATTTGAAGTAAATGAATAATCTGATATCATGTTAGAAAAAATTCCTCACAAACCAATTAAAGCAACACAATTCACATAATAAGATCAGTTTTTTTATTTCCATCTACATTCTATTGAATTTACATTAAGAATAGAGAAAATAGTATTTAATAAACAACTTATTGAATCATATTATTGCTAGCCCATTGTAAGGTTAAGCCCATCCCTCCCCCTTAGTGTAAATAATATCATTTGTTCAAAAAAAAAAACAATCATTTGACAACTAATTTAATCACATTATTATGCACATGTGAAAGACCTTTTTTATAACCAGCATTACACGGCTCTTAAGATGTTTTGAACATGTTTAAAAATAGAGAAAATAATATTTAATGAACAACTAATTGAATCACATTATTATTAGTCTATTATGAGGTACTAATTAAAAAAAACTACACAAAAAGAATTAATTATTAAAGAAAACACTATTAAAATGACGAAAATACTTCTGCATTATATGGTGCATTATTTTGGGTTGCTTTTGAATTTTTTTTTGTTTTGGGGGCATATTTGTCTATAATTTTTTGGTGAAGCTTGTGACCCCAAAAAAGGTTGTTGGCTTTATATATAACTAGCCTTCATGCATGCGCATGACACATTTTTTGAATTACGGAGTGCTACGCGTGACTTACACATTTGAAATGTATTTATATGCGTGAATTGACAAAAGGAAAGTCAAATATTTGAAATAAATGAATAATCTTAGATCATGCTAGAAAAAAACCCCTCACAAACCAATCAAAGTAGCTGAATTCACATAATAAAATCGGTCTTTCAATTTTCATCTACATTCTATTGAATTTACATTAATAGAGAAAATAATATTTAATAAACAACTGATTGAATCACATAATTGCTAGCCTATTGTGAGGTACTAATTAAAAAAAAAACTGTACAAAAAGAATTAATTATTAAAAAAACATTGTTAAAATGATGAAAATACTCCTACATTATTTGGTGCATTATTTTGGGTTGCTTTTGAAATTTTTTGTTTTGGGAACATTTTTGTCCAAATATTTTGGTGAAGCTTGTGACCCCAAAAGGGGTTGTTGGCTTTACATATAAAGATATAAGGAAGATTTCACTAATCACCTAGGGGATCATTTAGTATTAACTTACTATTTATGTGCCAACACTATCTCCAACTCTTGAGTTAAAATCTAGAAAATTTAGGTTTTAACATAGAAATAGTTTTTCTACTCCAACCCTTATGGGTAAAATATTTAGCCTAAGATTATTAAATAATAAATTTAGGCTTTTTTTTAGGGAACTGTTATTAACACTCCAAAAATCTCAAAAGTAACTTAAAAAAAATTATGTAGATTATCCTAATTTAATTTTATGAACATTTTAGCCTAAAAACATTTAGATTCCAATAAATATTGAAAAATCACTAATAATTGTATGAACAATTAAATAATTTTTTTAATTGTTTTAGCCGTTCAATTTAATTTTAGGCTGTTAGATAATTTTTTTTTACAGTTATATTTAATCATATTAGATTTTAGCCGTTGAATTCAATGAATTTATAAATATAAATAAAAAAATCAAATAAATTTGAATCGGGACCATTGGTTGATCCAACGGTCTAGTTAATCGCAGCCATTGGATGAAATAAAGAGTCATTGGGCTCATAATGGTGCCCGACACGCCCATGTGTGTGGGACCCATCTCGTGTCAGCGCCTTGCGCGTGCAATCCATTGCGCGAGTGAAGTTTGTGAGTTTGGGGAAAAGTTGGGCATGTCCACTCTCATATATGCGCCACCCCACTAACCCAAGGGGGAATCTTGACTGAAATTTGATCCAAAATTAATTTTTGAGTTAAAACTCATTTTTAGCTCAAGGTTTTAGCAAGTTGTGATGAGTTTAGAAGCTAAAATTTAAGTTTTACTCCAAGAGTAGGGGTAGGTCTAAGAAAACATCATTTGTTAGGTGATTAATCAATATAGTGTGTGGCCGCTACATGTATGTAACATCTAAAGGCTGCTATATGATATTGTTAACGTTTCGGCAGATATACCTTTAGTGGAAAATGCATCTTAATTTTTTGCCTAATTTTTTTATCATTTCATGATGTGGTCAGATTTGCGTATCGAGCACACAGTCAGTCAAGAATGAAACTATAGTTGACTGTTAATATTTATAATTTGGCAACATACACATCTTAATTAGGTAGAAATATTTACAGTTTAGCAAAATACACATTGGCAACATACGCACCTCTTTGGCAAACAGTTGACTAACATGTATAACATAGGGGGAATACAATTTGACAACATTTATATCCTAATTAATTTTGACAAGGGTAATACCTCTTCAAACGCTTGAGCGTGAGGGCATTGCAATTATTAGTCAACTTTAACCCCAAACTAAGAAAATACAATCCCCTTCATTTACTTGTTTTTTGCGCAGCCAAAAAATAAAAATTCAAAAATTGCTATTTCTTGGCTTTTTAAATAAAATATTAAACAACCAATTAGTACTACGGTCTAGTGATATTCCTCTTCACTTATAAGTGAGAGGTCTTACGTTCGATTCTAGCTAAAGGCTAATTTGAATTACATTATTGCTAGCTCATCTCATCCCCTTATTACAGATAATATCAATTGTTCAAAAAAAAAAAAAAAACAACAACATTAAATGACCATTTAGTACTACGGTCTAATGATATTCTTATTCACTTGTGAGTGAAAGGTCTTAAGTTTAATTCTCGTCAAAGGCGAAGTTGAATCATATTATTATGAGAAGTCCATTGTAAGCTTTAACCCACTTCCCACCCTTTTAGTGTAGATACTATCGTTTGTTAAAAAAATAATACAACATTAAACGAAAGAGGGACATTGAACTCGAAATATTAGTTATAAAAGTCTATGCTCTTAACTAATGAGTTACAAATCCCTCGCACAAGGAGGTGGGGCTGTGGCGTATTCGATCTGTAGGTGTAAGCAAAGTAGCGTGAGCAAAATCATAGCATAGCGTTTGGTTTTTTCCTTTCTCAATCTTTTACGAAACGACTAAATGGCTGAAACGGCCGTCGCAACAACGTGACAGCAATTGGCAGGCCTCCAACTCCAACCTTTTATTTTCATTTTTTGTTGCTATCTCCATTTGTTTTTTAAACGTTGTCGAGTAGACATCACTGGACAAAGCTCGATAAACACTTGACAGTCCGAATCCCATTGGATCCTTGCGATCCTAGTCAACACTTCCGAAATATTCAAAAAAAATTATATACAATTTGTGGGATGACCAGATCCTCTTTGTAAGGATTCTATGGATCAATTCATCTTACCCGTTCATCATACATTATGTGATCAACTTTTGTTAGGTACTGTTTGTGTTTAATTTAAAATAATTTCTGACCACAAAATGACTAATGAGCGGATATGATGAATTGACCCCTAAGATCCTCACAAAGAGGATCCGAATAGGATCATGTTCCCAATTTGTGTAGGAATGGTCGGATATTCCGATGTTTTCGTATTAAAAACGGCAAAACCAATACAAAAACTATGATTATTTGTTGATAAAAGACTAGGTAAAAAGAGAAGCTATGATATTGTCTCCATAACCAGCTCCAGCTCCAGCTCCCAACAAGAAGATTATTACTTGCAATCAAACCACCCCGCCCGCCCGCCCCAGGGGCGCCTACGATGCCATCTTTAAAGGGCGAACTAGGCCTCGAGAGCTATCTTCACTTTCAACATCCAAACCTATATCTCGCTATTATACTATGGAGTTCGATCGTGGTGACCTCTACTCTAGCATCTCATCATCAATCAATGTTCGAATCATCGTGCAGAGACGAGTCCCAGCAGTGATGTTCGAATCATTGTGCCAAGTGTTTGTGACATACTGCTACACTATTAGATACAATCATACAATTGGAACACCCCACTCTGCAGGGTCTTAAGATTTTCATGTTCAAGAAACCAATTTTGTTTCTGCTTTCATCCAGAGTAATCATGACAGATTCACTAATAGTACTCTGTTCCTCATATACGCTCATCAGTTCATTCCCATTTCTAGTCATGTATTCCGTGGCTTAAACTTCTAAAGGAAAATGGTTTCAAAGACTTGTGGGTTTACGAAGGGAGAAAACAACCGAAATCTAAACACATTATCACTTAACTTAAGATTTCTAAACAAACAAACAACTCCTTAATCTCTTAACCCTCTCGTAAACAAGAATAACAGTAATTTCTAGTAGGATCATAAAAAGGTGGCATTAGTGATACCAAAACCAATTATAACAACGAAACAACAAGGCATGAGCAAATCAGAGCTTAAAATCAAAGACCAGTACCAAACAATCATGTGGTCAAAAGTAAAACATATTACTAAGCATTTCCCAATCTGAACATCATAGAGAGCGCTCCTAAAGGGTACAAGTTAGACATAACCAGAAGCTAATCGAACTGCTACAAAATTTCACAATCCATATTTCAAATGAAACTAATCCCTCATTAAAAACCAGTAAAAGTCCTCACAGAGCAACCTTACTTCTCGGAAGAGTTCGGCCCCCTCTTCTTCCCGAATCCAACAACTGCAAATCGAACCAGAAATTACAATCAGCACCATCCAAATTACCAACCTTTAGCACCTCAAACGCATTAGAACTAAAAAAAACCAACATCACATTTCAAAATTTCAACACCCAGAGACTTCAATTGAACTAATTTATCAAATCCAAAGAAACCCTAATCCCAAAAAATCATTAAGTATTTAATGAGTGAAAGTGAGAGCGATGAGCGTACCGGCTGTGACGAATCTCCTGTTGTACTGCAGCCTCTTGTGGGCGCGGCCTCTGGGCTTCTTCTTCTTGTCTTGCTTCGCCACCTTCGGAGTCTGACCCCTAACCTTCCCGGCACGTGCGAGCGATCCGTGAACCTTACCTGCACAGCACTCACCCACCGTTGCAGACCAATCAAAAATCCATAAAATCCACATAAAAAAGGGGGGGGGGAAATGTGGATCACGTACCCATGGCTGATCGGTGATGCCGCTGCTGCTGCTGCAGCTCTGTGTGTTAGCGCGCTTCTTTTTGCGATGTAGGGTTTTGGCGGAGGCGGAGAAGTGGGACTATATAGGGTTAAGGTCGTTCAGTAGTAGGAGTATTTATCAAATATAGTAAAAAATTAACATTTAATTTAAAAAATGTCAGTTTTTATATAAACTTTCAAATGTATCTAAAATTTTACTTAAATGGACACAAATACTCTTAAATTTAACAATAAAATAAATTAAAGGCTTTTTAGCCACTGTCGCCTCAAGCTTCGGTCCAATTTCACCTTCGCTCCTACACTCCACCACCATAACCCTATCCCTTTCGACCCCTCATCACTGACAATGAGCGTCGTTGTGGTTACTGCAAGTGGGAGCAGCAAAATTTCAATCATGTCTTCAACGCCTTCTTTCTTCCCACAACCTGAGTCTCAGCTCTCCCCCCCCCCAAGCCGCCAATTCATGGACGCATAAACTCTTTCTGAATCGCATCAATTCTCTATAATCTTTGAACCCAATTGGAAAAGGAAAATTTTAAGAAAGAACCACTAAATTTATCTCAGTGTGCGGAAATTTAGATTGGAAGGTGGATGGTTTGGATTGTGAGAGAATAAGGGTTTAGGTGGGTTAGGGATTTTTGATTTGGGCATGTCTATTGGATTTATCCTCCAAATGAAGAAGACGACTTTTTTTTACATTTTTTTTATTTATAATTTTTATTTTTCTTACTAATATCATTTTTAGTTTTAAATATAAAAATAGTTTTGAAAGTTAATCCACATATTGTTATATGATTGTATTTGTGAGCGTGCAACATCATTGCACTAGCAGAGCAATTGACAAATTTTTCACAAAAATACTAAAATGATCACGATGGACAAATTCAAAGAAAGACTAAAATGATTCACGATAGTCAAATTCAAGGAAAATACAATTGATTTTCATTGTTAAGGACCATATTAACGAGTTATGTCAATGTCATGAACCATTTTGGCCAAAAAGCCTTTAATTTATTTGATTGTTAAATTTGAGGGTATCTGTGTCTATTTAAGTGAATTTTGGATATATTTGAAAGTTTTTGTAAAAAGTGACTTTTTTGAAATTAATGGTTAATTTTTTGCTACATTTGATAAATACTCGTTCAGTAGCATGACCAACTTCTCTGAACATGTTGTACGGTTTAAGGTAAATTTATTCAAATGTACCTTTAGACCATCTCCAACTCTTGAGGATAAAACTTAAAATTTTAAGTCATAATCCATAAACTGTTTTTCTTTTTTAATAGTTGTAGCCTAAAATTTTAGCTTGAGATTATAAAATAATGATTTATCCTCTTTTTTTTCAGTAACTTTTTTTAGAAAATAAAATTTATGTTGATTATTCTAATTTATTTTTATGAACATTTTAACGTTAAAATATTTAAATTATGATAAATAATTAAAAATCATACAAATATATAGGTATTTATAAAGTTTTAAGTAAATTTGATTTAAATTATTTAGGGTAAATTACATAGTAGCCCCTCACGTTTGAGGTCTATTTGCAATCTTATACAACATCTTTAAAACATTTCACTTTCATATCTCAAGTACTATTTTATTTCAATTTCATACAACCGTTACATTTTCCATCCATGGATCTGTTAAATGCTGATGTGGCTGCCACATATATGCCATGTGGCTGCCAAATGTCTGCCACGTGGCAAATAAAATATTTTTTTAATTTTTTTTAAAAAAACCTGAAATTGGAAGAAAAAAAAAAGGACCGAACCCCTGCAACCCAGAAGAAGAAGGAGGAAGAAGAAGAAGAGAATAAGAAAGAGGAGGAGGAGGAGGAGGAAGAAGAAGAAGAAGAAGAAGAAAAAGAAGAAAAAAAAGAAAGGGACCGAATTCAGAAGAAGAAGGAGGAAGAAGAAGAAGAGAAGAAGAAAGATGAGGAGGAGGAAGAAGAAGAAGAAGGAAAAAAAAAAGAAAAAAAAAGAAAGGGACTGAACCCAGAAGAGAAGAAGAAAGAGGAGGAAGAGAAGAAGAAAGAGGAGGAGGAGGAAGAAGAAGAAGAAGAAGAAAAAGAAGAAAGGGACCGAACCCAGAAGAGAAGAAGAAAGAGGAGGAAGAGAAGAAGAAGGAGGAGGAGGAATAAGAAGAAGAGAAGAAGAAGAGAAGAAGAAAGAGGAGGAGGAGGAAGAAGAAGAAGAAAAAAAAAAAAAAAGAATGATCGAACCCCCTGCAACCCAGAAGAAGAAGGAGGAAGAAGAAGAAGAGAAGGAGGAGGAGGAGGAAGAAGAAGAAGAAGAAAAAAAAAAAAAAAAAGGGACCGAACCCAGAAGAAGAAGAAGAAAGAGAGAAAAAAAAAGTGGCAGACAGGTTTTTTAAAAAAAAATTTAAAAATTATTTTATTTGCCACGTGGCAGACATTTGGCAGCCACGTGGCATATATGTGGCAGCCATGTCAGCATTTAACAGATCAATGGATGAAAAATGTAACGGTTGTATGAAATTGAAATAAAATAGTACTTGAGGTATGAAAGTGAAATGTTTTAAAGATATTGTATAAGATTGCAATAGACCTCAAAGCTGAGGGGCTACTATGTAATTTACCCTATTATTTTTTACGTTAGATTTAATTTTGAAGCGTCAAATATTTTTTTTACCATTAGATTTGATCTCATTTGATCACAACCGTTGGATTATAAGTAAAAAACCCCAAAAAGATTGCAATATGACAGTTTTGTAAGTCTAGAATAATTTAAGCCAGACTTAATTTATGGGGGGAATCTAGATTGAAGATATATTTTCCTTATTAACCCAATGGTTGGAGATGGTTGGGGGGGAGTTTGAAGCTTATATTGTAAGCTCTATCCTATGAGTTGGAGATGATCTTAGAGCACTTCCAGTGTTGTAAGGCCCCCTGGGCAATGGACAACTCAATCTTCTTAAATGAACAGTAACTGTCTATAGTGAATGGTAATTGTTCAAGTCAATCTCTACCCCTAAACTGAATAGCCCAAGAAATTTGTATTAAAATATTAGTAATTTGTATTTAATAATAAAATAATAAAAGATAACTTTATTTTTAACTTTGGATAATAATAAAAGATTGGTTGAAAGTATTTGAAAATATTAAAATGTCGTGTAAAGTGGAAGAAAATGGTTAGGTATTTATAGAAAAAAAAATATAAATTTTTAATGTTTTTAATTATTTTTTATAATTTTCTACAATTCTTATTTTTTATTTATAATTTTTTAATAATTTAAATTGTGGAGTATTGCGTCACATAAACAGAGCGCTAGACTAAGCAATTATTGCCTGACTTCTCCATCGGGCTCGCCTTAAGCCCAATTATCCAAGTTGGCTAGAGTGTTCTGGGAGGGGTATTGGATTTGGTTGCCTATCCCCAAGGCAATAAGCAACGGTAGAGTTGCTCTTAGAGCAAGTCGATCCATTTTATGAAGGTAAGGACAAGGCAAGTGCAAGAACATGTAAATTACCGTTACAATTAACTTTGAACTCGCTTTTGTGCAACTCCACCCGTTTAGAAAGGGTAAAAGTAAGGTCAATTACTACTCACAAATATATATATATATATATAGGGGTGTGCTATCCACATACCCCTTTTTACTTCTCACACACCCCTTGTTAATTTATGTCCGTTGATCTTCTTCAATTCATCCGATTTGATGGCTGAAAACTAAAAAGGTGTGGGAGAAGTAAAAAGGGGTGTGTGGATACCACACCCCTATATATATATCTTCATTCATCTTCCACATGTCATCATCCCGTTAGATTTTTGATGAGATTTCAATCACTCTCATTGTGCCATATGTCATCATTCATTAATAACATGCGCTTAGATTTTTGATAAGATTCTCAACCATTCACGTAGTGCCACATGTCTTTATCTAATCTTTTGATTTCCTTATATTTCTCCATAAAAAACCCTTCAAACCACCATATTTACTAACACTAAGCCTTCTCCATCCCCTCTACTCATCTCATTCATAGATGTTTAGAAAAGTAAGTTCTTTCAACAATGTCTAACCTAAGGAGGTTGCAAGAGAGTTGAGCAAGAAAACGAGCGAGAAGATGAAGAATGAAGAAGAAGACCTGCCTAACACCAAAGGCATAAAGAAGCATCAACTCATAAAGTTGTGCAAGGGATATCATCAATCGATCAGCATAACCAAGAAATAGGTGGTTTAACAACCGATCGTGTGTTGAACCTCAACTTACGCGAGGGAAACCGAGGTAAGAATGTCTTGGAAGATTACTTTATTCCAAATAGTTTTTACCAAACAAATTATTTTCATAAAAGATTTAGGATGCACCATATTTGTTCAACAACATCATGGTTGTTGTTTGCAACTATGGTAATTACTTTCTTCAAAAGAAGGATGATGCACGTGGTTTAGGTCTTCTTCTGAAGCAAAAAATGATGGTTGCCTTATGCTTGCTTATAGGGCAGCTGCAGACGTAGTTGATGAGATCAAGAGGATGGAGAGATCCATTGTACTAGACTACCCTGATAAGTTCTCCACTATATACTGCAGAGTACCTCCACCGACCCATCACAGCTGACCTCAAAATGCTTCTTTAAAAAGCTGATTGTCGAGGTTTTCCTAGATTGGAAGCATTGACTGTATGCATCGGCAGTGGAAAAATTGCCCAAGTTCATGGCAAGGAGATTACGAAAATTGAAACGCTATAAAAAGTATCACTTTAGAGGTAGTGCCATCATTTGATACATACATTTTGCATTCCTTCTTTTGTGTACTAGGATCTCAAAATGACCTAAATGTTCTTGGTCAATTGCCTCTTTTGATGTGCTAAGAGGAGAGTCGCCTCAAATCGCGTATGAAATCAATAGTACAATGTACTCAAGAGCGTACTATTTAGTTAATGAAATTAACCCATTGTGGACCAGTTTTGTCAAGACCGTGTTAAATGACATAGAGAACGAAAAACACTTTGTAGCACAACAAGAGTATATGAAAGATGTGAAGAAGTGTTTTGGTATCCTCCAAGTTCGTTAGGTAATCATTAGAGAAGTTGATCGATTGTGGAACAATAGGCAATTCGAAGCATCATGATGATGTGCATCATCTTGCACAACATTGTGGAGCAAAAAATAATCAAGAAAATTATGGACGCGACACATGAACTATTGGGTAAAAAGATAAAATTACCCTTGAGGCACACCAAGATTCCCACACGTATGCAACGGATAATAACGGCTCAATCGAGGTCAAAGGTGATCAAAATGGTATTTATTCAAAATCCTCTCCTCACTCCTCATCAAATCCTCACCCACAGGGTAACTCCCAATTATTCTTTTCAAATTGGGATTAATTACCAAATTAATTGCAAGATATTATTTGACATAATATCTTGCAATTAAAGCAAGAATTCCACCATAAGTGGCCGGTCCCTATTTCTCCAAATAGGGCTGGCCACACCCCTATATATAGCCCCACATTTCTCCAAAAACCTAAGTCCAATCTCTCCCTAAAAATCCCTAAACACTTTCTCTCTAAAATTCTAACTTTGGCATCGGAGATTCTTTGGCCAAAGCCCCCTATTCATCGTGGGCGCGTGAGGCTCTTGGACATTGTAATATCCCTGAATTTTTTAGACACATGATTTAGTTATTCAAAATTTTTATGATTAAATGGAAGAATTTGAAAGATAGATTAATGGATGGTTATGAAATTCAATAAAAGGGAAATAATATAGGAGTTGAGATTGACTTTGTATCCTAAGGGTTGAACTTATATCACCTATCATTTTCCTTGGGTGAACTCGTTGGAAAGAAAAAAAAAAAAAAAAAAATATATATATATATATATATATATATATATATATATATATATGTGTGTGTGTGTGTGTGTGTGTCATCAGATTCCCAAGTTCCACCTCTCATACATGCAAGACGGTTGTACTTGTGAATTTGCTACCTAACAGACATTGGTTCCAGGGAGTTAACGAAACCTTCAAGGAAAAGCGAAATGTTGAAGACAGATTAAATGGACACTAGAATCTGAGAAAGCTTTTGAGGTGTTGAATGAAGTGAAGTGGGAGACTACCACACTTGTGTTAGGGGGGAGTTGACGAGACCTTTAAGGAAAAAAAGAGGGGGGGGGGGGAAATGGATGGTTCTTCCTATCTTTTCTCCTTGATTCATTTCCAAAAACACAAAAGCTTTTCCTTTCTATGTGTATGTATATGTGTGGGTATATATATAGATAGTTTTCACATACAATATTGTGGAGAAAAGTCCTACATGTCGTTGATTGGTTGAGTGAATTGAAAGGGATTACTGATATAACAGGTGACCAAAGATGCAATTGAAATCCTTTGAGTGTTATGCTATTTAAATAAGGTGGTGAACTACGATTGGCTTCACAGGGTACGTAGGTAGTCTAACTCTGAAGTTAGATCCAACCGAAATAATTTTTTTTTGAGTAAGTGTTAAATAAGGAAATTCCTTGTTGTTGATATAGTAAAGATTAACCATGGTTTTGTTTTGGCCTACCACTGTGTTTAGCTTCTAAATTTTTGGAGTGTTACAAAGTGGTATCAGAGCAAACGATCTTACTCTGCAAAATGTTATGGTCTTGAGCTCTTTGTTGATATTACATTATTTCATAAGTATTATGAATAATGGTGCCTTCGTGTGAAATATATATGTGTATTGTGAATCACTCAATGTCAGGGAGGGAATTCAGCTTTCATGGATGATTTTGATGACTTGAGAGTGAAAGGGACTGTGTGGTTCCCCTAGGTTTTGATCCTCGAAATCGTCAGAGAATGTTGTGTGGATGGGCTAATCCTGTGGGATAGTCTATGTGGCATAACTGGAGAAAATGGACACTCCTAGATTGAGAGGAACTAGGAGTGAGGGGCATCGTGCGCTGCCTTGGGTTTCGATCCCCTAAACCTTTGGGGGCCTATACTGACGGACTTGTACCCATAGTCTGTAAGGAGGGTACTTGTGATCCGTGTGGTGTAGGAAGCAAATGGACACTCTATTACCCTAGTTTGAGTTGTTGTGAGATTGAAGTAAAGGTAATCGGCCGCGGGACCAATCATCAGGTTAGATTATTTTGTACTCGGATTCTGAAAAAGAATCGTGGTAAAGTCTTGTTTAGCCAATGATGATTATGGCTAGAAATTCTGATTATTGGTATTGCCATTGATTGTGACTGGAAATTCTAATATTTACGAAGACCAATGTTATTTTATTTATTTATTTATTTTGAACAAGAAATGAACTCATAGACTGAGGTTTTGATTTGTTCCATATAAACGGAATTGCGGGATTGGCCTAAATCCCTTTCATTATATAGTGGTCGAAAATATCGAGGACGAGATTTATTTTTAGGGGATAGAATGTAATATCCCCGAATTTTTAGACGCATGATTTAGTTATTCAATTTTTTTATGATTAAATGGAAGAATTTGAAAGACAGATTAATGGATGGTTATGAACTTGGGTGAACTCGTTGGAAAGAAAAATACATATATATATGTGTGTGTGTCATTAGATTCCCAAGTCCCACTTGTCATACATGCAAGACGGTTGTACTTGTGAATTTGCCACCCAACATGCATTGGTTCTAGGGAGTTATCGGGGAGGACAAGACCTTCAAGGAAAAAAAAAACCGGGGGGGGGGGGACTGGATGGTTCTTCCTTTCCTTTCTCCCTGATTCATTTCCAAAAAACACAAAAGCTTTTCTTTTCTATGTGTATGTATATGTGTGGGTAATTTAACTGGTGACCAAAGACGCAATTGAAATCCTTTGAGTGTTATGCTGTTTAAATAAGGTGGTGAACTACAATTGGCTTGATCTCTTCACAGGGTACGTAGGCAGCCTGACTTTGGAGTTAGATCCAGCCGAAATAAATCTTTTTTGAGTAAGTGTTAAATAAGGAAATTCCTTGTTGTTAATATAGTAAAGATTAACCATGGTTTTGTTTTGGCCTACCATTGTGCTTAGCTTCTGAATTTTTGAGGCGTTACAACTATAATCTTAAGTGTTATTATTTTGCATGTGCATTTTTGTCAAAGGAGAAGAAGGCGGAAATTTGCATCCACAAATATGTTGTAGAAGATACCAAGACATGATGAACATTTCAAAAGCTAGAATTTATCAAGCTCATGACTACATTGAAGAACATGCCCAACACTCAAAATTCCTATACCCGGCCTGGCCCACCCTATTGCATTTTAAAATGAGTTCAGTTTGGTCCCTCCAAATTTGGGTCCGGCTTAGACCATGCCCACCCCTAGCCCCTTCCCCCGCCCCTCACGTTACTGGGTGGTTTATGGTTGATTTCTATTTTGTTTTTGAAATAAAAAAAACTTAGTTTCCTGTTGGAAACAAATTTGTGCACCGCCGCCGTAGATGGTGGAGGTATAAACCCGAGCAACCTAGAAAACAGAGAACAACCGTGAGCAAGCCTAAGACTGGGGCTCGGGGGGGATGATGGTTGTGTGTGTGTCAGCCAAAGGTTTTTCGACTAGTCAAGTTAGTAAGTAGTTTTAGACTCAAGCAATGGGCAAGAGAATTAGAGTATTGAGATTGTGTTACCTGAGACGAACCTTAGATGGGTGTATTGATATTGTTGGGAGAGAGACATGAACAAGCTGAAAAAAATCCTAGAAGATATTTAGAAGTAGAAATTGCACCCTCTTAGAAGTTGTGATTACTTGCAGTGCACGTCAATTCCTAGATTGTAGGAACTCCAAGACTTATGAGGAATCTGATTGTGTCCATATCTAGATTAGATCTCATGTCTTGCGGAACAAGCATATTCATAGTAGCAGAGTCGTTTAGACTTCGCATATTGCCCCAGAACAGGGTAATGGTAGCACCGCTGCTCTGTCTAATCCAGCTCGGCTCAGAGCTATTAAGTCCATACCTGACTTCTAAGGTAACGTCATTTTGATTAGCCTTACTTTGGCCCTGAAAAATCATGGTCTCATAATTGCCCCTAACTATGTATCTGAAAGGAAACTTATTCCCTTTGAGGATAGATAGTTATCTAAAGACTATGCCTTTCGAAGTAAGTTGGAATATGTACCATTTAGTCTTCTAACTTTGTGTGGTGATCTGATTCTTTGTGATGTAGTGGAGATGTTTTGAATTCAGACATGGGTGCCATAAAGTTAGTAATGATGGAGCTTTGTGTTTGTTGTGTGTGTACGAAAACAAGAAATTACCTCCGGTACTCTTCAATGATGTTTAACCATTGGATTTGCTGATCCCGAGGCATATTTCCAACAATCTTCCACTTACACTAGAGCCATTCAGCTGTGTGGTCAGTGATAACACCTCTTCTGAAGTCATTTAACAAATAGCTAAGTAATAAGCCTAGTTGGTGAATATCTATATGTTATCCACAGAAACATTCTTGAGAGTAACAACGTCACCATTATACATGATTCTCAATCATATGGTTTAGTCTCTCAATAACGTTCAAATCTTGATGAGACCTTGATTCCCTAGCTTGAGCTATCGCCTCATTAGTGTCGTACTGGGGTGTGCTAATGACATTTTCTGGTTAGAACCAAATGAAGAGTTCATAAATGAACTTTCCCATCCAAACAAAATTGTTGTAAGCTTTTATATGGCAACATATTTTACATTTATAATCAACACTACAGTAACTACTTTTTGATAGGAGCATATTTATGCGACTTAGTTAACATGTTTTCTTGCATTTACTTAGTTAGTTATTGCTTATAAGAGTGTTTTAAGCTATTTTCTTGTGTTTGTAGGTCCTAATAACAAAGTTGGAAAGAAAGTGCATTTTGGTGCAATTTGGAGCAATTTTGGGCCAAAATGGATTGCATGCATATGGAGCAAGTGGGATGGACGTTTTTGGTGTTTTAAAAAGGGTTTCAACACATGCAAAAATCTGAATAATGAAGTTGAAGTGTGGAAGTGTGTAGATACATACACCTAAGGAACAATTTGAAAGGAAAAGAAGTGAAAGATGCCATTTGTTGGATTGCTTTACAAGATGTATTCACATTTTCAGCAACTACAAACATAATTGCAAGCTGAAATGATGCATAGCATATGTGTAGAGGTGTAAAGTGGTCAAAAGTTGATGTTTGCAAGATGAAATGATGCAAAACATGTGTGTGAAAGTTGTCTAACAGCTAGTACATGTGGAAAAGGGATGGAATACAAGGCAAATGCATCAGAAATTGAAGAATGAAGGCACATGGACAGCTACAAAGGAGTTGAATTAGCAAAAAAGGAATGATTGCCTTTTGTTAAAGGCAAGACACAATGATAAAAGAGCATGTAAACTAGCTGTTTTTGCATCATTTTGGTCTTTGTTTGTATTGTTTATTGAAGCCACTTGAGTGATTCTTTGCTTTGGAGCTTCTATAAATAGGGAGTGAAGGGAAGAACACTACACATTACACTACATCAAAAACACATCAACCACCCCTCCATATTCAGAATTTTCGCCAGAAATCATTCCCTCTCTTTGCCGTAGCCTTCCACCACCATTCTCCCAAATTTCTGCCAAAATTCACCCCTTGCCGCACCCCCATCAATCCTAAACCCTTCCATACCATTCCCTACCCATTCTCCCATACAAATACCACCCAAAAACCTGTCCAAAGTCTCTGTGCCGTAGCAAGGAGGAATGAGAATTCGTGGATGCACCTGCTGTCCAAATTGAAGTATCTAGGTGTTTTCTTTCTTTGGATTTTAATGTCTAAATTTATGTATCTTTGCTTTGCGAGTATGTGGAACTAAACCCCCCCTTGGCTAGGGGGAATTTGAAACCATGTTTACGCTTGCTATATGATTTGATTACTTCTAATTGCATTTCATAAGTTGTGAATTCAATTTACTTATCTACATGAATTAAAACTGATTTGTGTATGTTGGTTGAGAGTGCACGCTTAATTTTCATGCATAAGTTTGATGCTAGGATATAAGGGAGTTTCACCTAATCGTTATGAACTTATATTCACAAGTAGTAAAGGTTGTTGATCACAATTGTGTTAAGTAAATTCTTGGCATAAGTTTCATGCAATTCATAGTAACGAGTGCTTCGCCAATGCTTATGATTTTCATAGAACTTAATGATTCTTGCTTGTATCTCTATTATGCAATTCATGTAGGGAACTTGTGGGGAATGCTTTGGGTTGTTGTATGCAATTCATCCAATTCAATAACTTAAGGAAAATCTGAGGGTTAATTAGTGCAATTCACGGTTAATCTGGGGTGTTGGGAATTCATGGTTTATTGAGAAGCAATTGGAAATCATTTTGTATGCAAGTGTGACATGTCTGGAGAAGAACCCCTTAGCTAGCTTTCCATCCATTCACTTTTATCAAATTCGTTTTAGAATCTGTTCAATTTACAAAGTTTGTTCTTGTTTTCAATTTTCGTCAAAACTCAATCCCCATTTATTTTGAAGTGTTAGATTAGTTAGAAATCAATTTAGTTTGTGTTTTTAAGTGTCTTGAGTCAAGTCATAACCCAATTTCGTCCAATTTAGTGTTAGGTGTTCAAAACTGCCCAGAAAGTGTTTTTAAGGCAGTTTTGAGTGTTTATTTGCTGTTTTGAGTCTTTTGGTTTGTTTTGGTGTTTTATAGTTTAGTTTTGCATTCTTTGAGTCTAGTTTAGTGTTTTAAACTTTGTTTTTATGTTTTGAGTCAGTTTCAAGTGATTTGGCAATCCCTCCTAATCCCTGGCCTAGAACGATCCCTACTTACATACTTTGCTACAATTGATAAAAATAGGGTTTAATTTGTGTGCTTATATATTTCGTATCAAATTTTTGGCGCCGTTGCCGGGGATTAGCAACATTGCTAATCCCTTGAATTGTTTTATTTCAGTTTGTTTTAATGAATTCCAGATTCTGACCTTGTTTTGTTTTCTTGTTTTTAGGTACTAGTTTATGACTCGGAGTTCTCATCCGATTCGTGAAACATCTTGGACTTTGACGACGATTTTGAGCAAGAATTGAGACGAAAAAGGAAGAATCCAAAACCTAGTGAATCAAATTCAAATTTAGAAGCCGAAGTTGAGTTTAAAGAAGAGGAACCCACGGCAAGAGTGGGTGAAGTAGAGGAAGCCATGGCACAAGACAATCGTACAATCAAGGAGCTTCCGGCTTCGGGATTAGACAATGTCGCACCTCTATGTATTCAATATCCCGCGGCTGCCCAAGGAAAGACCGAGGAATTCGAGTTGAAGTCAAGTTTGCTACACCACATTCCGAAGTACCATGGGTTGTCCATGGAGTATCCTAACAAGCACTTGAAAGAGTTCGAGGTGGTGTGTTCAAGCATGACTCCAATCAATGTTGACGAGAACATATTGAAGGTAAAGGCTTTTCCCTTTTCTTTCATGGAAAAGTTGAAAGATTGGTTGTATGAATTAGCTCCTGGAACGGTCACATCTTGGGAGAGCATGAAACGGGCTTTCTTGGAGAAGTTTTTCCCAACTTCTCGAGTCATCCTCCTACGAAAAAGGATAAGTGGAATTCAACAAGATGAAGGTGAATCTTTTCCTACTTACTATGAACGTTTTAAATCTCTTGTTGCTTCATGTCCACAGCATTAGATGAAGGAGGAACTTCTTCTACAATACTTCTACGAGGGGCTACTACCAATCGAACGTCAAATGCTAGATGCCTCGGCGGGAGGAGCCTTGGTGGACAAGACCCCCACGGCAGCCAAGACATTAATCTCCAATCGAGCGTTGAATGCCCAACAATACGAAGGTGTTGGACAAACTCACCTACGACAACACCAAGTGAATGAGGTAAGTGCCATAACCGAACTTCAAAATCAAATGGCTAACCTTACTACTTTGCTTTCTCAGGTGGTGGAAGGTCCAAAAGTGCAAAACGTGACAGCTTGTGGCGTATGCTCCACGCAAGGACACCTTACAGACAAGTGCCCACAATTGATAGAGAATGGAGGTTGGGAGACCTTCAATGCCGTGGGATTTGGCAACCAATACCAACCGAGGAATGACCCATTTTCTAATACTTACAATCCCGGTTGGCGTGATCATCCAAATTTCAAATGGCGAGAACCCCAACAAGGCCAACAACAAAGCACATTTAGGCAACAACCCCCGGGTTTCTATCAAAAGCCGTTTGCACCAACTCAACCCCAAGCACAACCCGCCCAAAAATCAGGTTCTTCTATTGATAATGATCAGATTTTTAATTTACTAACTTCTATGGCGCAGGGCATGCAAACTAGGGACAAGAAGGTGGACGAGTTGGAGAAGCAAGTGGGGCAAATTGCCGAGTTTATGGGGCAGTTTCGAGAGCAAGGCAAGTTGCCTAGCTCAACCGTGGTCAATCCAAAAGGTGGATTCGAATCTGCAAAAGCTATAACTTTGCGAAGTGGGAAGCACGTAGGATCTGACCCTCAACACTCTAAATCACATTCTAACGAGGTGGAGGAGTTGATGATTGAAGAGGAAGAATAAAAACCACCCACGGCAAAGGTGGAAACACCATTGCCGCAAGCCCTATGTGATCCTAAGTCATCCAATCTGTCCAATAGAGGTAAGAACGTGTCAAATCCAGTTCCTACTAATGTTTTTCCTTCGAATGTTCCTTTTCCAAATAGGTTCAAGCAAACAAAGAAAGAATAAGCTAAAAAGGACATTCTAGAGACATTTAGGAAAGTTCAAGTCAACATACCCCTTTTGGATGCAATCAAGCAAGTCCCGAGGTACGCCAAGTTCTTGAAGGAACTTTGCACCACGAGGAAGAGGATGTCGACCAAGGAAGTTGTGAAAGTAGGCGAGAACGTGTCAGCCATCTTGCAACGCAAACTGTCCCCTAAATGCAAAGATCCGGGTAGTTTTACGATTCCTTGTGTCATTGGTAATACTAGGTTTGAATCTGCCATGTTAGACTTAGGTGCATCTATAAATGTCATGCCATATTCAATTTATGCATCTATGAACCTAGGAGAGTTAAAAAATGATGGTGTAATCATACAATTGGCCGATAGATCTAATGCCTATCCAAAGGGAGTTTTGGAGGATGTTTTAGTGCAGGTTAATCATTTGATCTTTCCGGCGGATTTCTATGTACTTGAGATGGATGAATCGGACCATACCCCTTCATTACCCATCCTCCTTGGAAGGCCATTCATGAAAACGGCCCGAACAAAGATTGACGTGTTTAATGGCACTTTAACGATGGAATTTGATGGGGAAGTGATTAATTTCAATCTTTCTGATTCTATGAAGTTTCCTAGCGAAAATCATTCATGTTTTGCTATTGATATAATTGACTCTTTGGCGCAGGACCATTTTGACAATTTGAAGGACGATGCACTTGAATTGGTCATTGCACAAGGAAAGAACATGAAAAACATTGAAACAGCCACCAAGGAAACCCACGGCATGCATGAGGATTCCATTGACGTGCCCCCTAGTGAAGATATCATTGAAATGGTGGCTGCCCTTGAGTCATTGCCATCACAAACTGGTAAGTTTTTTGACCCTATTTTAAGTTCGGTTTCAGCTAATAAAATGCTTCCCTCAGTTGTGCAGCCACCCACACTTGAACTTAAGCCATTGCCTAGTCACTTGAGGTATGTTTTCTTGGGAGATGATGAGACATTGCTCGTCATCATTTCATCCTCACTCACGGCACAAGAGGAGAGTAAATTAGTGAGGGTGCTAAAGGAGTACAAAATGGCAATTGGATGGACATTGGCCGACATCAAGGGAATTAGCCCTACTACGTGCATGCATCGCATACTTTTGGAGGAGGGGTCTAAAACATCTCGAGAGGCTCAGCGCCGTCTCAACCCTCCTATGATGGAAGTTGTGAAGAAAGAGATCATAAAGCTTCTAGATTGTGGAGTTGTCTATCCAATCTCGGATAGTAGGTGGGTTTCGCCCGTTCAATGCATACCAAAGAAATCCGGAGTGACAGTGGTAGCTAATGCCGAGAATGAACTTGTTCCTCAACGCATTCAAACCGGTTGGAGGGTATGCATCGACTATAGGAAGCTAAACGCCACCATAAGGAAGGATCACTTCCCATTGCCGTTCATTGACCAAATGCTTGAGAGGTTAGCGGGTTATGCTTTCTATTGTTTTCTTGATGGTTATTCTGGTTATAATCAAATTGTCATAGCACCCGAGGACCAAGAAAAAACCACTTTTACATGCCCTTTTGGTACATTTGCATATCGTCGCATGCCTTTTGGTTTATGTAATGCACCTGCCACATTTCAAAGATGCATGATGAGCATATTTTCGGATTATGTAGAGAAAATAATTGAAGTTTTCATGGATGATTTTAGCGTCTTTGGTGATTCTTTTGATGGTTGCTTGCATAATCTAAGTTTGATCTTAAAACGTTGCGTTGAAACTAACCTTGTTCTTAATTGGGAAAAATGTCATTTCATGGTTAAACAAGGCATAGTTTTAGGTCATATAATCTCTGAAAAGGGTATTGAGGTTGATAAGTCAAAAATAGATCTTGTATGTCACTTACCCTCTCCGACTTCGGTTAGAGAGGTTCGTTCTTTTCTTGGCCATGCAGGTTTCTATCATAGGTTTATCAAAGATTTCTCAAAAGTGGCACAACCTCTTTGCCGTCTCCTACAAAAAGAAGTGGCGTTTGAATTCACCAAGGAGTGCACGACATCATTCAACCAACTCAAGGAGTTGTTGACCACGGCACCCATCATTGTTCCACCGGATTGGAGCCTACCTTTCGAGCTTATGTGTGATGCGTCCGACTACGCTTTAGGGGCTATTTTGGGACAAAGGAAGGACAAGAGGCCGCATGCCATCTACTATGCCTCCCAGACGTTGAATGATGCACAATTGAACTATTCCACTACGGAAAAAGAACTTCTTGCCGTTGTTTTTGCTTTAGATAAGTTTAGATCATATCTAATTGGTACTAAAGTAATTGTTTTCACTGACCATGCAGCGTTGAAGTATTTGCTCACCAAAAAGGAGGCCAAGCCCCGGCTAAATCCTTGGATGTTGCTACTACAAGAGTTCGACATAGAGATTCGTGACAAGAAAGGAAGTGAGAATGTGGTGGCTGACCACCTAAGCCGCATGGTGCATAATGAGGAGTCCCTACCCATCGTCGAGACATTCCCCGACGAACAATTGCTGTCCATAAAGGTTAGTGAGCCTTGATATGCCGATTTGGTGAACTTTTTGGTGTCAAAACAAATTCCAAGCACTTTCACTAGGCACCAACGTGATAAACTTAAGCATGATGCACGGTTTTATGTGTGGGATGATCCATACTTGTGGAAATTTTGCCCGGATCAGATTGTACGTCGATGTGTGCATGATTCTGAATTTCGTTCAATTTTAAGTTTTTGTCACACATATGCATGTGGTGGTCACTTTGGCACACAAAGAACAGCACTTAAGGTGTTACAATGTGGGTTCTATTGGCCTAGTATCTTTAAGGATGCTAGAACTTTTTGCTTAACATGTGATAAATGCCAAAGAATGGGTAACATAGGTGCTAGGGATCAAATGCCGCAAGTTTCTATCCTTAATGTTGAAATTTTTGATGTTTGGGGAATTGATTTTATGGGTCCCTTTCCTTCCTCGTATGGTTTCATGTATATCTTGCTTGCGGTTGATTATGTGTCGAAGTGGGTGGAAGCTAAAGCCACCCGGACTAATGTCTCTAAAGTGGTTGCAGATTTTATTAGAACTAACATTTTTGCAAGGTTTGGCATGCCACGTGTCATCATAAGTGATAGAGGATCGCACTTTTGCAACTGGACCATAGAGGCGTTATTGAGGAAATACAATGTCAACCGTATGGGTTTCTACACCTTACCATCCTCAAACGAATGGCCAAGCTGAGGTTTCCAACCGTAAGATCAAACAAATTCTAGAGAAGACCGTTGGGCCTACAAGGAAGGATTGGAGCTTACGGTTAGATGATGCACTTTGGGCATATCGTACGGCGTACAAGACACCCATTGGAATGTCCCCATTTAGGCTCATCTATGGCAAGCCGTGCCATCTCCTCATTGAATTGGAACACAAAGCTCATTGGGCCATCAAGAAGTTCAATATGGACCTAAATGCCGCAGGAAGTCATAGGAAGTTTCAACTCAATGAACCTGATGAGATACGGCATGAGGTGTACGAGAATGCTAGCATTTACAAGGAGAAGACCAAAGCTTTCCATGATAAGATGATTCGAGGCAAAACATTCTCCATAGGCCAGAAAGTGCTCTTTTTCAACTCTCGTTTACGGTTGTTTCCCGGTAAGTTACGTTCTAAGTGGATTGGACCGTTTGTTATTACTAATGTTTTTGTTCATGGTGCAGTCCAAATCCAAAGCTTGAATACGGGACATGAATTCAAGGTGAATGGGCACCGATTGAAGCCCTATTATGAGCACTTTGAGGAGCATGCCATGGAGGACATCTCCTTGCATGCCGTGGGCTCCAATGAGGAGTGAATGAGTTCTTCGTCCGGCTGCAAGACGTTAAAGCAAGCGCTTCTTGGGAGGCAACCCATGTATTCAAATAAGGAAGATTTTTGAATCGCTCCACAATCAGTTTTGCATTTCTAAAAACCTTCCCTTTTTTGCAGTTTTATTTTGCCTTGATTATCATTTTTATTTGTTGCTTGCTTAATTGTTTTTTGTGTGGGTTTATTTTTGAAACACTGACAATTATGCAAGGTATTTTTACATTCATAAAAAAAGAAAGGAACATTAAGCAGATAAATACAAGAGGGAGCCTTCACAAAGGCTGCTTAGGAGAAGTCTCAGTAGTCGGCAGAGCCTCAGCAGTCGGTGGGGCCACAGAAGGAGGAGGTATCAGAGGTTGATCATTTGGAGCTTCACTACGCGGTACAGCCCCAGAAGACGAAGGCAAATGCTGTTGGAACAAACCCACAAACCTCCGATGATCAAGTAAAATCTGACCATCAGATTCCTGCATCTGGTCAATTTTCCTCTTCATGTTTGTGGCATAGTTGTGTGCGAGCTTGTGCAACTGTTTATTCTCATGCTTGAGTCCCCTAATCTCCTGTTTGAGACTCATCACTTCAGCCGCCAACGATTCAACTTGACGGGTTCGAGCAAATAGGCGTTGGGCCATGTTGGACACAGAACCCGCACACTGCACACTAAGAGCCAGAGACTCCTTAACAGCCAACTCATCAGACCGTCTGGAAAGCAGTCTGTTATCTTTAGGAGTGACAAGGTTCCAGGCCACCACCGCAGCGGTCATGTCATTCTTCATCACTGAATCCCCAACGGTAAGAGGACCAGTAGGGGATATGAAGGATGGGCGCCATATGTTGTCTGGAGAAGGCGGGACTACCTCTTCACCAAGGTTCAAGTCAAAACGATGGTCGGAAGGGCCAGACATTTTCAAAGGTGTTAAAGAAAGAAGAGGTCGGACAAGTCAAGATCGTAGAAGTGCAAGAATGGAGTTTTCTATAGGCAAAATTCAAGTGTGCTTTGAACGTCCTGCGTACCTCTATAAAAATCAGCATGTGATGGGATTTCAGAGATTGAAGAGGCGAGTTCAGAAATCGAAGAGGCCATCTAAAAAAAATAAAAAAGGCGCTAGCTTTCTCAAAAGTTGGGCTTGCTCAAAAGTTTGTCCGCACTTGTCACATGCCACCTCTGCACTCGACGAGATTTCAGAGATCGAATTCCAGATATCGAGAGGCATCTGCTTTTCCAGACGTGTCAGCATCTGTCACATGTAGAGTAAGCTTTGCGGAAATCACTGGCAGTTTGTCGAAGCACCGATTCCAACCATCTGTTTTTCCAGACGTGTCAACATCTATCACATGCAGAGTCAGCTTTGCGGAAATCACGGGTAGTTTGTCGAAACGTCGATTCCAGATATCGAAGAGGCACTTGCTTTTCCAGACGTGTCAGCGTCTGTCACATACACACTCAGCTTTACGGAAATCACAGGCAATCTGTCGACGATTTCTGGTGAAGTAGAAAGCACGTGAAGTTTACTGTTCAATCATCCAACGGTTGCCGACAAGAGTGAAAAAACAGTACCGGTTATTATTTCCTATAAATGTCGACCTTCACCCTCCATGGCAAGGCAGACATACATAACCTTCTGTCATCTCCGAGAATGCCTTTCCAACAAACCCTCTTGAGTCACTCAGTGTTCCTTATTCCTTGGGGTACCTCTGCAAACAACCCATCCAAAGCAAAAGTATTTCATATCATGAAGGTTGAAAGTAAGAGTATCTCATATCATGCTTTCTCCCTATCCTTCTCCTTGTTGTTGTTTTAGGACAAGGAAAAAGTGAGTAATCAGCCAGCACTTGGTATCAATCTTCCGATCTGGAACCCCTTCCTGATTGCTTACCTAACCTTGCTCTTGAGTACTCATCTTCATCATCTTATGCTTCCTCTTCGTCTACCACATCTGCTGAGGAACAGATAAGGGAAGTGAAAATGATACCTCGAAGCATGTGGAGACAATTTACCAATTCATCCTCAGCTAGGGACAATGAGAAAGAAAGCAAGAGGTGGGCACTTGGAAAGATTGAAGAAAGAAACAGACCAACACCTTTACCTCGTGCCAACCCGCCGTGCAGAAGAAACAAGCAGAGAAGAATGCAGACTGCACAATCAAATCATCCCAGCAGAAGGAGTATGATTTGAAACCAAGGAACTCTCATATTTCTCGCTCAGAATTCCAAACCAGTTCGAGATCAAAGCTGTGGAAAGTCAACACGATCATCTATCTCCAAAACCAGATTTGCGTTCTTAAACTCTACTCTGTCAGGTTTTTACTTTGCCATATTTGTCATGTTTATTCGTTAATTGTTTGTTTGCTTGTTTTTGTGTGAGTTTATGCTTAAAACATTGAGGACAATGTTTGATTTAAGTGTGGGGGGGGGGGGGGGTAACCAAGTTGTTTTGCATGAAATTCGTAGGAGTTTATCACCCATTACTTCTAGTGTTGTTCCTTGCTGTTTTAAGCTATTTTGGAGTATTTTAGTGTGTTTTGACATAAAAATCCGAAAATCTCATAAAAATTTGAAAAATTGTTTTGAAAAAAACCAAAAAGAGTTGTTTTTGTATGTGTCTTAGGGTACCTTCCAACACAATGATGAGGATTTGGTTTTTAATTACATGACTGTTAAAGAGAGTTATAAACATGGATGAACATTTGATTTACTCTTTGGTGTATGCTTGGTTGTGGTTATAATTTATGAATTCACATGCAATCATAAAGGAAAAATTAGTTTTGTAACATGCTTGAAACAAGGAACTCAAATGTACGCTACAACCTTGTGAGACTTGAGCCTAAACGTTTATTTGGAGAGTTAATAAACTGCGCATCATTGTTTTCTAAAGTCGTTGCATGATCTCATTATTCTTTGCTTGGTTGCTACTTAGAAGGCGTTTCATCATTTAGTTCCAAATGCTAGAACTCATGCCTATTTCATTCAAAGCATGTTATTGATTTGCATAACACATATTCAAGATGAAGTTGTTTAGTGAGCCGAGAGCCAAAAAGCCTATCCCATTCATTATATGTTTAAGTTTAACCCCGTTGAGCCTTGTTTAGCCTACGTTCTTTGTTAACCCACACTATCCTCACCTAGCCTAGATTAGGACCATCCATACCCTTGTTCTTAAAGCATAGTAAAGCATGACTCAAATTGAATTCCTTTTGATTAATGTATTGTAGAAAACAAGTGTGGGGGAAGTGATTCTTGTGTGTGTGTGTGCCAAAGTCCTTAATAAGGCATGGGTCGGAAAAAAAAAAAAAAAAAGGAAAAGTTGTGAAAATGTATGAAAAAGAGTTCTAAAGTGTTGGTTGTTGAAGAAAGGGTCCAAAACATTGAATTCGCCCCTAAGTGTTGCTTAAATCTTCCATTTGTGTTAAAAGTTGATTTCTGCATTCTAAAGTGAATTCTAAGTTTCGATTTCATTACTTTGCTTGCTATTGCTTTAAGAACGTTTGTTATCCCTATCTTTCCTTTGTTAACCATTACCCCAAGCCCCGTTACAACCCTTGACTTCTATCTTGAGTGTTATGTGTTTCAATTTGTGGAGTTTGAATTTGGTATGAGCATATGGTGTCACTGGTTCTCGCATCTAAGTAGTAGCATTCCATTCATGAGATCATATCTAAACATGCTTAATAACTCCAGAAATTGCTTTCTTTGTAACACATATATGTGAGTGTTCGTTTCCATGTTTACATCAATCTTCTCACATATAACTAGTGTAGGGTGTGTAGTCAGAAAATGTGTGAAAATAGAGAGTATCTTGTAAGGAATTGAGCAAATTCTCTAAGGCATGTTACTACATTCAAAACATCATTTTAATTGGTTAAATGTGAACTAGTAAGTGGTGACTGTGATTAAGTATGTGCTCAAGTGTGAAGATAACTAAAATCTGTGGGAATAATGATTTTTAACATGTCATGTGCATTGGGAATCCCTGAGGCAAATGTTGGAAGGATTAGAATGTGTTTTATTTACTTTGTTTTGTTTGTTTGTTTCGTTTTGCTCGAGGACTAGCAAAAGCTAAGTGTGGGGGAATTTGATAGGAGCATATTTATGTGACTTAGTTAACATGTTTTCTTGCATTTACTTAGTTAGTTATTGCTTATAAGAGTGTTTTAAGCTATTTTCGTGTGTTTGTAGGTCCTAATAACAAAGTTGGAAAGAAAGTGCATTTTGGTGCAATTTGGAGCAATTTTGGGCCAAAATGGATTGCATGCATATGGAGCAAGTGGGATGGACATTTTTGGTGTTTTAAAAAGGGTTTCAACACATGCAAAAATGTGAATAATGAAGTTGAAGTGTGGAAGTGTGCAGATACATACACCTAAGGAACAATTTGAAAGGAAAAGAAGTGAAAGATGCCATTTGTTGGATTGCTTTACAAGATGTATTCACATTTTCAGCAACTACAAACATAATTGCAAGCTGAAATGATGCATAGCATGTGTGTAGAGGTGTAAAGTGGTCAAAAGTTGATGTTTGCAAGATGAAATGATGCAAAACATGTGTGTGAAAGTTGTCTAATAGCTAGTACATGTGGAAAAGGGATGGAATACAAGGAAAATGCATCAGAAATTGAAGAATGAAGGCACATGGACAGCTACAAAGGAGTTGAATTAGCAAAAAAGGAATGATTGCCTTTTGTTAAAGGCAAGACACAATGATAAAAGAGCATGTAAACTAGCTGTTTTTGCATCATTTTGGTCTTTGTTTGTATTGTTTATTGAAGCCACTTGAGTGATTCTTTGCTTTGGAGCTTCTATAAATAGGGAGTGAAGGGAAGAACACTACACATTACACTACATCAAAAACACATCAACCACCCCTCCATATTCAGAATTTTCGCCAGAAATCATTCCTTCTCTTTGCCGCAGCCTTCCACCACCATTCTCCCAAATTTCTGCCAAAATTCACCCCTTGCCGCACCCCCCATCAATCCTAAACCCTTCCATACCATTCCCTACCCATTCTTCCATACAAATACCACCCAAAAACCTGTCCAAAGTCTCTGTGCCGTAGCAAGGAGGAATGAGAATTCGTGGATGCACCTGCTGTCCAAATTGAAGTATCTAGGTGTTTTCTTTCTTTGGATTTTAATGTCTAAATTTATGTATCTTTGCTTTGCGAGTATGAGGAACTAAACCCCCCCTTGGCTAGGGGGGATTTGAAACCATGTTTATGCTTGCTATATGATTTGATTACTTCTAATTGCGTTTCATAAGTTGTGAATTCAATTTACTTATCTACATGAATTAAAACTGATTTGTGTATGTTGGTTGAGAGTGCACGCTTAATTTTCATGCATAAGTTTGATGCTAGGATATAAGGGAGTTTCACCTAATCGTTATGAACTTATATTCACAAGTAGTAAAGGTTGTTGATCACAATCGTGTTAAGTAAATTCTTGGCATAAGTTTCATGCAATTCATAGTAACGAGTGCTTCGCCAATGCTTATGATTTTCATAGAACTTAATGATTCTTGCTTGTATCTCTATTATGCAATTCATGTAGGGAACTTGTGGGGAATGCTTTGGGTTGTCGTATGCAATTCATCCAATTCAATAACTTAAGGAAAATCTGAGGGTTAATTAATGCAATTCACGGTTAATCTGGGGTGTTGGGAATTCATGGTTTATTGAGAAGCAATTGGAAATCATTTTGTATGCAAGTGTGACATGTGTGGAGAAGAACCCCTTAGCTAGCTTTCCATCCATTCACTTTTATCAAATTCGTTTTAGAATCTGTTCAATTTACAAAGTTTGTTCTTGTTTTCAATTTTCGTCAAAACTCAATCCCCATTTATTTTGAAGTGTTAGATTAGTTAGAAATCAATTTAGTTTGTGTTTTTAAGTGTCTTGAGTCACGTCATAACCCAATTTCGTCCAATTTAGTGTTAGGTGTTCAAAACCGCCCAGAAAGTGTTTTTAAGGCAGTTTTGAGTGTTTATTTGCTGTTTTGAGTCTTTTGGTTTGTTTTGGTGTTTTATAGTTTAGTTTTGCATTCTTTGAGTCTAGTTTAGTGTTTTAAACTTTGTTTTTACGTTTTGAGTCAGTTTCAAGTGATTTGGCAATCCCTCATAATCCCCGGCCTAGAACGATCCCTACTTACATACTTTGCTACAATTGATAAAAAGAGGGTTTAATTTGTGTGCTTATATATTTCGCATCACTTTTAGTGTTTCCATCTAATTATCTCTTTAGTCTTAATAAAGAGATATTCAATTGTCTCTTTATAACAAAGAGATATCCAATTATGGATGTGATATTAGATTCATAATCTAATATGTTTACATTTTCATTAACTACTCTAAATCTTCCTCATTCTTAAGGAACCTATCCTTTAGCATTTCTTAAGTACTTAAGGACTTACTTGACAATTGCCATGGTTCTGATCCTGGGCTTGCATTGATATCGTCTTGTAATGTTCTAGGCAGAACTCATAAGAATGTTTTTCATACTATATGAAATACATAAATCACCTTTCTATGTATGCATACATGACTCTGTTTACGTATTATTTTTCTTTGGGAGTCAAATGACACATTCCCTTCAAGAAGAGCAACTTCCTAGTCTGACTGGAATTGTCCTTCTTTTGAAGTCATTTGAGAAATTTGAACATATATATACCATATATATACCATACATTTCTCCAACACATACATCCTATCATTATAGAATGCTTAAAGTAATAAGTTTATCGAAGAATAATTCTTTTCATTTTGAAAATTTAATATATGGTATATATATGTTCAAATTTAGGAACATGATTAACTCTCACTAATCTTTTGTAAACCTAGTAAACAAAAAATTCATTCACATCCTTACAAGAAACCAAATGATTTAATATTTTCTTATGAAATGCTTATAGCTCTCACTAACTTGCTTAGATTCATGATGGATGGATCTCTACAACTGACACATCTTCTGATTTTGGGTCTTAGAAATATATCATCAAGGCTATCTTGATAATGGTTTCGAAGCCCATACTATGTCCAAATGTTGAATCATCATTTAGTTGTGGCGAGCTATATTCGAATTAATTGAAACCAAGACTATGTCAAGGATGGTTTCTTCCAAGTCAACCAATCTTTTTGGTTGTAGTCACCTTAAGCTACCAATCATTTTTGAAGGTTCCATTATTTCGGGTCAAATGGTATTATACCATTGAGTATATGTCATATATACACTCAATGTAGTCATAAGGATCTTCTTTCTAATTTCTTTCAAATCAAGAAATGTAACTCTATAATCTAGTCATAAAGTTCAACCTTCCAACTAAGACGGTTTATAGATCATTCTCGACTATCTTGGAGCTTGTGGTGTAGGAACCAGGTTGTTAAGTTTGTTGACTAACATCTTTCTTCTTAAAGAACTCATTCCTTGAGTTCCATCTCTCGTTCATTTTCTCTATCTTAGGCAAACTTATTCGTAGGATTATAATGAACTATGCGATAAACAACCTTTGTTAGTTGGATTGTAGAAGTGATATCCAAAGGTTAATTTAAGGATATCCCACAAGATTGTGCTTAAACAAGCATTGCTTATTAGCACACATGCATTAAGTCAATTGACATACGCATGACAACCCCAAATCCAACTTGATTAAGACTTGTCTTTCTTCCTAACTACATCTTATGGAGTTGTGAAACATTTTGGAATACACTTTAATAGACAATCACATTGTCCTAGAGGTAAATATTCTAGATATGGGTAATTTGACAATATTTAACAAACTATATCTAATTAGAGTTCGTTCTTCTCCTAATAGAGAAATCCATTATCATATGACGCTATTTTCCTTAATACCCTTCAAGTAAACTCTTCTAAAGTGTTCCTTTTCCTTTGATCAAATCTAAGGAGATAAATACTTTAGACGTCTTACTCATCAACTTACATTATTGAATTCATTGAAACCTTTTGCAAAGTATTCAGACTTGTGTTTATTCAAAATACACGATAGTCCAACTGAGAGTGATCTTCGGTGAACGTCACATAACATGAGCAACGTTATATTGTGGACAAATGACACTAACATCTAAGTGAATTAACCTTAACAATTTTGTGACTATTTTTTCTTTCCAAAAGATTATAGATCCAAACATTTCGCCTTCATGCAAGTTTAGCAAGAAGGCATTGGATCCGGATTTAATGATCCAAAGCATCCATCTAAGGCCAACTTGTAATTAATGTTTTCAAGGTGTCACACCTTAGTAGGTTAGTCATTTCTTTGTATTCTTTTGGGTTTTATGCATCATTCTATTCTGAACAGTTAACAATACCACATCATCTCTACTATGTAGAGACAACCAATTTGATTACCATAATCCAATTATTCATAATAAAGAGCAATGTTTTGTTAAACAAGACAATCCATCCATCTCTTAAAACTGTAGTGATGAGAGTAAGTTCCTTATTAAAATTGGAATGTAAAGACAATTTTTGTTTTTCCAATTTCTTTGTAGTTCATATAAGGAAGTAAGAACCAAATGGAAGATTGTGCTTCCAATATGTGCTTCCAATATGATAGACATTTCTAAAATGTGCTTCCAATACTACATTATCAATAGGAAGATTGTGAGGAAGTGACTACTTGGGTACATATGCAATCCATTCAAGACAATCTATTGGATCATGGTACCAAGTATGAAACTAAAGCATTTGGCTTTTCTTTGTCGAGTTTTGGATAGCTTTTTCAAATATTTAGGTAAATAATATATAACAAATATAAATTGATTGATTTTACATCATTTGATTTGGGTCTTTAAATCAAATAGTACCACCACTATTTTGACAAATTTCATATCCCTCATTGGAATTCGAAAGTTTTAGAGGAAACTCTTAGTAGGGTATGAGGGCTCACTATTATCAAGCCCACCTCACAATAATATGATGTTGGCTAGCATCAATAATAATGAGAGAGTATACTTACTTATTTACTTACTTATTTACATCTCATGTATGTACCCATCTTATTTGGCTTCTAGAGAATGTTGCCTCACAATGATATGATGTGGGTAATTCTTGTTGCCTACCATCACATCATGTATGTATATAGAACTTCTCATGAGTGTAGGCACATACTTTGTACTCCCCTATGATAAGGTGAAGTTGGTATATGGGTCACAAGATATTGGAGCTTACCATGGTTGAAGACCATGAAAGAGTGTTCAAAGCACTCACTCACTTTACAACTTAATAACGGTTTGGTTGAGGGTTTTAGGTCTCATCACATATTAACAAACATTTTAATCTAATTAAAACTATTTGGTCATATCACAAAACTATTGGTCCATGTGATTGATTTAGTAGTATATGATACTTTGCACTATACTTGTAAAACGTTTTTAAAGCAAACAACAATGTCATACAAGATACTTAACTGAAAATGAAATACAGTACGGCAATTAAAAATTATAAATATAGTTAAAAATCATTATATTACTTATTATTTATTACTATATTGATTGCAACAAAATATTTCTTTCATAATTTGATTTTGAGTTACCTGCTTCTATTTTTTTTTGTCCTTTATTCTTCCTCTCTTCAGGTTGGAAAATTAAAGAATTGAGTGAATAAAAAACCAAATGAGGTTCATGGCTAAGGGCAAATATGTTTGAGTAACATTTAATTTGGAATGTATCAGTTGTGTTCAAAATCGTGTTAATAAGGAATCAATGGGCATTTTCAAATATATTACTCAAAAGAATCGACACAATATGGCTAGTCGATTAGAATTGAAAAGAAAGAGTATATGGTACTACTAGCATAAGCTTTGCATTCTTTGATGAAATATATAGTTCCCTTAGGGCCTTAGGATGACTATAAACCTTCGATTTGATCAAACACGAGCTTAGTGTTGAATCTTGGTCTATGGATGGTGATTGATTTTAGTTACATTTTTAATCATATTAATGCATGTTTCTGTATTGGGCATTGGACCCAACTACTCCAATTTGCATGTACATCTACAACAACAACAACAACAACAACAACAACAAAGCCTTTTCCCACTAAGTGGGGTCGGCTATATGAATCCTAGAACGCCATTGTGCTCATTTGTGTCATGTCCTCCGTTAGATCCAAGTACTCAAGTCTTTTCTTAGGGTCTCTTCCAAAGTTTTCCTAGGTCTTCCTCTACTCCTTCGGCCCCGAACCTCTGTCCCGTAGTCACATTTTCGAACCGGAGCGTCAGTAGGCCTTCTTTGCACATGTCCAAACCACCGGAACCGATTTTCTCTTATATTTCCTTCAATTTTGGCTACTCCTACTTTACCTCGGATATCCTAATTCCCAATCTTATCCTTTCTCGTGTGCCCATACATCCCACGAAGCATCCTCATCTCCGCTACACCCATTTTGTGTACGTTGATGCTTCACCGCCCAACATTCTGTGCCATACAACATCGCTGGCCTTATTGCCGTCCTATAAAATTTTCTCTTGAGCTTCAGTGGCCTACGACGATCACACAACACGCCAGATGCACTCTTACACTTCATCCATCCAGCTTGTATTCTATGGTTGAGATCTCCATCTAATTCTCCGTTCTCTTGCAAGATAGATCCTAGGTAGCGAAAACGGTCACTTTTTGTGATCTTCGCTAGATTGCTCCGGTCATTAGTGTGGATAAGTATATAAATGGATAGAGATAGGAAAGCAAACACAAGATGTACGTGGTTCACCCAGATTGGCTACGTCCACGGAATAGAGGAGTTCTTATTAATTGTGAAGGGTTTACACAAGTACATAGGTTCAAGCTCTCCTTTAGTGGGTACAAGTGAATGATTTAGTACAAATGACATTAGGAAATATTGTGGGAGAATGATCTCGTAGCCACGAAACTTCTAAGTACCGGAGTGTGGTATCGTCTTGACTTGCCTTATCTGTCTCATAGGTAGTACTCTTCCTCCATCCAGGGGTGGTATCTGTAACTGGTGGAGATGCACAAGGTAATGTATCAATTTCACTTGAAGCTTACTTGTAGTTTCATGCTTGGTCAAGCGAGATACAAACCATGTAGTAGGAGTCCCCCAAGTCGCCGAGCTGGGGGATCTGCTGAAAGAGGTGACAAACAAGGTAAGCAATCAGAGCTCCGGCTGATTGTTCACATTCTCCCTATCTTGCAGGCAGCATGAAGGATAAAGAGAAGAAAAATGAGGAGAGATGATATGGGATACTTTTGCTTTTGAAGAAGTAACTTTCCACAGGCTTATTCTTGAACTGGGCTGGAGGGTTTTCTGGTTTCCTCCAGAGTATAAGGCCGACTGAAGAATTTGAGGGTCAAAACAAGTCCATCAAATCTAGAGTACGTTCGACCCTGCTGATATGGGATACTTTTGCTTTTGATAGAGTAGTGGATGTATCGGCACGTGTGCTGTTACGCTTGTCTCCACATGCTTCCTTGTATCCTTCTCACTTGCCCTATCTGTTCCTCAGGCAGATGCGGTATCTTCCCTGGAAGCATAAGATGTTGAAGATGAGTACTCGAGAGCAATGCCAGGTAAGTAATCAGGTAAGGGGTTCCAGGCAGTCAGTTCCTGGCTGGAAGCTTGATTCCAAGTGCTGACTGATTGCTCTCTTTCTCCTTGTCTTACAGGTAAGAACAAGGCCAAAGGAAAAGACAGGGAAAAAACATGATATGGGATACTCTTGCTTTTAACCCTGATGATATGAGATAATCTTGCTCTAGTATAGCTTGTTTACAGAGGTATTATCGGGGGGAAAGAAAGCTGAATATTTCGAAAGGCTTTGTTGGGAGTGCCCTCTCAGATAAGAGAAAGGGTTGAGCATTTTTGCAGGTCTGCCTGTCCGTTAGGGATGGAAGTCGACATATATAGGAGTCTCCCTAACATCAAGTAATAATGCTATTCCTTTACCCTGCTTGGTTATAGCACGGTAGTGGGAGCTGCCAGCTTCACATGTTTTAACTCTGTCAGACACTTTGAAAAAGTGGTTTGTGGTATCTGGAAAGCTGATGTTGCGTGTGAAGATTACAGACCTGTCGGGGGTCTGGCTCTCGAGATTCGGAGAACGATGCCTCTTCGATTTTTGAGAAAGCAATCCTGCTGGGGGTCTGGCTCTCGAGATTCGGAGAACGATGCCTCTTCGATTTTTGAGAAAGTAATCATGTTGGGAGTCTGGCTCTCGAGATTCGGAGGGCCGTGCCTCTTCGATTTTGGAGCAAGCAATCTTGTTGGGAGTGTTTTCTCGAATGTGAGTAAAGGTTGGGCATGTTTGCTAGTCTACCTTGCCACGAAGCACGGAGGTTGACACACAGGGACTTTCCAATTATCCAGCAGTGGTACTGTTCCTTTACCCTCTCTTCGATTTTGAGAAAGTAATCATGTTGGGAGTCTGGCTCTCGAGATTCGGAGGGCGGTGCCTCTTCGATTTTAGAGCAAGCAATCTTGTTGGGAGTGTTTTCTCGAATGTGAGTAAAGGTTGGGCATGTTTGCTAGTCTACCTTGCCACGAAGCACAAAGGTTGACACACAGGGACTTTCCAATTATCCAGCAGTGGTACTGTTCCTTTACCCTCTCTTCGATTTTTGAGAAAGTAATCATGTTGAGAGTCTGGCTCTCGAAATTCGGAGGGCGGTGCCTCTTCGATTTTGGAGCAAGCAATCTTGTTAGGAGTGTTTTCTTGAATGTGAGTAAAGGTTGGGCATGTTTGCTAGTCTACCTTGCCACGAAGCACAGAGGTTGACACACCGGGACTTTCCAATTATCCAGCAGTGGTACTGTTCCTTTACCCTTGTGGGTAATAATATGGTAGCTAGACCTTCAAAATTTATGTGTCTAAACTTTGTTAGTGTTGTTTCTTTGCAATTCTTTTACCCTTCTTGGTCAGAGCGATGTAGTGGGAGCTGCAAGCTTCACGTGTCTCAACTTTGTCAGAGAACTTTGGCAAAGTTATCTGTGGTACCCATGAGCTACTGTTGCGTGTGGGAAGTGGGTGATTGAACAGTACGATTCATGTGCTTTCTACTTCGCCAGAAATCTTCGACAGAATGCCCATAATTTCCGCAAAGCTGAGTGTGCGTGTGACAGGTGCTGACAAGGCTGGAAAAGTAGGTGCCTCTTCGATTTCTGAAATCGGCCCTCGTGGTCTCTGAGCAACCCAGCTTTTGAGAAAGCAAGCCTCTTCGATTTCTGAGATCGGCCTTTGTGGTCTTTGAGCAGCCCAGCTTTTGAGAAAGCAAACACCTCTTCGATTTCTGAGATCGACCCTCGTAGTCTCTGAGCAGCCCAGCTTTTGAGAAAGCAAACGCCTCTTCGATTTCTGAGCAGGCGCCTCTTCGATTTCTGAAGCTTCGTCGAGTGCAGATTTTTATAGGGGCTGACATTAAGTTCCAAAGCACACTTGAATATCCACCAGTAGAAGCTCCATTCTTGCACTTCTAAGATCTTGATTTATCCGACCTCTTCTCTCTTCAACACCTTTGAAAATGTCTGGCCCCTCCGACCGTCGTTTTGACTTGAACCTTGTTGAAGAGGCAGCCCCGCCTTCTCCAGACAACATATGGCGCCCATCCTTCGTCTCCCCTACTGGTCCTCTTACCGTTGGGGATTCCGTGATGAAGAATGATATGACCGCTGCGGTAGTGGCCAGGAACCTTCTCACTCCCAAAGATAACAGACTACTTTCCAAACGGTCTGATGAGTTGTCTGTTAAGGATTCTCTGGCTCTCAGTGTTCAGTGTGTAGGTTCTGTGTCTAATATGGCACAACGCCTATTTGCTCGAACCCGCCAAGTTGAATCATTGGCGGCTGAAGTGATGAGTCTCAAACAGGAGATTAAAGGGCTCAAGCATGAGAATAAACAGTTACACCGGCTCGCACATGACTATGCTACAAACATGAAGAGGAAGCTTGACCAGATGAAGGAATCTGATGGTCAGGTTTTACTTGATCATCAGAGATTTGTGGGTTTGTTCCAAAGGCATTTATTGCCTTCGTCTTCTGGGGCTGTACCGCGTAATGAAGCTCCAAATGATCAATCTCTGATGCCTCATCCTTCTAGGGTTTTGTCCAGTACTGAGGCTCCGAATGATCCCCCTCCGGTGCCTTCTCTTTCTGGGGCTCTACCGACTGCTGAGACTTCTCCTAAGCAACCTTTGTGAAGGCTCCCTCTTGTTTGTTTATTTTGACTCAAGTATATGTACATATTTGTAACTTATCGGGGATATCAATAAATAAGCTTTCCTTCATTTCAACGTATTGTGTTAAATACACCAAAGCCTTCTTCGCTAAGTTCTTTGAATTTTCTTTTGTTGAAGCTTGTATGTTGAAGCTTTGTGAGTGGAGCATATAGGTTAAGGTAGTGTTCCCTTAATTTCCCGAGTGAGGAAAACTTCTCGGTTGGAGACTTGGAAAATCCAAGTCACTGAGTGGGATCGGCTATATGAATCTTAGAACGCCATTGTGTTCTGTCCTGTGTCATGTCCTCCGTTAGATCCAAGTACTCTAAGTCTTTTCTTAGGGTCTCTTCCAAAGTTTTCCTAGGTCTTCCTTTGCCCCTTCGGCCCTGAACCTCTGTCCCATAGTCGCATCTTCTAATCGGAGCGTCAGTATGCCTTCTTTGCACATGTCCAAACCACCGTAATCGATTTTCTCTCATCTTTCCTTCAATTTCGGCTACTCCTACTTTACCCCGGATATCCTCATTCCTAATCTTATCCTTTCTCGTGTGCCCACACATCCAACGAAGCATCCTCATCTCCGCTACACCCATTTTGTGTACGTGTTGATGCTTCACCGCCCAACATTCTGTGCCATACAGCATTGCCGGCCTTATTGCCGTCCTATAAAATTTTCCCTTGAGCTTCAGTGGCATACGGCGGTCACACAACACGCCGGATGCACTCTTCCACTTCATCCATCCAGCTTGTATTCTATGGTTGAGATCTCCATCTAATTCTCCGTTCTTTTGCAAGATAGATCCTAGGTAACGAAAACGGTCGCTCTTTGGTATTTCTTGATCTCCGATCCTCACCCCTAACTCGTTTTGGCCTCCATTTGCACTGAACTTGCACTCCATATATTCTGTCTTTGATCGGCTTAGGCGAAGACCTTTAGATTCCAACACTTCTCTCCAAAGGTTAAGCTTTGCATTTACCCCTTCCTGAGTTTCATCTATCAACACTATATCGTCTGCGAAAAGCATACACCAAGGAATATCACCTTGAATATGTCCTGTTAACTCATCCATTACCAACGCAAAAAGGTAAGGACTTAAGGATGAGCCTTGATGTAATCCTACAGTTATGGGAAAGCTTTCGGTTTGTCCTTCATGAGTTCTTACGGCAGTCTTTGCTCCTTCATACATATCCTGTATAGCTTGGATATATGCTACTCGTACTCCTTTCTTCTCTAAAATCCTCCAAAGAATGTCTCTTGGGACCCTATCATACGCTTTTTCCAAATCTATAAAGACCATGTGTAAATCCTTTTTCCCATCTCTATATCTTTCCATCAATCTTCGTAAGAGATAGATTGCCTCCATGGTTGAGCGCCCTGGCATGAACCCGAATTGGTTGTCCGAAACCCGTGTCTCTTGCCTCAATCTATGCTCAATGACTCTCTCCCAGAGCTTCATTGTATGACTCATTAGCTTAATTCCCCTATAGTTCATGCAATTTTGTACATCGCCCTTATTCTTGTAGATAGGCACCAAAGTGCTCATTCGCCACTCATTCGGCATCTTCTTCGTTTTCAAAATCCTATTGAAAAGGTCAGTGAGCCATGTTATACCTATCTCTCCCAAAACTTTCCACACTTCGATTGGTATATCGTCTGGGCCTACTGCTTTTCTATGCTTCATCTTCTTCAAAGCTACACCCACTTCTTCCTTCCGGATTCTACGATAAAAAGAGTAGTTTCTACACTCTTCTGAGTTACTCAACTCCCCTAAAGAATCACTCATTTCATGTCCTTCATTGAAAAGATTATGAAAATAACCTTTCCATCTGTCTTTAACCGCGTTCTCTGTAGCAAGAACCTTTCCATCCTCATCCTTGATGCACCTCACTTGGTTTAGGTCCTTTGTCTTCTTTTCCCTTGCTCTAGCTAGTTTATAGATATCCAACTCTCCTTCTTTGGTATCTAGTCGCTTATACATATCGTCATAAGCCGCTAACTTAGCTTCTCTCACAGCTTTCTTCGCCTCTTGCTTCGCTTTTCTATACCTTTCACCATTTTCATCGGTCCTATCCTTATATAAGGCTTTACAACATTCCTTCTTAGCCTTCACCTTTGCTTGTACCTCCTCATTCCACCACCAAGATTCCTTTTGGTGTGGGGCAAAGCCCTTGGACTCTCCTAATACCTCTTTTGCTACTTTTCGGATACAACTAGCCATGGAATCCCACATTTGGTTAGCTTCCCCCTCTCTATCCCACACACACTGGGTGATTACTTTCTCTTTGAAAATGGCTTGTTTTTCTTCTTTTAGATTCCACCATCTAGTCCTTGGGCACTTCCAAGTCTTGTTCTTTTTTCTCACTCTTTTGATATGTACATCCATCACCAACAAGCGATGTTGATTAGTCACGCTCTCTCCTGGTATAACTTTGCAATCCTTACAAGTTATACGATCCCCTTTCCTCATTAGAAGAAAATCTATTTGTGTTTTTGACGACCCACTCTTGTAGGTGATCACATGTTCTTCTCTCTTCTTAAAGAAGGTGTTGGCTAAGAAGAGATCATATGCCATTGCAAAATCCAAGATAGCTTCCCCATCCTCGTTTCTCTCCCCAAAACCATGGCCACCATGAAAACCTCCATAGTTGCCTGTCTCCCTGCCCACGTGTCCATTTAAATCTCCTCCTATAAATAACTTCTCCGTCTGAGCAATTCCTTGCACCAAGTCTCCAAGGTCTTCCCAAAATTTCTCCTTCGAACTCGTATCCAACCCTACTTGAGGTGCGTACGCACTAATCACATTGATAAGTTCTTGTCCTATTACAATCTTGATTGCCATGATTCTATCTCCTACCCTCTTGACATCTACAACATCTTGTGTCAAGGTCTTGTCCACGATGATGCCAACACCGTTTCTCGTTCTATTTGTGCCCGAATACCATAGTTTAAACCCTGAGTTTTCTAGATCCTTTGCCTTACGACCAACCCACTTAGTTTCTTGTAGGCACATAATATTTATCCTTCTCCTCACCATAACTTCTACTACTTCCATAGATTTTCCCGTCAAGGTTCCTATATTCCACGTTCCTAAACGCATTTTGCTCTCTTGAACTCTACCCTTCTGTCCTAGCTTCTTCACCCTTCCCCGTCTAATAGGATCAAAGTACTTCTTTTATGTGTCCCGTGTAAAGTTGATAGGAGCATATGCTCCCAAACAACTTTGAGTGGAGTCGTTCGAAAAGAAGTTTCTATAGCCCCCTTGCTCATTTAACACTGTATCCGGGTGCCGATGGAGATACAGCGACCCTTGCTCACTTATCACTGTGCTCAGGCCACACAGCGCGCCACTTACGGGTGACGTACATCTAATAAAACAAAAAAGGCATACTTTAAAGTTAAGGAGAGCTTATACTCTTTTACAACATATTTGATCAAATCAAATTAAAAACAAAATCTAATCTAGGCATTCCCTTAGTTCAGACAAATTTGAGAGACGGCCAATCACATAACTCAATTATTGTAGGCTTAAGTTCATAATGACACATCCCGACCTGAAATGTCAACTAGGACTCCGAATCGAGCTTTGATGGCCGACACTTGGAAGCTGACGGAGCCATAAAGTGTAATGATGTGGAAAAAGTGAATAAATTTAAACCTAAAAGTGCCTAAATACAGGAGTGCGCTGTGAGTGAAAATGAACCCATTTCACATGTGACGTTAGAGCATAAGTAAAGTACAGTAGAGTGAATTGAAAATCATACCATCGAAGGTAATCTCCAATACCAAGACTTTCCACGAATCCTTGTCGATACGAAAGCTCTACTACTAGACCTGGAGGGATAAAAACAAAAGTGAGTGGGTCAGAAAATAAAGACCTTCTAAACGATATAATCCCTTGCCGTAACACCTATTTAGTTTCCAGAAAATTATACTACGTATAAGTATGAAATCAAAAGTATAATAATAGTAAATCCAGAAGTATACCACCACACAACATCTCATTAGCAATATAAATAATCTTGTGCTTAATAACCCATACTAGCACGCCAGTCGGAGTCACCTATGGTGACCTGTACAACTACAACCATATCTCATCAATCAATGCTAGTACATAAGTCAGGGTCACCTGTAGTGATATGTACGACTCATCCATATCTCATCAATCAATGCTAGCTTATAAGTCGAAGTCACCTATAGTGACCTGTACGACTTATCCATATCCCATATCTCATCAATCAATGCTAACTCATAAGTCGGAGTCACCTATAGTGACCTGTATGACTTATCCATATCTCATCAATCAATATCTCAGTAATATGTCTGCCGGATCCATCTCTTGTGGCCTGTACGACTGAACCCATAGCTCATCACATATCCCTGCACACGAGTCGGAACCACCTTTAGTGGTCGGTACAACAGGCTAGGTGTAAATAATTACACTCAAGTGCTACGATCATGTGAAGGTTATGCGAAGTATCGCAAGTCACTTATGAGTCAGAACCACTTAATGTGGTCTGTACGACAGGTTGACACCTACCTTGAATCCAAGGTGAGCGTGTGGTGTGGGAGGTGAACGATCACGTGAAAGCTAGGCCCTGTCCTCGAGTGAGAGACTAACACCAGGGAGCAGGGTTATGAGCTTTAAATGCATCTAATATGGCATGTACGACTTATAGACAACTTGTACGACAATGTCGGAGTTGCCTCTACTGCAACCTGTACAACAGTGTCGGAGTTGCTTAAAACATAATATAGTCATGCCATCACTCAATCGTTCCAAATAAAATGTGATCATAACCATGCATCCCACATTTCACACCATATACTCACCTGAACTTATTTGTGCATCCTGCGTTCACCTTCGTACTTTAAAGCATTCACAATAATTATGTGCAATAATATACTTATGGACATGCCCTGAGGCAAATCCAAAACTTAACCATATCGTAGTGCTTCCAAATATATATATATATATATATATATATATATATATATATATATATCAATAATGTGGCATAAAATGCACAATCTATAACGCCTTACTCCCGAACTATTAATTTTCGGGAATAATTATCGGTGACAAGCTCAACTAAATACTAGTTTTAACTAACTATCAATACTTATGATTCTTTACTTCAATTTCTCGATCATTCACACAATGATTTATGACCAACATCCAATCACTAAATCATAAGGTTAAATCTCACATTTTCCCCCAATGTCCCTCACATGGCACAATTTCCTAAACAAGGCTATTGTCTCAATTATTTAGTCTCATTTATGGTATGGCTACATCTAACGTCTCGTTAGACTGCCTACGTACCCTAAACAGGGATCAAGCCATTCGTAGTTCGCATTAGAACTTCAAAGCATTCACAGTAATTATATGCAATAATCAATTTATAACCATTTGTGGAATTATCATATATATATATATATTTATATATATAGAAAGGAAAAGACCCACTTACCTGAGGTCCACGCTACGACTCCCTAACACGAATATTGTGACATCACGAACCATCTTCGCCTAGAACAATTATCAAATCACGTCTTAGAGTTTTTATTGATAGAACACGTAACTTACATTAAACATATCCTCAAGTATGTTCTAGAATGATTTGTAACTCATTAACCAAAAGTCAACCATCGATCAAAGGTTGACGGTAGGGTCCATCACCCTACATAACTCGATCTTGGGGATCTGCATCTCAGATTTCCGATACGTAACTTCCACAGATTCACATTATACTTCTAAAACATTATACTAAAGTTTTACTACAATCCAACTGTTGGATCTCTGCTAATTGCCAAAACCAAGTGGAGGTCGACACTTTATTTTGTGAACTAACAATTCCAATTCGGGAAGATCCATACATTGAATTTCCGATCCGTAAGTTCCTATGGTCCACAAATATTACGTACTATAATGTAATAAAGTTTGGTGACGATCCAACGGTTGGATCGTCGGTTGCTATAATATTCAAGTGGCGGACCCTAATCGGACTTCACATATGGAACCAAGGTATTCAAATTTAGTCTAGGAAGGTCAAGGGACACCTCGGCCCATGCGCCGCCGCATGTGGCGGTTGGCCGCCTTGACTCGCCGGAAAATTCAACTATTTTTAAAAATTACCAAATTTTACAGGAATGAAGATCTCACAGAGAGGAACAACTTTCATACCTGCCAACAACTTTCATACATGCCACAAAGTCCAAAAGTGGACGGAAGGTGGTCAATTTTTCCGATAAAGCCTGCGGGTGCCTAAAGCTTCTTGGCTTCGATTCATCGTCTACGATGGTCTAACGAGGTCAAGGTTGGTTGGGATTTTCTCCTAGAATGATGGGCTACAAAGCCCAAGTGGTGGCATCGGCCATTGCTTTGCCGATTCGTCGAAAAAGTGAAAATGGTGGCTGGAGCACCGTTTTGACGCATCAGATTTTGAGGCTTCGCCCTGCCACATATGGTGGTTAATAAAGGTGGTTCTTGGTTGGGTTTTGTAGAGGGGAATGAGAGCTTCAAGATGGAGGTGATGGTGTCGAAAAATTCCACTGGAGTTGGCCGGAATCGGCCTTGGAAAATGGGAGGTCAAACTGGGTTGTGTGTGGGTCGACGGGAAGTTGAGCTTCCCTTTTTTTTTTTTCTTCCCTCATTTCTGATTGGTTGTTTGGTCCTTAGTTCCCTTTTATTTGATTGGTCCCTTGTACTCTAATCTAATTGGTTCTCATCCCACAAGGTGGGAATTCAAATTCTTTATAACTAAACTTTGATTAACCAAAATCAAACGTAAACTATACCGTTGTAATTTGGACTCGCAAACGGCTTTTACCTATGCGTTCATACCAACGAGTACTACGAGGATATGCTAAAATAATAAGTCATACGTTCTTTTACACCATGGTCAATAGAAGTCAAAATCCTTGTTTCTAGGCATTTTCGTCAATTCCCTCGATTAAAATAAATAAAAACGAAATTTTAGGGACGGGTTGTCGCACATAATCACCATTTCTTTAATTAATCAAACACTTTAACTAATTAAACTAGAATGCTACAATGTCATTTGGTTTTTGTATCCATAGAATTGATTTAAATGGAGCTAAATGAAATAAAAATTTAATTCTCATTTAAAGAGACAAAAATAATTTGTTCTCATCCTAATTTTGGCCAAAATGCAATAATCTCAACAATTGGGCGATTGTGCAAAAAACAAACTTTTGGGGTCACTTTGAAAAAAAAACAAAAGTCCACTACTTCATGTAATTACAATTAGAACCCAAAAATTTTAAAAATTACAAAAACTGATTAAGGGAACTAAACAATTTGTCCTTTAGTGATTTCGGCTTTTATGTAAAAAACATAAACTTTTGGGTCAAACTGCAAATGCACAAAAGTATAAAACATTTATGTAATTGTATGAAAGCCCCAAAAGTACCCCTTTTGTGGGGATGGATGGTTTTGTAGAGAGAGATTGTGTCAAAATCTGTTGTAAGTTTCAAATTGTTATAAATAGGCAAAAGTTAGAGAGATGACATTTGCTATGGACAGAAGCAAAGTGAGTGCAGAATATCACATTATTTTGTTTCGTAACTATAACACAAAAAGATTGTAGATAAAAAGAGAAATGAAGGGATACTGATATTATTCCTTTTAGTTCTTTTCTCTTTCATTTGCTATGTCTTGATTACCCACGGAGTGCTCTATTTATATAGCCCCATCCGTAGGTTTACAGAGAATGAAAATCACCCGTGACAAATCAAACAATCACCCGTGATAAACTAGTTTTGAAAAAACACCACACAATAAACTATTTCCTACCATTCACTATTATTCCCATGTTAGCATTCAATCATTCTCACAATTTTTACATCACTCCCCTTGGATGCCCACATATCAACATCAGTTGCCTTGTTAAAACCTTGCTTGGAAAAACCTAGTGGGCAAAAAACCATAATGAAGGAAAAAGAGTACAACTTTACCTGGATTGTTGATATAGTGTTAAGCATGCTTATCTTGGCTCGTTAAAACCTTGATAAAAAAACCCAATGGGAAAAATCCTAGTCGAAGGAAAAATAGTACAACAAGCATGTATCATGGATGCTCCCCATGATTTCTCATTCTTCAAATTTAGCTGATTGGTGAGCCGACATAATCTGATTCCCTGCATTAGCTTCTGAAACGTGCATTTTGGTAGAGATTTGGTGAACAGGTCTGCCAGATTTTCATTGGAACGGATTTGTCTGACTTCAATAACTTTAGCCTTCTGAAGCTCATGTGCACTAAAAAAACTTTGGAGATATGTGTTTAGTCTTATCGCCCTTGATGAATCCTTCTTTAATTTGGGCAACACAGGCTGCATTATCTTCATAAATGACACTTGGAGTGTCTGTCTTTAAAGGTAAACCACATGAATTCCGGATATGATGAATCATTGATCTTAACCAAGAACAATCACGACTTGCTTCATGTAAAGCAAATATTTCCGAGTGATTAGAAGATGTAGCAACTAATGTTTACTTTGTTGAGCACCATGAAATTGCTATATCTCTATTAGTGAACACATATCTAGTTTGTGAGCGATTTTTGTGCGGATCAGAGAGAAAACCAGCATCTGCATATCCAACAAGAATCTAGTCTTTTGTGGATTTCTCTGAGTAGAAGAGGCCCAGGTTTGTTGTCCCACGAAGGTATTGCAATACATCTTTGACTCATTTCCAATGATGAATTGTTGGAGCAGAGCTATACTTTGCCAACAAGTTGACTGAAAAAGCTATATCTGGTCTAGTGCACTGTGCTAATTACATTAAAGCACTAATTGCACTCAAATATAGTACTTCTGGACCAAGGACCATTTCATCATCTTCTTTTGGACGAAATGGATCTTGTGGATGCAAATTTTCTCCTCCTCGATCTTGGACGATTTTGCACCTACAAAACAACTAACACCTTAGGTTAAGGCCAAAAGCCTCACGCGCCCACGATGAATGGGGGGGCTTTGGCCGAAGAACCTCCGATGCCAAATTTAGAATTTTGGAGAGAAATAGTGTTTAGAGTATTTGGGATTTTTTGTAAGAGAATTGGAATGACTTTTTGGTGAGAATAGGTGCCTATTTATAGGATTAAGCTTACCCATTTTTCCCCTTGGTGTGGCCGGCCTTGATGGTTTTTGTGGTTATGATTATGGCTTAATTAGCCAATTTATTGGCTAATTAAGTATGAAACAAGTAAATGGGAGGTTATAAAATTATTTATTTGTATAAATGGGGAAGTAAAATGGGGAAAAGTAAGAAAGACTAAGAAGAATGTGAGGTGACCGGCCACTACCTATTTTTAGGGTGAATGGGATATATTTTGTGATTAATTGGGTAATTTAATTGATGTTTAATGGATTAATTGGGTAATTAATCCATTAATTAACCAATTAACATTATTTTGTAGGTTACCTTGCAAAAGGGGATTTGATGAGATGGACTTTGAATTGGTTACCTTTTTTGGAGCATTTTTTATTTTGTTGAAAGATGATTCTCCGCTACTCACGCGTAGGAATCCCAATGTGCCTCAAGGGTATTCTTGTCCTTTTTATCCAAAGATCCACGTGTCGCCTTGTGATTATTTTTGGCTCCACAAATGCCCCCACACCTATTGGGCTGCTCGCAAGAAAGGGTAGCAGGTGTAGAGATCTTCTTGCTTTAGGAAACTTAAGACTGCTTCCTATTTTGATGTTGATTATCTCTTTAATAGGAAATTAGATCATTCTAGGAAAGGGAAATAAATTTCTCTCAAAGCCTATTTAAGTCCACCTTAAGTGGGTTATTAAATCAACTTTAGAGAGCGATTTATTCTACCCTACAAGAAAGAGATAGCTTAGAGGATATTTGTTCACCCTCCTGTAGCAATCTTCTACATCTTGCCCGTGCAAAGGACCGTCTTTCATTGCTTTTTTCATCTTCTTCATGCCGCACCGAGGTAAGAAAAAATTAATTTTTCTTGTCTTGTTCTTGGATGGTGCTACCGCGGCGCTGCCATTGAGGTGGTGCGGAACGTCGACTGGCATGGGCCAGGAGTCGACTCGGCATAGGCCGATGAGGTATTGTGGCAAGGACCACTGCTTTAAGCTACTCGACTTGGCTAGAACCAAGGCCAGCTTGTATGGTTGGGGCCACGGATTGTGGCGCAATGCAAAGCGAGTCACATGGCTCATGTCCTTTTAGGCTTTTGGACATGACGCGACCTAGGCAGGTGATTGAGAGAAATGAAGAGGTTGCGGGCCTCATGAGCTGCTGGAATGTTGGGTTGAACTCCCCTGCTGGGTACCACGAATGGCGTTGGCTACTTTAACTCTCTTCGTCAGGAGAAACGTGGGCTGCTCCCAAAAGAATAGGTGAATAGGATCAAGGCGGATGCATTGGCTCGTGCAAACACCATTGTGGATCCTGCTACGAGTGAAGGTGGGAAAAAGGATCTTCCCTGCCTGCTCAAGAGATGCCGGCTGAGAAAAAATCAAAGACTTCTTTCGCTGCTTATGCAAAGGATGAAAAGTTGATTGCTGCTTATAATCAAGTGATCCACTTCAAGAGAATCGTCGATAGGCTTGAACCCCAAGTGTTGGAACTTCAAGGTATACTGAAGATCAACGAAAGTTTGAAGAAATAAGTGGATGAGTTGCAGCACGTCCAAGTTGGTATTGGTGAAGTAGTTGGAGAAGTTAGTGCCCAGGCTGGAGCAGTCGGGGGTGATGCCGCTGCTAAGAGCTTCGCAGCTGCTAAAGGTGTGGCGACTGAATAGTCGTGGAATGTCCAGGCTGCTAAAGTGTAGTCATCTAGGTAGCCTTTAAGATTTTCTTTGTTTTTCCTTATAGCTTTTGTTTTGCTTGAATTCCTCCGGCCTTTGCTAGTTGTTTATAAACATGTTTTCCTTAGCTTTTCTTCATTTTTGCTTCTTTTGTTCATGCCCTAACCTTTAGACTTGATAGACCAGTGGCAAGCATGCTACTTTTTTATAAGCAGACAAGCTCGCGTAGCGTATGCAAAGTTGTTAGCCATTGGGTTGGCAGCCGGATGCCTTACTTATAGAAGCAGACAAGTCCACGTAACCACTAGGCTGTTAACCTTGACTTTCTCCAATTCCGTAGGTTGCGTAACAAGTATCACAACACTTTAGGACTTGGTGTAGGTTGTTCCGCGCTTAGCAGAGGTGAAGCTTATCGACTACGTAGCATGTCGGCAGTGGATAAAACCTCGTATATGCATGCTAGCTTGTTTAACCTTTCATAAGAATGTGCGGTTGTATAAGTCTAGCGCGGTTTTACTGCTCGAAAGGCAAGCCGTAGGCAGTATCTAGAATTCGTAGGCTACCTTAGTGCACTCGGTAGCAGCTTTAGGATTCTACGGCAGCTATCCATCGGATGTACTGTGTAATGTGGCCCCTCTTTCTCTAGGGCCCGGTTCCCTACGGATTAGGCCAAGAGACCCAAAGTCCTTCAATTAGCTAAGCCTTGAAAAAGACCATTGTGGCTACTTCTAAGAATCCCGGCGCAAGCCATCCTGCATCTAATTATACTAGAGCAGCCAGGCTCATCCACATCTGGATATTCGGAGTGTAGAGTTTATCCTCCCGTCTTAGAGAGCTGACCTATGTGGGTGTCAGAGAATTGGTTTACCTCTCGCACTGGACAGCAATTAGTTTACCCTCTCACACTGGAGAGCATGGTTGGTCCCTCGGGGGGCGCAATTCCTACGATGAATCCCTAAGTAGGGCGCAATCTTCTTTTGAAGTGCAGGAGTGATCAGTTGTTGTAAGCATGCAGTCGAGCCAAGTTGTGATTACTTCTGAATTCTTCATTAAAAAATGAGTGAAACGAATGAGAACTTAGCTGTAAGGTAGGAACTGCATAACAACTGGATAGTCCTTGGCTTATGAGGTGGTGCTCGTCGAGCTTCTTGAGTCTTCGGGTTTTGCTGTAGCGGGAGGTCACACATGATACTTCTTCATATTGTAGGCCATCCACTGCTTTTTAATCTTTTTGTCGTTTCATGGTGGCAAGGGTGTAATTACTTTTGCCACCTACTCTGCTGATCTTGTACGGACCTTCCCAGATGGGATCCATCTTTTTGAAGCCTTCTCTGTGGGCAATGATGAAGGCTTTTCTTAGGACTAGATCTTTGGGTTGAAACTGTCGGATCTTGGCCCTTTTGTTGTAGCTGGGGAGGAGTTGCTGCTGGTAAGCTGCGATGCGGGTGATAGTCTGCTCGCACTTATCCTCTGCCAGATTTAAGCTTGTGGCCATCTCATTTCGGTTGCTCGTCTTTTGGTGGTGCGATATGCCCATAGACATCTAGGGAGTTCGTCTGGCCATTTTCTTTTCTTACTAGTAGGGGATTTCTTGTGGCAGTCGAGGATTATCTTGGTGGATACTTTGGCCCGCCTATTGCCTTGAGAATATCTTGGCGAAGACATGTGCTGCTTGATGCCATATTTTTGGAAAAACTTCGCCATATTTGTGGATGCAAATTTTCTCCTCCTCGATCTTGGATGATTTTGCACCTACAAAACAACTAGCACCTTAGGTTAAGGCCAAAAGCCTCACGCCCCCACGATTAATGGGGGGGCTTTGGCTGAAAAACCTCCGATGCCAAAGTTAGAATTTTGGAGAGAAATAGTGTTTAGAGTATTTGGGATTTTTTGTAAGAGAATTGGAATGACTTTTTGGTGAGAATAGGTGCCTATTTATAGGATTAAGCTTACCCATTTTTCCCCTTGGTGTGGCGAACCTTGATGGTTTTTGTGGTTATGATTTTGGCTTAATTAGCCAATTTATTGGCTAATTAAGTATGAAACAAGTAAATGGGAGGTTATAAAATTATTTATTTGTATAAATGGGGTAATAAAATGGGGAAAAGTAAGAAAGACTAAGAAGAATGTGAGGTGACCGGCCACTACCTATTTTTAGGGTGAATGGGATATATTTTGTGATTAATTGGGTAATTTAATTGATGTTTAATGGATTAATTACGTAATTAATCCATTAATTAACCAATTAACATTATTTTGTAGGTTACCTTGCAAAAGGGGATTTGATGAGATGGACTTTGAATTGGTTACCTCTTTTGGAGCATTTTTGATTTTGTTGAAAGATGATTCTCCGCTACTCGCGCGTAGGAATCCCAATGTGCCTCAAGGGTATTCTTGTCCTTTTTTATCCAAAGATCCACGTGTCGCCTTGTGATTATTTTTGGCTCCACAGATCTTTCTTAATATCCAAAGAACAAATGACCATTAGCGTGCTGAGTAGGTAAGCCTTGTCCATGCCAAATAGCTTTAGGATTTTTTTCAATGTAAGCTGATTGATGGACCAAAATTCCATTAGCACAATGCTCAATCTACATGCCGAGACAATATTTTGTTTTCCCAAGGTTTTTCATTTCAAATTCGCTTCTTCAGATATTTAGCAGTTTTGTTGAGCTCTTCAGGGGTTCCAACTAGGTTCATATCATCGACATATACTGCCACTATAACAAACCCAGAATTTGATTTCTTAATGAACACACAAGGGCAAATGACATTGTTGGTATATCCTGCTTTAAACAAAGACTCACCAAGACGATTGTACCACCTTCGTCCAGATTACTTCAGCCCATACAATGATCGCCTTAATTTGATTGAGAGCATACCTCGTGGTTTGTTAGTCGTTTCAGGCAACTTATGTCCTCATGGGACTTTCATATATATGTCAGTATTTAATTCTCCATATAGATATGCGATGATGACATTCATAAGTCGCATGTCAAGTTTTTTTTTGAAACCACCAAACTTATTAAGTAACGGAACGTAATTGCATCCATTACAAGAGAGTATGTCTCCTTATAATCAATTACAGGTCTTTGTGAAAAACCTTGTGCAACAAGTCGTGCTTTATATCTTGCAATCTCATTTTTCTCATTACGTTTTCTTGTGAATACCCATTTGTAACCCACGGGGTTTACACTAGGTGGGATTTGGGTTACCGGTCCAAAAACACTTCGCCTTTCTAAGGAATTTAATTCTGCCTATATTGCATCTTTCCACTTAGGCCAATCTTGTCTCTGTTTGCATTCATCAACAGAGCGGGGCTTAATATCATCGCTTAATATGATTTTGAGTGGTTACTGCGAATGCCAACATGTTGTCGATGATTATTTCATTTCGATCCCACAATTCATTAGTACATGCATAATTTATGGAGATTTCTTTGGTTTCATGTACTTCTGTCTCTTCAGGGAAATATGTCTCATCAAGGACATTTTCTTTTTCTTAAAGTTCAGAATCATGAATTGTGGATTTGTCTTTCACTTTGTTTTCCTAAATGATTTTATTTGGATTTAGATGTGCCCTCATCTTTCTCTTTCAAGAGACTGAATCTTTTGAACCTAAGGGTCTACCATGCTTCAGGCGTGCACTGGATGAATAATTCGCTGCCACGTTATTGTTTCTAACAGGGACATCAATTCTTGCAAGCACATTTGCAGCTGGTATATGTGATTTTGTCACTTTGCATCTGGCATTTGATTAGCAATACTTTGAAGATGAACGATCATTTTCACTTTATTTTCACATTGAGTGTTTTGTGGATCAAAATGAGATAAGGTGGGTAGAACCCATGTCAACTCTTGCCGTTCTTCTAAAATGGTTTTTTCTCCCCTGAAAGACTGGAAGACTGTCTTATCAAAGTGACAATCCGTAAAACGAGCTGTAAACATATCACTTGTCAAGGGTTCCAAATATCCAATGATAAATGGTGAATCAAAACCCACATAAATTCCTAGTATGCGTTGAGGTCCCATTTTAGTGAGTTGTGGCAGTGCAATAGGCACATAAACATTAGAACAAAAAAATCGTAAATGTGAAATGTTTAGCTGATGCCCAAACACGAGTTATATTACTGAGTATTGGTGGTTGGCTTCAAGTCTCAATCGAACCAATGATGCACCATGTAAGATGGCATGTCCCCATGCATAGATTGCAATTTTGTTTTCATGAGTAGAGTGTGAACTATTAATTGAAGCAGCTTGATAAATGATTATGCTAGACCATTGTGAGTATGGACATGAGGAACAGGTTGTTCAGCATCAATGCCTAGTGTTGTAATTATCAAATGTTTTAGACATAAATTTACTAGCATTATCAAGTCGGATTGACTTAATAAGGTAATCTGGGAACTGTGCTCGCAACTTAATTATCTGAGCAAGAAGTCTCGCAAAAGCTATATTTCGAGTAGACAATAGGCAAACATGTGACCATCGAGTAGATCCATCAACCAAAACCATAAAATATTGAAATGGTCCACTAGGTGGTTGAATAGGCCCACAAATATCCCCTTGAATTCTTTGCAAAAATGATGGAGATTCAGCATCAATCCTTAGTTGTGATGGTCTAATTACTAACTTCCCTTGAGAACAAGCCTTGCAAGGGTTATCATTTGAGATAGCAATGTGTCTGCTCAATAATGGATGTCCATTAAAGTTGGTAATGATCCTACGCATTATGGTGGATCCTGGATGACCCAGACGGTCATGCCAAACCATGTAAATTTTTGAATCAATGAACTTCTGGTTCATGACAATATGTGCTTCAATTGTCTTTATGTATGTATAATATAATCCACTCGATAAACCATGCAACTTATCCAATATACGCTTCTGGGTATCATTGGAGGTAATGCATAGATATTCCACATTTTCTGCACTTTTCGTTTCAATGTGGTATCCATTTAAACGTATGTCTTTAAAACTGAACAAATTTCGGGTAGATCGAGTAGCGTACAACGCATTTTGTATGGACAATATTGTTCCATTTGGTAACATGATCTGGGTTTTTCCTGAGCCTTCAATTACATCTGATTGGCCTGATATTGTTGTTACCTTTACTTTTGTAAGCATCAAGCTTAAGAAATATTTCGATCTCGAAGTATTGTATGCATGGTTGCACTGTCTGCAAGATAAATATCTCTACCATAGCTCTTGTTTTAAGAATAACCACAATTTTTATCCATGCTTTCTGAGTAAGGGAATCACAGTTAAAAACAGTTTATTCATAATAAAAGGAAATTGAAATGCCACTTTTATTGAATTGAAAATGCGAGCTTTAAATTACAAGTTCAGAATAATAAAAGTACATCAAACAGAAATGATTCAATCGGACCGATACACTTCATTCCCTCTTTTCACAATGAAGTTTGAGACATCCAGGTGGGTTATGTTAAATTGCCCTGATAAATCAAACAGGATCAGGTATATCCATCGGTTTAACCTGGTCGATAAAATTGGTTTCGATACCCTTCTCTTTAAGGAATGCTTGATGCAGGTCCACCAGATGTTTTAGGGTACGACAGGTACGCGCCCAGTGTACATTGCCACCACACCTATGGCAAACTCCTTCAGGATTTCTAAGAGTGTTATTCATATGAGCTTTGCCTTTGTGGCGATTTGCATTCTTAAAGCTCAGGGCTGAATTATGGTTTAGAACCTAGTTGTGAAACTGGACACCATGATTCTTGCCTTTCCCGATCCACCGACCTCACTTGTTGCCACGTCCTCGTTTGTAATTATTGCCACAAGAGGATATGGTATTCACTTTAAAGGAAGCAACATTCATTTCTAGAAATAGTGCCGATTCAGTAAGTTAAGACTGATGATTCTTCATCAAAAGCTCATTGTTTTGTTTAGCCACAAGGACTACAAATATCAGTTGGTTGTACTCAATAAAGCCTCATTCTCTATATTGCTACTGCAAGAACATGTTGGAGGCATGAAATGTGATGAAAGTCTTTTCTAGCATATCTTCCTCAATGATGGTTTCCCCACAGAGCTTCATCTAGGAGCTAATTTTGAACATTGCAGAATTGTACTCAGCCACCGACTTGAAACCCTGGATCTTTAGGTGTGTCCACTCATAATGAGCCCTTGGAAGAATCAACTTTTTCTGGTGATTGTATCTATTTTTCAGTGCCATCCAGAAGGTTAATGGATCTTCAACAGTTAGGTACTCGTTCTTTAGTCCTTCGTCAAGGTGGCGATGGATAAAGATCATGGCCTTCGCCCAATCTTGATATGATGCATTGTTATCCTCCTTGATGGTTTCTCTAAGATTCCCTGCTTCCAGATGGATCTTGGCATCCACTACCCAGGTAAGGTAGTTTTTCCTAGTAATATCCAGGGCAACAAAATCAAGCTTTGCCAAGTTCGTCATTTTCTTTTTTGAAAGAAAAAAAAAGATGTGTAAGAACATGCAATATTATGTATTTTAGAGGAATGTAGTGTTAGAACTTCTGGTTTTTACAAATTTTTCATTTTGATATTTAGGCCACAATGATAAGCACTTGAAACTTCAGGCTTGAGACTTACATGATTAATGAGGAGGGCGATTGTACTGCACCACTCTCTTTGAAACAATATAGCAGGAAATGTAAATATGCAAAGCAGGGTGGGCGATTATACCGCACCACCTAAAATTGCAATAAAATTAAATCAGTTTAAGAGGGGTGATGATACTGCACCATCTTCAATCGTAGTAAAGTCAACATAAATAAAAAATGGGTTAGTAATCAAGAGCTTTACCAAACAAGAAATCAAAGATTTAAGTAATTGTTATATTAAGAACTAGAAGCAAGTATGGTGTTAGCAGTTCTTCGTGAGGGTACATCCAGCATGTGAAGCAGAAGAGGAAGAAGAACAGTAAAATCCTTGGAGAAAGTATTTTTCGGCGAATGGAGATGAGAACTGCTTAAGGTTAGAGAGTTGTGTTGATAACGTGTTATAAATGGGCAAAAGTTTGAGAGATAACTTTTGCTAAGGATAGGAGCGAAGTGGGTGCAAAATATCATATTGCTTTGTTTTGTAACTATAACGCAAAATGATTGCAGATAAAAAGATGAATGGAAGGATACTGATATTATTGCTGTCAGTTCTTTTCTTTTTCATTTGCTATGTCTTGATTACCCGTGGAGTGCTCAATTTATAGAGTCACATCTGTAGGTTTACAGAGAAGGAAAATCACCTGTGACAAATCAAACAATCACCCGTGATAAACCACTTTTGAAAAAACACCACACAATAAACTATTTCCTACTATTCACTATTATTCCCATGTGGGCATTCAATCATTCTCACAAATTTTACAACACAAATTTCAAAAGGTGATAGGTAAAGTGATATTGAATAGTGACAATCAACTCACATCAACTATTACAAACAAATAATAAACAAATCTAAAAGAAATTTTGAATAAAAAAACTCCAAAACTTTGTTCTTGTTATGAACATGAAGAACATTCATGAAAAATCCATAAGAGCTCCATAACATACTAGAGTACTTAGGGGCTTCTAATGTTACATTAAAACTCTTTTAACAAGACAAACAAGAACCCAAAAAATCCACCCATGGATTTGGCCGAATTTCCCCAAACAAAAGGCACCAAATTTTAGCTCCAAATTTCATGCTCATACGAACTACATCTATAACTTTTAAGATGGCAAATTTTCAAGTAAAATTTATGTTCAAAGAAGCGATAACAAAGCTTGTGATCGTTACAACATTTAAATCATAAGCTATGACAACAGAACCCAAAGAGTTCACCAAGTACTAGACCTAGACTCTTGATACCACTTGAAGGACATTATTTGAGAAACTAAGTTTATTAAGCAACATATTCCATGCATTTAACAATGAAATGGCGGAAACATGCTTGTATGCACTTTAAAATAAACTTAAACCATGAAATTCAAAGCCTAGTAGTGATGATGAATCAAGACTCAACTCTAATCACAAAAGTGTTAGGAAACTTTATACCTTTGAAGTTCATCTGTACATGAGCAAAGACTAGTCCCCCATGAGAGTGCCTTCATACCTCTCATGAAGTTGAAATCCATGGCTATCATCTCCTTGTAGTTTCTTCCTTGGATTCTTGGATTTGAATGCTTGAGAGATTCTCTAAAAGTCTCCAAAATAGGAGACCTCTAGGTTTTGATACCAATGGTGATGAAGGAAGAAGATGAGTGAATGTGAGAAAGAAGATTGCTAGCTAAGTTTCCCGTATGTGGCTGGCATTCTAGAGAGAAAATGAGAACTTGTGTCTTTCATCTTTGCTCAAAGAAACCCTTAATGAGGGATGAAGCTGTAAAGTTGCCTTTATACCTCATTTCTAAGTGAGTGGCAAACTTGTAATAAGTAAACTATGACTCCCTCTCTCTTTGGCTGGTTTTGTATGTGAAGTCAAGACTTTTAGGTTTGCCTTTCCTTGTTAAATATTGTAATTGAACCACACACATGCTTAATCTAGCTTTAGGCTATACTCTAATTATGGGTTGTTACTGCTGGAGTAAATGTTCAAGATGTGGCACATTTCACCTCAAAAGGTTTATTCATACATGTGCATTTCGTGTCTATATTTATGTTACCTTCTCCCTAGTTTGATTGTCTAGTCACTTTTGCGCTAACTTCCAGCTATCTGGGCACATAAATTAAGACTGGCCACATGGGCTAACTGACATCTTGTTGCTGGTAGTCAGTTTCTGGCCATTGATCTGCCTAGATCTCTTTTGCAGTTGACAAGTGTCATTTGCACAAGTTGGCTGATGGAAATCAGATTTCCTTTGATATATTTGTGTTCTAGGGTTTCAGTTTGTTTCTTATAGTTTTATAATTTATTTTAGAGTGAGAGAGTTGGCTTAAAAGCTTTGAGCTTGCATCTTCTCCATTTATGAAACCCTAACTGTCAAACCTTCTTCATGCATTATACACCAATCATTAGGAAGTAGGTTTGCATTGTTTTCATGGTCTTGCATTAAGTTTCAAATCCTTTTATAGACTTATTTTTAGGATTTATCAGTTTCTTCCTTTAAATGTTTGACTATAGAAACTGACTGGTCATTGAATCCAGATTTAACATAACCATCATTGTCATATCATTTGGATTGGTTATGTTGGTTCTCAGTGCCGCAAGGTGATGAGCTCAGGAGGAGTTACCACTTCATGAAGACCGAAAGAGTCCATCTCGTTTAAGGTAAGGTTGCACAAATGTATAAGCTCCTTCGTAGCTTGTGTGGATACTTTGTATGAAACTTGTTTACACTAGTAGATTTTACTCAGTGGTGAGTCCCTACTTTTTTAACCCAAATGTGGGTTTTTTCGACCAAAAACTCCTTGTGTTGATTATTGTTATTCTTGTTCACATATCTTGTTAATTTGCATGTAACTCATTGACTCTAGGGTTAGCAAATAGATATGTGCTTTCAACTAAGTTTAACAAAGTCTAAATGTGCACTGAACTGAAGCTTTGTTAACTAGGGTTATGTTAGTAAATCAAATATAATTGCTTATTCTTGTTTTTGGTAAACTAACAAATCCAATGTTAGTTGATTAGTGATGTTGACTAGTCAGTCAAGCATATATCAAATTTTAAATTACAGATTATTCCTCTTGGTACCAATTTCATTGTGTAATTGTGCTTGGGTTAATTTTATACAACTTAGACTCAATGGCTGTGGTGGACCAAAACTCATTTGGGTCTCAAAGCCCGAAACTTACTTAAAGTCTGATACAAACCTTTCATATGAATAATGAATGTATTAATTAATCCTTGTCATATCCAATTAAACTATTTAATTTTCCGTACTCATCTTCATTATTTCCTTCAATCATTACCTTACACGATGTGCGATCTATTAGTTTATTTTTAATAAGGCAGTGGGCGATTAGAACTTTTTCTAATCGATTGTGAATTGAAACTTATTTTCATTTTTCCCTTTATTGATTATACATCTTTAGGGCTTCCACAAACCACGAGTGACACCTAGCAGTATATCATGCATTCCCAAGCTAATTAGAAGAGGTTGGATAACCTATTCAGTTTGGATTACAAATGCAAAACGGTATTTCTACTCTTGATCATATTGTTTGGTTTGATAGTTTATTCATGTCTACTATCCAATGTAATTTTCTTACTTATACGATTACCTTGAATGTGATGTGGAACGACTTCTTAAATCTCATTCATATTATGGCCAGAGATTCTTAATCATATTATAGAGTATTCTCCCTCAACGGTTTGAAGGTTAAAGATATCTTGTTGTACATTATTAAGTGGTTTAGCCCCAACTATGTTGTGGACACTCTCTAATGGAATGTCTTTAACATAGTCAAGGGTTAAGGACTTAACCATAAGATAACTATGATGCCTCAGGCCAAATGACTACTTTGCATTATCCCAACTATAAGTTCCCATGTGACATGAGTATGAGAACTCTTTGTTGATCGCGTTCAGTGAACTCATTCTCTATTGAACACCTACATACTTGTCTTGGTGCCATTCACACCAATGACTCAAGACTAGTCACTATCCCAGAGAGAAGACATAACATGTATTGATCTATGCTGATCGTCAATGTCCAATTGGAAATCCCATGATCAGGATTGTTTAGGATATGTGTATGAGAGATAAATATCTCATGAATCTAACTTCTTTAAATCACATTTCTCCTAACAACATATTCCTTGGACTTATCGTTTAAGTGTATAACATTTAATGAGATGATTTTAAACAATAATCTTTACTCTTATATTAAACTAGTTTAGTTTAACATGTGAAATGTCCATAAAGTATCATCTTATGATTGACTTTAAAGCATAGTTACAACATAGGGTTGGTTACAAAATCTATTTCTATTTTAGAGGTCCTCAATACTCAATGATTGCCAATTTAGATATAAGAATGCCATGGAGTATTACAAAATCAAGAACTTGTCTTGAGTATTACACTAGGTCATCTTTTCCTTTGTAACTAATTTATATTTATTCTCAGTTTTATTCGATGTTGTTTGGATCTGATTTTGTATCATTGGTCCGTGTATTGGAGGCCGTTGAATTTTAATATAATTCTTAGATATTACTATTCAATTATCGTGGTAATTATCTTGTGGAAATATTTTATGAGGTTGAAGATGAGGATAAAACCGAGAGGGTTTGTCCAATAATAAGATGTGAAGCAATTGTCCAATAATAAGAGATGAAGCAATCTCGTTAGGTTGAGTGTTCGAGATAAAAGCCAATATTTGAGAATTGATTATGCTCGGGGGCAATAATAATTCGATTACTTTATAACCAGAAAACAAGAAAGTTTGAAATTTGCCGCTATTGTTTTACATCAAGCATGAAACAAAATCATATTGAAAATAGTCATATGCAAAGATCTTGGCTCAGAATAAAGTATTGTTGGCCTCCTCTTAATTATGGTTTGGCCAATTTTATTTTTGTTTGTTAAAAAAAATTTACTTTTATTTACTTAATCATTCAATTGTTTTGACGACCAATACTTAAGAAAACAAGGGGGCTACAAGTAATGTGCTTACTGAAAAAAAATTTGTAGGCCGAACATTAAATTTGACATGTATTACATTATCGGCCTACATTAAATTCAGCTTGTATTAAATGTTATTCGAACATTAAATTCAACCTGCATTAAATTTGGCCTTTATTAAATATTGGCTGAACATTAAATTCAGCTTGCATAAATATTGGCTGAATATTAAATTTGGCCGAATTAAATACAAAGAGATCATGCAACAGAAATGGACATTCAACTCAACACACAAACACCCATCGCAAAATGTCGCTTTACGCATACATTTCTCATACTATGAGAAATCACTAATTTTCATAACTTTGTCATCTGACAACCGATGACATCTTCAGTTTGGATTAATGACATTGAGTTGACAACCACCGACATCTTTAATTTGGATTAACAGCTTGGATTAATAGCCTTGTGTTGACAACCGGTGATTTTCAATTTGGATTATCAATATTGGAGCCGTAAAATCAGGTGACAGAGGAGCATACTTTGAAGTAACAATGTTGCTTCGAATTCGGTTGGTTATCTATCTAAGTCTCGGTCAGTGAGGAATTTTTGATTCTCTCGCTTAGAGAGGTCACTTCATTAGTCTTCTCAGCAAAGTTGAGTGCTACCCAAGTTACTTAGCGTTCGGCACATTGAAAGTTGAACTTTTTTTTACCTTCTCAATGAACTAGCAACCTTGTCTTTAGGTTCTAGAACCCAAAACCAAGATGTGTTCCTTCCTCAGTTGTGATTGCTTCAAACATGAGCCAACAACGCATTCAACATCACCATCGCATCAATTTTACTCACCAACTGAGCTTGATCGCGAGTTGGCATGCCCGCATTCACAAAAAAAAAAAAATGTAGTTAGCTCATTAATTGCTCAACATGTACTCCACATAGGGTTGATAATTTTTACAACCAACAATTGTATATTGACAATTAATGCTTTCCAGAAATACAAATATTTGGAAAGTAAAGTTGGCGAACGAAGGCTATGATGGGTGTAGTCAAATGAGGATTTTAAAAGACTTTAGAATCATGATGTAGTCAACTAGGATTTTAATTTTTTTTAAAGGATTTTAAAGGACTTTAGAATCTTGATGTAGTCAATTGAGATTTTAAAATATTTTTATAGAGTCCATGTAAATCTATAGGTAGTAAAAAATTCATAGATTTTGAAGGATTTCTTTCAATAAGAGATTTTGTAGGATTTGAGAAGGGATTATAACATAACAAAATCCTACCTCCACCCCTAGGATTTCTTTTCAACCCCCTCGTTCTTTCTCTCTCTCTCTCTCTCTCTCTCTCTCTCTCTCCATTTTGCAACTCGATCTTTCTTTCTCACTTTCCATTTTCTTTCAGATAGAGAACCTGTCAACCTTATTTCTTTTCACGTTCATCTGTCACCGTCCCAGTAGCAAACTTGATTTTTTTGAATTGTACAATATTTTTTAAATTTTTTATTTCCTTTATTTTGGAATGTGTAATAGTATTCCTTGTAATGCTTTAATGGGAAGTGTTAATAGCTACTAACAGTTCTTGTAATGATTAAGCATTCTATTTGAATGTGTTAATTTTTTACCATGTTAATTGAACTCTTGGAAATTACTACTAAGAATCTTATTGCCAATTCAAGCTTTCTGTTCTTTTTCATGTAATCATGTTAGTGTAAGGGTGCAAGCATCTTCCAAAGCCTATTTATATTGGTAACTGTACTTAGACTGAATAACAAATTATGAACTAATCAATTGATTTAAGAAGCACTACTTGTTTTGATTAGTTAAAATTATTTTTCGTAAAGAAATCACAATTCAACTGAGAAAGGGAAAGAAAAAACATATTTGATCGGTTTATATTTCCATATCAATATATGTATGCTTATGTCTTTTTTAGATTGTGCACTGAGAAAAAAATTTATGCTGTCGGAGTAAAAAAAGAAATCCTAAGAAATCCATGAAAGAAATCCATACAAATCCATAGAAATCTATAATAGAAATCCATAATAATCTGTTAAAATCCATATGGAATTGTAGAATCTATTAAAATCCTTTGAAATCTGTCACTTAAAAAGGTCTATTAAAATCTTCTGAAATCCAAATTGACTACACTCTAAAAACATGGGGCCTGAAAAAGAATTTACGACGTTGATAGCTATAGTGCATTTTTGGTAAAAGGAATGACATTATTTTTGCTTTTGTTTTTCTGTCTTTTGTCAAAGGAATGACATTTTTGTTAATTTGTTATATTTGTGACTGTAGTACAAGTTTCTGAGTAAGTACATATATGCACGTAGAACACAGTTACAGCCTTGAGTGTTCGAAAAAGAAAGTCGCAAAATATTTTCTAATAAATCTTATTGATTTAAGTAAGTTAATATTTCGTAATAACCGTCGTGGGACATGAGTGCACTATATATACATAAAGAGGTTTCAGTAGTCCACACTTGCAGCGAGAATTGAAAAATTTTCAATTCAAATGGCAAATGGGATTAATTACACCAAAGTCGGAGGCTACTTTCTCATCGCAGCAGTGGCAAGTTTGATATTTGTTGATTGCAGAGAGATTGGAACAGTGCAAACTAAAGAGTCTCTGAAGCACAACAAAGCAGTCATCAAAACTATAAAGGTTCAGTGGGGTGTGTGTGTGTGTGTGTATACCTTGCCATTCCCCATTTTTTTTAATTTCAAATATTTTTTAGCCATTTTACATTTGGGAATTGATAGGAAGTTGAAAATAATCGGCGATCGATCTTTGGCAGGGAGATGGCGGTCATGTGATAGATTGCGTTGATATCTATAAACAGCCAGCCCTTAATCACCCACTTCTCATAAATCACACCGTAGAGGTTTGCCCTTTTATAACTAATTAGATTGTTCAGTTGGTGGATTGATTCATTTTAGTCACTATATTTTACATGAGAAATGTTTTAATTAATTTTTTATAATCATTTGGTACCGAAAAGTGGATGTTTGGTGGTGATGTGCATATCTTACAATTATAAGTGAACGAGGATCCTCTCTGAATCCTTTTTGTGAGGATCCTAAAAATTCTTCAATTATGTCTGTTTATCATACATCTTGAAGTCAATTTTTGTCAGGTAATGTTTATATTCAATTTTAAATAAAAAAATTATTATAATTTCTGACCGCACGATATACAATGAACGGATATGATTAGAGGATATCCGGAATCATCACAAAGAGGATCCGAAGAAGATCCTCATTCATTACAACTTACAAGTAATCCTGCGTTCTCCGTTTCAAGGATAATGTTATAATATGCAGCATATCTAAGGGAAATCCAGGAAAACGTTAATTTTTAAGAAATCCAAAGCACTTTTACCTTATTTTAATTTTTTTTTATGTTTTCACCCCTTTTTACGTGTAAAAGACTAATCTTACAACGAATGTTTGAAATTTTTTCGATATTGTCGATATTTTTGTGAAATATCCAAAAAATCAGAGAAAAATATAGAAAGGGGGTGAAGTCTAAACTTCAATATATATTAGAGAAACTTTTAAATTTCGGCTAAAATGGACAAATTTCGTGGATATTTCCGACATATCGGTTAAATATCGAAAAAACTTTTATATTTTGTCTAAACTAGTATTTGACATTTCCTAAAGTTTCATTTTAAATTTTTATAATTTCTATCGAAAACATCCGATATCAAAATCAATAACTAATATATCTATCAATATTTCTAAAAAAATTGCATATCGATATTTCTACCGATACCGATATTTTAATCATTGCTACAACATAGTTTTAATTGGATTTCGACCCTTGTTTGTCTAAATTCCATTACTCGAGTCCATCTCAGCACTTCTCAAGTAAATATGACAGCAATTAAAAAGAACACTCGAAACAAGAGAGGTGCACCTCTTTCCTTTATTTTTTCACTATGGAAGGACTGCAACCCTCCATTTCCTTTTCCAAGTACGTACTATGGTTTCTATTAAAATTTATTTTTGAATAATTTGAAGTCTAACATAACCTTAATGTGTTTGGAAAAATAGCTGAAACCGAGTTCATATCCAAATGGAATTGAAGCCATAAGTCTTGAAGATGAGCTCTTTCAGTATTGGCGTCAGAATGGAGAGTGCCCCGAAGGAACAATCCCCATTGTACGAACACAGGGAGTTGATCATCATCGATCTAAACCACGGTTTAACCCTAAAGAAATTGGGTCCACTCCTTCAACTGGTCATGAGGTACATATCACACAATTTTGAAATATATTATAAAGTGGGCTCTGTAAAATATGTGTCAAAAATATGTATTTTCAGATTCTATATATATGGGATAGGATCCAGGGATACATTTTTAACACATATTTTTGTGAGACTCACTCCGTAATGTATTTCATTTATCTTACCCTCTATTTTTTATGTCTTACCTCAAACATCATGTATATACTAAAAAAATACTCAATTTCGAAATCATATATATGACTGTTAGATTAAATTTAGTGTTTCATTGTAGAACTATATTTGTCTATGTTCTTCACTACAAATGAATGTTTTAATAGTTTTGGATTTATTTAATTTTTTGTAAAGATAATTTATGAATGATGTACTAAAATATAGATAGTTCATATCATTAAAATATATTACGAAGTGAATCCTACAAAATGAGTGTTAAAATATATGTCAAAAGCGTGTATCCCCAGATCTAATCTCCCTCTAAACCCTAGATCTAATCTCCCTCTTGTAGTTTAGGTGAATTTAGTACCAATAGAGGGTATTGTTATTAGTATTCCAAAAATCTCATTATGCACCCCGAACTTTTTATATTTAGAAAGAAAAATATACTTGTGAGAAACGCATAATGAGATTTTTAGAGTGCCTTACTTGAAATTAGTACTTTGATATCTAATAAGCTTTATATCCATAAATTTAGTTCACCTGATTAATCGTGTATTTTGTAGTATGCCCAGGTTGGTATGTACGATGGTGGATACTATGGAGCACAGGCAAGATTAAACGTATGGAACCCTGCATCGTTTAATGGAGAAATCAGTATAACCCAAACATGGATTGTGGGAGGCCAAGGACAAGAACTGAGCACTTTAGAAGCTGGCTGGCTTGTAAGTTTTAGCCAACCAAAATCCCCACTCCAATAAACTATTGAATCTTTTCACACTTTTTTAATTTAAAAGATTGATTTACAGATCAAAACGATTGGATTTGATTAACCATTTGTGGTTTCCAGGTTAGATCGCCTGATAGCCAAACAAGGCTCTTCATATTTTGGACTGTAAGTTTTTTAAGTTCTCTTAGTGTACCCTAATTAATCTCTTGACCATATTACATGTTACCTTTCTCGCAAGTTAACTAATTTTTATAAGGGATTTTGTGTTTTTGTATAGGGTGATAATTACCAAGGTGGTTGCTACAATCTTGATTGTCCTGGTTTCGTCCAAATAAACAGCAAAGTTGCCATTGGCTATCCCATAACTCCTATTTCTATCTACAATGGGACTCAGTATGATATATTCATAAGTATATACAAGGTATACATGGCTAATCTCTGATTGACATTTTAAACCTGTTCTAACATTTTCCATAGTAATTTGCGGACATTTGTTGTAGGGTAATCATGTTCTCTTGATATGTTCATTAGACTATCTGAATCATTGATCACGACTATATTTAACAAATTGTGTGGTTGTTGTTCAAAGTTTGACAAGATAAGAATTTGTATTTGTTATATAATTCTCTGACAAGAAAACATTTATATACATATATATACGTATTTATATTCACAAGTATACAATAATCTTATACTTCTATGCTTCATCAGAACACAGTGAGTGGAAATTGGTGGCTTCAAGTTGGAAATGAGGCAGTTGGATATTGGCCGGATACCATCGTCCCAGGTTTAAGAGGCAGTGCTGAAATTATTAGTTGGGGTGGAGAGATTTTCAATTCAAAGCCTGAGGATCATCACACATCAACTCAAATGGGAAGTCATCATTTTCCTATCGAAGGATTTGGTAGGGCAAGCTATGTCCGCAATATCCAATATTTGGATAATTCTTCACAGTTCAAAGATGCTGAACATCTTAGAACATATGCCACAAATCCTAAATGCTACGATGTACTTGTTAAAGACAAAACCTCAAACTTTGGAACCCATATGTATTATGGAGGTCCTGGCTATTCAATACTATGTCCCTAATTAGTTTAAGGAAACACATGAATAGTGAGAAAATGAAAGGGCAAGCTAGTGGAAATTCAGTAGAATAGAAATTTATGTACCGTCTTTGAGCGCTATGATTAAATAAAAAGTTACTCTTTTGTTCATAGAGCATTTCTTAATCCATTTGTCATGATATTGCAAAGCGATAGGTCAACTGAATGCTACGTTGTAAAAAAGTTAAAATGTTAACTCGATGGTTAGACTACAAGAGCTGAGGTCATTAGTGCGGGGCTAAGATTAATGAGATTAGCTTGGGCTTCTCGGGATTAGCAGTGTCACTAAAGGTTCTTAGCTGGAGTCCCGGAAAACCATATGTTCGGGCTGGATCTGTACCTCGCACAACTCCTCGGGCTTTTGCCTGTCGGCCAAGGTTTGCTGCTTGGTGTGCTGCAATATGAGTTTGCTGTTAGTTTGAAAGGTGCCTTTGTAAGGCCTTTGTTCGGCCTTGAGGCTCACAATTAAAGCTAACATAGATTTGAGCGTGCCATTGTTATCTTTCTATAACAGACTGTCTTTATGGGTTATTTACTGGGTTGATTACTTGTGCGACAAATTACTTTAAACTTCTTAATCTTATTGGATTGTCACAGATGAGTTAAGTCTGCATAAGGTTCTTTTTCTTGCCTTGTAAACAAGGGTTTTTACTCATAATATTGTATGTCCAAAAATGAAGGGGGCTCAGGGCCCTTCCAACCATTTCTTTGATCCTAGTTTACTTTAAAGAAAACAAGTTCATTAGTTTAGTCAAATTTGATCATAGATGAGACTTCGAACGAAAAACAGTTGAAAGTGATTTTAAAACACAATGAGATATGCATTAAACAATAGATCTACTTTATGTAAGTACAATCAAAAGAGAGGCAAGATTTAACATTATTGGGCAAGGTTCAACTTCTTGCAACTTTTTCTCTTTGTGTTTACAGGGGCTTGTAGACTCTGGGAAACAAAATACAAATAGAATTTACTAGAGGGAATCGATACTACAACACTGGGGAAGGTAGCAAAGCTTCTAACTTGACAAAAGATGGCTTTCTATGGGGGGGATCTACGACTGAAAAGGGGGAATCTAGACAAATGTAGCTTTCTGGTTTCTTGCTTGTTTGAGAGCAAAGTGGGATGTCTTTTGATTGATTGGTTGAGTGTCTTTGTCTTTGGTGTCCCTTTTAGCTTTTATAGACGTTTTAGCCCGACTGTCCAAGCTTTGCCTTTTGTTGATCGCCTTCGAAGAATAGTGAGTCACCCTTAATTTACCATCCATACCCTTGAAAAGTTCTTTTTTGCTGATGGTGAGGTGCCTTCATGTCGCCTATCACTTCTCATATAGGCATGTGGCCTATGCCTTGCTAAAATGGTTTTTAATTCTTCTTGGACCTATGTTCTTGTCCGAGCCCAATCTTCCCTTTACTTTTGTATTCTTGGGCCTCCATCTTCACAAAGCCCAACATTAAATTTCCACACAAACAATGCCCCCTTTAATCATTGTCAAGTCTACTAATCAAGACATTGATAAAAATAAATTGCATGCCTTAACTGGTTATTCACTCCACTTAATTAGCCTTTTTGAATAAACTTTTGTCCTATCCCACGACTTTCAAAGTTAATTACTAGCCCGTTAAATGACTTCCACTTTACTTTTCTCGGCCATCACCTTCAGTAAACTCGACTCTCTGAACTTTCAAAACTCTCGAATTTTCAGCCTTTTCCAGCCTTAGTCTTCAATCACTTTTTACGGTCTTCTCCCAAATTCAAACATGGCCCTCAAATCCCGCCCTACATGCGAGTCTGGAGAGGGAATTGTCAATTTGCGTCATCAGCTCAATGGCTTCCATCGCCCTTAGGCTGGCCTATATCTTTCCATCTTCTTCGAGGAGGAAATGGTACATTCATTTAGGCCTGCTTAGACTGTCTGAGTCCATATTGCAATGGAGAGAAACATGCCCACTGCCAATTGATTCATTCCCAACCCCTACTCTGCCGAGGCTGGGATTTTTGTTTCCAAGTAGTCCAACTTCAAGAAAGTTTTTCCCTTGATGAAGGATGAAGCATTGTCCTAGTGAGTGGATGAATTGAACCCCATCTGGAACCAGAAGTGGATGGAGAATGGCATCTATGAGCTCATCATGATGTCAAATACCATCATCCCCATTAAACACGAGCTTCTCTTAACAACTCTTTTCTTCTGGAATAATGGGATCAATACTTTCGACTTCAGAATGGGTCTCATGACTCCCACCATCTTGGATATGGCTCAGGTCTTTGGTTTAAAGCCATCAGGTAGATGTGTTGACATCACACACGACTGGTTATCCCTCTCTCGCCCGACTGTTGAAAATTCAAAAGCTTCCTAATCCATCACCAATTTGGAGTAGAACTCCACCACTTTCAAGAGCTATATGACTTCCTTTGCGGGCTTCATCCCCTTCGCCAAGAAGATGTTTAGCCTACATTCCCTTAGTGTGGACTTAGCACAATAACACATGTACTTCCTCCTTTATTGGTTGAACAAGCATGTGTTCCCCAATAAATCCAAATGAGTTAAGCTGGAATAGATCCCACTGGTGGTGGTGCTGCACTTCTTCAACTATGTTGCCACCAGACCCTTCATCTTGGCACATCTCTACCATCTCTTCCACGAGATGGCAAGGGGTCAGCCATTCGAGACCAATGGCAATAGAGCTACTTGGATGGTGTAGCTCTGGCTCCAATGGTATTTCCCAGAATTTTGGGCTATCAACTTAGAATTCCTAGAGGCCGTAGCTCCAACCTGGATTTTGGCAGAGGCTCCTACCATCAGCCACTATACACTTGCCTATTTCTACTTCTTCAGAATCTGTCGGACTTAAGGCAGATTTAGAATGGGGTGCCTCTGTGCTCAAGAGGTAATTTTGGTTTTCGGACCAACTTTTCCAAGACTTAGTTAGGGAGGATGTTAGCAGCTAATGCAAGGAGAAGTTTAACAACTGCATCTAACAGAAGAACCTGGCTTGGGGAGTTCGGAGTGACCGAGCATGCTACAAGCACGGGGGATGTCTACCACCATAACTTGTGGTGGGCAACTGGGGTTCAGGCAAGCGATCCTAGTTCTATTCTTCAACTCCATTCATTATGGGACCTTCTACCGCCTCCGCTCCCCCTCTGAAGCCATTTTTTAAGTAAGTACAGGCAACTTTGAGGTCATGAGCAAGATAACTCACAAGCTCGTGGCCCTCAACTTCGAGTGTACCTCCTTGTTCACCACTTGGTGGGAGGCCAAGTGGTCCAATAAGTATGATGGAGTCCTTAAGGAAGCCCATAACAGGCTTTTTGTGCAAGTCTTCTCCAAGTCTCTCCCAAATAAGGAAAAATTTGAGAGCTGGAAGGAGGCTATCAACCAAAAGAACGAACTTTTGCTTATAGGTAACTTATATTGCTGCCTTTCTCCTCTTACTTCATTTTTTTTTTTATAGTATGTGCTTACCAACTCTTTTCTTGACCTTACAACCTAAGGCAACACTGATGAAATGGATGTCGGGCAAGAAAAAAAGGTTGTATATGCCTTAGTCATTCAAGAGGTTGCTGGAGAGGCAGCTAGGTAAGGAATGGGTTCCAACCATGCTCCCAATGATGTTGGAGACATCTCTGAGTTGTTCAACAAGATAGAGGTTGGGCCTGAAATAGAGATAAAGGCTTTTCGTCGAGCAAGGCCCTTTGTGGTGGAATCATCGGAGTCCGAGCAAAGGCCTTAAGTTCAACTCGCCCTACCTATCCCGAGAGCCACCCCCCACTAAGAAGAAGACTATGTCTCAAACCTCCTAAGCCTCTAAACCTTCATATGCCCTTAAGTGATCAAGACTTAGTTTTTCCTTTTCCTAATTTTGATTCTTCTGAGTCTTAAGCTAATCCCTTCTTTTCTTATAATTAGGGCCTCCCCTCAGCAAGAAACTTGATCTTACCCCTCGAAAGTCGCAAGCGGGCGTGGAAGTGCAACAAAGAGACACAGAAGTCCTCGCCAAGATTCTAGATAAGTTGAAGGTATCCTTCTTAACTTTTGAGTGTTCAATTAATTCTACAGTTTAATGCTCTTGTACTTAGCTGATTCTTGTTATTCTCCAAAATAGGCTACCAAAGCATAGTGGACTTCACAAACCAAGCTTTCTTCTCCTCCAGCCTGACTTGCACATCCTTTTCCTTCTCGGGCTAAGCATTCAGAGGTAAAATCATCACTTTCAATACTTGTTAATTATGTATTTATAACTTTTAAATGCTGACCTTATTTTTGTTATTTTCCAGGCAATGAGAGATACTATAGCGCCTCAGGTCGGGCAAGCATCAAACCGTCATACCTCTTCTCTTCCTCCAGCAATGGTGGTAACTTATACTTTTTAGTTTAATCCAACAACTAGGGAGATGCTCTACTTTGTAGAGGATGACGGTACTTCTGTAAGTCTTATCTCTTTAAGCCCTTCTAAGTTTTTCTTTAAGTTTCTTCACTTTGAACTTACACTCTATATGTTGTCTTTGCTAGTCTTCTCCCATGCCTAAGACCACTATTCGACCAACACCAGCCACTGGGGAGCCTATAGCCCTTGAGATACAAGTTATCTCAAAGGTGACCAGTTCTAAGGCTCCTCAAGCTTCTTATCGGGCAAGCCAGCCTTCCCCTTCCAAGGCAGAGACTGCAACACAACATCCTCCCAAAACTTAAGGGTCTTCTCAGGTATAAACATGTTTCCATTCTCGTCTTTTTCTTAACTTAGGTCTAGATTATCCCACTAACTTGTCTCTTTTCTATTTCAACAAAACTCTAGTGAGGGCTCAGGCCAGTTTGCTCAACCTGTTGTAAGTAGGGTAGTTCTCCCTCGACGTTCAAGAGCTTTTGGAGTCACAAGGATCCCCATCCCTCAGCCTAGAACGGCTGCTACTACTAAGGCCCCAACTTCTACTTATGATGAGGCTATTATTGCTGCTGCTGCTAATGTGATGTCTCTTTCCCTAGCCTCCATTCCTGCCACGGCTTCTTTGCCCGAATTAGTCAGAGAATTCAAGCAAATTCAAACAAAGCTAAGATCCCCAAGGTGCTCTTTTGAGCCTCAAAACCTCCAAGATCAACACTAAGTTTTCAGAGAATGGATGTAAATGGACTTCACTGCCTTCTTTAGCTCAAAGCTCTTCAAGGTGCTGAGATAGCTCTTACGAACTTGTACCAGGCTAAACAGATAACAAAGGTACAATATGAGTCATTTCTCTTCTTTAAGAACCTGAGGGCTCTGAGGTCTCTAAGGGACTAACATCTCAAGGCTGAGAGGCAAGCCAATAGGGTGAAGTGTTACAAAGAGAAGCACTCCAGAACCTCCACAACCTTGCAATAGTTAGTGGAAAAGGGCTCAGCCATAAAGGATAGAATCATGATGGTAGCCGCTAAGATCTAGAAGTTAGAGGAACACTCTTTACTTTGAAAGCTAAACAGATGACCCTCTCTAGCAAACTTTACAAGAAAACTAAAGAAGTGAAGGAAGTCAATCATGAAGTGGAGGATGCTGAGGCTCAGTTAACCAATAGCAACATAGCCTTAGAAGAGCCTGGCCGTATTTTCACCATAATGCAGACCTACCACTCTAGGATAGCTGATTTAGTTAAAGATGTAAACATACTAGGCTGAGGTCTCTATACTCTCCCCCTTTATGAAATGAAAGATTACTTCATTCTTCACTACTTTACTTGCTTATTTACATTTTCCTAACAATACTTAACTGTTTTAAACATATAAAAAGGGCTTTCACTACTTTTCTGAGTACTTAGACTTCATCAATATAACAGTCTCTAACATCCCAAAGAGTTGGGTGATACTTTTTTAGAAATTTAGCATTGACTGGATGTTTTTGCAAGTTTCCCTCTAAATCTACCAAGTAGTGCCCTCCACTGTCTAATACTTTGTTAATTGTAAAAGGGCCTTCCTAAGTAGGACTCCACTTCCCAAAACCTCTAACTTGAGCTCTCAAGGGTAAAGTTGCCTTCCACACCAATTCTCCTTCTTTGAAGGTTTTCAGTTTCTCTCTCTTATTGTATGATCGGGCAACAACCTTCTTCCCTTCTTGGATCTTGTTTAAAGCTTCAATTTGGGCTACATCTAAATCTTCAATTCCTTGACACATGGCCTAAATGAATTCATCACTATGCTGGCCAAATTAGTTCTAAAGCCTTACAGAGCTTACATTGATTTCTATAAGGAGTACAACATTTTGCCCGAATGTCAAGGCATAAGAAATAGTTCTTGTTCTTTTTTAAGTTCTATAAGCCCAAAGAGTATATTCCAACTTCTCATGCCAACTTTATGGGCTGTCTACCACCATTCTCTTAATAATATTCACCAATATCTTATTGTTGGCTTCTATTTAATCATTAGATTAGGGATAATAAGGGCTAGACTAGATCATACTTATCTTGAACTTAGCTACAAACTCTTCTACTTCTTTTAAGATAAATGATAGCCCTCTGTCTGTAACAATTGTCTTGGGCACCCCATACTTATGTAGGATTTTAGTCTCAATGAACTTATTCACAGCAGTTGAATTAATGGTTCTCACAGCTGAAGTCTTCACCCATTTAGTAAAATAATCAATTGCTACAATTATCAAGGTATGCCCTTTGCTAGAAGCTGGGTATATTTACCCGATGAAGTCCATTGCCCATCCTCTGAAAGACCATGATTTTACTACTGGATTCAAGGGTACTGATGGTGTGTGCTGGAGAGGTTCATACCTTTGACATTCTTCATACCCCTAGCATAAGCTTTATAATTTTTTTCCATGTCGAGCCATAAGTAGCCATACCTTCTTAGCAACCATCTCATCTTTGTCCTTGCTTGGTGTGCTCCACAAATTCAACAAAAGTCCATTTAGACTCATTCTTAGCAAGGTTTTATCCCACATAACAAACTTAGCTGTTTGTCATCTGATCTTCTTACTTGTGGGAAGAGAATGGTCTTTCAAGTATTGGATGATATATGTTCTCCAGTCTTTTATCTCAGGCTCTTTAGTCGTTATATCCAAGCTAAATCCTTTCTCAAAGATAGAAGGAAGATTTATCCTTTGCATTTCTACATTCATCTCGGGCCCCCTCTCTTGAACCTATTCTCTAGAAGGCTTCTGTGCCATTTCATTGGCAGTTGAATTTGCTCATCTGGGGATATGGTTAATTGTCACTTCATTACCCTAATAATTTAGCAACTGAGTAGATGCCAAGTAATACTCTGCCATCGTGATGTGTCTGCACTTATTTTCTCCATTCAATTGATAAATCACCAACTCTGAATCACGAAATACTTATATCTCACCTACTCTCAACTCTATCAGAATTTATAATCCAATGATCAATGCCTCGTACTCTGCCCTACTATTGGTGGTATCCTTGTAATCCAGAAAGAATAAGTAGCAATGATGAATCCTCTTTGGATCAATGATGACAATTCCAAATCCTGCAGCATGTTGTGTACAAGACCCATCGAAATATAACCTCTAGGGAGTGATCCATATGCTAGTTATTCTCTTCACTTTTTGCTGGATCCATTCCTCCTTGCCCGAATGAGCTTTATTAGGTAGGATCCAAAGGCTAGCTACCTCTAGAGTTCTTGGGATGTTGACAAGTTCTTCCTGGACTCTTGGTGCTCAGCCAGGAAGTCTGCAATTGCTTGTACCTTTATTGCCCTTTGAGGTACATACTGAAAATTGAACTCTGATAGTGCTAGGTTCCATTTCCCAATTCTTCCAGTTAACATTGGTTTAGATAACATGTACTTGATCACATCAATTTTGGTAATTACATGGATATGGCAAGGCAACATGCAATGCCTTAATTTGCTGGCAGTGAAGTACAAAGCTAAGCATAGCTTCTTAACTGGGGTATACCTTGTTTCTACATCAGTAAGGATCCTACTGAGGTAATATATTGCCTGTTCTTTTCCTCTTCATTATTTTGAGCCAACAAACTCCCTATTGACTTCTCGGATGCAAAAATGTAGAGTTTCAAAGGTTTCCCCCTTTGGGGAGGCATGAGCAATGTGGAAAAGCTAGACAATTCTTCAAATTGTCAAAAGCTTTTTTATGTTAAGGACCTCACTTGAGCTCACCTTTATTTTTTTAATCTTAATAAAGGAATCAACAGTTGGATTTTGCCTGCCAGATTAGAAATAAACCTCCTAAAAAAGGTAATCTTCCCTAACAACCTTTGCAATTGCACTTTGTTGGTGGGGGAATGTGATTCCATTATAGCCTTAGCCTTGTTCTTGTCAATCTTCACCTCTCTGATGGACCAGGAAACCCATAAAGTGGCCCGATCTAACTCCAAAAGCACATTTCTTGGGATTCATTTTCAATTTATGGGTTCTCATCCTCAACAAGGCTTGTCTAAGGTCTTTTAGGTGTTGTTCTTTAGTTCTAGACTTTAGTACAATGTCATCAATGTATACCTCCATGTTGTGCCCGATTAAACCATGAAAAATAGCATTCATTGCCCTTTGATAGGTAGCACCAATGCTTTTCAGCCTGAATGGCATAAGTACGTATTCATATGCTCCTATGTGTCTTAGGCATCTAAATGTTGTCTTATGTATATCTTCTTTAGCCATTTTTATCTTATTATATCCAACATTCCCATCCATAAAAGATAAAACTTTATGTTTTGTAACTGCATCGATGAATAGGTCAGCCATAGGCATGGGGTATTCATCATTAGGAATGGCTTTATTAATGTTTCTATAATCAACACAACATCGAATGGCATTAGTTACAACTTTTAATACAAGTATAATGTTGGCCAACCACTCTACATACTTTGCAGGCCTGAATCTCTTCTTTGACTTTTCCTCTATCTCTTTTGACATCCTCCTTAGCGCTTGCTTGATAGGTTTGTACCCCTATTTGACATGCATCTTATGCTTCACTAAACTGGGGTCCAGTCTAGGCATCTCTATGTAGTGCCATGCAAAACAATCCTTTAATTCATGCAAAAGATCAACTATTTTTGCCCGATCTCTAGCCTTCAGCAGGCCATTGAGTTGTATTGGCCTTGGGACTTTCTTAGTTCCAAATTAATGGTTTCCAAGGGGTTTTATACCTCAGGTGCTAGTTTTTTGGGCTCTATACACAAAAATTCTATTGATTTTGGGGCCTCGCGCTCATCCTCTGGCCAGTCCAAGTCATATATACACTCCGCCATGTGAATGGCTGCTTTCACTTTTTCTCCTAAAATTTCCTTCCTTTGGTTATCTTTAGTACCTGAAGTTCCTTTTCCCCACTCTGCCATTTCTTTGGCTGAGTTCTTTTTTATCTCCCTTTTTTCTCTTCCATATTCTAACAGTCTTTTGATTAAAGACATGATTGCTACTACTTGGTCCTTCCTCTTTTGGTCGGTCATCATTGGTTTCGACGGGCAGGGACTATGTGAGGCCTGTCTCATTCCTCCCAAGTTAGAAAGAGTCCTTGTTCTAGGGGCTTTTAGGCCGTCACCTTGGGAAGGTAGCCGTTCTGATCAGCACCTAAACATTGCAAGATCCCAACATTAGGATCGTAAAAATTTGCTTCTACAACATTAGCTATGGGGAGAAATGACCGTGACTCGACCTCCACTATTTACTATAATCCTTGCTTCTCATTGGTGGTCTCATGGTAAACAGCAACTTGTTGGTGTAAGGTAAATGGCACATATAGACTTTGGTGGATCCAATCTCTTCCCAGCAACGGCCCATAAGTAGAGTTGTTGTCCACTCCAAAGAATGCCAACATAATTCTCTTGGATCCCAAATCTACTTCCAAATGCAGTATCCCATGAGTTTTGGTAATGGCCTCAGAAAAACTAGATACTGTGAGATCAGTAGGAATTAGATCTTCTTCACATCTACAAAGCCTCCTTATTTGTTTGAGCGGGAGCACATTGATGGCTGCCTCCCATCTATCAACACTTTTTGAAGGGAACTCCCTCCAAATAAGTCATCACATATGTGGGCTTCAGATGGTTTGCTAAGGCTAGACTTGGCTTGCTAAACACTATCTTGTTAGAGTAAACCCTATCGGGCACTTTTCATGTGGGGTTGGGCAAGTCTACCAAACTTGATCCCTCTTTTCCAATTTCTTCAATGTTCACAAGTGCCATCATTTTCTCTTGTGCCAAATAATCACCTTCCATTGCTGTTGGTTGATCTGGTTTTGCACAGAACATGGATGACAAAACATAGGTCATGTTGACATGAAAGTTTCTAGGTCCAGGTGTTCCTTCATTCTTCTCTCCAATCTGGCATAGAAATTGATCCATCAATGCCTGAGCATATTTGGTTAACATTAACTTCGGCACTTCCTCTTCTCCTGTTATATTGAAGTCATGCAGCTGCCTTGGGGTTTCATAGGGAATATCCTCCAGTAGTGGTGGAGGCATACCTCTTTCAGGAGAAATGGTTCCAAAACAGATAGGCTCTGGATTTTAACATGGTGTAGGTACCATCACCATGCTCTTTTGGGCTCTTCTCAATATTCTATACTTCCATGGATGAGGGTTTTGAGGTACATGATCTCATCCACCTTCAGGATTACTATTAGTTATCTCTACTTATTTCTTGCTTCTCCAACTGAGTTGTCTCTCTCCCCCTTGGGTAAACTCCTCAAACTTAATATTTTTAGAAGTTTCTAAGATGGCAAAGATCTTTAATGAGTCCATGTGAGCCTTGTGCTACCTCTAAACGCTTCTTGTCATGGATGCCCCAATCTCTCTAACAAGTCTCCCATCTCTTCCCACTACGTACCATTTTTGGCCTAGCCGGGCTGAATTTCCTTTTGTAACTGAGGGAATCAGGTTCATGGTTCTTTCTTGCCATTCTTGTCTCATGCTGCTGTGGTAGGTTGGCTGGGGAGGTTTAACATCCACCAATCTTGGCAACTTTACATCTTTATCTTCTATTTTTCAAAGGCCTCAAAGTTTTTGAATACTTCAGATAAGCCTTTAGGCTCTGAATCTCCACCTAACCTCTAGAACACATTTTTGGTAGTTTCTTTGTTTGTTTCAGCAACCCGATTAACACTCATGTCAGTGGCTTGCTCCTCTATCTTTCTTTTTCTAACCAATTCCCGATCAATAATAGTACCTAACGTTGGCACCTCGAGCTCACACTCACACTGACATCTACTACACAAAATCACTCATTTGACCACCACTGCTTGGGGCTTGTCGGGCAACATTTTAACACCTTCTATTATCTAACTGTTTTCCTTCTTTCTCCAGCAACAGTTTCCCCTTGACTATAAGGTCTTAGATCCAATCCTTGAACTACACATAATTAGCTATGGAGCGATTGGAGGTATAATGGACCTTTCAATACTTCTTCCCTATAATTTCTTCAGGTTTAGGCATCTTCTTGGTGATGTTGGGTAAGATTACTTTAGCCATTACTAGCGCCTCATGGATGTCTGTAGCCTTGTTTAAATCAAAAGAGTAAGATTGATACTTTGGGTGCTTCATGGGCACAAAGCCTCCATCATTCATCATGATCTTCTGGTCTTTAATGGGCTAAACCAATCCCTTCACCATTAAAGGTTCAAAAGGAGTGGCCATTTCTGCAACGCATAACTTGATCCCTTATCCCAGATTGTTATCATTTTCTCTTGGCTCTAGGCCTTAAAACTCTAGCTGGTGTATTGGGGCTTTGTTCTTATAGAAATGGAGCACTTTCGATAAGTGCTTCACTTGTTGTTACTCTATCAATAAGTTCTCATACTTTGTGGCTACAATCACCAACTCCTAGAGCTCATTAAACTACACATCATATAACTTCTTTCTCAAGGGTAGTCTTAAAGCTTTTTGGGCGATGGTTATGAGCTAAGCATGGTTGATTGTAAGTGTTTCTCATCCTGGTCTTCCTAAACCTCATCATGAAATCCTCTGTAGACTCGAGTTCATACTGGTTCACCTCCACCAGATCATTGATGATCATTTCAAGTTCCACCCTATAGAACTATTCATGAAAGACCATCTCCATTTGCCCCTAATTAGCAATGGAATTAGGAGGTAACAGAGAGTACCATTGGAAGGCCAAGCCTACCAGTGAGTTTCTGATGCGTAATAAAGTTAAGCACACAAATTAAACCCTCTTGTTGACAATTGTAGTATATGTATAAGTAGGGATCGTTCTGGACCGGGGATTAGGAGGGCTTGCTAATAACCTCTCACTTGACTCAAAAATATAAGAACAAAGTTAAAAACGTTAGAATAGACTCAATGACACAAAACTATACCTTACAATACCTCACTAGACTCAAAACACTTTAAGGCACAAACTAAACAAACTTAAACACACTTTGATACAAGAAAGCAAATGGGGGGTATTGGTTTGGATGAGATTGAGATAACAACAAAAAGTAAAACTAAATAGATGGTTGATGGATTAGCTAGAGATCCATTCTTCACACATGACACACTTGTACATGAATTGATTTCCAATTGCTTTTCAATAGATTATGAAACTCAACACCCCAGATTAACCGTGATGCACTAATTAATCCTCAGATTTTCCTTGATTTATTGAATTGGATGAATGCATTCGACAATCCAAATTATTCTTCAAAAGTCCTCTACATGAATGCATAATAGATATACAATCAAAGATCATTACGTTCTATGAAAATCATAAGTGTTAACGAGGCATTCGTAACTATGAATGCATGATACGTTTGCCAAGAATTCAATTAACGCGATTGTGACTAGCAACCTTCACTACCAATGAATATAAACTTGTAACGATTAGGTGAAACTCATTTATATCCTAGCATCAAATTCATGCATGAAAACTAAGTATGCATCCTTAATCAACATACAAGAATTAGTTTTGAAGAAAGTAGTTAATTGAATTGCATTCACAACTTATTAAATCACAATTGGAAGAAATCAATTCATATCTCAAGCATGTTCATGGCTTCGAACTTCACCCTAGCTAAGTAAGGGTTTAGTTCCTCATACTTGCAATTAAACAAAAACAATTGATATTAAACATAGAAAAACAAAGTAGAATACACCTAGAATGCTCCAACAACTCCAATGGAATGGCTAGCACAACTCCAAGCACTCCTCCTTCTTTGCAAGCCTTGGAACTAATGTAAATGTGTATGAATTTCTGTGTGTCTTCCTTGAAGGCTGAATGGTGCTTATATAGAGGTTGGAAATGAAAAGAATTTCAAGGTAATGGACACAAGAATCTCACGGCAAGGGAAGGGAAGGATGCTGCCAGCTTTGTTTTGCATGTGTGTGAGCTGTCTTTGTGCTCTTTCCACCTAGAAATAATCATGCCAAAGCCACCCAAAGCTATAAGTGGGATACCAACAAGAAATCCACTTCATAGTGGTCCAATTTCTTTGCTTTTTCTGCTGTCCATTCACTCCCCTTTGCTGATTCCATTCTTCTTGCCGTGAGTGTGCATATGTGTGTGTGTTTATGTTGTCCTCATCACTTCCCACTCTTCCATGCTTTAATTTCTGATTCCTTGCTGCCCATGTGGTGTGTGTGTTGCTGTTTTCTTTCCTTCTTGCTGCCCATGTGGTGTTTATACTTGCACATACATGTTCTTCATCCATTTAGCTAGCAATAAACACATTTTCTGCCATCACATGGCAGCTATGATGTTTGAAGTTGTAGGCCAACACTTTGCACACACACATGCAGATTTCTAGCCCTTTGAATCATCAAATTCGTCCATCCTCATGTCTCTATGTTTGCACCATCCAATCTTGGCCCAAAAATGCTCCAAAATGCTCCAAAATGCATCTTCTTGCATCCTTGGCCCATAGAACCTACAAACACACAAAAATGGCTTAAACTACTAACATAACTAAGAACTAAGAACATAAATGCACGAAAACAAACATACTAAGTATAAATATGCTCCTATCAAATTCCCCCACACTTAGCTTTTGCTAGTCCTCGAGCAAAACAAAGAAACAAAACATAAGAACAAAACAAAACCTAAACCTTCCAACATTTACCTTAGGGATTTTCAATGCAACATGACATGCAAAAGATCATCATAACCACAGATTTTTGCCTTCCCTACCCTTGAGCACATACTTAATCATAGTCACCACATACTAGTTCACATATAACCAATTAAAACGATGTTTTGAATGTAGTAACATGCCTTAGAGAATTTGCTCAATTCCTTACAAGATACACTCTTATTTTCACTCTGATTTTCTGACTACTTACCCTACACTAGATGTATGTGAGAAGATTGATGTAAACATGAAAACGAACACTCACATATGTTTATAGCAAAGAAAGCAATTTCTGGAGTTATTAAGCATGTATAGATATGATCTCATGACTGGAATGCTACTACTTAGATGCGAGAACCAGTGACACCATATGCTCATACCAATCCCAAACTCCACATATTGAAACACATAACACTCAAGATTGAAGTTAAGGGTTGTAACGGGGTTAGGGGTGATTGGCTAACAATGAAAGGTAAGGAAACAAACGTTTTTAAAGCATAATAAGCAAAGTAATGAAATTGATACTTAGAATTCCCTTTGAATGCAGCAACTAACTTTAAACACAATGGGGTTATTCATTCAACTTTTTAGGGCCGATTTCAACTTTTGGACCCTTTCTACAACAAACAACACTTGTGAGCCTTTCCTCACTTATTTCAAACTCTTTTTCTTTTCTTTTCAACACTTTTTCTTTTTCTAACCCGTGCCTTATTACTTTCTTTTGGCACTCAACACACAAAAATCTTATTCCCCCACACTTGTTTTCTGCATAAGGACAATCAAAAGGAATTCATTTTAAGTCATGCTTCATTACGCTTTAAAAACAAGGGTATGGATAGTCCTAATCTAGGCTAGGTAAGGGTAATGTGGGTTAATAAAGAAAATAGGCTAAACAAGGCTCAACGGGGTTAAACTTAAACAAATATGCACGAGATAGGCTTTTTGGCTCTAGTTCACTACACAACTTTCATCTTGAATATGTGTTATGCAAATCAATGTCATGCTTTGAATGGAACGGGCATAAGTTCTAGTATTTGGTACTAAATGATGAAACGCCTTCTAAGTAGCAACCAAGCAAAGAATGATGAGATCATGCAACGACTTTAGACAACAAAAATGCACAGATTAATAACTCTCCAAAGAACGTATTAGGCTCAAGTCTCTCAGGGTTGTAGTGTTAGTTTGAGTTCCTTCCTTCAAGCATGTTACAAAAACTGATTTTTTTTTTCTTCGTGATTACATGTGAATTCGTAAACTATAACTATAACCAAGCATAAATCAAGAGCATATCAAACTTCCATCCATGTTTATAACTTTCTTTAACAGTCATGCAATTAAAAACCAAATCCTCATTATTGTGTTGGAAGGTACCATAAGACACAAACAAACACACAAAAATAACTCTTTTTGGCTTTTTCAAAAACAATTTTTCAAATTTTTATGAATTTTCGGATTTTTATATCAAAACACACTGAAACACTCCAAAACAGCTTAAAAATACTTAAAACAGCAAGGAACAACACTAGAAGTAATGGGTGATAAATTTCTACGAATTTCATGCAAAACAATGGTTACCCCCCCCACACTTAAATCAAACATTGTCCTCAATGTTTCAAGCATATACTCACACCAAAAACAAGCAAATAATAAACGACAAATAAACATGACAAATATGGCAAAGTAAAAACCAGACAGAGTAGAGTTTAAGAACGCAAATCTGGTTTTGGAGATAGTTGATCTTGTTGACTTTCCACAGCTTTGATCTTGAACTGGATTGGAATTGTATGGCGAAGCTTTTCTCTTTGGCGATGTTGCAATTCCTTATTTGTTCTCCAAGCAGATGTGGCAGCTTCTCTAGTTCTTCATCTCAGACTCCTTCCGCTGGGATAATTGTGCAAGCTGCATTCTTCTCTGCTTGTTTCTTTTGCACGACGGGCAGGCACGAGGGAGAGGTGTTGGTCTGTTTCTTTCTTCAATCTTTCCAAGTGCCCACCTCTTGCTTTCTTTCTCCTTGTCCCTAGTTGAGGATGAATCAGCACGTTGTCTCCACATGCTTCGAGGTATCATCTTCACTTCCCTTATACGTGAGAGACGAAGCGGAAACATAAGATGATGAGTACTCGAGAGCAGGTGCTGGCTGGAGAAAGGACAGGGAGAAAGCATGATATGAGATACTCGTGCTCTCAACCTTTATGATATGAAATACTTGTGCTCTGGATGGGTTGTTTGCAGGGGTATCCCAGGGGATGAGAAATACAGAGTGACTCGAGAGGGTTTGTTGGAAAGCCATTTCAGAGAGATGAAGAAGTGCTGAGAGGGTGTGCCTTTGCTGTGGAAGGCGAAGGTAGATACTTATAGGGCTTTTCTTCACAACCGGAACTATTCTCTCACTCATTGTCGGCAGCCGGTGGATGGATGAATAGTACAAATTACGCGCTTTCTGACAAAGCTGCCCGTAATTTCCGCAAAGCTGCAAGTTGCATGTGACGAGTGACGACACGTCTGGACAAATTGATCTTTTGAAATCCGGGGTTCGGCTCGTGGTTTCTGAGCAAGCCCATTTTTTGAGAAATGAAACGCCTCTTTTGAGAAAAGAATCCGGCTTTTGAGAAAGGAGCCTCGACTCTTCGATTTGCGAGAGGGCGCTTCTTCGATTTCTGAGGAGTGCCTCTTTGATTTCTTCTTTTTATAGAGGCATTAATTTTGTTCCACAACACACTTGAGCTCCCTCCTGTAAACACTCCCTTCTTGCGCTTCCGAAATCTTAATCTGTCCGATCTCTTCTTTCTCCAAAACCTCTGAAAAATGTCTGGCCCTTCTGATCGTCGTTTTGATTTGAACCTTGGTAAAGGTGCAGCCCCTCCTTCTCCAGACAACATATGGCGCCCGTCCCTCATATCTCCTACTGGTCATCTTACCGTTAGGGATTCAGTGATGAAAAATGACATGACCGCTGCGGTGGTGGCCCGGAACCTTGTCACCCCCAGAGATAACAGACTGCTCGCTAGACGGTCTGATGAATTGGCGGTTAAGGAGTCTCTGGCTCTTAGCGTGCAGTGTGCGGGTTCTGTGTCCAACATGGCCCAACGCCTATTTGCTCGAACCCGTCACGTTGAATCGTGTGTGGCTGAAATACAGAGTCTCAAAGAGGAGATTAGAAGACTCAAGCATGAAAATAAACAATTGCATAAGCTTGCACACAGTTATGCCACAAACATGAAGAGGAAAATTGACCAGCTGCAGGAAACTGATGGTCAGATTTTACTTGATCACCGGAGGTTTGTGGGTTTGTTCCAACAGCATCTGCCTTCGTCTTCTGGGGCGGCACCGCGTAGTGAAGCTCCAAATGATCAACCTCCGATACCTCCTCCTTCCGTGGCCCCACCGACTGCTGAGACTTCACCGACTACTGCAACTCCGCCGACTACTACGACCTTTCCCAAGCAGCCTTTGTGAAGGCTCCCTCTTGTATTATGCTATGTTTCTTTATTTCCCAGTTTCCTGTTCATTTCCATGTAATTTAATGTTAAATTCCTTTGCACACTTGTCAATGTTTCAAAATAGAAAGTCATAACCAAAAATAATTAAACAACTAATAAAATAGACAATCAAACAGAATAAATGGGTTGCCTCCCTTAAAGCGCTTGCTTTAACGTCTTCCAGCCGGACGATGAACACAATTACTCCCTACTGGAGCCCACGGCATGCAAGGGAATGTCCTCCACAACATGCTCAACAAAGTTCTCATAGATTACATCCTTGAACGGAAATGGATAGTGATGTTTGTTGATGGGTGCGTTGTGTTGCCTAAGGTTCATGTTCATACGCCCACCATCGGGGATTTGCTTGGGTACCTGCACCAAAGAAGGGAACCACCTATCAACTTTAATGGAAATTGGATTTAGATTAGGTGGCTTACCTATGTGTTGTGATGAAGTGGCAGCAATGTGAACATTCTTCCCCATGGTGCGTTCGGCCAATTTGAGCATTTTGAGAGCAGTGGCCGTATGGTCCTTGTGCGCCACTCCAATTCCCTCGTCTTGCATGGTTCTTGATGCATCCTTTGTGCCTGGTGCTGAACGGTCCAGTCCTATCTTTTCAATTTTATCAATGGCACAACAAGAATGAACAACATTAGGAGTCTCAATGGATTCAGAAATTTTGAAACTAATCATGTCACCACCAAATGCCATAGTGACTAATCCTTTGGCCACATCAATCTTCGTTTGAGCCGTTTTCATGAATGGCCTTCCAAGGAGGATGGGCAATGAAGGGGCATGGTCCGATTCATCCATTTCGAGGACATAGAAATCTGCCGGGAAGATTAAATGATCAACCTGCACTAAAACGTCTTCCAAAACTCCCTTTGGATCAGCGTTAGATCTATCGGCCAATTGTATGATTACACCATCATTTTTCAATGCTCCTAAGTTCATAGATGCATAAATGGAATATGGCATAACATTTATAGAAGCACCTAAATCAAGCATGGCAGATTTGAAACGGGTATTACCAATGACACACGGAATTGTAAAACTCCCCGGATCTTTGCATTTGGGGGGTAGTTTATGTTGCAAGATGGCGGAGACATTCTCACTTACATGTACCACCTCTTTCTCCCGGACACGTTTCTTTGTTGTACAAAGCTTCTTTAAACATTTGGCATACTTCGGGATTTGCTTTATGGCATCAAGGAGGGGAATGTTGACATGCACCTTTCTAAATGTCTCTAGAACATCTTTTTCCTCCTCTTCGTTCTTTGATTGCAAAAATCTGCTAGGAAAGGGGACATTGGGCAGATTAGTGTTCGAAATCACAACATTTGGAACATTCTTACCTGAGGTGGACGGATGGGATGTCTTAGATGGCTGCGGCATGGGTGATGGTACCCTTGCCGTGGGGTAGGTGTTCTCATCTTCTTCGAGTTGTATCTTCTCATCTTCCTTGAGTTGTATCTTCTCATCTTCCTTGTTTCTCACCTCTTTTCCACTTCGTAATGTGATAGCCTTTGCAGATTCGAAGCCACCCTTTGGATTGACCACCGTAGTGCTTGGTAACTTACCATTTTCACGGAATTGCCCCAAAAATTCGGCCATTTGGCCCATTTGCTTCTTCAGCTCATTAACCTCCTTTGCTTGGTTCTGCATTCCCTGCGCCATGGTGGTTAGTAACTGATATGTTTTATCATCATTCATAGACGTACCTGGGTTAATTTGGGAAGATTGTGCCTGAGGAGGTGGTTGTGGTTCCATTGGCCTTGGAAAGAAACCCGGGGGTTGTCGGAATCCATATTGTGGTGCATCTCTCCATCTGAAATTGGGGTGGTCACGCCATCCCGGGTTGTATGTATTGGAGAAAGGATCATTCCTTGGTTGGTTTTGATTCCCATAACCCACAGCATTGGCCGATTCCCATCCTCCATTCTCAATTAATTGAGGGCATTGATCAAATTGGTGTCCTTGAATGGAGCATACACCACAAATTGTAGTTCCTTGCGTTTTGGGGCCTTCAACCAACTGCGATAACATAGACGTAAGGTTAGCCATTTGGGATTGTAACTCAGAAATAGAACTTACCTCATTGACATGATGTGGCCGTGGGGTGTCTCTTTGCCCAACACCTTCATATTGTTGTGCATTGAGTGCTCGATTCGCAATGAGAGTTTTGGCATCCCTAGGTGTCTTATCCACTAGAGCTCCTCCCGCGGAAGCATCCAACATTTGCCGTTCAAGTGGTAAAAGACATTCGTAAAAGTATTGAAGAAGTAACTCCTCCTTCATCTGATGCTGTGGACAAGAAGCAACAAGTGATTTAAATCGTTCATAATAAGATGGAAAAGATTCACCTTGGCTTTGCTGAATTCCACTTATTTTTTTACGAAGAAGAATGATGCGAGAAGTTGGGAAAAACTTCTCCAGAAACGCCCTCTTCATACTCTCCCAAGATGTAACTGTACCGGGAGCCAACTCGTATAACCAATCCTTGGCTTTGTCCATTAAAGAGAATGGAAAAGCCTTCATCTTTAAAATACTTCCGTCAACTGTAACCGGAGTCATACTTGAGCACACCACTTCAAATTCCTTCAAATGTTTGTTCGGATCCTCCATGGAAAGCCCATGGAACTTTGGAATGTGGTGGAGCAAACTTGACTTTAACTCGAACTCTTCGGTTTTACCTTGAGCAGCCATGGGATATTGGATACACAATGGTGCGGCATTATCCAAACCCGAGGCGGCAAGCTCCTTGAGTGTACGGTTGTCCATGGATATACCTTGCTCTTCTCCACCCACTTGTGCCGTGGCCTTCTCTTCAACCTCAACTTCTTGCTCTTCTAATTCAGGCTCGGGACTAGGAGGATTAGACTCTTGCAATTTCTTTTTCCTTCTCAAAGTCCTCTCAAAATCACCGTCAAAGTCGGAGATATGCTCACGAACAGGTTGTGAGCTACGGGTCATAAACTAGTACCTAAAAACAAAGAAAACAAAACAAATCAGCAACTTAAACAGAAACTTAAACAAAATACAATAATTCGAAAGAAAACAATCCAAGAGATTAGCAAAGTTGCTAATCCCCGGCAACGGCGCCAAAATTTGATGCGTAATAAAGTTAAGCACACAAATTAAACCCTCTTGTTGACAATTGTAGTGTATGTATAAGTAGGGATCGTTCTGGACCGGGGATTAGGAGGGCTTGCTAATAACCTCTCACTTGACTCAAAAATATAAGAACAAAGTTAAAAACGTTAGAATAGACTCAATGACACAAAACTATACCTTACAATACCTCACTAGACTCAAAACACTTTAAGGCACAAACTAAACAAACTTAAACACACTTTGATACAAGAAAGTAAATGGGGGGTATTGGTTTGGATGAGATTGAGATAACAATAAAAAGTAAAACTAAATAGATGGTTGATGGATTAGCTAGAGATCCATTCTTCACACATGACACACTTGTACATGAATTGATTTCCAATTGCTTTTCAATAGATTATGAAACTCAACACCCCAGATTAACCGTGATGCACTAATTAATCCTCAGATTTTCCTTGATTTATTGAATTGGATGAATGCATACGACAATCCAAATTATTCTCCAAAAGTCCTCTACATGAATGCATAATAGAGATACAATCAAAGATCATTACGTTCTATGAAAATCATAAGTGTTAACGAGGCATTCGTAACTATGAATGCATGATACGTTTGCCAAGAATTCAATTAACGCGATTGTGACTAGCAACCTTCACTACCAATGAATATAAACTTGTAACGATTAGGTGAAACTCATTTATATCCTAGCATCAAATTCATGCATGAAAACTAAGTATGCATCCTTAATCAACATACAAGAATTAGTTTTGAAGAAAGTAGTTAATTGAATTGCATTCACAACTTATTAAATCACAATTGGAAGAAATCAATTCATATCTCAAGCATGTTCATGGCTTCGAACTTCACCCTAGCTAAGTAAGGGTTTAGTTCCTCATACTTGCAATTAAACAAAAACAATTGATATTAAACATAGAAAAACAAAGTAGAATACACCTAGAATGCTCCAACAACTCCAATGGAATGGCTAGCACAACTCCAAGCACTCCTCCTTCTTTGCAAGCCTTGGAACTAATGTAAATGTGTATGAATTTCTGTGTGTCTTCCTTGAAGGCTGAATGGTGCTTATATAGAGGTTGGAAATGAAAAGAATTTCAAGGTAATGGACACAAGAATCTCACGGCAAGGGAAGGGAAGGATGCTGCCAGCTTTGTTTTGCATGTGTGTGAGCTGTCTTTGTGCTCTTTCCACCTAGAAATAATCATGCCAAAGCCACCCAAAGCTATAAGTGGGATACCAACAAGAAATCCACTTCATAGTGGTCCAATTTCTTTGCTTTTTCTGCTGTCCATTCACTCCCCTTTGCTGATTCCATTCTTCTTGCCGTGAGTGTGCATGTGTGTGTGTGTTTGTGTTGTCCTCATCACTTCCCACTCTTCCATGCTTTAATTTTTGATTCCTTGTTGCCCATGTGGTGTGTGTGTTGCTGTTTTCTTTCCTTCTTGCTGCCCATGTGGTGTTTATACTTGCACATACATGTTCTTCATCCATTTAGCTAGCAATAAACACATTTTCTGCCATCACATGGCAGCTATGATGTTTGAAGTTGTAGGCCAACACTTTGCACACACACATGCAGATTTCTAGCCCTTTGAATCATCAAATTCGTCCATCCTCATGTCTCCATGTTTGCACCATCCAATCTTGGCCCAAAAATGCTCCAAAATGCTCCAAAATGCATCTTCTTGCATCCTTGGCCCATAGAACCTACAAACACACAAAAATGGCTTAAACTACTAACATAACTAAGAACTAAGAACATAAATGCACGAAAACAAACATACTAAGTCGCATAAATATGCTCCTATCAGTTTCCAAACAGTCTTAGCTTGTAGTTGGGGTTGTCCTCGAACACCACATAATGATTTGAGAATTTGAAAATGTGATCTCTGGAAGATACATTACAGTCTTGTCCACTGAAAGTTGGGAACGCTAACATCTTAAAGTTGGAAGGGAAATGATTCTGCTCATTAATTACTCAGGATAAGGCTTCTGGTATGCTATCCTGAACATCAAGCGGGCATACAGTTGAGCATTCTGTACCATCATCCTTCTTAGCTCTACCAACTTGTTCCTGAGTTATTGGTTAGCCATGTTATTATGTGGGGTGTAAGAAGTTCCCCGCTTCGGGCTACGATCAATGCCTAAGAAAGCTTCGGCCTATGTGTCTGGCTACCTCCACCCAGCTTATCCCTCTTTGTTAGCCAACGGTGGAGGTCTAGGTGGAAGGGGCTTGCCCTAAGCTTTGGATGAGCCCTTCTTAATTGCTTCTCCCACCAAATCGGTTGCACTAATCTTTATTCTTTCCTGCCTGATCTACCTCCTAACATCTAATAGAGGTAGCAGAGGATTGGGCAAGCCTATTTATTGAAACTATTCCCCTTCTTGCCGACTGGTTTCAACCTCTTCCTCCTTTTTCCATTTATCCTTCTTTTCCTCAAGTAAACGGAATAAAGGAATTGCTAGTTCCTTTCATAAGCTTGCTTCCATGACTTTTTCCCTAGTATAGCCATCATTCGGTGTGGAGTACTCTAATTCCAACTTTCTTTGTAGCGTCCCTATTAAGGAACACAGCTTGCTAACTTCTCATCTGGTATCCAGAGAGATTTCTCCATACTCCTTAGTACTTGCACCATGGTATCTTGCAAATCTTCATTAGTGACTTTTCCACTGTCTTTATGTGTTATTTACTGGGTTGATTACTTGCGCCACAAGTTACTTTAAACTTCTTAATCTTATTGGATTGTCACAGATGGCTTAAGTCTGCATAAGGATTTTTTTTCTTGCCTTGTAAACAAGGACTTTTACTTATAATATTGTATGTCCAAAATGAAGGGGGTTCAAGGGCCTTCCAACCATTTCTTTTATCATGGTTTACTTTAAAGAAAACAAGTTCATTAGTTTAGTTAGATTTGATCATAGATGAGACTTCGAAAGAAAAACAGTTGAAAGTGATTTTAAAACATAAAAAGATGTGCATTAAACAATAGATCTACTTTATGTAAGTACAAACAAAAGAGACTCTAGCAAGATTTAACCTTGTCAGGCAAGGTTCAACTTATTGCAACCACTTCTCTTTGTGTTTACAAGGGTTTGTAGTCTCTGGGAAACAAAATGCAAATAGAATTTACTAGAGGGAATCGATAGTACAACACTGGGGGAAGGTAGCAAAGGTTCTAAGCTTGACAAAAAATGGCTTTCCATGGGGATTTATGACTGAAAAGGGGGAATATGGACAAAATGCAGCTTTTTGCTTTCTTGCTTGTTTGAAAGCAAAGTCGGATGTTTTTTGATTGATTGGTTGAGTGTCCTTATATCTGGTGCCCCTTTCTACTTTTATAGACATTTTAGCCCAACTATTCAAGCTTTGCCTTTTGCTAATGGCCTTTAGAGGATAGTGAGTCACCCTTAATTTACCATCCATACCCTTGAAAAGTGTTTTTTTGCTGATGGTGAGGTGCCTTCATGTCGTCCATCACTTCTTATATAGGCATGTGGCCTATGCCTTGCTAAAATGGTTTTTAATTCTTCTTAGACCCATGTTCTTATCTAAGCCCAATCTTCCTTTTGCTTTTTTATTCTTGGACCTTTATCCTCACAAAGCCCAACATTAAATTTCCACACAAACACCGTAGGACTAGCTAAGACTTGTTTCATTCCTCAGTCGTTCGTCTGCTTCCCTTCGCCAACTCCACTGGAAAACGGGTTTGATTTCCCCAAAAAGAAGCTTGATGACTCCGCCGTTGGACTTTCACACCCTCCGCCATTGAATCGTCGACTCAACACACCAACTCCTCTAACAAGTCTCAAATCGCCTGGCTCCAACTCCAAGAAGAGTCTAGGTCGGCCCAGATCAATGGCCTAGGAAGATGACGGTGAATTGACTTTCCCGCGCATAAAGCAGAATAACATCTACACGCGAATCAGTGACCCCGCGTAGAGGCATTTTCCCAAGAACATTGAAAACAAATAAACTTCGCTCAAGACTTTGGGTCCTTCTTGGAAGCTTAAGTGCAAGAGAATTAGAGCCAGTTTCTTCCTTTTCTGTGACTTGAGATAGAAGGCAGAGAGGGAGAGGGTAAAAAAAGAGGATGAGGGCGGGACTGAGAAAAATGAGGAATAAAAAGAGGTTAATGGACGAAGAGGTTTCTAGAATTAGGAATAAATTATGAATTAAACGATATAATATTAGAATTTATTATTATTTTGTTTTTTAGTCTAACACTACACCATATGCTTCACTAAATCAGTTCAACTTAGAGTGAAGAAGGAAACCACTACAATAGGAGTGGTTCTAAGTGCGCCTTTCCCATAATACAAGAAGAAAGCACTGACCAGTAGCACTTCGCAATTGCTTGATGTAGATGTCAAAGCATTCGAGAGAAAAGGCTTTTTCGGCAACAGCCAATTCCATTTCAACATTAACCTCTTTTTCTTAACTTCGTTCTTCGTTCTGAGGATTTTTGCCTTTGCTTCATTTTCCTTCACCTCAGAGCATTCAAGCATTCGTTCCGAAGGTAATAAAGTGCCTATTTTTAAGAAACAAGGACTAAAATGTTGCTAATCTTAAACTGGAGGTGCAGAGTGTAACTAACTCTAAACTTTTTATATACAATGGTTTTATTCTACTCAAAAAGTAGACCTGACAATTTCTTACATGACCCGTTGACATAATACGTGTACGACACGGAAATAATGGGTTTTGGGTTAACACGATAACTAATCGGGTCGTTATCAGGTTACACAATAAGAACCCGTTAATAACGGGTCCTTAACAAGTTTACACGAGAGTGACACGTGGATAACCTGTTTTGACACGATAAGAAAAAAGGTTATTTTGATGATTTTAATTTTTTAAACCAAAAAAACTTGCTATAAAATATAATAGATATAATGGATATGTATCTATTGTTTATTAATTATTATAGTATTATTATTCTATATCAATTTTAAAAATTTAAGTTTTATTTGTTTATTTATTTTTATAATATACTATAGGCAAATAGTGAGATTAAAAAAATTATAAAACACATTAAAAATAAAAATATCAAATAATTTAAAAATACCAAACACATTAAAAATTATAATAATTAATTTACAAGTGCGAGAAATGTGAAAAAAAATATGCAAATGCTTGTAATTGCATCCTCTACGCTTTAAGGATGGTACATCGTCATTTGAATTGTTAAAGCCATACAAACCCTTATGAATAGTATTTTTAAGGGAGTTCAAAATAAATAAATTCATAATCATTAATGTATAAGTCTGAAGAATGTGAAAGCATATATAAACACTCGTGAGCTACGCCTAGGTGATGGTTACATGGTAGTTTAGATTTTTAAAAACCCTCCATGACACACCCCGACCCGAATCAGGGTATACTGGCCGTCATGTGAGGGTGACGTAACCATATGCACAGTGCAGAAGCAAAAATGATAATAGAGAATATGAATAAATGAAAACTAACTCATAAGAGTGCTAGTTAGGACAAGAGTTAGAATATGTGTGAATACACAATCAGAGCGTGAGTAGCCTAAATTTAGTCCATAAAACAGGTACTAATTAAACGACACCCAAAGATGCCCTACATTTGTGATAGTCTGTCAGAACCTCCAATCAATCTTCGTGAGCCACCAACGAACAAGCTTATCTAAAACTTGGAGGGGCACAAAACAGAAAGTGTGAGTGGGCAAAAACAAAGCTTTTCAAAACCATTTCATTTATCAAATGCTCTAACCCCTTGCCGTAAAACATGTATAACTTTCCCAGAAATGGAATATAAATAAATAAATAAATATATATATATATATATATATATCAATTCATGCTTCACATATCCATATTCAAAGTATGCCATGTCCAAAATATAAAACAGAATAAGTCACTCAGGTGAAAATAAATTCATGAAAAATAACATATTAGTCGAAACCCTTGCAAAGGTCTGTACGGTTGAATTCATAGCTCATTAGTCAATCTACCCAGAGTCACCTTAAGTGACCTATACGGCATTACATTGCACACGAGTCAGAACCACTGTAAGGGTCTGTATGACAAGATTGAGTGTAATATAGTTATGCTCAATGCTACGCTCTCAGGATAGCTGTGCGATAAATCGCTGGTCACCTACAAGTCAGAACCACCTATGATGATCTGTACGACAAGACTGTGCACCTAAATTGGATCCAATGTGAGCATATGGTGTGGGAGGTGACATTATATACAGGCATGTGCCATATCTCTGCTAAATCACTAACACCAGGGTGCAGGTTCATGAGCTCAATGTTTCTCAATTAATCACAACCGTTATCCACATTCACAATTCATAAACTCACCTGGGGCTTACCTGAGCGTCCACAGTACCACAATTATATATATATATATATATATATATGCAAACATCATATGCATATTCTAAATGTAAAACATTTGGCATGGCAATTTAAATCATAACTCATTTAAATGCATTTTCTGGGAAAGATACCAAGCATATACATATATATGTAAAACCAAAAGCCCACTCACTAGTATGTCTAAGGGTCGTAGCCCCCGAGTCGCCCTTGACTACGCTCTTCCTCGGGATAGGTCTCACCTATATGCGAAATAACTGAATAAACGTTATTTAAAGCACATAGACAAAACTAGTTAATAACTTCTCATACATTGCTCAAATGGGATGTTTAAACATGCCAACGTGATCTACACAACCTCACGAACATCCCCATATTTTTAGAAAAAGTTTCCAATGACCCACGCGTGGGTAACCCTAAAAGAATCCTAACTGCCGTTAGGAATATTCTGCGGAATATTCCGTTAAAACCTTAACAGACGTTAACGGTGTTACCTTTTGTTGTTGGAATATTCCATCAATTTTGACGGAATATACTCCTTCGTCTTCCTCAGCTAGCCGGAGTCTGGCGCTAGTGACCTCTGCATTGTCAGTTTCTGGGAAATAATAAAACCTTCATTTCTCACTCAATTGTCCACCAAATTTCATGAAGCTTAAACCAAATTGAAGCTCAGGACGAATAGAACACAACCATACCTGTTTTGGGACCTAAAATCCATGGAAATTTGCCGGAGGACCTTCGATAATCCGATCAAACTTCACATGCATCGATCTCGACTTCCCGACATCCAAATTATGTCATTTTTCTTCTCCAAGCTTCGTGGAAATGTCCCTAAGCTTCCTATAAGCTTGAAATCCTCTAAAAATCATGCATTTACGACTGCATGAACAATACCTCAAAACTGGGATCTTGGGTTCTCGGGTTTTCTAAGCTTTCCCTTCCTATAAATGGTACAAATGGACTTAGGAGCCTACAATGAACTCAAAGGTCCTACTCTCCTCGTCGATCCGTGCCTAAATGGAATGGTTCAAAAATTGCCTGTACGCATGTACGGACGTTGCAAAAAATTGAGAGAAGGAGGAGAGAGAGTACACAAGCAAGGGGATAGGTGTGTGTGTGATCCTAGTTGGTTACTAACCCACAAAACAAAGTAACAAGCCTAAGTCTTTTTCCAAGAACTTAGGAACTATTAGAATTGACCAACTTAAGTACATAATACACACAACACACTTTAACGTCCAAGGGTAAATTAGGAACTTCCACGTTCAAGACCAATTAATATTACAACATTTCGGAACGGGCTGTGACACTCCAAATCTCATGAATGGTGTTTTTTTATTTGATAATAAAATTAATAATAATTATTGTAAAAGTGTGAAAAATGTAAAAAAAAAAAATATATATATATATACACAATCACTTATAATGACAAGCTTTATATATATATATATATAATCACTCATAATGACAAGTTTTACAACTTTCTTGAAGGGGTCAACTCTGAAATCTGACACCATAATCCTTAACCTTGAATTTAAATTTAATCGTCTATTGTCGTTTTCACTTTATTCTACTCACCGAATTTCATTTTTTAGATTTTCTTTTTTTGAAAAGTGATCTTTTAGCAAATTTAGAAAAATAAATTGTTTGAATCGTTGATATGATATTCCGATATTTACGATCAACTAAAATATTAATTGATGTTATATAGTTTCTAGAGACTTTATAAACTTCTAGCTATATTTTCACTAATGGTAAAACTCTGAACGTAATATCAATGATCCGAACCATTCATCTTTATGCATCCTTTAAGAGATCATGTTTTCAAAAAAGAAAATCCGAAAAAAAAATGGTGAGAAGAATGGAGTGTAAATATAAACGACAATCAACGGTTAAATTTAGATCTATAGTTTATGGATTATGGAAAACCTTAGTGAAAACATCGTCAATATAACTCTTGAAGACAATATATCAAGCCAAAGTTTTAATACCATTTCCTTTGGTGATTGATGAAAATTGAAGGGTTTTATTGTCAAAAACATGCAAGGTTCCTCAATCTTGAAACGTAACTCTTTTCATTTTGCATATCTTTGAACCTTTGTATTTTGTAGTATGTACGAATGTTTTTTCATTAGGCTCTTATTTTGGGTATGTAAACTTGAAAGACAAATGTTTTTTTTAGTTTTTATTTTATTTTATTTTTATTTTTTATGTTTTGACGTAATATTTATGTGACAATGTGGTATGTATATACTAATTTAGTATTATGTTTTACGTTTTTTTGGGTCAAATTATGTTTTTCATTTTCATTATTTATTAATTTAAATATATTTTTCTTAACGGATAACAGGTCGGGTCATAGTACCTGATAACATTATCGAGTCGATTTCGGATTGGGTCATATTACCCTGTTTATTTTAACAATTATTACACGACACGACCCATTAAGTTATTGGGTATAATACGGAAATGACATGAATACCAAAACACGACACGAATGACAAGTCTACCAAAAAGGTACCCAAGTTTTTAATAAGAAAAAACTTGTTTAGGCCTGCACCTCTAAAGAGGCCAATGTTTGAATATGATAACCTACCTCCCAAAGCATCCTTTTCTCTAAGCTCTCAATTTGTAGACACCGAATAAGACTTTCATTGTTACTTTGTACTTTTGCATTTTATAACAAGTATAGATTACAGATATTGAACTGCCAAACATTAATTTGATAAAGTGAAACAAATGTATATTAGTTTCCCGCTCTACATGTCTCGTAACTGCAGAGATAAACTAGACAACCATTTATTTCCTCTCCTCTTGTATTGACAAGAATATACGGGCTGCTTATTCAGATGCCAGTTTAGTATTGTGTGGAACACCCTTGATCGCGCGTCTGATGCTCACTTGATTGCGCTTTTTGAGTATGTTCCTGAAGTTGTGGAGCAATAGGGAAGAGAGGAAGCACATTTCCTGTGGTCCTGTCTGAGGGGCTACTTCTTGTACTTCCCTGTAAATCACTCCGTTTTGAAGCTTGGACGTTCTTAGTGTGGCAATGCCTTACTTGCCTAGTGAAGTTAACTTCCCGAAGCGATAGCTGATTTTCCGGGCCATATGAGTGGCCTCCAAAAAAAGGATCATATTCTCAACAGCTGACCTCGACAAAGATGAATTTACGATTGGTATGCTGTGAGGGGGGCAGTATGTAGAAAGTAAATTTGGCACCCCAGTTCCCATCCCTTGCTTGAATATTGACGATAATGTGATTCCTGGCTTACAAATCCTGTGGTGCTGCTGATACCGTTGTTGACAGAAGGAAGAGGGAGCTTCCCATCTTCGCATTCGTCAACACATTGGATGTGAGAGTTATGCTTCTGAGAATGTTCTTTCGGTTTAACATTTAGGGTAGGGGTCCTAGAGCATGCTCCAATCTTATCTTCTTTGCTGGAGGTACTTTTTCTGTGGTTTTGCTCAGAAAATCATGTTGGAATATAAGTGTTTGTGCTAGAGATGTGTTTAATTAAGCCTTAGTTTCCAGGTTGAATGTAAGCTGTTGGATTATAGTCCAAGTGTGCAGCTAAGATGTAATCTTGGAGTTAGTAATCTGCATTGACTCTTGTAACTTCTTATAGGGCAGATTACATGAATGGTTGGATTTAATTGTAATGGAAAGAGAGAATATCTCACTCTCTCTCTCTCCTCTAACGGTAATATACCTGCACACATGTTTGGTGTGAGGTGTGAGGTGTGAGGTGTGAGGTGTGAGGTGTGATGAATGAAGTGATTTTCTGAAGAACATTCTCTCTTCTCTTTGCAATTCTGTACAATTCCAGAATCCTCACATCACCGTTTTTTATTCATTTTATTCATCTGAGGTCATAGTCTCGTAGAATTTAACAAATCAGGCTTCAAATAATAGATGGGGTGATCCAGCAATCAACCTTTGCACTTTTATTAGCCTATGCAACTCAAAGGCTTGCACTGCAAATACTTTGTTGACTGAAAACAGTGGTAGAAAAGTTGAATCAGAAACCGATGCAAAATCTAGACTCGAAACACGATAGTGTAATGAAATACAAATAAATAAAGGTATTGGATGCATGATGAAAGTTTTGAAGTAGCACAACTGAGGATAAGATTCATTCCTGACACATCAGCAACAGCACTACATGAGAAGCAATAAGTCAATTGCAACGACTAGAAGAGAAGTAGAATATCGTTTGGTATAAAAAAAAAAAAATAGTAATGCAGAAATGCAAAGGTGTCTAGCAGAATACAACATATATGGAAATTTTACAAAAATGGTTGCAGCGGCCATTAAACAAAGGTACTTACTTGACGATAGCTTTTGTCATTTTGTAGAACTGTTTTTCACCCATCGCTCCTATAACATCACTGGGAAAGATACCCGCGGCAGAATCAAGTTTATCACGCACATATCTGAGACACCTTCATGTCATCGTAGACATGCAACTCTTTTATGCCCACCCCTAGAGACAATGATACTTCCACTTGAGAGCCCCGTCTCTTGGGCTTTGGGCCTTTTCTGAGTTGTTAATCTAAGGCCTTCAGATTGGACAAAACTTTGTGTCCACTTGCAAAGGGGCCGAATGGGCCATGCTTCCGGTGAGCCTGATTGTAGGCTGTAGAGGAGTTGGACATGACCCATGATCTATGGTCCACCGTGATGCGACATTTTTCACAAGAAAAATCTCCCACCTTCATTTTCAATTCATTACCAAGGGTTTGCATAGTTGCCATTTAAATGACCACTTTGTTGAACATTTCTGGATGAGGGACTTTGAGATTGAATTTGGTGGTTTACGAGTACAAGATTTTTTTTCTTGTGATCCATATGCTTATGTCCATGCAAATAGAGAGAGCAGCAATTGCTGAGGTGCAAGTATTAGGGGTAGTAGTTCACTCTCAAGGTCCTTTGTTTGGAGATGTTCAAAGAAATCTGAAGTCTTCAAGTGTTCTTGTTATTGGAGGCCTATTTGATAATGTGTGGATAGTTTGATATTTCCAGTATAACTCATTGTTAGCTTTAGTGTGCAATTTGTAATATTGGATTTTGCGATTTGTTTATGTAATTATTATATTGTAGTAAATTTGTTTCTATATTAAATGATTTATTATTATTTTTTTTTTTGGAAATTTTTTTATGACGGTCATTAGACGTGGTCAATTTGGAATTCACAACGGTCATAATGAATGTGGTGTTAGATCTCAATCAACCACGGGCGCAATCTGTGTTTATCTCACATTGGACAACGGGCATAGTCCGTGGTAGAAACTAAGACTTTTTATCACATCTAGATTACTAACGGACATAGTGCATGTGGTGGATTGCAATCTATCATGGGCATTGAACGTGGTAGATGAGCTTTTTTCTACTAGTGATTCACATGTGGTAAAGGTATATTGTTTGGCAAGTGCCAACTTTAGATGTGCATTACACTCAGTATCATGCAAATGAGGTTTCACATCGCTTGGCTTGATTTGGATTGTCCCTTGATACAAAAATGATTTATTTTGAGGAACCTATGGATGTTATTAGTGACACTTTACTTGAGGATTATAACCAATATATAACTTATAGGGTTTTCTTGTTTATGTTCATTGGGCAATGGCAGAGGGAAGAAAGGGTACATGTTATCGGGGGTCTGGCCCTATACAATTTCTTTGAGTAGGGAAAAATGTAGGTTGGATGAGCAACCGTAATCCAAGCCTCATGTGTATGAGTTACAAAATGATAAGGAATCTTCACATGGGATTTGGAGAAGCCAAAGTTTTACAAAAGTAAGTGATCATTCTTCTACAACTAAACTACGTGAAAACGGATACCATAACACGATATCAAGGCTATCTAATAGCCCGAACACTTACTCAAGACCCTATCACTCAGTGGCAAAGCTACATAGAGGTCAGCATAGGTCGGGGCCCACAATTAAAAAAATTATTTCTTTTAAATCTTTACTTCAAAGACAACAAGCTTATTTTCATCAACTTTTCCATAAAAAAAATGACCAAAATAAACTCATTATCCTTGAATTGCAACCATTAGTTAATTACATGAGTTAAATTGCAACAATTGAAAAATTATAGAGTTCAAAGTAAATTTTCACTACATGGATGTCTACTGAAGAAAGGGTTTGGACATTGTACGACGCATCAAAAGCCTAAGACAACAACAAACCAGTCCACTTTTTGTTTTTTTTTTTGGGTGAGAACAAACCAGTCCACTTTTATAATAGACGTTTGATGGCTTTAATGTCTTGCATTAAATCGAAAGAAATTTACGAATGGGTTCGTTTATTTACTCAAGGTGGCTAAATTGAAGTGCACCCATCCTATTGAGAGATTTTTAATATACCGAAAACATGGCCTGACATATTAAATTTCATAATACAAGTGGTTAGATATTTAAAAATAAAATTCAATCACTTATATTTTGGTGTACTGGAATGTGTTTCCGAGACACTGAAAAATTACTCATACTAGGTGTGAAATCATCATTATCACGTCAAATAAGCCATACTCTGAGCTATCAAGCTACGCGAAACATGGTGATAGTAAATTAGGAATGTGCAGCCGTTGAACCATCTTGCTAGGTCACTTAAGCGAAAGAATTCATTTTAATGGTTTGCATCAGACTTCCAGAATATCAAATCCGGTCTACCAGAACAAGTGGGCGGAGCCACGAAAGAATTAGAGTGGTTTCTACCTCTCATGACGAAGTTGAGTCGAAAGACGTTGTATCTTTTACTTATTTAACAGTTTTGTTTGTTTTTTCTTTGTGGTTTCGTGAAACTCAGGAATAGGGTTTTAAAATCGACTTTGATATTATTTCTAAAGGAGCCTAATTAACTATTATTTGCATCTCTCCTCTTTGCTCTCATCTTTGTGTCAAACTATTCAAACCAAACTTTTTTTGTATTTTCTTCCTATATTTCAAAAAATTTAGTGGTTACACTACTCTCTACCTCCCACTTAGATGTATTATACACTTCTTTTAATTTTCTCTATTAAATTCAATGTGTCCTTTAAATTTTGAAAATTCTTGATGTGTTCATGTTATGAGTAAAAAATTCTCAATACATATATGAAGGGCCCTATGTCATAAAGAATTCTGTCTCATTCGCTTTCGCTACGCATCAAGCACATGACAAGGTAGAAACTGGTAAATGTCTTTACATGAAATCGCCATGGAACGAAGTACGGTACAATGTTCAATGGTTAATGCAACTCTAAGTTTGGTTTCCAAGAGTTAAAATCCAAATAGTTGGCAGAGATTATGTACCTAGCTAGCTAGGCCATTTTTCTCTTCCTTGTTTTTTTTTTTTTTTTTTTTTTTGGTTTTTTTGCATACTGTGCTGTGTTCTTCGGTGAAGAGATTAACATTTAATTTGAGATACTGTTGTAATGATGTATTTAGTGTAATTAGGGACTTTATTATATGCATTAGGTACACATTAGGAAAAATACATGTTGACTTCATTGGATGAGGATCTTCACATCTTGTCTGTTTATCGTACATCGTGCGGTCAGCTTTTGTTAAGTATTGTTTGGGTTTAATTTTAAATAAAAAAATTTTAAATGATTTAAGATTGCACGATGTACAATGAACAGATGGAATGTGAAGATCTTCACAAAAAAGATCCGAATGAGATCTAAATCCGACTTCATTAACCTAGTTTTTTCTTCTCTTTTGTTTATTGCTTTATCAAATCAGTAACATAGTTGAATAGTATTTCAGTGAAAATAATAAAGGAAAACTAATAAAAATGAATTGAAAACTTTAAATTTTAACAATAAGAACAAAATAAATGATAAAGTGAATAATACCATTATTGATTTTTAATGTAAAAATATTATTTTTCTTTAAAGTAAACAAAATCGGGAGCTTTTTATTAAAGTTTCCAAATAATAATTGGAATAATGCCAGAATGATTGTGAAAGATTATGAAAGATAGAAAAAATCCAGTGCACCACATCCATATCAAAGATAATCTAGAACCCTGATCGAACTTCTCCAGGATAATGTTAATTGGAAGGGAGATTCCGACTTCCAATTAGATGGTCCCACTTCACAACTGTCCTGATATCCCACGTGGACTTGCCTATCCCATCAGCTTCACTTCCAATGATATGGCGCCACGTGTGAACACAGAATTTGGTTCACGTGTAACCCGTAATAATAGAATGAGGGAAGTCTGTGGGGGCCTACTTCACTAGTTTGGGGGTTTCGTTTGGGACCAGTTGATGAATCGGGCCAGCCCGATCCAGGTTGAGTTGGTGTCGTCTGAGTATTCTGAGCCGACATCTCCACCAGAAGAAGGCCATAAATAACGCGGGAGATAGCTGAAGTCATTTAATATGGAGTTTGACAATGTATTCTCTAGAGACATGGACCACTTCTTCACCACCGTGCCCAAAAGTATGGGCCCACCGGATTATCAAATTCATCACGTTGGTGAAAATTGAATCTAAGACATTTTACAAATAATTGAAGATAAATACTAATAGATCGTAATCCCAAGTAATATGATGTTGGGTTAATAGTATGGAGTTTTACTACAAGTCGGCACTAAAAAATTTTATTTACTTTTTTATTTTTGTTTGTAAAAACTGATATATTTATTATATTAGATATTAAATTAGGAAACCGATAGGATTTGAACTCACGTCGTGGTGTAAGGATAACACTCCTCTTAACCACTGTAGTAGAAGGTCACTTGCCGACATTAAAGATTGGTGTGACTACAATGTTCGGTGAAGAGGGAAAATTGATAAATATTTTTATGTATTCTTCTAATTTCTATGTGTATTTTTAAATGTTTTGATTTGTAGTCGAATGATATATCTTTTTTGTAGCAGTTAAGTTTAAATATTTAAATATGACTGTTCATTTGTGGAATATTCAATGTCCTATTTTATTGTTGTAAAATTACGTAAATGTCTCAAAGTTAATTACAATGTATAATAATTCTGAAAATGAACGTACTATAGAAGACATTTTGAATACATCTTAGAGACAATTTGTTTACATAAGACCTGTTTTGACTTAGAATCTATCATCTTCTTGCTATACCCAAATGCACTTGAATGGATACATCACATCATGTTATATGATATATAGGAGGCCTTTAAAGGGAACGGCTCTCCATTTTTTTCAAAGATAGGAATTAGTTGTGGAGTCTACACCTCATCAAATTTCAACTATCCGAATCGTTTATTTTTCAAGTTTCACCTTTTAGATTATTTTTGCAAAATATTAGCCAAATTGAAAATATTTGAGACATCTAATTAAGTTCAAAGAAATTAACTAACATTTTGTTCTATAAGAAACAATGAATTTCATTGTGATAATTAAATAGGTCGGTTTCAAATTGAATTGAATTGAATTTTTTGCAAGAATTCTCTATGAATCGAGACTTACAAAACAGACGGTTCGGATTGTTAAAATTGGATGTAGAGTGGGTCCCATAATTAATCCTAATTTTTTGAAAAGAGTGAAAATCTCTTACCTTAAAGGGCCTGACGATATATATATCATTTACGTAAAACATATATAGTTCTTTCGATACAAAGGTAAACATATGTATAGTGTTTTTTTTTTTTTTTTTTTTTTGGTCTGGTAAGCATATATAGTTAGCATATGTGGTTTTATTTTAGTAGGCATTCGGACACACATGTTTGTCAATTATTTTCTTTATGATTGACCGATTCAATTTAAATGGTAATAATAAAGGAAAGTATGCCAGGAAAGAAATTAGGCGTATGAAAATCCATTTCATTTTCAATCTAAAATAAATCGGACTTAATACAATAAAATGATAGAATTATACCATTTTTCTCATCGATAAACACTACTCCACATTTTTATAGTAAGCATAAGAAAAGCACGCGCAAAAGGATGAGTACACGGGAAGCCCAGAGACTTCATTTGGCATTGTGCGGCTTCCTTGGTGCAATCACTAAGCAAGCAAGCTATCTTTTCCTAAAAAAATTTAGAGTACCAATATAATTCCCTTATATAAATTAAAATTTTGAATTACGACACTTTGTTTATGGGTAAAATGCTCTATCTTCAACTACATATACTCCATGTACTGGGGAAAAAAATATTAGGTGATACTGAAACATAATCATGTTGTATAATGCCTCTTCATATTATAATATGGGTTGGTAACGAGAGTTTATTAGGTTTAGTATTAATATCATATATTTTATTTTGTGATCTAAACTTCTAGGCATTTTTATTCTTAATGATCCGTAATTAGTATTCCTAAAGCAGAAAGAAAATAAAAATATTTAATCTAATATGCATGTGTTGGTCTCTCATATATATGTCGTGAAGGTAATCAGTTGGTGGATTACTTAGCTAATTATGGAGTTGACCACTATGGTTGCAGCTTATCTCTGTAATTTATCTTAGCTTCCACGTTATAGAGTTTGTTGAGAGAATGAGTAATATTTCTTCATCCATGTTTCACTACATGCGGTGTAAAACTAATGAACACTGAGGGACTTTGGTTCAAAGAAACTCCAGATTTTCTGTTAAATGCTTTACTTGAGGTTTGTAACCACACAAATAATTAGTTGGGTTTTCTTGGCTCGTGTACTTAAGGAGACGAGGGGCCGTTCTATTGGGGGCCTAGCTTCTTCCAATTGCTTTGAGGGGGATAGCAGTCGTAGTCTGAATCCTAATGTGTAATTTGACTTGCCTAATCCCCTATTGCATGAACTAATTTTTCTTCCTTTGGGTTGTGACCATTAACTTGTAAATAAAAAGGCTTTGTTGTTGTTGTTGTTGTTGTTGTTGTTGTTGTGTTGTGGGTTGTGACCTTTAACTTGTAAATAAAAAAGACCTTTAATCCAAAATTTGATCACGTGAAATGAGACTCATATTAGAGAAAAATAGTCATTCTCTACTTGATGACTATTTGTCACAATGCACAACATGTAGATGCATATAATTCAACTGGGCCAGTAATCCATAAACAAATGCTGTTAACGTGCATACAAAAGCATATATATATATATATATATATATATATACACATACATACATAAACGTATATAGTAAAAGGGTAGGCGATCGGTTCAATTCAAATAGTTGGTGCGCAGCGATATTTGACGTACTAATAATTCAGACTAGCAGATTTCAAAGGCAATCTACTCCAGTCCAGCCTATTCTAGCTGATATACATATATATCTTTTAGCCAAAACGAGGTAGTCTCATGTCTTTTCCCCTGCAATTTGTAATAATATGAAAATTATGAATATATTGCATAATTCAGTTGTTGGTTTATTATTGTAACTTGTTGTATATATGTATATATATTATATAAATCTTTTACGGTTTCAAAGATATCTTTCAAGAAAATCATATGTTTCCGTTCTATATTTGCCACTGATGATCTGCAGAAGGGGGTGAAGAAAAGCATGAGAGTTGACAAATATTAATATAACACTGCATGAGAGAGAGAGAGAGAGAGAGAGAGAGAGAGAGAGAGATGTGTACTAGTAATTAGCAGATGCAATGGGCAATGGCAACCCATTCACTGAGCTGTAATGAGATGGGGCGCATGTGGGTAGGACTCAGAACCCTGCCTGCTCCTCATTCTCTCTCTAGAGTAACAGATAAAGAATTATATTACCGCTGAGAAATATTGGAAGGAACCATATACATGCTAACTTAGGATCGATGTGAATGTGATAAGACAAAATTCGATTTGTAACTTGGTCCATGCTATCTTCTCCTCTCCTCTGACTGTCTTTGCTTGCAATTGCCTGCCAACAACTGTCATGTTCTAAACATCCCACTATTAATTTTTATGTATGCCCAAGTTGGAAATTCTAATAATAACTGAGCATATTATCTTTAGTGTTTACACATTGTATTCTATCATCAATCATCATTTTTACTACGCACCAAGTTTGGTAAATATTTGATGTATAATGTAGATGATAAAAGGCAAGTAGTGAATTGTCATGATAGTTAAGATATTTCTTTTTAACTCATTGTGTTTAGGATTTAAATATTTTTTTTCCTCTTAATATGTAGATTGGTATAGAATACAACTTATAATAAAAAAAATATAACTCATGAATAGAAATAATTTTTGAATATATGTACGGTGAAGTACACAATTGCACTATGTTTCTCTACAGTCTATTAAGTGCACATACACAAGTCATATAAGTATTAAGTTTTTAAGCATGTATGTCAATTAGGCTTGTTAGCCAAAATGACTCTTCACTTTAGTTCTTAACAATGAAAATCGATAGGAGTAATTTTTGAGTTTGTCCACCACAAATCATTTTGGTTATTCCGTGAAAAATCTATTAATATCCTCGTTAAATTATCATGTGAATGACCCATGTGACCACATTTTAAGGGTATGTTTGTTAAACCAACCTCTCCACATCAAGGACATATATTGACAAGTTTTCCACGGAATGATCAAAATGATTTTACGGTGGACAAACTCAAGGACCACTTCTATCGACTTCTATCGACTTCCATGTCAAGGACCAAAATGATGAGTTATGCCAATCTCAAATACTATTTTGGCTAAAAAGCCATATCAATTAATCGTGAATGACTTGTTAGGAAGTATTATCATAGTGAAATTTTACAATACCATTTGTTAAAAAATTACATTATAATCGTCAAAATTTACTGTTTAGAATTACGTAATAATAATAAATGTTATAAAATGATATTGTTTATTATACCATGTACCAACAATGAATATTACACCATGAAAATTTTAATACAATATAGCTGCAAGTCGCTATTAGTGGACATCGTGTAAGTACCTATTTTTGTTAATTATTTACTTTTCAACTCCCTACTTTCACGTTTAATGGTGTTACAACGATTGAACTACAAGAAAGATGAGGTTATAATCCAAGTTTATATAAACATGGTAAGGTTATATAGTTAATAACAAGGGCAAGTCTTCAATAGTCCGAATTACTAGATAATCCGTTTTATATCCATTTGACAAATAAGTAAAAATAGTATTTTCTCAATTCAATTTTGATCGCTCATTTTCTATACTATACTATACTATTGAAGAAAAATTGTAATAACATATAATGATATTGTCATTATAGTTAAGTTGTAGACATTATATGTGAACTTGATTACATTGTAAAATAGTAATGGTTTGATTAAAGTGTACCAATACCCTTTCTCATAAGATCACAAATGTTTTCACAAAATTTAGAGATCTTAAACGCATCAAATTTTCAGACCCTGCGGCCAGGTTACTACCTATAATGTTATCTAGTTGTGGTACCATATGCAAGTATTTACCAAGAAAAAGTAATTTAGTAGAAAGTGCATACTCTAAAAGTAGTTATGATTAAAACTATGATTAATAGAAATCTTTTAGAAAGACAGTAGTGGTACTGTAAAGATGCTGCTGTGATCACTCTATTCTCTCTAACTGCAATTAAAATTACTACTGCAACTTTACAGTGCGCATGGAATGGTATAATTAAGCAAGCAAAAGGAGGTCAGAGTTAACTTTCCCAGTAAAACAATACAAAAAAACAAACAAAATATTTAAATAATTCAATTGTTTAGGATTCAAAATGCTTCTCTGATCATGCTCCCCATCTGCAAAAATATACTCTTACACCCCCACTAAACTGACCAAAAGCCTTATCTTTTCCGAACCCATTATATACTTCTTTTCAACTGTTAAAATTGATATTTTAATAAGTTCTCTCTTTTCCTCATATTCTACATGCTCAAGTACTATTACCAATATTTTTTTATATATTTAAAAATTGGAGCTACCCTTTGTTTCCTTGGCCTTTATTTAAAAACTCCCTATCTACATAAGCATGCCACAACCAACTAACAAAACACTATCAATATATGTATAGGTGCTCCATGGCTGTTCATTAAGGTAGGGAAAAGCTTTCATCCTCAACATTTAATTTCCCAATATATTTATCTCATCTTTCTTTGCTCTCATGTATTTCTTTCTTTATTTGATTACGTACTTGTCTTTTAAATTTAAATATGTTTCATGTATGAATTTAATTTTGAGCTGCTTCTTCTTTGAGTTTCTCTCTGTGATTGTCCCTATGTGTGGCACAGTTTAAAGTTGCCAAAACTGACCTAAGATATGGTTGTTTTGTTCCCTTGGCAATCACAATTTTGATGATACAGCTGAAATTAAAGATGGCATGCAGTTTTTAAAAGTGACAAAATTGCTAACAAAATACAAAGCTGAAGCTGAGGTTTGATTTTGGCTCTGTTGAGAAAGAAAGCATTGAAGTCACTAAAGCAACTCATTTCTTGGTCTTTTTTGGCTCCTCCCTTGATATTCTAATATCGGTTGGCAGCTGGATCTGGTACTGGTATGTCATCATGAAATTTCCTTTGGTATTACATGGATAGATTAGAAACATTAAAATCTGGCACATTTAACTAAGAGAGTTGTTATTGACATTCTAAAAATGTCATTATGAGAAAAACACAAGAAAAAATTTGTATAAGAAAGTAGTTTTGAACGACGTTTTTGGAATGCCAATAACATATCCTTAAGAGATGAAATATAGAAATATGTATATTATATACATGCATCAATATGTTAGTTCATTATGTCATATGGGCATTGTTTCAAGTATTATTACATCATATTTGTACCCTTTCTGAACAGAAATCTACAAAACAACTTAATGTAGGTTTGCAATCAATGGACGGTTTGGATTGGGACGGCTCACACATCACAAATACATCAACCTTATTATGGAGCAATCATCAAGTACATGATCTTGAAGAAAGCTTGTTGTTGTCCAATTCAAGTTCCAGTGCCTTCATTCCAATCCAAGAGCTTCCGAAGGTCCAAACATCTCATGTGATTATGAATTCAAATACTGAAAGACCAAGCAATATTGGCACATATCAAATTGCTCATCAGAAAAATCGTTGTGGTTTGGATTCAGTGCATGATATGCCAACTTTGAGAGCTGATGAATTGTGTCAATCCCCTTTGAATATCAGCAGGCCTTATAATTTGATGAGTTCACTGAGCACTAGTACTTTCATGGCTGCTGATCATTATGGCATTATTGGGAAACATGTACAACCACAAGCCAATTTTCATGGCTTACAAGATCAACATGTCAAGGCTAAGCCAGCAACGACTTGCTCTGTTGAGTCCTTGGATTGCTTGCTCTCAGGCACTAATAGCAACACCGACACATCTGTAGAAGACGACGATGGTATTTCTATGCTTTTTTCGGATTGCAGAAGAAACTTGTGGAACTTTGGAGCAGGCAATAATAGTGCAATCTCGTCTGGAGATTCTGAGAACAACGAAACTGTAGTCTCTCAAAGCTCATCAGATTTATATGTCCAAATCCAAGGTAAGCCAAATTCCACAAAGAGAAGCCATGATCAAAGTGAGCCCAAATTGCACGAAGCAAATTATAGTCACTTCGGTCTTCTTCAAACAGATTATTCTTCTACTAGTGAAGGCGGTTTTAGGCTCATCTCTGAAAACCCACCAAAGCCGAAGAAACTCAGATCCGATAACAAGCGTCCAAGCTCATCCAACATCAGCTTTCGACAGCCATCTTCATCTGTGCCAACTTTGTCTATTGAAGAACCTGATCCCGAGGCCATTGCACAGATGAAAGAGATGATTTATCGTGCTGCGGCTTTCAGACCTGTGAACTTGGGGCTGGAGATGGTGGAGAGGCCAAAGAGGAAGAATGTGAAAATATCATCTGATCCACAGACTGCGGCTGCAAGGCAAAGGAGGGAGAGGATCAGTGAGAGAATTAGGGTTTTGCAAAGGCTGGTTCCTGGTGGAAGCAAGATGGACACTGCATCAATGCTTGATGAGGCTGCAAATTATCTCAAGTTCTTGAGGTCACAGGTCAAGGCACTTGAAAATTTAGGCCAAAAAATTGAGTCCATGAGTAATTTTAATATTCCTCCTACAAGCTTTGCTTTCTCTTTCAACCCATCTTTTCCCATGCAAACCCATAATCATAACCCACTCCAAAACCCTTATCATATCGACCAACCCCACAGTTGAAAAACTAATCTCAAATCAGGAAAAAATCCCTAACCCAATGTCCGTTGTCCTTTAATATATCATTTTCATCATCATCATTTCATCCCCCAATGATTAACTCCCAAAACCTGTTTTTTATTACCAAAAAAAAAAAAAAAAAAAAATTAGCAGCAAATTTTATATCTAAGATCCAAATCATTCTCTTCATCATTACATGTATCTTGAGTTATTAAGGCTCATCCCATGCCATCATAACACCCACCACCCAAGAGCTTCCACAAGTAAAACTTGGAAATGAATCTATTTCCAGTACTATACTATTTTGCTGCTTCCACTATATGTCCATATGCATCATGTTTCAGCGAAGGAATATTAAGATATGATATAGTAGAAGTAGCAAAACAACGAGTGGAAATAGTGTTTAGCGGCACATGATTTTGCTTTTATACAAAAGGGATTAGCAATTATAACACCTATGATTAAGATCAAGGGCTAGAAAGCGATTACCACTTTAAGCTTTTGTTGTACAATTGTTTAATGTGTTTTATGTCCTTGAAGCTCAGCTTTCATGGAGATCTTTGTGTATAGGTATTTCTTTTTAATGTCAGTGTTGGGCTAACCAATGCAAGGGACATTCTCTTAAGAATTGTGAATCCTAGTCAGTGGTCCTGTCTCCTTGATTCAACCCAAAGCGTGCCCTAGAAAATCACCCCAACCTCATTGCTTAGCACATGTTATACTACTTTTCTTCTGGACAGGTGGGTTTGTTAATTAATTTGCATAAAACCTTCCTTTTATCAAGAAACTTCATCCCAATGATAGATTATGCAACTAATGATATTCTTCATGCTGATGTTGATCTATTATTCTGGTTGTAATGATGTGTGTTATGAATTTTACGATTTTGGAACCTTTGCAAATGGCTTAACCTAATTTGGCTTGTACGTAAAGTCTCAAACTCAATGGTCAGCACTGCAAATTACAAAATTAAATTAAATTGTATAACAGAATTATGCAAGACTAGTTCTACACCAATAGTCACGTGCGAGGCACCTACCTTTTCTCTCGAAATATTGTCCCCTTCATAAATTTATTTTATTAACTAATAATAAAAAGAAAAGACAAAACAAGGGAACATCAACCAAAACCTTGCGAAATAAAGTAACAAAAGAACATTAATTTGCAAGTGGTTTGTAGCTCTAGTTGTTAAAAACATTTGTTCTTGCACTAGAGGTCCTGTGTTCGATTCTTCCTCTTCGTAGTTTAGATGAATTTAGTATAAATTATCCTATTATTTGTTAAAAAAGAAAAGAAAAAAAAGGAACATGAATTCAAAAATCGAAAACCAGACTAGCCTATAAAGTGATATTATATTTTATTCTTCATTGTATAGAGAAAATTTGTGTACCCTTGATGCATTGTCCGGGATCTATTGGAGATAGTGAATCCCACCTATCGATCTTATATAAAAGAAAGGAAAAAAAAACATCCGCCCTATTGGAAAAATATATACCCCAAGTTCTCTTTTCCCTCTATAAATTAATACGTTTTTGGGCATGGCATGGATTAACCTTTTTCATTTTTTTTGCAAATTAAAATCTAATTCCCATTTAAAGCTACACAAATTGCAAATGATGATGTCCTTGATGATAATGGGAATTTGACCAGAAGGAAGAGAAAATTTTGAAATGAGAAAGGAAGTTCCCTTCAAAGTTGAGCTTAAAGCTGGTAATGCATTGTGTCATGAATATGCATGATTTGCGGGTCTCATTTGGCTTCGTCATGTAATTTAGAAAAGTTGGATTTGATTGGATAAACGAAGATGATACTTTGCTGGAGATCTTTCGCTAAATCTAGACCTTCTGACGTTCTCAAAGGAACCCGGATCCCTGGCTTTGGCTTTTGCTTTTTACACGTCTCAAAATAACAAATTTGCGTGTGGAAAATTTATTTAAACTCACATTTGGTAAGCTTTCACAAGTGGGAGAGATATTGACTTTCATTAAACAGTTATGACATAATTTTAATCTTCTCAATTTTTTCTCCTACATTTTTCATTATTTTTTTAGAAAACTTCATTTTAATCCCTAAATAAGATTGCTTTTTCAATAATACCGTATGTAAGATTAAAAACTAAAAATAGTCATCCATGTCAGATTATAGTATTCCATGTCACATTTAATCATTTTTAATAAATTTATTGCATTTTTAGCTTCCCTATTTACCCTTATTACTCTTTAAAACCAATTAGAGAAACAAATATATAATTAATTTTTCAAGAATGCTTAATTAACTAGATCCATAATTAACATGTTTGTTATAACATAAATCTCCATGTGTTATTCCAATCAAAGAACCCAGAAAACTCAGAAACCATGATCAAACAAAAAAAGCCATAAAACTTACAAACCAAAAATCTTGTTGTATTCGGAAGAAAGGAGAAAAAAAGGGGCTTTTAGATGCCAAATTGAAGGTGAATCCAGAGATAAATGAAAAAAAATACAAATTGAGAAAATAGAATGTGAAATCACAACTTAATTGACCGTACCAAATTAATCGGACATACACTATATAGTACCTAACCGACCATACCGAATGGATAAGACCTAATTGATAGTACCTAAATGATTAAGGTACATTCATACAGGTACTATGATTTAGGTGCATTCATATAGGTACCATGATTTAGGTGCATTCATATAGGTACCATGGTTTAGGTGCATTCATATAAGTACCATGGTTTAGGTGCATTTGACTTGGTACTATGATTTATGTGCATTCGACTAGGTTATATGATTTAAGCACATTAGGACATGGTTTAAGTGCATTCGATTATGTAAAATATATGATTTGGCTCTTTATATTTCCTCTATGCTTTGAATGGTGATAATGAATAATTTGAATTAGGTATTTGCTAATTCTTGTAACGTATCACTAATATTTTTTTGAATTATGTTTATCATTTTAGAAAGTCAAACAATAATCAATGCCAAAAAATATGGAGTAAATTAAAATCAAATATTTAATAGGGGCATTATAAGAACCCAAAAAACGCATTAAATATTTCAAAACAAGAAAATATAAATTTTAATATTTATGCTGACATGGAAATTTAGTCAAAGGACTATAATGAATATATAATCTAACATAAGGTTTTAATTGAATTTCAATCTTTATCAAGGATTAAAATGGAGAAACCCCTTATTTTTTTCTACTTCAAACTATATACACTAGTGGGAAAAATACTTTGCGCGATGTAGGTACCTTCGTCACGCAAAGTCAAAAATCGTTGTCTAAGGGTTTGCGCGACGCAACTTCGTCGCGCGCTAACCGTCGCGCAAAGTGAGTGACGCTAAGGTTTGCGTGACACAGAAGTAATCTACGTCGCGCAAAACCACTTTGCGCGACGCAGGATCTACGTCGCGCTAAGTAGGTTTGCTCGACGTAGGTCCAATGTCGCTCAAAGTGGTTTTGCGCGACACAAGTTACTTCCACGTCGCGCAAACCCTTTTTTTTTGGCAAAATTTTTTTTATTTAATTTTTAATAAATATTGTAATTAAATTATAAACAATAATTAATAAACCAATGGAAATTGAGGCAAGAAATATATGCTTTTTGGTAAAATTTCCACTAAGCATTGTTTAAAGAATATTTTGTACTATCATTAATAAAAACAAACGCATATAGGATCGATGTGGTAAAGCCAATACATTCATTACAAACCTAAGAAATGTGTTTGAATATATTAACACACGTCCTCTAACTCCAAAAATACAAACTTGAATTCTTTCGAAGATGTGTAGATAAAAGCATCTTCCCTTTTGTACAGTGTATAAAGCTCCTTCGTCACTCTTTCATATAGCTTTTTTATCATCCCTTCATATAGCTCCTTCATGTATCTCACTACTTCACACAGCTCACTACAGTTTATGTAGCTCCTTCATCACTCCGCATATCTCACTACACCAAAACCACACAACCACAAGTTTAATTATGATACAAATATCACTACACCAAAACCACACACCCTCTTTGTTCTAAATATGAGCTGCCATGTGATAAAACATAATAATTGAGCCATTTCTCACTTAGACTCCAATAGGTTGCAGAGAAGATATAGGAAACAAAGGCAATATACAGATTAAGGGAACAAACGCAATACCAAAGTTCATTACATTTAATAGTTCTCAAAGCAAATTGAAAGCTTAAGTACATGGAAGATAAGGTTGGCTTGTAGCTACCATTTGAAATAAAAGCAGTAATTCAATGATTAAATTGATTGACATCATGACAATATAATCAAGTTCATAACTAGCCAACTAAGGTAGAGAGAAAGTTCGAAAGGATAAGAGGTCGTCATAGTTGGCAATTGGTACATGATTTATATATTGGAAATTTGCCTTAATCCAATTATGAATCCTAAAAGTGTATCTTATGACATAGGCGCATTGCAAATACGAGACAAAACTCATCCTCTAATAACTCTCAAGCAAGCATGTGGCTAAAGAAAGATAAACAGATAATGCATGCATCATGCAAACCCATAAACACATTTAAAACTTGAAACAAAACTAGATGATATGAAATATATCTAAAACAGAAATTAGAACAGCTTGCACAACCATTCAATTTCTACAAAGCCTTAATTGGTGTATTTGAGCCCTACTTTGTGTCTGAATCCCACAAAGCAAAACAGATACATGTCAATACAAACAAAGATTTCATAACGCTAAGTCTTCATACATGTGATTCAAGTAAAAAGCTTACACCCTTTTGGACAGGCATATTATACTCAGGATCTCCAGGCTCCGCAAACGTACTCACAAATTGTGCTACCCCTTCATCCAAATCGACATCCCTTACAAAATTCACTAATAAGTTACTTGAAAAGTTCATGCACATTAACCCAGTTAAATACGATGCTCAGAAAATAACAAAACCCGTTTAATTAGAACAATGATATTTCAATACAAGATTATTTAAAAAACCAATGGTTCAAGAAATTACGGAGACAACGTTGAATAAGGACAGAGAGAGGGAGAGAAATTGAGTACCTGAGTAAAAAGAAGAGCGTAGAGACTATATTTCCCTTTAGCTACCTTCTGATACCCTGAAATTCAATATGTCAATTGCAAGGCATATTGTTGTCCACCACATCATTAATGTGCAAAATTGTCGCTATATCCAACACAGCAGTAAGTGTAATAAAATTGTCGCTATATCCAAAAGAAACAATAGCTTTCTCATCACTGATTACTAATTACCTAAGGTTGAGATAAGCAAGTGATAAAGAGAAGGACATTATAAGCAGTCGTGCACACTAACAAATTAAATTCATTTTAAGGACCACCATGTAGGCAACACCATCTAATTCTACAATGCAGAATATTTCAAAATCTCAGTATCTGAGCTATGCATGGATTTGTTTTGGAATTGGTGTGAGGCTGCCAACTCCGAAATTGAAGTTTGCATGCTATAGAGAAGACTAAAATCATGCAAGAAAACTTAAATTCACAATAGAACATAATAGAATCACAAAGTTGTCACTGGTTGAAGGAATTTAGTACTATCACAGATTTAGTCTCCAGTATTTACAATATCGGAGAAAATATAAGGAATCCCAAAGTCCAAAAATTTGTTATCCTCCACTTACAATGCAATCCAATGATAAGACACAGTCTGCCCACCACCCTAAAATTCGATTTAACACTAAAACCCCCAATTTCTAATTTAATTTTCCAAATTGAATCTAATCACAATACCAAAATCTTCAAATTAAGGCATTAAAGCTTGATTACAGAATTTGAATAATTGATTACAAAATCACATTATGTATCAAGCAAAACCCTAACTGTAAATTCAAAATCCAAAACCCTAATTTATAAAATGCAAAAAAAAATTCAATAAATTGTCTTACCTTAAGATTGGAGCGGCGAAGTGAACACCTAGCAGCCAGTGGTGGAGGACGATGGTGAGAGAAAGAAAACCGATGGAGGACGAAACGAATGGGAGTTTGGTCGACTGGAAGGGGAAAACGATGGTGATTGGCGACTTGGTGAGAGGTGACTGGTGAGAGGCCGTGCGAAAGAGCTTGGGGAGGTGGAAGGAAAGGATGACTTACCTGGTTTTTAGGGTTTCGTTCGGCCTCTGCAATTCTGTGACAGAGAGAGAGGGAAGAGAGACCGACTGTTTTCCAATTGCATATAGCTTGCACCTCCATTTTTTCCAAATTTGGGAAATTTAAAGAAAGCGCGTAATTTTTACAATTAAACTGCCAAAAATTTTAACACATGCGCGACTCAGGTTTACATTTAAACGTCGCGCAAAGTTGTTTTGCGCAACGACCAATTATGGCATTTAAAAAGTATATATATATATATATATATAATTTACTGAAAATATGATTTTATTCCTTTTAAATTTAATTTTTTTACATAAAATCCACAATAATATATTTTTCTAACAAAAACTCATTCCGAACTACAATAATAAACTCTAAGTATTAGTGAATCTATTGTTTTAATGGGATACGCATTGTACGAAACTAGTTTGAACGATCAAACCGTCAAATTTGTTTGTATATGCTTCGAGATCGCATACGCCAAAAATCTCAAAAAACAAACATTCAAATATCAAGTAATGGGACAAAATTTTTCGACGGTTATAAACGAATAATCACAATTTAATGGTTATTTTAACTCCGATTTTGATGATTTTTTATAGCTAGACTCCTTGATCCTATATGAATACAATGAATTAATTTGATCGTCAATTTAAAATATTTACACAAGTGGATACTACAAAATCTTATGTTATACTTAATGAAAATAAAAATAAACTCCAAGTGGAAAGTCTATCTTGGAACTCTGAAAAGCGAGATTCAAAATGAGGTAGATATATGACATGCAATATCTAACTTGGTTAGTTTGAAATTTACATCTAGATCTTGCATATAAATTGCAGGTTATACTATTAATGAGGCGCCCGTCATAAAAACCTGGTTTCTCTCATTGGGTACTGCTGTGAAGGTGAGAAAATGGCACTTGTTTATGACTACGTGGGCAATGGAAATTTGGAACAGCATCTTTCATCTGCTATGCATGCCTTTGCTTTGGTGAACTGCAAAAATAAATTTTGTGGAACTTAATTACTGGAACAATTAAATGATACGGAATTCGAGATGATTGACAGGTCTTTGAGTGCAGTTGTAACTAAAACTGTTTTGACTTGGAAAGAGAGATTTCAAACTGTTTTGAGTGCAGTAGACGCAGCAAGAGCTAATTATTAACCAATGAATAAACAGAATTAAAAGAATGTAAGTTACCAAGTCTAAATAGTAGTAAATAGTTTGCAGTTAGTTTTTTTTTTTTTTTTTTTTTTTTTTTTTTTTTTTTTTAAACAAATGAGAACAACTGGTGGCAAATTACGGTTATCCACCTATTTCGGAGGACGAGAAAAGTTGCAGAAACATTTTAGCCTCCCCCTGGCCACAAGTTTGGTTTTTACACTAGCAGCGGGTTTCAAACCCGAGACCTCCAGTTTTTAGTTCATAGTTTGCAATTAGTTTACTCACTTAATTCATGGCTCGTGGCTTAAATATTTAGGAAAACTAATGAAAATGACTTGAAAACTTTAAGTTTTAATGATAAAGACAAAATAAATGGTAAAATGAATAGTACCTGGTTTGACTTTTTAGTGTACAAATATGGTTTTTTGTTAAAGTAAACAGTACCGCGAGCTTTTCGTTAAAACTCGCTAAATATTTTGCACGACTGGAATATGTACACAACGGTTGCAAGCCTCCCATTGTCCATAGAGATCTAAAGACATCCAATGTCCCCATGTATGAACAGCTGCCAAAGGAATGTATGGGTACTTTGATCCTGATTCCTGAGTGAGTGTTTAATTGTGCTAAAAATTAATTAGCTAGTCCCAAACTACATCACCTTGTCTAATTAAATTGGGCAAAAATATGGGATGGAAATCATTTCGCGTCTTAACTATATACCCTATGTTTACTAACACATAAATTTGTTACCAAATATCTAAAAATAAAAAATCAGATCAACTAGATTGACTACTTGATCCTTCAGCTTCTTTAATTTCTATTTCTAAGTTCTCCTAATATTTCTTCCTTCTCCAATTTCTGTTAAGTAAGCATGTCTATATTTCTAAGTTCTCTGAATATTTCTTCCATCATGGTGGAAGCTAGAGAGCAGACCACAGTAAAACTTCGTCGTGGATGCAAGTTTTAATTGCCCCGTGCCCAGGTGGGTATTCTTATTGAGCTAATGAAAGTCAACGATTTTGGTGAGAACCGTCATCATCGATGACTAGGAGTGACTATCAAACCGACGAAACTATTTTGTCGGAGATGAGAGAGGGGGTATCGAGGAGAAAGGGCAGTGAGAGGAGAGAGGAGCGGTGATGGGAGAGGTCGCAACGTTTTCAGGGGTTTTAATTTTAAAATTTTACGAATATTAAACAAATGGTTAAATGGGTACCTCGTTTGTACTCGGGTGTAATATATATAATTACCTATTTATATTTCATAGGTAAATTATTATATCCATAACTGTTCATTTAGTTAAACGGTTACCATAACTGTAATCATGATTTTTAACTCATACCTACGGGTACTTTGCCCATCTCTATTCATGGGCGCACAAACCACCCCAACTTCATTTGAGTCCACCAAAGAAACATGCTTTAAATGAACTCCCAATAGCAGCACCTCATTAGGAGGAGTGACGGATCTGAAAAATATTATTAGGAAGGTTAATAAGAATAGCGTGCTCGTGCTGTGCACAATTTTTTTTTAACAGAAATAACTTGCATATCGTCATTTCTTCGAGTCTTGGTAGGCCTGAAGTCATTTACAAAAGCATACTGCACACCTATTAATGCCTTCTTTGTGTGGGTAACTAACATGTTCCAATGCTACTCCCATATGAATGCTTAACAAAGGAACACACTTACCTTAAACACACCAACAAATTGATTTATATCAATACATCTCATTAATATGTTTGTCCAAGAATGAAGGTATTTTGTTCATTTTCTGAGATTGTCATTTCATTTACTTTGCATTTTTGGATAGTCTTTTACTTGGTTCTTATTTTTCTTTCTACAATTGTAATCACAACTAACAAACAAGTCAGAGATAAATAATATTAACTCTAGACTTTATATATCACGTCAGTATTCATATATTTTACTTGTGTTATAGCTTAGAAAATTTATAGAACCATCCACAAATCTTTATCTAACCCACGAATAATGTCTTGAAACTAATTAATTCGTGGGGTTTAGTAGTATTGTAATTCTAGAATGTCAACCATACAACGACGGTCGCAACTTGCATCAAAGTATTCTCTATTCCAACCCATAAACTGGAGTAGAAAAAGCAACCCTCCCAAATTCAACAACGCATTTTTGGATAATCTTTTACTTATTTTTCTTCCTAAAATTGTAATCACGACTAACAAAGAAGCCAGAAGTAAATAATATTAGCACTAGACTTTAAAGGAGCAGCACCTTTCTAATGCATTTTATCAAGCATTTGGAAGGCATATATAAAAGGCAACTCCAACCTTCAGATGAACAATACCCAAATCATTCATGAAGATTCATCGGAGTTTGAAAGGTCAGCTGACCCCCTTGCCCTTAAGTCGGTCTCCAGACTGATATACACGCACCCCATATCATTTACAACACCATAACTCTCCTCATTGACTGGAATTTTCCAATCAGCGGAGTTTGAAAGGTCAGCTGACCCCCTTGCCCTTAAGTCGGTCTCCAGACTGATATGCACGCACCCCATAGCATTTACAACACCATAACTCTCCTCATTGACTGGAATTTTCCAATCAGCGCCCTAACGTCCATGGACTCTTCCTCCATTATTGCCTCCTCATTCACACAGGTCCTCGATTTTCAAATGTCTTCGAATAAATAAGCCTTAATTTATTTATCTTCCAGTTATAGAGTTAGACTCTTAAAGGCAATTTCCATGATTGGTTCTAAAAAAATTGAGAGTATTTTTCCTCATTGCCATAAACTATATAGTGTATGCTCATTGCTCATCATATACCTTCTCATTTGTTACGTGTTTTTTCATCTAATACTGATTAGCTTTCACATTAATTTTTTTTAATTCTTAAAAAAATTAATCAAAATTAAGTAAAAAAACACATGACAAATGATGATGCGCATGAGGATATAGTAAGAAAAGTGATGATATACTTCGGAACATCATATGCGAGACGACTTCCAGAACTATTCATATGAAGTCAACTTTCCAGAACAGTTTTGATTGGATACAGAGCCTATCACATTTTCTAATCAACCACACATCATTTCTAAGGCGACTGTATACATGTCACATTCAGATCATTAATAACATTTAAGCGTATCGAAAGGAGAATGATGATATACTTTGGAACCAATCCGTGTGTTGTGCAGCCTTGCTCTTATATAAAATGAGATGCTACGGAACCAATTTCCGGTGTCTTGTGTCCCAAAGATGTCACGGACAATGAAGCAACTCTTTCTCTTTGCAGCGCAGCTTGGTGGTTTTGCTCTCAATCTTTTGCTCCTAGTTCATGCCTGTTTGAGTTAATATTTAACTTTAGACTTAAAGGGAAGGAAGCCCTGAAGAGCTCAATAGAGGAGATTTTGCTTGAGGCCTATAATCAAGCCTAGATACCCATCTCGAGACAATATGACTGCTCCCCATTAAATGAAAAGGTTAGGTGCTTACAAGGGAAGTGACAACCGATGGAAATCAACCAACTCTCGGTCCAAAAGCACTTTTCCGAATGGCAGAACATTTAAAAATACTGATGACTCACTACCCTCCAGTTGCTTTCGAGCAAGAGTAGAAACAATACAGTCAGGCTAATTCGCCTATAAATAGGGGAAGAGGGCCCATAGACAAGAAGACTCAACCAATCAAACGAACAAATATACAACTTGCCTCTCAGTCAAGCGAATATTTAGAAAGCTGTTCTTTGTCCAGATTTTGCACCCCTTGAGCCTTAGACTTCCTTTAGAAAGACATCTTTTGTCTATGTAAAAGCTCTGCTACCTTCTCTAAATGTTGTAGTATCGATTCTCTTGTGTAAATCCATTTACCTATCATCCCTCTTTTAGTACCTAACCCTTTAGAACTACAACAAAGAAGAGACTGCAAGACGTTTAATTTTGCCCGACAAGGTGAAATCTTGCCCGCCCTTCTTTGTTTTGCCTTTCAATTAATAGATCTGTTGTTATAATGTATTCTCCATTACATATTCAAGTCATTTCCAGTCTTTTGATGATCCAAAGTTCCATCAGTTCTTAGATCTGGTTCACTTAGTGGTTTTATTGTCATAAGAAGATTAAAACTGATTAAAATTGATGACTTGATCAGATCTGGATCTCCACCTTTTAAGCATACAAGATAAAGAACTAAAAGTCCTTGATCTCAAGGAATATAAAAGAACTTAATGTAGACTTAACCCATCTACGACAATCCTTTGATAACAAGAAGTCAGAGTAACTTGGGATGCAAGTAATCGACTTAAATACACTTGTTCTACATCTGCCATACAGAGATGGCAGTTGCATGCCTAAGCACTTAGTTAGTTTTAATTGCGAGCCTCAAGGCCTACACCTAAGGCCCAACAAATGTACCTTTCAGAACTAACTTGGTCCTCCCCTTGCAACATCTCAGCAAACCGGAGCCCGACAATCAACCACAGTGCCAACTCCTCGGGGAGCTGTGTGCTCGGGCCAAGGACCCCTCCTTGTGAGATTTCTTGCCCGAACAATGCCCAAGATCAATCAGGTATGAATTCTAAATACAATATTATAATAAAGTTAAGGGCTTTTAAAGCAAATGATCCCTGAAATTAACCCACCCCATTAAAATGGTCTCTGACCTCGTCTCTCTTCTCCACCATTGATATGCTCTAACACAAACATTCTCCTAATAGATTTGTAAGTATTTGAATTATCAGATGAAGCTCGCAGCTCCTTCATAATTAGAAAAGCACATTTCTTTTCTCCTTCCTTGTTTTGCATGTGCGTATGTACATGCTTCAATTTCACAGTGAGATCAATCATATGACCTTGAATCTCCAAGAAAGCAGCTCTGTTGGCTTCGTCAACCATTTTTCCCAAGGTTGAATCTTTTTGAGTTCTTAGTTTTAGTTTGTTTATTGGCCTCAAATCTGGAAGAAAAGGTAACCGTGGAGAAATTTTTAGTTGTGATGGGAACACGGATGGTACACCACTTGTTTTTATGCAAGTGGTGGAAAATTTTAATTTTTAAGTTATTAACCTTTTAAACACATAACTAACCATTTATATGGGAACACGTGCCGTACCATCTCGTGTGACGATCACACTGAAAAATCTCTCGTGGCCGTGAAACAAAATCCAGGTCCCATGTGCTCCCATTGGCCATGAAAAGCGTATGACAAAGACCCATGAGACCTACCCCTTCATTAACCCCTAATGTGGTCTGTACGACAGGATGAGTGTAAATAAATACGCTCAAGTGCTATTATCACGTGAAGGCTGTGCGAAGTATCGCGAGTCACCTACAAGTCGGAACCACCTAATGTGGTCTGTACAACAGGCTAGCACCTGCCTTGGATCCAAGGTAAGCGTACGATGCGGGAGGTGAATGATCACGTGAAGGCTAGCCCTAGCCTTGGACGGAGCACTAACACCGGGGTGTAGGATAATGAGCACTAAATGCATGTAAACATAACCATACACACTGCAATAACTATCATCAATATGTACTCACCTAAAACTTACCTGGGCATCCGCAACATCATGCAATAATATGCATATCTATACTAATGCATATACTACAATGTAATGCAATTGACATGGCATTTAAAAACATAAATCCATTTAAAACAATTTATGGGAAAATAGAAAACATATATATGTATATATAGAAAACCAAAAGCCCACTCACCTGGAGTCCGTGCTACAACTCCCTAGCACAAACATCAAGGCGTCACGAACGATCGGCGCCTAGAACAACTATCAAATCATGTCTTAGAATTCTTATCAATATAACATGTAACTTACATATCCTATTCGGGAAGATCTGTACGTCGGATTCCCGATCCGTAAGTTTCTAATATCCTTAAATATTATGTATTATAACGTATCAAAGTTTGGTGACGATCCAACGGCCGGATCGTCGACTGCTATAATAGTTAAGCGGCGGACCTTAATGGAACTACGTTCAAATGACGAAAAATCGTCAATCAAACTTCACCAACGGAATCATGGTATTCAAATTTAACTTAGGAAGGTCAGGGGAAGTCTAGTTGGCCATCTCGACTAGCCGGAAAAATCAACTATTTTCAAAAATTACCAAATTCTACAAAAAAGTAGATCTTAGTAAGGGAAATAATTTTCATACCTGTAGCCAAGTCCAATTTGGCCAGGAGAGACCTGAAATCCACCTCGATCCGTCGGAAACCCTTGAAATGGGTGTTGTTGATTCGACTCCAAACAAGCTCCGACGCCTCCAAGGTTGATTGGGCTTTGTTTCTGGGTTCATGGAGAGTCTATTGGTGGTGTTAATTGAATGAAAACGTTTCAGGTTTGATGGAGGTCCTCACGACCCCCGTGGTTCTCGTCGGGATGTTTTCCCCAAAATACAACCAAATTCATTATAATTTTAGGTGGAAAAGGAAGAGGGAAGGTAGTGGAATGTTTTCCAGGTGATGGATGGCGGCGATTTGCCTAAAAAATCACCTGAAAAGGCGTCAGAAGTTGTGGAGGAGCCAAGTTGGGTATGGGTCAAGGAGAACCCAGCGGGTTCCTCTCCTTCTCCCATTCTCTCCTTTTCCTCCTTGCCTTTTTCCTGATTGGCCACCTCAGTTTTTTCTCCTATTCTAATTGGCCTCACATCCTCCTCATTTCTCTCCCTTATCCTTCATCACCACTGCCTATCTTTCCTTCCCTTCAATCTCAACCACACACGTGGCTCCATCAAATTTTGCTCCAAAAATCTGGAGCTTTCTAGATATTAACTAATTTACTAAAATGCCCCCAACTTTAAACGTTAATATCTCATTCGTTATAACTCCAAATTGTATTCCGTTTGCGCCCACACGTTTGTAGCGACGAGTACTACGAGGATACGCAAAGAAAACAAACTTTACGTGACACGACATGGTAGTCAACAAAAGTCAACACTTTGGCTGGAAGGACATTTTCATAAATTCACTTTTTAAAATTACAAAAATTATAATAATTAGGGACGGGTCATTACAGTAGGTCCTACTTGTGACATATCACTAATTTTAATGGATTTTTTTAATAAAATTTGATGGCATAGGGCAAAGTAGTTAAGTTTTAGAGAACTAAGTGACATATTTTAAGTTACATGAGGGGTGGATTCGGTTCCATTCAGTTCGGTTTTTTGTCGAAACCGGAAACCAAACCGAAGTTAATGTTCGGTTCAGTTCGATTCAGTTTTTTCCCTGAATTTATTTTTTTTAATCTGGATATTAAGGGTTCTTGGAGATGGGATCAGAAAAGGCTGCTTCGAGGTCATGATCCGAAAAAGATTCAGATCACAAAGGCCTCTCCCAATAGCATTCAGTCAACAATTATGAAATCCACAAAATACCCAGATGTCGAATCCGATCAAAGTTGCAAACTTTCACAAGAACAGCAACGAAATCTCGAAAACAAACGAACTAGAAAAGAAAACAAGCAAATAATCCAGTAGAGTTAGCTAAACATGCAAGAATTGTACATACAAATTAATACAGAAAGTTGGGAGTGAAAGAGAGAAAGAGTCTTTGGGTTGAGCCTAATGGGTTAGCATTTCAGAGGAAATTGAGGAATTGCAAACAACAATGGTGGTTGAAGGAAATGTGTGATGGATTGGAAATGGAGGATGAGGAAAAGTAAAAGGTCATTCAATGAAGGTGCGGGAAACGTGTGATGGACTGGAAATGGAGGATGAGGAAACATAAAATGTCATTCAATGAAAGTGTGGTTGGAGTGCAGGAGAGAGAAATGAAAAAGATACAAGATGGAGAGATGGTGAGTGCGGCTAGGGTGAAAGAAAAGAAAGGGAAGAAATAATAGGCTAGGGTTTAGAGTAAGGCTTTTTTTATATATATATTTTGGGCTTGAAGTTTAGCAACACATTGGGCTTAGCATAATTGGACTTACAAATGTTTTTCCCATAGTGCAGTCCAAGTCCAAAGCATGAAAACCGACCATGAATTTAAGGTGAATGGGCATCGTTTGAAGCCCTATTACGACCTGTTTGAGGAGCATATCGTGGAGGAAATACCTCTCCATGCCGTGAGTCCTAATGGAGCTTAAAATGAGGTATCGTCCGGCTGCAAGACGTTAAAGAAATCGCTTCTTGGGAGGCAACCCATGTATTCAAATAAGGAAGATTTTTGAATTGCTCCACAATCAGTTTTGCGTTTCTAAAAACCTTCCATTTTCTGTAGTTTTATTTTGCCATGATTGTCATTTTTATTTTGTTGCTTGTTTAAATTGTTTTTGGTGTGGGTTTATTTTTGAAACACTGACAATTATGCAAGGTATTTTTACATTCATAAAAAAAAAGGAACATTAAGCAGATAAATACAAGAGGGAGCCTTCACAAAGGCTGCTTAGGAGAAATCTCAGTAGTCGGCGGAGCCTCAGCAGTCGGCGGAGCCCCAGAAGGAGGAGGCATCAGAGGTTGATCATTTGGAGCTTCATTACGCAGTACAACCCCAGAAGACGAAGGCAAATGTTGTAGGAACAAACCCACAAACCGCTGATGATCAAGTAAAATCTGACCATCAGATTCCTGCATCTGGTCAATCTTCCTCTTCATGTTTATAGCATAATTATGTGCGAGCTTGTGCAATTGTTTATTTTCATGCTTAAGCCCTCTAATCTCTTGCTTGAGACTCATCACTTCAGTCGCCAATGATTCAACTTGACGGGTTCGGGCAAATAGGCGTTGGGCCATATTGGACACGGAACCTGCGCACTGCACACTGAGAGACAGAGATTCCTTAACAGCCAACTCATCAGACCGTTTGGTAAGTAGTCTGTTATCTTTGGGAGTGACAAGGTTCCTGGCCACCACCGCAGCTGTCATATCATTCTTCATCATCGAATCCCCAACAGTAAGGGGACCAGTAGGGGATATGAAGGATGGGCGCCATATGTTGTCTGGAGAAGGCGGGGCTGCCTCTTCACCAAGGTTCAAGTCAAAACGATGGTTGGAAGGGCCAGACATTTTTCAGAGGTGTTAAAGAAAGAGGAGATCGGACAAGTCAAGATCGTAGAAGTGCAAAACGGGAGTGTTTACAGGCAGAAACTCAAATGTACTTTGAACGTCCTGCATACCTCTATAAAAACCAGCACGCGATGAGATTTCAGAGATCGAATAGACAATTCCAGATATCGGAGAGGCATCTGCTTTTACAGACGTGTCAACATCTGTCACATGCAGAGTAAGCTTTGCGGAAATCACGGGCAGTTTGTCGAAGCACCGATTCCAACCATCTGCTTTTCCAGACGTGTCAACATCTATCACATGCAGAGTCAGCTTTACGGAAATTACGGGCAGTTTGTCGAAGCGCCGATTCCAACCATCCGCTTTTCCAGACGTGTCAACATCTGTCACATGCAGAGTCAGCTTTACAGAAATTACGGGCAATCTGTCGAAGATCTATTGTGAAGTAGAAAACACGTGAAGTTTACTATTAAATCATCCAACGGTTGCTAACAAGAGTGAAAGAATAGTACCGGTTATTAATTCCTATAAATGTCATCCTTCACCCTCAATTGCAAGGCAGACATACATAACCCCCATTCGTCTTAGAAAATGCCTTTCCAACACCCTCTCGAGTCACTTAGTGTTCCTAATTCCTTGGGGTACTTCTGCAAACAACTCATCCAAAGCAAAAGTATTTCATATCATGAAGGTTGAAAGCAAGAGTATCTCATATCATGCTTTCTCCCTGTCCTTCTCATTGTCTTTGTTTTAGGACAAGGAGAAAGAGAGCAATCAGCCAGCACTTGGTATTAATCTTCCGATCTGGAACCGACTGCCTGGAACCCCTTCTTGATTACTTACCTAGCCTTGCTCTCGAGTACTCATCTTCATCATCTTATGCTTCCTCTTCGTCTACCACATCTGCCTGGGGAACAGATAAGGGAAGTGAAAATGATACCTCGAAGCATGTGGAGACAATTTACCAATTCATCCTCAGTTAGGGACAAGGAGAAAGAAAGCAAGAGGTGGGCAATTAGAAAGATTTAAGAAAGAAACAGACCAACACCTTTACCTCGTGCCTGCCCGCCGTGCAGAAGAATCAACCAGAGAAGAATGCAGACTGCACAATCAAATCAGGGAACTCTCATATTCCTCGCTCAGAATTCCAAACCAGTTCAAGATCAACGCTGTGGAAAGTCAACAAGATCATCTATCTCCAAAACTAGATTTGCGTTCTTAAACTCCACTCTGTTTGGTTTTTACTTTGCTATATTTGTCATGTTTATTCGTTGTTTGTTTGTTTGCTTGTTGTTGTGTGAGTTTATGCTTAAAACATTGAGGACAATGTTTGATTTAAGTGTGGGGGGGGGGGTAACTATTGTTTTGCATAAAATTCGTAGAAATTTATCACCCATTACTTCTAGTGTTGTTCCTTGCTGTTTTAAGTGTTTTTAAGCTGTTTTGGAGTGTTTCAGTGTGTTTTGACATAAAAATAAGAAAATCTCATAAGAATTTGAAAAATTGTTTTTGTATGTTTATTTGTGTATTAGGGTTCCTTCCAACACAATGATGAGGATTTGCTTTTTAATTGCATGACTGTTAAAGAGAGTTATAAACATGGATGAAAATTTGATTTACTCTTTGGTGTATGCTTGGTTGTCGTTATAACTTACGAATTCACATGCAATCATAAAGGAAAAATCAGTTTTGTCACATGCTTGAAAGAAGGAACTCAAATGTACGCTACAACCTTGTGAGACTTGAGCCTAAACGTTTATTTGGAGAGTTAATAATTTGTGCATCATTGTTTTCTAAAGTCGTTGCATGATCTCATTATTCTTTGCTTGGTTGCTACTTAGAAGACGTTTCATCAGTTAGTTCCAAATGCTAGAACTCATGCCTATTTCATTCAAAGCATGTTATTGATTTGCATAATACATATTCAAGATGAAGTTGTGTAGTGACCACCACAGCCAAATTGCCGTGCCCTATTTCATTATGTGTTTAAGTTTAACCCCGTTGAGCCTTGTGTAGCCTATGTTCTTTGTTAACCCACACTATCCTCACCTAGCCTAGATTAGGACCATCCATACCCTTGTTCTTGAAGCATAGTAAAACATAATTTAGAAGGAATTCCTTTTGTTGAACTTTTGCAGAAAAACAAGTGTGGGGGAAGTGATTCTTGTGTGTGTGTGTGTGTGCCAAAGTCCTTAATAAGGCACGGAAAAAAAAAACATTCGTGGAAAATAGAATGAAAAGAAGAAAAGTGGTGAAAAAGAGCTCTAAAGTGTTGTTTGTTGAAGAAAGGGTCCAAAACATTGAATTCGGCCCCAAGTACTGCTTCAATCTTCCCGTTGTGTTTGAAAGTTAATTTCTGCATTATTAAATGAATTCCAAGCGTCTATTTCATTACGTTGCTTGCTATTGCTTTCAGAATGTTTGTTATCCCTATCCCTTCTTTGTTAGCCATTACCCTTAAACCCCGTTACAACCCTTAACTTCATCTTGAGTGTCATGCGTTTCAATATGTGGAGTTTGGAATTGGTATGAGCATATGGTGTCACTAGTTCTTGCATCTAAGTAGTAGCATTCCATTCATGAGATCATATCTAAAACATGCTTAATAACTCCAGAAAATCGCTTTCTTTGTTATACATATATGTGAGTGTTCGTTTTCATGTTTACATCAATCTTCTCACATATAACTAGTGTAGGGTGTGTAGTCAGAAAATGTGAGAAAATAGAGAGTATCTTGTAAGGAATTGAGCAAATTCTCTAAGGCATGTTACTACATTCAAAACATCATTTTAATTGGTTAAATGTGAACTAGTAAGTGGTGATTGTGATTAAGTATGTGTTCAAGTGTGAAGATAACGAAACTCTGTGGGAATAATGATTTTTAACATGTCATGTGCATTGGAAATACCTGAGGCAAACGTTGGAAGGTTTAGGTTGTGTTTTGTTTTCTTTATTTTGCTCGAGGACTAGCAAAAGCTAAAGTATGGGGGAATTTGATAGGAGCATATTTATGCGACTTAGTTAACATGTTTTCTTACACTTACTTAGTTAGTTATTGCTTATAAGAGTATTTTAAACCATTTTCGTATGTTTGTAGGTCCTAATAACAAAGATGGCAAGAAAAGTGCATTTTGGAGCAATTTCTGGATGAAATGGATTGCATGCACTTGGAGACATGAGGATGGATGTTTTGGGAAGATTAGAATTCAACATATGTGTGTAAGTGTGTGACCTACAACTAACAAACATCATAGCTGCCATGTGATGGAGACAACATCATGCAACGTACATGCAAAGACACCCACATGCAAAGACAACACACACACAGCATGGGTAGGAAATGAGTTGAATTGTGGTTGAAATAATGAAGAGCATGTGTGTGTGCAAGTGTGACAGCTTGTACATGTGGAAATGATGACTAGATGGCAGCACACACACACATGGGAATGCAAGGAAACACACGGCATGGGCAGCAGGAAATCAGAAAATGAAGAATGAAGATGTGGAAATGATGATTACATGGACATACACACACATGCAAAGAGGCCTTGAGCACCATCCTTCACACTTGTGCAGCAACAACCCTTCATCATTACTTAACATTTCTGCCACAAGAACATGGAGACAACATTATACAAGGCATGTGCAAAAGAGAAACATGGACAGCCAACAAATTCGTCAAAACTGCCTGTTCAGATTAGCTGACTTTGGAAGCATGTTACGAATAGCTCCGAATGAATGAGAGAATGTGCCTTATATGCTTGGAAAGCTACGGATGTCTATTTTCTGAAGAAATTTACGGATTGTTAATATCATTTTTCTAGAAGAAGTTATGGGCATTGTAACACTGAAAGGTTCAGAAAAGGGCTAAGCAGATTTGGCTAATAAAATGAGAAAGTAAAGGCACTTGTTTTGTGTTTTGCTTTGTCATCAACACTCAGCAGCAAATGGGGTTATGATTGCACTCATTTTTCTTTGGAGCAAGTGGAAATGCACAGCTAGAAAGAGAAGACACACCCACATGCAAAGGAAAGGAGAAACATGGGCTGAAAATGGGTGGATTGGTGGCTGATATGATGAAGCATGTGTGTGCAAAAGGAAAGGAGAAACATGGACAACACTCACCCATGCAATCTGTACATGCAAAGGAAATGGAGTGGTCCTCTCCCTAGCCTATAAATACATCCACCACCCCCCTTCCAAATGAGTACAATCTTGATCCATCAAAAGAGCTTCATTTCATTCACAAACACAATTTCCTTGCAGTGACCTCCATCCATTCATCTAGCCGTACTACATCTCACCAATCCATACACTTTCATCTCTTAGCCGTGCAAATCCATTCCATCTATGTATCCATACACATCCTAGACACTTGTGCTACAACAAGGTGGTGAAACCAAAGGTCCTTGGCGTTTCAAGCTTGGAACTTTGGAGCGTTTTAGGTGTACTTCGTTCTTGCTTTCAATGTCTACTTTATTATTTTCTAATTTTGTTGCAATTATGAGTGGCTAAACCCCTATTTAGTTAGGGGGAAGTTTGAAGCCATGAACATGCTTGAAATTTGAATTGATTTCCTCCAATTGTGATTTGATAAGTTGTGATTGCAATTCAATTATCTATTTTATTGATAACTAATTCTTGTATGTTTATTAAGGATGCATACTTAGTTTTCATGCATGAATTAGATGCTAGAATATAAATGAGTTTCACCTAATCGTTACAAGTTTATATTCATGAGTAGTGAAGGTTGTTTATCACAATCGCGTTAATTGAATTCTTGGCAAATGTATCATGCATTCATAGTTATAATTGCCTCGTCAACACTTATGATTTTCATTGAACGTAATGATCTCTGATTGTATCTCTATTATGCATTCATATAGGGGACTTTTAGAGAATGATTTGGGTTGTTGCATGCATTCATCCAACTCAATGAGTAAAGGAAAATCTGAGGGTTAATTTGTGCATCATAGTTAATTTGGGGTGTTGAGCATCATAGTTAATTGAAAAGCAATTGGAAATCGATTCATATACATTTGTGTCATGTGTGAAGAATGGACTTCTAACTAATCCATCCATCATCTCATTTCTTAAATTCGCTTTACAATCTGTCTAATTTTATAAGTTGTTTGTTTGTTTCAAATTCATCAAAACTAAAATCCCCCTTTTACTTTCTTGTTTCAAAGTGTTAAATTTCTATTTCGTTAGTGTTTTTAAGTTGTTTTGCGTCTTTAGAATCTATTTTGAGTCCTTTGAGTCTATTCAAATGTTTTTAACGTTGTTTTTATGTTTTTGAGTTAGTTTAGAGGTTTTAGCAAGCCCTCCTAATCCCCGGTTTAAGAACGATCCCTACTTATATATATAGTACAATTGTCAAAAGATGGTGTAATTTGAGTGCTTAACTTTCATCGCATCAGTTATGTTTGGTTTTCGGTTTTTTGAACCCACCCCTAAGTTATATGAGGCAAAGTGAGACTCATATTGAGTTCTATAAAGCGTATGTGTAAATAAATCTTAGGATTAAGTATCTAAAACCCCCTAACCTTTTAGTGTCATTCCAAATTCGTGCCAAACATTTTTAACATTCCAAATTAACAAATACCCAACCTATTGTAAAAGTCACATCCATTAAGCCCCAATTAATTTTTCAATTAAATGTATATATGGCAACACTCAGTGGCGAAGCCAGGAATTGTTGAGGGGAGGGGCGAAATATAAAAGGGTAAGAGGTGCAAATATGTAGACAACTAAATCCCTTTAGATATTTAGTAGACACTATTAATGTCGATCATAATTTATGACTACAAATAAATTACAATTATTATTGACAACGTCTCATGTTGTGAAAACATCGCATAATAGGCTCATTATCAATAAAAGCAAAAATATCTCTCAATGTAAACAACCATGCTATCCTTCAACCATTGATCTCTCATTTTGTTATGCAATAGTGTTTTCACAATAGTTATAGTTTTCACAACTCTCAAAATTCACCAAAATTATCACTATTTTTTTTATTGATGAAAAATTACTATGCATCTTCATAATTGCTTATGAGGTGAAATCTAGTTTCACCACATTACAAAATCCCAAAAGATACAAGTTTAGTTAGCCACGTGGGTTTAATTTTAAACCAGAATGCTATCTAGTTCTTCTTATTCTCATCAATCTCGACTTCTCCGAAAAACTCAGCTTCCCTCCGTTTTCCCTATAAAAAAATCATTGAAAATTCGTAACTTTCTTTTTGCTCGTCAATTTGACAAAATGTTTTCGCCTACGGATTTAGTGAGTCGAGTGAAACAAGTTTAGGTAAAGGATTTGGACATGCAATCAGGTTTGGGATTTTTTTTTTAATTCGAGATTTTATACAAACTAGACTTTAATCTCATTTTTCAAGCGTTTTTTTTTAATTCGGGATTTTATACAAACTAGACTTTAATCTCATGTTTCAAGCGTTCTTGACTTGTGACATTTGGAGGTTCAATCAAGATGAAGGAGCCAGCTTGGAGGAATTCAAGTAAGCTATAAGCTTATATATTGTTGTCGTCAAGTTTTGGAGAGGAATTCAGGTAAGCTATGAAAGCCTTTGAAGCTGGGCAGTGGCTTGGCTTGAAGGCTGGAACTTGGAGCGGAAGGGCGAAGGCGCAAAGGGGGAATCTGGGCAGTGGCTTGAAGGTTGGCTTGTCTTCTCGAGCTGGTTCGTGGGGGCTCCAATAAGGTTAATTTGGATGAGTGGTCCCCATATGTCAGTCTTATTTATTTTCATTTTCCAATGAATATAAACGACACTGTCTTTTCTTTTTTTTTATGTCCAACATGACGCCGTTTGGCTTGGGGTTTTCAGAAAACTGAACTGCCGCGCGCAGTGCCTGTGCAACAGCAGCAGAAAACCAAGGGTTCATTTTCGGCGAGAGGAGGGGCGGATACTCACTCCTGGGCTTCATTTCCAGCGAGGGGAGGGGCGATCGCCCCTCATTGTCCCTATGTAGCTTCGCCACTGGCAACACTGAATCCAACCAAAAATATCACATATGTTAAGCCCAAGTTAATTTTTCCGTTGATCCTATATCTTGTTATATATATGTCCTCATTTAGAAAGCATGGTAACTATATATGTACTGCTTAATCTACCTTTGCAGAAATTTGGAGAATAACAACCTTACAGGCTCAATTCTGGTGGTACTCATTGACAGATGGAAGGATGGTTTACCATCAATAAGGTGTGCCACCCTTTTTCTATAGTAGAACGAGGATATTTGTTGAAGAAAATAGAAAAAATTAGGATTTTTATCACAAATGATTCCTGAAATTAATCTATATTTTCACTTTGGTCCTTTAATTTCAAAATCAATCAATATCGTTCCTGAAATTGACTACCACACATCAATTTGGTCCCTACCGTTACAATCCGTTAAATTTTCTATTAATATATTGATGTGGCATATAAATGGGACCCATTGCTCCAATAATAAAATGCCATGTAGATTATATAAAAAAATAATTATTTCTTTTAAATTGTTTAAGTTCTAAAATTTATTTTTTAAAAACAAAAAGGAAAAAAAATAAAACGATAAAATTTCACAGCGGTCGTAACTTAGGGCTTTGCTGTAGAGGCATCGGCGCTGCTATATTGGACGAAGACCTTCAACTGGTAGTGACGAAGTGCGATGTTGGCTGCAAGTGAGGAACCATTAGAACCTCAGGTTCAGGTGAGGGGCAAAAAAATAGAGCTAAAACAAATGACAAAGAAATGGCTGTGCGGATTTCTTCAAGGGCTTTTGGGCTTGATCTTGAAGAAACGGCTGTGCGGATTTCTTCAAGGGCTTTTTGGCTTAATCTTGAAGGTTGATGGGTGAACGGATCTTCAAGGGTTTTTGGGCTTGATCTTGAAGAATATTTGGATGTGTGGATTTGTTGATGTTGTTAATCCAAAGGGTCGTTGACGCTTGATCTTAGGATGAACGGACGATGAACGATGAACACTTTCTTCGAGGGGCCGTCGGGGCTTGATCTTGAATTGGTGGAAGTTCTTTAAGGGCCGTCGGGGTTTGATCTTGAAGGAGGATTTGACGAAGAACGAAGAGAGATTTCTTGATCCTTCGGGATTCGCTTAGGAGCTTTAGACTTTCAAAATAAAGGTCTTGGCTTCTTATTTATAGAATTCCAAAACTTGATTTTTGGATTTAAATAATCAGATGAAATAAATCATTTCTGCCAGGTGTTGACACGTGTCCTATTTGATGACTTTTCTGATGATTTTCGATTTTTCGTTGAGTCACATGCTACGTGTAAAATTTATGTGACAGATGAACGTTGAAATTTTAATTATTGATCAACATTTATTTCACCGAAATTTCGATGTTGACATTAAGAAATAATAAAAAAAATACATTGTTAGAAAATGAAGGGTCCCTATCTAAATTTTGCACAGGACCCATAAATTCTCAAGATCGGCCCTGTTGCTCAGTGACAATATCTCTTTTTTTTTAATGGTTTTAAAATTTTAAGAAACTTTTAAAAAATTGTACTGTATAATCCATGTGTCACCATATTATTGGAGCAATGGAGCCACATCAACACATTAACAGACAATTTAACAGATTGTTGCGATAGGGACCAAATTGATTCAACAATACAATATTATTTTGGGTAAATTACACTTTACCACCTTAGGTTTGAGGTCTATTACAACCTCATACAACATCTTCAAAAAATTTCACTTTCATACCTCAAGTACTTGGGATGTGCTTCGATTCCTCGTTGGGTTACTAGGTACCTTAAGAATCTGCCTGAAGATACTCCAAATGTGAATTTGGTGGGATTGAGCTTCATCTTGTACTTTCTAAAGATGTCGAAAGTTTCCACCAAGTTGCCGATGTGGTCTAATCACTGCTTGCCTTTTACCATGATGTTGTGGACGTAGACCGTTGTGGTTACTCCAATTTGCTTCTTGAGCATCATGTTTACCAACCTTTGGTAAGTGCCTCACACGTTCTTGAGGCCAAAAGGCATCACCTTGTAGTAGTAGGTGCCTCGCTCGATCATGAACGCAGTTTTCTCCTTGTCGAGCTTGTACAAGGCTATTTGGTTGTAGCCAAAGTATGCATGAGCAGCTGGTTCCCAGAAGTTGAATCTACTAATGGATCGATTTGGGGAAATGGATAAAGGTCATTTGGGCATGCTTTGTTGAGGTCGGTGTAGTCTAAGCAAACCCTCAATTCGCCATTCTCTTTCTTCTTTACTAGCACGACGTTGGCAAGCCATGCTGAGTGTGCTACCTCTTCTATGAATCCAGCCTCTAGTAGCTTGTCAATTTCTGCTTCGATGATCGTTACTCGTTCGGGTACCAAATCCCTTCTTTTTTGGATCATCGGTTTGGTAGCGGGGTCGACGTGTTGGTATCGATGACATGGGTATCGATGCCTAGCATGTCAAAATGTGACCACGCAAAGATGTCACGATTTTCCATAAAGAAAGCATTGAGTTCCTCATTTTTTGCTAGGCTCAGACGTGAGCCAATTCTAGCCGCCTTCTTCAGCTGCTGGTGATCAAGAATTATGTGCTTGGCGTCGTCTGCTGGCATGTTGGTTTGGACTCCATCTTCTTGATCCGCTTGTTGTAATTACTATTTGGTAGCTTCGTCGCCTCCTTGGACCACGGTAGTCTCCACGAGGGTAAATGTCTTTTTTTTCTTCCTTTAGTACTTGCACAGTGCATCATCGAGATACGCCTTGGTCAGACTTGATTTCTCCGACTCCTGCTCCCAGCATGCGAAATTTGATTTTTTGATACTTGACAAAAGTGATAGCGTCCAGCTTTATTAGCCAAGGTCTCCCTAGAATCCCACTGTAGGGAGACGAGTCGCTTAGTATTGTGAACGTCTGCTTTGAGACAATTAGCGGTGTTTTCATGTCAAATGTGATGTGATTGATGGCAGTCGAGGTGTGTCCGTTGAATCGAGTGAGTACCTCTACTCGACATATGATTATGTTTTCCCAACCCATCTTCTGAATTACTAAGAGTTGAAGTAGGTTGACTGGACTTCCATTGTCAACCATCATTTTGTCGACTATGGAATGGGCTAGTTAGATTGATACCATCATTGCGTCATCATGTCGGAAATCGACGCCTTTAGTATCCTGCTTAGTGAAGCCAGTGATGGGTTCAGGTTGGGTGTCGACTGTTTAGACTTGCGAGACTAGTAAAGCTTATTAGATCTTCCTCTTCTTTGAATTATTGGTGGCCATCCAAATGCTCAGATTCTGCGAAGATGCTTTTAATCTGAATTGTCTTATTAGGTGGTTCTTCATCGACATATGTGCTCCTTTTAAGCTACGCAACCAGCTTGTATCTGTTGACTTTGCCTTCTTTCATGAGCTTTTCTAGGTAGTTCTTCCAAGTGAGCACAGTTGTGTGATCGGGACCTCAGTGGAATGTGCAATACTTGGTGTGGTCCAACTTGGAAGTATCTCTCTTTGATTGTTTCGGCAGCTTGAACCATGGTTCGCTTTTGATATCGCAAAGGATTTGGTGAATCAAGATTGAGAACTTAGAATAGTTGTTGGATGCCAAGCCTTCTTTAGTCGTGGGTCATTCCCAACTTTTGGCCTCATGCCTGCTTTTGTTGTATTGATTCTCGTCCTCCTTCTTTTAAGCCACTACCGACTTTTCATAAGGCTGCTCAGACACCTCTTCTGCTCAGGCGCCTTGCTTGTTCGCCGAGCCTCGTCCCAGAGAGCATGCTTCTTTCCCAAAGCGAAAAAGTCTGCCAGAGTCAGATCTTCTTTCATGATCAACTCTCCAAACTGTGAGTGGTCTGCTGGGAGTCCTTTTTGGAATGCTGCAATTGCTATCGAGTCGTCGCATCCGACTATCTTTGCCTTCTCTGCTTTGAACCTATTCACATAGTCGATATTGAATAAGTGATTGGACTTCTTCTTAATCGAGTGGTAAGATGAGTATTCTTTGGTGAAAACCAAGGAAAAATCATCAAAACTCCAGATGGATCGTAGTGGTAGGGTGTGAAACCAATCGTGCACCTCACCTTACAAAGTGATGGCGAATATCTTGCACATGAAGGCATCGTTGTTCCAATAAAGAACCATCATGCTTCAATAGTTCTTCAAGTGTCTCTCCCGATCATCATCTTATTTGAAAGATGTGAAATGTAGCATGCTAAACTTGCGTGGAGGCTCTACCTACTCGATCTCGTCTGTGAAGGGTGATTTGCTCATGTTGGTCATGTTCCATCATAACGCCTTTTCAGTGACTTCATTGCGTTGAAAGTCAAGCAATTGCTTGGTCAAGAGCCTCTCCACTTCTTCCTGGATTTACCTTTGTTGATGTAGCGGAGCTCTTGACTGCCCCCAGTCTTGACTTGTTGGTCTGGGTTGCTTTTCTACATTCTTGGCTCATCGATGTTGTGACGGCGGTGCATATGGTTCATTCCTAGCAGGTGAGGGAATTCATTGTAGGTTACCAGTTGAACAAAAGCCGGATTAATCGACTGTTTCTCTCCATTTGTCGTGCTGCCTACTCCAATGCGAGGTAAATGATGCTCCTTAAGGCCCTAGCCGTGAATAAACACTTCGCCTGGAAGGTTACCCATGTTGATCATCGGAGTGTGGTCCCAACCGTGAGTGTATGCTCGTTCGTGGGCCTAATCGAGAATGCACGCTCTTCTGCGCGCTAAGACGGAAGGGAATATACGTTATCTCGGGGGCCCAGTCGAGAGTGTACATTGCCGGAATGCTCGGTTCGTGGTTGGTCGAGTGGCTATTTTCCAGGATGCTACTGGAGAGGTTCTTCGTCTACCCTTGTCCTACTTTGAGATACCTCGTTCGGGTATATTACATTTCGGTACATTGCAAGAGTTGATTCACCAAGGTCGTCTGTTATGCAAGGGTGCTAGTCAACTTTATGACTTGTCGAGACAAGGGTTGTTCTCCGTTCAGGTTGGAAGAGCTTGGACAAAATGCTTCTCCTTGAGTAGTGGAAGTGTGGTAGACTCTAAGCGCGAGATTTGAGTTTGGAAATGTCAAATTTGTGGAGAAATAGGGTGAATATGCCCTTAGTTCAATCGTCAGCCCAGAAATTTAAAGTCGGGACGGTTGAACAGATCTTGGACCTGTTTGGGCTGCTTAGGACACCACAGGAGTTGGCTGGACCACAAAAGTGGGCTGCTCCATATGTGGTATGCATGGGAATTGTTCATGGGCTCGGCTCAGATGCACGTTGGGCTCGCACCTTGTCATGGCTCGGGTTAGCTCATCCTAGGCTTGGGCCTTTGGAGCTTGATGTGGCATGGCTTGGGCCCTTTGGTCATGGGCTTGGCCTTGAAATGGATTAGGCTTATGATGGCATTAGGCCGAGCTGGGTTCCTTTGTGGCGTAGGCCTAGGCTCGCCGCTGCAATGTGTTATGGGCCTGGGCTTGTGGCTGCAAAGTGACTCCTTCACTATGGGTGTGGGCCGCGTCGAGGGTTGCCACAATGGTGGTTACTACAATGGCTCCTACGGTGATGCCTCATGAGGGTGGTGCCACTCCACTTGTCGTCGCGTTGAGCCTCGTGGATCGTCATGGTCCTAATTCTTGAAAGTTTGAATTTCCGTTCATCGTGGTGTTTGAGTTTCTAGTCATTGTACTTTTCTTTTATGTTTTATCAAAGAATTTTTATAAATAAAAATTCCAAGAATAAGAACGTACAAAAAATCTACAAATGAACAAGAAAACAAAAAAACCTTGAATGCGAAAGTCTTTTTTCAAGCGTTTAAATCAAGACTCTCAATGAAAGCACCAATTTGTGGATGCAAATTTCTGCCTTCTTCTTCTTGGACGAAAATGCACCTGCAAAACAATTAATACCTAAGGTCTAAGCCAAGAGCTTCACATGCCCACGATGAATTTGGGGGGGGGGGGCTTTGGCCAAATAACCTCCGATGCCAAAGTTAGAATTTAAGGAAGAAAGTGTTTATAGGGATGTGGCCGTCCCTATTTGGTGAAATGGGGACCGGCCACTTATGGTTGTTTCTTGGCTCTAGATATTATGTTAAATCATATCTTGCAATCAATTAGGAAATTAATCAATTAATTTTGGTAATTAATCCCAATTTGAAAAGAATAATTAGGAGTTACCTTGTGGGTAAGAATTTGATGAGGAGTGATGAGAGGGTTTAAAAGAATATCATTATGATCACTTTTGACCTCGATTGAGCCGTTAGTCCGTTGCATGCGCGTGGGAGTCTCGGTGTGCCTCAAGGGTAATTTTGTCTTGTTACCCAAAAGTCCACATATCGCCTCCATATTTTTCTCGATTATTTTTAGCTCCACAATAAGCCGCATCATTTACAGGAAATTTCCAACGTTGGACATCCCTAGAATCATGAAATGAAGATGGAGACATCCATTAACTCTTCCTCCATTATTGCCTCCTCATTCACACAGGACCTTGATTTTCAAATGTCTTATAGCATAAATAAGCCTTAATTTATTTATCTTCCTGTTATAGAGTTAGACTCTAAAAGGAAATTCCCGTGATTGGTTCTAGAAAAATGTGATTACGGGACAGAGGTCCAGGGCTGAAGGGGTGGAGGAAAACCAAGGATAACTTTGAAAGAGACTCTAAGAAAAGACATAGAGTACTTGGATATAATGGAAGACATGACACAGAATCGAGCGCAATGGAGTTCTAGTATTCATATAGCCGATCCCACTTAATGGAAAAAGGCTTTGTTGTTGTTGTTGTTGGTTCTAGAAAAATTCGGAGCATTTTTCTTTACCACCATAAACTATATAGTGTATGCTCATTGCTCATCATATACCTTATCATTTGTTACGTGTTCTTTCATCTAATTCTGATTAGCTTTCAAATTAAATGTTTTTTTAAAAAAAAATCAATCAAGATTAAATGAAAAGACACGTAACAAATGATGATGTATATGAACATATAATAAGAAAAGTGATGATATACTTTGGAACAGCATATGCCAGACGACTTCTCAGAACTATTCTTATGACTTTTCAGAACAGTTTTGACTGGATACAGAGCCTATCACATTTTCTAATCAACCACACATCATTTCTAAGGCGACTGTATACATGTCACATTCAGATCATTAATAACATGAGATGCTATGGAACCAATCCGTGTGTTGTGCTGCCTTGCTCTTATATAAAATGAGATGCTATGGAACCAATATTCGGTGTCTTGTGTCCCAAAGATGTCACAGACAATGAAGCTACTCTTCCTCTTTGCAGCGCAGATTGGTGGTTTTGCTCTCAATCTTTTGCTCCTAGTTCATGCCCAAGATCAATCAGGTATGAATTCTAAATACAGTATTATAATAAAGTTAAGGTTTTTTATCACAAATGATCCTTGAAATTGATCCATTATATCAAAATGGTCTCTAACCCCGTCCCTCTTCCCCACCATTGATCTACTCTAACACAAACGTTCTCCCAATAGATTTGTAAGTATTTGAATTAGGGATGGACAACAGTTATGGCGGGCGGGTAACTGCGATTATTTATTCATAACCGTTTATGCTCATATCCGCATAATCGTTTACCCGTTGGGTATTTGTCTAAATGGTTATACTCATACCCATAACCGTTTATAAACGGTTAACTATACCTATAATCACATACCCATTTACCCTTTTTTAACCCATTTATCCTTTATTTTTTACCATTTACCTATTTTTCATCCATCTACATGTTTTTTTAATAACTTGAAAATTAAAAAAGAAAAATTTGTCATTTGACAATCGAGGAGTCTACATATTTTTTTCAACACTAAATATAATATGTTTATATTTGTTCCACTTTGCTGCATAAAATCTCATCTGACTGTTATGTTGGCATATGGATCTAATGGATCATACCCATCTGCATCATAAATTAATTGTCACCAAAATTTGAACAACTGAATTAAACAAATATCTTAGAGAGAGAGAGAGAGAGAGAGAGAGGGAGAGATAGCTTGTTGCTTACATGATAATCCGAAGGAGTTGATGAGAGAGAAGATGAAAAGCAAGAGCAGGTTCATCTTTTCTCCAAATTAAAAATTTTCAATTGCGCTGCACTAGCATATATCCAGACACATGCAGTGAGATGATATATTCTCAAATTGGGACAGAGATCCCAGTCCGATCTCCCCCACCAAGTCCTAAGGATCCAGAGATCCAAACTATTGAAATTTGATTCAACGGCTACAAATTCATCAAACTATGCTGAGTCTATATTATATTAACTACATAAACCATGCATTATAGTCAATAGCATTGATTTAAGTTTTGTTTGATAGGGAACATAGTTTGTGTTAATTTTACATATATAAAATAAACAGGTAAACGGTTATCCGTTTATAACCCCGGTTAATACCTATAACTACACATTTAAATTTTATAGGTAAACGGTTATACTCATAACCGTTTCTTTATCTAAACGGTTATTCATAATCGTAACCGTAAAATTTAAAAGGACGGATAACTGCGGTTACCCATAACCAATAGGTATTTGCCAATCCCAAGATGAAGCTCGCAGCTCCTTCATGATTAGAAAAGCACGCTTCTTTTCTCCTTCCTTGTTCTGCATGTGCGTCTGTACATGCTTCAATTTCGCAGTGAGCTCAATCATGCGGCCTTGAATCTCCAAGAACGCAGCTCTGTTGGCTTCGTCGACCATTTTTTCCCAAGATTGAATCTTTTTGAGTTATTGGTTTTAGTTTGTTTATTGGCGTCAAATCTGGAAGAAGAGGTGGCCTTGAAACAAAATCCAGGTCCCATGCGCTCTCATTGGCCATGAAAAGCGTATGACAGATCCATGAGACCTACCCCTTGATTAACCCCACAAAATTTAGAAATTCCCCACAAAAATCCCAAAAAATGTTGAAAAAACATATTAATGGTGGGGAAGTAGAAGATGAACAGTACTGTTTTTTTTTATATATAAGTTTTTAACTATACAAATAAAAATTGTTTTTTATTATTTAAATATTTTCAATTCACATAGCAATATTTAATTGACTTGTGGGATCCAGTTATGTACCACATCAGCATATAACAGAATTTTTTACGAAATTATGACAGAATGACTAGACTGAACTGTAACACCTATTTTCAAGGATTACATTGATTGATTTTAAATTTCATGAATCATCTTGACCAATTTCATAATCATTTGTGATAAAAATCCGAAAAATTAATAAACAATTAAGAACTATTTTCTTATATTTGTAATATCTGTGCCAGGCTTCATTAGCATAGATTGTGGCCTCCGGGAAGATTCCATGTATAATGACAATCCGTCAGGCATTACCTATATTTCAGATGAAAACTTCGTAGCCACTGGTGAACGGAAGCTTGTGTTGCCTGAATACAGAAACAAGTATTCCCAGTCATACGACTCTCTTAGAAGCTTCCCTGAAGGAATCCGAAACTGCTACAAAATAAATGTTACAAGTAAAACCAAGTATTTGATCAGAGCAGGTTTCTTTTATGGGAATTATGATGAACAACATGAAGTACCCGAATTTGAGATACATCTTGGACCTAACTTGTGGGATACAGTGAAGTCGGAAACAGATTATAATATCGAGCTCGAGCTCATACATGTCCCACTGCGAAACTATGTACATGTTTGTCTGGTGAAGACAGGCTCCGGGGTTCCATTTATATCAGTTATAGATCTCAGGCCCTTAACCGATGCCTCGTACAAAACAGTAAAAGGGTCCTTATCACTTCTCTGGCGGCATGACACTGGTCTAACAGCTGACCTTTGGGGATATAGGTAAGTGATTTACATGTTATTATTGTCCTCAATTTAACCACATATAGAGTCTGGCAGGATCCTTTTTTTTTTTTCACGAAATGACTTGGTGTTAAATAGTTGTAGAATCATTTATAAGTAGCAATTTATATTCTGTGTAGTTTTCTAGGTAGGAAATATAACATTCATCAACATTGTATGCATGCATTGATGCAATACCTTTATTTGTATAGGTATCCATATGATATTCATGATCGATTCTGGCATTACTTTGACAAACCCGGCTCTTGGACAAAATTAAATACCTCATCCACCATCAATTCAGAATTCGAGTATCAACCACCATCCGTCGTGATGGGCACAGCTGCAACGCCTAATAGTTCAAATGATCCGTTGAATATTTTCTGGCAGCCTGACACTGAAGTATATCATGTTTACTTGCACTTTGCAGAAGTTGAAAAGCTCCAACCCAACCAGTCTAGACAGTTCAACATTACTACAAACGGAGAGCTGTGTAATGGGACACTTGCTCCTGATTATTTGTCCACAACGACAATATTCTGTACCGCTGAATCCTTGAGTGGATCAGGAGTACAAAATAATTTGTCAATTATTAAGACTGGAAACTCTACCCTTCCACCCATCCTCAATGCCTACGAGATTTATAAAGTGAAAGAATACTTAATATCAGATACCAACCAAGACGATGGTGAGCCATATTGATTCCTTACACAAGCTTAAATTCCTTGCTATTGGTTTAGCGCCTCACCTAATATGTGAGTTTTATTAAGATCCTCTGTTTGCTTGTGAAAATATTAGTTGAGGCAATCACTATGAAGTTGGAATTTAAAGAATGCTCTTATTATTCAATCTTACTTAAACTAAAACAGCTAACATATATATATACATACAATGCAATCACGCATGCAATAATTAAATGTAAAAGGGAATGGGCATCCTTGCTGCCCATGATGTAACTGACACGTCCATGTTGTGCATCCACCATGTGCAAACCCTTTCTGACAAGGATTATAGTATCCTCATGCTGCTGTCCAAACTGTCCAGGAATGTGCATCCACATGCTACATTCCTGCTATCCACCTTGTACAGATTGAGTGATTTCTGCTCCTTTAACACTCCCCCTCAAGTTGGAGCATGAATGTTTTGGATGCCCAACTTGCTGAGAAGAGAATGAAACGTTGCCTTTCCTAACGCTTTTGTAAATATGTCGGCCAACTGATGCTTTGAAGGTGTGAACCTTGTTGCAATCATTCCTGAATGTAACTTTTCTCGGACCAAGTGACAATCTAATTCGATATGTTTAGTTCGCTCGTGGAATACTGGATTAGCTGCAATGTGTAAAGCTGCCTTATTGTCACAGTAAACATGAGCTGGAGCTGCATGAGAGACCTGTAAATCTTGTAACAGATAACGAAGCCATGTAAGTTCACAAGTGATTGCAGCCATTGATCTATATTCTGCCTCTGCAGACGATCGTGAAACCGTATGTTGTTTTTTAGTCTTCCAGGAGATGAGTGATTTTCCCAAAAACACACAATAACCTGTCACGGACCTTCTAGTCGTTAGACATGATGCCCATGAAGCATCACAGTAACCACTCAATTGTAATGCATCTGTAGATGGAAAGAATAGACCTTGTCCTGGAGTCCCTTTGAGGTATTTCAAGACTCGTATAGCAGCTTCAAGATGAGGCTTGCGTGGTTGGTTCATGAACTGGCTAAGGTTGTTGACTGAAAATGTGATATCTGGCCTTGTTATGGTGAGGTAAATGAGTCGTCCCACGATCCTTCTATATCTGGTTGGATCCTTCAATAACTCACCATCCGTTGGCCTCAACTTCAAATCTTGTTCCATGGGAAAATCCACCGGACATGCCCCTAATAGTCCAGCATCATCCAGTATGTCCAAAATATATTTCCTTTGTGAGATAGAAATGCCTTGTTGTGAACGAGCCACTTCGATCCCAAGAAAATATTTGAGAGGTCCGAGGTCCTTAATGCGAAACTGATGATGAAGGGATTGTTTTAAACGTTGAATAGCCTCATGATTGTTCCCTGTAATGATCATGTCATCAACATAGATGAGAACCACTGTAATGGAATGCGCAGTAGTGCAGGTGAACAATGAGTAGTCTGCAGTTGATTGTTTGAACCCCACGAGTTGAATGGCTTGAGAAAATTTTGAAAACCATTGGCGGGAAGCCTGCTTCAAGCCATAGAGGGATTTATGGAGTCGACAAACCAAGTTCTCCCCCTGTCGACGAAGTCCAGGTGGTGGAGACATGAAAACTTCTTCGTCCAAATCACCATGGAGAAAAGCATTCTGGACATCGAGCTGGTGGAGGGGCCAGTGGCGTTGAGCTGCCACGGCTAATAAACAACGAACAGTGGTAAGTTTGGCCACCGGTGCAAATGTGTCAGAATAGTCGAGGCCTTCAATTTGCGAGTAACCTTTGGCAACCAAACGCGCTTTATAGCGCTCTATGGAGCCATCAGAGCGATGTTTGATCTTGTAAACCCACTTGCTGCCGATAGCACGTTTTCCAGGAGGCAGGGAAGTGAGTGTCCAGGTATGGTTTTGTTCAAGTGCAGCAAGTTCAGACTGCATGGCAGCTTGCCAATGAGGATCAAGGTGGGCCTGGGCAAAAGAAGTAGGTTCGACGCTACGAGTGATGGTATTGATAAACACTTGGTGAGATGGTGATAAATGAGAAGAAGAGAGATAATGAGAGAGTGGATAGTGAGTACCTGACCGCGAAGATGACGTGGACTTGGAAGGCGACGTGGTGACCTGTGAACAGTCATAATCCTTCAATAAGACAGAAGGTTGCTTGGGGCGGAGGCCGCGACCAAGGGCAGGTGGTGGTGAGATAGAGTTGACTGGACGTGGAGAAGGAAGAGGGGATGGGGGCGACACAGGTGATTGTGGCGACACAGGTGAAGGAGGAAAAGCGGTTGGACTAGAGATGGTGGAAGAGGAGGATTCTTGTGAAAAAATGGAAGAATCTGAGATGGTGTCGGTGAGAGGAAGAGGGACGACGGGCACAACTTCATCAGGTTGGGTGTCGGGAGGATGATGAGCAAAAGGAAAGATGTGTTCATGAAAAACCACATCACGACTAGTAAAAAATTGATGAGTGTGAAGATTGTAGAGACGATACCCCTTTTGTCCAGAAGGATAACCAACAAAGAGACATTTGTGAGCCCTGACATCAAACTTGTGCTTAGGGGAGGTGTGTGTAGCATAGCAAAGACACCCAAAAACCCGTAAGTGCATATAAGTGGATGGTCGTTTGTTGAGCATTTCATAGGGTGTTTTTTTTGATAAAACGATGGTGGGTGTGCGATTGATGAGATAAGTGGCAGTGAGAAGACTTTCTCCCCAAAATTTGAGGGAAAGATTTGCTTGAAAACGAAGTGCACGACCTACATTAAGGAGGTGCCGATGTTTACGCTCCACCACCCCATTTTGTTGCGGTGTGTGTGGACAAGTATGTTGGAAAACAGTTCCTGAGTTGGCAAAGAATGAACGCAGGGATAGGAATTCTGCGCCATTATCAGTGCGTACTTGTTTAACTTGACGCTGAAATTGAGTGTTGACATAAGCAAAAAACAGTTTGATTTTCTCTTGTGTTTCAGATTTTAAATTCATGAGAAAAAGCCAAGTAAATCGGGAGTAATCGTCAACAATAGTTAAGAAGTATCTAGCACCTGATGAAGAGGGCAAACGATGCGGACCCCAAATATCACAATGTATTAACTCGAAAGGTTGTAGACTAGAAGTAGAACTTAAGGGAAAAGGTAACCTTGTTTGTTTGGCTACTGGACAGACATCACAATGAGAATCAAAATTAAAAGAAATATCAGGGATTGAACTAGATAAAACACGGGCTGGACCAGTGGAAAGATGTCCAAGGCGTTGGTGCCAGACGTTGGATGGTGCGGATGCAGAAGCAGCAACAACCCCAAGCTTATTCTGTCGAAGGGCGAAGTCTTCTTGGACTGAGACTAGGTAATACAGGCCATCACGCTCCTTCCCCAATCCAATCATCTTCTTCGTTGCCAAATCCTGTAAGAGACAAAAAGTGGGGAAGAAAATGATCAAACAATTTAATTCCCGAGTAGCTTTGCTAACTGACATCAGGTTAACTCGAAAACCAGGGACACAAAGGACATCTTTTAGGTCTAAATTTGGAGTGATTTTGATTGAACCAAGACAAGAAATTTGTGCTTGTGACCCATTTGGTAGATTGACGGAGGAAGAATGTGGGCTCCTTTTGTCGTTTAAATTGAAAGAAGAAGAGATGTGATCTGTAGCACCACTGTCAATAATCCAAGAATCTGGATTGCTTGTGGAAAAAGAATAGCATCGTGCATTAGGTATACCTGCTGTATTAGCAAAAACCTGGTTTTTACTATCACCACGAAGAATAGCTTTGATTTGGTTGATCTCGTCCACTGTGAATTTCAAGTCAACAGGTTCTTTGGTAGTGCTTGACTTGGCTTCTTCTTTGTGGGCATTATTGGCTGCTGCGCGCCTGGTTTTGTTTAGAGGCTTTACGTCCTTCCCGTGAAACTTGTGGCCAGGAGGAAAGCCATGAAGATAGAAACAGTAATCAACTGTATGAGTATTTCCATCACAGTAAGTACAATGAAAATCCTTACCAGTGTTTGTCTTGCCACCATTGTTCGGCTTGCGAGACCTATTCCAGGTGGTCTTGGATACGTGCATGGCATGTGTAGTGTTACTTTCACCACCTTCTGCCACCTCTCTATGTTTTTCTTCTTGTAAAGTCAAAGAATATACCTTACGAATGTTTGGTAGTGGCTGCATTAAGAGGATTTGTCCACGAACAGCCGAATAAGAGTCATCCAGTCCCATGAGGAATTGAATAACTTGTTCCTGTTGTTCTCTTTCATTGATCGCTTTCATCGTTCCACATGTGCAGGCTGGAATTGTATTGTAGGACGCTAGTTCATCCCAAAGTCCTTTGAGTTTAGTATAGTATGCCGATATGGACCGTTGACGCTGTCGATATTCAATGATCTCTCTTTTAATTTGAAAAATGCGAGAAACATTTCCTTGCGAGAAACGTTCCTTCAAATCCTCCCATATCTCAGAAGGTGAATCCGTGTATAGGACGCTGCTCATCAAATCATTACCAACAGAACTAACGACCCACGAGAGAACCATATCATTGCACCGTTTCCAAAGGAAATATTTGGCGTCGGTTTTTGGCGGGGCTTCTATCGAACCATCCACAAAACCGAGCTTGTTCTTGGCGCTGAGGCTGATTGTCATTGAACGACTCCATGTGGAATAATTGTCACCATCTAGTGGTTTAGAAACAAGGTGTAGACTCGGGTGATCCGAGTGATGGATGTAGAATGGATCAGTGATGTCCATTGTTGTTGTGAGTTGTGGTTTGTGTTTAGGAGTTTCTTCGTCACTCATGATGAATAACGAGATTGGGCGGAAGTGTTTCAGGCACCAGGAAGGTGCTCTGATACCATATGAAGTTGGAATTTAAAGAATGCTCTTATTATTCAATCTTACTTAAACTAAAACAGCTAACATATATATATACATACAATGCAATCACGCATGCAATAATTAAATGTAAAAGGGAATGGGCATCCTTGCTGCCCATGATGTAACTGACACGTCCATGTTGTGCATCCACCATGTGCAAACCCTTTCTGACAAGGATTATAGTATCCTCATGCTGCTGTCCAAACTGTCCAGGAATGTGCATCCACATGCTACATTCCTGCTATCCACCTTGTACAGATTGAGTGATTTCTGCTCCTTTAACAATCACAAACATCAAGTCAACCTATAATATTGAAAAGAACTGGCAAGGAGATCCTTGTAACCCTCAAGTTTACTCATGGGAGGGTCTAAACTGTAGCTATCATGGAAATGATCCCCCAAGAATTATATCCTTGTAAGTATAAATATCTTCACACCAAATTGCTGATTAATTTTCAGTAATAATTTTATTGACGTTATGGACTTTGCAATCAGGAACTTGTCTTCCAGTGGATTAGAAGGGGAGATTTCTCCTTCTCTGTCAAATCTAACAATGATACAGACATTGTGAGTGTATCTAAATAATCTGTAATTTTGTGTGAAAACATATCTCAGTAATACTACGGCAAATGATCAATTATACCTGAAAAGAAATGACACGAATCATACTGAAAGAATTTCAGTCATCATAACCAGTTGTGTTAAATGAGTTGAGCTGCCCATTGCAGGGATTTATCAAACAACAACTTAAGAGGATCAATTCAAGAAATTTTGTCAGAACTGCCGACGTTAAATGTCTTGTAAGTTATTTTGTTATATATGTGTGTATTTTGTTATTGTCTTATAGGCTTATTTACGCATTTGAAACTCAATATGAGCCTTGCACCATGCAACTTAAATTGTGTCACTTAACTTCCTAAAACTCAACTTGTTTTTCACTTTGCCACATGCGGTCAAAGTCTGTTAAAAAAATCCGTTAAAATTGGTGACATGATACAAATAGGACCCAATTTTTGCACAAATGGATGCTATTTGAAAAAAAAAATAATAATTGATTTAAAAAACAAGTTGGATTAATTCATTTAAAATAAGAATAAATCCCCTATACCCCTCTCTCCCTCCGTCAGAACCCTCATTGCCGCCCCCCCCCCCCCCCCCCCTCTTCCCTCTTCCCTCTTCCCTCTTCCCTCTTTTCCTCTCTCTCTATTCTCTTCTTTAATTTCCCAGACAACCCCACCAACCTCCACTCTCTCGCCATAGTTTCACTAGTTCTAGTAACAATGCAATAATAGAAAATGTGGCCATTTTCCCAGTAAAATTCCCGGATGTGTTTCAAAATAATGATGACCTTTTGTGAAAGGGCGTCGTACTCGGAGAGATCAGCGACATCGAGCAATTTTTTTTCTACTTTAAATACAAATTTGTTTAAATATAAAATTCATTTTCTATGTTAAAGTTATTTGTTTTGTAAAACAAAAACATTTTTATCGACACATGGTACTTATGTGGCACTGCCATGCATTTAAGTAAAAAGTGGGTCTTATTTGTGCCATGTCCCTAATTTTAAGGGATTTTAAGTAACATATTTTAAGTTATATGGAGCAAAGTGAGACTCATAATGAATTTTATGAAGCATACGATTAAATAAATTTTAAGATTAAGTACCTAAAACCTCCTAACCTTTTAGTGTCATTTCAAATTCGTATCAACAATTTTTAACTTTTCAAACAAGTACCCAACCTATTGAAAATGTGACATCCATTAAGTCCCAATTATTTTTTCCATTAGAAGTACATATGCCAACATTGAGTCCAACCTATTGAAAATGTTACATTTAAGTCCCAGTTAATTTTTTCATTAATCCTATATCTTGTTATATATATGTCCTCATTTAGAAAGCATGGTAACTATACATGTACTGCTTAATCCACCTTTGCAGAAATTTGGAGAATAACAACCTCACAGGCTCAATTCCGGTGGTACTCATTAACAGAGGGAAGCATGGTTTACTATCAATGAGGTGCGCCACCCTTTTTCTATAGCAGAAATATTTGTTGAAGAAAATAGAAAAAACTATATATTAAAATGGAAAAAATAAATACCCGGACAGCTGTAAGTTTTATACAAGGGAGAAGAAAAAAAATTAAAAAAAAAAGCTCAGACCGACTAAAATATAATCCACCAGTTTTTCATTTTTTTTTTAAAAACTTCTTCCTTCCTAGAAATTTAAAATGATGAGCCATTCCACAGAAACTTGATTTTTAGATATAAGAACATGTGTTACAATTTTTATTTGGGAATTATATTATCTTTTACCATAATTGATTAAACAATACAATATTACTTTTCGTATATCAGTTTCTGCGAAAATCCAAACCTATCCGGAAATGTTTCTTGCAACAAGAAGAAGAACAGGAAGTATAATTTTTTTGTTCCGATGATAATTGTTTCGGTTGTTGCACTGTCAGTCCTCTTACTTAGTGCAGCAGCTATCTGGTATCGGGCGGCTTCTAAAAGGAAAAGGCAACTTGGTAAGATTCCATATTTGTTAATGTCATCTTCTTCTGCAATAAATAATCACAGACAGAAGGTTTTGATTGTATAAGATACTTACGAAAAATGTTATGATTGTAGGAAATAGCACAGATGCAAATGTAGCCATTCAGCATGGGTCATTTGAACGAAAAGGGAGACAGTTTACGTACTCTCAGATAGTACAGATTACGAAGGGGTTCGAGAGGGTTCTTGGAAAAGGCGGCTTTGGAACAGTTTATCACGGCCACATAGACGACACTCAGGTAGCTGTCAAGATGCTTTCACCGTCATCAGTGCAAGGGTTTCAACAATTTCTCACAGAGGCATGTTTCTCATATTAAATAAACTAATCCCACTGTTTTTCGGATCAATATTAATCTTATTAAATTACATGTAGCGTTTCTGACCTACTAAATTACAGGTTGATCTTCTTATGAGAGTTCATCATAGAAATTTGACGAGTCTTGTTGGATATTGCAACGATGAAACCAACATAGGGCTGATCTATGAGTACATGGCCAATGGAAACCTACGAGAACATCTTTCAGGTTTGGCTGCAAATGAAATTACTCAGTACTAAATTTGCCATTGATTTCTTAATTAACTAGTACTATAAAATTCTTTGGTAGTCCTTAGTTTGATAATTCTATTTTCCTGGATCACCTGACTTTATAAAATAAGATAGTTATATTTTCTTATGGACGCAGGTAGCAGATCAAATATCTTGAGTTGGGGAGATAGACTTCAAATAGCAATAGAAGCTGCACAAGGTCTGTATAACTAACCAATCATATTATTTAGGCACACAAAAACGATACACCTAATATAGGTGCGTCCCATATACAGTGGTACGTAGGGCTGAACTTTATTAGAGAGTATGTTAGCAACTCTTTGAGACTTTTGAGTTTTAGGAGCTTAAATACCAATCATTATTGATAACGAAATGGTATCTACTTTTTGAGAAGTTGTGTCTGGATTTTAAAAACAGGACTGGACTATCTGCACTATGGCTGCAGTCCGCCTATAATCCACAGGGATGTGAAATCAACGAACATCTTGCTGAATGAAAAATTCGAAGCCAAACTCTCTGATTTTGGCATATCCAGAAGTTTCCCTACAGAGGATGGAACGCATATAACAACAACTGTCGCTGGCACTCCCGGGTACCTTGACCCTGAGTAAGAGTTCTTTTCATTTATTTGAGGCATCGTCTTTGTGTCCTTATTATATATGCAGACAGACTAATTAAATTATATAATCAACAAGAAGAATGAAGAAAGAAACTATAAATCATTTTGGAAAACTTATGACATTGGATGATATGATTTGAGATATATGGTTTGGCTTGTAGGTATTATGCATCAAACAGATTGAATAAAGAAAGTGATGTTTATGGCTTCGGCATTGTACTGTTGGAGATTATCACAAGTCGACCTGTTTTTTCTAGAACGCATGAGCGGAGTTACATTAGTGAATGGTTCAGTTTCATGCTTCAAAAAGGAGACATTTACAGTCTTGTTGATCCGAGGTTAGAAGGAAAATTCAACACTAACTCAGTCTGGAAAGCTGTGGAAATAGCGAATGCATGCGTGTCTCCAACTGCCATCAAAAGGCTAAGCATGAGTCAGGTAGTGGTGGATCTAAAGGAGTGCTTGGCAACAGAACTCGCTCGAACAAACCAGAGGGAAGAAACTGAACTAAGAAATTCCATTGCTATGCTACACCCCTCAGTTAGGTAGTAGTACTAAATATCTAACCAAATAAAGAGAAAGTTTGGGATGCATTATTTTCTTCTTTGTAATAGATACAATAGTTTTTGTATGGATTGCAACCATTTCACAATCTCATCAAGTGCATCTTTTCGTGCGAAAGGAGATAATGAAGATATGATCTAAACAACTATTATGTTGTTTGCCATTGAAGGTCCTAGCGATTAAGGATTAAGTTGAAGTCAACTTCAAAGTAGATAATGACTGGTATATCCGTATATAGAGAGTTTATCTGGAAGTTTACTTTTCTAATTTAACAACAATATCAAATCCACTTTATCATTACCATTACGAAAAGGTAATGTTGTGAATATATTGAAACAAAAATTAAAGGTTCAATAACTTAGGGAGACAACAAGCCTTATCCTTCCTAACACAATGTCAATAAGTTCACACGAGTTAGGCAATCATTATTAAGTAGCTAGCTACTAGAGTTACTTATAAATATCGGATCCATATACAGCCCGAAGGTTGTTAAGATCCTTGACCAATGATTTGAAATTCGAACATGGAGTACATAGAAGTTTATGAAAGTTAATACTAGGAACGTAATAAAACTTCTTCAACATATGAGAAGGAGAAACGATAACAAGACTGTCTCAAAGTAAGATTCTTCATGTACTTTTCATCATCTCATGTTTTTTATTATAAGATAAATCGAAATAGTCTCAATGGTGATAGGTTATTCAGAAGATATTATGTGGTAAAAAAAAGATAAATTACATTTTACTCCCTCAGATTTAAGGTCGATTGCAACCTTTTATAACATCTTTAATACATTCATACATTTACTTACCATTTTATTTTAATTTTAACATTCATTAATAAAATCTTTAAGTTGACAGTTAAATGATGATGTGGCAACTACGAATCTCATATTTTTTTTACTGACGTGGGAATCAATTTTGGAATGTAGATAAAAAAACATAAATTACACATAAAATTTTAATTATTTAATAAAGCCAAAATAAAATAAAATAAATACAAAAACCTAAAAGAAAAAAATCCACAAACCCACATTTCCCCTCCAAATCACCATATTCTCCCGTGCTGCTGTCTGGTTTTCCAGCAACTCTCCCAACCCCTCAAGGCCCATAAATTCTTCTCTATATGTTTCTATTTTTGTCCCTTATTCCAACGGATCTCTCTCGCAACTTCATGGGTAAGAAAATGCAAGAAATCTTAGATCCGCAAGCCAAATTGGAAAAAAACGAACGACAATACCTCAAAACCTACGAATCTAACCTTTATTTTTTACTTCGATTTTTTACTTAAACAGCAGAGATTGCTCCGATCAGAGTCCCCCTACCGCTTCTCCTACTCGGTCCTTCGCCAGGCGACTGACTCGTTCTCCCTGATGCGCCGTCTGGGCCAAGGCGCTCTAGGTGCGTGTCCTTCGGCACAATCCCACACACTCGCCAGAGATCTTTTTAGCCTCCAATCCCGATTCTCCGCTCGTTGTCTCGGTGCTCAGATTCTCCTCCGACCCAAAACAGCGCCGAAGTAGGAACTGGAGAGCAAGCCCCTCGGGTGGAGAAGAAGATGTGGGAGCAAGAGAGATGAAGGGAGAAAGAAGAAGAATAGGCAGGGCTGCAAGGAGGTTGACGCGATCTGGGTGGTGCGGATTAGGTTGTGAGTTTTTCTTGGGTTATGGCTTTTAGATGAAGGGAAGGAGAAGAAATTGGGTGGTGGAATTTGGGGTGAATGCGGCTGGGGATGGGGAAGAGATGGATTTTAGGTTTTTTTTTTTTTTTTAACTTTTCTTTAATTAATTATTTTAGTATTTAATATTCTGATTAAATTATTATTTTTTAAGGGTGTTGATAGACCCACCCTATTGTCTGATTTTCCCACCCACGTTATAATCTCACTCATTATAAAAATTTAAAATTTTGAAATCCTTATTTGTCCACTCACTATGATGCCTAAAATAACCTTCACCACAGTTCCATTGTTCCGTTTTCACCACCAAGAGGAGAAAATAGATGATCGATGGAACTTAACCTGATAAAACAAAATTTCTGTAAAAAATTTCTAATATCCAAATTCCCAAAATTTTGGAAAAATTCTGAATGCACTACAATGAGATGCCTTGAAAATTGGATGGAACCTAATCTAATAAAGCAAACCCAAAATTTGCAATCACCATGATCGTAATCCAATATTAGACGATATCATATGCATAGAATAATATGCAGAGTAATCAAACCGTAATCAGGTAAATTCAAGCTTATTTGAATTGATTTTGGAGAAAAATGGCCACCATGGTCAAGATTTCAAATTCAAAGAATCAAAGAATAAAGGAATTTCAATTAGAGAGAGTGCAAATTTTCAATTCCTCTACATTTTAGTTCCTTTGCAGAAGATAGCAAGAATTTATGAGGGCATGTGTGAATGAACTTCGAAGAAAAATTCCAGATTCGAAAAGAGTGAAATGGGTGGAACACTAGGTTCGAAGAGGGAGAGATTCCTGACGTTGGTCAAATGCCATAAAAATAATTCTATGACGCCTAAAAAGTGTCATCATGTGCATGGCGTTTAATAGGGACGAAGAGAGAGAACTTATGTGCTAAAATGATAAACAGGGGACGAGAGAGAGACGGTGGTGGTCGGTGGAGAATCCATAGCAGTCGATGTAGAAGGCGAGAAGAGATGAACCGAAGAGAGAAGCGAGAGGAGAGAGAAACGGGATAGGGGTTGAAAAGTCTTTTTATAGAAAATTAAACATGTTATTATTATTGTATTAAAAGGAGAGTGAAAAAATAGGACAATGGGGTGGGGTTAGTAGCACCATTTTTTAAATGCATAGAAATTTTTTTTTTGTCACGTGACACAAATTCGGCAGCCACATCCTTACAAATGTAGATTTAATATTTGCCACGTCATTGCTTAACGGTTTACTTAACAAATTTTGTGACGGATATATGAAATTTGGCATTAGAGAGCCCCTGAGGCCATGAAGCTTCTTACATTTATTAGTTTGCAATAGAAATCCAAACACTTGGAGCCAAATACTTTCTTCAAAATTTCCCGGGTGCAGTTAAAAAAATTCACTTTCATCACTTGACCAATCACCGATGGCATGTGTATCTGTTGAGGTCACCCAAAGGCCTACCATGAGTGAAGTATTGGTGGGACTAAAGGAGTGTTTGGCAACAGAGCTAGCTCAAGCAAAGCAGAGCGGCAATGAAACTGAATAGGAAGTTCCATTGAGATTATGTCTAAGAAGAATTCAATCTCTATGGAATTGGAAAGTCCCTCAGCTACATAGTACAAGTAGACCTATCTTGATAAAAGAGGAAATTGTTGTAATGGTCATTCAACTTTAATCTAATTAGAGTAATGGTCCCTTAATTAAAATTTATGATTATCGATCTCTTAACTCATCAAAACGTGAAACTATGGTCATTTTCGTTCACTCTGTCAAAATTTCTATCAAAATGAGTCACATATCACACACGCGAGGCTAAATCAAAGGTGCAAATATAGAAAACCAAATGAGAAAATTGTAGTGATTATCCCTAAACTTTAACCCAATTGCAGAAATAGTCCCTCAACTTTAACCTAATTGGAATAATGGTCCCTCAACTTTAACCCATATAGCAATGGTCCTTCCACCATGACTCATTTTGACGGAAGTTCTGACGGAGTTGACAAAATGACTATAGCTGCATATTTTGATAAGTTAAGGAACCAATTGTCACGAAATTTTAATGAAAATACCATTATTTAGACATTCTCCACTTTATTGCCCGAGCTAGCCCGCTTTTGTGTCACAAGCCTGACCCTATGTCCAAGTCCAATAGAGACTAGCATGTTATGAGCCCAGGAAGGCTAGCTTGGCCAATTTGTGACCATTTAGTGCAATAATTTTTGTCTAAATGTTGGCCAATTTGTGACCACATTGATATGTGACATCTATTTTTAAGGATCATCTTGATCGATTTTCAATTTTATGAACCATCTTTATCAATTTCATGACAATTAAGAACTCTTCTCTTATATTTGTAATATATCTGTGCCAGGCTTCATTAGCATAGATTGTGGCCTAGGGGAATATTTCAGGTATAATGAAAGTCCGACAGGCATTACCTATATTTCAGACGAAAACTTCGTAACCACTGGTGAACGGAAGTTGGTGTTGCCTGAATACGAAAACAAGTATTACCCGTCATACAACTCTCTTAGAAGCTTCCCTGAAGGAATCCGAAAGTGCTACAAAATAAATGTTACAAGTAAAACTAAGTATTTGATCGGAGCAGGTTTCTTTTATGGGAATTATGATGGACAAAATGAAGTACCCCAATTTGAGATACATCTTGGACCTAACTTGTGGGATGCATTGAACTGGTTGGGGAATTCGTCGGAAGCAAAATATACCGAGCTCATACATGTCCCTCTGCCAAACTATGTACATGTTTGTCTGGTGAAGACAGGCTCCGGGGTTCCATTTATATCTTCTATAGATCTCAGCCCTTTAACCGATGCCTCGTACAAAACAGTAAAAGGGTCCTTATCACTTCTCTGGCGGTAGTCCCCAATTTAACCACATATACAGTCTGGCGGGATCTTTTTTTTTTTTTTTTCACAAAATGACTGTTAAATAGTTATAGAATCATTTATAAGTAGCAATTTATATTCTGTCTAGTTTTCGAGGTAGGCAATATAACATTCATCAACATTGTTTGCATGTATTAATGCAATACCCTTATTTCTATAGGTATCCAGATGATATTCATGATCGAATCTGGAGTTTCCTTGACGACCAGGGCTCTTGGACAAAATTAAATACCTCATCCACCATCAAATTCAGAATTCGAGTATCTACCACCATCCGTCGTGATGGGCACAGCTGCAACGCCGAAAAGTTCAAATGATTCGTTGAATATTTTCTGGGAGCCTTATGATGAGACTGAAGTACATCATGTTCACTTGCAATTTGCAGAAATTGAAAAGCTTCAACCCAATCAGTCTAGACAGTTCAACATAACTACTAACGGAGAGCTGTGTTATGGGACACTTGCTCCTGATTATTTGTCCACAACGGCAATATTCTGTACTGCTGAATCCCTGAGTGGACCAGGAGTAGAAAATAATTTTTCAATTATTAAGACTGGAAACTCTACCCTTCCACCCATCCTCAATGCCTACGAGATTTATGAAGTGAAAGAATTCTTAATATCAGATACCAACCAAGACGATGGTGAGTCATATTGATTCCTTACACAAGCTTAAAGTCCTTGCTATTGGTTTAGTGCCTCACCTAATATGTGAGTTTTATTAAGATGCTCCGTTTGCTTGTGAAAATATTAGTTGAGGCAATCACAAACATCAAGTCAACCTATAATATTGAAAAGAACTGGCAAGGAGATCCTTGCAACCCTCAAGTTTACTCATGGGATGGTCTAAACTGTAGCTATCATGGAAATGATCCCCCAAGAATTATATCCTTGTAAGTATAAATATCTTCACACCAAATTGCAGATTAATTTTCAGTACTTATAATTTTATTCATGTTATGGACTTTGCAATCAGGAACTTGTCTTCCAGTGGATTAGAAGGGTAGATTTCTCCTTCTCTATCAAATCTAACAATGATACAGACATTGTAAGTGTATCTAAATATCTGTAATTTTGTGTGAAAACATATCTCAGCAATAATACGGCGAATGAGTTGAGCGGCTCATTGCAGGGATTTATCAAACAACAACTTAAGAGGATCAATTCCAGAAATTTTGTCACAACTGCCGACATTAAATGTCTTGTAAGTTATTTTGTTATATATGTGTATGTGTGTGTGTATTTTGTTATTGTCTTATAGCTTATTTACGCATATGAAACTCAATACGAGTCTTGCACCATGTAACTTAAATTGTGTCACTTTAACTTCCTAAAACTCTACTTGTTTTTCACTTTACCATATACCGTCAAAGTCTGTTAGAAAATTCGTTAATATTGGTGACATGTCACAAATAGGACCGGACCCAATTTTTGCACAAATAGATGCTACTAGAAAGTTCTACCCGCGTGTTGCTGCGGGATTAAAAATTGTGTAAAAAAAATTATGTTTCCAAGGTATCAACCTATCAACTTGTATCACATTTAATTAAACTACAACAGCATATTGACACACTTAATATGAAAATTCATAAACTATTTGACAGTATGAAATCAAGCAATCATTGAAAATCAGAAATGGAGCTTAGAAAGTAAAAAATCCTACCTCATTACATTAAAACAATTAACAAATTCTCAGGGAATGATCACAAAAAAAGTAATTCAATTTCTTAAATTCAAAAACGGTAAAGATGATAAAATAAAAAATATAAAAAAAAGGTTCTCAGTTCTCACCGTAATGAAAATTATGACATTGTTTTAACATGAACTCAGGTTCATTTTAGTCACCAGCATTAATAAAACCAGTGACTTCAACCTGTGCAAGGAAACAACTTAATTAGACGCAAGCCAACCAACTTCGAATCTAACCAAATAAAAAGAGCAATCACAATCGAACTAACCTCTTCTTCCCAATGAAGTAGAAGATGTCCCCTGTTTTGCCTTTGTGAACAGTGTACTCTACCTCTCAACAAACAAAAAGAACACACTCAAAATGCTGAGCAATATGATAAAAACTACACATATACATCATTGTATATATATTTGGACATAAAGTATGAGGATCTGCTGACAGTATCAAGCTTAAATTTAACAAAAGAAGTAATTACGAATTGAAATCAAACGATATTATAATTGTTAGAAAAAATGTCTAACTAAATTTTACAAATAGTCCCTTCTTGTGTATAGCTAATCCTTAGAATTTGCAGCTGAAAACGGAATGTAAGTTTAGAGTATGATGAAAAAGAAGAAATGAAAGAGTTGTGTCAATGAAAAAAAAATGAGTGAGCAGGTATCAGAACAATCTACAAAGAATAAGAAATTGAGATGAATAAGTGGATAAATTGCCGACAGGAAGAGCTGATTTTGAATCAATGATCCATTTCTCACCCTAATAATAGTTAACAATTGCAATTAGTAGAATTTTCTTGATAAGAGGAAATCTAGGAGCATAAGTAATAAGCATTAGAAATAGAAAAGCCTTAAACAGTGATTAAGGCCCTTGAATTAACTTGTGAAGCTTGAAAAGTCATTCTCTTCACTTGGTTAATTTGGAAGTTATCCAATGTTTGTAAAAACATGAATCAGAAGAAAATTGACGAAATCGAAGGGAAAAAATGTTACTTAATAATTGCATATGTTATGAAAGCATCGAATAAAGTCCTGATAAAATATCTGCATCTTTTTATTAACCACTTTACATATAAATTATAAATGATTATCAAACAGCCTTAAACAAATTTCATTTAGGGAAGACTGATGAGGGGATATACGACTCACAAACAACTGAGACCGTCCTCTTTTTTTTTTCTTTTTTTTTTTTTCATATCAACAAACACACAAATTCTTATATTTCCGAAAGCACCTGCATCCCAATATAAAAACTTAAATAATACATGAATCATCTATGTTTTGCTTTGCAAACAGCCAAGGGGATAGGAACTAAAATAAATTTCGTGACCAAGAACCTCTTAAAAACCAAGCTTGTAAGCATAAAAACAAAGCTTTCAATCTTTCTGTGCAAATAAAGATCACAATCAATTCAACCCCATTTCCGCAATCCAAAGCATCAAACTTCATACAAAAATACAATAATTTTTAGAATTTCACCCAAACATAAAGAGAATAATATTGTTAGGTGTAGAGAAGAAAAATCCAAGAAAAAATGGAAGATGGGTTTTACCTGAGGACTCTAGATGGGTTCGTGGTTTCTCAAGAAGATCCCGTGGTTTCTGACAGAGAATTGACTAAATAAAAACCCTGAATGAAATATATAACGAGAACAATGAATTATTTTTTTTATTATAAGAAAAAATTGAACTGAGAAAGGGTGAAAGCGAACGTTCCCAATTGCAATCCGATGATTTTAGCCTGGAAAAACATTTCATAGCAACAAAAAAAGTGAAATCAAAAGCTCAATTGAATCAAATGAAGAATTTTCTAGAGTGCAAACAATTAGTGTTATCAGCAAGAAGTTTCAGACCTTAAAATGCAAAAGCATGTGCCCAAAATGCAATCCTACAAAACATGAAACAGCAGCCATAAGAGAATTGGAAATTTTCTAATAAAATGAACCGAAGACCAACTTTGAATAATTGGTAACGATGACGCTTTGACATTGACAGAGTGTATGTATGTGAGAGAGAGAGAGAGATGGAAATAGAGTTAGAATTAGACCAATGCAGAAATCAACCTTAAGATTCCCTCTGGGTCATATGGTTGCACCATTGATGAGAAACTGTTGGTAGAGGTTGATAGTAGGAGGGCTAACATTGCATTCCGGAAACACAAATCATCAGTGAATGCACTAATACAGGACTTAAATTCTGAAATATTCAATAATCTAGTTACCAGAGAATGACTTTTATTCTTCTATAAAGAGGCAGTTGATAAAGGTGACTCTGGCCCAGTATACTTGACTGATAAAGTGGAAACTGTGAGGCTTCAAACTCTGAGCTAAAAGTTGAAGCTTCCACTTTCCAACTGGAGAAGAAATAAGAGTGAAAACGCACAAAATAAAGGGTTGTGCTATTCACACATCTCATTTTACTTGTCATACAACTCTGATAATTTATATCCATTCATCTTCTTCAATTCATCTGATCCGACGGTTTAAAATTAAAAATGTGTGAGAATAAAATGGGATTAAAAATGTGTGAGAATAAAATGGGATGTACGGATATCACTCTCCCAAAATAAAAAACCTAATTTCCAAATCATTTCAAGAGAAATTAAAATATTTAATTTGGGTAAGGGATTTGAACAGAATACTCTTTTGTTAACCTTCCATTTTTGTTAACCTTCCATTCGCCCTTCCTCAAGATTCATCCTTATTTTCTCCTTTTTTTTCTACCCACTCCTCTGGACGACCATTCTCTACTCTTCCTTTATTTGAATCAAAACATGGAATTACATTTTCTCAGCTACCAAACAAAAACTTACGAACTAAAATCACAGAAACACCAAAACTAAAACATGAGATCACATTTTCTCAGTCAACAAACAAAAATTACAAATCCAAAACTAAAAAGAATCAGAAACAAACTAAAACATGGGATTGGTGAAGGCCGTAACTTGGAAAGCATAGACGCAGACAGCTCTTCGAGAGCAATCCCAACTCCGGGGTCGGAGACAGAAACAGAGGCCAATATCCTCAAGATTTTGTGTTGACGATTTTGAGATCGGGATAAACCGGTTGAAACCAAATTTGCACGTTTTGGAAAAACGTTAAGGAATCGGTATTTTGTGAGAGAAAAAGCGCTAGATTCAAGAGCGAGTTCAACAGCGACAAAAGCGCATATTTGTGAGAGAGAAGAAACCGAAGGAAAAATGGAGAAGATGCAAGAGAGGCTTGGACGATGATCGACACATGGCAAGCATGGACAAATAGGTAACCTTACGTGTAAAGAGAAGAAAGAACGAAGCAGGAGAGCTGTTCGACAGGGTAATATCGCCAATTTAATGTTGGGCATTCGGATCGTATTTTTCGTGTTCATGTCGTTTTCGTGTCATATTCGATATCTTAATAGGTCGTGTCGTATAACACTTGTTAAAATAAACAGGTAAAATGACCCGACCTGAAATCGACCCGATAATATTAACAGGTAATATGATCTGATCCATTACCCGTTAAGGAAAATATAGTTCAAATCAATAAATAATCAAATGAAAAACATAATATTAAATAAGTATACACATACTATATTATCACAGTCAAAATATAAAAACGCATTTGTCTTTCAAGTATTACATATTTACATACCCAAAATAAGAGCATAATAAAAAAAAAACATTAGAACATTACAAAATATCAAATGTTCAAAAGATTTGCAAAATTAAGGGAGTTATGTTTCAAGGTTTGGAACCTTGCACATTTTCTTACAATCAAACTCTTCAATTTTCATCAATCACCATGGGAAACAGTATTGGAACTTTGGCTTGATATATTGTCTTCAAGTGTTATATTGATGATTGTGGAGCCAAAAATATTCACTAGGCGCCACGTGGTTTTTTGGACAAAAGAGGATAAAAATACCCTTGAGGCATACTGGGATTCCTACGCGCGAGCAGTAGGCAATCATCTTTCAACCAAATCAAAAGTGCCCAAAATAGGTAACAATTTAAAGCCTATTTCATCAAATCTTTTCTATAAGGTAATTCCCAAAACCTAATTTATTTAATATGTTTTATATTCCATTATTTAGCTAATCAATTAGCTAAATAATATATTCCTTTCAAATTTCCTAAAAATTGACTAATTAAGGGATTAATTACCTAATCAATCCCTTAATTACCAAATTGAAACACCCATTCAAACCTAAAAGTCACTAGAGGGCCGGCTATCCCCATTTCAAAACCTAATCCATCACTTTTTTTCTACCTTTTTCACCATTTCTTCCTTTTTATTAGCCAATAAATTCCATAACCACCAAAACATTTCCTTTTATGTTTAATGAGCCAATTAATTGCCTAATTAAACCAAAACAAAACCTAAAAACCCTACTAAGTGGCCGGCCACATTCCTCTCTAAAGTGAACCAACCTAGCCCTATAAATAGGCTCCTATTTTCACCAAATATTCATTCCAATTCTCTTACAAAAAATCCCAAATACTCTAAACACTATTTCTCTCTAAAATTCTAACTTTGGCATCGGAGGTTCTTCGGCCAAAGCCCCCCCCATTCATCGTGGGCACGTGAGGCTTTTGGCCTTAACCTAAGGTGCTAGTTGTTTTGTAGGTGCAAAATCGTCCAAGATCAAGGAGGAGAAAATTTGCATCCACAAATTGGTGCTTTCATTGAGAGTTGAAATCCAAACTCGTAGAAGACTCTCACACAAAAAGGTATTTTCTCTATTTTTTCTAGTCCATTTGAATATTTTTCATACGTTCTTATTATTAGAATTTTTTACTTGCAAAGGTTCTTTGATAAAACGTATAAGAAAAACATAATGGATAGAAATTTAGAAAATACCACAAGTGAAAATTCGAATACTCAAGAAATGGGATTGCGGAGATCCATGATGCAAAATACGGTCGTAAACAGAGTGGCACCATTACCACGAGGTTCCACCATGGCCCAAGCCTTGCCATCCAAGTTTGCATGGACCCAAGCCCAAGCCTCGCATTCGTATGCACCACGCACTGAGCAGCCTGTTCCCGTGATCCAGCCTGCTCCCGTAGCCCAGCCTACTCCCGTGATCCAACCTGCTCTCATGGCTTCCCAAGTTGCCCAAGTCGGCCCGAGACAATCTCAACCATTCGAACCAATCATCGAGGCTGGGGCGTTTTCACCTCATTTCTCCGCAGATTTGATATTCCCCAACTCAAATCTCGCACTTGGAGTCAACCACCCTTCTATTGTTCAAGGAGGTGCATTCCATCCAAGTTCTTCCAATCCGAATGGCGAACAAAACTTGTCCCGACAAGTCATAAAATTGACGAACGCCCTTGCACAACAAACAACCTTGGTGAATCAACTTTTGCAACGCACTGAGATCCAACGCGCCCAAGATGAAGTATCTCGAAGTAGAACAAGGGCAGACGAGGAACCTCTTAAGCAGCGTCCTGGAAAGCAGCCACAAGTCAAGCATTCAGGCAGTGCACACTCTCATTTGGGCCCCGAGATAGCGTATATTCCCGTCTTAGCGCGCGGAGGAGTATGCACTCTCGATTAGGCCTACGGGCAAGTATACATTCACGGTTGGGGCCACGCTTTGATAATCAATGTGGGCAGCCTTCCAGGCAAAGCATTCATTCACGGTTAGGCCCACAATGAGTATCCTTCACATCACATCGGAGCAGGCAGCCTGACAAACGGAAGGAAAGAATCATTCAATACGGCTCTAGTTTAACCGGTAGCCTGCAAAGAAATCCCTTGGGCTAGGAATCCATCTCATACATTGCAGCCACGGCATAGATGAACCGAGTGTGAAGAAGAGCAGCCTAGACCGGCAGGTAAAGACCAGGGGCAACCGAAGGCTCCGCTACCCCAACAAGGGCAAATCCAAAAAGAGGTAGAAAGGCTTTTCAATGAACAGATGCGTGATTTTCGACGCAACGAAATGGTTGATGAAGCACTAAGGCGAGATATGACCAACATAAGTAGGTCACCTTTCACGGATGAGATCGAGCAGGCAGGGCCTCCACACAAGTTTAGCATGCCGCACTTCACATCTTTCAAAGGAGACGAGGATCCCGAAAGACACTTGAAGCATTACTGAAGTGCAATGGTCCTTTATCGGAATAATGATGGCCTTATGTGCAAAATATTCGCCACTACTTTATAAGGCGAGGCACAAGATTGGTTTCATACCTTGCCGGCACGATCCATCCAGAATTTTGATGATCTTTCCTTGGTTTTCACTAAAGAATACTCATCTTATCGTTCGATCAAGAAAAAGTCCGATCACTTGTTCAACGTAAAGAAAAACCCAAAAGAGTCACTTCGCGATTACGTGAAGAGATTTAAAGCAGAGAAGGCGAAGATCGTCGGATGCGATAACTCGATAGCAAGTGCAGCTTTCCAAAAAGGACTCCCAGTAGACCACCCATTGTTTGGAGAAATGATCATGAAAGAAGACCTAACTCGAGCAGAGAAGCATGCATTTTGGGACAAGGCTCGACAAGCAGAAAAGGCGCCCGAACATCCTCGAAAATAGTCAACAGCTGCTCAAAGGAAGGAGGATGGAAAACAGCTCAACAAGGGCAGGCAGGAGGTTAAGCGTATAGACCAACCCACAACCAAAAAAGGCCCGATAACCAATAGCCATTCTAAATTCTCAATTCCGATTCATCAAATCCTTCGTGACATCAAGAACGAACCATGGTTCAAGTTGCCAAAACAATCAAAAAGAGATACTTCCAAGTTGGACCACACAAAGTATTGCGCATTCCACCGAGATCCTGGTCACATAACCGACAACTGCTACATTTGGAAGAACTACCTAGAGAAGCTCGTGAAAGAAGGCAAAGTCGATAGATACTTGGATAAGCCAGCTGCGCAACCTAAAAGGAATGCAGACGGAGATGATGAGCCACCAACCAAGATGATTCGAATCAATGGCATTTTCGCTGAATCTAAGCACTTGGGGGCTACTAATAACTCCAAAAAGAGGAAGTTCAAGCAGTCGATACCCAACCTGGACCTATTATTGGCTTCATTGAGCAGGATGCAGAAGGAGTCGACTTCCTACACGACGATGCACTGGTAGTATCTGTCCAACTAGCCTATGCTATAGTCGATAGGATGATGGTTGACAATGGAAGTGCAGTCAACCTACTTCAACTTTCAGTCATTCAGAAGATGGGCTTGGAAAGTACAATCATACGTCGGGCAGAGGTACTTACTGGATTTAACCGACACACCTCAACTGCCATCGGCCATATCACACTTGACGTGAAAACACCGCCAGTCGTCTCAAAGTAAACGTTCACGATCGTAAGTGATCCATCTCCTTACAATGGGATTCTTGGGAGACCTTGGTTGATCATGCTGGATGCCGTCACTTCCGTCAAGTATAAAAAAATCTGATTCCGCATCCTCGGAGGGGGAGTTGGAGAAATTAAGTCTGACCAGGTTTCATCTCGACGGTGCACTGTGCAAATGTTGAAAGAATCAAAAAAGAAAACCTTTACCCCCGTAGAGGTTACTGAAGTCCAAAATGATAAAGAGACTACCAAATAGAAATTACAGCAGGAGGATCGAGAATATGGCGCCCAAGCAGACGAGATAGGATGGAAACCCGAAGAGGACGCCGAAGACATCATTTTGATCCCTAGCAGCCGGAAAAGACGGCCAAAATTGGCTCACGACTAAGCCCTGCCGAAATGAGGAACTCACTATTTTCCTTAGAGAAAACCGAGATGTCTTCGCATGGTCACCATCCGACATGCCCAGTATTGACCCCAATGTGGCTTGCCACAAGCTGCACGTTGATCTTACTGCTAAACCGGTAATCCAAAAAAGAAGACATTTCGCACCCAAACGGGTAGCGATTATTGAGGCAGAAATTGACAAGCTATTGGAGGCCCGATTTATAGAAGAGGTAGCACACTCAGCATGGCTTGCTAATGTCGTACTAGTCATGAAGAAAGAGAAGGGCAAATGGAAGGTTTGCGTAGACTACATTGACCTCAACAAAGCATGCCCAAAAGACCCTTATCATGTCCCCCAGATCGATCTATTAGTAGATTCAACTTCTGGGAACCAGCTGCTCAACTTCTTAGAAGCATACTCCGGTTACAATCAATTGGCCATGTATGAGCTCGACAAGGAGAAGACCGCGTTTGTGATAGAGCAGGGCACCTACTGCTACAAAGTCATACCCTTTGGCCTACAAAACAAGGGAGCCACTTACCAAAGGCTAGTAAATATAATGTTCAAAAAACAAATTAGGGTAACCATGGAGGTCTATGTTGATGATATCATGGTAAAGGGCAAGCAGCGATCAGATCATATTCGCAATTTGGCAGAAACTTTCAATATCATTAGAAAGTACAAGATGAAGCTTAACCCTACCAAATGCACGTTTGGAGTATCTTCAGGTCCATTCCTAAGGTGCTTAGTAACCCAACGAGGAATTTAAGCACATCCCAAGCAAATAAGAGCAATCCTAGAGATAAAGTCTCCAACTACCTTGAAGGAGATCCAAAGCTTGACCGGACGAACAGCTACCCTCAATCGCTTCCTTTCATGATCCACCGATCGATGCAAGCCTTTCTTCAAAGCTATCAAGAGGGCACAAAGAGACAAATGGGATGAAGAATGCGAAAACGCTTTCCAAGACTTGAAGAATTATCTCACATCACCTCCCTTACTATCCAATTCGGAAGCAGCGGAGGATTTATACATTTATTTGGCAGTTTCCGAAGTAGTAGTGAGCTTTGTCCTCATACGAGAAGAGATGGGGGCCCAACTGTCGGTATTCTACACTTCTAAAGCTCTTCTCGATGCGGAAACAAGATATCCAAAGATCGAAAAATTAATTTTGGCATTAGTTGTTGCGGCTCGGAAGCTCAGACCATACTTTCAAGCTCATACAGTCATTGTCATGACTCAGTATCCCTTACGATCAATATTAAATGGTCCAGACGCTTCTCAACGAGTGATGAAATGGGCATTGAAACTTTGCCAATATGGTTTAGTTTTTTGACCTCGCACAGCGATAAAGGCCCAAGCCTTGGCAGACTTCGTAGCAGAATTCACGCCTAGCCTATGCAACGCAACAGAGCAGACCAACGACGCCCTAGAAGTAGCCGAAAGTACCTTAGTCACGCTTGCTCCATCCAATAAAGACTTCTGGAATTTGCATGTCGACGGAGCATCCAACTATAAAGGCTTAGGAGCAGGTGTAGTCCTTGTTACCCAAGACGGCTCAATGCTCGAGCAGGCGATCACTCTAGGCTTCAAAGCATCCAATAACAAAGCTAAGTACGAGGCTCTACTAGCAGGCCTTCGAATGGCAAAAGACTTGGCGGTGAAGAAAATCGCAATTCATTCTGATTCCTAGCTAATCACCAGCCAGGCTACTGGGGAATACACGACAAAACATCCTAGGATGGCACAATACCTAGAGAAAGTATGCCAGCAGCTTGAGGCATTTCAGACTTACACTCTCATTCAAGTTCCGCAGGCAGACAATGCCCATGCAGATGCACTAGCTAGTTTAGGCTCCGCCCTTGACCACCAATTTAAACGCTCCATTCCGGTGGAATATATAGACAAACCAAGCATAGAGATGGAGCCGATAGCCAAAGTGTCACAGGTTAGTGTAATTCCCACCTGGCAAAGTTCAATTATAGACTACTTGGTCAACGGCACACTACCCACCGAAAGATTAGAGTCAAGGAAGCTCCAAATCAAGTCGGCACATTACTATATGTGGAATGGCATTCTCGTCTGAATGTCTTACACCAGACCACATCTCCGCTGCCTAGCACATCCTGATGACTTGAAGGTTCTAAGCTCAATTCATGAAGGCATTTGTGGGAATCACTCTGGAGGCCAATCCTTAGCCCAGAAGGCTCTTAACGTAGGCTACTACTGGCCTACCATGCACCAAGATGGTAAGGAGTTAGTATAAAAATGCGACCGTTGCCAACGCTACAAACCAGTACTAGCACTACCCGCCAGTGAACTACCCCCACAGACGAGTCATCGGCCATTCATGCAATGGGCAATTGACCTGGTAGGGCCTATGCCACCTGCTACGGGAGGAAGATGCATGATGATCGTAGCAACCGACTACTTCACCAAATGGGTAGAAGCAGAACCCATGACAACCACGACTCAGACGGACATAGAGCGCTTCATATGGAAGAACATCATTTGCCGATTTGGCATCCCTCAGTCCATCGTCACTGATAACGACCCGTAATTTGTGGGAAAAGATTTGGCGAAGTTCTTCCAAAAATATGGTATCAAACAACACATGTCCACGTTAAGATATCCTCAAGGCAATGGGCAAGCCGAAGCATCCAACAAGACGATCCTCGACTGCCTCAAGAAATCCCTTACTGACAAAAAGGGAAAATGGCCAGATGAGCTCCCAGGATGTTTATGGGCATATCGCACCACCAAAAGACGAGCAACCGGTGAAACTCCTTTCTCTTTGGCATTTAGGTCGGAAGCAATCATTCATCCCAACGTCATTATGCCAAGTATCAATACTCTATTGCCAAACATTGAGCAGAACAGTAAAGAGATGGCCACAAATTTAGATCTGGCAGAAGAAATGCGCGAACAGACCATCACTCGCATCGTAGCCTACCAGCAGCAACTCATTTCCAGCTACAATAAAAGGGCCAAGATCCGGCAGTTCCAACCCAGAGATCTAGTCCTAAGAAAGGCATTCATCACTGCCCGCAGAGAAGGCTCGAAAAAAATGGATCCCATCTGGGAAGGTCCTTACAAGATCAGCAGAGTAGGCGGCAAGGGTAGCTACACTCTTGCTACCATGAATGATAAAGAGATCGAGAAGCAATGGAACGCCTACAATTTGAGGAAATACTATGTGTGACTTCCCACTATATCAAGACCTGAAGACTCAAGCAGCTCAATGGGCACCACTTCGTAAACCGAGGATTATCCAATCATCATGCAGTTTTTTGCAACCAAGTTTTTCGCTCATTTTATTCATTTTTCAATAAAGAATTCAAAAGTAATTTGTAACTTGGCTCGATTATATGTCTACAATAACTTATCTTTTTTCTGCACTTCAAAAGAAGATTACACCCCCATTTGGGACTTACTGTAGGAAATTGCACCCCCCCCCCGAGGGACCAACTGTGCTCTCCAAGGTGGGAGGATAAACTCAACACTTCGAATATCCAGACGTGGATGAGTCTGGCTGCCCTAGTATAACTAGGTGCATAATGGCTTGCGGTGGGATTCCTAGAAATAGCCACAATGGTCTTTTTCAAGGCTTAGCTAGCTGAATGATTATGGGTCTATCGGCCTAATCAACAGGGAACCGGGCCCTAGAGACGGAGGGGCACATTACGCAACACACCCAATGGGCGGCTGCCCTAGAAACCTAAAGTTACTACCGAGTGCACTAAGGTAGCCTACGAATTTCCAGAATACTGCCTACGGCTTGCCCTTCAAACAGTAGAACCACACTAGACTTATGCAACCGCACATTCTTGTGAAAGGTTAAACAAGCTAGCATGAATACGCGAAGATTTTATCCACTGCCGACATGCTACATAGTCGATAAGCTTCACCACTGCCAAACGCAGAACAACCTACACCAAGTCCTAAAGTGTTATGATACTTACTACACAACCTACGGAATTGGAAAGAGCCAAGGTTAAACAGCCTAGTGGTTACGCGGATTCGTCTGCTTCTGTAAGTAAGGCCACGGTCCAAGTCTTCAAGTACTAATGTTTTTACTTGTCAACCTAACTCTCCCCTTTTGTTTCAGTACTCCCCTAAACCTACGGTCTCAATTCTTCACGTACAAATGTTTCTACTTGTCAACCTAACTCTTCCCTTTTGTTTCAGTACTCCCCTAAACCTACGGTCTCAATTCTTCACGTACAAATGTTTCTACTTGTCAACCTAACTCTCCCCTCTTGATTAATTAATATTAATTGTATTTAGGCTATATTATAAAAAGCCTAATCCACACAACCATAAGGCCCAAGCCTTCAATCCATTTCCAAATGTCCCATGTTGTAATTATTAGACTAAAGCATTAAATCTATATAAAGGCCCTTGAGAATCTTGTTTTCCCCAATGTGGGACAAGAGTCTCAAAACTTCCAACATTCCCTACTCATAAAGCATTGGTTCTAAGTCTAGGGTTCTATCACCATAAGAGCATAAAGGGCCTGAGTGAGTAGAAGAGTTCTTTTGACAACCACGTTGGCTTCAACAGGTACGTCTTCCTATTCTATATATCACATTGTGGTTTAGGGTTAAATGATTCTTAGGTAGTCCCAACATTTGGTATCAAAGCCAAATTAACAGACCCTAAGTCCAGTGCATAATTATGTTGCACAAATGATAGGGTTTATAATTTACCTTACTGATGTTTCTGACTTCTTTTTCCTAATGTTACTTGGGTTCAACAGATGGTTGCAATCATAGCAATAAACTCTCTTATGATAATATTAATTGCACTAACCTTTACTTGTTCAGGAAAAACATCTGAGCGTGATTAGTGTAGACTTTACATATCTTTTCTTTTTACCAAAGTGAAAAGACTTAAGAAAAAGGATTATGTAAATTAGATTTTAAAAACTCATAACATGTCAATATTCTTTTCCAAATAGAGGAATGTATGAATGGTTTGAGATGTTTCCAGGGCATAACATTTTACGAGAATTAAGTTGACTGTTTTCTTGTCCAAAGACTCGAATTCTTGGTTGTTTTCTTAATCTTTTACATGATTGTTATTTAATAAGGTTACATGATCTATTATCGAATGATGACTGTTTATGTTTCTTGCCCAAAAGTGTGACATAATCATGTATTGATATGATTTAACATATGAAAAAATGGCGAAAAGGTAATAGAATGCCATTGAGGATTATGAAGAGGATCATGACTGAAACCTTTAGAGGAGGGGATTCCACTTGTGACTAAGCCAAGGTTTTTCTTGAAGATGTTGGTGTGAAGTTTTAAAAGTCGAAAAGGCTGGTATGTTTGAGTATTATTGATATGTATAAAGAGACATATTTTCCCCAATATTGCCTATGAGTTTGAAATGATCATATATACATATACAGGCCCTTTAAGGGAAGGGATCCCCATTTTTCAAAAAAAATGGGAACACCCTCTTAACCATTAGATTTGGCTGTAATGAAATTCTGTGGTTGAGATTAAATCACAGGTCACAAAATCTCAACCATAGGATTTCATTAAAGTCAAATCTAACGGTGAAGAGGATATACCTTCTTTTTTTTTTGAAAAATGGGAATCCCTTCCCTTAAAGGCTTTCTATATATATACACTGTTGAGGTGTCGACGAATTATCAAAACACACTTATGTTATAACACTTGTTTCTCCTTTAATTGGGCTTAGTTGCTTTTGTCATAAAATTAATTATGCGTATTGTGGCATTATATAATACATATGTGTGTGTGTGTGTGTGTGTGTGTGTGTGTGTTGAAATCCACATATGAGCATTTGTTCAGTATGGCTATAACTATATCTTGAGACTGATTTTCCAACATGAAATAAGTAAAACCCCATGTTGAGACATGGTTAAGAGGGGTTAGGCTTGATCATACTTATAGCAATATGAAAGGCAGGTGAAATACATGCATGATCAATCAATTAGGCTTTCATTTCGATGAGCTGGTGCATGTATAATTCTCTTCTTTAACATGTTGTTTAGCATCAGACATGAATCATAGCTTATATAGGGAGTAAAGTTTATAGCACGTACACGGTAAGATGATCCTATACAGATACTGCTGTCCATCCCTATGTGTCGACGAGTATTGGTCATGTGATCATATATATGTTAACGTCCAGTCAAGAAATGATGATTATATATTGAAAGACATGAATATGGAATTTTAAGTATGTGCAGCATTCACACATTCAAATTTTAAGCATGCGATTTAATTGATAAGGCATTCAAAATTGTATTCTGGTTTGTTAGTTTTCCTGCACCTAGAGAACTGAAACCATATTTGTTAGTCGATTTTTATATGCGAACAATCTAAGATGACATACTAATAACTTGATAATTAATATCTACTTTATCCTTCACGTCTAACCTTGAGTCTGTTGGTTGGAATTGTGTTGAAGGCAATTCAACGTTACATTGTTAAGTATAGTGAATACAAGGTAAGTGATATCATAAAGTCATATTTGGAAGAGCACATTATTAAGTGCTTTGCCCAAGGGGAGAATTGGTGAAAGAAAAATTTGGGCTTCTCACTCATTGACTTCTTTTAATAGGATATTGAATTTTGAAAACATGGTGGGAGTATCCTAAATCATATTGATTTTGAGCGGAAGAGATTTATGTATTGAGTTAACTTCCTCTATTATTTCATTATTCTATATTACATAAATATGTTGTTTGGTTACAAGACATTTCACACATTCTAATATGCTTTAATGGTTTATGAAATTTGAATTGAATCATGACTCAAAGGACAATAACATAACTATGTGCCCTTGTTAATCTTTCCTATTGCTTATTGTCATTATCAGACGCCTTAGATTAGTTACTTGTTAATTCTACAAAGGATTTTGAGGTCAACAAGAACCTAGCATTAATTCAAGTTTATTGACTCATACTAATTTTATTGTTAAATTGTATGATTTTGTGTGTTAATGAGAGCTCAAATGTTTCTTGCTTTCCAATGTTACTGGGGAATAGTAAAAACGAAATTAAAGGGACTAAATTTCACACAATAGCCAACCTTAAAATGAAGCATGGACTGAAGGAGAAACCCCAATAACATCCGTACATGTGGTTTTGGTGAACAAATTTGTGTTGCTTTTAATACTATGGAAAGGTAGAAAACAAATTTGTGATGATATACAGTATGTGTTATGTAATTGCTTGAGTAAGGTTGATCCCGAAGTATGTTTAAAGCCTTGTTTGAAGTATTCTGTAATTAAGTTATGGTAACTTAGTGGGAGTGTTGTCTACACTATATTATTTTCTGTTTAAGACCATTGAGTTATCAACTGAATTCACATTTGTCTATCATGGTTATTCATTGAATAACTAGTTTATCTGCAAGGGAAAAACTGAGGCTTCATTGGAAGTATTTAGGCAAACTCCAAATCTGAGTTGGCCTTAAGGGTAGCCGGAGTAGGCCCCCGCTTAGGGCCCCCATTTCAGAAGGGCCCCCAATTTTTAGGCAAAGTTAGACGGAACTGGACGATGATGGACAGGAGCTATGCGGGCTTATATGTAAAAGCTGGAATTTGGAAATCTTTTGTTGCAGAGTCGGCCTCGCACGAGAAAGAAGACAACCATATTCCCAACATTATTTTAATTGCACGATTTTACTTAAGATGGTCCCACCATCTTTTTTTATTTATATATATGCACGTCTTCTTCTCTTTAAATAGTCCCCACCATCTTATTTTTACTTTTTTGCTTCTCTCGTAAATATCACATTTATGTTTATTTTTATGGGGTTTTATTATCCTATTTTAAGATCACACCACATATATCATTATTATGTACCTAAAGGGCTAAAACTCTCACCTTTTAGAAAAATGACATTATTAAATGTTCAAATTAATTAGTTTATATAATATATAATAAATTATTCAAATCCATTTTGTCCGCCTAGGCGCGTATACGAAAATTACTATCCTCTTCACTCTAGTATTTTTCCTAGTTGTAAGATGTTGTCTCTGTAATCCAACCATTCATTCATTTATTGAATGTAATAAGTAACATTGTAACAATAGAAAAATGATTGGAATTTGGCGTAATGGGTAGGGACTTCTCTTTTGGTTTGAATTGGTTGAAAAATTAGATTATGTAAACTTAATAAGTGCATTTGCATCTAAAAATGCGAGACGGGTAATATACTAATATTTGAGTAATGTTTGTATATCTTTATTTTTTTTATATTAATTTTTAATGATATTTGATTTAGAAATAGACTTTTCATGTATTTAGTGAATTTTTTTTACACATGTCAATGTACAAAGGGTCGAGAGTCAAAGAACTCTAGGACCCCATTTCGAAGGCTCACTTAGGGCCCCCAAATTCTCAGGGCCGGCCCTACTCCAAATTGAGGCTTCATTACAAGACACATTCATATTTTGATGGTGTTTTCATGTGAGGAAATGAGAAGTGCCTGACAAATGCTGATGCTAGCTAACCCATTAAGAAAGCCACTAGCTATGGGAGCTTTCAAGAGTCATGTTGCAAATATGGGAATTCATGATGAATTTGAGTCGGCTGATGTGCGGGAGTAAATGACTATTGCTTTTAATAAATGTTGAATTTAGCCATTTCAAGTTTTTTTATGATAATGTGATATGTATGTCATGTGATTAATCCATAATGTTGTGATTGATCCTTGTTCCAAAGAACATGTTGATTGATATCTGAAAATGCACGAGTTTGAAAGAAAAAATTCAAGGGTAAATAACCAAAATGGTCCCTGAGATTTGCATAACTCATCACTTTGGTTCCTAACATTTCAAATCAATCAAAGTGGTCCCTAAGATTGTCCACCATCCATCATTTTGCTCATTCCGTTAAAAACTCCGTTTAGTGTCCCGGAACTCTTGGTCGGAAGTTTGAGCAATTTTCAAAACTTCGTAACTCAATCGTTTCTTAACCAAATTCGACCCATAATATATCAAAATGAAGATAGGAAAGTATATAATAAGATTATACCTATTTAGAAGCCCAATGGTTGCTGGAGATAGCCGGAAAATTGCCTCAAAGTTGACTGGTCCGAGAGAAAACTGGAAAACTCGCCGGAAACTGGGTAAACTTTAAACGTTCATAACTTCTTCAATACTAAACGATATCAAGTGATTCAAAAACTAAAATCATACCTTTTGATGAGACTAAGAGAATGGTACCTTTTTAGACGGCTAAATCGCCGTGGTTTGGCTGGAAAATGGCTCGAAAGTGGCTGTCCTCCAGCAACCATTGGGCTTCTAAATAGGTATAATCTTATTCTACACTTTCCTATCTTCATTTTGATATATTATGGGTCGAATTTGGTAAAAAAAATGATTGAGTTACGAAGCTTTGAAAATTGCCCAAACTTCCTGAAGAGCTTCGAGACACTCAGCAGAGCTTTTAACGGAATGATCAAAATGATGGATGGTGGACAATCTCAGGGACCACTTTGATTGATTTGAAATGTTAGAGACCAAAGTGATGAGTTATGTAAATCTCAGGGACCATTTTGGTTATTTAGCCAAAATTCAATGATTGAAAATGAAAAATTTGGGTTCGATCAATAAAGGTGAAATGGGTGAATTGACGAGAGGAATGGAGTGATATATATTTATACAAGATATATATATATATATATATATATATATATATGTGTGTGTGTGTGTGTGTGTGTGTATGTACCGGGTAAAATTTGTGGATGTGTATAAATGTATGTTTCATCTGCATTATACAACATGAATTTGAAAATTGTCGTTTCAGGGTGGATACAGTATGATACATGTATTATTTCCTGAAGTCCAATCTTCTAAATGCATGCTGGTCAATGTGTATAAGAAGTCAGCGGCGTAGACTCAATGTGATCACTTAAGGGATGAATTTTATTTTGGTCATATATCTTATAGAACACAACTAGTTACGTCCATGTGGGAGAATGTAAGAATCTTATGTGGACTCAACTTGTTGTGATAAGGACTAAGATATATGCTGATAAAAATAAATTTAAATTCATCAATGGGTTGTATACGTGGAATACTAGCTTCCTATAATTGTGGAAACACATTCAAAATGCTTTGAATACAAACCGTTCCTCCGCCACTCAATAACTTCCACGTTGTGATGATATGGGACGATAACCAACTCACCCATGATAGATGGAAGTTGGCTGCCAGTCATCAATAAATAAAAAGGATTCCCTACTCACAAAGCATTGGTTCTAAGTCTAGGGTTCTATCACCATAAGAGCATAAAGGGTTTGAGTGAGTAGAAGAGTTCTTTTGACAACCACGTTGGCTTCGACAGGTACGGCTTCTTGTTCTATATATCACATTGTGATTTAAGGTTAAATGTTAATTATTAGGTAGTCCCAACATGCCCCCTAGTAAGTAATTATTGTTCTCAACGCTTGTTTGGGAGTCGCTTCTAAGTGTTTGGCAAATATTTAAAATTTCTTTAAACAATTCCTAGACATTAGATCATTGTGAACGGTTAAGATTAAAAGCATTGTATTTTCTGCTAGACAGAAAATCTGGTAGAGGATCCAGATATAGACAGAAGGATATCTATATCTATATATAGCTTTTTGGATTAAGTACCCCCCCCCCCTCCCCTCCCCTCCTCCAAACCTTTTAGTGTCATTCCAAATTGGTCTCAATCTTTTTAAACATTCCAAGCAAATATCTAACCTATTAAAAATGTTACATCCATCAAGCCCCATTTCATTTTTCAAAAATAGATTCTATACAACCACCACTTTGATATATCATGGACAATATTAATATTAGTTGCCTCAAAATCTAAATTTCAAACATAGATTATATAATATGGAACCCAATGATCAAACAGGTATTGAATTGAATCGAAAATGGACCCAAATCAAAATACATCAGGAGGACAATCTCTTAACGAAGAAGAGGATTAAGAATTCACATAGGGTTTCAAGGAGTTTGTTTATACTCATATGATTTCCTCTTTTTCCGATTCTCGGCTCGTAAAGCTTCTAGTTCTTCTTTGTGGGCGGTGAAGATGGTGGTGTTGCATCATGGCAGTCCATGCCATTTCAGCAACCTCCATAACCTTCTTCTCGAAGTTGGTGACTTGAGTAGTAGGGTGAAGTTGATGGTTTTGCAATGGGTTTAGAGGTGATGGCATGATGAGGGTAGTGGTAACCATTAGTTTGTGGAGGCTATGCTTCCATGACCTTCTATTGATTTTGGAGATGAAGTAAGCCTAGTTAATTTAAAAGATTTTTAACTGGAACTTAATGGATGTGACATTTTCAATAAGTTGGGTATTTGTTTAGAACGTTTAAAAAGGTTGAGACCAATTTGGAATGATACTAAAAGGTTGGGGGATTTTAGTACTTAATCCTAGTTTTTTTTTCACCTTTCATTATATATGGCTACGCATAAACATTCATAAGATAATGACTTGAGTTGCATAGTCTATATTGCAGGTACTACTTATCAAACAGGTTAAATGAGAAAAGCAATATCTATAGCTTTGGGGTTGTGTTGTTGGAGATTATCACTAGTAAACATGTTTTTATCAAAAACGCATGATCACATTAGTGATTGGGTTGCTTTCTTGCTTGAAAAGGGGGACATTAACGGGATCTTTGATTCGAGATTAACAAGAACTTCAATGTTAACTCTGGCTGGAAAGCTTTGGAAATAGCAATGGCATGTGTATCTACAGATGCCACCAAAAAGCCTAACATGAGTGTAGTGGTGGTGGGACTAAAGGAGTGTTTGGCAACAGAACTAGCTTGAGCAAAGCAGAGTGGCAATCAAACTGAATAGGAAGTTCCATTGAGATGATGTCTAAGATGAAATCAATCTCTATGGAATTGGAAAGTCCCTCAATTAGATAGTATAAGTAAACCTATTTTGATAAAAGAGGAAATTGTAGCAATGATCTTTCAACTTTAGTCCGATTGGAGTAATGATCCCTTAACTAAAAATTCATGATTATTGGTCCCTTAATTCATCAAAACGTGCAACTATGGTCCTTTTTGTTCACTCAAACAGAACTTCTATCAAAATGAGTCACATGCCACACACGTGAGGCTGAATTAAAGGGGCAAATATAGAAAACCAAATGAAAAAGTAGCAATGGTCCCTCAACTTTAATCCAATTGGAGAAATGGTCCCTTAACTTTAACCTAATTTGAGCAGTGGTCCCTTAGCTTTAACCCATGTAGCAATGGTCCTTCCACTGTGACTCATTTTGACAAAAGTTCTAACGGAGTTGACGAAAGAACCATAATTGCACATTTTAATAAGTTAAGGGACCAATTATCACAGATTTAAAGACCATTACTTTAGACATTCTCCATTTTATTGCCCGAGCTAGCCCACTTTTGTGTCACGAGCCTGACCCTATGTCTAAGTCCAATAGAGACTAGCATGTTCTGAGCCTAGAGGCCAGCTCGGCCAATTTGTGACCATCGAAATTATCTTTTTCTTCTTTTAGTTTTAGTGCAATGTTTTTGGTCTAAATGTTGGATTTATCCAATAGGCTTAAATGTCAAAATAGTCTTTGTGTTATAGTCATTTGGTCAATTTAGTTCTCATGTTTCTAGTTTGACCAATTTAGTCCTTGTGTTTATCCATTAACCAATTAAGAACATTCCGCCCAATCTTTGTTAAAAATTTAACAATATTGTAACCTATTATAGAAAAATATTCTCAACTAAAATAGAAAAATATTTAATTTCAAAATGAAAAAAATAAAATAAACAAACTTACCATGACATCCACCCTGTCCTTGATCCAAACCCCAACCCTAGCCACACATGCAGGCAACTCGATGAACACGTCTCTAGATCCATCGTGACCCTACTTGTCACCGCGCGAGTTCCATCTTCGTAGTCACAAGAAAATTAACCCCAACTACCTTGCCTCTAACTGTGTAATCGAGAAACATACCGCAATTTAAATATACAAAAAATGCAAATCAGCAAGAAATGACACACATAAGAGATAAAACTTCTAATCTAAAAAATTCTTAGGGTTGTGACATAGAAAAAGTGGGGGTGCAAGAAAATTGGAAGAGTAGAGAACGTTAGGGAGGAGGTCGGAATTTTTTAATAGAGATTACATGGAAATTCCTTAATTGGCTAACGAAGATAAACATGAGGACCAAATTGTCCAATTTGGAAACATGGGGACTAAATTGACCCCATGACTATAACGCAGGGATCATTTTGACATGTCAACCTATCTAATATAAATCAACAATTAAGTGGTCTACTACATGTATTAGGAATGTAATATTAGAGAATAATGTAGATTGTGATTTGATCTCTTAAGGTATCAATCTTATATTAAGTGTCTTATAATATAAGTAGGATTGATGGAGTCCTTAATTACTTGTGATTATGATACCTTTCTTGGTAGCTAAGAAAGTGGGATTAGGTTTCCTTTATGGACGGAAACCCTAGTTCTTAGCTTGTACAAATACTAAGGTCCCTGCAGATCTTAGATACACATAACATAATACTTCTCATAAAGTAGCTGTATCCGGCTAGGTATTTGTAGAAGACCTTGGTTACTGCTTCATGATATGATCAGGCAATCCAGCTTTTTCATTTGTGTTTTATTGTATAACCATATAACTCTAACAGTTGGTATTAGAGTCATTGATTATATATATGATCAAAACGTTTAACGCTGGATTACATACATGAACTGCATGTTTAATCCAAGTTGTGATTGCATATGCTTGGCAACACCACCATGCTGTTTATAATTATATCAGTGCAAATTGTTGATTATGATCAGGTTGTATAATTATTCTGTTTTAAAAAAGATTATCTCTTAATGATCTTATGGCACGAATTTGGAGAAGCATATATACATAGAATTCAAGTATGAAATTTAAATAATGGTAATGATTGCTTCGAATTCCAACAGTTTTCCAAATTCCAAATTATACGTTGAGTAAACTGCCGATTTCTCCCCTAAACTTTCACTTAACTTTCGATTTCCCTCCTGAACATTTTAGTTGGAAAATTAAGAACTTAAACTATTTTTTTTTTTGGCCAATTTCCCCTGCTATTAGTTTTTCATTCATTTCATCCAAATTTATGTTAAATGAAAGCATGTGCACAACATGTAAGGTAATCCGGTCACTTCGTTCTTTAGAATAATTAAAAACCCTAAATTTGTAAAATGTCGACCTATGCAAATATGAGTGATTCTATAGTTTTTGTGTCTGAAAGTTTAGCAAAGTGACGCTTTTATTCTCAAATGAGAGTCACGCGGTGTGCACATGATAAGAGTTAACATTAATTTGGATATCATTTTTATGCTGATAGTTTAGGCTTATACCTATTATAATTACTAATAATACAGGGAACTTTAACGAAAAGCATCTGGTACTGTTCACTTTAACGAAAAACCACATTTTTACACTAAAAAGTTAATCCTGCTACTATTCACTTTACCCTTTATTTTGTCCTTATCATTAAAACTCAAAGTTTTCAAGCCCTTTTCATTAGTTTTCCTAATGGCATTTTTATGCAGGCCTTTTTTATTGCCACTACTACATTTCTTCTCAATAAAGATACAAGTCTGAGTCTCATTTAATTTCCAGAAACATCAAACAAGCACAGAACGCGTCACAATGTTGAAGCTGGCAAAGCTTTGTGGCAACAATATCCACTCTGATTTGTTGCAGATCTTGACCGTAGATTGTGGTAAATGTGGCACCTCACTTCAAATGCCAGGTCCTAAATCATCAATAATTATAAAGAACGGTTCCAACCAATTATTTCTAAAACATTAAGAGACCTCATCCATTTGTGACTCACAATGTCTGAAGGGCTCGATGCATGTTTTAGTGTAGTTTGATCGTCCTTGGGTTAGGTTTAAGATTAATTCAAGGTTAGTTAATCAAAATTAATTATACGTATGTTTTATCAAAACAAAGCAATTATAATTGCGGATATGAATTTAACCAAGTTAGTTAGAAGTTTAGAACAGTATGAATTTAGTGTAAACTTCAAAATAAGCTAATCGCGCTCATTTCATTTCCAATTCTACCGCCCAGGTCTATGAGAGTGATGCCATGCTCATGAGCCCATTTAAGTGCAAAGTTTTATTTCAATTTCTGACAATTGAATCCGACCAGTTATCCTAATTAACACGCATTTCCAATTCTATACGATCTTCTAAACAATGTATCTTTAATACAGAAAAGTGATATGAACTTGAACGATACTATGCCTTGACCAATTGACCTAATGCATTTGCAACATGTTAATTTTATTAGTTTTAGTTGGCCAAGTAAAGCCACCTATTTCCATGCCTTATTTGTCCAACCAGTTGTGCTAGGCCAGAAGATTTTTCAGAACCACCAAAATAACTCCATCACATGCAGCTTTGACATGCCTTTTAACTCATAATGCCTCCACCTGCTATCCTCTCAACCACCCTATGCAACCGCATATTTAATACCCAAAAAAAAAAAAAAACGTCTTGTCTTCAAATTATCACAAGAAATTAAAGTAAAGCAAGACCAAAAGGGTCAGTAATTTATTATGTTTGGGCATTAGATTGAATAAATCAATGATATAACAGACAAAATGTGTGTGATTGTCATTTCCTAATTTTTAGTGTGGGTAATTAAATCCATAAAACCAGTTGATCTATCATTCAATGCCTAACCAGAAACTTCAAAAGGGCCATTTTCAAAAGCACTTTATAAGTTCCAATTTCACAACACAAAGCACTTCTGTTTTTCACAACATGGAAAGCCATTTCTTGAGAGCAGCAGCTTTTGGTTTGGTTTTGGCTTTTGCGTTTGTGATTGGAGGAAATTATGCACAAGAGTCAACCACACTTGTTCCGGCAATCATGACGTTTGGAGACTCTGCAGTTGATGTGGGCAACAATGACTACCTCCCTACCATTTTCAAGGCTAATTACCCACCTTATGGAAGGGACTTTGTGAGCCATCAGCTGGGAGGTTTTGCAATGGCTGTTGGAGAACAATTTAGAAATAAACAATATAACAGAAATAAACAGAACTTGAAATTCACAATTTTATTTCACAAAAAGTATTTGCTATACAGAATGAAAAGTATACAATAAATACAGAAATTAATATAAGAATATCAATAGTACTACCTTGATTACAGAAGGTAGAGGCTAGCGTAAAAGCTATGTCCTTCGAACAGTAATTCCGTCTCACTCTTGTGCTTGTGGTTCTATAACGTCTGCTCGACCAGGATACAACTACCTAATCCTACAACCCGCACTGGATTATAGAATTCTAACGAATTGCTTTGTGTGTTTACTCTCTCTGGAAAGTTTGTACGGAAGAAAATGAAGAAGAAAAGATGAAAGATGATGAACTGAGGACTCCAGTTATATAGGCTCTTTCATACCTCTTCAAATACCTTTTGGATGTATTTGAAGCTTTACAACTCTCTACAAAAGGTTGTATCTTTAATCAAAACGTTTTTAATTAATTTAATTAAAAACTTAATTTGAAATTAAAACTAATTGATTAGATTAATTTTAATTCTTAGGCCCCAAGGCCCAAGGCCCTTGTCTTAATTAATTAATATTAATTTATATTAATATTATGGTATAATCATCAAGCCCAATCCACAGAAATGGTGGCCCAAGCCTCAATTCTCATTCCAAGTGGTCCAACACATAACTAATATTGTAGAAGACAAAACATATATAAAGGTACTTTGGAATCTTGTTTTCACCAATGTGGGACAAGAGTCTCAAAACTTCCAACAATGGCAAACTGGCAACTGACATCACTGGTAAGTTGAAAATTTAGCTTCCAACAAAAGTGCTTTTGTTATTAACAATATTAAACAGTAATTAATTGCTTCTTAATTAGCATAATGGGCAACTTAATGATGATCTGCATAAGATTTTTAGTTAACAGAACTGCAAGTTTAAATTGTTAGTGCAATTAATGACTGTTTGACTGTTTTGCTGCTTTTTTTTCTTTTGCAGCTCAGAATTTAAGTGCTTTAGATTAATAATATGGTCACTTTAGCTGCATTGGCGATTAATTTCTATTAGAGCGAGCATGTTAACTGATGATATGATATGGTAGCTGATGTATTAATTAACAGTTGTCGGTAGTAATTGATACATGATTTGATTTAATAAGTGCGCATCAACTGCCTCGTAGTTCTCCAATGTGGTTAGAGAATATGATTTTTCTTGCATTATTCTTCGTGATCAGTAGTTAATTAGAATATCCAAGGAAATTTAATTGACTGGTAAAAATCTAATCTTATGTTTTTATATATGCAGCCGACACTCTGGGGTTCACTACTTATCCGCCGGCGTATCTTAGCCCACAAGCATCAGGGAAAAACCTTCTGATCGGAGCGGGATCCCTCTGATACCACATTATTCTCATGGTTTTCCCTTTCAGCTCAGTGTAGTTCAGACAAGCCATAGCCTTGGATGCTGACCAAAACAGACCGAAAGCTTGTCAAGAAATCAAACGTTCTATGATAATCATAATATAATAGAAATAACACTAAAGGATAGGTCGATTACTTGCGCCCCAAGTAACTTCGGACTTCTTGTTTATCAAAGACTGTCGTGGATAGGTTAAGTCCACATAAGATTCTTTTTTTATGCCTTGAGACCAAGGACTTTTAAATGATCAATCTTACATGCCCGAGGGCTTAGAACTTAGATCTGATTCAATCTGTGAAGACATATTTAAATCGGATTCAAGAACTGAGGAGTCTTTTTAATCATCAACTTGCCAGAAATAACTTGGATACAACTGGAAGTATACAACATATTGCTAGACTACTGAATGAAAAGACAAAAACAAAGAGGGTCGGGCAAGGTTTCACCTTGTCGGGCAAGGCTGATCGTCTTGCAACTTCATATCTTTGTGGTTTATCAAGGGGTTTGAGAGCTTAGAAAGAGGGGTAAGGAGATGGGTTTACAAAAGGAAATCGATACTACAGCAAGTTCTAGACAAGGTAGCAGAGCTATTACAAAGGCTTTGGTGAGGGTTGATCCTGAAAGGGATGAAGACTTGGGCTGACTACAGCTTTGTTGAAGGAAAATCTGGTTTGAGCTGAGTTTGTGCTTGTATTTGTTTGTTTGATTGAGTGTCCTTATCTCTGATTTCTCTTTCTTCTTTTATAGACACTTCGTCTTGGCCTCCTGTAGCAATAATCTTGCCCGAATGCAACTTGAATGGCAATGATTCATCAGCTTTTTACTTGTACTGCCACTGTAAAGTGCTTTTGGGCTGATTAGCTGGCTGGTCTATACCACTTGACCTCTAAGTAGGTGAGCAAGTGGTTCAAATGGTCTGCACCTAGTCAGAAAAGGGTCTCTCCTGCTTTCTGGGCTTTGGCTGGGCTTCGGACTTTTCTCCTTCTAGACCTTTTTCTTTTGGGCCAACTCCTTCTTGAGCCCAAAGTTCAAGTTTTAACCCAAACAGTAATAATACGGCAAATGATCAATTATACCGAAAAAGAAATGATACGAATTTTGCTGGAAGACTTTCAGTCATCATAATCAGTAGTGTTAAATGAGTTGAGCTGCTCATTGCAGGGATTTATCAAACAACAACTTAAGAGGATCAATTCTAGAAACTTTGTCACAACTGCCGACGTTAAATGTCTTGTAAGTTATTTTGTTATATATGTGTGTGTGTATTTTGTTATTGTCTTATCGCTTATTTACACATTTGAAACTCAATACGAGTCTTGCACCATGTAATTGAAATTGTGTCACTTAACTTCCTAAAACTCAACTTCTTTTTCACTTTCCCACATGCTGTCAAAGTCTGTTAGAAAACCCATTAAAATTGGTGACATGAAACAAATAGGACCCAAATTCGTATAAACCTTTTTTAACATTCCGAATAACTACCCAACCGATTGAAAATGTCACATATGTTAAGTCCCAGATAATTTTTCCATTAAATATACATGTGGCCATATTGGGTCCAACCTATTGAAAATGTTACATCTGTCAGGCCCCAATTAATTTTTCCATTAATCCTAATCTTGTTATATATGTGTCCTCATTTAGAAAGCATGCTAACTATATATGTACTGCTTAATCTACCTTTGCAGAAATTTGGAGAATAACAACCTCACAGGCTCAATTCCGATGGTACTCATTGACAGATGGAAGGATGGTTTACTATCATTAAGGTGCGCCACTTTTTGTTTTTTTTTATAGCAGAACGAGGAGATTTGTTGAAGGAAATAGAAAAAACTACATATTAAAATAGAAAAAATAAATACCCGGACAGCAGTATGTTTTATACAAAAGTACTGTTTTTTGTTTGAACAAAAGTACTTTGATGGCTTAATTGGAGAGAGAGAGAGAGTGAGAAAAAATATAAAAAATATAAACATGTGCGTGGATGATTTTGAGCTCAGACCGACTAAAACATAATCCACCAGTCTTTCTTGGTTTTTTTTTTAACTTCTTTCTTCCTAGAAATTTTAAATGATGTGGCATTCCGCAGAAACTTGATTTTTAGATATAAGAACATGTGTTACAATTTTTATTTGGGAATTATATTATCTTTGACCATAATTGATTAAACAATAGAATATCATTTTCGTATGTCAGTTTGTGCGAAAATCCAAACCTATCCGGAAATGTTTCTTGCAACAAGAAGAAGAACAGGAAGTATAATTTTTTTGTTCCGATGATAATTGTTTCGGTTGATGCACTAGTGTCAGTCCTCTTACTCAGTGCAGCAGCTATCTGGTGTCGGGCTGCTTCTAAAAGGAAAAGGCAACTTGGTAAGATTCCATATTTGTTAGTGTCATCTTCTTCTGCAATAAATAATCACAGACAGAAGGTTTTGATTGTATAAGATGCTTATGAAAAATGTTATGATTGTAGGAAATAGCACAGATGCAAATGTAACCATTCAGCATGGGTCATTTGAGCCTAAAGGGAGACAGTTTACGTACTCTGATATAGTACAGATTACAAAGGGGTTCAAGAGGGTTCTTGGAAAAGGCGGCTTTGGACCAGTTTATCACGGCCACATAGACGACACTCAGGTGGCTGTCAAGATGCTTTCACCGCCATCAGTTCAAGGGTTTCAGCAATTTCTCACAGAGGCATGTCTGTCATATTAAATAAACTGATCCCACTGTTTTTCAGATCAATATTAATCTTATCAAATTGCATGTAGCGTTTCTGACCTACTAAATTACAGGTTAATCTTCTTCTGAGAGTTCATCATAGAAATTTGACAAGTCTTGTTGGATATTGCAATGATGAAACCAACATAGGGCTGATCTACGAGTACATGGCCAATGGAAACCTACGAGAACATCTTTCAGGTTTGGCTGCAAATGAAATTACTCAGTACTAAATTTGCCATTCATTTCTTAATTAACTAGTACTTTTAAATTCTTTGGTAGTCCTTAATTTGATAATTCTATTTTCCTGGACCACCTGACTTTATAAAATAAGATAGTTATATCTTTTTATGTACGCAGGTAGCAGATCAAATATCTTGAGTTGGAGAGATAGACTTCAAATAGCAATAGAAGCTGCACAAGGTCTGTATAACTAACCAATCATATTATTTAGACACAAAAATGATACGCTTAATATAGGTGCGTCCAACATACTGTGGTACGTAGGGCTGAACTTTATTAGAGAGTATGTCAGCAACTTTTTGAGACTTTGAGTTTTAGGAGCTTAAATACCAATCATTATTGATAACGAAATGGTATCTACTTTTGAAGTTGTATCTGAATTTTAAAAACAGGACTGGAGTATCTGCACTATGGATGCAGTCCGCCTATAATCCACAGGGATGTGAAATCAACAAACATCTTGCTGAATGAAAAATTCGAAGCCAAACTCTCTGATTTTGGCATATCCAGAAGTTTCCCTACAGAGGATGGAACGCATATAACAACAAATGTCGCTGGCACTCCCGGGTACCTTGACCCTGAGTAAGAGTTCTTTTCATTTATTTGAGGCATCGTCTGTGTCCTTATTATAGATGCAAACAATTATAAATATATAATTAACAAGGAGAATGAAGAAAGAAACTATAAATCATTTTGGAAAACATTTTACATTGGATGATATGATTTGAGATATATGGTTTGGCTTGCAGGTATTACGCATCAAAGAGATTGAATAAAGAAGTGATGCTTATAGCTTTGGGATTGTACTGTTGGAGATTATCACAAGTCGACCTGTTTTTTCTAGAACGCATGAGCGGAGTTGCATTAGTGAATGGTTCAGTTTCATGCTTCAAAAAGGAGACATTTACAGTATTGTTGATCCGAGGTTAGAAGGAAAATTCAATACTAACTCAGTCTGGAAAGCTGTGGAAATAGCAAATGCATGCGTATCTCCAATTGCCATCAAAAGGCTAAGCATGAGTCAGGTAGTGGTGGATCTAAAGGAGTGCTTGGCAACAGAACTCGCTCAACAAACCTGAGGCATGAAACTGAATTAAGAAATTCCATTGCTATGCTACAACCCTCAGTTAGGTAGTAATACTAAATATCTCAACCAAATAAAGAGATAGTTTGGGATGCATTATTTTCCTCTTTGTAATAGATACCATAGTATTTCTTAAGGACTGCAACTATTTTATAATCACATGAAGTGCATCTTTTCGTGAGAAAGGCGATAATGAAGATGTGATCTAAACAACTATTATGTTGTTTGCCATTGAAGGTCCTAGCCATTAAGGATTAAGTTTAAATCAACTTCAAGTAGTTAATGATTGGTATCTAGAGAGTTTATCTAGATGTTCATTTTTCTAATTAAACAATAATGTCAAATCCACTTTAGCATTGCTATCATGAAAAGATAATGTTGTGAATATTGATACAAAAATTATAGGTACAATAACTTAGGGGTACAGCCTTATCCTAACACAATATCAATAAGTTCACAGGAGTTTGGTAATTATACTAAGTAGCTCCTATAAATACTTATAAATATCGGATCCACAGCCCGACGGTTGTTAAGATCTTTGTCCAATGATTTGAAATTCGAACATGGGGTACATAGAAGTTCATGAAACTATTAAACTTCTCCAGCATATGAAAAAATACAACAGGTTACTAATTTTGCATTGAAGCTTCTTATGTTAGTTTGCAAGAGAAATCCAAACACAAAACCTAATACTTTCTTCAAAACTTTCCACTTAAATAGTTAAATTCTTTCACTTTTGTGACTTTGACAATCTGAATGTGATTTAAAGATTTCCGAGAGCTCAAGTGCCAGTCCGTGAGTTTGTGGCACATGCAACTTTGTCAACCTAACTCTTGCCCTTTGTTTCGATACTGCCCTAAACCTACGGTCCAAGTCTTCAACTACAAATGTTTTTACTTGTCAACCTAACTCTCCCCCTTTGTTTCAGTACTCCCCTAAACCCACGGTCTCCAATTCTTCACGTTCAAATGTTTCTACATGTCAACCTAACTCTTCCCCTGAATGCAAACAAGGGTATGACCACTCCGATGTAGGTGCCTCATTAAAATCTCATCAAGTTAGCAAAAACTACCAAAAATTACAATTTGCCCTACAAACCAAAATTCGTCAAGTAAATGAATTTTACCCAACAAAATTTTGGTTGGCAAAAACTGGTCAACATTTAGGTTTTGTCAGAGACTTTGCGTGACTGAGTGAGTCGGTCAGGCAAGAAAGCTTTTGTCGGGCAAACATTTGCCGCGAAGGGAAAAAAATGGCGCGTGGTGTGTGAAATCTTCCCCGATGAATCATAAAAGGATCCATTGCGCAAAGGTTTAATTAGGTTTTGGGGTTTAGGATTTTGTTTCATCTCGTAAGTGGTATACCCATCGAGCAAATTGAGTGATAGGGTTGGTATTTTAAATTCCTTCAATGATTAATGCATTCTACGAAACTAGTTTGCACGATCCAATTGACAAGTTTGTTTGTATATACTTCGAGATCTGATAACCTATAAAGGAACACACAACCATGGGTAAGCCCAGGACCGGGGGTGTGCCAGTTCAAGGCTCTACAACGATCAAGTTAGTAAGAAATATTAAGACGCAAGCAATAGGCAAGATAATAAGTGAGTAGTGATTGTGTTACCAGAGAGGAAGCCTAGAAGGGTGCACTTGTAACAGTCAAGGAGAGAACCTTTTAGGATAATAGAATCCGTATTAAATCGGGAGAACCTATGATCATATCAAAGTCAATGGACCTCACCCACTGATTCCGAAGTAGGACGATAGTAGCATCGTTGATCCTTTTAGTCAACTCCGCTATGGAGGCTGTTGAGTCCATGACCGAACTTCTGAGGCAGGCAAATTACTATCCGTCTTACTCCGATCTTGGAAAATCATAGTCCCACAAATGCCCCTAACTAGACATAAAAAAGGAATTGTTCCCCTTAAATACAAAGATCATGCACTTCGGAATAAATCAAAATACATACTGCTTTCTTCCTTTCAGATGTGTGGCGTCTTAACTTCGTTTCTTGTGAACTTTTGTAGCAATAGAAGCTGCACAAGGTCTACAACTAAACGATCTTCATAATCTTTTTTTAATTAGCTAGCTTCTCGTCTCTATGTTCTTCTCAATCATCTTTGGCAAGTGATGTCTTAATTTATAAACGCAGGATTGGAGTATCTGCACTATGGTTTTAAGCCACCTATAATCCACAAGGATGTGAAATCATCAAACATCTTGCTCAATGAAAGTTTCCAAGCCAAACTATCTGATTTCTACATGTCCAGAAATTTTCTTACGGAGGGCGGTACTCATATATCGACTCGTGTTGCTAGAACTCCAGGGCACCTTGCCCCCGAGTAAGTAATTTTTGTTCTCAGTGCTTGTTTGGGAGTCGCTTCTAAGTGTTTGGCAAATATTTAAAATTTCTTTAAACAATTCCTAGACATTAGATCATTGTGAACGGTTAAGATTAAAAGCCTTGTATTGTCTCCTAAACAGAAAATCTGGTAGAGGATCCAGATATAGAGAGAATGATATCTATATCTATATATACCTTATTGGATTAAGTACCTAAACCCTCCTCCAAACCTTTTAGTGTCATTCCAAATTGGAATTAATCTTTTTAAACATTCCAAGCAAATACCTAACCTATTAAAAATGTCACATCCGTCAAGCCCCAATTAATTTCTCAAAAATAGATTCTATTCAACCACCACTTTGGTATATCATGGACAATATTAATATTAGTTGCCTCAAAATCTAAATTTCAAACATAGATTATATAATATGGAACCCAATGATCAAATTGGTATTGAATTGAATTGGAAATGGACCCAAATCGAAATTACATCAGGAGGACAATCTCTTAACAAAGAAGAGGGTAAGAATTCAAATAGGGTTTCAAGGAGTTTGTTTATACTCACATGATTTCCTCTTTTGCCGATTCTCGGCTCATAAAGCTTCTAGTTCTTCTTTGTGGGCGGTAAAAATCGTGGTGTTGCATCATTGCCATGATGCAACCTCCATAACCTTCTTCTCGAGGTTGGCGGCTTGAGTAGCAGGGTGAAGTTGATGGTTTTGCGATGGGTTTAGAGGTGATGGCATGATGAGGGTGGTGGTAACCATTAGTTGGTGGAGGCTATGCTTCCATGACCTTCTATTGATTTTGGAGACAAAGTAAACCTTGTTAATTTAACAGAGTTTTAACTGGAACTTAACGGATGTGACATTTTCAATAAGTTGGGTACTTGTTTGGAACGTTTAAAAAGGTTGAGACCAATTTGGAATGATACTAAAAGGTTGGGGGATTTTAGTACTTAATCCTAGTTTTTTTCACCTATCATTATATATGGCTATTCATAAACATTCATAAGATAATGACTTGAGTTGCATGGTCTATATTGCAGGTACTACTTATCAAACAGGTTAAATGAGAAAAGCAATATCTATAGCTTTGGGGTTGTGCTGTTGGAGATTATCACTAGTAAACATATTTTTTTATCAAAAACGCATTATCACATTAGTGATTGGGTTGCTTTCTTGCTTGAAAAGGGGGACATTAACGGGATCCTTGATTCGAGATTCGACAAGAACTTCAATGTTAGCTTTGGCTGGAAAGCTTTGGAAATAGCAATGGCATGTGCATCTGCCGATGCCACCAAAAGGCCTACCATGAGTGAAGTAGTGGTGGGACTAAAGGAGTGTTTGGCAACAGAACTAGCTCGAGCAAAGCAGAGTGGAAATGAAACTGAATAGGAAGTTCCATTGAGATGATGTCTAAGGTGAAATCAATCTCTATGGAATTGGAAAGTCCCTCAGTTAGATAGTACAAGTAGACCTATCTTGATAAAAGAGAAAATTGTAACAATGGTCCTTCAATTTTAATCCGATTGGAATAATGATCCCTTAACTAAAATTCGTGATTATTTGTCCCTTAACTTGTCAAAATGTACAACTATGGTCATTTTCGTTCACTCTATCAAAACTTTCATCAAAATGAGTCACATGTTACACACGTGAGGCTGAATTAAAGGGGCAAATATAGAAAACCAAATTAGAAAGTACTAATGGTCCCTCAACTTTAATCCAATTGGAGAAATTGTCTCTCAAGGTTAATCTAATTGGAGCAGTGGTTCTTTAATTTTAACCCATGTAGCAATGGTCCTTCCACCATGACTCATTTTGACTAAAGTTTTAACGGAGTTGACGAAATGACCATAACTGCACATTTTGATAAGTTAAGAGACCAATAATCACGGATTTTTAGTTGAAAAACCATTACTTTACATTCTCCATTTTATTGCCCGAGTTAGCCCGCCTTTGTGTCACGGGCCTGACCCTATGTCTAAGTCCAATAGAGACTAACATGTTCTGAGCCCAGAGGCCAGCTCGGCCAATTTGTGACCATCGAAATTATCTTTTTCTTCTTTTAGCTTTAGTGCAATGTTTTTGGTATAAATGTTGCATTTATCTAATAGACTTAAATGTCAAAATGGTTCATGTGTAGTCATTTGGCTAATTTAGTCCCCATGTTTCTAGTTTGGCCAATTTAGTTCTCGTGTTTATCTCTGTTAACCCATTAAGAGCATTCCGCCCAATCTTTGTTAAAAATTTAACAATATTGTAACCTATTATATAAAAATATTCTCAATTAAAATAGAAAAATATATAATTTCAAAATGAAAAAAAAAATTAAACAAACTTACCATGACATCCAACTTGTCCTTGACCCGACCCCAACCCTAGCCACACACATGCGGGCAACTCAATGAACACGTCTCTAGATCCACCGTGACTCTACTTGTCACCGCGCGAGTTCCATCTTTGTAGTCACAAGAAAATTAACCCCGACTACCTTGCCTCTGACTGTGTAATCGAGAAACATACCGCAATTGAGAGAGCCATATATTCCCTTTCTCTTTATTTAAATTTAAATATAAAGAAAATGCAAATCAACGAGAAATGACACACATAAGAGATAAAACTTGTAATCTAAAAAATCCTTAGGGTTGTGACATAGAAAAGAGTGGGGGTGCAAGAAAATTGGGAGAGTAGAGAACGTTAGGGAGGAGGTCGGAATTTTTTAATAGAGATTACATGGAAACTCCTTAATTGGCTAACGAAGACCAAATTATCCAAATTGAAAACACGGGGACTAAATTGACCCCATGACTATAACGCATGGACCATTTTGACATGTAAACATATCCAATATAAATAAATCAACCTTTAAGTGGTCTACTACATGTAATAGAAATGTAATATTGGAGAATAATATAGATTGTGATTTGAACTCTTAAGGTATCAATCTTATATTAAGTGTCTTATAATATAAGTAGGATTGATGGAGTCCTTAATTACTTGTGATTATGATACCTTTCTTGGTAGCTAAGAAAGTGGGATTAGGTTTCCTTTTTGGACGGAAACCCTAGTTCTTAGCTTGTACAAATACTAAGGTCCCTGCAAATCTTAGATACACATAACATAATACTTCTCATAAAGTAGTTGTATCCGGCTAGGTGTTTGTAAGACCTTGGTTACCGCGGCCTCCACCCTCTCCGTTTAGCCTTCAATGGCTACCGCTTCATGATCAGGCAAACCAACTCTTTCATTTGTGTTTTATTGTGTAACCATATAACTCTAACAGTTGGTATCAAAGCCATTGATTATATATATGATTAAAACCTATTAGGTTTAACGTTGGATTATGTACATGAACTGCATGTTTAATCCAAGTTGTGATTGCATATGCTTGGCAATACCACCATGCTGTTTATATCAGTGCAAATTGTTGATTATGATCAGGTTGTATAATTATTCTGTTTTAAACAAGATTATTTCTTAATGATCTTATGGCACGAATTTGGACATATTAATACAAAAATAGCTATAAATCGTGTATCAATCCTAGAATCATATAGGAATTTGGAGAAGCATATATACATGTGTGTGTATCGTGCTATTATGTAAGGTTTTACTGTATTTTGCTGTGGGATCTAAACATGGAGTTGAAGTACTATAGAATTTATATATAATATTTTTCATAGAATTCAAGTATGAAATTTAAATAATGGTGATGATTCCTTCGAAATCCAACAGTTTTCCAAATTCCAAATTATACATAGAGTAAATTGCTGATTTCCCCCCTGAACTTTCACTTAACTTTTGATTTTCCCCCTAAACTTTTTAGTTGGAAAATTAAGAACTTAATCTTTTTTTTTTTGGCCAATTTCCCCTGCTGTTAGTTTTTCATTCATTCCATCCAAATTTATGTTAAATGGAAGCATGTGCACAACATGTAAGGTAGTCCGGTCACTTCGTTCTTTAGAATAATTAAAAACCCTAGATTTGTAAAATGTCGACCTATGCAAATATTTGTGATTCTATAGTTTTTTTGTATGAAAGTCTAGTGAAGTGACGCTTTTATTCTCAAATGAGTCACTTGGTTTGCACGTGCAGGGCCGGCCCTGAGAATTTAGAGGCCCTGTGCAAGATTTAGATGGAGGCTCTTCATTTTTTAATACTGTATTTTCTTTGTTATTTTTTTTAAATTTGTATCTGTAAAATTTAAATACTACAAATTAGAGCACCACTTTGAGTGGACAAGAGTGTTTTCTGTCTTGAAAGGTCTTCAATTCGAAATATGTTGCACGGTTTTTTGTGTAAAACTTAACAACTTTTTAAGTTAATAAATTTGCAAAACTTAAAAATAGCAAAATAGTTCTACAAGGACTCAAACCCATGTACAAGAAGATTGAAGGTTTACACCACTAGCACTGGTGTGGTGATTATTATTATCTTGCACATTTAAGTATATAATAGTATCTGTTTACATGTAAAGAAACTTTGGGGGTCCTTCCGAATTGGGGGCCCTGTGCGGTGGCACCTTTTGCACACCCTCAAGGCCGACTCTATGCACGTGATAAAAATTAACGTTAACTTGGATAGCATTTTTATGCTGGTAGTTTACGCTCATACCTATTATAATTATATAATAATATATGGTTAGGTTGATGGCATTTTTATGCAGGCCTTTTTTATTGCATATAATATGTTTTGGTCGAACCACCAAAGTCTGGAGGTTGCTAGTATTTTGATCAAGCAAGTACATGTAATTTTTCATAGGCATTTATGTATATAGGTTGTCGCTACTACATTTCTTCTCAAAAAAGATTTAAGTCTGAGTCTCATTTAATTTCCAAAAACATCAAACAAGCACAGAACGCGTCGCAACGTTGAAGCTGGCAAAGCTTGATGGCAACAAGTATCCACTCTGATTTGTTGCATATCTTGACCGTAGATTGTGGCAAATGTGGGACCTCACTTAAAATGCCAGGTCCTAAATCATCACTAATTATAAGGAACGGTTCCAACTAATTATTTCTAAAACATTAAGAGACCTCATCCATTTGTGACTCACAATGTCTGAGGACTCGAGCATGTTTTAGTGTATTGTGATCGTCCTTGGGTTAGGTTTAAGATTAATTCAAGGTTAGTTAATCAAAATTAATTATACGTATTTATTTTGTTTTATCAGAACAAAGCAATTATAATTGCAAATATGAATTAATCAAGTTAGTTAGAGTAATATGAATTTAGTGTAAACTTCAAAATAAGCTAATCGTGATCATTTCATTTCCAATTCTACTGCCCAGGTCTACTGGAGTGATACCATGCCCATGAACCCATTTAAGTGCAAAGTTTTATTTCAATTTCTGACAATTGAATCTGACCCACAATTCCTAATTAACGCGCGTTAACAAATTTTTTTTCCTATACGATCTTCTAAACAATGTATCTTTAATACAGAAAAGTGATATGAACTTGAACGATACTATGCCTTAACCAATTGACCTAATGCATTTGCAACATGTTAATTTTATTAGTTTTAGTTGGCCAAGTAAAGCCACCTATTTCCATGCCTTATTTGTCCAACCAGTTGTGCTAGGCCAGAAGATTTTTCAGAACCACCAAAATAACTCCATCACATGCAGCTTTGACATGCCTTTTAACTCATAATGCCTCCACCTGCTATCCTCTCAACCACCCTATGCAACCGCATATTTAATACCCAAAAAAAAAAAAAACGTTTTGTCTTCAAATTATCACAAGAAATTAAAGTAAAGCAAGACCAAAAGGGTCAGTAATTTATTATGTTTGGGCATTAGATTGAATAAATCAATGATATAACGGACAAAATGTGTGTGATTGTCATTTCCTAATTTTTAGTGTGGGTAATTAAATCCATAAAACCAGTTGATCTATCATTCAATGCCTAACCAGAAACTTCAAAAGGGCCATTTTCAAAAGCACTTTATAAGTTCCAATTTCACAACACAAAGCACTTCTGTTTTTCACAACATGGAAAGCCATTTCTTGAGAGCAGCAGCTTTTGGTTTGGTTTTGGCTTTTGCGTTTGTGATTGGAGGAAATTATGCACAAGAGTCAACCACACTTGTTCCGGCAATCATGACGTTTGGAGACTCTGCAGTTGATGTGGGCAACAATGACTACCTCCCTACCATTTTCAAGGCTAATTACCCTCCTTATGGAAGGGACTTTGTGAGCCATCAGCCTACTGGGAGGTTTTGCAATGGCAAACTGGCAACTGACATCACTGGTAAGTTGAAAATTTAGCTTCCAACAAAAGTGCTTTTGTTATTAACAATATTAAACAGTAATTAATTGCTTCTTAATTAGCATAATGGGCAACTTAATGTTGATCTGCATAAGATTTTTAGTTAACAGAACTGAAAGTCTAAATTGTTAGTGAAATTAATGACTGTTTAGCTGCTTTTTTTTCTTTTACAGCTCAGAATTTAAGTTCTTTAGATTAATAATATGGTCACTTTAGCTGCATTTGCGATTAATTTCTATTAGAGCGAGCATGTTAACTGATGATATGATATGGTAGCTGATGTATTAATTAACAGTTGTCAGTAGTAATTGATACATGATTTGATGTAATAAGTGCGCATCAACTGCCTCGTAGTTCTCTAATGTGGTTAGAGAATATGATTTTTCTTGCATTATTCTTCGTGATCAGTAGTTAATTAGAATATCCAAGGAAATTTAATTGACAGGTAAAAATCTAATCTTATGTCTTTATATATGCAGCCGACACTCTGGGGTTCACTACTTATCCGCCGGCGTATCTTAGCCCCCAAGCATCAGGGAAAAACCTTCTGATCGGAGCCAACTTCGCTTCAGCTGCATCTGGTTACGATGAAAAGGCAGCAACCTTAAACGTAAAATTCCAATCTTATTTATAACAGTAGTATATGCTATGAACTTATATATGTATTATGTTTTTATATACAAACGATTCCGGGGAGGGGGTTTTGAACACAGGATCTCGGGTGCAAGGATAAACACTGTTATACATATGTTAATGTCGTAACTTTGATACGATTGAACTTGTGTGGAATGCAGCATGCAATCCCATTGTCCCAGCAGCTGCAATATTATAAGGAATACCAGACAAAGCTTGCCAAGGTAGCAGGCAGCAAGAAAGCGGCGTCGATCATCAAGGATGCTCTCTATTTACTGAGTGCCGGAAACAGTGACTTTCTTCAGAATTACTATGTCAACCCTTTTGTTAACAAAGTCTACACTCCTGACCAGTATGGCTCCATCCTTGTTGGTGTCTTCCAAGGCTTCGTTAAGGTGTATATCTGCTCATTGCTCCTCTTAAATAGTTCTAATCGTAATAAAACGATAATTCAGTTATTGCACCCGACTTTTACCTCATTTAAGTGAATCTCACTAACATTAATATATCACTTGTCACGCGGACTACGCTAATCAAGTAACGGAATTTTGGTTAAATTTCTATTTTAGATTTCTGATTGTGAAACTAAGGGCTCGTTTGAGAGGGATGGTTTGATTCAAAACTAATTTACCTTGTCATTAAATCCGCGAATCCTTTTTTTCAAACATTTCGTCCGAATGGATACTAAGGTTTTGCTACGCTTCCTTGAAAACTAGGATTTGTATCACCTGGGAGCCAGGAAGATCGGTGTGACCTCACTCCCTCCATTGGGTTGCCTTCCGGCTGCAATCACCTTATTTGGAAACCATGAGCAAGGATGTGTCGCTAGAATCAACTCCGATGCCCAAGGGTTTAACAAGAAGATAAATTCCGCAGCGGGAAATCTCCAAAAGCAACTTTCCGGTCTTAACATCGTCATCTTCGACATTTACAAGCCGCTCTATGATGTCATTAAAGCCCCAGCAAATTACGGTACTGAACTAAGTCTCAACCTGTAGCCTAACGAAAAAATATATCTACTTGAGAAACAATATAAGCATACGGATTATAAGAACCTATTATTTTCTCTGGTAATCTTACAGGATTCACCGAAGCGAGGAGAGGTTGCTGTGGAACGGGAATTGTAGAGACAACATCACTGCTGTGCAATCCCAAGTCGATTGGAACTTGTTCTAATGCGACTCAATACGTGTTTTGGGACAGCGTCCATCCGTCTCAAGCCGCTAACCAAGTTCTTGCCGATGCATTGATCACCCAAGGCATCTCCCTCATTGGATAAGGGGATTATATGGATCTTTCTATATCTCAAAAAAAATGTTTAAAGACTGCTACTACTTGCTTTTAGATACTGCTATGTTTACAAAGATAGCGACTCAAAAGCTTAATAAGTTGTATGCAATTTGTTAATTTATCAAATGGTTATAAAAGGTCTTATTTTGTTAATTGAGAGAGAGAGAGAGAGAGAGCAACATTTAGCTAAACATCATGTTCTAATTGATTACTATTGAAGAGATTTACAGATCCAATTTGTCAGATTTAAGCTAAACGTTTAGCAAATCTTTTGCAGTGATTTGCAAATTTACCAAAAGAAAGCATCAAATGCTTTGATCGGAACTGTAGTAGTAAAAAGCTATATGGCAAAAGGAAAAATGCCACCGTTTTTTAGCTCAAGTAGCGGCCACCCTTAGCGAACATGGACGATCTGCGCTGGTCCTGGTACCATTTGCCACCTTCAAAACTTGAGCTGCTGCTTTCTCAGAACTGTTCAACTCCCACAGCATTCCCGATGTTCCTGTTATCTGTGCTGCACGCCCAGGCTGGAGAGAGACACAGCAGATAACAACAATGTTATAGAGTCACTTGTCAATGAAACATAAAAATCCTCTGAATCGAAAAAACATGATTACTCAGAGACCTGAAGGTTCTCAACAAACAAGCGGCGTCGATCCCTTAGAGTTGTCTTCGAGTTGGAGCTCCCAGTGATTGATGCTTCAGTGAGAGGAGCTCTGCCTCCTGTAGTTGCTGATCTTGAACTTCCTGCAGCGGCTCCACTCTGTTTGTAAACCTTCTTCCGGTTTCCTGTAGCTTCATAACCTCCATGATTCCAAGAGTTGGTATGAACATTTGAGTTAGCATATGTCCTGGACTGTTAAAAACAGGCGAAAGTAACAAAACAATCAGTTCAAGCCACAACAAAAGCCAGCATTATAACTTGAGACAATTTTCTTGTCGTACAAGTAACGAAAACTGAACCTACATTCTTCTGGAAATTCTCATTCCTAGTGCTGCTACCCCACTGTGGTTGTCTGCTTAGAACCTGTGACATCATGAATCAAGTAAAAATAGCTAACACTAAATACACACATGCAGAAACACACACAAACGATGAGGCTGATTAGGAAATACGATGGATTACTTACAAAAGGGTAATGCGCATCAACATTAGTACCAAAACTTTGATGCATGACTGGCGGGCATAACAGAGGAGCCGTAGGAGGCCTTGGGGAAACGCTGTACTGGACCGGGTGCAGGGCAGGCCAGTTTGGAGATTGCAAAGATCTTTGTGGTAGCTGAAGAGTACAGTAATCTTGCAAAGCCTTGCAGCGATCTTCTTTTCGTTGAGCTACAGCCACATAAAGTTTTCGTCCTTCAAACATAGCTCCTGAGAAAAACAAACTCAAATCAGACAGTCATAAACCAAATATAGGCTTAACAGATGCAAAAGCATGAAAAGACACAACAAGATCTTGTTTACCATTAAGATTACTGCGAGCTTTTGCAGCTTCTTGAAGAGTTGAGAAGCAAACAAAACCAAAACCTCTGCTCATCCCGTTGCCATCACGCATCACTTTCGCAGATAGAATCTTCCCAAAGGCACTGAAATGTTCTCCTAATTTGCTATCATCAACAGATTCAGCTAGATTCTTAACATAGAGATTCATAGACTCAAGTTTCTCAATCTGACTGTTCAGCATTTCCTCTTTACATTTTAAAAGCCTTTCCCTCTCAGCTTTCCTTTGAGCCCTTCCTACAAACAAATGTTTTGATCCTGATCCACATTTTGAGTTTGTTTATTAGAGAAAGTTGCAGACACATTTATACTATCAACAAAAAACGCTACAATGTGATTAACTCAGAGGTTTACCCAGCAGTGCGCCATTCATTCCCTCAACAGCCTTCTTAGCCTCTTCTGGTGACTCAAAGTTAACAAACCCGAAACCTTTTGACTTCCCTTTCTCATCCTTCATGATGACAAGACTATGAACACTTCCGTACTGAGAGAACATCTCTCGAAGCAGATCTTCAGTTACATGTTCATCCAGATTTTTCACAAACAGATTCGTAAATTTGGATTCATCCTGGGCTGGTATCCTCTCACTTTTCTTCACAAATTTCGATACATATCTAATGAAAATGAGGGAAAAAAATTATTGACAAACAAATAATAATATCACTAAATGCAGAAACTATAAACAACACATGTAAATGCAGAAACTACAAGAGAGTTCTTTATATCAATTATAATTAACAACAAATGCAAAACTAGTTTATCGATAAACATGTAACCATTAACCAATTTATCGATACCATGTATGAAAAGGGATCTCAACACATTTGACAAGACCATCTATAAACAATCAAACATCACAAAAACAAACAAAATGAAAGAATAAACAAGACAAAAGGAAACAGAGGGCGTACAACTTCTTCCCCTTAATGATTGTATCATTGAGAGCATTGACAGCAGCCATAGCCGATTCCTCTTTTTCAAACTGGACAAACCCAAAACCCTTGCTCTTCCCATTTATTTCGGCTACCTTGCAAGAGAGTATAGTCCCGAACTCCATGAACATGTCCTGCAAGTGAGTGCTGGTGATTTCAGGGTTCAGGTTCTTCACAAAGACATTTCCAAGACCAGTTTTCCTTGGAGCGGGATCCCTCTGATACCACATGATTCTCATGGTTTTGCCTTTCAGCTCAGTGTAGTTCAGACAAGCCATAGCCTTGGATGCTGACCAAAACAGACCGAAAGCTTGTCAAGAAATCTAACCAAAAAATCATACACGATAACAGAGGAGAAGAAATTAAGGACGCGAAAACCCATTTCAGAAAAATAGAAGAGGAAAATCCCAAAATTAAACCCTAATAAAAAAAATACAGGTACCCATTTCAAGAAAGACATTCTTTAAGCCCAAGAAACAGAACCATTGGAAACCAATTTATGGAAATTGAAATTCGGTTTTCCATTAGCAAGAATTCCCCAAAACCCTAATCAAATAGCTAGATTAACGAACCCTAGGGGCATCAGAACTAGAATAAAACTCCAAGAAAAAACCTATTAAAAGAAACCCATTTCATAGGTTCATCCATGAACAAGAAAACGAAAACTTAACCAAGATTTAGATATTCACACAAAGAATTTCAGAGAGAGAAACAGAGAGATGTACAGAGAAGCAGAGCCACCATTGTTGAAAGAAAAGATGAGAGAGAGAGGGTGGGGTTTTTGGTTACCGTGAGAGTGTGAGTAGAAGTTGACATAGCCGTAGCGGAGGGACTCGCCGGAGTGAGAGTCACGGCAGACACGGACGGAGGCGATGGGACCGATGAAACGAAAAGTAGCGAGGAGGTCGTCGTCGGTGACGTATGGGTCCAGGTCGCCTACATACAGCGAGAACTTCTTCTCAGGATCGGCCGGCGCCTGCGGTCGCACTGTTACTGTCGGCGTTAGTGGAGGGGCTGGTGGTGGTGGCGGCACTGGGGTTTTGGGGTCTGAGAGCTCTGCCGCCATTTTCCTTGCAGTTCAAGAATTGCAGCTCAGAGAAGAGGGAGAAATTGAGGGGAGAGAGGGGGAGAGAGAGAGAGAGAGAGAGAGAGAGAGTTGTCTGTTTGTTACAACGGAGAGGGAGGTGTGTGATACTGTACGGGTATAAAAAGCGGTTAAGAAGGCGGGAATTTCTATACGACGTCGTTTGATTAGGCGTTTTAAGTTCGTGTACGATACAGTTGGCATCCAATCCACAGCCGTTGGGAGGTATGCTTTAATCTAATTTGGACGGTTGTGATTGTGCTTGCCCAAGTTAGAAAGATAAACCTAACCGAATGGTTAGATTTAACCATGTAAGAAAAGAGGAAGGCTTAGTGTCACTAATTCACTAGTTTCTTTTACCTCACAGATATTATGTACAATTTTTTTTTATTTAACGCACATAAATGATATATATCGTAATAAGGAACATTATTGGAAGAAAAATAAAACTTCTCCAAAATATGTAAAGTAAGAAATTCTACCGTGTAACTGATCGTTTATCAACTAGTATGTTCAAGATTTTTCTGTAAAAAGAGATTATCATGTTTTTCGCATGTCAACAATCACTGGACAATACAAAAGGTAGATTGTCATATTCAACCCTCATGCGAAAAATAAAAAGGTGAAGGGATTTCATAATCAAGATCGTTCACTCATACACAATATTCGGTTTATTTCCAAATGTAGCAATTTTGAACTTCCACCAGAATGTCCATTGTTAATTATCAATTATTCATATTAGATTAAAAAGGTGAACTAGTGTAAATTGCATTGTTTGTGGCCACACACATTTGGTTCTTAAATTGAAATTCTTTCCTATTTTTACACAATTAGTTCTTAACTAGCTTCAACTGTAAAAATATGGTAAAAACTGGCTTTCTTTTGCTATTTTCTTAACTATAAGATTCACATGTATGTGTACGTATATAAACCGGTTGATCAACTAAGATGCTGATGCTGATTTTCTGTGTACATTCGGGGTAGTGCCACGAGAGTTGACCAAAGCTTCTGCATACTTCACCAACTCAGCTTTCTCAGTAGAGTCTGAGTCTTGGTCTGATCGATCTTTGAGTGGGAAATCCGCAGAACCTTCCCTGCTGAAGGTCTTATACCCGGAGGGGGTTCCCACATCACTATGCCTTTGAGCCCTGCGTACATCCTTGGTATCCTGTTCCTTTGGGCTCCTCCATCTGGGAAGGTCTAAAGAAGCTTTTGATGAACTATGAAACGAAGTTGCAAATATGTTACTTTGACCCTCTTGTCCACCATAAGCTGCTGGTGATTTACTTGAACTGAAAAACAGAGATGGAGACTCAATATCTTCTGCATATCCAGTTTTCTCTGTTGACACAGCCTGGTTGTGATAAGGAGTGTCTTTTCCCTGTATGAGTCTCCTAAGCTTGCTAAACAATTTGGTTTTACTCGACGTGTTGGTTTTTGTAGCAGATGAATTGTCGACAGAAAAGTCATCAAACTCGGGGGAATCTGTGAAAAATGAAGCTTGGGAGGATGACCATTGTTCAGAATCAAAATCAATGCTCTTATCCCCGAATCCTTCAGTGTTTGCATATTCAACTATTAGCTGCTTGGCTTTCTCCTCTGATCTTGGGCTTAATGATTTACTTAAGTCCCTTGCCACCGTTTTACCAGATTGGGGCTGATAATTCCGCAGTTCATAGCGTAAGCAAGCATTTATCCACCGGAGGTAAACTAATTCTTCAACATCAGAACACCGATCAACATGGAGTTGCTGAATTTCCTTTGTCAAATCATCATTTTCTTGTCTTAAACGCTTACTCATTTCCTTCAATGCTTCTGCCTGCAACAAAGTGTAAAACGTAAATTCTAAAGAATAATGATCAAAGGAAGACACGATAACAATTGAAAACTATGATCGGCTAGTTACCTCCGGACCTTCCAAGATAGAATTTGCAAGGATTTGTGTGGACTCTAGGCTCCGTGCCAATTCAGAGTTTTCGAGTTGCAATTTCAAATTAGACTTTTTCAACTCTTCGGCTTCATCCTCCAAATCTTTTATCCTTCTCAACTTCAATTGAATATCTGAATTACTATCAGCAGCTTCGCTATCGTGAAACTTCTCTACTCTTTTCTTCAGAGCTAATATCTGTTCTTTGTTCTGTTCAGCTTCAAATCTGAGTTTCTTCTTTAGAATCTTAATTTTTGCCCTAGTAGCCTCAAGCTCGGCCACCACTTTTGCATGATCGGCCACTTGTGACTCCAGTCTTCGGTTATCTGCCTCTAAGGACTGAATCTTGAGAGAGAAAAGCTTAGCCTCCATACCGTTTATCTTCAACTGGTTTTGGAGCTCCATAACAGCAGTCTCCTGCTCTTTAAGACCATAGTACTCGAGCAACTGGACTTCAAGACTCCGCTCCCTCTCTTGAAGCGATCTAACTATGTTTCTGAGGTGTCTGATTTCTTGCTCATATTCATCCATATCTGATCGATATGCTTTGGGAGTCTCTGCATCTGACCTAGAAGTTTCGACATTCTTCCTTGGAGAAAACCCAGAATTTGCAGCACCAAAGTCAAATTCCTCCACAAGCTCATTGAACACTGGTAAGAGTAACCCATCTTTGCCTCCACCGTGTTTGCTGCATGGAGAAACACTGGAAGTGCAATTAACATTACAGACCTTTGGCATGTGCATCTCGTCCTGTTAAAAAAAAATACAGAAACATGCTTACTTCACTGAAATAAAATTTAACAAGAACAAAGCCACTCGTTGGGTTCGTCTTAATTAATGGGAACCTCATAACCAAATGCCTCCTCCTATATTGGCAAGAGATAATTCCTATATTGGCTCGTAACCAATTGTTATATGGACATAGAAAAGGTGATATATTCCCTTTCATGGCCGGAAAATGAAAAACACAGAACACGAGCAATCGCTAGACAAGCGGACAGTTGACAAATTAATGCATGATCAAGTTCCGTCCAAGCAGTAAACCTTCTATGTTTAGTTGCCGCACATAATAAGGGAAAAGAAGGGGAAATAATGAACTGAGAAATTCCATAATCCTGTCTTTAGTTTCTGTAATTGGAAAAAGTAATCCTTAATCATTCAAGTAAGACGATTATATGGATAATCATAAACAAAAATACACAGGTTTCCTGTGCTGCTCTCTTTCCTACTTTATTTTTCAGAGTGAAACTACGTCGGCATGTAAAATTCATCTGCTCATATAACCAAGACTTTATGACCCAGCAATACCATCATTGTAATTAACTTGCTATAAAGTTTTGAGATCAATCGAAAGCACAAGCAGAGATTAACTAAGACTTTATGATCCAGCTAAACATACATATTTTTCCGAATTGCATGAACTGTGTGATATCCTTGTGGCATTAAGGTCATCCTTCCGCCGAGGCCTCACTCCCAAATCAACTTCACTTTCTTTATCTGCATACATAAAACGATCAAAACGATGACTAAATCAACAATCAAGTACAAACAACAACAACAACTAAGCCTAGTCCCACCAAGTAATCCATATCTTTTCTTATAGTATCTTTTCTTATAAATCGACAATCAAGTACGAAAACAAAAAATGAAAAAAAATAAAAACACAAATGAAGGAGATCAATCTAAAGTGAGAAGATAAACCCGAAGAGCACGGAGAGCGTGGTGGAGGCAGGGAGGGCTTCATCTTTCTGGTTTTGAGACGAGAAAACAGAAATCCGGCAAATGAGAGAGCAAAAGCCACCCCAACTTTCAACAAAAGGGGCTTAATGTCCCTGTTCCTTCCCCCAACCATCATATAAAATCCCTAATTGCAAATCATTAACCCACATAATTTAGAAACATAATTATGGGTCCTCTTCTGCTTCATCTTCCATCTACATCACCACCCCATGTCAGATTAATCCACACAGGAGAAATTAGTACTAATTAAAACACCAACTAAACCTTTCCCAAAACAATAAACTTGAACTTAGTTATAAAAAAATGAAGAAGAAAAATTCAAATGAAATTAACAGCCTGATTTTGATCTAATTTTACGGCCAGAAAAAGAAATAATCACATAAACCATTACAGATTAAGCCAAAAAGATAACAAAAAATGAAAAATAAGCAAAACCCAGCTGAATTTAAAAACCTGATTTGATCAAAGTTTATGCCAAAAAACAGAAAGAATCACATGACTACCCAAAAATGATTTTTTTTTTTTCAAGCAAAACCCAGCTCAATTTATAAGTTTTATACATACCCAGAAAGAGAGATTTTCATAAAACCCATGTCAGATTAGCAACAAAAACTTAAATTAGCAAACGTAAGCAAGACCCTTTTGAAACGAGAAACTTACTAGTATTTAATGGAGCTTTTTCTTGGAGGCAACGAATCAGCAAGGATCAAGAGGATGGTATAAACGTTTTGATTTGGTCTTTGATTTAAGTTTCAGTTGAGGATTTGTTTTATTGTAATTGTATCTTTCTCCTCTCTCTCTCCTCTCTTTCCTGGGATGATGAAACAGTTGGTAATATAAAACAAAATCTTACATGAAATACTTTTTTAATACAAATGTTCCCACTAATGTTTGTCTTATGTCATGTTCGATGTGATGTGCAAGAAAATGGTTAGTGAGAGAGAGAGAGAGAGGAGAGAGAGAGAGAGGAATGAGATTCTGGTTCCAGGTGGGCAAACGAAAAGGAAAAAGTGAAGAGGTTTGAGCACTTTCAATGGAGAAGGAGAAGATAATTAGAGGGTTAATCTAATTATCTAATAATAATTAAGGAAGGTAATGGATGGGCTATATTTAAGCTGCCTCTGTTTTTCTCCTGTTGTTTATGCAGTTTTCTTCTTTTCCCTCCGTTTGCAAACTATATATTGGGTGGGTGAGAAGCTGGGGAAATTTGGAATTATATTAATAATTGGGGTTTCTTTAGATTTATACATTGACCAACCTATCTATATTTTGGAAAAATAAATTATTGAGTTTCAGAAAACAAACATATCCATCAACAACGTTGGTTTCAGAAAATGGAATGTTTAATGTTTTTTAACTCACAAAACTAATTGGATTGTTGCGAGCTTAACGAGCGAGGCGTGTTTTGAAATAAGTGATTTGTTACCGAGCCATATTATTAAGAATAATGAAAGCATCTATAAATACTCAAAGTTTTATTTACTTAATGAAATCTCTAGATATTTAATATTCATGAAATCTCTTGATATTTAATATTAAGATTTTATTATGAATAATGTTATTAAAATCCATGACTCTCAATTTTTTTTTGTTCTCAATATCATTGGTTTCTATTATTAGATTTCTTTTTTATGTTCTGAATCATGTTTAGAGAAAATTGTTATTAACATACCAAAAGTTTCATAAATTCCTTCTCAGTAAAAGATTGAAAGAGAAACTAGGGGCGGTGTGTAATTGTTTTTTAAAAGTGCGGATAACAATTCATTTATTAAAAATATAAGCTTCCGTTACATTTTTCAGTTTAACTAGAAGAAACTCCCGTTACATCTTTCACAATTAACATTTAAGCGTCTCTCAAACAAACGTATGACTTTCCATATAATGTTACAAATATTTCACACTGTATATTGTTGGATAAAAGACGACGAATTTGATTTTTAATATTAGTCAACACCTATGTTTGTGTTATGTACAGATGGAGGAGAGAGCCATTTGACAAGGGAGCCAGATTTTCTGCTCTCCTGTTATGGTGTCATTCTCATCCCTTCCTATTTGTGCGGTCACGGTTAAGCCACGTCAACATTTTATATTAATTTTTTTATAGAGATAATAAGACAAAAAACAATAAAAATATAAAATATTGACGTGACTTAACCATGACTGCACAAATAAAAGAAGATAGGAAGGGCACCATAACAGGATGGCAGACAATCTGCCTCCATTGACAAGAGACTCGAGTTTGCATTGATTCCTTACCTACTGTACATTTCAGCTCCCATGTGCTTGGGAATGGAAAATAAATTAATACTCTTTTTAGGTCAAAAAAAATAAATTAATAATTAGTTTGAACAAATTATTGGAAACTTCCAGCGATATATCTCTTAATTCATTGAATAAATTTTAATATATGATGTTAATTGGAAGCCTGGAACGCGTGCATGCCACCTAACCAAAGTCTAAACATCATTGACCCAAAGAAAAAGAAAACAAGTCCAAATCATCCATCCATCAAACGGACTAGATAGTGACGGCTAGATCTGTCAATTTCTTACACGATAAGTAAACAACACAAAAATAATAGGTTTTGGATCGACACAATAACTAATTGGGTCACACATTAAGAACCCGTTAATAATTGGTCCTTAACAGGTTTACATTACAATGACACGGGTAACCCGTTTTGACAAGTTAAGAAAAAAATTATTTTAATGATTTTAATTTTTAAACTACAAAAAAAAAAAAAAACTTACTATAAAATACAATAGTCATAGTGTGTGTGTATATGTTGTATATTAAATATGAATTCTTGAATTATTATTCTATATAAATTAAAAAAAAAATTAAGTTTTATTTATTTAGTTTTATAGTATACTAAAGGCAAATAGTAAGATTAAAATATTATAAAATACATTAAAATAAAAAATATAAGTAATTTTAAAATACCAAACACGTTAAAAAAATATGATAATTAATTTATAAGTATGAAAAATGTGAAAGAATATGCAAACGCTCGTGAACGCATCCTCTACGCTATGAGGATGGGTACATTATCGTTTGAACTTTTAAAACCATACAAACCCTCATGAATATTATTTTTAAGGAAGTTCAAAATAAATAAAATTCATAATCATTAATGTACAAGTCTGAAACATATGAAATCACATATAAACGCTCGTGATTGCGTCCTCTATGCTTAGACAATGGTTACATGGTCATTTAGATTTTTAAAACCCTCCAAATGTCATGAAACACAAATCCCTTCATTTTGCATATCCTTGAACATTTGGTATTTTGTAGTAATGTACTAATGTTTCCATTAGACTCTTATTTTGGGTATGTAATACTTGAAAGACAAATGTTTTTTTTGTATGTTTTGAACTAATATTTATATGACAATATAGTATGCATATACTAATTTAATATTATGTTTTTCATTTTTTTTGGTCAAATTATGTTTTTTAGTTTCATTATTTATTGATTTAAAATATAATTTCTTTAACATGTAACGGGTCGAGTCATATTACCTGATAACATTAACGGGTCAATTTCGGATCAGGTCAAATTATCCTTTTACATCAACGGGTGTTACATGACAAGACCCGTTAAGATATCAAGTATGTCACGAAAACGACACGAACACGAAATGCCAAGTCTAGTGACTGATATGCCATCTTAATGGTCAAATAATAATTATATTAAATACATATATGCGCATGAATAAATATGACTTTCTATTCTAGCTAATCTCAAGAGAAACACATACAAAACAGAAGCGTCAAGATGGTAGTATTTCAAACTTATCACGAGTAATGATGTGTTTTGACTTTCCTACATTGCTTTCGTTTAAGGTATCATACGCTGAGATCATTGTCTTATAATAATTTCTTGGGCAATTAGCAGAGATCTTTTTGACATTTGGTATCAGTTTTTATTAACGATCACACAACACCTAATCATTTCTACAAACAAATGTAAAAAGTGATCATTCCAGAGAATTGCCCTAATATCTTTCTTAAAAGATCGATGCTGATGTTATCCCTCCTTAGTTCATTTTTCTCTAGTTGTGGCAACAAGGAAAATCTCTATAACTCGAAAATTTCCTTCTCTAGGTTTCGTGTTGTAGGATATATCCACCAGTATATAAATTCGCGGTTTTGGTTAGGTTCATGTGACATGATGTCCCAATTTACTCTTTTTTCATCCTTTATTATTCAGGTTATTGTTGTGAAATTGCATGATTGTGAATAAGTGTGTCAATTTCTGTGTCCTGATACATCAATAAGAATCATACATGTAATATGCTTTACAAAGTGGTATGTTGATGGCGTATATGTAATAGACAATCATTGATTCAAACACGCAATTGTTTTGAAGTTGGACAATTAGCTGGAATATCATAGACGGTTGTAGAAATAATCAATTTTTAGTAACGACGACATATTGATCATGTATCGATGATACATCCATGACACTACGACCACACAACAATAATATCGTGACGATATGGTAAAAACTATTATTTCTGCAACCAAATGTCAAAAAATGATCATTCCAACTAATTGCTCTTTAGAGTTTGAGTCATAAAAAATGTATAGGTAATAACCTTTAGGAGCAATGAAAAGTTACAATATATATATATGATTATATATAATATCTCTAGACCAATTTCTTTTTAACAAAGGATAAAATCATTTAGGCTAATTATCAAAATTACGGAGAAAGAGATGATTTAAATTTGAGACAATACAACGAAATTCTTGTCCACAAAGACAATCCACCACGTAAGTCTCTCAAGCGACCTTTCAATACAACAATTTTGCCATGCATGCTAGCACTAATGACACTCGTGAGTGTCCAAAAACTTGAACACGATCACCAATGGTACATGGCTTAAACTTGAACACGTTGAGTAGCTAAGCTTAATTGCTATCTTTGAATTATGTACCATCAGTAGACATCGATATAAATTTAGCACTTAATGAACATGTGTGCTTAATGCTTAATAAAGGGAAAAGACAAAGAATTAGGTGTTGAGTAATTCTAAATTAAGGAAAATATTATTATAAAATATTATGTTAAAAATATGAAGTGACAGAAAGTTTATAAATTATCTTATTTTTGAAGAAGTTTTCTTAACATTTCTCTAATATATAACCTTTAGTAACCCATGTGACTTTTGTAGATGAATAATTAGATTAAATATAAATAACATGACGAGAAAAAATTTGCCAAAATAAAAGTTCAACCTGAGAATTGGCACTAAATGCAAGTTAAGGAGGAAAATCCACCATATACTCAAAATCGTTATTTAAAAAAAAAAAAAAAAAAAAAAAAGGTGATGCTAGGAAGACTGTGACATCTCACATCGTTCAGGGGAGTGGATCCTTTAAGCCTTATATGTATATTATCATCTCTACCTAGCACAAGGCATTTTGGGAGCTCACTAGCTTCGAATTCCATCAGAACTCTGAAGTTAAGCGAGTTCACGCGAGAGCAATCCCATGATGAATGACCCACCGGGAAGTTCTCGTGTGAGTTCCCAGAAACAAAACCGTGAGGACGTGGTCAGGGTCCAAAGCGGACAATATCGTGCTACGGTGGAGTTGTGCCTAGGATGTGGTAGGGGCTCAAGTCGGGATGTGACAATTTGGTATCAGACCCAATCCTTGGCCGGAAGTGTGCCGACGAGGACGTCGGGCCCCTAAGGGGGATGGATTGTGACATCCCACATCGTCCAGGGGAGTGAATCCTCTAAGCCTTATATGTATATTCTCATCTCTATCTAACACGAGGCCTTTTGGGAGATCACTGGCTTCGGGTTCCATTGGAACTCCGAAGTTAAGCGAGTTCACGCGAGAGCAATCCTATAATGGGTGACCCACTGGGAAGTTCTCGTGTGAGTTCCCAGAAACAAAATCGTGAGGGCGTGGTCGGGGCCCAAAGCAGACAATATTGTGCTACGATGTATTTGAGCCCGGGATGTGGTGGGGGCCCGGGCCGGGATGTGACAAAGACAATATTTTGTAAACCATATCTAAATCATCTCTTTAATGGATGTGAGACCTACTTGTATTGTGGACCCCACATCTGTTAAAAAGATGTTTTATATTTTGATTAGAAAATGTGGTCTCCTTAGCATTTTTCAAAACTATAAAACCAACATGATTTTGCCCTTTATTTATAAGGAGTTTTAACCAAAAACCCGCGGTACTGTTCACTTTAACAAAAAACCACATTTTTACACTAAAAAGTCAAACCTGGTACTATTCACTTTACCCTTTATTTTGTCCTTATCGTTAAAACTCAAAGTTTTCAAACCCTTTTCATTAGTTTTCCTTTATTTATATGGTGATGCTAGAGATACTACATTTTCAGACCATATTTTGTAGACCACATAAGGTGGGGTTGATGATTGAATTCCTTATTTAGATCATTAATAAATGAATCCGGTTGTCAAGTGTCATATTATGCGATTTACAAAATATAGTTTAAAAAGAATAAATATAAAAATTAAACATCAAATTTAAAATATGGCCGCATTAAATTTTTTTTTTTTACAAAGTTGTCGAATAATACACGTACTTATTTTTCACTTATTATACCCGCTCTGTATTTACTAATTATGGTTTCTCTAGAATTTTCCTTATTTATATAGTTTATGGGGAGAGGAGTGATAGCAACCTTTGTTTTTGGACCTTTCCACTTCTTCAAATAACTGATGTCATTTTTTTGTTGAATATATGCGATATTATTTACATTAAAAGGGTAAGAGAGTGGACTAAGCCTCACTGTGAAATTCCGTCCTTGAATTTCACTGTTTTAAAGGTACATATTTTAGTATTATTAATTGCAACGCATTTATATGTACAACGCATGTTTTATATATGAAAAGCCTTTGATCGCATATTGTTGGGAAGTAAGAATAATAATAATAATAATAATTTAATGTTAAGAAATTGAGCTGCCAAATGGCAGCTAAAGAAAGAAAGAAAGAAAGAAAAAATGAAAAGAAAGGGGAACCAATCAGAAATGAGGAGGGGGGTCGGATTGAGCGAAAGAGAGAAGAGATGAGAGTTTCAGGAGGGAAAAAATGAGAGAGGTGGCCGAATAGGGAGAGAAGAGAGGAAGGACGGTAACCAATGGAGAGTCAAAGCAAGGAGGAAAGGGAGAGAAGGGAGGAACACAAGATCCCGAAGGATCCGGTTCTAACCCGTCGGCCAAACCGGGTTGGTTAGCCAATTCCGGTGATTTTTCACCCCTTTTTCCGACAAATTGGGAAGAGCCACCGCTCCAAATCATTATCTTGACCCTTCCTCTACCATTCCCACACAAAATTCGGGGAGCTTTGGTTCGAAATTGTGGAGATTTGCACCGGTGGGTGCGACGGGCTTCGGGGCGGAAATCTATCAAATTCAAAGGTAACTCCGTCAACTAACACAACCAAAATACTTCCCTCAACCTCAGGAACAAAGCCCAAGCAGTGTTGGAGGCGTCGGAGTTCGATTGGAAGCCGAATCAAAGCACACCCTTTTCTAGGGTTTCGACGGTCTTGAGTGAAATTGAAGTGTTTCCCGGCCAAATTGGACTTGATCACAGGTATAAAGTTTTCCCTACTCTTTGAGATCTTCATTTCTGTAATTTTTGGTAATTTTTAAAAATAGTTGAATTTTCCGACAAGTCGGGACGGCCAACCGCCACCCGCGGCGGCGCGTGCGGCGGCGGCCTGGCCGGTGGGCCGACGATGTCCTTTTAAGTTCAATTATATGCCCTGGTTTCATAATTGATATCCTTGTGATATGGTTTGATTGTTTGAACTTAATTGCATTACGATACATGGTTAGGTCATAAGTATGATTCGACGATCCGACCGTTGGATCGTCACCAAACCTTAATGTGTGATAGAACATAATATTTTTGGATCATAGAAACTACCAATCGAGAATCCAATGTACGGATCTTGCCTAATTGGATTTCTAATTTTGTAAAATTAAATGTCGATCGTCACTTGAACTTTGAAATTGGTGGAGATCCGACCGTCGGATCGTGTTGAGATTTTAGTATGTTGTTATTTGAGCATAATGTGGACTTTGGAAAGTTATAGATTGGAAATCCGAGGTGCAGATCTTCTGAATCAAATTACGTAAGTTTGTGGACCATACTGTTGATCGAGAGTTGACTTTTGGTCAACATGTCATGAAGCGTCCTAATTACTAAATTTAGTACTATGGGAGACTTAAGTGAAGTCTAGTGGGACTACATTGGTTGGAGAGTAACTTGAATACTTATTGTTTATTATCTTAATTTCTTATATTGGTATTAATTGTGAATATGAATTGGTTTTATAAATATATATATATATATATATATATATATATATATATATATATATATATATATATATAATTAGCCATAGACTTATGTTTATTAAACATGAATGGGCTTGTGTACGGGTGATGATTGTGATATATGTGCGTTTAATCATCTTTTAGTAATGTGAAAGGTAAGTCCGATAAATGTGGTGATAATGTAATCGTATATTCCTATTAGAAGTATTCTATAGAATTTATATGATTGTGTGACATATTAGTTGGTGGCCACGAGAAGTGAATGTGGTAAGTGACTACGTTGTAATTATGGAGACGATGAGGTTTAGATATACCTGGTACATTTCATAGGAATCATATGCTTGCTTGGATTCCGTTGAGTGATGGTCCGGAATTCCTTTTTACTTTGCGATTCCGTTGAGTGATGGTCCGGAATCGTATCCCAATTTGGATTTCATTGAGTGATGGTCTGGAATCCCCTTTGGTGTCTTGGTTCCGTTGAGAGGTCCGGAACCCGATGATGATGGATTTCGTTGAGTGGTTCGAAATCGCATCATTTGAGACAGCTTCAGATATGTAGGCTTCGGCCGAACTGTGTCGTTCTAGCCCTGCAGTTCGATGAATTGTATGTGTTATTGATGATATGGTGATTGGCATCATTGATTGATGTGACAATTGGATGGTGTTGGAATGCATATGTGTGGATAAGTGATGATATGAATAGGGATTAATAGTGTGCCTTGTTAAATGCTCCTTGAGGTGCTACCTAATTGAATTGTGGTATTATGTTAAGATACAATGGTTTATGAGTTGAATGTTCGAGTGTAGTGAAATGACGAATGGCTTGATCCCTAATAAGGGTACGTAGGCAGTCTAACGAGGAGGTTAGATGTAGCCATGAAGTATACAGAAAAATGACTATGCGATTCGATTCTTGAGATGTGATTTGCCATATTCTGGAGACGGGGTATGTTGAGATACGAGTATTTGGTAACGTCACGTGTCGATCCTGGATGTATGTCGGGATCGGGGCATGACACTCACACTGGGTTACCTATAATAATTTAGTTCAAATTCGTCTTTGGTGAGAATCGAACACAAAACCTCTTACTTATAAGTGAAGATGGATACCTCTTGACACACCCCAACTCGGAATGTCCATTAGGACTCCGAATCGAGCTGTGCTGGCCGACACCTGGAGGGTGACGAAGCCATAAAGTATGATGATGTGGAAAAATGTGAATACATTTAAACCTAAGAGTGCCTAAATACCAGAATGCGCTGGTGAGCGGGAATGAACCCACTTCACACGTGACGTTAGAGCATAAGCAAGTACAGTAGAGTGAATTAAGAATCGTACCCTCGAAATAATCTCCAATACTAAGAATCGCCACGAATCTTCGACGATAAGAAATCTCAGTTAATAAAACCTGGAGGGTGAAAACAAAACAAGGATGAGTGGCCCTGGAAATAAAATTTTAATAGAAACCATATAAAATATTATAACCCTTCGTTACAACACCTATATAGTTTCCAAAAAATCATAAATATACCATAACACAACATCTCATTAGCAATATCAATAATCATGTGATTAATAACCCATAGTAGCACGCAAGTCGGAGTCACCTATAGTGACTTGTACGACTTACCCATATCTCATTACATATGCTAGCTCATCACATATTTCATTACATATGCTAGCTCATCACATCTTTCATCACATATGCTAGCTCATTACATATTTCATCACATATGTAGCTCATCACATCTTTCATCACATATGCTAGCTCATCACATATCTCATCACATATGCTAGCTCATCACATATGTTAGCTCATCACATCTTTCATCACATATGCTAGCTCATTACATATCTCATCACATATGCTAGCTCATCACATATCTCATCACATATGCTAGCTCATCACATCTTTCATCACATATGCTAGCTCATAAGTTGGAGTCACCTCTAATGACCTGTACGACTTATCCATGGCTCAATAAGTATACCTGCACACGAGTCGGAACCACCTAAAGTGGTATGTACAATAGGACTGAGTGTAAATAAATACGCTCAAGTGCTACGATCACGTGAAGACTGTGCGAATAATCACGGGTCACCTACGAGTCAGAACCACCTATAGTGGTCTGTACGACAAGACTATGCACCTACCTTGGATCCAAGGTGAGCGTAAGGTGCGGGAGGTGAACATCACATGAAGGACTGTGCCTTGGCCATGGATGGGAGCACTAACACCGGGGTGCAGGTTTATGAGCTCTCAATCCATCTCAACATAGCATGTACGATTCATGGGCAACTCGTACGACAGTGTCGGGGTTGCTTAAAACATAATATAGTCATGCCATAACTCCATCATTTCAACTAATACCATAAACTCACCTGAACTTACCTTGTTGTCCTGTGTTCACCTTTGCACTTCAAGCGTTCACAATAATTATGCACAGGTAATATACATATAGATAAACCATGATGCAATCTAATACTCAACCATGTTATAACATTTTCAATTATACATACATATATATATATATATATATATATATATGGCATAAAAATGCATAAGCTGTAACACTCTGCTCCCGAGCTATTTATTTTCGGGAATAATTATCGGTGATAAGCCCAACTAGACACTAGTTTAATTAACTATCATTAATTACATTTCCTTACTTCAAATTCTTGATTCTTCGCACATTGATTTATGACTAACATTTAACTACTAATTCATAAGGTTAAATCTCACATTTTCCACCAATGTCCCTCACATTACTCAATTCCCTAAACAAGGCTATTGTCTCAATTATTTAGTCTCATTTATTGTATGGCTGCATCTAATGTCTCGTTAGACTGCCTACGTAGGCTAAATAGGGATCAAGTCATTCGTAGTTCACAATAATTACTTCAAAGCATTCACAGTAATAGTAAGCAATAATCAATATATATACACACACACACACACACATACATACATATAATATACGATAGAAAGGTAAAGACCCACTCACCTGAGTTCCGCGCTACAACTCCCTAGCACGTATATTGAGACATCACGAACCATCGTCGCCTATGACCAATTATCAATCACATCTCAGAGTTCTGACAGATAAAAATACATAATTTACATAAAACACACCCCTAAGATTTGATCCGGAAGATCTGCATCACGGATTTCCAATCCGTTACTTCCAAAGATCCACATTATGCTTCTAGAACAACATCCTAAAATTTCATTATGATCCAACAGTCAGATTTCCGCCAATTGCCAAAAACCAAGTGGCGGTCAACATTTTATTTTATAAACTTACAAATCCAATTCAGGAAGATCCATTCATCGGATTCCCGATCTGTAAGTTTCTATGGTTCTTAAATATTATGTACTATAATGTATTAAAGTTTGGTGACGATCCAACGGTCGGATCGTCGATTCACATCTTTACCAAGTAACGTATCTTAATGAATTTAGATCCAAACAATCAACCTACGATATTCAATCACCAAAACTGAACTCAAGACATCTAATTTAGCCTAAGAATAACATCGACGGTCCCCTGGCCACGCGCCGCCGCAGGTGGCGGTCGACCGCCCCTACTCGCTGGAAAATCCAACTATTTTCAAAAATTACCAAAATTTACAGGAATGAAGATCTCAATGAGTGGAACAACTTTCATACCTGTGACTAAAGCCAATTTTGCCGAGAAAAGCCTCAATTTTTCCAAAACCCGTCAGAAACCCTTGAATTTGGGTGTTCTTGATTCGACTCCAAAGCAACTCCGACGCTCCAATCAATGTTGGGCTTTGTTCTAGACCTCAAGGAGAGTCTAATGGTGGTAGTAATTGGATGAAATCATTTCAGATTTGGAGGATCGAAGACATGGATTCATCACACGCCCATGGGTACGGTTTTCATCAAATCAAAGCCAAACTCCATAAATTTTGGGTTGTAATTGGTAGAGGAAAGGTCATGGAGTGTTTCCTAAGTGTTAATTTGACATGAATCGCCGGAAAATGGGTGGAAATTGGCCGGAATAACTCCGGCCGAACGGGTTGGGTGATATGGGTACACGGGTTGAGAAAAAGAAGGGGGGAGATTGGTTCCCTCCTTTCCCTCCTTAATCTCTTTTCTCATTGGTTGCTTGGTCCTTAGTTCCCTTTTATTTGGTTGATCCCTTGTATCTTAATTTAATTGGTCCTCATATAACTAATCTTTTAATAACCCAAAATCAAACGTCTGTAACTATACCGTTATAATTCGGACTCGCAAACGGCTTTCGCCTATACGTTCGTACCAATGAGTACTACGAGGATATGCTAAAAGAATAAGTCATACGTCTCGCTATACGTTGGTCAACGTAAGTCAATACCCTCGCCTCTCAGGGCATTTTCATAATTTCACACCTTTAAAATTTATAAAATTCTAGAACTAGTGACGGGTTGTTACACCTCTAAACCGTAACACTAATGATGAAAAACAATAACATTAATGCCTTTGATTCTTGTCCTTTTAATATAAAAAAAATGGTTTCTTTCATGTTAGGCAAATCATTTCAATGGTATTTCAACATTCGTATCATATTTCCATAGTATATATTTTACTACTGGTTCCTAAATAGTAATGCTGATTTTCAGTTGAAATATGCGAAGCTTGGCTTCGTATTTAGGATACTTTGGGCACTTACGTATGATTAGTTGTTTCTTTTAGCTTGATTTGAATTTGACATCGTACAGATAAGACCTAATCTTAACGCTTGGCTGGCCATCCAAACTCAGACAGGTGAACTCTTTCAAGCAATACATATTTGATGACGGTTTGTACTCGAAGGGATAAAAGGATATATAGAGTGGCGAAACTGGGCTACAAAAAGTGTTATTGTTCCAAAATCCTCAAATTTTAATAGATCGTTCTGAAAAGAGAATGGAATGCTTAGTTGGGAAAAGTAGTGGAGAGGAACCAATCTGCCAGCAACTCATAACTTGGCAATGTTTCTTGAATATACTACCGACTCCTTTTAAATATATTTAAATGTATCGATCGAACAACCCAAAACACCGCCGGATTTAGGGTGCTCTTCTAAAGAATTACATCACACAGGAAGACAGGGAGCGAAAACGAATAAGAACGCCAAGAACACAACGATCTTTGATTTCGGAAACAAGCTGCTTGTTGAACCCTTTTCCTATTCCTTCGGTAAAGACGCTGAAGTTGCTTCAGTATGGTTTTCCCCAACTATCAGTTGGGCTTTTGTTTCCTCTTCCTTTTCCTCTTTCTTCATTGCTTCGACCTCTTTCAGGTCCAAGAAGCTCGGCTGATTGGTTGATGACAGTAACCGTGCCCACATTCTGTCAGTGATCACAACCTTGTTCTGCCTCTCGGTCACCCGCTGCGCATGAAAGAACAATCAACTTGAGCATACAACTCAATCACAAGAATGGCAATTTATGGCAGTATCCCAAAATGAAAGTGCTCTGGTATCCCCAATAATGTAAAATCGATATTTTGCCTACGTTCTTGTATCACCTGCTTCGTCGTATTGCCTATTAGCTTTTAAAGGGGAATGTAACATGCCAGAGTTTCCCCACTTCTGAATCATATGCTTCCCTTCTTTTACTGAGATAACTAATTAAACCAAGAGTAACTTTAACTTACACGGAACGGAATGTAAGCATGCCTCCCGTTAACAGGGCCGACAGTGAAGCCTGTGTATCCAGCCATCGCACCATGAATGGCACTGTGAGCAAGGAGGGTGCAATATACATTATCAGATGCATTACTTGGAATCGCACGGATCATGTAAGTAGGATCTGTAAGAAATGCACAACAGTTGTTAGGTTATGTAAGTTGTTCCATCAGGCTGTACGACAAACATCCGTAGAATCAGACAATAAACGGGTAATACTTAAAAATCCGAAAAGAGGCAATGATTCAGTATAACAAACCTATATATTTGAGATTTATAGCCATATTTCTCTGTTTCGAGAAGTGGTCCTACAAGAACATAATCAAAACCAATACAAATGGTAAGAAGTGGCATACCCACGGTCAAGTCACCTAAAAATGTTAGGGATAAACAACAGCATATGATGTCAACGTCATCAAACAAGTAGGCTACATTGCTTGTAACTACATTGTTTGCTTAAGATTAAAAGCATTTGGCTGCTTGACAGAGTCTTCTTGAGTCCCCCGCCTCGTTTTCTAATGGGCGGTAATATCAAAAGGAAAAAAGGTTATCGTACATCCCAACCCTATTCCAGAATGGACATGCTTACAACAGCGAAAGGTGTAATAAACAGACAACCACACTAATGAGGGCAGGGCTAACAAGATTTCTAACATCAGGCATAGAAATAACGCTGGCATCTTACCCTGATATTTTGAGATAACCAGAGACCAACATCTTGGAGAAGCTTATTTCCAGAAGCATCCTGTTGGTTCATGCTTTCAGCAAGAAGCTCTTGTCCTGCACCTTCAGCCATTACTATAACCAGGTGACCATCCTCCTTCAGTCTTCTTTCAATGTATTCATAAAGTCCGCCTGGTCCTTCCAGATAAAAAGGTGACTCTGGAATCAGACAACAGTCGACGTCTCGGCTACCAAGAGTAGCATACATTGCTATGAAACCTGCGTGACAAGAGATTATCAGAATAAGAACTACATAACAGTGACTGTTCTACCCCACAGTTAGTCTCGTCAATGGATGCATATAGTCAACAACCCAATATATACTAAAGGATATCTAGTCAAAACGCAGAGGGCACAATTATTACACATGGTCAGGGAGAATCAAATTAACTGGAGAAATAAGATAGCATCAAGTGACATAATAACATCACATCGGAAGCCTATTTTCACATTATCTTCCTAAGATTATAGAGGAATGACACTTTACCACTGTAGCGGCCCATTAACTTGACGAAGCCAATACCATTCTCAACGCTTTCTGCTTCAACATGAGCTGCATTAATGGCTCGTTGAGCCTCCTCAACAGCAGTGTCAAAACCAAAAGACCTGTCTATAACCTAAATAAAAGCAATTATGGAACCCAAAATTAAGACACCGCTTCCAAGAGTGTGCTAGATTTAGATCAAATACATAAGACAAGCAATGCACGGGATAAGGGGTACCGGAATGTCATTATCGATGGTTTTGGGAATTCCTGCCACCACTACTTTGAGGCCACGCCTCCTGATTTCCTGCATTGAATAATGGCAAGTAAATAACAAAATATTGGGCTCAACTTACTTATAATTTCATCCCATATTGTTGCCCAACACTCTCAAGATTGTTGAATCTTCCAAATTCCTTGTGCCTGGGTAGCAATGGAGATGAATGCTAGTATGGCCACATCAAACGGAATTACCTCAAAAATCACCGAAGCTCCTTTCTGAGTTCCATCTCCTCCAATTACATAAACCTGACGTGCACAAACATAGTTAGTCTATGCACAGAATTTGTTTGAAGAAAGAAAAGGCAACATAAAATGAAATCTGAAAATCTAGAGTAACATAAGACAAGATCAACCTGATTAATTCCTCTGTCCTGGATGCTGTCCACAATCTTTGAGGTAACATGCCCACCTCGCGAGGTTCCAAGGATGGTGCCACCTCGTTTATGGATGTCATTCACAACCTTCGGTGTTAAGGGGATTGTATTTCTGGCATAAAACCCTCTATATCCACCCTACATGGAGAAAATTACTTCCTTAGTTCATGACATTGTTCAACCGTATGATAAAAGATTATCATTGAATTGAGGGGCCAAATTATCCACCAACAGGCCTAAAAGAAACCCACCATTATGCTGCAATAAAATTATAGTCTGTTATATTTACCTCATGTAGAATGAGAGCAAGGGAACAAAAAGGTTTGGAAAACTTTTTATTCATGCACATTTACACAATTTATTCTCCTATTTTGCAATATGAAGATGGAGATTTAAAATGTCTTTTGAGTATACACCAAATATGCCTTACCTCTATTCCGAGAATTCTTCTGACACCATACATGTGGTACAGACCGCATACTATTTCCCTAATAACTGTATTCAGTCCTGGACATAGACCACCACATGTCACAATGCACGCATGCACATCATTTGACTCGAAATACACCTGAGAAATATCCAATTGTATGTGATTTGTCTGGAATACATAACACAAGGACGATAAATAAAGGGGAAAAATTAGGAATGTAAAACCTTCTGACGTGGTCCAGAGCGTCGAAAGTGTGTCCCCCTTGGACTATCCTTATGAACAACAATCTATACAAAGCAAAACACTATAGAATTAGAGAACCTGAAGTTGTAACATATAGAAATGTTCATATCAGTACAAATTTGAGCAAAAAACAAATGCATTATTAGTAGAGCAAGAACTGTATATTACTCACCTTTTGAGCAACGGTATCATCTGCATTAACGAAATACTGCCTGGCCAAAGCAAGATCAATTTTGTGAATTATAAGATCACAACAAAATGAGTCGAACAAAATACAATTGCAGTGAATGTGAAGCAAAGGAGCTGAAAGAGTCAAACTTACTTAACAACCGAATAGGACGGATTGTCTTGTAATGGATTGGGATATGTCTGCGAGATGCCATAAAACATATAAAACTGCGCGTTAGATTTCGTTTCCCCTTGCAGCAAAACAATCCAGCACTCTTAGCAAAGCACAATTGTTAGAAACACAAAAACTATAGAATTTGTTTTTCATGGATAATTAAGGGACTGTTTGGGACTCTTCTGCTCGCTTTTACTAGAAGTTCTTTTATTAAAAACACGCAGAAATATTCATTTCAAATCCAAGTGCTTCCTCAAATAGCAGTTGGAAGTGCTTGACGAAAAGCCGCTTCTCCAAAAAGCATTTCTACAACCCATAAACACTTGAAAGTTTTTCTCCATACGTAATCAGAAGCACTTCTGGTTGGCAGAAACCGCTTCTAACTCTTCCAGAGGCACTCCAAACAGGCCCTAAATGTCATCACTTTTTTTCATTGAATCAAATCTAAAACAAATAATGTTAGTCGTAACAATTTAACAATATCCACTGGGCGCAAAATACCAAAAACAATTAAAAATTAAAAGAAAAGCCACCACAATTCTGCTTACTGAAGAAACAACTAAAAGCTCAAGAAACTAATTATATGGAAATCAGATTACTTAAAACTTAAAACGCAACTTAAACAAGTCCCAGAAACAACAAAAGAACAAATCGAAAGCTTTTTCGTGATGGATCCAGTCCTCCCAAAACGCTGCGTTTCACTCACCACCTAAAAGCAACCGCCACTACAACACCGAACATGCGAAACACCAACCAGAAGTAGATCGCATGTTTTTAGCAGCTACAATTATTAAATTCTTTTTTTTTCCGAATTAAAAAAAAAAAATCAGAGTCTGCAAGTATGTGGCATATAACACTGTAACACTGATATTCCGATTAACTTTTTACCGATCAGCCAAACAAAGCCTTAGGAAAGAGAGAAGTAGGGGAGAGAGAGAGTTACGGGGAGATCGGGGATGTAATCAACTAAGTGAGGAACATCTTCGAGGACGTAGCCACCGGGGCCGGTGGCGATTTTGAGCTCGGAGTTGTCGGAAATTGCCATGCTGCCACTGGAGCGGCCGTTCGCTCGGGGAGTGGAGGGGCTGGAGGTGGGAGGGGAAGCCGAGAAGTAGCGAGGGTGATCGGGAGTCGCAGGGTAAGAGTTACTAGGGTCGAAGCAGCGGAACCTGGGCCTAGAAATGGAAGCGGAGCTGGCCATATCTCCAGATTCGGGACTAGTACTAAAAAGGCATGAGACTGCACCGCGTATTTGTAGCCGTTGATGACGATTAATCGGACAGCTCCCACGTATTGACTTGGAAAATTTACTTTTCTGATTTCATTTTTTAAATGTGAATTTCTTGGGCGAGAATTTAGAACAGCTTCAAAGATTTTTTTGAGAATGTATTGAATTATTTCTACGTACAAGGATGGGTTTGTCAATACACAATGCACATCTTTGTGATGAGGGTATTATTGTGTTATTGGTTTGATATGTCATGGTGGTGTTAAACGCGTTCCACCCAAGTCAGCCACTTTCTTTCTTAGTATCTTTTATTGAAATTATTTATGTAATCGGTTATACTACGGTTTTTATTTAAATTGTTTTAATTTGAAATAGTGTATGAATTTGTAGACATCGAAATTTTGGTAAATAAATGTTGACCGATAAATCAAAGTGTCAACGCTCATGTATTACATAAATTTTACACGTAGCGTGTGACTCAACGAAAATTGAAATGAGTTGGAAAAGTCATCAAATAGGACATGTGTCAACACCTGGCAGAAACGACTTATTTCATCTAGGATATTATATTCAAAATTAGGCCTTGGAAAATTCTATAAATACAAGCCCATTTCATTCATTTGGAAAGGGGGGAGAACCAAAATCATTAGGCAAAATTCTTGAAGTTCTGAAGCTCTGAAACTCCGAAGTTCTCAAGCATCCAGGTTCCCGAAGAATTAAGAAAGCTCTCTTCGTTCTTCGTTCTTCGTTCATCGTTCTTCCAAGATCAAGCCCCAACGGCCCTTTGGATCAACAATCATCCACCGTCCTTCCAAGATCAAGCTTCGACGGCCCTTGGATCAACAATCATCCACTAATTCAAGATCAAGCCCCGACGGCACTTGAAGAAAGTGTTCTTCGTTCATCGTTCTTCCAAGATCAAGCCACGACGGCCCTTGGATCAACAAGCCACCGTTCTTCAAGATCAAGCCCAAAAGCCCTTGAAGATCCGTTCATCACTGTTCTTCAAGATCAAACCCAAAAGCCCTTGAAGATCCGCTCATCACCGTTATTCAAGATTAAGCCTCGACGGCCCTTGAAGAAACACTCATCCTCAAGATCAAGCCCCAACGGCTCCTTGAAGATCCACTCAAATCCATCTTCAAAGATCAAGCCCACGGCCCCTTGAAGAAACACTCACCCTCAAGATCAAGCCCCAACGGCTCCTTGAAGATCCGCTTAAATCCATCTTCAAAGATTAAGCCCACGACCCCTTGAAGAAACTTCCAACAGTTCATTCAAGATCAAGCCTCGACGGCCCTTGGATCAATCAAACATTCACAAATCAACACCTTACGGAGATCGAATCAGATGATCAAAATAGAGAGAGATTGTAACCCAAAATCATCAAATACAAATATTATTTTGTGCACGTTGTTCTTGTCTCTTTCGTTTTAGGAATTTTCTGTGTTCACAGATTGGCACGCCCGGTGGGACCATCTCTGCCTCTCATCTCTTTCTCCGTTCAAGAAATTCAAGCGCACTTCCAAAATTAATGGCATCAAGGAAGGCTCAAACTGTTCCCGCAACCGGCGCAAAGAACAAGAGCGTCCTCGTCGCAACTAGTGTCACTTTGGGCATCACGACTCGAAGCATGGCAAGAGCTACTTCTGCCGCCTCTTTCACCTCTGCATCAACTCTGCCAAGGGAACAAAAGCACCCAAGGCACGAGCCTTTGATCACCTTAGCCTCACTAAGGGCACCAAGGGGGGAAAGCCCAAGGAAATACTCTGAATCCATGCTCTCCGATGCCGATTCAAGCGACAGTTCAGCCATGCAAGTCATGACCATTGGAGCAACTTCAATTGATGAGCAGCTGGCTCAAATGAATGAAGCAATCACAAGGCTAACACGGATTGTTGAAGAAAAAGACTTGCAAATCGCTGCACTCGTCAGCCGACTGGAGCCACAGGACGACGATAACCTTAACCCAGAAGAGGAGCCTCCGGTGGAAAATATCGATATGAAGCCGGAGCCAGACCAAGCAGCGGCACTCATGGGATCTCTTTCTATCCAGCAGCTGCAGGAGATGATCACCAACACCATCAAGGCACAGTACGAAGGGAGCTCACATACCTCCTTGTTCTACTCAAAGCCCTATTCCAAGAAGATTGATGCCCTAAGGATGCCAAGGGGTTATCAATATTACAAAATTAAGTCTTTAGTTCACTTTAGGTCAAACTTTAACAATATTACAAAATTAATCCAACTTAAATAAGTCACATGTCAGTCACCACTTGACGACCAAGGACAAATTCGTAACTTCACATCCTCGAATATGAAATTCCGGGACGGGCTGTGACAATTTTGGCATGTAATATACCGTGGAAATTTTGGCTCTTCAAATTGAAATATTTATAGGCTATTTAATAACTATTTTATTTTTAGTATTTATATTTTTTTTAATAAACGATAGCATTATTGAGTTAAATTGTCAAATGTTAGGAGGAAGTAGAATCAACAGGATCGAATCGGTACTAGAGTGCATAGACATTATTGTTTTCTGACATTGTGGTAAAGCGTCATCTGCTTGAAAATTTGTTTGATACTTACTTTTAGTTTTCAATTTTAACTGAAAACAAAAAATTGAAGACCAAATTTAGAAAAAAAGTAGCTTTTAGTTTAAAAAAAATAAATTAACATCTTATTTGGTGATGCTTTAAATACGTCATGTTTAATCATGATATATTTATATAAAGAAAGTGTATAAAAGTCATTTATCTTTTTTTAAAAGGAAAACTAATGAAAAGTGCTTGAAAACTTTGAGTTTTAATGATAAGGACAAAATAAAGTGTAAAGTGAATAGTACCAGGATTGACTTTTTAGTGTAAAAATGTGGTTTTTTGTTAAAGTGAACAGTACCGGGTGCTTTTCGTTAAAGTTCCCTTTTTTAAATCCCTCCTTCCTTTTAGTATCTTTATGTAAGTAAACATGACCCTAGTGCATTTTATCCATTGTTTATCAAAATCAATAATGTCAATTTCTAAACAGTTTTGATGCCTTCATTCATTATTCACGCTGGTATAGTGCTAACTGGTGACGTCGAGATGCATGCCTGATGGCTGTTCCGTCGCTTCATGTGTCACGCCTTTCGATTCAGATTTTTATTTAAGAACAAACAATATTAACTAGATTAAGAGTGGAGAGTGAGTTTAAGCTTAAAAATTGATGAACAATAATGTAGTTCAAATTCACATTTCGCAATAATCGAATCTAAAATATCTCACTTAAAAATGATAAAAAATACATCTAAATCATAGTATTAAGTAACTTTTCAATTTGATTTGTTCTATCAAATAAATAAACTAATGAAAGTCACTAAAGAAGTCGGGAAGGCAAATTATTGTGATGTATGACGTTGTTGGAGCCCGCATGGGTTTAAGTTGACTTTAGATGACTTTTTATATATAAAGCTAACAATCTTTTTTGGGGTCACAAACTTCACTACAAAATTTTGAACAAATTTTTTTAACAGAAATCTAAAATAATGCACCTAATAATGCAGGGGTATTTTTATCATTTTAATAGTGTTTTTAATAATTAATTTTTTTGTACAGTTTTTTTTTTTTTTAAATTAGTATCTCACAATAGGCTAACAATAATGTGATTCAATCCGTTATTCATTAAATATTATTTTCTCTATTTTTAAACACTTTCAAAACATCTTAAAAAGTGTGTAATACCGGTTATAAAAAAGGTCTTTCGCACGCGCATAATAATGTGATTAAATTAGTTGTCAAATGATTTTTTTTTTTTTGAACAAATGATATTATCTACACTAAGAGGGAGGGGGTGGGCTTAGCCTCATAATGGGCTAGCAATAATGTGATTCAATCAATTGTTTATTAAATATTATGTTTTCTATTCTTAATGTAAATTCAATAGAATGTAGATGGAAATTGAAAGATCGATTTCTAGCATGATCTAAGATTATTCATTTACTTCAAATATCTGACTTTCCTTTTGTAATTTCACGCATATAAATACATTTAAAACGTGTAAGTCACGCGTAGCACGTTGTGATTCAAAAAATGTCTTCTGCACGCACGTGAGCGCATGCATGAAGGCTATTAGAAGAACAAGCGAGGGAAAAAGAAATATATTCCAATCCAATCAACCATGCAAAGTTAGGTATTGTCTTATTTCTTCAATCTCCTACTGTTGGAAAACAAATATTTGCAGTTATATTTTGGGTAGTGATTTTGGTTCTCTTGTTTTAACGAACTTAGGATGATATTGTATCGACTTGGTCATTTGCTTATGTGTGTGACACTGTGACCATGTTCTCATTTTTGCATGACCGCTCATTTCCTTGCCTTTTGACTTATTACAACATAGCAACGTTTTTTGCAGCAATTACAACGGTTGTTTGGATGTAAGGTTTGATGTTTGGGTTTTACGTACTTTGAGCTTCAACTTAGGTTTCGGCCCCATGTTCTTTCTTTTCGCTATTTGTACTTTGGGCCCGTTGAGTTAATGAAATGCATTCTCCTTGCCAAAAAAAAAAAAAAGTTGTTTGTGAACACTTGTGTATAATGCACTTTTCCACTCGTAAAGCACTTAGCCCTAGTTTGGGAGTGAGGTGCTTAAAAAAAAAGCACCCATGAAAAAAAACTGTGAGAGTTTTAGGTGTTTGGTAAACTGAAAAAAATGGCTTATTTTGGAAGCTGCTGTGAGAATAAGCTGAAATCAAAGGAAAAAGCTGAAGCTGCTATTTGCAGCTTTGGAAAACTGGCTTTTTTTCAAAGCACATCGAGCTATAATGCTCCTTTAATGAAAAGACCCACTATCAGACTGCCTTTTTTCCAAAAGCACTTTTACAAAAAAGTTTACCAAACACTCTGCTGCTTTATTTCACAGCCGCTTATTTTCACAACACAACCGCTTATTCTCGCAGCAGCTTTTTTTTCAAAGCACAGCAATACCAAACCAGCCCTTATTTTGGTAAAATTAGCTCATTATAAACATGTATAATTTTTTTTTTATTTACTAAAAGTTCCAGTGCTTCTCTGAGAGCAGTTTCACCCCTCAAGGCAATTGGGCAATAGATAATTATTGCTTTAGTGAATAGTAACTGCTCCAATATATCTTCATCTCGTAAAATGAGTTGCTGGACAATTGCTATTAAAAATTTGATAAAAAATAAGGAATTTTAACGAAAAACTCCTGGTGCTATTCAGTTTAACGAAAAACTATATTTTTACGCTAAAAAATCAATCCTAATACTATTACTTTACCTTTTATTTTGTCATTATCGTTAAAATTCAAAATTTTCAAACTCTTTTAATTAGTTTTCCTTAAAAAATAATATTATTATTTCTCTTTCCTCCTCCCCCTTTCTCTCTCTCCTTCTCCTTTCTCTGTTGCTTCCCGTCTTCTCCCACCCCTCACCGACGAAATCTAACAATCCAAACCCACCCCCCCCTCCACACACGCACCCCAAAATTACCAACTCTCTTGCTGGACTCCTCGCACAGTCAGTAATCCTAAGGTCAGACAAGTCAAGTTCTTCGCTTCACCCAAGCCCATTGCCTCCTCCTCCTCTCCTCCTGTCACTGACACTCGGGCGTAGGGTCGTGAAAAGATTGCCTGGTTGAGCAATCCATCCGCTATAGGCCCATCAATTGCTCAAAATTTTGTTATGGGCTAGAGCAAGATTTTCCCTTTTTGCCTTGGCAGTTTCATGTCGGTTGGCGATGCTTTAAAAAGCACTTCTACGACTCATAAACATTTTAAAGTTTTTCAATCAAAAAGAAAAATCATTTTTTATTTTCAGAACCACTTTTAGCCCTATCTTGAAGGTCGACTAAAAAAAAAAAAAAACCCACAACTTGGGCTTGGAACTTGAAAGGTCCAAACGGTTATGTCACTACGTAATACTTTTGGGCCTTCACCGGCACAGTAACCGAAGCCCAACACTAACTAGACAGGTTCAGGTCTCCGAAACTACATCTCTTTTAACTGTTTTATTTCAACAGCCACTCTCTCTCGTTGTTCGCCCTGAAAAAGCTCAGACCTTTAAGAGGAACAGAGGCTGCAAAATTCCCCAATTTATTTTCTAGGGCTTCATTCAATCTTGAGCTCCATCGCCATGTACAAGGCAGCCTCCCGACTCAGGTCCCTCAAGGTCAGTCCCAACCTGCCGCCTCCCAAACCCTAATGTTCTGCTCCGTTTCCGATGCATTGTAAACCAAATGGGATTTGTGCTGTGAGATCTGCGTTTATCTTTTCTAGGTTTTTGTTTCCTGGATTTTTTTAACGATTGTATGACGAAATTTGGGTATTATTTTATTGATTGATGCGAATTTATAGCATTTTTGTGTATTGATTGATGCGAATAAAATGGAAAATATGGTCCTCGTGATTTATGTGTATTTTTCTTGATTAAAATGAGGAATTGAGTTTCTAGTATTTGGTTTTTGTTGGGCATATATGATATTGTCTATTTTTAATTTGATTGATAAATATCGTAGTGTTAGATTTTCTGAGTATAATTTGTAAGGAGCAATTTAGGGTTGTTGCTGGATGCGAAATGCCGTTGTTCTTAATTTTTATACATAGTGATAGTGTCGTTGACTGTTCCCTGACGTGAATGTGTCCGAGCAGGGCCGTGGAAATTTGGGGGCCACCCGGTTTGCAACAAGTGCAGCTGTATCGAAGCCATCCTCAGGCGGTCTCTTTAGTTGGCTGACCGGGGAGAGCTCAAGTGCTCTTCCTCCGTTGGAAACCCAGCTCCCAGGTGTTAACCTCCCTCCTCCAGTACCTGATTATGTTGAACCAAGCAAAACTCAGATTACAACTCTTTCTAATGGTGTCAAAATAGCTTCTGAAACTTCAACGGTATGTAATACAGTGTAGCTAAACTTTTCTTTTCTTGTACAGCCTTCTCATTTTACCGCTCAGTCTTGTTGATTAATTTTGGTTCTTTTTGTGTTGAGTATTCAGAGTCCTGCAGCGTCCATTGGAATATATGTGGATTCTGGTTCCATATACGAGACACCAGTATCCAGTGGTGCCTCACACTTGCTAGAACGATTGGCTTTTAAGAGTACAACCAACCGGAGCCACTTACGCATTGTGAGAGAAGTGGAAGCAATCGGTGGTCACATAGGAGCCAGTGCCTCTAGGGAGCAAATGGGATATACTTTTGATGCCATCAAGACCTATGTTCCCCAGATGGTGGAACTGCTTGTTGACTCTGTGAGGAATCCTGCCTTCTTGGAATGGGAAGTCAATGAAGAGGTAAAGTTTCTGTTTCTTAAATATTCTGTCAAAGTTACTAGACATCCATTTAGGATTCTTTGGGCAAAAAATCTGTTGCAATCATATACCTTTCTATAGTTAGTTATTAAAATCTCCCTCTTTGGTAAGATGGGAGGAGTTGGGGTGGTAGAGGTTGTCTTCCGTTTAATTTAGTATTTCCAGTTTGAAAAAAAAAAAAAAAAACCAGGACTTTTTGACATAGTCCTTTGCTGAGAATAAGTTTGCGCACTTGAAAGAGATAAGTTTGATTGAATTTGGGAGGTTTAGCAGAGGAAAAGTTTCAGCTCACAGTGAAATTATTGATGAACTTCTTAAAAGTAATTGTCTTTACATGTCTATTTATGTCTGCAAATGTGATCAAAGAAGTTTTGTAGTTTGGGTATTCATACATGGCGATTTGTTGTCAATTTCTGTAATTGTTCCGTCGTTCTTATTTCAGTTCACTTAATCTTTATACAGCTCAAAAAAGTGCGGGCAGAGATTGGAGAACTCTCAAAGAATCCCCAGGGCTTACTGTTGGAGGCTATTCATTCTGCTGGTTATTCTGGTGCATTGGCTAATCCTCTTTTGGCTTCTGAAGCATCACTGAACAGATTGAATGGCAGCATCTTGGAGCAGTTCATTGCTGTAAGATCATAAACTTATAAATACTGCGTACTCATGCTTATCCCTTATCCTAAAATTCAATACTGCATGCAGCGTAGTTGTTATTTATTCAAATGAATAACTTAGTTTTTTTGTTAACTATCTTTTAACCTTGTTCTATCCTTATTTCCTATTTATGTCTGGTCTGGTGTGGCTACTGACTGGTTGCTGACATGGGAATTTCAGGAAAATTATACTGCTCCTCGTATAGTTCTTGCAGCATCTGGGGTTGATCATCAGGAGATTGTATCCATTGCTGAACCTCTTCTCTCTGACCTACCGAGTGTGCCTCGCTATGAGGAGCCACTATCCAAATATGTTGGAGGAGAGTACCGTTATCAAGCTGATACACCGGTTCGTATTTTTATCCATTCAAAAGTTGCTTCTCCTTTCCTTCGTATTCTCCTCATTGTCTGATACAAAAATGTACGAAATTTTCACGTAAATTATTTAATTTTGTTACTAACATGCTATCTGCTATACTCCTCATCGTCCAGGAAACACACGTAGCTCTTGCTTTTGAGGCTCCCGGCGGCTGGCGCGAGGAGAAGCAAGCCATTCTTTTGACAGTTCTCCAGGTTCCACACTTACTCTCGGAATGCTTAACATAATATTACAGAAATTTGTAGAATCATCTGGGTGTTACTTATTGGTAGGTCATCATAATAAACATTCAAAATGTCATGTCTAGATGAGTGATGAGAACAATTCTGTATTTGCAGTTGCTTATGGGAGGTGGTGGATCTTTCTCCGCTGGGGGCCCCGGAAAGGGGATGCACTCAAGGCTATGTAAGTTTTGCCTAGGTTTCTAGTTTGTTGCTAATTACTGGAGTGCTTGACTATTATTCTTGTTTGGTTGGACATTTTTTTTAAATTTTTATATAACAATCATTATGTTCATTTGACAACAGATCTCCGCGTCTTGAATCAGTATCCAGAGATCCAATCCTTTTCTGCATTCAACAGCATCTTTAATGATTCTGGGTTGTTTGGTATTTATGCTAGCACTGTAAGGCTCTCAACCTTGAGTTTTCTGATTGTAGTTAATGTTGATTTCTGGGGTGAGCATCGCTGCATGTTGGTGTGTATGACTAGGACAGAAGATAGATTTCTTGATATGGCTTCTGCCTGATTTCATATTTTAATATGAAGTCTGGCGATTTATATTTTCTGTTGGAACAACGTGTTCTGTTTTCTTGTGCATTTAACTTGAGATTATAATTTCAATTTTGGTAATTGGAACTAGTTTTATGAAGTTGGTCTCTCTAGTGCACAACACATGCATCAGGATGGGGTTTTGTGTATGCCTTCATTGAATATGAATCATCAGTTGGCTTGATGAGTCTGTTTGGTAAATAATTAAAGTATGAATGTTATTATTTGAAAAATGATTTCTTTTGGCGCTACTTTTGAATGTAGGGCTCTGAATTTGCATCAAAAGCAGTTGATATAGCAGCACAAGAATTACTTACAATTGCAACACCTGGACAAGGTTTGCTCTTCGTATTTCTCACTTCTTGTTTCAGAATGAAGGACTTATGTTTCTCATGGTGCCTTTATTTCTTCTTTGCTCGCAGTTACGGATGTACAGCTTAAACGTGCCAAGGAGTCCACAAAGGCGGCAGTTTTAATGAATCTAGAATCTAGAGTATGACCTCTCTCGTACACGCATGATTATGGTGCAGTGGTTCTCGAATGCACTAGTTTGTCGTTATTTTAATATTTGTTGTTGAGGTTGGTCATTCTTAATGGGTTTTTGTTTTCCATTTTGCAGATGATTGCATCAGAGGATATAGGAAGGCAGGTTTTGACATACGGAGAGAGGTAATTCAATATCTGTTCCGTTTGATCTATTTGGTAGGCTTTTACAGCATTTGTTGCGACTTGCTAAGGAATATGTTACTGTTTACCATTGCAGGAAACCTGTGGAGCACTTCTTGAAGACGGTAGAAGAAGTGAGCTTGAAAGATATTACTACAATCGCGCAGAAGATTATTTCTTCACCGCTAACAATGGCAACATATGGCAATGGTAATTTCCAATTACTTAACACATTGATCTCATATATCGCGTCCGGTGGTACATTGATTAAAGGGTGAGAAATTAAGCCCTCGTGTGTTTTGTGGCAGTTGTACATGTACCCGGTTACGACTCAATTAGCAGCAGGTTCCAAGCAAAATGAGAGGATGCCTCCTGCTGGCTGTAATTTTTTGAATCGCATGACTACTCACGGCTTCCGAGCTATTCGCCGTTGTTGGCAATTGTCGAAATAAAATTTTGAAAGGATTAATTTGATCCAAATTACATATACCAGGATTTGTTTTGGCAAATATTATATCTTTTCTAAGCTGTTTTGGTGTACAGGGGGTTCTGCACCCTCCAAAAAGCAAACCTAACAACAAGAACAAACTTCTCCTTCATTTCGCGCACAAAAATAGAAGGATTTTTATTTTATGGGATGTGTTTTTTTCTTTTCATGATACTTAAATTGGACTTCTTGTTGCCTTCATTTCAAATAAGTAAACATGTTATATTTTTTATAAGTTATTTAATTTGGGCTTTTTGTTTGGTGTTTATGATCGGAAAGAATTGGGTAACTCATAGAATTTAAGGTAGAGCTAAGATAGAGATAAATGTTGTGAAATTTAGTCCTAGGGAGAGAAGTTTTTTCGTCATGTAAAGTTGTGTTGGATCAAAACGTTTATATAAAGATAGATGTTTGTAACCTCACAACAACATACAAGATCAAGAGTGAAAGTAATAATACAAATATCCCTCCTCTCTCTTTACATTCTTTACATGTATCCTACAAGATCAAGAGCGAAAGTAAGAATACCAATGTTTATATCCCTCCCCTCTCTTTGCTTGCATCATTTTTGTGATACATACAGTTACGAAATGTGATACATTGCATCCGTTCCACTTCTATCTTTAACAAAAGATTATTTCTCTCTCATTTATCCCTATTATAACAATAAAGTGCTGATAAAAAAAATAAAAGTGATTTTTCATTATACCAATATTAGAGGAATCTGCGCTACAACTTGATGAAAACAATGCTGTGGAGCGCGCAAAAACCACTCTGTGTACGACGTCGTTTGCTTATTAACAAAACACAGTTTAACCAGTCCAAACCCAGTCCACTGCTCTTTCTAACGATAACATTCGAATACCAAACTAACACTAACCACCACCGCTACTGCCGCCACCATGAAACCCCGCCACCACCTGAGACTCCTCCGCCTTACCAAACCCACGCCCTCAACCACCACGTGCCGCCACTATGCCACAAAGTACACCGCCAAAATAACCTCAACCGGCCTTTCCGTCTCGGCCGAGGTAACCCCGCCGCCGCCCCTCCCCACCGACATCCGCGGCTACGCTCTCCCGCGGCGTGACCTCGTCTGCAAAGCCACCCAAATCCTCCTGGGCTGCCAATCCCCTTCCGCCATGTTATCAGACCCCTTCTCCGACCTCTTTGACTACCTCACCTCCCTCTCCCTCCACATCACCCCGTCTGAAGCCTCCGAAATCCTGAAATCGGTAACCTGCCCCGACCTCGCCGTCAAATTCTTCCGATTTTGCCCCTCGCTCTCCCCTAATTTCCACCACGACGCCTTCACCTGCAACCGAATCCTCCTCATCCTCTCCAAGTCCACCTCCCCCGCCCGGTTCGACCTAGTCCGGTCGATCCTACGCGACATGGACCGCTCCAGCATAAGTGGCAACATCTCCACCGTCAACATCCTCATCGGCCTGTTCGGCAGCACCGAAGACTTGGAAACCTGTATTGGGTTGGTGAAGAAATGGAATCTCAACATGAACAGCTACACTTACAAGTGCTTGCTTCAGGCCTTCCTGCGCTCTCGCGATTCTGGCAAAGCTTTCGATACTTACATCGACATGCGGCGGCGGGGTTACAAGCTCGACATTTTTGCCTACAACATGCTGCTGGATGCATTGGCGAAAGACGAAAAGGTTTGAATTTTGATCGAATTGAATGCAATTTGACATTGTGGTTGCGCTCACATGTTCAAATTCGATGTGGGTTTTTGTGGGTTTCTGATTTTCTGATGTGCAGCAGAAATTTGGCAGGTTGAGGATGCACGCAAGGTGTTTGATGATATGAAGAAGAAGCATTGCGAGCCGGATGAGTTTACGTACACGATTATGATCAGAATGGTTGGGAAATTGGGTAAGGGCGATGAGTGTCGCGGGTTGTTTCAGGAAATGGTGAACAAGGGTTGCGCTCCAAATATGATGTTTTATAATACTATGATTCAGGCTCTTGCTCGGAGCAAGATGGTTGACAAGGCCATCATTGTGTTCTCGAAAATGGTACAGAACAATTGCCGGCCTAATGAATTTACGTACAGTGTGGTTTTGAATCTTTTGGTTGCAGAAGGGCAGCTGGGTAGGTTTGATGAGGTGGTGGGGATGTCGAAGAAGTACATGACGAAGTCGATATATGCATATCTTGTGAGGACATTGAGTAAATTGGGTCATGCCGGGGAAGCTCACAGGTTGTTCTGCAACATGTGGAGCTTCCATGGCATGGGGGATCGGGATGCATATACTTCAATGTTGGAGAGTTTGTGCAGTGCGGGTAAAACTGCAGAGGCGGTTGACATGCTAAGTAACATTCATGAGAAAGGGATAACTACTGATACTATCATGTACAACACAGTCTTGGCAGCTCTTGGAAAGTTGAAGCAGATACCCCATCTTCATGAACTGTACGAAAAGATGAAACTTGATGGGCCTGAACCGGACATATTTACCTACAACATTATGATTTCGAGCTTTGGTAGAGCTGGGAAGGTTCATGAGGCTGTGACGATATTCGAACATCTGGAGAATAGTGATTGTAAACCGGATATTATCTCTTACAATTCGTTGATCAATTGCCTTGGGAAAAATGGTGATGTGGATGAAGCCCACATGAGGTTTAAGGAGATGCAAGAGAAGGGTTTTAGCCCTGATGTCGTCACCTACAGCACTCTGATCGAGTGCTTTGGCAAGACGGATAGGGTTGAAATGGCATGCAGGCTGTTCGACGACATGCTTGCTCAAGGCTGCTATCCGAATATAGTGACATACAACATCTTGCTTGATTGTCTTGAGAGGTGTGGGAGGACTGCTGAGGCAGTGGATCTATATGCGAAACTTAAGCAGCAAGGGTTGACACCGGATTGGATTACATACGCAGTGCTTGAACGGTTGCAGAGCGGTTCGCATAGGAGAGTTAGGGTTCGTAGGCAGAGTCCGATCACAGGTTGGGTTGTGAGCCCTTTAAGGTGATGAATGGTGTAGATATACCAAATTTTGCGTTCCTGCTTCTTTGGAGCCAGTTTCCAGTTCCTGCCAAGGCCGAAGCATGTGGCTGCTGCTGGAATTACTCAAGAAACTTGCTCACCACAGCGCCATCACAACCAGCATCCATTTTGTTTGCGGAATGAGTTATTTGGGAATGAAAATTCAAGCTCATCGCTGTTGAGATAGAAACTGGCTCACTTGAGTTTTCGACGAAAAAAGATTCTCAATTGTGGAACATCATAAATTTAGTCACAAATTCACTAGTGTGGTTCAAAAATTCAATAATTGATGTGGAAGCATGTCGTGTATTTCAGATTTGATGTCTCACTGTCTTTCAGAATTTAACTTTACGTGAACAGTGAACAATGAACTTGTATGGTTGCTTTGGCTGCGAAGAAGAAAACAACGGTTGTGTCGTGTACTAAGTCAACTATAAAACTAATCTGATTCTCTTAGCGAGTGTCATCAACGTCACTTCCACTTCATAAGACAGACTCATATATTACCAAAGTTGGCAAATAAATCTAGTAAAATGTATTACTACAAAATGTCGACTGTGGAAGCAAAGGATCAGAAACAAATCGAATAGCTCCGGATGTTTTCTCACATCACAAAATCTACAAAATTCTTCTACCACTCATCGCCTATCACAAGCTACACTTGAAATGCCATACGAGTGGATCTCAATAAGTTATTGCAGTAAATCATACTTTTAAGTTCCAAACAAAACCGCGCAGAAAACAAAGCCCGGAGTAATTGATCAACGCTTGACCCACTGGAAGCTCTTCCTTGCTTTTGCTTTTCCGGGTTTTTTCCTTTCCACCACACGCGAGTCCCTTGTCAAGAAACCAGCTGGAAACACAAACAAGTTGCTGGGTTAGCAAGAAAGAGGCAGACAGATCAAATCTGTTTCTCCTTATAGACAAGAAAAAACTCTTCTCAAAAAAAAATAGACAAGAAAAAACCAGCCGACAAAGGGGAAGAAAAATATTTACATTCTTTGAGTGCAGGACGCAAGTCGGGTTCCCAATTTTGCAAGGCCCTGCTCACTCCTAATTGAATTGCTCCAACTTGACCTGGAAAAAACACCTTTTCAATTTTCCATATTTAACACAAACAAAAACGTTGATGCAAAGAATCAACATACCAAACATATTAAACATTGTTCTTTAAAAACGAGTTACTGTTAAGAGTAACAATTTGCACAAACAGTATTTTTGTACTCACCTACTATATAGGAAGAAGAGCCAGCATCAAAAAGCACGAAACAATCTTTAGAAATTACAATCAATTCGTATTTAATTCTGTCTGAGATGTTGGCTCCGATTTTCTTCTCTTTTCCTCTGCTCTGTTTCAGTTTCATTATTTGATGTGAAATGAAAATCTAACCACAATTAATTCAACCTAACTGAAAAATACACTCCATTCATTTGATTTCATGAGAGCAGGGGAAGAAAAGCTTTACTAACATATGGAACTGGACAGAAATTTGTTTTCCATGAGAGTTTGGCAGTGTAGGTAGTAAGTAGCGAGACAAATTTTGTGGTTTTCTGGCATATAAAGCTATTGAATTACAAGTTCAAGGATAACGGAGGGAAACAGCAGTTGAATTGGATTTCAAACAAGTCAATATCAAGGAAAAAAAGTTAACATATAAATCAAAATAAAGTGTGTGGCAACAAACTTAGGCTTACCTGTGGTGCCGCCTCCTTGAACAGTACAAGCGATATCCCAAAGGCCCAACGTTTTTGTCTCAGAGAAAGGTCGGAGGAGAGCAGCACGATGATCAAGCATTGGAAAATAGGCGTCAAATTGTTTATCATTAATTGTGAATTTACCATTACCAGGTTGAATCCAGACGCGTGCTACACTGCATTTCCTTCTTCCTGTTCCATAAGCTCTCCCCTTGTCATCTACCATTCTCACTCTTGCTTTGGCAACTTCCTCCTGTTTCTGGCGCTCTATTTCAGCTCTCGAGGATTTTCTGGTATTTTTCTCATAACGAATGTCTTCAATCTCTGATAGAGGGGGCAATCCCCTTATCCCTTGAAAATCCTTCAATGCAATCAAAGTGTCAAGCATTTCATCTGTGATTCCAGATGCAGCAATAAGGTCACCAAAGGCACGATTTGGACCTGCAGTTACCATACTTGATCAGTATAACACCTAAAGAGTCACCTAGCTGATAAATGAATCAGCAACTGCATTCAAAACAAAGTATTATTTGAACTATAATACTTCGAGAAAGCCGAAGAAATAATCTTATCCCATGTATAGTGCTTGCAGACCTAACAAGATATCTGATAATTTTAACTCCTCCCATTAATCAATAAGTAGTAGTGTAGTTCCCAAAATCAAAAGCAGAACAATAGACACACCAATATTTTAATGAACTTGCAGACCTCCCAACAACGAAACATACAATTGGTTGGTGCCCAAATCAACCCAAAAGGATTTAGTACAGTACAAGCTGTTCCACTAAGCTATACACGTTCCTACTCTTTAAGCATATCGATGTTATCCAGAAATTTACGAAAAAAAAGTAACCTTTGAGAACAGCAGTAAGCTCCCGCTCCTCTTTCTCAAGCATCTCAGCCTGTTCAGCCTTCTCAATCTCCTCTCTCCTTGTCTCACCATCAATGGCAGTAACAGTCTGTACACCCTCTCCGATATCGAACAAGGCACTCTTCTCGTCCTCTCCCAAGCTCCACAGCTTGTACTCCTGCGATGTACCCCACTCCTCGCCTGCTCTCCCTTTCAACCAATCGGAATCGGCCTCGCCGGACTCAACTTCTGCAATCCCGGAAATGTCCCCGGAGCTCTCGCCGAATAAAGGGTCGAACTTTCCATCGGTTTCCTGAGAAAGCCTCCAAACATCTGATTGGGAGGGACCCTGAGCATCGTCCCTGGAGAAGAACCTTGGAGTGAAAGTAGTGAAAAGAGGGTTTTGGGGTTGGGGGAAGGGATGGAACTTTGGGGAGATTAGGGTTAGGCGAGAGAAATGTGAGGGTTTGGGCAGAAGACGAGAGAGCATGGTGATGAAGCAGAGACTTGAAAAATATTTTAGACTTTTGAAATTTAGGGTCTAACAAGAAAAATGTTTCTTGCAATCATAACAGGAAGCGAACAGCAGAGAGAAGTTAGAAGTTGAATGTGTCATGGCTGCGATGTGTTTCTTGCAACTCGAAACAGATCAATCAGGAATTGTATGTGATTAATCAGAAGAACAAGTTGATATATATTATTTGGGCCAAATTTCTTGTACTGTTTTTCCTTTTCGGTTAGCCCGATCAGTTATGGGCTGATGAGGCCACGACACGTACAATTTTTTTCTTCAATATTATTATTATTTATTTTTGTTTTATCTTGTGGATAGATTGATGTTAATGCAAGAAGTGACTTCCGTACATTATTTTATTTTGATTTTTCAATCCCAAAAACAGATATAAGAGTGTGTAGCAGGAGAAAATGGTGTGAAAGTAACTTTCCTTTTATTACTACATCTATCGACTGAAATTGACTCGGTTAAATTATTTCCCCTAATTACTAACTTTACCATTCTACAACTAGTAAATTGCCCTATTGGATAAGACTATCATCTTCAACTCATAGCGTCTCTTATTCAAACTTGCCCCTTCTTTTTAATCTAACTTATAGTAGTAATATCGATTGTAAAAAAAGAAGGATTAACTCTGCACTTGAGGTTTTGTGTTCAAGCCCGTTCTTTTGAACTAAACTCTAATCTCTAATCTCTAATATTAGAAAATCAGCAGTCAATTTTGGTGTCTTAAGCTTCACCAAAAAGTTTAGGACAAAATCACCCCTAAAACAGAAAAATCCAAAACTAATCCAAATTAACACATCAAACACATCATGGGTAATTTTGTAAGAAAAGCATAACAAATACAAGATAAAAAAAAAAGGAAAAAAGAAAATGAAACGTGCAAAACTTTGATGTCGTGGGACTCCAGAGAAACACCACGAACTGACAGAGAAGAAAACTACCATGAACCATAACTCCACGTTGAGCACTGAAGATTATGAGAAGGAGGGAAATCTTATTTTGCCGTTCCTTCTACTTTGAGTGGTTTGGAAGAAGAAAAAAAAGTTCATCAATTTCCTTTTTGTTAGGACCATATGGTTTGGGCCCTTTAGCTCTTCCTCTCAGCCCATGCTTGTCAGCCTCCAACTAAGTTTTGCTCAAGGCCCAGCCGGGTTCCCTTTTCGACCTCGGCCATTCAACATGCTTTCACCTCGCAGTTCACAGCTCTTCAGTCATTGATACTCGATGAACTTCGTCTTCTGAAATCGAGTTTTCCTTCCTCCCAAACCACCACCCCACACATACCATCCCCAACCCACCGCACCTCCAGCGCACCACAACCCCAACCCACCACAAACCTAAACCCGACGACCATTCGACCACCCACAACCACCACCACACCTTCATTCCGCGCCTTGTTCTCACCCCCCAACCCAACATTCTCGAATCTCGGCCCTTCAAATCCTCCTTCGCCAAGCCTCGCCCCACTTGCCCCTTTTTTATCCTCCATCCGCACCACCCTACCTCCTACACCCATCACCAGCCGACTGACCCATTCCCAACAACAAAACACATCTCCTTCTATATTTTCTCCAAACCCTTACTCACCTATAACCACCCAAACCCATTCCTTTCATGTCCTACCATCCACAACCCCAATTCCCATAAATCCCAACCCATACCACCATTCCCCCAATTTTAAAACCATTAAAATGGAATTACCTAGATTTAATGGTGACGACCCATATGGCTGGCTTGCAATGGCCGAAAGGTACCTAGATTATTATGAGGTATAGCCTGGTAATTCCTGACACGACCCGATAACCCGACACGACATGACACGAAATTAACAGGTGTTTGGATCGACACGATAATGAAACGGGTCGTTATCGGGTAACCCGATAAGCACCTGTTAAGATAACGGGTTAGTTCGGGTATACACGTGGGTAACACGATACACGATAAGCAGAATATTAATTTAATAATTTTATAACCCTAAAAAAAATATTATAATAATTATATATATCAATTTAACAATTTTATACCCCTAAAAACTATAATAATTATAATAATTATATATACTTTAATAATTATACCCCCAAAATATTCACTATAATAGTTATATATATATATATATATATATATATTAAATTTTATACCCCTAGAAACTATAATAATTATACATACAAAATAAATAGATTTAAGGGAACTTTAACGAAAAGCTCCCAGTACTGTTCACTTTAACGAAAAACCACATTTTTACACTAAAAAGTCAATCCTGGTACTATTCACTTTATCCTTTATTTTGTCCTTATCGTTAAAACTCAAAGTTCTCAAGCCTTTTTCATTAGTTTTCCTTAGATTTAAATCTACTTAATAAATAAATATATATATATATATACACACACACACCATTGAACTTTATGTGATACGAATTATACGAAACTAATTTCAACGATCCAACCGTCAAACTTGTTTGTATATGCTTCGAGATCGCATCAGCAAAAAATTACAAAAAAAAAATATTCACAGATCAAGTAACGAGACAAAACTTTCCGACGGTTATAAACGAAAAATCACGATTTAACGGTTATTTTAACTCCGATTTTGATGATTTTTTACAGCTATAATCCTTGACCCTATATGAATACAATGAATGAATTCGATCTTCAATTTAAAATATTTACACTAGTGGATACCACAAAATCTTATGTTATACTTGATGAAAGTATGAATAAACTCTTAAGTGTTAGTGAATCTATTGTTTTGATGGGATACACATTCTACGAAACTAGTTTCAACGATCTAACCGTTAAACATGTTTGTATATACTTCGAGATCACATACGCCAAAAATTGCAAAAAACAAACATTCAAAGATCAAGTAATGAGACAAAACTTTTCGACAGTTATAAACGAAAAATCACGATTTAACGGTTATTTTAACTCCAATTTTGATAATTTTTTACAGCTACACTCCTTGACCCTATATAAATACAATGAATGAATTCGATCTTCAATTTAAAATATTTACACTAGTGGATACCACAAAATCTTATGTTATACTTAATCAAAATATGAATAAACTCTTTAAGTATTAGTGAATCTATTGTTTTGATGAGATACACATTTTTCGAAACTAGTTTCAACGATCCAACCGTCAAACTTGTTTGTATATGCTTCGAGATCGCATACGCCAAAAATTGCAAAAAAAAAACATTCAGAGATCAAGTAACGGGACAAACTTTTCGACGGTTATAAACGAAAAATCACGATTTAACGGTTATTTTAACTCCGATTTTGATGATTTTTTACATCTACACTCCTTGACCCTATATGAATACAATGAATGAATTTGATCTTCAATTTAAAATATTTACACTAGTGGATACCACAAAATCTTATGTTATACTTGATGAAAGTATGAATAAACTCTCAAGTGTTAGTGAATCTATTGTTTTGATGAGATACGCATTCTACGAAACTAGTTTCAATGATCCAACCGTCAAACATGTTTGTATATACTTCGAGATCGCATACGCCAAAAATTGCAAAAAAACAAACATTCAGAGATCAAGTAACAAGACAAAACTTTTTGACGGTTATAAACGAAAAATCACGATTTAATGGTTATTTTAACTCCGATTTTGAAATTTTTTTACAGCTACACTCCTTGACCCTATATGAATACAATGAATGAATTCGATCTTCAATTTAAAATATTTACACTAGTGGATACCACAAAATCTTATGTTATACTTAGCGAAAATATGAATAAACTCTTCAGTGTTAGTGAATCTATTGTTTTGATGAGATACACATTTTTCGAAACTAGTTTCAACGGTCCAACCGTAAACTTGTTTGTATATGCTTCGAGATCGCATATGCCAAAAATTGCAAAAAACAAACATTCAAAGATCAAGTAACGAGACAAAACTTTTCGACGGTTATAAACGAAAAATCACGATTTAACGGTTATTTTAACTCCGATTTTGATGATTTTTTACAGCTACACTCCTTGACCCTATATAAATACAATGAATGAATTTGATCTTCAATTTAAAATATTTACACTAGTGGATACCACAAAATCTTATGTTATACTTGATGAAAGTATGAATAAACTCTTAAGTGTTAGTGAATCTATTGTTTTGATGGGATACGCATTCTACGAAACTAGTTTCAACGATCCAACCGTCAAACATGTTTGTATATACTTTGAGATTGCTTATGCCAAAAATTGCAAAAAACAAACATTCAAAGATCAAGTAATGAGACAAAACTTTTAGACGGTTATAAACGAAAAATCACGATTCAACGGTTTTTTTAACTCCGATTTGATGATTTTTTACAGCTACACTCCTTGACCCTATATGAATACAATGAATGAATTTGATCTTCAATTTAAAATATTTACACTAGTGGATACCACAAAATCTTATGTTATACTTAATAAAAGTAAGAATAAACTTTTAAGTGTTAGTGAATCTATTGTTTTGATGGGATACACATTCTACGAAACTAGTTTCAACGATCTAACCGTCATACTTGTTTGTATATGCTTCGAGATCGCATACGCCAAAAATTGCAAAAAACAAACATTTAAAGATTAAGTAACGGGACAAAACTTTTCGATGGTTATAAACGAAAAATCACAATTTAACGGTTATTTTAACTCCGATTTTGATGATTTTTTACAATTACACTCCTTGACCCTATATGAATACAATGATTGAATTCGATCTTCAATTTAAAATATTTATACTAATGGATACCACAAAATCTTTTGTTATACTTAATGAAAGTACGAATAAACACACTAATGGGTCACTTTCATTAAGCTTTGAGTTCCATTGACAAGGTTTAAACTTTTGAGAAAGGCTTCACAACCTTGAAAACAAAAACGCTTTCATTTTGCATATCCTTGCACATTTAATATTTGTAATAGATTAGTAGTGTATGGATGTATTTTTTATGAGGCTATTATTTTCGAGTGTAGATGTAGTACTTAAGCGACAAATGTGTTTTAATGTTTTGAAGTAATATTTATGTGACAATGTGTGGTATGTGCAAATTTAAGAAATTTTTTTTTTCTTAACGGGTCATAACGGGTCGGGTCACTTTACCCGTTGGGTAAAGTGACCCGACCTGTTAAGGACCCATTAAGATAATAGGTGTGACACGACACGACCCGTTAAGATAACAGGTGTTACATGAAAACGACACAAACACAACTGACACGACTCGTTTGCCAGGCCTAATGAGGTACCACCACATCAGTGGGTTCTGGTAGCAGCTTGTAATTTTAGGGCCGATGCCTCCATTTGGATGCGTGGTTTCGAGCAGCGCTACGGCCGAGATAACTGGGGTCTCTTCGTCGACTTACTACTTCAACAATTTGGAGGAGGTGATCGAGCAAATATCGAATCCCAACTCACTCATGTTCAACAGAGAGGCTCAGTGGACGATTACACAGCTGAGTTTACCAAACTCTCTTGTCGAGTCATTGATTGGACTGAGAACCAACTCAAACATGTTTTTCTTGGTGGCCTACGTGACGACATCCGTCACGACGTACTAGCCCTCGAACCTGAATCCCTTCATCAAGCACAGAAACTAGCCAAAATTTTTGAAACAAAAAACCAAGCCAAACGCTCATTTTGTCCTAGCTTTTCTCGCCAACTCCATTCCTCATCTTCTACCCGACCCCCCTTCCCCACCACTACCTTCCCAAACAACGCCCCTACTCCACCACCCCATAACCCCAATGCCCCCTTCAAACGCCTAACCCCTGCTGAGGTTCAAGAAAAAATATGGAAGAATGAGTGTTTTCATTGCACAAAACCCCATTTTCCTGGCCACAAATGCAAAACCCCCATGATTGTGTTGCTAGACGTTGACAATGTGGATGATAACACTAAGTTCCATGATTGCATTCCGGAGGCAGAGACCCCTACTGACCCACCTTGCCATATGTTGAAGTTATTCACCATCACGGGCTGCAATATGGGCCACCCTATGCGTTTGACTGGCACAATTGACTCCACACTTATCAGAGTCTTAATTGACTTAGGAGCCGCTTGCAATCTACTGCGGGTTGACATTACACAACAGTTGGGATTGCCTATTGAACACATCACCCCTGTGCCATTTACAACAGTATCACATAATCGCATTTCTGCAAACATGAGAACCCACAATGTGACTATCAAGCTCCAAGAATACACCCTGACTGGATCATTTCTTTTATTAAACATCCCTGTATATGATTTAATATTAGGAATAGAATGGCTGGAATCTCTCGACTATATAGGTTGGCATTTCCAACACAAAACAATGTTATTCGCTGTGCAAGGCACTACCCACACCCTACAGGGCCTCACTACAGCCCAACCAACAGTTCATTTTTGCCAATCAGCCCAATATACCAATTCCTCTACCCCACCATCACTCAAACCCAACTTCCCCACCGACAGCCCACTTCCACCACCGCCCACCTACCCCATCGACACCCACATATCACCTCCACCTAATACTCATCCTGCAATTGCCTCACTTTTGTCAAAGTATTGCAACCTTTTCACTCTTCCCATCGGCCTACCACCACCGCGCCAAATCGATCACAAGATTCCCTTGCTTCCCAATACCAATCCCAAAAATGTTCGCCCTTATCGCTACCCACATTCACAGAAAGCAGAAATTGAACGACAAGTGCAAGAGTTGCTTAATTCCGGTGTCATTCCTCACCTGTTCTCTTGGTAAAAAAGAAAGACGAGTCATGCGCATTTGTATTGATTACAGGGCCCTTAATTCTGCCACCATCAAGGATCGTTTCCCCATACCTGTGGTAGATGAATTACTAGATGAGCTACATGGTGTAGCCATTTTTTCCAAGCTCGACCTTCGTTCCGGCTATCACCAGATACATATGTGCCCATATGACATTGCCAAGACGACCTTTCGTACCCATGACGGACACTTTGAATTCCTGGTAATGCCGTTTGGCCTCTCCAATGCCCCATCTACTTTTCAAGCACTAATGAATTCAATTTTTCGTTCGTACTTACGTCAGTTTGTTTTAGTTTTTTTTTATGATATACTAGTGTATAGTCCTTCTTTGAACACTCACATCTCCCATTTGGAGCTTGTTTTTCAAATCCTATCAACACACAGTTGTCAGTGGAATCTTGAGGATTCAAATTGAATCTTCAAAATTTCCAACGAGTTCACAACTGGAATCTCAAGATTTTGTTGTTGAAAACGACTGACATCACCGAAGATGACGGCTGCAGGCCGTCGATGATCTGCAAGACGGTGCAGATAGTGGTGTGATTTGACTTTGGGCTTTGTAGACGGCAGCCCAATTTTGCAGTCGTCGTTCTTGAGGCTTGTTGCTGAGCACTGTAGGCTTGGCCCCACGGCTTGGTCCAAATGGTGCTGCTTCAGGCCGCTATTTTATTTAGATTCTTTGACTCACAAATTCCACATAGTGAATTTATAATTGTGTTATGCATGAACATATGTATATATTGACAAATATATGAACATATACAATATATATCGGAAGGAAAATATAAATGTAGGGGGTTCATGCATAATGGGGAATGTTTTCATGCTTCATGGTTGTTTCAAATATCTTAATTTATTTTAAAAGAACCTGATTGATAGAAAACAACTATGCTTTTGAATTTGTAGAAGATCCTTATCAGAAAGCCGGAATTACATATCCAATGCGTTATATCACGTTCAACAAAAAACACAAATTAAATTGAATCAATAGTATGCAGATTAATTCAAAATAATAAATTAATCATAAAAAGAATGATTAAAGCGTAATACTCATATGATTGAATAACAAACTCTTTTTAGCATAGCGTCAAGAGCGTGCTAATAACGTGTTGTAGGCCTAATTTACTAAATCATATAAAGGACAAAGAGAGGGGGTGTGGCAATAGTAGAGAGAGATGTGTAATTGTGAGGTGTTGTTCTATTCCACCTCATTGTGCCTTTATTTATAGTAGTAAGGAAGGTTAATTTCTTACTCTAATAGGATTACAACTCTAATAGGATATTATCTAATCTAAGAGATATGGTAGAATCCCATAAAGATATCTTAGATATGTTAAGATTTACACAATCACATTCCTAATCTAATAGGATTGCAACAAAATCACATTAAAAACAAAAATATCAATAACTTAAAAATACCAAACACATTAAAAAATTATAATAATTAATTTACAAGTATGAAAAAAATATGCAAATGCTCGTGATTGCATCCTCTATACTTTGAGGATGCGTACATCGTCGTTTGAATTTCTAAAACCATAAAAACCCTCATGAATAGTATTTTAAGGGAGTTCAAAATAAATAAAATTCATAATCATTAATGTACAAGTTTGAAAAATGTGAAAACATATATAAACGTTCATGATTGCATCATCCATGCTTAGACAATAGTTACATGGTCGTTTAGATTTTTATAACCCTCCATAAACCTTAGATTTAAATTTAACCATCGATTGTCGTTTATGCTTTATTCTACTCATCAATTTTTTTTTGCAATTTTTTTATTGATTTAAAATTTATTTTCTTTAACGGATAACGGGTCATATTACCTGATAATATTAACAGGTCGATTTCGGGTCATGCCATATTACCCGTTTACTTTAACGGGTGTTCCACGACACGACCCATATCGGGTATGTCACGAAACGACATTGTCACATCCCAGTCCGCATAGCAAGATATTGTCCGCTTTGGGCCATGCCCTCACATATTTGTTCTTGGGTTTCGGCACGAGAACTTTCCAATGGGGTCGCCCATCCTAGGACTGCTCTTGCCCAAACTCACTTAAGTTCGAAGTTTTTATGAGATCCGGAGCCAATAAGTTCTCAAAAGGCATTGTGCTATAGGGAGGGGAGCATGTACATATAAGACACATCACCCCTTCTCCGTTGGTCGATGTGGGATTTTACAGACATGAACACAAAAAACATGACACGAATATCAGGTCTAGCTAATAGTACCATATATATGCACTCCCTCTCTATTCCAATAGTGATTTTTTTTAATTACAAACAATATTTTATACTAATTTACATTATGTTATGTTTTATTCATATTTTGTGTTCATAATATATCAGCCTCATATATACCTGTTACTTATGCAAATATAATTACAAACTCAGTGTGTAGGCTAAAATTTGAATATGTCCATATCATATTCTCATTCCAAAAACAACAAAAATAATATATCAAGAAAAACGTGGTTAAAATTGTCGATGTAGATTGCTACTACTGTGTGTCGTTGTCGTTGAAAATCACTGTGTCTTGTTGCAAGATCCAATAATTGACTTGTGTTAATTAAGAAGTCTCTTTAAGGTTGTTTTTAAAGAAAACTAATAGAAATGATTTGAAAATTTTAAGTTTTAATGAAAATGATAAAAAAATGTTGTAAGTGAATAATATTAAAATTGATTTTTTAGAATAAAAATATGATTTTTTTGTTAAAATGAACAATACTGATAATATTTCGTTAAAACTTTATTTTTTTAAAAATGATACTATTTAAATATTCATTTTTATTTATTACATGCCTAACAATCGGATCAAATGAAATAAATACAATTAAATTAACAAAAAAAGTGTGCGAGATAAAATGAGATTGTAGATAGGACCGCGCTGATTTAATTATGATCTCTTCTTGTTATAGATGTCCTCATATTTTTGTTTTGTTTTTGTGCGTTCTTGCTTTTCTTTCAGAAATGCTGAAAGGACCCAATGAAGTGACAAGTTGCCTGCAAATGCATTGAGTAGTCTTTGTTTGCTTGCTTATCGTTTCGTGGTTTGTGTTGATTACGGTCGATTTGAGTGGCAGGCAAGATTCGCAGGGCAGGCCCCTGTGTAAGGATGGTACATCCACGTGAGAAATATTTCATTTGAACTAGAATACGAATAGTACATCATGTGTTTTTATATAAATAGTAAGAAATTTTATTTTTTAAATTATTAACTTTTTAATACACATATCCCACTATTTATATAATAACACATAATGTATCATCCTATGTACCAGTCACATTAAAAAATCTTTCTCTACATGGTGTATTAGTCAGGGTACGAAAAATAAAACAAGTATAAAACAATTTTTTAAAATATCTAAAATACAATCACACTATTTTATTTAAATTTTAACTTATAAATTTTCTTTTATTCATATATATGTTTTAAATTGAAATCTATCATCAACTATGTTGATAATTGATCCTTATTATAACTTATACCACATAGAATAATTTATCACGTGATTTATGTTTTCAATATCTATAAAAGTTTCTCTGACGGACAATAATGCTAAAACAAATCAGAAAAAGACCTAACACAATGTAACAATCGTCAGCCACGTATGGGAGACCCTTCAAATGATTTTTTTTTTGGGGAAAAGTGTCGGCAAATGGATAAATCCAAATACCCTTTGTCCACAGGCATCCAATGTTTGCTGCATAATTAGTTCAATTCAACGTGGGAATTCCTTTATTTTTCACGCAATCTTTAAATATTTTCGGGCACGTTTGAATGATGGATTACGGGTTCAACTGTTCAAGCGATAGTAAACATCTTTGAATTAGCAAGAGATATGCTTAATGTTAATCCTTGAAAGAATTATGAATTAAGAGAGATTTGACAAGATTATACCAATTACCAGAAATATATGCAACTCGATTAATATAAGACTAAATTCGACAAAGAAAAAGGATTAATGTAAGACTAAATATGTGAACGTGGTGGGCGTGTGTGTGTGTATATATACACACACACAGATAGAGAACCTTATCTTTTTATATGCGGCTTGTTATGCATGCATGTTATATAATTATGCATATAATATCATCTCTTTTGACGTCTATTCCTTCCATTTTAAGCTTTTTAATAAGGGAAATACTTTTTAAACACTTGTTTAGCCTTACACACAACTCTGTTTAATTTAGACTATTGATTTCGTTTGACTTATACAATTCGATGATCATAAATAAAAAAGTGTATATGAGAACCTAAAAAATAAGTGTGAAAATTACTTTCATTATGTGATGGAATTCTATTGTTGTGCATCGATACCCTTCGTTCTGTGATATAAAAGATGCTTTAATTTTAGGCTTTAATAAGCTCTTACCGTTACCTTTCAATTATATAATACATAACTTTTTATGAAAAGTGAGAGAGGGTATTGATTCGATTTATATACATACAAGGGATAGTTTATACTAATTTATACTACGAGGAGGGAGAGATTTTGAACATGAAACACAATGAATTGAAGAGAAATATCATAGCCACCATAGTTGTGTTAAGAATATTCAACTTCCATCTATTACAATGAAAAGAATGGAAATTAGGAAATTCCTACATCTATATTTATTTGAAAGTAATTCCCTTTTCATTTTTATTTTACTTTAGTTGTTTTTTTAATTTTTAATTTTTTTTTGTTATTGTTGTTGTAATGATGTATCTTATTGTATGCAATTCTTTCTTTTTATTCTGAAAATATATGCAATATTTTTATTAATTTTATACTAAATCTTTTACAAGTATGCAACTCTTGCCACTTTTTTAGGGAGCATTTTTGCTCACCACTATAACTATAGTGTATAATCACTATACATCTAATTATTTATCATGTGTTATTTTATCTTTCTAGTTTTCACATTAAATGTTACTTTTAAATTTTTTTAAAAACTTTACTAAGGTTTAATGAAAGAACACTTAACAAATAATTAGATATATAATGAACATACACTAAAGTTTGGACGATAGCAAAAATGTAATGGCATTTGGAGAATTAAATAATTTATGAATTATTATTTTCAAAAAAGCATATGCTGACCAATTATTATTTTCAAAAAAGCATATGCCAACAGACAGTGATACTTTCTTGGGTAAGCAAACAACAACATATATTATTAATATTTATGGTACGTTTTGCATATGGCAATATATTATTACATTATTACTTATAAGTCCCTTTGCCTTTTGGAGTTTTCTGTTTGGTTGATTTCAACTTTTCTTGCATGAGTTGGTCAAATAAAACATAAAACTGCTTTTATTTTAACAAAAAAAAATATTATCTACATTAAGAGAGAAGGTATGAGTTTAGCTTCATAATGAACTAACAATAATATGATTCAAACTAGTATTTGACGAGAATCAAACTTAAGACCTCTCACTTACAAGTGAAGGAGAATATCACTAAATCGTTGTACTAAGTGGCAAACAAAAAACGCCGTTAATATTGTAACATTGATGTGAAAATGTGAAACGTGGGAACGGTAATGAAAAAGAGACTCACAAAAGAGAAATGCTAAGAAGACTCTTTCAAAGTGAGACTTTCTATGACTCTCTGTCACCTCGCAATTTACCATAAAATCTCATGCGAACATTATAAAATATTATGCAAAAAACATGAGATAACAAAGAGTTCATAGAGAGTCCTACTTTTGAAAGAGCTCATTAACATTTTTTTTAACAAACGATATTTTCTACATTAAGGGGATGTGAGCTTATCCTCACAATGAGCTAACAATAATGTGGTTCAAATTCACCTTTAGCAAGAATCGAACATAAAATCTCTCACTTACAAATAAAAAGAAATACCACTAAACCTTAGTACTAAGTGCCACACAATTACCATGACGAGGAATATACGCTATTGAGCACTTAACAAACTTAGTCATCAACTCCCTAATATCAGAAGCAATAAAACCAAGACTTGAGTAATCTATAGTTCCTCCTTTGCAAGCTTCAACTGCTTTCACCAAGTCCGTTTCAAATTGGACCAAACTACATCCAGTGTGAATAGCAAGCTGCAACCTAACTCTTATCGCCAATAGCTCCACCTATTTCACGAAGCAGATCCCTTGGAACCTCCACACACCCACTGCTCGAAACAAGTCTCCATCACCACGAAGTACTCCTCCCGCGCCACCATCCTTGACCTCTAACTTTGCCGTGCCATCTACATTTAATTTAAATCACCCTTCACTAGGTGTCATCCACCTATGTGGTTGCGGCTCCTTAACATGGCTAGGGCTGCAATTAGCCTCCTGGAACTCTTGAAGCCAACACAACGCCCGCTTTAGTACCTCCAAAGGCTCAACAAATTTCCCCTTCTAGACCAACCTATTATGCTCCATCCAAAGCGTCCATATTAGCATTAATATTATATCAATAACTACCCCTTGATGTAGTATTCATATTTCATAGATGGGGTTTTATCACAAATTGTCCCTGTAATTGACCCTCACTGTCAAGATGGTTCCTGAAATTGAAAATCAATCAATATAGTCCTTGAAAATAGGTGTAGCAAATCAATGTGGTTCTTTCATCACAATTCTGTTAAAAAATCTGTTAAGTGCTAATGTGGCCCATAAATGTGTCCCATAAGATTTATGGGTTTTTATCACAAATGGTCCCTGAAATTAACTCACACCATCAAGATGGTCCTTGAAATTGACCCACACCATCAAAATGGTCCCTAAAATTGAAATCGATGAATGTAGATTTGAAAGTAGGTGTTGCAAATCAATATGATCATTTCGCCACAATTCTGTAAAATTTTTGTTATGTGCTGATGTGAGTATAATAATTAATTAAAAAAGTTGCCAAATACTTTTTTGCACAATAGAATTTTTTTTATAATAGGACCTACTCCGAAGAGAGATCCCTTCCATAAATTCTCAAAAGCACAAGGCTTAACCAAGGCCTAAGATGGGGTTTGAAAAAGTTTTCAACCAACAATAGACACGCCTTGGTTATAACCTCATTATCTCAATGAAAACATCCCCGTTCTTTGAGTCACCAGACCACAGGGAAGTGCCGAACAAACTCTCCAAGATTAAAGTTGTGAGGATGTTGATCCCCTAATGTCTCAGAAGTTGTTGCCAATCAGCCAAGCCATCACCAAAGTTGATCTCAATCCAAGTCCAATTCGGTGGAGGGTGTCGAAGTATGTAAAGTTAGATGTATTGAGATTTTATTTTAGAGAATAGACAGCGAATGAGGTAGAGGAATGTGGACTGTGATTAGAGGTAATTGTAGGATTGGGCTTTTGGGTTTACAATTTTTTATTAACAATTAAATTATTAAACTTGTTTGTAATTTTTTTTTTTAAATTTAATTCGGCTTGTGTGATCCAATTATGTGTCACATCAGCATATAACAGAATTGTGACAGAATGAGTACATTGATTTGGGACACTTATTTAAGGGACTACATTCATCGATTTTCAAATTTAGGGACCACTTTGATGTCACATGTTAATTTCAAAGACCATTTTGATGTTGCGGATCAATTTCAAGGACCATTTGTGAGAAAATAGGACATATGAGACCCATTTATGTGCCACATCAGCACTTAACATAATTTTTAACAGAATTGTGACAGAAGGATCACATTGATTTGCAACACCTATTTTCAGGTACTACATTGATTGATTTTCAATTTCGGGGACCATCTAGATGGTGAGGGTCAATTTCAGGGACAATTTGTGATAAAAACCCTTTCATAGATAATACAATTAGTAGTATTCATTTTCACTTGTAAGTAAAATATTTAAGTTCAAATTTCATAAATAGTGAGTTTAATACTAATTTATTCTTCCATCTTTTAGTGTAAATATATCTTTACATCATACAAAAAAAAAAAAAAAACCCGATCCTTATAATTAATTTCTAAAACAACTCAAGGTCTTGTGCATCTTAGCCATTGTGATTCCTGAATTTTATTCGAATTGGAGTTTGATCCCAAAACTAGAAATTTATGAGTATTGAATTGTAAAGTTGTCACGATCTGAAGCAATATTCCTTTTAGATGACACCAATTAAGTGGAAAAGTTCAAGCACTAATATTAATAGTTTTTGGGAAACTATTAATGACACCATTGTTAGCACAGCGGTTGATTTCTCCAGGGGTTCTATCATGCTGAACCATATTAATAAAACACATATTGCCCTTATTCCTGAAGTTCCCAATCCTGAAAATACTAGCCTGTATCGCCCCATTAGCCTTTGCAATAACTCTTACAAGATTATATCCAAGATAGATTGGAGTCGTTGATTAACAAAGAGAGGAGAATGTGGAACTTGGAGGAGATTGTGCATATTCTATCAGCTTGTGATATTGACCTTATTTTAACCATACCCTTGCACAATATTAGTGAATCTGACAGGTTGGTATGGCCTTGGAATCTAAATGGGCAATATTTGGTTCGAAGTGGTTATCATTAGGCAATGTTGAAGCATGCTAGCGACCCTCCCTGTATTAATCCTCGCCAATCCCACCACGTGGATCCGAAACTATGGAAGTTAATATGGAATATGAAGGCAGTACCAAAATCAACAACTTTCTATGGAGAGCTATTTCAAATGCCATTCATACAAAACACAACCTCTTATCTTGACACATTGGCATGGATCCTAGATGCTCATTTTGTGGTACAGAGGATGAAACCTTAGAACATATTGTTCTCAAGTGCCCGTGGGTGCACTATGTGTGGTATGACTCTCGCTTAAGTTATCACCCCAATAATCAAGGAATTACCTCTCTCGATCGCTGGCTTCTATGCATGGCTACGATAGGATCTTCATCTTTAAGGGATACTATTTGGTTATATGTTGGGGTGATATGCTGGGAGATTTGGAAAGAACGATGTCATGCAATTTTCATGAAGGTGGCTCCCAACCCCATATTTGTCTTAGCAAGATGTAACAGTATGTACAATGACATAACAAATATACACACCAGGCTCCCATCAATTGTTAGTCAAGAGGATCATTATATTCATAGGTGGATCCCTCTAGTGGACCGGAACGTAAAGGTTAACGTTGATGGGGCTTGGAACTCTTCCATGATGGAAACTGGAGTGGGAGTTGTTATTCGAAATTCTAGTGGTGAACTTATTTGCGGTGAGTCCAGTTTCTTGAAGAGAGCTTCAGTTGAAGAGGTTGAAGCTGAAGCAGTATTAACAGGGATGAAACTAGCTTCAACAAAAAACTTCCAGCATGTTATGATTGAGAGTGATTCTATAGTGGTCATAGAGGCCATCAATTGTCCTTCTCACAGCAAAATATGGAGAATTTACCCCATTGTCGTTGAGATTCGACGATTGGCATCTCATTTTTCATCGGTAACTTTAACTTGGACATCAAGATCCTCCAATCGAGCAGCTCATTTGGTAGCTGCACTTGGCAACTCGAGGGTGAGACACTTCCAATGGGCTTCAATGCCTCCTCCCTCCTTGGTTCTGGTACTTTCACATGATGGACTCCTTTGTCCTCCGTCATTGGTAGTCTGATGATGGCTACTCCATTGCCATCCTCTATTTTTTTGTATGCCTTGATGGCTTTTTGTAGCTAGTGTTATCTTCTCTTCCTGAGATTTACTTTCTCTGTATGGTTGGTATCACTATGTATCCCCATCGGGGATCAGAGTTTCTGTGACTCCACTTGTACTTGTTCTCTTTTTCAATATATTTCCTCATTTTTCCAAAAAAAAAAATTCCTCTAATTTTCACTTATAGTACACCAGCATAACTAAGGGGCACCCACGTAATTATCCTTAAAACCAAAGGTCAATGTCTTGATTAAACCCTATTTAAAGAAGGAAACTTATCAATCTAATGCAACGAAGTCTCCACTCACCAAAACCCGCACATACCATGGAAAGATTGCCAGGAGTATTACTCTTCCTTCTTGCCATATTTTTCTCAACAACTCAAGCTTATGAGCCACTTATAAACCACCATATCCATCTCCTCAGGCCGAAATCCGGGGCGGGTGGCAGCAGCGTTCCCGGCGTGTCTTGCCTGAGTTGGCGTTTGGGGGTGGAAGTTAGGAACATTATCAACTGGAAGACTGTTCCGGCACAGTGTGAAAGCTACGTTGGGCACTACATGCTTGGGCACCAGTACAGGAAGGACTCAAAAGCGGTCACTGATGTGGCTTGGCTCTATGCTAAGAGCCTCAATCTTACAAAGGATGGCAAGAACGTTTGGGTCTTTGATATCGATGAAACTACACTCTCTAATCTACCGTATTATGCTCGTCATGGATTCGGGTAAGTTGCTAATTGAGTAAATATTACCAAAATCGTGATATTAATCTTCTTTCATGCAAGCAATTTCTTTAACGTTTATATAATAATTCATCAAAATTTTTCTTAAGAAAATGTTAATTATGTTCAATAATGGTAATATTTGTGGATAAATTGGTCGGACTCATTGGCCGGCTTGACTTCTTTGTCCTTAACATATTCATTTGGATTATTCGTACCGTTCAAATATGAGAGAATGAAAGAGAAGGAAAAAACGAAAGAGAGAATTATACTCATTTTTTTTTCTTCAGATCGGGGATTAATATATGAAAACCCACGAGTGTACGCTGCTTAACATTGTAAATTAATTATGGAGTTCTTTATTTCTATTTTTTGGTTCGTTTCTCATTTTTATACTACATACATTCAAATTGTCAAATATTAAATTATAATAAAAAATTTCAACAAAAACTTGTAGTAACCTATGATATATTATATTTATCGCCTTCATGATATTATTCACTATTTTATTAATGTTGAAATAAACAATAATAAGGACCCTTCACGGGTTTTGCATTTTTTTTTTCTATAAGGGGGACCCCCTAGGATTGCATAATGCTTGTTTGATAAATAAACGAATAATGAAGTTTATATAACGCAAATTGTTTGATTAATAAAAGAATAATAATGTATGAAACTCAGCGGAAAACAATCATACTTATATATCTTAGTGCGGATTCGACTACCATTCGTTCTCTCATTTCTCATTTAACTCACTAACATTATAACTCTACTGTATAAAACTCGCTTATATGTTAATAATGTGACCAATAATGTGGTACCTAAGCTCTTAGCTAGTCTAAATTTTTTATTATGACGGAGACATGAGTGGTACACCATGTGTTTTTATATAAATGGTAGAAAATTTTATTTTTTAAGTTATTAACTTTTTAACACACATATTGTATCATTTGTATAGTAATACGTGATGTATTACCTCGTGTGCCGGTCATACTGAAAAATCTCTCCTAACTAACAAATATATTTCAAAGATTTTATTAAATATAAAGCATGAGGATGCACATGACCCAACGCATAATAGAAAAATAAAGTAGCAATAAATCAAAGAAGTTGATCATCCAAATGGAAATTTTGCTAAAAAGCAAAACAATAATTGAGAAATCTTAGAAATACAATCTTTTTAGATAATGTAGATTATTGGCAAATCACATGATGAATTAATTAATGAAGAAGTTTGTTGTTGTTTGGTAGGGTTTAATTAGCACTCATAGTTTAAACAGCATTTTTGGGAATTAATATTTTCAGGACCGAGGTATACAATTCCACTTCATTCAATGAATGGGTGTTGGAAGGCACAGCCCCAGCTTTGCCCGAGAGTCTTCAGCTGTACAAGAAATTGTTGAAACTTGGAGTCAAGGTCGTGTTCATTACAGGTAGAGGAGAAGATCAGAGAAGTGTCACAATCACCAATCTCAAAAATGTCGGATATCACACCTGGGAGAAGCTTGTCTTAAAGTAAGCATCTACCAACGAGTTAACTTAACACTTGACGAATAGTGGTTCAACCCTAATTTTTTCTATTTCCGCGTGCATACATCTTGACCTACTTTAACCCTATATCAGTATATCTTGCCTATTTTTTTTAACTTTTCATGGAAAAAATCAACCTGAATGTATTTGTGGTCCTCCAAATGGTTCCTAGCAAACATACATTTTTGTTGCTTTATTGCAGTTTCGAGGAGGGCTAGTGTTAGAAATCAAGCGCTCTTCTGGCCCTCCTTATCCGAATTCGAGGATTCCCTACCTCATATTCTCATTCCTCCATCATAACCCTACCTATCTATTGACTGTTCATAGCAAAACTACATTTTATTGTATATATTGTTTTTATTGCTGTCTAAATTTAAGTAACATTTTTTGTTGCAGGGGATCAGCTTATTCTGGGAAGACATCGTACGAGTATAAATCAGCAGAGAGGGGGAAGCTTGAGAAGAGTGGATTCAGAATAATTGGGAACATGGGCGATCAATGGAGCGATATATTGGGGACAAGTGTCGGCAACCGGACCTTCAAGTTGCCTGATCCGCTCTACTACATTAGTTGATCACTGGTTTTTTGCTTTTCTGCAAGCGTTGAATAATTGATTGAGGTTTTACTTGAGTAAATAAAGGGGGAAAATGTCAATGTGCTGGATAAATGGTACTCTAAGTGAAATTTGACCAAATGTAAGCACTTTTTCTTCTTTGCTTTGAGGAGAAACTGTAGACGCTTTTGGTTTACCTGATGTAAGTGAGTTTGATTATATTGTTAGCAACGCATTTAATTGTCATGAAGCGCACTTAATTTTCTACAAGTAATCTCAAATGGAACTTTAAAATGAACAACTAGAAAGCAAATCATGCTAAAAATAAAAAATTAGTCTACATTGAAGGATATAAAAGAGACAAAAAAAAAAAAAAAAAAAACAAGAGAAATCACCAATTAATTAAACAGTTGCAGTTAACCTTTACTATCCTTAGTACAAATTATACCTATGAAGTAAATACAATCTTTCAATTTTTATACATTACTGCCTTAAGTTTTAAAATGTTAAAATTATACGTGACAATTACATCTCATCGTGGATACGAATAAATTATTAATGTGACAAATATAGAGCCCATTTCTAGAATCTAAACCCAATCATACCACAATGCAACTCAATTTTGGTTTGACGCACTCTTAAAGTAAGACTCGCTCCGATTTAAGGTTAAATGCAGTTTAAGACTTGAGCTTCTTGTTGGACCTAAATTGAGCAAGAAAACATATTCAAGCTTCTCTTCTATTGAGAGCTATTCTCACCGCCTATGTGAGTTTACAGATTCGAAAAATCAATTAGCCGCCAGCCCTTGCTTTAGCAAGGGTTGGTGGCAACCCTGGTTTCCTTTCGATTTCCTTTCTGTGTGTGTTTATCAGCATAATTTTCCTCCTATTCTTCTACCAAATTTTCTCCGACCCCAAACCTCAACTCCTTCGTCATATAGACCGGAAAGCCCCCAATTCCAACTTTCCTTCTCCTATTCTCCGCACTATTTGTTCAATTACATGTCTTCAAACAATTCATTTTCTTCCTTTCCATTATGGCTTTCTCATCCCTTTGTTTCCTCATACTACATCCTTTCCCCTTCTTCCATTGGATCCATCACCTCTTGACCCACATGCACTGTTGTGTTTTGTCGAAGATCTTTGGGAGGGTGTGTAGAGCTTTGGGCCCCAATCCTGGTGATGGATTGGAATCTTTCCTTGTGATGTTTTGGAGGTCCATATTTTGCTTTGTACTTCCTTAGTGATTGGGCATTCGTTTTGTATATGTGTTAGTAAGCAATGAATGTTGCCTTTGACCAAAAAATAAAAAATAAAAATTGAGCAAGAAAACAAAAACAAGGATACAATAAGTGTGGTTTGATATTTTTATAAAAGTGGATTGTACACTTACCATGTATGCAAATAACAAAGGCCTATATGGTAAATAAAAGAGGGATAAATTACATAAAATTACCTTAACTATAAGTCGAATCACAATTTCATACCTCATTTTAAAAAGGGTAAACTGTCGGTTTACCCCCTGAACTTTTCTATTGGAAAATTAAGGACTCAAACTAATTTTTTTAGCCAATTTGCCCCCTACCGTTAGTTTTTCATATATTCCATCCATATTTCCGTTAAGTGAGACCATGTGCATAACATGTGAGGATAATTAAGTCATTTCAATTTAAAAATGATTAAAAACTGAAAATAAATAATAATAATAATTTTCCCTCTATTTTTTCCCGCTAATTCATATCCTCAATTTTAATTTTCCATCTCATTCCTATGCATGAGAAATAACATATGGTGTTATTGTCTTCATAAGTAGCTAAGTTAATCTTTTTTTTGAAGCATGTACTACCATTTTTATTTTCTCTAACAAATTAATAATTTGACAAATGCTCATGGTGTTATTGTCTCCAAAGCAGTGCATTAATATAAGAAACATGTCCATAAAAAAGACTAGGGTTTCTTGTATTAATGCACTGCTTTGGAGACAATAGCACCATTAACATTTGTCAAATTATTAATTTGTTAGAGAAAATAAAAATGGTAGACAATAACACCATATGTCATTTCTCATGCATAGGAATGAGAGGGAAAAATAAAATCGAGGATAGGAATTAGCGGGAAAAAATAGAGGGAAAGTTTTGCTTTTTTTATTATTTTCAGTTTTTTAATAATTTTTAAGAGTGAAATAACTTAACTACCCTCACATGTTGTGCACATGGTCTCACTTAACGGAAATATGGATGAAATATATGAAAAACTAACGGTAGGGGGCAAATTGGCTAAAAAAAATAGTTTGAGTCCTTAATTTTCCAATGGAAAAGTTCAGGGGGGAAATCGAAAGTGAGGTGAAAGTTCAAGAGGTAAACCGACAGTTTACTCTTTTAAAAATTACAATGTCATACCTCATCTTACGAATTTGTTGCAATGTCAGATCTCTGTCAGTTTTTCTATTAATTTTTCTGTTCAATGTTGACCTGACTTGAGGCAGGACCCACTTCTTAGCCCAACTGAATTAAAAAATTAATTAAAGAATAAAAAATTTAAAATAAAATCATTATTTTTATAAAAAAATATGGAACCCGCCCTACAAACTCATCAACCTCACCCTTCTTCCCTAGTCTACCCATCACGCCCAACCCTCATTCACCACCAAAACCAGAACCCACTCCCCCACCACCGCCCTCACCCGCCAATCACCACCCTCTCTCCTTGCTGCTCTTCAATCCAAATTATTCACTACCTATTATTTTACCATTTCATTCCCCAATTTTGTAATTTGGTCAAACAAATCAAATCCCGGAATTTCGCAAACTAGGTGTACTCTGTTGTTATGCCCCTTTGACACCTCTGCCACCGCCACCAGCAAATCCCCGTGCATCCATCTTTTTCTTTCCTTTCTATTTTGAACACGTGGTGGCGTGTTCGTCAGTCTTTGCACATACAATCAGGCGAGCATCATCCTTGGGCAACGACACTGGAGACATCTTGGGCAATGTCAACAATCTTCTTAATCTTCCTAAACTACCAACACCAACAACACTTAATTTATTAAATTATATATAATGAATTGATTGAATGAAAAATTTCAGTAAAATCAACAAGAAACAAACTTGTTTGTGGGATTCGGGTTTAGATTCGAATTCAGAGCTAGCATCATCTTTGGCAACGGTACTAGGGACTAATCGTTGCTGTAGGGCTTTGGAGATCTTGAAATCGATGGAGGCGGCTGCACTGGAGCTGGGGTCGAAGGGACAGCGGGTTCAATCGGGTTTGGTGTCCAGAAGAGGAGGTGGGGATGATTAACAGACAAAAATGACGAAGGATCTGACATTACAATAAATCCGTAAGATGAGGTATGACATTGTAGTTTTTTTTTTTAATAAACGATATTATCTACACTAAAAGAGAGGGGATGAGTTTAACCTCACAATGAGCTAGCAATAATGTGGTTCAAATTCACCTTCGGCGATAATCGAACTTAAGACCTCTCACTTGCAACTGAAGAGGAATATCACTAAACCGTAGTACTAATTAGTTGTAATTTGTAAAATATGAGACATGACATTATGATTCTACTCATAATTAAAGTAATTTTGTATAATTACCATAAAACAGTGATTTCAATTGTTAAAGATTTGAAAATTGTAAATGACTCGATCTCTTTTTGAAAATTACATAAAGTCGTGACAAGTTAAATCACGTGGGTCTCACATGACCATGAACGTATGCAGGAATTTTCAAGCACTTATAATCATATACGTTAGGGACGGGCATTGTTCAGGTTGGATTGGTTTCACAAAAAAATTGCGACCAAACCAATGACATTATAATAGTTTTTCTTTCTTTTGCCCTTTTTTACAAAATTGTTGGCCAAAATTCAACATGTCGTCAATCTTCAAAATTTCACTAACATTAAATTCAACATTCTTATCTGGTTACCGCCGCTTAAAATTATGCTTCGTACCGAGGGCTGGATGTAGGAATTTCATAAGTGGCACAAGCCACTGGCGAGGAAGGCAAGCCGAGAGCATCAGAAGTGGGGGAGACCTGCAGAGGGATGGGTTAAGTGCAACTTCGTTGGAGCTTGGAACAATAGAAGTAACCGGGGAGGTTTTGGGGGTGGTGATTCGAAGTCATTTGAGGGAGTGTCTTGTCCCTGCTGTTGGGCCCATTGAGAGGGCAAACTCTGCATTGCATGCTGAATTCTTTGTAGCTCGTAGAGCTGCAATATTGGTGGGCACTATTTGTACGGTGGAGGGGAAGATTCAGTTCGATGTAGACTCTACGTTGGTGTTGCCTTCCATGCAGGGGACTGGGGACGACAACTCTGCCTTAGGTCCTATAATCAGTGATCTGGGATGCCTTCTCATGGAGTGGTCGATTCGATGGTTAGTCATATTCAACGAGAAGGGAACTCGGCAGCCCATCAGCTTGCTCGGATGGAAATTAATAGTGCTCAGGAGGTAATGTGGTTTGAGGAGCCTCTAGATTTGATCCAAGATATACTTCTAGACAAGGGATCGTAATTCTTTTCCATTGTTCATTTGAGGATAGTTCTCTTGTTGTGCAAGACACTCTTTTCCTTCGAGGCCCATTATGCGCACTATCCTCAATTTGTACGAATTCTAATTTACTTAATAAATATCGTATCTTCGCTTCAAAAAAAAAAAAAAAACCATTTTTATTTTTATTTCAACCAGTAAGAGGATACATCTAAAATAAAAACTCAAAACTACAGCCGAACCAATTTATTATATGATTCCATTCGATTTTCAACCATTTGATTATTCTTAAGAAACACTTAATTGTACCAATGGTTTCTGAACGTTACTCCTAGTTTAATTTTGGTCTCTAAACTCTCATATTGGTTTTTTAGTCTTCGAACTCTACAATGTGTTGTACCATTGATCATTTTCATTAACGCCATCATTTTTTTGTTAAATTTAGGAGTATATTAGGAATTTTATCCCACGTCACTAAAAATGAATAAAAAAAATCTAATAAACCAGAATTTTTTTTGAGTGTAAGAAAATGGAATACATAACCATTTTCTCCGTAGCTTAATATGTGATTTGTTAGTTATTTAAGTCCAACCACAGTTCAATCTCCTTTGAAATCACATTGCCTAATATTTACAAGTTGCTAAATTCCAACCATTTTCATTTTGTATTTTTATAGTTCAATTTTCATTTGTTTTAAGTTTTAGATATTAACTAGATAGTGATGTCCGCGTGTTACTGGGGGATTATAAATTGGATGGATAATTATATTTCTAACATTGCAGTATATAAATTTTAATTAATAAGTGTGTGCAAAGAAGCAATTTGTCATGATATAGTGAATACTAGTAAAAGAGCCCACGCGTTGCTGCGGGTTTTAAAAGTACATAAAACATGTAAAAAGTTCTATTACAATAGTAGAAAATGATAGTAGGCAACAGAAGCAAAGAGCTAGGTGCATAACAAAGCATCAGTAATGCATATTTGAATGAGAAAAAAAGAGAGATGTTAAAAGAAATCAGATAAAAATTGGTAGAACTACTGTTAGATTGAGTAAAGATAAATGAAATTCTATATGAAAGTGTGCTCTTAATTCAGTATAACATACAATGTCAACTATCTCATGATTTCAGAATCCTACTCTTTATATTGTCAGACAATACTATGATTCATAACTCTGAATTAGAGCATGAAATGAGTTGTTCGAGTAATGACACATACTTTTTTTTTTTTTTACCTGGTGACAGAAATTCCATCAATGTCAGCATGTTATCTTGCTTATTCACATTTTGAATTCATCCTTTAACAACATAGCAAGGCAACCTAATTAAAGCATGAAAAAAGCTTAAGAAAAAAATGTAAATGCTTTCGAAAAAATTCCACTTAAAATTAACTTTCATGAATGTTAGTAAGGTAGAAGAACCTTACAGTATATGCTAATACAGATTATAATTCATTGCAGACTGAAAGAACTCAAATAACGTAAATAAAAAGCCTAACACACTTATTAAATCATTCAAAATATATAGAAAGGGAGAAATTGGAAGCAACCTGTTGACGTTTACCTCTGCGATTAATTTCCGTCTAGAATCCTACACCACAAAACAAACATTAAAACAACACCTTAGCTAGCCACCATGCTCTCAAAATTCCTCAAATCTCTTATACATCTAGAGAATTGAATATTAGTATGACTACTATGTATTATGTTTCATTGTTGTTTCTTCTCTTTGTTTTCAATTCTTTTGATCATCCCCCAACGAAGTCAAAACGTATTAAATTATTCTAGTCCAATCGAGTATTTTGGAGTTCTATTTATTATTATATCTTTGTAAAGTTTGATTCTCATTTTTCATAATGCATTTTAGTGATCGAAACTGTGTTTACATTTAACTTTCATATTCAAGAGTTAATCTCGCAACCAATCATTCAAATCCTAAAATATACACAAAATCATGAAACTCATTAGACAAAATTGTAATGAAAATGTCAAAACAATCGAACAACTAATCAATTGTTGGTTTAGCTGATTATTTGTATTCTTGTAAGAAATTCTAAAAGTGAGCAATTTGGACCATTGATTGACTACGAATTGAAAAATAGGATGATCTTTTGTAGAAAACCTGCATATAGGTGAGTATGTTTGAATTTTGTAAGCAATTTGGTAAAAGCATTCTTTCCTTTAATAAAAAAAGAATTGGTTTACTCAACAAAAAAACAATTGGTAAAAATATTGCTCAAAGGATTGGAAGCTCATAATCATTCGGCTTGTCAGCAAAGGAAGACGGGATGTTTTATCGAATGTGCAATTGTACAGCTTTATTATCTATCAAATGTGCTAGATCAGAAAGAGAAGCATATGCATCTAGAGAATTGAATATTAGTATCACTACAACGCATTTAGGGGGGTGTATTCAATTGAGAATGTGAGAGATTTTAATGGATTTATAAATCCATGAGTTTTTATGGAGTTTAATTGATTTGTAGAGATTCCATATAAAGTTTTGATTCAATTCCCTCGATATTTTTTCTTTCAATAATCATGATTCTTATTAACTTACTTATCTCTGCAATCCAGCTTGAAATCCGTCTAAAATCACCTCCACAAACACGAATCTTAAACATGCATTAAGAGAAATCAAATAAAAAATAAAATTCAAAATTTGAGGATTAATCTTACACGATTCTTAAATTACCTTCCATTGGTGGTGATAAGGAGACGCACCGTGCCACAGATCTAACAATATAGAGAAAACACCTTCAATCAAATTAAAAAAAAAAAAATTGACCACTAATCATCTCAACATAAAAAACTACCAGAAATAAGTTAAAACATAATTAATAAAAAAAAAACTTAAAAACTCACCAACAAATCTTAGAGGTAAGAAATCCAGCCTCACAAAATCCAACATCAATCGGCACCGATCCAAACCTTTTAAAGGCAAAAAAATCTGCAGGGATTTGAGTTTGGCTGGGTTCGAATTCGTTTGGGGGCAAAATTAGGGTTTGATTTCAAGGGAAGCAGTCGATCCACGGTTTCGTTCAGGACAGATGGGCGGAGAGGCCTGGAAAAGGAGGATTATGCGGGGAATTGAAGGGCGAGATTGATCGCACTTGTTGGAATCGAAGGCGAGATCGCGGCAGGGAAGCAGGGCTATGCATGCAAGGGGAAGTCAGGAGAGAAAACGGAAAGAAATATCTTGAACAATCAAAAAGCCAGAGCAGCCAGCAGTGAAAGACAGAGAAATCTCGCTAGCACACCACGTTTGCAACAGGGTTTTTGTTTGTCTGCTTTCCATTTCTCCTCTCTCTTGCCATCTTCTCTGTATTTTGGCTGCTTCCCGCTCTCTTTTTTTTTTTTACTCTTGGTTCTGTGGTTCTCCGGCCGCCGTTAAGGTTTGTGTGGTCGGACGGTGATGGACTGCGTGGACGATGACTACTACAGCAGCAACAATGATCGATTTCTGGAAAACGGCGGAGAAAAATAGAGGAACTACGTTTTTAGATGATCGGATTGAATTTGCGGCAGGGAGAGGGGAAGGGAAAGAGGGAGGAAGAGAAGCAGAAAAGTGATGAGCAAAATGGAAGACGCTGGAAGCAAATAGAATACAGAAGGGCAAAACTGAGATCAGAGTAAACATGGGAGGGCAGAATCGGAACGACACTGTTAATTTCACTGTTCATGAACAGTGTTCCCTAAACGTTGTTGTCTTTTTGTGAGAGAGGTGTTCAGAAAAATTCCAAATATTTGTCTATCTCTGAGTCTGGGATTTGTCTCTCTGAGTCTGTGAAGCTGAAGAGCAGCAGTTTGAGATTGTTGAGTTGAGTCCTGCGATAAAACAGGTTCATTTTTTTTTACATTTGGTTCATAATCCAGTGGTACTGAGATTTGTCTGTGTTTCAGCGGTGCCAAAAACCGAGGGGCTTGCACCTACAATTTCACTTTCGGACAGCGCATTGAAGCGCTTCAATAAGATGAGATCTGAACACGGTGAAGACTTATGCTTGAGATTGTTGTGTTGAGTCCCGTTGATTTTGAAATTTCTTTGTTATTCTCTTGCAGATCGCTTTTTGCATTTTTTTTCCAGAAAGAATCAAGGTCGGCCTTAACATTGCGTATGAAACTCATAACATGCAAGGTATGCATGTCTCTCAGATTTGAGATCCTTTCTTTTGCTTCAGTTTTTTTATTTTATTAAATTTTCTTTTTATAATTTTGGGGGTTTTGTTTGTGTGCTCGGATGTTGTGTGTGGCTGTCTGATTTCGTTCTTTGTTTGCTTTCAGGAAACGCCGGTGTTCTTATTTTGGGGCTTTGCTGAAGGTATATAATTTGTTGAAATATTTAGTTTTTAATATATTAACAATTTTGCTGGGTCAGTTTTGTGTTAGTTTTTTTTTTTTGCTTTCGATCTCCTTCTATTTGAGTGGTATACTGGTATACAATTTATTGTCCTAAATTCACAATCTTACACTTCACAGATTTCACCACTCAACCTATACTCAGGTAATCAGTTCGCAGTTGAACTATTTTAATCCTTTCAGTTTTCAGACTCTATAGTGTTAAATCCAGTGTTTCATTTTGATTTTACTTTTGACTTTCATTCTACGTTCATTTTGATTGAGTTGTTTTAAGGATTTTGCGGGAGGACTCCCTTTGGAATTGCCGAATGCTGTTGTTTGTCAGGTCGGCGCAAGGTCACTTTCTGTCGGCATTGTCTGTATCCAATCCAACTATGATATTGATACTAGCAATGCTGCCCGTGCGATGCTTCCGGCGTGAAATTCAACATGTTCAAATGCCTTCTTAAGCAGTATCAATTTGAATGCACTTAATCAAAGCACAGGTTGCAGCATACCTTGTAATTTGTCCAAGGTGGAATTATTTTGTGATTAGGTATTGGAAAAACAAAGTTTAAACTTGTTATAGAACAATACTAGCAATTGTGCCCGCACGTTGTCGCGGGTTTTAAAAGTGCATGCATAAAATTTGCAGAAAGTTTTACAAACATGTATGTGTCTTCATCGTATTTACAGGAATGAATAAACATATAGAAATCACAAATGGTACAGTTTTGTTCTAGTAACTGGAAAAAAAAAACACAAAATTAGCAACAGGAGCAACAAAAAACCAAAATCAAATAAGTCAAATTCAGTTTTTCATCATGATTGTGCAAAAAAGAAAATCATACATCACTAACACGCAAAAGCGATTGAGCAAACTGACTTCGGTCGAGTTCAAAAACTTTGGAAGCAAGAGGAGCCTAATGACCTGCAATACACTCCACTCAATTAAGAAAAGCTGGAATAGTTGTATCATTAACCAAACAGATATGATCTTTGCCATGCAAAACATATTTGATACATCTATTTAATAAAGAATAGTTAACAGTTTCTTGTCTGCATTATCTCTGGAATACTACCAAATTATCCAAAAATTAGAACCAAACAGAGTGTTTGTTATTGATCTACCATATACAATATATGTATTGTTGTCCACCCATGTGAGAACGCTATTTGACAACGAAAGCAAACGAAATACCTCACCATTCAGAAAAATTGCCACCATCAATGTTCTTAATCCCCAATATAAAAAGTGCTAATTTTCACAATGGTAATTGAATCACACACCTTAATTCAGCATTACATCATTGTTTAATTTAACTAAACATATGGTTGAATTCATAATTAAGCTCTAATTAATCATTGAAGCTCTCAAACCTTTGTAAAAGCTTCAAATGATTTTAAACACTGTGCCTTTCAAAGCCTTTTGATTTCTGCATACTAATCTAAAGAAAGCTGTATTTAAGCATTTAAGCTTTTAAATTTTTGTAAAACCCTTAACTAATTTTGAATACTTTCCTTTTCAAAGCTTTTTCCTTGCTCATCACCAACTCAAACCAATAACGAAGACAACTCCAAAAAATAAGTGGAAAGCACACTGAGTTTCTCTTCTTAAAAAACGATTAAAATCTGAAGTAACCACACACCAATCAGAACAAATCGAGTTTCCCTTCTTAAAAAACAATTAGGATCTGAAGCAACCACACACACCAATCAGAAGCAAAGCAAAAAAACATTACCAATTCAACTTATATCAGACTTTCTTCCAAACATATACAATTCTGGACCAAAAAATTACTCACATGGAAAACCAATTTATTAGAACCATCGTAAATACAACAGATAAAACCAATTTGGCAAGGCTCCTTTCAAATAAACACAAACTAAGAATCGAAAATTGCACATAGTTGTTTTAAACATACCTAAGCTCAATATAATTTCTTTATCAATAATCTGAAGAGGTAGCACATGATCAGCCTCCAATTTGACAAAAAATTAGTCCCAACCTCCAGATCCGCAAAAAAATAAAAAACAGAAACAAAGAGCTTAAATTTCTTACCCTAGAGATCAAAAAATAAAGATAAAATGTTGAAAACAAACTGACCTTAAAATTTTGATCCCAACGATGGCAAGATGAGAACAAAACGCTGACCAACAAAGGGTTCGACACCGGAGAAGACCGGAAACAAAACACCCAATAAAATCAAACAAAGGGTCCGACACCGGAGAAGACCGGAAACCAAATCCCCAATAAAATTAAAGTCAGGATCTCTTTTGAGACTATTTCGCGAAGAAAGAGCAAAGATTAGGCAGCAAAAGAGGGAGCGATGAAGGAGAAAATCGCAGAGCAACGGAGATGAAAAAACGAAGAGAAAAGGTAAAGTAAAAACAATGCGGTCAAAGCAGAGAAAGAAACGATGAAAGACGCAGAAGGGCACGACCGACTTTCCACTATAGAAAAGTGGAAACAGTAAGCAAAACAAAGAAGAAACCGAGGGCATTTCCGTAATTTTACTATTTCTGAACAGTGCTAAAACTCAACTGAGTTTTAGTATATATAACTAGTAATTGTGCCCGCGCGTTGCCGCGGGTTTTAAAAGTGTATGCATAAAATTTGCAGAAAGTTTTACAAACATGTATGTGAATTCATCGTATTTAAAGGAATGAATAAAAATATAGAAATAACAGATGGTCCATTTTTGTAAGAAACAATGTATTTGTAATCCAAAGGTTAAATTTGTGTTGTAGGGTGTAAAAAAATGTTGATTCAAATGTGAGTTTGTGATGGTTGTTAAGTGTGTAAATTGACAGTTATCACGGATGAAAGTGTTTAGGTATTTAATATTTAACTAAGGGTAAAAATAATATTGTTCTTGTTAATAAGTTAAACAGCTGACAAATAATTTTATCAAAGCAAATAAAAGATGGTGCTAGAATGGTGTACCTTGAAATGAATGATGATTGGAGGCAATGCTTTACACAAAAACTGGTTATGCAAAATAACAGTAAGCAGGAATAAATTTGTATGTGTCAAATTGTTTTCAGAACTGGTAAGTTAAGAATCAAACACTGCACGAAAGTAATAAGAAATATAAATCTAGGCTAACAATATGCTTTAGCATTTTTCTTTAGGAACCTCATATATCAGAAGTAATATTTAGCAAATAGTAATTGTATAGTTTCAGTCTTATCACTAATGTAATCATGTTGGTTTCTAATCGAAAATCTTATACTGATGCATCTTTGGAAAAATAATTTGATCTATAACTAAAGCATTGTTTAATCAAATTGAATAATAACATTGTTAATAGAAGGAGCCGGTATACAAAAATGGATCAGATACGTTTGGTTCGCTGTTTCTGTATAGTACAGAGGTATAAGTTGCTTAGTTATTTCAACTTGCATAATTCGGACAAACGATCATCATTTCCATTCTTCCATCTCAGAAGAATCAACTGTTACGAATTTGTAGGTAAAGACTTTCTTGTATTGGCTTAGTCGTAATACATGGCTAATAACTGTGTTGATCACTGAAAGGTTTAAAATGGATGACTAAAGGTATAAACAAAGATGTTCCCACCAAAGATGTACTTGTCTCACATGCTTTAGCTAAATGAAAGAAGACTTTAGAAACAGAGGAATTGTTAAATGGAGCCAATAACCAATAAAAATGATATATGGATAAATTTAACAATTTCTCTATTACCAAATGTTTTTTGGATGAATTAAGCTATGTGAACAGGGTAGATCTGTAATGGGAACGTCTTGGCTAATACTTTTAGATATTGAAGTAAACCCCTCAGTGATCAGGGAAGGGATTAGTCATGTATTCTAGACTAAGTCAAAAGAAGACAGTCATTATCTACATTGGTAACAGCCAATTCCCCTGAGAAATTTTTTTAGTAAAGATTGAAGGGAATAAAGCTTGAATTATTGGTACATACAGTGAAGCCTTCAATTGTAATTTGGGATACAGGGTGGGGAAGGATGAATTATAAACGTTAAGTAAACGCAGGGACTTATACCTCAATTGGATTTTCAGATTAATTTTGTTTTGGAAAAAGGTGAACCTACAAAAGTAAATTAAATTTATGATTAAGAATAAATGAATACTGCATCTAGGCAACTGTTCTTTATGATTTGATATAACAAAAATGACAAATCACAGTGACCTCCTTAGAATATGAAACCGAATAAAAATTCAAACATAACGAAAAGTTTGAAAACCATGTGATGAAAAGATTTAAAATTTCTGAAACCTTTTGAGACTTACATTGTGGTCTGCAGTTTTTTCATCCCCAATGGAGGTTACCCCACGAAGGAACAGCACAAAGCAGGTCCTATGGAAGCTCCTAGACAATTGGTAAAAGATCATTGCCTACAAATCTGAAAATAGAACAATTTGAGCAAATAAAAAAATTTATATAGATATGTTTGTTATACAAACCTGTGAAAATGGTGCAAGTTTCTATAATAGAACCAATGGGAGGTCAACAGTTCATCAAATACGAAAATCAAATACCGATATTGTAGTTTAACGGAAAACCTGAAAAACACAAATAGACGCTAGAACAGATATGGATATATTATTTGAGATGTTTTATTTTAAATAAATGAAAAACCAATTAAAACTGAATTAACATGTGGTTTTCATACGGAATAAATGATGGCCTTTGTGTGATGCTTGCAAAGAATCTCTTTTTCATCATGCATATACAAAAATAAGACAGTGATTATGTTTAGCACTAATCAGAAAATTATACATAAATAGCATTGTACATGTTTTTCAATCATAGCTTGAGATCAATCTCATTCGATTATTCTATTGCTAACTAAACAAATTAGAACACCACAGAGAATAAGCATATGTCCTCACATACGAAACACCACTGCTATCAATAAAAGAAAAGTCGATTCACCAACAAAACTCAACAATAAACAAAGCTGTTAAAACATTAGGAATAATGGAATTAAAACATGCATTAATCGATTAGTTCCCTGCTTTATTTTAAATAGGAAATACATACCCAAACCAATAGTAGCCTTCGAACTCCTGTTAAATCTCAGATTTATCAGCGGAATAAACCAAACGCAAAATCCGCTCTTAGCCGACAAAAGCCTCGACAAACTGCCACAACTCAGCATAAAATCAAACTGTTAGGGTTTCGTTCAAATCAATGAAAATTCGAAATAACAACTCTCATATAAGGGTTGCAGAACTTACGTGAGTTAAATAAAATTTTTTTTACGATGATATGAACAAAGATCGCACCCAGACCGCACCAAAAATTGGTTGGAAAGCCGATGACAATTGGGGAGAAACGATTTACAGAGATGCAGAACTTGTCTCAAAACAGAGAACCCAAACAAACTCCCCAAAAAAAAGAACACGACGATCTTTGGGATGAATATTTTGCAAAACGAAAAACACAGGATTTCAGACGAAATGAAGGCGAGAGCAAGATGGAGAGAAGCAGAGAAAACAAAAACAAAGACCTTAAATTTAATGGCCTAGAGATAGCAAAATGAGGATAAAACATTGAGAACAAACTAACCTTAAAGTTCTTCCCCGACGATTGCAAGATGAGAACAAAACACCGAACAACAAAGGATTCAATACCGGGAGAGACTGGAAACTAAATCCCAAAGAAAATCAAACGCTGGATCTCTTTTGAGACAATTTTGTGAAAGAAAAAGAAAGGATTTGAGAGCAAACGACGGGCTGACGAAGTGGGAGAAAATCACAGACTCATGAAAGTGAAAAACGAAGAGGAAGGGTAAAGCAAAAAGATGCGGCCGAAGCAGAGAAACAAACGATGAAAGACGCGTGGCTGGGAAGGGCATAACCGACTTTTCACTGTAGAAAATTGCAAACAATACGCGGAGCAAAGAAGAAACCGAGGGCAGTATCGCCCTTTCACTGCTCATGAACAGTGCCGGGGAAAACTGAGTTTTAGTATATATGATTTCATTCAAATAGATATGGGATCACATTGACCATAAACTATTACAATATTCCACAGTTCATTACATTAGCATTTCTAGCCATTAGAACCTCGAAGACACAACTAATCAATTTTATAGAAACTTACCACGAAATTAACAAAAGAGAATAGAAGACCGTAAGCTTCATTCGGTTTCATAGCATATCATATTCATTTAAGAAAACCTCCTTGTAGTTTGTCATTCAACAAATCCTACTCACAGTAAAAATAACAGTAATAACTCATAGGAGCATAAAGTATAACCATTAAATTAAATTCAATAGAACATAAACTATATGTATAACTCCATAAATTCCTTACCACGCAAACCTTGAGAGGTCCAATAGGTCTAAAAGTCTCAAACCCTCTCCATATTTAGCTTCAATATTTGAAAACACTGAAAAATGGAGAAAAAACATAAATTCATCAAAATTCCTATCTTATTTACACATATTTACAACTATGTTTACCTTGTTCTTAATTGCTAAAAGAACTGAATAGTTTCTTCAATTGATTCTCAAATGCATTTAATAAGATATGTTAAAAACAAACATATGTTGATCTACCAATGTAAGTGTACCATGAGAAGAAAAACTAAATTTTCAATTGCTCATTTTTTTTTTTTTTTGAGAAGAAATGTTCAATTGCTCATCAATAATTAAAACTGACATATGTTAAAGGATGCATATGAGAAGAAAGTAGACTTTTCAATTTGCTCATCTCACATTTTTATTAAGTTGATTCACCAAGGTATCAGCCAACATCACATAAGAATATGCATATTCCAAGAGGAATGTGACTAACCAGAGAGATTGGTGATGGCATTTGAGATAGCAAGGGCAGTGCAGACACCTTTCCCTCATCCAGACATGTCTCCTCCGAGTAACAGCTTTGCGAACCTCTCCATCATTTAAACATCTGCAATCACAAAATAAATACGAAATAATTAAAATTTAAAAAAACAAATAAATCATGTTAATTAGAACATGAATTGGTATGTAGAACACGAATCAGATAACAAAATTTTCAGCTGCACATAAATTGGTATGTATTTTCACTGAGTTTTCAGGATGTGAATATTACTGGACATCCCCTAAATTTTCTCAGAATCCAAACAGTGAGCAAGAATTTCCCAGAAGCCCAAATTTAGAAAGAAAAAAAAAACATTTAAACATAAAAAGGAAACAAATAAACTAAACAAAATGAAATACCAGATAAAACACTCAATTAAAAAAAACTAAGCAGAACAAAAAGCCAATGACAAAAAATATGACCATATGTAGCAAATCCAAAGCACATCCCAGAATCTTAATAAAAACAGAGAAATAAGAAGCAGCTTTCAAATAAAAAAAAAGACATAAAACTAATTTAATGGTACCTAATTTGGCATGTGGGGGATTCAAATTGGATGTTCATAACTAATAATATTTCACAGTGTTTACAAATAGGTAAACTGTGTCCTAAATCATGTTTGCATATTGTCTTCTACTCTACTCTGTTCAAGTGTATATCGTGTTGGACTCAAACCCAACATTAACCTGCAAAATTAAAGTTAAAATGTTTTTGTTTCGAATGATCTGATACCTGAGAATAGAGAAAGATATATGATTATAGAGAAAGGCCAAAAAGAAGAAACACTTATTCACAAAACCACCCCTTCAAATCAACACACAGTCAGCATGCAGAGAAGGATCGCTTTGGACATAAAGCTTAACATTTTACCTGCAAGCCCGCTGTTTGAGATAAACAACACCAAATCATTGTATCCCTTTAGAAACTTAACAGGATGCTCCACCTTGACCCAATGACCGAAGACATTGCCTTAAAAAATCGGGGCAATAACACGTGTATTAGAGAAAACAATAGAATAGGTTATAGAGAATATGTTGAAAAATAGGTACCGGTTGTATACTGAAATCAATCATTACAACCCCTCTGGCTCTAAAACATTGAAGAAGAAATATCTGCAGTAGTTTGGAAGCCTGAAACTCCACGCAGAAAGTAGATTAACGTGGGTCAACTACATCTTCATGGTCAGTCTAATTTCTAGTATTACGGGTATTAGATTATTGAAGTGCAATATAAACCAATAACCATGTATCAGTAACATAGGAAAAATACGGAAATAATTTCGGGCATACACAATACAGGGGCGTTACAAAGCCTAATAAAAAAGTTCATAACTTCGAATTATCTTATCATACAATTTGGTGGAGCAAAAACTAAACCTACCAACATCAATATGCAGTGTTTGTCATAAAACGACAATTCATATCCATTACCATTATCCTCTAATGCTCTGAGCAATCTTAATGTTGGCCTGCAAATTATCCGGCCCCTCAACTGTGGAGGTATTATATGCTTATTTTGTCAACCAAATAGAGATCAACCTGAGTAAATTTCCGCTTAATTAAGTTCTAAACACTTTAGTAAAATCTAAAGTTAAAAAGAGCAGTTCAATTTGACTAAAAATACATAAAGGAAGAGAGAAAGAACAAAGAGTTGTAGAAAGCCGTAAAATGATACTAAACCTGCAAGTTAAATAAAAAAAAATTTCAAACAAATCTAAAAGCCAAAATTATTCAGAGGATCACTCTCAAATTAATAAAGAAGTTGGGAAATGCTAAGGATGCCCAGCTGTTTACATCTTCTCATTATTTTAGTCTAAGGAAAGCATGGGAAATGGCACTGTAGAAATGAATAGTATCAATTTAATTACAACAATGCCATTGCTCTAAGGATTTTGCCTGGGCTTTGTTTTTCTTTTAGGTTTAGTTGTATGGGCTTTTTGCAGGTTTGGGCTGTGATTGGGTTGGTGGGTTTTGTTTGTAGTCGGGTTTTTCGGATGATGGCTGACACGGGCAGGCCTAGCCTGCAATGAAGCCAGTGAGAAGAAAGGGGAGGTGTGGTGCGATGCGAGAGAGAAGAGAGACAGGAGTCGTCCGATGGCAGAGAGACGAGAGGTGGGTCGTGCGATGCCTGAGAGAAGAGAGATGAGGACTTCTAGAAGGAAAAATTGGAGGAGAGAGGGAGGGGTAGGATAAGCAAAACAATAGGTAGGGCTGCCCGGAATTTGGGTTTTGTTTTTTCTCGGTGAGCTCTGCTTTAGAGAAACGGTGAGGCAGGAAGGGACGCCTAAAGCTATGGTTGGTTTCAGAGATTTGGTTCCAGCTGGAAGCTATCTCTGCAAGCATTGATGAGGATTTCTCCCAGCTGGCAGGTTGCATTCCTTTCAAAGCTAAGTGTCCCTTTTGAACCGAATTTTCCCTTATTTCACTGTTTCTGGTTTGAACTTGCTTAGAAACCTGTTGTTTTTTCCTGCTTTCTTTTCTGTTTAATTCTGGTTCGGTTCTTCAACTTTTAGTTGGGAGTGCAAGATTTGATTTTAAATTATTAAATTGGGACATCAAAACAGATATTTTGTGCTGCTTTCTTCACTGTCTGATAATACTACTTCCTCTTCATTTCTCTTTTTCTTCCTGTTGTGTTGGTCTTTCAGTATTATAGCTTCTCTGCCGAAATAGGTTTTCCATTTGTATAAACCTAGGGTTTTGGGTGGTAAAATTGCTTCACACAATTTCTGGGGTTGCGATCGACGGTGGTATGTGCTGTGTTTGGTTTTTCTTTTGATTTTTGCTTGATTTGGATGAAATTGTAACCATTGTTTTTTTGGGTTGGTTCTGATCCTGTGCTAGGTTTTCCTCGCTGAGAGGATATTTTTCATTTTGGTTCCTTCGTTGATCAGTCGCAAATTTGGCAATGTCTCTGGTGGTCTTCTTATTTTTTGGGTAAATCTCCTTCCGCCAAAAACAATTTCCTTGCTATTGTTAGTACTTTGTTCTCCTTCTTCTTCTTTATTATTATATACCTTCTGTTTATTTAACATGTTTGTAAGATTGGTTTATCATTTATGCATGTTTTTATACAATTGTTGCATATTTCATTCATATTTTACATATGTATATGCTTCGCTTTTATCAAGTACGTACTTGAGAGATTGGTAGCTTGATTTTTGGGTGAGTTTTTGTCATCATTTTTTTGTACATCTGGGAACCCCGTTGATAAGTGTTAGATTAGAGTGTGTTTGTAATTTTTTGGAACAAATCAGAGGAATGATTGGAGTTTGGGTAAATTTGATGTTAGGTTAAAATTTCTTTGTAATTTTAGTCTGCTGTGCATTACCCATTCGGAAATCACGCTTGAGCAGTGTGCACCATTGTGCTATTTTGCAAAGTACCAAACCAGGGGAAGAAGATCATTAACACTTTGTTTAGACAGAACCGTTTGTTTTCGCCAAAATCAAAAGGAATTTTTTTTTTAACCGAATGGTGTGTTTTCTTTCTTCTTTGTCCATTTTGCCTAAAACATTTAACCAAAACATGACAATTTCACTGAAAAAATCCCATTTCCCTACTTTTAAATGAATTAAGCATGTCATTTTAACACCTCCTATAAAATATTTATGTAAACCAACTAAAAATCCGACTTTTTTCCTACTTTTGAATGAATGAAGCATGCAATTTCAATTTTGTCCATGTGGTCTAAACTATTGAATCAAAACATGACAATTTCATTGCAAAAACCCCATTTTTTCCAACTTTTGACTGAATTGATCATAACATTTTAAGGTTTGCATAAAAGATTATACGAGGCAGCTAAAAATCCTATTGTTTTTCTGTTTATTCATTGAATTGAACATGTCATTTCAAATTAGTAGCTCAATTTTCTTTCTGCTGTTACAATTAGTGGCTTAAGTGCCCCATTTTTTCCTACTTTTGAATGAATTGCGCATAATTGTGAATCGTTTCCTAACAAATCTGTTGAGATATGTTATTTTTGGTAGGAAATTGTGGTTGCTGTTGTTAGAAATAGATTGAATTTTTCTGTTTGGTTTTGATTATAGCTTATGTCTTTGAACAAGCATGCTTATAAAGTTGCTGCAAAGTGTTTTCTCCCTTGCTTGACCTGGGAATACAATGTTTCCTCCCTTTATTTCTCTGTTTTGTATCCACCAGCCATAAAGCACAAAAGTAGTTCTACTCAACACGCACACGCACACCCAGACACCTCCACAACTGACCACCCAACCTCCATTTCAGCTCAGCTCAGCTCAGATTCCGACCGTCCAAATCAACCACTTTTCCGACCCTTGAATGTCTTAAGGTACTTTTCTGTTCCATTTGGTTCCTTCTTTTGTTGCTTAAATTCATGTGATTAAAGTCTGAAAAAATACAGTGAAAAAGATGCAACTTTTTTATGCCAAATGTGCTTAAAGATTGGACATGTTGTTGAATGTTAGCCATGTAGTTTGAATTGGATATGTGATTGAATATTAGGTATTTAGTTTGAATTGATTTGGATGTGTGGTTTATTGAATTGGAATTCGGATATGTGCTAATTGGAATTGGATATGTTGAAACTTTATATATATCTCAAAAGAAAATAAAAGGAATTCATTCTACATACAGAAGCAAATGATCCAACAATTACATATTTAATTACAACTCCATGAGTGTTTTTGTCAATGATTTGTTGATTTTGTGTGATTTCGGTTGGATGGCTATCATAAAGTCAATCCTCAACTTTGTTCATGTATATTGAGAGTAAATTAGAGAGCTAAAAGGTAGTAAAGTTTGAATATTTATGTTTAATGTTGTTTTGAGTTTGGATTAATTTTGTTTGTTTGATATTAGAAATTGAGTGATAGGGAATTGGCACTTTTCTTCAACGTTTAACTCAATTCTAATTTTCTGCTTAGTTTCCAAGAAAATTGAGGGAAAAAAGGATAGAAGATTAATGAATTCACTGAATTGAGTGCTTTAAGTCCATTTGTGATTGAAGTTATTCCCTTTGCTTTCATTTCTGGTTGTTTTTTTCTTTTGGGTTTCCAGCACGTTGAGCATGGTACAACAACAACAACAACAAAGCCTTTTCCCACTAAGTGGGGTCGGCTATATGAATCCTAGAACGCCATTGCGCTCGGTTTTGTGTCATGTCCTCCGTTAGATCCAAGTACTCAAGTCTTTTCTTAGGGTCTCTTCCAAAGTTTTCCTAGGTCTTCCTCTACCCCTTCGGCCCTGAACCTCTGTCCCGTAGTCACATTTTCGAACCGGAGCGTCAGTAGGCCTTCTTTGCACATGTCCAAACCACCGGAACCGATTTTCTCTCATATTTCCTTCAATTTTGGCTACTCCTATTTTACCTCGGATATCCTCATTCCCAATCTTATCCTTTCTCGTGTGCTCATACATCCCACGAAGCATCCTCATCTCCGCTACACCCATTTTGTGTACGTGTTGATGCTTCACCGCCCAACATTCTGTGCCATACAACATCGCTGGCCTTATTGCCGTCCTATAAAATTTTCCCTTGAGCTTCAGTGGCCTACGACGGTCACACAACACGCCGGATGCACTCTTACACTTCATCCATCCAGCTTGTATTCTATGGTTGAGATCTCCATCTAATTCTCCGTTCTCTTGCAAGATAGATCCTAGGTAGCGAAAACGGTCACTTTTTGTGATCTTCGCTAGATTGCGCTGGTCATTAGTGTGGATAAGTATATAAATGGATAGAGATAGGAAAGCAAACACAAGATGTACGTGGTTCACCCAGATTGGCTACGTCCACGGAATAGAGGAGTTCTCATTAATTGTGAAGGGTTTACAGAAGTACATAGGTTCAAGCTCTCCTTTAGTGAGTACAAGTGAATGATTTAGTACAATGACATTAGGAAATATTGTGGGAGAATGATCTCGTAACCACGAAACTTCTAAGTACCGGAGTGTGGTATCGTCTTGACTTGCCTTATCTGTCTCATAGGTAGATGTGGCATCTTCTCTGGAAGTACTCTTCCTCCATCCAGGGGTGGTTCGTTGAGCATGGTAAAATAAATTATTTTGATTTTGGAAGTCTACTTTGTTTTTCAGCTTTAGTTCTTGGGGGAACTGAAAATGCGATTTCATGTATGGTGGTTGTATTTGTTTGTCATTTGAAAGCAATTGAAACAGAGAGAGAGAAGGGAGAGGAAAAGGATTTGGTCCTCATTTAATTCTTCTTCTATTACATAGATTCAAAATGTGTTTAGTATCTCATTTGATTGGTGTACCTTTGCTCATTTAACTCAAATTTAATATGATTTGGTCCTCCAATTTCTCTAAATTGCAAACGGATTTATTTTCTTTAGAAATTTCATGAACTCTGGTTGTGGGATGATGCTTGCAGATGAACTATATGCACAGTCTTTTGGGATGAGTTAGGAAGATCCACCTGAAAACAGCATAGAAGATAGAGAACTGGTATGTTGCTTTGTCTTTTTGTTCGATTTTGATGTTTATATGATCATTGTCTTTTCAATTGATAAAAAATCTTCTGTAACTTCTGAAAATTCATGGTCACCATTGAAAAAAATTGTGATTTGTTCTTAGCCATCATATTTCAAATCAAAATTGGTTCTGTCATGAACAATTCAAATGTTCAGTTCTTTTATTTCAGGGCAATATTTTTTCTTTATCGGTTTATGTAGATCGGGTTGCATTCGATAGTTGATGGATTCATGCCTAGAATCCTACTACTAATTTTGGCCTACAGGCTTGACCATTATTTACAGCAGAGATGTTTTGAGATTAAGAGACCTTAGGAAACTATCATACAAGACTATACTTACAATTGAATATCGTTTTTCGAGTTCATAAGAGGAATGTGTTTATGGAAGTTAATATCTTCTTTTTCTTTTGGTGGTTTTCTCACTAGGAAATGCTCAAGTTCTATCATATATTTTTTGTTAATTAAGTTTTGATTTTCACAGTAATTGTACAACCCTGTTCCATCATGATCAAATCTGCCTCGCAGATCTTCCTTCTGTGCCTCCTTCAAAACTCCTATGGTGAGTTCCAAAATATACCCCCAATTGTATTTTCTTCTCTCTCTGTATGCGCTTTTGGGAGGTTCCAATTTCTTGCGTTCTTAAGCTTATGCCTCTAAAGGCACCTTAATTTTGTGTTTAATTTGGGTTTTCTTTTGTTATGAATTCTGAATTTTGTCTTTAATTTGGGTTTTGTAGGTTTAGAATTTAGAATTTGTAAATAATTAACTTTAATTTTGTCTATTATTATTGGGTTTGAGCAAATTTCAACCTTTTGTCTTTGTTCTTTATACTTTTGAGTTCCATATATTAAATACTAGGTTTTTTTTCATTTAGCATCTTATGAATTTTATGAATTACAGCTTCTGCAGTATTTTCCAAGTACATTTTATATACATCCACGGTACGCGCACATGCAATGTCACACAAACACTGTCATGTACTTATACACACAACATATACAATATATACTCGCACACTTATGCCTTTTTTTATCACTTGGAAGCTTTTGTTGTTTTTTGTCAGCAATACAATATACTCTTACACGCTTATGCATCCCATGCACTCACAGACACAGTACACACATTGTTGTTTTTCCTTATTTGATTATTGGGATGCCAAAATTTTAAGAATTTCTGTTTAATTTGATTATTTGGTATACTCAGTTAGTTAAGGCTGTTCTTAACTTTCTGTTTTCTGATTGAATTTGTTTTGGGTGCACGGTTTGAGGGTAGGGTTGAGGGAACAAATGTGTTGGCTGCAGAGAGAGGCTGGGGTTGATGGATTGTATCTCTCCCTCTCTGTCCCATCTCTTCTTCTATCATTTACCATTTCCTTCCATTTGCGATTGTGTTGGGGGTTTTGTTTGTAGCCTGTGATTCTACGTGGGGTTGTTTATTTTTACTTGATCTGAATGCACGTCCAATTGCTTGCCTGCGCACGTCCAATTCATTGATTGCAAAGAAAAATAAACTGGTTGGAGTATCTTCTAATGGGCTCCTGCAATCTTTATAATTACTCTGTTATTTCCTTTAGTTATGGCTATTTGACTTTCTTTTAAATTTTCATAAATGTTGTTCCAATGGAATCAAGTGCCAAAATTAGAATAAACATTCTTTAGTCAAGTTGGACACTTATCCATATAATGTTTGGTTCAGGGATCCCTTATACAAACATAATCTTCAAATGTATTTCAATCAGACTTCACCCTCATGGTTTAATAAGTGTGAAAACTGTCTTAACTATACAATTGGTAGTCTTACTTAGTTTATTGAATCCGTTTGTTAACGGTTTGAATTCTTACTGTGAATCTCACTCATTTTTTGCAGTTTAGATTAGACTCTCATCACATCATTATAATCTGCTCTTGCTGCTGCGTGCATTTGAATCAACACTTTGGTATGTCACCTGAACTTAAATGCATTCTTTTCCCATTCTTTATGTTTAAGGCACCACGACTTTATGATTTTTTGATTGATTGATTGTAAAGAAAAATAAATTGGTTGGAGTATCTTCTAATGGGCTCCTGCAATCTTGATAATTACTCTATTATTTCCTTGAGTTATGGGTATCTGACTTTCGTTTTAATTTCCATATATGTCGTTCCAATGGAATCAAGTGCCAAAATTAGAATAAACATCCTTTAGTCAAGTTGGACGCTTATCCATATAACGTTTGGTTCAGGGATCCCTTATACAAACATAATCTTCAAATGTATTTCAATCAGACTTGACCCTCATGGTTTAATAAATGTGAAAGCTGTCTTAACTATACAATTGGTGTGTTATAGTCTTAGTTAGTTTATTGAATCCATTTGTTAACGGTTTTAATTCTTACTGAATCTCACTCATTTTTTGCAGTTTAGATTAGAGTCTCATCACATCATTATAATTTGCTCTTGCTGCTTCGTGCATTTGAATCAACACTTTGGTAAGTCACCTGAACTTAAATGCATTCTTTTCCCTTTCTTTCCGCTTGAGGCACCACCACTTTATGATTTTTTGATTGATTGTGTTTGGTTTCATCGCATTATCTTATTCATTTGCTTTCTGCTTTGTTTTTCATTCTTGGTTGTCTTGGTCATTGTCTCATTGTCCAGAGGTCAGATGGTTTGACTTCATTTTTTTTGTTTTAATTATGTTTGTGCAATTCTGTTATTGTTTCAAAGTTCCTTGCTATCTTTGTGATTCTGGTTTAACCCAATGTTCTTAATTCTTTATCAGATGTTGTTGGGCATTTAATCTCTGTTATTCTGTTATTGGTTGGTTGGTGTTTTCGTTTGGTTTTCTAATAGTGAACTGTCTCATCCTCCCCAAAATGCTTTAACATGTTTGGTTGATAACTGCACTCTCTAAACGAACTGGACATTTTTACCTTCCATATTTAACAAAATGAGCAACCTTTTAACAATGCAGGAATGCAACTAAGATATTAAGGAAAAATCATGGATATTTACATTCAAACTACAAGTATCATTTGATCATAAATAATTAAATCATGCATTTTCTTTATTAGCCATCCCTTCAAAATTTGATCCAAAACACTGTCAAAATGCATTTTGTTTGTGTTTTCTTTAGCTGTTATCTAACTTTTGCAAATCTTCTGCATTTACATTATTAATCTGAGTTTTAAAGATTTTTGACGGTGTTATTTTTCAACCTACAAGCTAAAAGATATTTAAAAAAAAACATAAATATTAACGCCGTATTTAATTTTTGATCAAGGCTAAATAAAATGGTGTGCGAGATTGATCGAAGAGAGCAACAAATTCTAGGAGTGTTAGTAAAAAATTTAAGGAAACTGGTTAAGGCTCGACATGATGAACGAAATCGAGGGACATTAGTGAGATATTATGACACTTCCCCGGGACCAAGTACAACGAGAGCAGCAAAAATACAAAAACAAGAATGGGTTTGCGTGTTTATGGTAGGGGTGCAAACAAAAACAAATTGGTGGTCCATACCATGTATCCACCTGCAAATCGTAGTAATCCGACAAAAGAAAAGGTTTTGTTGGATAAAAAACCTTTGCAAAGTTTTTTGGGGTTTTTCAGTGGGATTTATAGCTTTGCTCGCTAGAAAAAAGTTGGAATTCTGTTGCTCTTACTTGCCTTTGCTGCAACGGCCGTTTGGGTTTTAAATGTCTAAAGACAGGACCGGTGTTTTAGATAAGATTGACACAATGTAAACTTTTTTTGTTCGGTCATAAGGGTGATAATGTAAACAATTAAGCCTTTAACCGTTTTAAGGAAGTGTTGTTAATACTTTTTTTTGCACTTTTTTGGTACACTTCTATCTCACTAATGAATGTTTTTTGCTGACCCTTTTATCATTTTAAGGATAAAGTATTGTTAGTACTCTTTTTTCACCCTTTTGCTGCAGTTCTATCTTTCTGATTAATGTTTGTAGCTGGCAATAACCTTATTGTGCCAGAATTATGTTTCTCTCCTTAAATTTGTATGCCATTTCTATTGTTGTTAATAGGATCCTTTAGCCAATACTTTTTTGGTGGTTATACACTTTTAAGGTGGTTGTTGTCTTGATGTTTTGGTTTTCTAAGTGAGCGGGCTGTTCTCATCAACGAGTATTTTCAATTGTGTGCCTCTTACTTTTTTTGGCTTAACTTTAAGCTATGATTTTTGGTGCCCTAATGATTTTTTCTCATAATGCATATAAAAACCTTTGACTTTGGTGCTTCTATTGAAGTGAGAAAAACTCATATCTCACTTTTACAATTTGATCAGTGGTTGTTGATTAGATTACCTAATTCTTTTACTAAGAATTTGGTTTTACGTACTCCATTCATTTTTCTTCATATAAGTATATAAAAATTGCATCATCAAACTAATTAGAATTATTCAACTTATGGATGAGTTGGCATTGTTAAGTGGTCGTACTTAAACTCAAAAAATGTTGGAGTATTTCTATCATTAATAATTTGTATCAAACTCAACGTTTCATAAGAGTCTAAACTGAGAGCTTTGTGAAAAACAATGAAACTAGATCACACCATTTTATATATATTTTATTACATTGCTTATAACACAGGTCAATATTTTGTAAACTAGAACAAAAGTCCATTATGCTGTCTTAAGTATTGCTAAAATTGTTTTATCAAGTGAAATGTAGTTGACGAATACAAAAAATTAACTTAGGAAATCTTAATGATGATTGTTCATGTCACCCTGTTGATAAGTGTCTCCAATGTGATGGATATTTTGTGATGTAAAAGTGTTAGTTTGATGTTGGATTCTTGGTGAACATGTGCTATCCCAAGTGATGGAATCGCATCATGGATTTCTATGTTTCCGTAAATAGATTTAATGAAAATGTTTTCCAACATCTACGAAAACAGACATGGTGAACACAAACTTTAATCTTCAAACTTTCTCAGTGTTGTAGTATCTGGTGATTTAGTTTATCCTGTTAGCCTATTGTAAGATCAACCAAAAATGTTTTGCCTGTTCTTATTGTTTTGCATTATATGCTTTTTTATTGTTAGATCAATTGTGATTTTGTATTATTCGTGTTTGTCCGTGTTAAATTGTTCATGTACTTTCACTTTTACATCTAATTAGTCAACCGACAACGAAATTTAAACGTTTTAAATCCTGATCATCTCTATTTAAGACAATGCATTTTTTTTCTAACCTAAAAGCGTTTGATGCATGTCATTTCTTTAAAGTATTGAAACATACATCGTTCCAATTGTATATGTGTTTATATTTTCTCTTTCTTTCTGTAGCTTCTATAACTACTGTTTTAATCCTTGCGGTGATGTATTACTGCTCGATTGGATTTATGTGCAGCTGCAATCCCGTCTCTATATTGGTTAGATTTCTGCAACTTTAAAGAACCATCACCTTCTTCGTTTCTGCTTGCTTTTTTGTGGCCTTGCACATGCAATCATCCATGAATTCTTCTTGGATCGTGGTTCCTTTCTTATTTGATATTTATCCTGCTGCTCTTTATCACTATTTTTTTAGCAATCATTGCATGCTTTATCCATACTTTTTACCGTTGCAACGGGAAACAACGCTGTCCAGAGAGACAGCCGTAAATTAAGTTTCTCTGTTATTTGTTCTAATCTAATCACATTATGATTGTGTTTTTACTGTTGTATTTACAATGTGTTTGTCTTTCTAATTGCCTTTTGCTTTAATGAATCATGGTTCACTACCAATTTCATTTGGTTTGGATGGTTATTTGGTTGGAGTGTTGCTTTTATTAGAGAGTGAACCGCTGCTGTTTCTGTTTTTTTTTCTTCCCCTTTATGTAGTTTTATGTCTAGATGAATAGGGTGACCTACGAGGGCCGTTGAAATTCAACGTGCCGATTTGCCTGCATTTGTTGCGGATAGTGATCTCAGTAATTCAGAGTTGCAAGATGTTCCCACTGCTTACAACGATCAAAATAATGATGGTTCAAGTTCTTTCTCACTTTTTAAAAACCAAGACAACTCTTCCCAAACATTTGCATCAGCTTTCAAAAAAATTTTTCCCATCCATGGTGTTTTTAGCCCACATTTCGAACCTGGGACAAGTTCTAATCAGATTTCTGTGCCCGCCTTTTCTTGCTGATCGTGCAAATGTGCAGAGTCTGTTAGCTGTTGATGCTCAAACCAATCATTCTGGCATGAACCCACTAATAACCGGGCAAGCCAACTATCAAAAAAAAAAAGAAAGAGTATGCAATCTTTCGACATAACTCTGTTCTCATTTTCTCGCTAATTTCAGAAGTTCACTTTTCTCCATCTGTTAACTTAAGGTTGTTGATTTGATGGCTGCTTCTATTAATCTTTGTTTTTATAGGGATTGATCCAGAATATGTTGATTTTGGCTTAAGAAATTGCCAATGTCAATACTACAGTGCTCTGTTTTGGTCTACAGAACAGTCCGTAAAGAATGTTCCATCTACTTCTGCCCCGCAGTTCACCGCGTGTTGCATGAGTCAAAAAGTAAAATTCCCACGTGTTAAACCCACACCTCTTTGTCTGGATCATTTGTTGAATCCCAAAAATTCTCAAAGCTGCTTGCAATTTAAAACAAATGTTAGATCGTATAATTCAATGATGGCGTTAACATCAATGGGAGCCAAAGTCGATGCATCAATCAACAAGGGTCGGGGTTCTTATGTTTTTAAGATAAATGGTCAAGTGCATCATTTGATGGGTTCTTTATTGCCTCTGAAGGGCGAAAATCCTAAATTTGCACAACTGTACATTCATGACACTCAGAATGAAGTCAGTAATCGTATTGGTTGTTTTGGTGGATCAGAAGCGGTTGAAAAACTCGACCATCATGTTGTTGATGGCCTCATTAAAATGCTAGACGAGGGTAATGAGGTCATTAAGCTTTTTAGGCTCGCCAAAGATATGATTGATGAAGGGTCCACAAGTCATTTGCGTTTGTGTTTATATGGTGCGCAAGGCAATCATGATGCACAATATAATTTGCCTGTGTCTGACGAGATAGGTGGCTTGATAGTTGGGGATATTGGCGAATTCCACACTGAAAGAGATATCATTGTGGAGCATAGGACGAATGGCCTACAAAGAATCACAAAGTTACATTCTAAGTACATGGCACTACAATATCCTCTTCTTTTCCCCTACGGTGAAGATGGGTATAAGAAAGGCCTTCCTTGGAATCCAGATTATAAAGGGAAAAAACCAAAGACTGGGGGAGTTTCAATGAGAGCGTTTATGGCTTATCAAATTCAGGATAGACCAGGACACAATGATACCATGTTGAAAGGTGGCAAATTATTTCAGCAATATTTACCACGCTTGAAGAAGACAGGTTAGATTTCATCAAGGCAAATCAAGATTCTTTAAGAACAGAAAGTCTTAACGGAATTCATGAAGCGCTGAAAGCAAGAAATACAAGCAGTTCTGCTGTTGGCAAGAGAGTCATTTTGCCAACTTCGTTTACTGGCAGCGTTAGATATATGATAAATAATTATCAGGATGCAATGGCCATATGCCGTCACTTTGGAAATCGTGATTTATTTATCACTTTCACCTGCAATGCTAAATGGCCTGAAATTATTGAAGATATGCGTGATAAACCTGGTTGTAGAGCTTAATTCATCAAATCAGGGAAACCTTTTGGCGATGTCGAATCTGGTTAGTTAATCGCTCTTGGCCAATTTTTTCCCTTTCTTTGTTTATCTATCTTCTCATTGCATATTTAAATCGTTTTGTTTTGATGTCTTTGCATTCTTTATTTAAAAACAGTGATTTACACGGTGGAGTTCCAAAAACGGGGTCTTCCTCATTGTCATATCTTGCTCTAGGTGAACAAATATTATAAATGTTACTCTCCCTACGATGTTGATTCTATTATTTCGGCTGAACTTCCTGATAAATATTCTGACCAAGTTGGGTATGATGCAGTTTCGCAGTACATGATCCATGGGCCATGTGGTCCTGCAAATCGATTTTCACCATGCATGAAAGAAAACAAATGTTCAAAAAAATTTCCAAAACCTTTCACAAGTGAAACCACTTTTTCGGATGATGGTTTCGTTACTTATAAGCGTCGAGATATAGAAAATCTGTTTGTTCTGAAAAACGGAATCAAGCTTGATAATGCATTTGTTTTCCCTTACAATCGTGAGCTATTATTGAATTATATAAATGTTGAATCATGCTTTCAATCAACACTCATCAAATATCTTTTTAAGTACATAACTAAAGGCATTGATCGGGCTAGAGTTGTTTTTTAGGATAAAGAGTTTGATGAGGTTGTGGCTTATTTAAATTGTAGATATTTATGCCCTTACGAAGCTGTTTGGAGATTGTTATAGTTTTACATTCATTTTAGGGAACCATCGGTTGAAAGATTGTCTGTTCACCTTCCATTTGACCAAAATGTTGTTTTTAGAGAGATCGATGATCTCAACTATGTTATCAACAACCCTAATCTCGAAAGAACAATGTTAACAAAATGGTTTGAAACCAATGTCCAAGACTCTGATGCACGTAAGTTATCTTACGTTGAATTTCCTACCAAGTACGTTTGGAAAAATGATAGGAAACAATGGAGCCGTAGAAAACAAGGTAGATCTTTGGGTAGGGTTGTGTATGTTCACCCTGCTGCTGGTGAATTATACTATTTGAGGTTGTTGCTTAACTACCAGAAAGGCAGCTTTAGTTTTGACCATTTAAAGATTGTCAAAGACGTTCTTGAACCCACATTCCAAGCTACATGTACATCCCTTGGTTTATTGGGAGATGATAGGGAATCGAATAATGCTATGTTAGAAGTAGTTATCACTACGTCATCTTTTCAATTGAGGCAGTTGTTTGTCACATTGGTGCTCTTTTGCAATGTTGCTGATCCATTAACTTTGTTTGAAGCGCATTGGAAGTCCATGTGCGATGACATTTCCAGAAACATGCTTAACGTTTTTGGCCCGCAAGATGTTTCTAAATATCAGGATGAACTTAGAAATTCTCTTTTGTATGAGTTAGAAAAGTTGTTCACAGCTTCGAATACTTCTTTATCAAAATATCACCTGCCACAACCGAACAATCTAATGATGGATAGACTGAAGAATAGGAGTTTGAGAGAAGAGTTAAATTACAATGCTAACTCACTAAAACAAGAGCACTCACTTCTGATCGGCCAATTAAACAAGGAGCAAAAATTAGTTTATGACAGCGTCATAGACACGATTGACAACAACAGATCTGGCCTATTTTTTGTGCATGGTCATGGTGGGACAGACAAGACTTTTTTGTGGACCACCATCATAGATAGAATTAGATCCCAAAATCAAATTGTTTTAGCGGTGGCTTCATCTGGAATTGCCTCCCTCTTGCTTCCTGGTGGAAGAACAGCTCACTCTAGATTTAAAATTCCTATCAACCTCACAAATTGTTCTGTTTGTGAGATTAAAAAAGGGACTCATCTTGCAAAACTAATCACTGAAGCTGCTCTTATTGTCTGGGATGAAGCCCCCATGAATCATAAACGATGTTTTGAAACTCTTGATAGATCTCTTCGTGATGTTCTTAAAGGGTCAAAACCAGGCTTTGACCATTTGCCATTTGGAGGTAAACCAATTCTTTTCGGAGGTGATTTCAAGCAAATTCTTCCTGTTGTTCCAAGCGGAAGTGTTGCTGACATTGTTCAAGCTTCATTGACGAGTTCATACCTTTGGTCCTATTTAACTATATTTTTCCTTAAGCAAAACATGAGGCTTTCGAAAACAGGTCTAAACGAAGTGGAAAAAAAAGAACTTGCTGATTTTGCAAAGTGGATATTAGATATTGGAAACGGTACTGTTGCCAGATCTATATCTTCAGCTGATGAAGAAAGCTCCTGGGTCGAAATTCCAAAACAATTCCTTATCCATTTTGATGAAGATCCCATCAAATCCATGGTTTCAGCTGTGTATACAAATTTCACAACAAATTTTTGAGATGTGTCATATCTAAAAGAAAGAGCTATTGTGACACCACGAAATGGTACAGCCACTGAAATAAACGATTTTGTGTTAGGTATGGTGCCCAGCGAAAGCCGTACTTATCTCAGTTTTGATTCGGTGTCTTCTGCAATAGAAAATTCTGAAAATTTAGATATGCTTTATCCAATAGAATTTCTAAACCAACTTGATTTACCTGGTTTGCCGCACCACAAGTTGGCTTTAAAAGTTGGTGCCTCAGTGATGTTGATCATAAATTTAAATCAAAGTGGGGGGTTGTGTAATGGAACACGATTGGTTGTAACACAATTGAACGACAGAGTTGTACAAGCAAAAATCATGACGGGAAGCAATATTGGCGAAATAGTATATATCCCCAGGATCATTATTGAATCATCGCAACATAAATATCCCTTCACTATACGAAGACGACAATTCCCTCTAAAAATTTGTTATGCGATGACAATCAACAAAAGTCAAGGACAATCCTTGAAAATTGTCGGCCTGTTTCTATCACAAGTTGTTTTTTCTCATGGACAACTATATGTTGCGTTGTCCAGGGTCACCTCAGCAAAAGGTCTCAAAATTGTTATTGCTCACAATGCTGACGTGCCTTACGGTTATACAAAAAATATCGTTTACAAAGATGTTTTGAAACATTTGCATCACGGTATACATTTATATTAACGTTATGTGCTTTTATTTATTTTTTGAAATATGGCTCTGCTATTCTTTAATGTATTACCTTATTCAATGTTGAATTTAATTTGCTTTTAAATTTTATTTTCCCTAGATTGATGGAGCTGATGCCGATTCGTCTTCTGAAGCCCTACCAACCAGGGACCAAACTCCAGATCCGAGTTTGCAGGATGTGGGTCACAAAAAGCATCGGACATGATCCTCAACCTACAGGTCTTGACTGTTTTATCGTTGATAAACAGGTTTGATTCTTACACCTTTTTGACAAATCGTTGAATTTTCTATTGTTAATGAGCCTTGATTGCAATATACAACAATTTGAATGAAATATACATCGGCTGGATTGACATATTGAAATTTATGTATATAAACTTTTTTATAAGAACAGATGTAAATTAGAATCATACCTGGGTCATCATACTGGTAGTATATGATTGAACGATGCTAAAGGTTAAGTATGAACTTAGACTATGTGCCAAAAGAAAGTTGCTCATTACTTGCGTATAATTTATTTAGTTTGTTCAGGGAAGAGCACGGTGGCGTGTGCTTTGAGTGGGAGTTTGTACCGCAGGGGAAGCTGTTGTACATTCTTGATGGGGACAATGTCAGGCATGGCTTGAATTGCACCTTAGTTTTAAAGCAGAACATCGTGCAGAGAACATTCGAAGGATTGGTAGTATGTGTATGCCTCTTTTTAGATTAACTATGGATTTCTGCTTCATTATGTATTCATGAAACTAATCTCTGCAGTTTTTCAATTCATCTGAGGTATTTGTGATTTTGAATGACACTAAAATTATATATGAGTTATAGGAACCACTGGTTAAGAAAATGGGTCCAAATTCAAAGCTGCATTTTTCTTCCCTCAAAATAAGAAGAAAACATTTCCTCAGCTCCATATTTCAGCACCTCAAGTATATTCGTGTTCTAAAGCCTTCTATTTCTTTCCTTTTCTTCCGTGCTATTATTTTACCCATATGTTATTTGTAAAGTGAAAGATTGGATTTCATATGTCTTGAGTACTTATGGTTTTGTACAATACAAACTTGAGCTTATTGATCCAAATGGCTAGAACAGTATACTCAACCAATTTCATATCCTCTTGGCCAAATGAGAGTATAATACTTGCCACTAAGAAAAATACTTCTATAATAGCAATGTGTTGGTGTGTGGCATGCTCTAATTAGGGATATTTTTGTGTTATAAGAAAGCCACAGAGAGAGAGAGCGTCACATTTTTGTTTTTTTTGGTTTTGGTTAATGTTTCAATCGTAAACATGATTACAGAATCAAAGCCGAGGACACACAAATGATCCATGTAGTTTGAAATTTGTAAGTTACAAGCTTATGGAAAGTAAGCTTTTGTAGTTGTCTAATGACATAGTCAAAGAGTTATCCACCTAATGTTTACTCTACAATGACTGTCAATGAACACTAAAGTCTCATTCCGTGGGAGAAATTTCAAAGTAAGATGTTAATGTCTGAAACAAGCCTATGTTGAAATTTCTTTCATCGTTTTGTTTTTTGTTTGAAAAATTTATTGTTAAAATTTTCTTGGTGCTTTGTTTTATAAAAGATTCAAGATGGGGATAATTTAGCTTTCATTGATGTGTTGTGGCATGTGAGTGTCGAACTTTTTTCTTAATTTAATTTCAAATTGAAATGCGTTTAACGGTGGTCCTATATGATGAAGTTAGCATCCTTATAGGGAACCTAAAACAGGAGTAGTGTACTCATAAATTCCTACTTTTCTCTGCCTCCTTCCCCTCTACTTGCACCATTTGTGACTTATTTTCTTTTTTGGTTTTATCTCAGGAGTTTGTTAGGGAGAAAGTTCGTGAACGAAAGAAATCTAATCGAGAGGTATTTTCTTTTTGGCACATATCATGAATTATGTTTGGGTGTTTAAACAATATTTGCCTAAAAGTATACTCTATTTTTTAGTGGTATTTCAAATAAGGTAACTTCCCCAAACATTGATATTTTGGTTTTCTATTGGTATGTGTGAAACCAGCTTGATTCAGGTTACAAGGTTGAGGGTTGCGGATAATTGTCATATTGCGGATAGTTAATCATGTTCAATAACCTTAGTTACTAGGCCATTCACTTAAATTTTGGTTTCAAGTTGTAGAAAGACGGCTTTTCATTCTTTCTCAATATAAGCTTTCATTACAGCTTCTGTGAACTCATCACTGGATTTGTTAGATATAAGTTTTTATTTGGATAATCTTACTGGTGAATTGTTAAAAGGTAGGAAGGGAGAAGGCGGCCTGCGATTTTATAAACTAAAGTTCAGATGCATTTTCTGTGGTATGGGGTGTCCGAGAGAAAGGGTTTCAGGGATTAGGTTCCGATGCATTTTCTGCTTCAAATCCTTTTTTAACTAAACAAACAACACGTGCCATCAGATTATCAACTATCAACCGTTCTATTCCTTAATTTAAATTTTTTTTTCGTGCCTCTGCAAATTAAGCTAAATTTCTTTTTACAACATTGCTCTGATGGATGCCGATATCTTGCATGTGATCTTACATGCTATCTCTGTAAAAACAACCATCCTATCTTAATTGTTTGAGTGATTGTATCGTCGTCTATGCTAAATCTTTCCTGCTCATTTAGTATTATGTCTTATTTTGGTTTCCTCTTTCTGAAAGGGGGATGCAATTCATGTAACAACAAATGCTCGAGATGTTCAATCTTTTTTGGACCATCTGAGGGTCGGTGATGCATACGAAATCAACAAAAACTGTGTTGTTCACAATAAAGCATCAAACAAGGTTGTACCTCATGCTGCGATCATTGAGTTAAATCATAAGACCACAATCGTTCCTGTTCAGAAAACAACGCAAGAGATTCCGATGCAATGGTTCAATTTGATTGAAATTGGACCATCTTTACGAAAGAATAGATAGGGATGTTAAACTCACAGGTAACAAATTTTATTTTAAGCACTGCTTCATAAACCGAGACAATCATTTTAATTTTTTTGTTGCCTTCCGTGCACACCGATTCTCACTGATGAATATCATTCGTAGATATATTTGGTTGCTTGACGGTTGTGCAGCCGATTGAAGAGTTGACTATCCAACACACAAGAATTGCAAAAAAAGAGAAATCTTAACTAGAAAATATCAGGTGATTTATGTATGCTTTAAATTATTATTATTATTTTCACATCGCACCGTGCTAACTGCTAACTTTTAAATAAATTACAGGGGTGAAACTGTGAGGGTGACCTTATGGGGTGAGATTGCGACCAATTTTGAAAACACTGGATATCAATCGTTGAACATTTGACATATATTTTATCCTTTTCCATAATCCCTGTTGGATCAGTACTCCCCATCAACATGTAAGTCTTGGCACTAGAATTTTTTCCTTTTTTAAGATTGGTATTTCCCTTTTTCTTCAGGAATGACAAACGATGTTGCAAATATGATTCTTCTAGAGTAATATAAGAAGACGTCATCTTAAACGTAGTGAAAGGAACTGCAAATACAAAACATGAAGGAACGAAACCCATCAAGGAACTAGAAATAGTAAAAGGAAAAATAAATTTGATAGGATGTTATATAATCCATGGACATGTATAAAAACAATAATATGGCAGCCATTTGAAAAGAAAGAAATATCAGCTTACCTTTGGCTGGTGCACGCCTATTGATAGGATCTTATATTATACGTTTGTCCCATGCTTTGTTTCTCATTCTTGATTGTCTCTATCACCTCTGATTGTCCAAAGGTCCGATAGTACTTTGTTTTTTTGGGTTTAAATAATGTCTATCCAATTCTATTATTTTTTGAAAATTTCTTGCTCTCTCTGTTTGTAAACCAAAATAAACTGGTTGGATTATCTTCTAAGAGGCTCCTGCAATCTTTATAATTACTCTGTTGTTTCCTTTAGTTATGGGTATCTGGCTTTCTTTTTAATTTCTATATATGTCATTCCAATGGAATCAAGTGCCAAAATAAGAATAAACATATTTTAGTCAAGTTGGACACTAATCCATATAATGTTTGGTTCAGGGATCCTTATACAATCAACTAATTACTTTTACTTGATCCTGCATTGCACAAGGTTAGTCTCTCATCACCGACATGTTAACAAAAGTTACCTCTTCTTTTTTACAAGAAAAAAATTGTTGCATCTTCCTTGGCTGCTTCTTGATTTCTTTCTTTATTTGCTTATGCTCCATCTTTGCAAAATGACGATTATATATGTTTAATGATTTGAAAACATGTGACTCAATAACAGAATGAAAGTTTCACATGGCAAGCGACTGTTGTTGGATTTGATTTAGGCAGGGGCTGGTGGTACAAGCTGTCCATCCTGCCATAAAGCTGTTAAAAACACATCTGGATCGTTTGAGTGCAATGAACATGGTTTATTGAATATTTACCCGAACCATGGTAATATTCTTTCGCATCTGTTTTTCATCCATTCCTTATACTAATTTGCTGACTCCATTTTTTATTTCTGATGGTTATGAAATTCATACAAAATCATGTTTTTATGCTTATAATATTCTATGCAGCAAAAAATTTCAACATGTGACAAACCTACCGTTACATATCCCTTTCAACTTTATAAAAAGACTATTTATACTTGATGGTTAAATTTACAACATCTTCAATTCACTTTCATGTAAAAGCACAAACACTGACGTTTATCTAGCCGGCATATGCTTTTACAATCACTGTGATGCCTTAATTGATCTTTGGTTCACAATCTCAATGCATGCATGCAATTAACTTTGGGGTAGTCTTCATCCCCACTATACTTTGACTGATGTGTGACCCTTGCAACTATGGAGTTTAAGTTGTAAACTTTGGGAACCATTGTTTCCGTTTCTGTTTTGGTTTTATAAAATTGGCTAACAAATGTTGTATACTTTGTTGTTGCAGATTTTGTTAACTAAAACTTTTCAATAAATGCTATTTAGTTTCCACAGCTTATTCATCTTGAGTGATATCCATCTAAACGATCTATATGTCTTTCTGTCCATGCTATTCATGCATACCCTACATTATGATAATTCTAATGCATTTTCTACATTGCTCACAAAGTTGATATTAGTAGTCATGGCTGTCTAACACAAGAATATCCTCCTCTTGCACAGGTTCAAAATTGATGTTATTGTGGAAGATAAGACGAATCAACACAATTTCCTCATAATAGGAAGGCATGCAGAAAAAGTAGTTCGTGTTTCTTGCCACACTTTGGTGATGCAAGAAGGATATGAGGATCCTTTTGTGGCGCCACCAATTCTTGCAAATTTGATGGGCCAATAAAAAACATTTCAAGTCTCTTTTGGAAATCAGAACATCAATTTCGGAAAGACAGATTTCATCGTTCACGGATTGCTTGAAGATAAAGCATTGTCCGAGCCAGCAATCCCCTCAATCAAACCACAAACGCCCGCTCCCACCATAGCAAAAACAATTATCAATCAAGTCACTCCAGCCCTATTCACGCCTTCCCAACCATTGGATCAACAACTCCGATCAATTGCAGCCACTAAGACTTCGAAAAAAAACGTTGTTCCTTGATCAACCATTCACATCTGCCAGGTAAACTTTTCCTTCCGACTAATGCTCTCATCTGTCAATCTTATTAACCGTACTTCCTTCTCTTGGTTATATGTTTGCAATCATCAAAAGGTGTCCACCACTCTTTCACTCTTTTCCATAACTATCATGATTATCTTTACCCTTATCAATTTTGCCTTCATTCACAGCAAAAAACCTCGCACAGACCAAACAACCACAACAAAAAGTGAACAGCCATGCTCTCCATGATCAAATGCTATACACTATGCTGCATATTTTTTTGTTTTAACATCTATGGTTGATGACTTACTTGCTCAAACACCACTTTTCCTATGTTTTGCTAACTGCTAAGTGAGGTTTGGAGGTTGCAGAATATATATTTTGCAGTCTTAACTGCAGGCTCAAAATAAGTGTAAACTGCAGCTTACCTCTGTTTCTTCAATTTCTTATCAGCTACTTCAACAAGTCTTCAACACTTTCTATTTTATATTTCCTGTTGAATAACCTACCTACATTGCAGGACACATGTTATATGCGTGAACTAAATGTTTCTTTTGTTTCTTAAGTAAACAAAATTTTTTTGGAAACCATCTCTTTCTAATCAAGCACATACAGTTTCTTCCCACTCATTGTGCAATGTGTTTATATGCCAACTCACTTAAATGTGTATAAAAGCAAAACTGCTTATCTTACTAGCCTTATTCACTCATGTATCCCTCTGTTTGTTCATAATTGTCTTCAATTTATTCAACTTAAATGTGTTTTATACATCCGGTTATGTTTGAAACAGTTGGTTCCCGCAGCAACGCGCGGGCATAATTTCTAGTATTCTCTAAAAATACTACAGATGGGTTCCTCCACTAAAACTATAAAAACAAATTTAAAATTACAATTAAATTTAATATTTTCTCTTTTCCTCTCCCTCTTCGTGTTCCCTCTGTCCGATGACGCTTCCTAAAATTCTAGCCATTTTACTCATCTCTTCCCAAAAACTACATATACGTTTTAATCCGACAACTATGAATACATATTCAAACTGGGAAAAAGTAGGGCAGAAAACATACCCAAAAAGAAACAGTGGCGTTCTAGCTGCTGCCAAATCTCAGATTGATCAACTGAGGAGGCAAAACGCTAAATCCCTTTTTAGCTGGGAAAGCCCTGACAAAGCACCACAACTCACCGCAAAACCAAACTGTTAGGGTTTTGTCCAAATTAACAAAAATCCAAAATTAAAACTCAAATACAGTACCTGAGTTGAATAGAACTCATTTCACTATGATCTGAAGACAGGCCGCACCCAAACTGGGCTGGAAATTCGTCGAAAATTCGGCAACAACTTTAGAATCCAAGACGGCAAAAGAGACAAAATCTGTGAAGTCTTGGCCCGGCGATTGCAAGTTTAGGAACCCTAGAAACCAATTTTATGAGTTTCGACAAAACGCCCACAACCGCAGGTTTGCAGGGATGCACAACACCCCTCAAAAGCAGAGACGCAAAGAAAATCCCTTAACACACGAAAATCAGGAACTTTCTCCTGGATATTTTGTGAAATAAAGAACGGAATATTTGAGAGGAACGGAGGATTTGAGAAAAAATGATTTGGAGTGTTTTTTTTTCAATGGTGAAAAAAATGGTTAATAGTAAATTGATTGTATTTTAAATTTTATTGAACTCAGGTACCCATGTTCAGTTTTTCGGTTTGATTTGAAGGTATTTCTTGCGCAGAAGAGCTAGGGTTTCTTGGTGAGTTCTTCGGGTTGTGCATCATGCTCTACATCACAAGTTCATTGTTATTTTTCGTAATATATTCTGATTTCTAGAACTGTAAATTTGGATGTGGAAATGAATTTTCTGTGCAAATTTGGATATTTGGATGTGGGTTAAAATTAGGGGAATGGCTCAGATTTTGTTAGTCAATTAATTTAATTTTTTGTTTATCTCAAGCTTTTAAATGATTTCCTGCATCATTGCTTTGTTTTACTCACCGAAATTTGAGGGGTGAATTTTTTTACCTTATGACCTCATTTGTGATTATCAAGTGCATAATTGTCTTTTGATCAGATTTCCTTTGAAGTGAATGCCAAACTGCAGTGTGATGTTAATTGTGATGTTCAAACTTTGTGGCCTTTTGAAATAGGTGGGAGCATAATTCATTCTACTACAGATTGTTCCCCTTTCCATTTCCATGAGGTAAAAGCTCAAATCTTTGTATTTTTGTGTTGGAGAAGTTGGTGGAACAAATTATGCTTTACTCTACATATGACCAATGTCTATGATTTACCTATTTTGATAATGCTTTAATTATGCTTCTTGGTTTTTAATTGGGTTTTTGTGTAGCGAGTTGGATGGATAGTACATAGCATAGGTTTGGTTGCATGTTTATTGGAAAAAGAAAAACACAGAGAGGCACAACACGCTAGAGGATTGAGATTTTAACTCTCCTCATCTTTGCTGCAGCCAATAACAAGAATAAACATTCTCCTTTGCTTTGCCTGCTTCTACCAACAAATTGAAACCTAATTAAAATTTCATCACTACGATTTCACCCATTTATCATAAAATTGGTAGACATAACTTCATACCATCTCAGAGCAGAAATAAAGGTTTTAATTTTCTTTTACTCTGTTATCACTCACTCTTTGTTTACTTTTCCTCAATTTAAGTCTCCAAACAAGCTACCGTTTGTAAGTCCCATCAATCTTCCATTTTTATTTTTCTTGCTTTGATTTCAGTTTTTTATTACTAATTTTAATCATTTGTGTCCACTACTGATATCTTGGTATGTTAGTTTGAAAACGTTTCCCTTCGAATTGTAAAATCTGGCAAATTATTTGAAGCAATTCTAATTTCAGCTTTTTGGATTTTACAAATAGGAAGATGAGGAGACAAAAAGAAGTGCAAAGGAATGCATTTAGCTTCCACTTTTGAGGTTCCACGCACTCAAAAACTGCCGACTGGTGAGCTTAAAAAAAAGAAGTCTCAATTTGATATGAAGTTTGGATTTTCAAGTCTAGATTGGATTTAATTGTACATTTAATTTGATGGGTTTGATTTATATGCAAGGACTTTGCTTTTATTAATGCATAAAATACTAATTAAATTTTAATTACAATGCTAACTTTGTAGGTACCCTGGAATTAACAATGTAGCTGGATTTCTCCACTGGCTTAAGTACAGTGGAGAACTCAAGTACTGATCTCTTTATCTGTTTCTCAATCCTGGAACCTCTGGCCTCCGCAAGAAGGTTCGTCTCTCTCTCTCTCTCACGCTTTTTTTTTTAAATTCGTAATCGAATTTCCTTTGCATAAATGCTAGATCTGTTGCAGTGGGGCCGCAAATCCTACCCTCTGTTTGTTACTTTGTTCCAATTGTTGCAATCAATTTTTCATCGTTTATTTGGTCAATTCTTGCATTGTTTTATTTGGTCAATTCTCAATTAACGACTGGTTGTTCTTGCTTGGTCTAATTGGGTAACTTAAGAGTTTCATCTGTTGTTTAAATTTCATGTGAGAATTTTTTGTCCTGATGGATCCTTTTTTTTACCATTATTCAAAATTTTTTTTTTAATTATGTAGCCGAATGAGTTCGGTATTCCTTTGGAGTCTCTGCAAGTTTAAAATAATCTATGTTGTTGTTTTGATTGTGCTTTTTGTGACTTACGCTATTTTAATAAGAATGTTTTCAATTTAGTGTAATCTCAATCTCAATGGGTTTTTATAATACGCCTTATCAATGAATTTATCTACATTTTTCAATGTTAGTCTCGACGATTGTGATCACTGCACTGCATGGATTTTGTTTGAATTCCCAAATTTGGTTGAACATTTGACAAGCGCTTCTTGAATAAATTTCGAGTAAAGAACGTCTAAATATGACAATTTCAGGGTTTCAAATTCACTGGAAAATATGAAATAATATTGCATAGTTTCTGATTAATGCGAAAAATTGGTACTATTGTAGTGATATATGCTTTTGGAGAAAGTTGTAAAGTTTGATACTTTACAGCTTTAATCTACTTTTTCAGTTGTCTAAAGATATAAATACCCGCATTTAATTTACTTTTTTCTTTCAGGAGCAGTTTGAATGATTAAAATGTTTGTCATTTGGTATAGATGATCTTGGTTTAGCAAATTGATATCGAGATGGAACACTCCTAACTAGGTTGTAAGTTCGACTCACTCATCATATAAGAGTTGCTTCATAATTGTAATATTCAAAACCAAATGGCTTTTTCGGTTATGGTTCGATTATTATTTCCTTTTCAATTGTTATTCTTCATTATTCAAAACCAAATGGCTTTTTCAGTTATGGTTCAATTATTATTTCCTTTTCAATTGTTATTCTTCATTTTTGATGTGGTTGCTGTTTGTGATTTCCATTCAATGTGATCCATACTCAGTTTTCTTTTCAGAATTCCTCTCTTTGCCTTTTCCCAATGTTAATATTTTTCTCCATGATAGAAATTTTACGGTCTATGTTAATATTTTTCTTTTATAATTTAGATCCTACAAGTTCAAGGCATTGATGATGGAATTAAATTCAACGCTGCTTATTGTTCCTTATTTTAGATAAGGTTGTACAGGAGCAAGATGTAGCACCACAGCATCGCGGGGGCAGTCTTGCTAGTAATATATATAATTCGGTTTACAATAGATAACTGATCAAACCGAATTGGAACCGTCAGAATTGAACTACTCGTTTCATTAATAATTACTAGCATATGGGCACACTTTGTTTTTGAAATAAAATGAGAGAGGAAGAGAGTGATAGAGAATGTGGGAGCAGAGTTGAAACCATTTTCATTCAGTAACAAAGTTGTAGAATCAAAATATCAATTTTATCAATTTGCGAAAGCACAAATATGCAGATTAAATTGCATGTAAAGAAATGTGTAAATAGAAAAGTATCAAATTGCAAAAGAAATGTTAACACAACACCACTACAATAATAAGAAATCTCAAATAATAAAATCTATCATACATATGATTTTTTAAAATGGATACCTGTAATAGATAACTTATAGCTTTCACTTGCTTGTCGTTAATGAAATACAAAACACGGCCAACAAAAGAACACTAAGCAAATACCAAAAGAAAGATTAAGCTCCCAATCAAGTATTTAAATGAAAGAGATGTAAAGGTGGTCAAATAACTAAAAAACATCAATGTTTCAAACTAATAACCATCACAAATTTACCCCACTCAAAGTACCCTAAATAACACATCATGGGCATCCCACGATTATCTGAGAATATATTATTGGTTACTGTTGAAAATATATTGCATTATCTTGAATTGAAAGCACAAACAATGAAGAATGCACATGAACAACACAATTTCTTTGCAAAACAATTTTATAATGCTATAATGTTGAATTGGAAATTCAGAATGAATTTCATTATTTCAGTATGCAAAATTCAAGAATTTAATTACATCAAGACAAATAAGCCAAATTCTCTCAAATTAAAACGCATAAAATGAAAAAGAACATTAAACTATGCCTTGCCAAACCAATTTTTCAAATGTATCAGTGTTAATTTGAAACTAATAATTATCTAATTAGAAACTGCAGAGTCATTGGTATGTAAATTGTTTAACCTTGAGGCTTGTCAAAACCAAAAATGCTGGGGGGTCTAATTGTTGCAACAGACTGTAACTTAAGTTTTTTGTAGTGTCAGTCATAGTGAAATTATTATCTCTTTTCTCTTGAATCAATATTATAGCATAGGCAAAAGAACTCGAAAAAATGAAACTTTTTGCAGTGTCAGTCATATTATGCCCAGGTTTTTTTTTGGGCATTCTAATTAATCATTATTTAACTAAAGAATACAATTCATAGAACAATAATTAGTATATAAAAAGAAAGCAGCAATGTAAAAGTCATGGGGCTACCTAAATTCTGCGGGCTGAGGACAACAGCTTAATGGCACCAAGTTCCATTTTATGTCAAGAGTTGGAAACTGAATTCAAGACTCTTCTGGGTTCCTATTAACAAACATAACATGGTGGACCAAACTAAAAACAGTTTTAAATGGAAAATTATAATCTGAGTTGCTTTAATTCTTTTTGTAAGAATTCTCATAACCCTGAACAAATAGAAAAGTTTACTGCAAGCTTGGAGCTAATCGGGTCCAATTCTCCTTCCTCTGAAAACACACAAACCAAAATTTGAAGCCGAAAAACTATTTAATATATATATATATATATATATATATATATATATATATATATATATATATAATTGTTGTTTTGCTAATAGTGACCTTTTCTTAAAAAAAAAATGACTCGATATATTTTTTGCTCTATCATGGTCATCAGTTTAGGTAGCAATCATTTATCCTAATTCATTTTCAAATTAGGCTACGAATTCAAAATACAAAACATGAAAATCCAAATTAAACGGAAAATTCAAAATTCACAATGCCAAAACCTAAATTAAACACAAAATTAAGGTGCATTCAGAGACATAAGCATAAGAACTCGAAAAAATGAAACCTTTTGAAAGCGTAGAAAGAGAAAGGAAATACAAGTTAGGGTAAAGTTTGAAAGTTTACCAAGAGGGGTTTCGGAGGAGGTGCAGAGAGGAGTAGATCGAAGATACCGTTATCACCGTTGCATCTTGCAGGTTTTGTTATCTATTATAACCCTGAAACAAAACAACATCGGACAAATGGATGTAAATTTGAAGAAGGAATATGGTAAATAATTGAGGCGACTTTGAGGAATTTAAGGTACGATTTTTGCACATACCTTGGTGGGTTCACTATCTGGATGAGTTTCTTGTACTCAACATCCATGTCATGTGAAAAGCTCATGTTAACTTCTGCAGAAAGCCACCAAAAACTGAGACATAAAATTAGCCAAAAAGGTTGGAGAGAATAATTTAAAAAAAAAAACGAACGGGGAGATGAACAAAACAATTGTAACCAATCAGGAAAATATAGTTTTAAATCCCAGGAAAACCATCATTTCAATCATTTTCCAGTCTCCCTCGAAAAAAAAAAAAAATCATTTTCCAGTCTTTCAATAGGGATTGCACAGAAAATATAACTAAAAATCCCAACTTTCTCAGAAAACTACTACAATTTTTACAAATTTCCATCACCAACACTGAAAAATGAAAATCACTAAGCAACGAAGAAGCAAGCAAACTACAGAATTCAAAGAACCAAACATGCCAGAACTGAAACATTAAAAATAGCAATTACCCATTTGAAAGATAAAAAATCTCATATATCAGTATATTAGCACTCCCTGCAAAACACCAACAACAACAACAACAACAACAAAGCCTTTTCCCACTAAGTGGGGTCGGCTATATGAATCCTAGAACGCCATTGCGCTCGGTTTTGTGTCATGTCCTCCGTTAGATCCAAGTACTCTAAGTCTTTTCTTAGAGTCTCTTCCAAAGTTTTCCTAGGTCTTCCTCTACCCCTTCGGCCCTAAACCTCTGTCCCGTAGTCACATCTTCGAACCGGAGCGTCAGTCGGCCTTCTTTGCACATGTCCAAATCACCAGAGCCGATTTTCTCTCATCTTTCCTACAATTTCGGCTACTCCTACTGTACCTCGGATATCCTCATTCCCAATTTTATCCTTTCTCGTGTGCCCACACATCCCACGAAGCATCCTCATCTCCGCTACACCCATTTTGTGTACGTGTTGATGCTTCACCACCCAACATTCTCTGCCATACAACATCGCTGGCCTTATTGCCGTCCTATAAAATTTTCCCTTGAGCTTCAGTGGCCTACGACGGTCACACAACACGCCGGATGCACTCTTTCCATCCAGCTCATATTCTATGGTTGAGATCTCCATCTAATTCTCCGTTCTCTTGCAAGATAGATCATAGGTAACGAAAACGGTCGCTTTTTGTGATCTTCGCTAGATTGCTCCGGTCATTAGTGTGGATAAGTAAATAAATGGATAGAGATAGGAAAGCAAACACAAGATGTACGTGGTTCACCCAGATTGGCTACGTCCACGGAATAGAAGAGTTCTCATTAATTGTGAAGGGTTTACACAAGTACATAGGTTCAAGCTCTCCTTTAGTGAGTACGAGTGAATGATTTAGTACAAATGACATTAGGAAATATTGTGGGAGAATGATCTCGTAATCACGAAACTTCTAAGTATCGGAGTGTGGTGTCGTCTTGACTTGCCTTATCTGTCTCATAGGTAGATGTGGCATCTTCTCTGGAAGTACTCTTCCTCCATCCAGGGGTGGTATCTTTAACTGGTGGAGATGCACAAGGTAATGTATCAATTTCACTTGAAGCTTACTTGTAGTTTCAGGCTTGGTTAAGCGCGATACAAACCATGTAGTAGGAGTCCCCCAAGTCGCCGAGCTAGGGGGTCTGCTGAAAGAGGTGACAGACAAGGTAAGCAATCAGAGCTCCGACTGATTGTTCACCTTCTCCCCATCTTGCAGCAGCATGAAGGATAAAGAGAAGAAAAATGAGAAGAGATGATATGAGATACTTTTGCTTTTGAAGAAGTAACTTTCCACAGGCTTATTCTTGAACTGAGCTGGAGGGTTTTCTGGTTTCCTCCAGAGTATAAGGCCGACTGAAGAATTTGAGGGTCAAAACAAGTCCATCAAATCTAGAGTACGTTCCACCCTGCTGATATGGGATACTTTTGCTTTTGACAGAGTAATGGATGTATCGGCACGTGTGCTGTTACGCTTGTCTCCACATGCTTCCTTGTATCCTTCGCACTTGCCCTATCTGTTCCTCAAGCAGATGCGGAATCTTCCCTGGAAACATAAGATGTTGAAGATGAGTACTCGAGAGCAATGCCAGGTAAGTAATCAGGTAAGGGGTTCCAGGCAGTCAGTTCCTGGCTGGAAGCTTGATTCCAAGTGCTGACTGATTGCTCTCTTTCTCCTTGTCTTGCAGGTAAAAACAAGGTCAAAAGAAAAAACAGGAAAAAAGCATGATATGGGATACTCTTGCTTTTAACCCTGATGATATGAGATATTCTTGCTCTAGTATAGCTTGTTTGCAGAGGTATTATCGGGGGGAAAGAAAGCTGAATATTTCGAAAGGCTTTGTTGGGAGTGCCCTCTCAGATATGATGAAGGGTTGAGCATTTTTGCAGGTCTGCCTGTCCGTTGGGGATGGAGGTCGACATATATAGGAGTCTCCCTAACAACAAGTAGTAATGCTATTCCTTTACCCTGCTTGGTCATAGCACGGTAGTGGGAGCTGCCAGTTTCACATGTTTTAACTCTGTCAGAGCACTTTGAAAAAGTGGTCTGTGGTATCTGGCTCTCGAGATTCGGAGAACGATGCCTCTTCGATTTTTGAGAAAGCAATCATGTTGGGGGTCTGACTCTCGAGATTCGGAGAGCAGTGTCTCTTCGATTTTTGAGGAAGTAATCATGTTGGGAGTCTGGCTCTCGAGATTCGGAGGGCGGTGCCTCTTCGATTTTGGAGCAAGCAATCTTGTTGGGAGTGTTGTCTCGAATGTGAGTAAAGGTTGGACATGTTTGCTAGTCTACCTTGCCACGAAGCACAAAGGTTGACACATAGGGACTTTCCAATTATCCAGCAATGGTACTGTTCCTTTACCCTCTCTTCGATTTTGAGAAAGTAGTCATGTTGGGAGTCTGGCTCTCGAGATTCGGAGGACGGTGCCTCTTCGATTTTGGAGCAAGCAATCTTGTTGGGACTGTTTTCTCGAATGTGAGTAAAGGTTGGGCATGTTTGCTAGTCTACCTTGCCACGAAGCACAGAGGTTGACACACAGGGACTTTCCAATTATCCAGCAGTGGTACTGTTCCTTTACCCTTGTGGGTAATAATATGGTAGCTAGACCTTCAAAATTTATGGGTCTAAACTTTGTTAGTGCTGTTTCTTTGCTATTCTTTTACCTTTCTTGGTCAGAGCGATGTAGTGGGAGCTACAAGCTTCACGTGCTCAACTTTGGCAGAGAACTTTGGCAAAGTGATCTGTGGTACCCATGAGTTATTGTTGCGTGTGGGAAGTGGGTGATTGAACAGTAAGATTCATGTGCTTTCTACTTCACCAGAAGTCTTCGACAGAATGCCCATAATTTCTGCAAAGCTGAGTGTGCGTGTGACAGGTGCTGACAAGGCTAGAAAAGTAGGTGCCTCTTTGATTTCTGAGATCGGCCCTCGTGGTCTCTGAGCAGCCCAGCTTTTGAGAAAGCGAGCGCCTCTTCGATTGATTCGGAGAACGGTGCCTCACCGATTTTTGAGAAAGCAATCATGCTGGGGGTCTGGCTCTCGAGATTCGGGGAGCAGTGTCTCTTCGATTTTTGAGAAAGTAATCATGTTGGGAGAGTGGCTCTCGAGATTCGGAGGGCGGTGCCTCTTCGATTTTGGAGCAAGCAATCTTGTTGGGAGTGTTTTCTCGAATGTGAGTAAAGGTTGGGCATGTTTGCTAGTCTACCTTGCCACGAAGCACAGAGGTTGACACACAGGGACTTTCCAATTATCCAGCAATGGTACTGTTCCTTTACCCTCTCTTCGATTTTTAAGAAAGTAGTCATGTTGGGAGTCTGGCTCTTTAGATTCGGAGGACGGTGCCTCTTCGATTTTGGAGCAAGCAATCTTATTGGGAGTGTTTTCTCGAATGTGAGTAAAGGTTGGGCATGTTTGCTAGTCTACCTTGCCACGAAGCACAGAGGTTGACATACATGGACTTTCCAATTATCCAGCAGTGGTACTGTTCCTTTACCCTTGTGGGTAATAATATGGTAGCTAGACCTTCAAAATTTATGGGTCTAAACTTTGTTAGTGCTGTTTCTTTGCTATTCTTTTACCCTTCTTGGTCAGAGCGATGTAGTGGGAGCTGCAAGCTTCACGTGCTCAACTTTGGCAGAGAACTTTGGCAAAGTTATCTGTGGTACCCATGAGCTATTGTTGCGTGTGGGAAGTGGGTGATTGAACAGTAAGATTCATGTGTTTTCTACTTCCCCAGAAGTCTTTGACAGAATGCCCATAATTTCCGCAAAGCTGAGTGTGCGTGTGACAGGTGCTGACAAGGCTGGAAAAGTAGGTGCCGCTTCGATTTCTGAGATCGACCCTCGTGGTCTCTAGGGAGCCCAGCTTTTGAGAAAGCGAGCGCCTCTTCGATTTCTGAGATCGGCCTTCGTGGTCTTTGAGCAGCCCAACTTTTGAGAAAGCAAACGACTCTTCGATTTCTGAGATCAACCCTCGTGATCTCTAAGCAGCCCAACTTTTGAGAAAGCAAACGCCTCTTCGATTTCTGAGCAGGCGCCTCTTTGATTTCTGAAGCTCCGTCGAGTGCAGATTTTTATAGGGGCTGGCATTAAGTTCCAAAGCACACTTGAATCTCCACCAGTAGAAGCTTCATTCTTGCACTTCTAAGATCTTGATTTGTTCGACCTCTTCTCTCTTCAACACCTTTGAAAATGTCTGGCCCCTCCGACCGTCGTTTTGACTTGAACCTTGTTGAAGAGGCAGCCCCGCCTTCTCCAGACAACATATGGCGCCCATCCTTCGTCTCCCCAACTGGTCCTCTTACCGTTGGGGATTCCGTGATGAAGAATGATATGACCGCTGCGGTGGTGGCCAGGAACCTTCTCACTCCCAAAGATAACAGACTACTTTCCAAACGGTCTGATGAGTTAGCTGTTAAGGATTCGCTGGCTCTCAGTGTTCAGAGTGCAGGTTCTGTGTCTAATATGGCACAACGCCTATTTGCTCGAACCCGCCAAGTTGAATCATTGGCGGCTGAAGTGATGAGTCTCAAACAGGAGATTAGAGGGCTCAAGCATGAGAATAAACAGTTGCACCGGCTCGCACATGACTATGCTACAAACATGAAGAGGAAGCTTGACCAGATGAAGGAAACTGATGGTCAGGTTTTACTTGATCATCAGAGATTTGTGGGTTTGTTCCAAAGGCATTTATTGCCTTCGTCTTCTGGGGCTGTACCGCGTAATGAAGCTCCAAATGATCAACCTCTGATGCCTCCTCCTTCTAGGGTTCTGTCCAGTACTGAGGCTCCAAATGATCCCCCTCCGGTGCCTTCTCTTTCTGGGGCTCTACCGACTGCTGAGACTTCTCCTAAGCAACCTTTGTGAAGGCTCCCTCTTGTGTGTTTATTTTGACTCATGTATATGTACATATTTGTAGCTTATCGGGGATATCAATAAATAAGTTTTCCTTCATTTCAACGCATTGTGTTAAATACACCAAAGCCTTCTTCGCTAAGTTCTTTGAATTTTCTTTTGTTGAAGCTTGTATGTTGAAGCTTTCTGAGTGGAGCATGTAGGTTGGGTAGTGTTCCCTTAATTTCCCGAGTGAGGAAAACTTCTTGGTTTGAGACTTGGAAAATCCAAGTCACTGAGTGGGATCGGCTATATGAATCTTAGAACGCCATTGTGCTCGATCCTGTGTCATGTCCTTCGTTAGATCCAAGTACTCTAAGTCTTTTCTTAGAGTCTCTTCCAAAGTTTTCCTAGGTCTTCCTCTACCCCTTCGGCCCTGAACCTCTGTCCCATAGTCGCATCTTCTAATCGGAGCGTCAGTAGGCCTTCTTTGCACATGTCCAAACCACCGTAACCGATTTTCTCTCATCTTTCCTTCAATTTCGGCTACTCCTACTTTACCCCGGATATCCTCATTCCTAATCTTATCCTTTCTCGTGTGCCCACACATCCAACGAAGCATCCTCATCTCCGCTACACCCATTTTGTGTACGTGTTGATGTTTCACCGCCCAACATTCTGTGCCATACAGCATTGCCGGCCTTATTGCCGTCCTATAAAATTTTCCCTTGAGCTTCAGTGGCATACGGCGGTCACACAACACGCCGGATGCACTCTTCCACTTCATCCATCCAGCTTGTATTCTATGGTTGAGATCTCCATCTAATTCTCCGTTCTTTTGCAAGATAGATCCTAGGTAACGAAAACGGTCGCTCTTTGGTATTTCTTGATCTCCGATCCTCACCCCTAACTCGTTTTGGCCTCCATTTGCACTGAACTTGCACTCCATATATTCTGTCTTTGATCGGCTTAGGCGAAGACCTTTAGATTCCAACACTTCTCTCCAAAGGTTAAGCTTTGCATTTACCCCTTCCTGAGTTTCATCTATCAACACTATATCGTCTGCGAAAAGCATACACCAAGGAATATCATCTTGAATATGTCCTGTTAACTCATCCATTACCAACGCAAAAAGGTAAGGACTTAAGGATGAGCCTTGATGTAATCCTACAGTTATGGGAAAGCTTTCGGTTTGTCCTTCATGAGTTCTGCCATTGTATCTTAAGAAACCGCCAAATTTCCAATCAAAGAAAAAGTGCTAAAAGAAACCCAGTAAGACTAAAAGAACGATAATCAACCATAACAATTATAGTTGTTAACAATAAATGTAAAAACCCAGAACCATTAACCCTCATTAAAAATATGAACTATTGTCCTTATTACTATGTATTTAACCAGATCGCAAACAATCTCATTAGATCTCATGATATCATGAGGGGGCATAAACACATGCAATTATCAAGAAGTTAATTCTCTAATTTCTAATCACAAATTCCAAACATAAACAACGGACTGTGAGGGATAAGAACATATTGGACTGATGTACGGAATAGCTAATGTGATGAAAATGCTCAAGCCTCACCAACAGCGCTCCAACTCCTGAAAAATCATAGACTCGTCTACGAATAAACCCACACGCAAAATCTAGTTTTACCAGGCAAACCGTGGACAACCCATTGCAATTTACTGCAAAACAAAATTGTTAGTATATCCAAAACACAATTAAAACCCACAAATCCATCACCAAAACAAATAATTTCCCTAACAAAATTAATCAAATTAACAACTTTTTCAACCTGATATATAGATACACAACGACATGTATAAACATATCAGAGATATATAGAGAGAAAGAGAGAGGTAGAGGTAGAGAGAGACCTGATGGTGTTGATGAACACTGGAGAGTGAGAAAAGCTGAGGACAACTGGAGGTTGCTAAAAGAGATTAAGTACAGTGAAAAATTAAATATTTGGCTTCTGGGTATTTGAGAATAAAAGAGGTCGCACTTGGTGCGATGGCAAGTGCCTTCACCCATGAGCGGTAGGTTTCGAATTCGAGACTTGGGAGCAACCTCTCCATAAATGGGGAAAAGGCTAGCCGACATTCACCTCTCCCAGACCCTGCGTAAAGCGGAAACCTTGTGCACTGGGTACGACCTTTTTTGGGTATTTGAGAATAAGTGAGATTTAGTTACCTGTGTAAGGAGAGATTGGGAAATACTCTGAAACCCTTGCATCAGCAACCGCAAGATCGGGAAAAAAAAACCTTGGAAACCAATTTTATGACCTTCCACAAACCGCCGAGAAATCTAGGTTTACAGGGATGCAAAACTCATCTGAAAACAGAGAACCCAAACAAAATCTCAAATTAAAAAAATTAAAAAAATTAAAAAAATGAAAAAAGAAAAGGAAAACCACGATCACAAAACCCCATATTTGAACAAAAGAAAACCCCAGATGTAAGATCCGAAGAACTCACCAAGAAACGCTATCCTTTATGGGTAAAATTTTTCTTCGAATCAAACCGAAAGCGTTTACTGGTTGGGTGGTATTTCAGCAAAACGGAGAAAGTGAAAGAGAGAAGTTGAGGTTTGAGAGAGAGAGATAGAGAGAGAGAGAGGAACCTTCTTACATGCTTGAGAGAGAGCTCGGCTTTTCATCCGTCTTTCCTTCCCAATGAGCAACACGTGTATAGGAGTCTGGAACCAAACGCATAGCCTGACTTTTCCATCGTATTGAAGCAGACTGACGCGTGGATCTCTGGGGCAAGTTTGCCATTTAACTGTACCGCTGAGGGAAAAGAGTCGGAAAGAGAGAGCTAACCGAGGGCATTTCCGCCCTTTTACTATTTATAAACAGTGCCGGGCTCAACTGGCTTTTAGTATATATAGAATTTGCGAAACTATTCCATGAGATCGTCTTACTGGAGATGAAAAGAAATTTATACAAACAATTAGAAATCATGTAACTGTAAATGCCAAGTCCTGTGATCTAATGGTTAAAAATTATATAAATTGTTTTATGTATCAAGAAATGAAAAGCATATGGAAAGTGAGTAGTTACTTGAGCTGAGAGTTTAGATAATGACTTTAAGAGCGGCAAAAGTTTTGTTGGATTGTGCTGGTTGCAAAACATGTCTTCTTTTTGCACACAAGAGAGTTTCAAATGTATGCTAAAATTATTAGCCTAATTCAGATTTATAACATTTGAGGCAGAAAATAAGAAATTGAAATAGATATTCACTTTTTAACACTCGAAAACCTACAAAACAACTAAATAGGAAAACAACATAATAGTCTGTGTAGTGAATCTAGTGATCTAGTTTTTCTTTTTTAATTTTGTAATTAAATTTAATCTCAAATTTTTGCCCAACAATGGAACCATAAGAGATTGTGCAACAATAGTTTAGTAAACACCATAAGAGAATGGGGATAAATTGAATACTAATACATACACATCTATCTATATAGTACAACTAAAAGAAACTAAACATGTTAATAGAGAAATTAAACCCTAATATGAGTAGAGAACAATTTCTTACATGTTTCAATACATCCAGAAAAATAGTTCTTTTTACTTATGAATATGACATGGACACTTGCAACACCCCTATAGAAAAGAAAAAAAAAACAACTTGAAAAATTAAAGGGAAATGATTAGACCCAATACTCTCTGATGAATTCCAGCAAATTGAATTGGGGTTAAGATAAATTGGCAAGAATAAAAATAATGCATTCAAATACATGAACAAAAGATATTAGAACAACAACAAAATCATGAGAATTCAACTCAATAAATTCTGGATCCCAAAACAAAATGAATTATCCTTTCTCTATTTCCTTAGCTAGCCACCACCCTCAAAATTCTTCAATCCCTTATATCTCACAATGATAAACTCATGCATGTCCATTTCAGCTCTTAAAACCGAAAGAAATGTTAGGGTTTTTTAGTTTCTTACCCAAATCCACCAATTTGAATCAAATCTCTGCAACACAGATGTGCAGCTCAATGGTTCTTCTTCTGCATCTTCTTCAGAAGAATAGAACCAACTGTACAAAGGCTAAAATTGTTCCTCAATACCATTTGGCATCTCCATCCAAAATATTGAAGAAATGAACTTAACGATTATGCAATGCAAGTGTGATATGGTTGATTGATGCTTGATGTCAAGGACATTCAACCACGTTTTAAGATGCAATTTGGACCAAGAAATGAGAATGACGAATAGGGGCTATGATGAGCGAGATTATATAATTGCTGAAATTTTGGATTGAAGGAAATATAGTACTTACATAGAGAAAGTGGTTCACCTTGAACACTCCATGTGCAGTGAATGAGAAACTCACTAAGAAAGTTACAAAGAAAAGATTAAATGGCATGAACTCAACACGTTTTGTTTTGATCACCAAATTTTGAAGAAATAAAGGGGCATGAGTGAGAACAAATTCAACCATCTAAGAACAATCTGAATGAGGATCATTCGACAAAAAGTTATGATGACAATCGATGGCAAACATACATGAAAATTAGTGAAGCAATACTCAAGTATCCAACGAATAATTGCCTCCCATTGTAGTCCAAAAACTTAAGTTGACAAAGACAAAGGACACCAATAGAACAAAAACTGCAATTAATTAACAATGTCAACATCCTCATCTACAATAAACCTACAATAAACATTTTAAAGAACAACAAATAGTCAGTAACGCAGAGTTGTAAAAGGTACCTTAATAAGATGAGATGCAGGTAGATTACCTTAAGAGCTCTTTCAGCGTAAGAAATGAAAATGCTCAAGGAGGCTAATTAGAAAGCAGTCAAACTGAATTAGAACATTCAACAAAATTATTTTGTTAATTTGTCCATGATAAATCTATTAAATGTTCACCTGGAATAGAACATCAAAGATTCAACAATCAGTAGGGAAATGCAAAATATTGAATATTAATTCAGTCCAGGAACTAAAAATTTCATAAATGGTTCTTAAATATTGAACCCTAAAAATTCAAACATCAAAGATAACATATATGAACAATGAAAGATCAAGTCAATTACGCACCCGAGGTTACTACAACATGAAGCACAACCACTTTGCATCATTCATAAAGAAATACAAAATTTTAACAAAACCCCTTTAGTCAAAATTTTAACAAAGCATATCCGATCACTCTCACCGATATTCACACCAGTCATGACTTTTATCTTTCATGAGGAAAAAAAGATCAATATCATTAGTGTATTGTGTTATAGATATCCTCTGCAGTTAAAAAGTGGATAAACTATAACTAACTAATCATCAGATAAAACTGATCGAAATATGATTTTGAAAGGAGATAATAGGCATATCTTGAAGACACAAAGAGCTCCTAATTGGAAAACTAAATTATTTTACTATGATATTTTTGGCTGGTTAAATGCTAACATGTATGCAATAGAATTAGTTATTTCAGGATTCTAGACCATATATATTGAACGGAAGAAAGAGAGAAATAGAGAATTGCAAATAAAATTCTAGAGAGGGCGAGAGGACTCATCGTGAATTCAAAGCCGCTTGAAGAATTTTTTTCAAATCGAGACAAGATTTGCGTCAGGTTGTCATCGTTGACAAAGAGCGTACGAAATCTTCTTCGATATTGAGACCTTACGAATCTTAGCGTTGGGTACGTCGTTGACAGAGTGCTTCTCGACCTCAAACTGGAGCTGGTGACCACCAGGGAGTTCGATGTTCTATTTGGCCAAGAATTTGGAGCTTCGGAGAGAAAGATACGCAAGAAAGTTAAAGTAGATGGGGTTGACGAAGGGTAGCTAAATCAGAGTTGAACGATAACAGCAAATGGAGAACGAAGGGTTTCTAGTGATCATGCTTTCTGGAAGCGACTGGAGATCGAAGAGCCTTTTCATCCCCTTTCCCTCTCTAAGATAGCCAACACATGCGGAACAGTGCTTTGTCGTAGTAGAATCTCAAGATTTTGTTGTCGAAAGCGACTGACATCGCAGAAGATGACGGCTGCAGGCCGTCGATGGTCTGCAAGACGGTGCAGATAGTGGTGTGATCGGACTTTGGGCTTTGCAGACGGCGACCTAATTTTGTAGTCATCGTTCTTGAAGCTTGTTGCTGAGCACTGCAGGCTTGGCCCTGCGGCTTGGTTCAAATGGCACTACTTCAGGCCGCTACTCAACAATATTTTTCCCTTTTTTTCTTTTTCCAGATTTTTATTATTTAGGGTTTTCAGAACCCCAAAAATTAATAAAAAAAATAATGCTTCTATTTTATTTAGATTCTTTGACTCACAAATTCCACATAGTGAATTTATAATTGTGTTATGCATGAACATATGTATATATGAACATATACAATATATATCGGAAGGAAAATATAAATGTAGGGGGTTCATGCATCATGGGGAATGTTTTCATGCTTCATGGTTGTTTCAAATATCTTAATTTATTTTAAAAGAACCTAATTGATAGAAAACAATTGAGTTTTGAATTTGTAGAAGATCCTTATCGGAAAGTCGGAATTACATATCCAATGCGTTGTATCTCATTCAACAAAAAACACAAATTAAATTGAATCAATAATATGTAGATTAATTCAAAATAATAAATTAATCATAAAAAGAATGATTAAAGCATAATACTCACATGATTGAATAACAAACTCTTTTTAGCATAGCGTCAAGAGCGTGCTGATAACGTGTTGTAGACCTAATTTACTAAATCATATAAAGGACATAGAGAGTGGGTGCGGCAATAGTAGAGAGAATGAGAGAGATGTGTAATTGTAGGGTGTTGTTCTATTCCACCCCATTGTGCCTTTATTTATAGTAGTAAGGAAGGTTAATTCCTTACCCTAATAGGATTACAACTCTAATAGGATAATATCTAATCTAAGAGATATGGTAGAATTTCATAAAGATATCTTAAATATGTTATGATTTACACATTCACATCCATAATCTAATAGGACTGCAACAAAATCACATTAAAAACAAAAATATCAATAACTTAAAAATACCAAACACATTAAAAATTTATAATAATTAATTTACAAGTGTGAAAAATGTGAAAAAAAATATGCAAATGCTCGTGATTGCATCCTCTATGCTTTGAGGATGCGTACATCGTCGTTTGAATTTCTAAAACCATACAAACCCTCATGAATAGTATTTTATGGGAGTTCAAAATAAATAAAATTCATAATCATTAATGTACAAGTTTGAAAAATGTGAAAACATATATAAACGTTCATGATTGCATCCTCCATGCTTAGACAATAGTTACATGGTCGTTTAGATTTTTAAAACCCTCCATAAACCTTAGATTTAAATTTAACCATTGATTGTCGTTTATGCTTTATTCTACTCATCAAATTTTACTTTTTCAATTTTTATTTTTTTATTGATTTAAAATATATTTTCTTTAACGAATAACGGGTCATATTACCTGATAATATTAATGGGTTGATTTCAGGTTGGGCCATATTACCCGTTTACTTTAACAGGTGTTACACGACACGACCCATATCGGGTATGTCACGAAATGACATTGTCACATCCCAGTCCACATAGCAAGATATTGTCTGCTTTGGGCCACGCCCTCACAAATTTGTTCTTGGGTTTCGGCACGAGAACTTTCCAATGGGGTCACCCATCCTAGGACTGCTCTCGCCCAAACTCACTTAACTTCGAAGTTCTTATGAGATCCGGAGCCAATGAGTTCCCAAAAGGCCTCGTGCTATAGGGAGAGGAGCATTTACATATAAGGCACATCACCCCTTCTCTGTTGGTCAATGTGGGATCTTACAGACATGAACACGACAAACATGACACGAATGCCAGGTCTAGCTAACAGTACCATATATATGCACTGCCTCTCTATTCCAATAGTGATTTTTTTTTAATTACAAACAATATTTTATACTAATTTACATTAAGAATAAGGTTTGAACCCGATCAGGATACAGTGTGTTGAATAAAATGAAATTGAAGTAAAACACTGGAGTGGATGAATTGTTATGTTTTATCATTATTAGTTGTACTTATTTGATTGTCATATTTTGTGTTTCATAATATATCAGCCTCATATATACCTGTTACTTATGCAAATATAATTACAAACTCACTGTGTGAGGCTAAAATTTGAATATGTCCATATCATATTCTCATTCTAAAAACAACAAAAATAATATATCACGAAAAACGTGGAAGATGATCCTCTCCTGAGCTCATGATGAGGATCCTCTTGACCGGATTATCCAGGCCGTTCAAATTTAATCAAACGGCTCCAAACAGGAGGTCTTCTAAAAGTTATAATAATTGCAACCGTTGGATTAAATTTGAACGGCCCGGATAATCCGGTCAGGATGATCCCTATCCTAAGCCAGGAGAGGATCCTCTTCCGAAAAACGTGGTTAAAATTGTCGATGTTGATTGCTACTACTGTGTGTGGTTGTCATTGAAAATCACTATGTCTTGTTGCGAGATCCAATAATTGACTTGTGTTAATTAACAAGTCTCTTAAGGTTGTTTTTAAGAACAACTAATGAAAATAACTTGAAAATTTTGAGTTTTAATGAAAATGACAAAAAAGTGTTGTAAGTGAATACTACTAGGATTGACTTTTTAGAATAAAAATGTGATTTTTCGTTAAAGTGAACAGTACCGATAATGTTTCGTTAAACTCTATTTTTTTTAAGGATGATATTATTTAAACACTCATTTTTATTTATTACATACCTGCCAATCGGATCAAATGAAATAAATATAATTAAATTGGCAAAAAAAGTGTGCGAGATAAAATGAGATTGTAGATAGGATCGCGCTGATTTAAATATAATCTCTTCTTGTTATAGATGTCCTCATATTTTTGTTTTGTTTTTCTGCGTTCTTGCTTTTCTTTCAGAAATGCTGAAAGGACCCAATGAAGCGATAAGTTGCCTGCAAATGCATTGAGTAGTCTTTGTTTGCTTGCTTATCGATTCGTGGTTTGTGTTGATTGCGGTCGATTTGCGCGGCAGGCAAGATCCGCAAGGCAGGCCTCTGTGTAAGGATGGTACATCAGCATGAGAAATACGGAACATGAGTGGTATACAGTGGCGGATCCAGAATTTTAATATTGGATGGTCCCAATTTAGAAGCTCTGTACAAAATTAGACAAAAAACCTTGAAAAATTAAATGATGAACTACTAACTTTTCATTTTTACATACTACAACTTGGGATCATTTCCAAAATGAACCACAAGGTTTCAATTTTAGCATTTTATACCTAAATGTTTTTATTTTCAGTTTTTATGACTGGTTTAAAACGAAGCAAACAAGTGATGCATTGTTCTGGTGGTTAGAGTTTTCCTATTCAACCACGACGTCGGATTCAAACTTTCCTTCTTCTTTTATTGTAAAATAAGCATAGAAATAGAAATTGTCTTCTGTAATTAGAAAACGATGCAAACAAATGAAAATAATAAACAATTAATAAAACAAGGAGAAGAACATACACACAAACAAGATGAAATTGATAGCAACTAAAAAATAGATCAAAAAAAGAAAGGAAGATTGAGGAAGTGGTAGAGAATAAAAGGATATAATTTCAACCAAAAAAAAAAAAGCAAAGATGTAAAATAAAGTGACGTGGCTTAATTTTCTAAAAGCTAGAAAACGCCTTGGCCCAAAAACAAATGGTCATAAGCAAATACTTATTAAATGACATGATGAAACGATGCCGTATTGTCGAGCGTTAAAAGTTGAAAAAAACTATTTTTCTTCTTCTTCCTCCTCAGGCTGCCCTTTCTGGTTTTCTTTCCCCGCATCCGTTACCACCAAATGCCCAGATTTAGGTGGTCCTCAGTGGTCTTCACAGCCAACTATTCAAACTTTCGGGTGGTCCTAGGACCACCTTGGTTCCTTAATAGATCCGCCCCTATTGGTACATCATGTATTTTTATATAAGTGGTGAAAAATTTTATTTTTTAAATTATTAACTTTTTAATACACATATTTCACTATTTATATAATGACACGTAGTGTCCCACCCATATACAGGTCACATTGAAAAATCTCTCTCTCTACATGATGCATTAGGTAGGTTACGAAAAATAAAACAAGGGTAAAACAATTTTTTAAAATTTCTGAAACACAATCACATGACGTTAGTATTTTATTTAAATTTTAACTTATAAATTTGCTTTTATTCATATATATGTTTTAAATTGAAATCTATCATCAACTATAATGATAATTGATCCTTATTATAACTTAGGGAATTTTAACGAAAAGCACCTGGTACTGTTCACTTTAACGAAAAACCACATTTTTACACTAAAAAGTCAATCCTGGTACTATTCATTTTACCCTTTATTTTGTCTTTATCATTAAAACTCAAAGTTTTCAAACCATTTTTATTAGTTTTCCTTATAACTTATACCACGCAGAATAATTTATCACGTGATTTATGTTTTCAATATCTATAAAAGTTTCTCTGACGAACAATAATGCTAAAACAAATCAGAAGAAGACCTAACACAATGTAACATTCGTCAGCCACGTAAGGGGAGATTCTTGAAATGATTTTTTTTTGGGGGGGAAATGTCGGCAAATGGATAAAACCAAAAACCCTTTGTCCACAGGCATTCAATGTTTGCTGCATAATTAGTTCAATTCAATGTGGGAATTCCTTTCTTTTTCAGGCAATCTTTAAATATTTTCGGACACGTTTGAATGATGGATTATAGGTTCAACTGTTCAAGCGATCGCAAATATCTTTGAATTAGCAAGAGATATGCTTAATGTTAATCCTTGAAAGAATTAAGAATTAAGAGAGATTTGACAAGATTATACCAATTGCCAGAAATATATGCAACTCGATTAATATAAGACTAAATTCGACAAAGAAAAGGGATTAATGTAAGACTAAATATGGGAACATGGTAGGCGTGTCGTGTATATATATATACAGATAAAGAACCTTATCTTTTTATATGCGGCTTGTTATGCATGCGTGTTATATAATTATGCAGATAATATCATCTCAGTCCGCATAAAGAACCTTATCTTTTTATATGCGGCCATATTACCCGTTTACTTTAACGGGTGTTACATGACACGACTCATATCGGGTATGTCACGAAACGACATTGTCACATCCCAGTCCGCATAGCAAGATATTGTCCGTTTTGGGCCATGCCCTCACAGATTTGTTCTTGGGTTTCGGCATGAGAACTTTCCAGTGGGATCACCCATCCTAGGACTGCTCTCGTCCAAACTCACTTAACTACAAAGTTCTTATGGGATCCGGAGCCAATGAGTTCCCAAAAGGCCTCGTGCTATAGGGAGGGGAGCATGTACATATAAGGCACGTCACCCCTTCTCCGTTGGTCGATGTGGGATCTTACAGACATGAACATGGAAAACATGACACGAATGCCAGGTTTAGCTAACAGTACCATATATATGCACTCCCTCTATATTCCAATAGTGATTTTTTTAATTAAAAACAATATTTTATACTAATTTACATGAAGAATAAGGTTTGAACCCGATCGGGATACAGTGTGTTGAATAAAATGAAATTGAAGTAAAACACTAGAGTGGATGAATTGTTATGTTTTATTATTATTAGTTGTGCTTATTTGATTGTCATATTTTGTGTTTCATAATACATTAGCCTCATATATACCTGTTACTTATGCAAATATAATTACAAACTCAGTGTGTGAGGCTAAAATTTGAATATGCCCATATGATATTCTCATTCTAAAAACAACAAAAATAATATATCAAGAAAAACGTGGAAGAGGATCCTCTCCTGAGCTCAGGTTGGGGATCCTCCTGACCGGATCATCCAGGCCGTTCAAATTTAATCAAACGGCTCCAAACAGGAGGTCTTCTAAAAGTTATAATAATTGCAACCGTTAGATTAAATTTGAACAACCCGGATAATCCGGTCAGGAGGATCCCTATCCTAAGCTCAGGAGAGGATCCTCTTCCGAAAAACGTGGTTAAAATTGTCGATGTAGATTGCTACTACTGTGTGTGGTTGTCGTTGAAAATCACTGTGTCTTGTTGCGAGATCCAATAATTGACTTGTGTTAATTTAATTAACAAGTCTCTTAAGGTTGTTTTTAAGAAAAACTAATGAAAATAACTTGAAATTTTTGAGTTTTAATGAAAATGACAAAAAAGTGTTGTAAGTGAATAATACTATGATTGACTTTTTAGAATAAAAATATGGTTTTTCGTTAAAGTGAACAGTATCGATAATGTTTCGTTAAAACTCTATTTTTTTTTAAGGATGATATTATTTAAACACTCATTTTTATTTATTACATACCTGCCAATCAGATCAAATGAAATAAATATAATTAAATTAACAAAAAAGTGTGCGAGATAAAATGAGATTGTAGATAGGATTGCGCTAATTTAAATATAATCTCTTCTTGTTATACATGTCCTCATGTTTTTGTTTTGTTTTTGTGCGTTCTTGCTTTTCTTTCAGAAATGCTGAAAGGACCCAATGAAGCGACAAGTTGCCTGCAAATGCATTGAGTAGTCTTTGTTTACTTGCTTATCGATTCGTGGTTTGTGTTGATTGCGGTCGATTTGCGTGGCAAGCAAGATCCGCAAGGCAGGCCTCTGTGTAAGAGCAACTCCACCGTTGGAGTTTGCTCGGGGGATAGGCAAGGAAAAATGGCTCTAGAGGCTGGGCTGTGGACTCTAGCGTGGGGGAGCCCGAGGGACTGTGGAGGTCCGAGTAGCGCGCCTGTGAAGAATTGCCAACCCGAGAGCCCGAGTGGATCTGACGCAGTGCTGACGTCAGGGCGACGTCAGTCATAATATAAAATTAATAAAAATATAAAATATTAATAAAATTAAAAGTAAAATTAAAAAAAATAAAAAATATTGTAAAATCCAGCTTCAAACTCAACGGCTCTCGCCGGAGTTCGTCGTCGAGGTGATGAACACCCACAGACAAATGGCAGAGATGGGTGGCTAAGGTGTGGGAGCTGCTGAGCTTGAAAAATGGCATAGAAAAATGGCAGAGATGGGTCGCCAGAGATCGAGACCGTTGATGGAGGCTGAGGTGGGTGGGATGGTGAAGATGGAGGAAGAGAGGTGGCGGTGATGGTGAAGATGGAGGAAGAGAGGCAGCGGTAGGGGTGGTGAAGATGGAGGAAGAGAGGCAATGAGGGATTGGGGCGTTGGGGGCGGGGGGGGGGAGGGGGAGACGGGTTGAAAACTGGGTGTGGGGGGGGGGATACATTACTGTTCATTAGGGCAGTTATTGTTCACTAGGTGGATAGCATAGTGTATTGCCTGGGGAGAGGGCTCCAACGGTGGAGTTGCTCTAAGGATGGTACATCCGCATGAGAAATATGGAACAAGAGTGGTACACAGTGGCATATCCATTTAATATTGGATGGTCCCAATTTAGAAGCTCTGTAAAAAAATTAGACAAAAAACCTTGAAAAATTAAATGATGAACTACTAACTTTTCATTTACACGCTACATACTACAGCTTGGGATAATTTCCAACATGAACCACAAGGTTTCAATTTTAGCATTTTATACCTAAATACTTTTATTTTCAGTTTTTATGACTGTTTAAAACGAAGCAAACAATGCAAGTGATGCATTGTCCTGGTGGTTAGAGTGTTCCTATTCAACCACGGCGTCCCGGATTCAAACTTTCCTTCTTCTTTTATTGTAAAATAAGCATAGAAATTGTCTTCTGTAATTAGAAAACGATGCAAACAAATGAAAATAATAAACAATGAATAAAACAAGGAGAAGAACATACACACAAACAAGATGAAATTGATAGCAACTAAAAAATAGATCCAAAAAAAAAAAAAAAGGAAGAATGAGGAAGTGGTAGAGAATAAAAGGATATAATTTCAACCAAAAAAAAAAAGCAAAGATGTAAAATAAAGTGACGTGGCTTAATTTTCTAAAAGCTAGAAAATGCCTTGGCCCAAAAACAAACAGTCTTAAAGCAAATACTTATTAAATGACGGGATGAAACGATGCCGTATTGTCGAGCGTTAAAAGTTGAAAAAAACTATTTTTCTTCTTCTTCCTCCTCAGGCTGCCCTTTCTGGTTTTCTTTCCCCGCATCCGCTACCACCAAATGCCCAGATTTAGGTGGTCCTCAGTGGTCTTCATAGCCAACTATTCGGACTTTCGGCTGGTCCTAGGACCACCTTGGTTCCTTAATAGATCCACCCCTGTTGGTACATTATGTATTTTTATATAAGTGGTGAAAAATTTTATTTTTTAAATTATTAACTTTTTAATACACATATTCCACTATTTATATAATGACACGTGGTGTCCCACCCCATGTACATGTCACATTGTGTCACAGCCCGTCCCGAGATTCTTTTTATCAAGGTTGTGAAATGAAGAAAGTACCCTTGACGGTTAATAAGGTATGTGTGTGGCATGTTATTGATTATGCATATTTCTTAAGTTTTGGAAAAATTTAAATTGGATAAGGTTGTATTTTTGTGGTTAGGGAGTTAAGAAAAATGGATGGTGATGGTTTTGGGATGGACCACACACACATACACACGGGTCAAATCCTTTCTCTCTCTCCCCCGTGCTCTCTCTCTTCCCTCTCCGTTTCAGTCTCACTCTCTCCCTTCGAATTGTACGGACAAGGCACCAAGTCCTCAAACCTCCACGGATCGACGCCAAAAAGGTGAGGTTCTTCATCCTTTCAACCTCCTGAGTCGAATGGTGCAATTTTTAGAACTTAGAACCCTCGATATCACGTTGAAAACTCGAGGTCCGATTTGGGTACTGTTCATGTATACGTAAATTGTTGATTTTCAGGGAATTCTAAGCTTACAGTGAGCTTAGTGAGGTTCTAAGGAAGCTCGGAGTGCTTAGTTTGAAGGTTTTGGACGTCAGGATCATTGAGTTCGAAGTTGGCCGGTTTTCTTGGAATTTCTCCGGTGAGATTTCGTAATTTTTAGAGCTTTAAACTTGTACAACGTGATTCTACATGCTTAGGGCTTCATTTTGATATAGAATGCGTGAAAAATGGTTGAGAAATGACAGAGAACAAGAAGATTGAAAAATCTCCAGTTTTTCGGTGACTGGAAAAACCAGTCCGACGACTGGAGGAAGAAGGAGACGCGAGTGGGGGCGCGTGGGTCCGTGCCCTTCCTGGCGTGTGGGGGCGCGTGCGGCCTCGAAATTTTTTTCTAAAAATACCTCAACGTCTGTGACGTCGAGTAGGTCACTGTGGTAAATTCATATATCCAATTTGAGCATCGTATGAGAAGTTATTACGAATTGTCGGTTATGTACTTTAAATAATGTTGTTTTAGTTATTTCGCATATAGGTGATACCTATCCCGAGGACGAGCAGATTCAAGGGCGTCACAGGGGTTACGACTCTTCGACTTATCAGTGAGTGGGCAGTATTTTCTGTATTTACCTATATACTATCGATTTTCCCAGAAATTGAATTTAAATGAAAGTATGTTTTTAAAATGCCATGCATGCATATTATGAATTATATGAATTAGTAATTGATGCATATATATGTGAAATGGTGTTGTGGACGCATAGGTGAGTATCAGGTGAGTTTTATGTTGTTCATGTGATTTATTGATGATGTGAATTGTGTTGAGAGCTCATAACCTGCACCCCTGGTGTTAGTGCTTATAGTATTCACCGCACCGCATGCTCACCTTGGATCCAAGTAGGTGCATGTCGTACAGACCATGAGAGGGTTCTGACATGCTAGTCGTATAGATCACTAGAGGTGGTTCCGACTGGTAGGTGACCTTAGATTATGTGCACAGATGATTGATGAGAGAAGCACTATAGCGTATTATTACACCATTCTTGTCATACATACTACTTCAGGTAGTTCCGACTTATGTGCAGAGTAGTGCCGTATAGGTCACCATGGTGACTCAGGTTGGTTTGGATATTGAGCTATGGAATTAACCGTACAGGACCAACTGCAGGGTCTCCGGTTGATTCATTATGTCACCTATTATATTGATGCATCCATATTCTGTTATTGACATTTATGGCATGGCATATTTTCTGGATTTGATAAAGATTGATGATTTGAGATATATGAGGATTTATATTCTATTATGTTATTTTTGGGAAAGTATACATGTTTTACAGCGAGGAGTTAGAATTGTTTTTGATGAAATGTTTTCGAAAAGCTTGGTTTTACTGACCCCCCTCAATTTTGTTTTGCGCCCCTCCAGGTTCTAGTTAGTAGCGTTGGTGGCCCACGAGGATTCCCACGACGTACTGACAGACTACATAAATGTAGGACTCACATGCGGGTGTTGTAATTTAGTTATGGTCCTACTTGACTGCACCTAGTACTTATGCTCTGAATTTGTGTGTTCACACTTAAACTTACTCTAGCATGTTGGTTGGATATTATTGCTAGTAATTGGTTTTTATTCCTTCGCAATTCCTTTATCTTTTGCTTCCGCATCGCACTTTTGATTACGCCACGCTCACGTGACGGCCAGCACACCTTGATTCTAGGATCGGGGTGTGTCACATTGAAAAATTTCTCTCCCCATGATGCATTAGGCAGGTTACGAAAAATAAAACAAGGGTAAAACAATTTTTAAAATTTTTTAAAACACAATCACATGACGTTATTATTTTATTTAAAATTGAACTTATAAATTTGCTTTTATTCATATATATGTTTTAAATTGAAATCTATCATCAACTATGTTGATAATTGATCCTTACTATAACTTATACCACGCAGAATAATTTATCACTTGATTTATGTTTTCAATATCTATAAAAGTTTCTCTGACGAACAATAATGCTAAAACAAATCAGAAAAAGACCTAACGCAATGTAACAATTGTCAGCCACGTAAAGGGAGATCCTTGAAATGATTTTTTTGGGGGGGGGTGCAAATGGATAAAACCAAAAACCCTTTGTCCACAGGCATTCAATGTTTGCTGCATAATTAGTTCAATTCAATGTGGGAATTCCTTTCTTTTTCAGGCAATCTTTAAATATTTTCGGGCACGTTTGAATGATGGATTACAGGTTCAACTGTTCAAGCGATCGCAAATATCTTTGAATTAGCAAGAGATATGCTTAATGTTAATCCTTGAAAGAATTAAGAATTAAGAGAGATTTGACAAGATTATACCAATTGCCAGAAATATATGCAACTCGATTAATATAAGACTAAATTCGACAAAGAAAAAGAATTAATGTAAGACTAAATATGGGAAACCTTATAGAGAACCTTATCTTTTTATATGCGGCTTGTTATGCATGCATGTTATATAATTATGCAGATAATATCATCTCTTTTGATGTCTCTCCCTTCCATTTTAAGCTTCTTCTTTTTTAAGGGAAATACTTTTTAAACACTTGTTTAGCCTTCCACACAACTCTGTTTAATTTAGACTATTGATTTTGTCTGACTTATACAATTTGATGATTATAAATAAAAAAGTGTAGGTGAGAAGCTAAAAAAAAGTGTGAAAATTACCTTCATTATGTGATGGAATTCTATTGTTGTGCATCGATACCCTTCGTTCTGTGATATAAAAGATGCTTTAATTTTAGGCTTTAATAAGCTCTTATCATTACCTTTCAATTATATTATATGTAACTTTTTATGAGTGGTGGGAGAGGGTATTGATGTGATTTACATAAAAACAAAGGATAGTTTACACTAATTTATACTACAAGCAGGGAGATATTTTGAACATGAAACGCAATGGATTGAAGAGAAAGATCATAGCCACCATAGTTGTGTTAAGAATTTTCAACTTCCAATCTTTCTATTACAATGAAAAGAATGGAAATTAGTAAATTCCCACATCTATATTTATTTGGAAGTAATTCCCTCTTCCTTTTTATTTTAGTTTAGTCTTTTTTGTAGGGAAAACTAATAAAAAGGGTTTGAAAACTTTGAGTTTTAATGATAAAGACAAAATAAAGGGTAAAGTGAATAGTACTAGGTTTGACTTTTTAGTGTAAAAATGTGGTTTTTTCGTTAAAGTGAACAGTACCATGGGCGTTTCGTTAAAACTCCATTTTTTGTAATGATGTATCTTATTGTATGCAATTCTTTCTTTTTATTCTGAAAATATATGCAATATTTTTATTAATTTTCTACTAAATCTTTTACAACTATGCAATTCTTGCCACTTTCTTCGGGAGCATTTTTGCTCACCACTATAACTATAATGTATGATCACTATACATCTAATCATTTATTATGTGAATAGCAAGCTACAACCTAGCTCTTATTGCTAATAGCTCCACCTAGTTCACGGAGTAGATCCCTTGGAACCTCCACACACCCGTTGCTCGAAACAAGCCTCCATCACCACGAAGTACTCCTCCCCCGCCACCATTCTTGACCTCCAACTTTGCCGCGCCATCTACATTTAATTTAAACCACCCTTCACTAGGTGTCATCCACCTATGTGCTTGCGGCTCCTTAACATGGCTAGGGCTGCAATTAGCCTCTTGGAACTTCTAAAGCCAACACAACGCCCGTTGCAGTACCTCTAAAGGATCATCAAATGTCCCCTCCCAGACCAACCTATTATGCTCCATCCAAAGCGCCCATATCAGCATTAATATTATATCAATATCTACCCCTTGATGTAGTATTCATATTTCATAGATGCGTTTTTATCACAAATGGTCCCTGTAATTGACCATCATCATCAAGATGGTCCCGGAAATTGAAAATCAATCAATATAGTCCCTGAAAATATGTGTTGCAAATCAATGTGGTATTTTTGTCACAATTCTGTTAAAAAATCCGTTAAGTGCTGATGTGGCCCATAAATAGGTCCCATAAGATTTACGGGTGTTATCACAAATGGTCCTTGAAATTGACTCACACCATCAAGATGGTCCCTGAAATTGACTCACACCATCAAGCTGGTCCCTAAAATTGAAATCGATGAATGTAGTCTTTGAAAGTAGGTGTTGCAAATCAATATGATGTTTCTGCCACAATTATGTAAAATTTTTGTTATGTGCTGATGTGAGTGTAATAATTAATTAAAAAAGTTGTCTGAATACTTTTTTGCACAATAGAATTTTTTTTTGTAATAGGACCTACTCCTAAGAGAGATCCCTTCCATAAATTCTCAAATGCACAAGGTTTAACCAAGGTCTAAGATGGTATTTGAAAAAGTTTTCAACCAACAATAGATGCACCTTGGTTATAACCTCATTATCTCAATGCAGACATCGTCGTTTTTTGAGTCACCAGACCACATGGAAGCGCCGAACAAGCTCTCAAGATTAAAGTTGTGAGGATGATGATCCTCTAAATGCTAACAGTCATGTCCTAGAAGTTGTTACCAATTAGCCAAGCCGTCACTAAAGTTGATCTCGATCCATGTTCAATTCGATGAAAGGTGTCGAAGTGTTTAAAGTTGGATGTGTTGAGATTTTATTTTAGAGAATAGGCAGCGAATGAGGTAGAAGAATGTAGACTGTGATTAGAGGTGATTGTACGAATGGGCGTTTGGGTTTACAATTTTTTATTAACAATTAAATTATTAAACTTATTTCTAATTTTTTTTTTAAATTTAATTAGGCTTGGGTGATCCAATTATGTGTCACATCAGCACATAACAAAATTTTTGATAGAATTGTGCCAGAATGACTATATTGATTTGGGACACTTATTTGAGGGACTACATTAATCGATTTTCAAATTCAGGGACCACTTTGATGTCATAGGTTAATTTCAAGGACCACTTTGATGTTGTTGGTTAATTTCAAGGACCATTTGTGAGAAAATAGGACATATGAGACTCATTTATGTGCCACATTAGCACTTAATAAAAATTTTAACAAAATTGTGATAGAAGGACCACATTGATTTGCTACACCTATTTTTTTCATAAATAGCGAGTTTAATACTAATTTATTCTCCCATCATTTAGTGTAAATATATCTTTACATCATAAAAAAAAAAAAAAAAAAAAAACTTATCCTTATAATTAATTTCGAAAACAACTCAGGGTCTTGTGCATCTTAACCATTGTGATTCCTGAATTTTATTGGAATTGGAGTTTGATCCCAAAACTAGAAATTTATGAGTATTGAATTATAAAGTTGTGACAATCTGAAGCAATATTCCTTTTAGATGACACCAATTAAGTGGAAAAGTTCAAGCACTAATATTCCTCCAATTTTCACTTATTGTACACCAGCATAACTAAGGGGCACCGACGTAATTATCCATAAAACCAAAGGTCAATGTCTTGATTAAACCCTATTTAAAGAAGGAAACTTATCAATCTAATGCAACGTAGTCTCCACTCACCAAAGTCCTCACATACCATGGAAAGATTGCCAGGAGTATTACTCTTCTTTCTTGCCATATTTTTCTCAACAACTCAAGCTTATGAGCCACTTATAAACCACCATATCCATCTCCTCAGGCCAGAATTCGGGGCGAGTGGCAGCAGCCTTCCCGAACTGTCTTGCCTGAGTTGGCGTTTGGCAGTGGAAGTTGGGAACATTATCAACTGGAAGACTGTTCCGGCACAATGTGGAAGCTACATTGTGTTTTGTTTGTGTCGTTTGTTTTGTTTTGCTCGAGGACTAGCAAAAGCTACGTGTGGGGGAATTTGATAGGAGCATATTTATGCGACTGAGTTAGCTTGTTCTCATGCATTTATGTTGTTATTTCTTAGTTAATTATGTATTTTAAGCTATTTTCGTGTGTTTGTAGGTCCATAGGCCTTATGAAGCAATAAGATGCATTTTGGAGCAGTTTTGGGCTTGTAATGAATAGCACATGCATGGAGCAAGGTGGATGGATGAAATTGAAGACTAAAGAGGCTAGGAATGTGTTAAAGAGAAAGAAGAATTAATGTAAAAAGGACAAAGCTCAGCCACAAAGGCGTGTCACTCCACCATTCACCTTTCCATCATTGTCGTGCACCACCATTGCATTCCCTTTGGATTCCTATGTCATGCATCATCATCCATGTTCCCTCCATTAACTCATTTGTTGCATCATTCCACTTCCCTTTCCTTTCTCTACCATGTGCACAATCATTCATGTTCCCTAGCTGCAACACCACTCCATTTTACCCCCATGCTTTGCATCATCACTTCACTTTCACCTTTGAATCATTTCAAACACCACTCATTGCACTCATTTGCTACATCATTCCTTGTTCCCTCCATCATTTCAAATTCATACATCATTACATTGAATCATTGCACTCAATTGCTACACCATTCCTTGTTCCCTCCATCATTTTAGATTTCATGCATCATTACATTGAATCATTGCACTCAATTGCAACACCACTCCATGTTCCCCTTCATTGCCATGCACTTCCTCTATAAAAGGAAGTGAGTGTGTGTAACATAAATTTAGTTCATACTTGGTTAGATCATTCACTCCCATTTCAACACAACATTCATCCAAACACATCCATTCCTCCATACAAACAAACCTTCAAACACTCACCAACACCTTGTGCCGTAGCAAAGGAAAGGAAGGAAAATGCTTGGACGTGCTTGCTGTCCAACTTGGATCGTTGGAGCATTTAGGTGTTTTCTTTCTTTTGTTTTTAATGTTTAAATTCATTTCCTTTCGTTTTGTTGTAAATATGAGTGGCTAAACCCCTTTTGGCTAGGGGTGATTTCAAAGCCATGATTATGTGTGCAATATAATTTGATAAATTCCAGTTATGAACTCTTGAATCGTGAATGCAATTGGCTTAACTATTTGATTGATAACTTATTTGTATTTGTTAATTAATAGTCGACACTTAATTGGCATGCATAAATCCGTTGCTAGAATATAAGGAAGTTTCATATAATCGTTACAAACTTATATTCACATGTAGTGAAGGTCGCTTATAAACGATCGCGTTAAGTTCAATTCCTAGCATGAGTGACATGATGTCATAGTTGCAAGTGCTTTGTCAATGCTTATGATTTTCATTAAACGTAATGATCTTTGATAGTATCTCTATTATGATGTCATGTAGGGAACTTTTGAAGAATGTTTTGGGTTGTCGAATGATGTCATCCAATTCAATAAAACAAGGAAAATCTGAGAGTTAACTAGTGATGTCACGGTTAATTTGGGGCATTGTCATTCATAATTCAATGAAGTAATAACTGGAAATTAAGTTATTTGCATACATGTCATGTGTGGAGAAAAAGCCTCTAGCTATCCCATTCATCATCTTATTTCTCACATTCTTTTTACAATCTGTCTAGTTTTTCATACTTGTTTGTTTGTTTCAACTTCATCCAAATCAAAACCCCCCTTTTAGTTTCTTGTTTCAAAGTGTTTCAAATCTGTTTTAGTTTGTGTTTTTAAGTGTTTTGATTCAAGTAAAAGTCAATTTTGGTCCAAAGTCATTCCTAGTGTCTAATTTAAGTTTATTTGGATGTTTTAAGTTGTTTTGAGTATTTTAAGTTTGCTTTGAGTCTTGTGAGTCTTGTTAAGTGTTTTTAAGTTTAGTTTTATGTTTTTGAGTTAGTTTAGAGGTTATTAGCAAGCCATTCTAATCCCCGGTCCAGAACGATTCCTACTTATACTTGTACTACAATCGTCAACGATCATCTCATTTCGATTCCAAACCTTATCCAATACTGCATAGTGGATCAAAATCTCACGATTCTCGAGATGTCGGGTTGCTTTATCTAAGACATCACTGTAATCTATAATAACCTTATGTTTTGGAACAGATGAGTGAGCAATGGTCAGATTCAAACTAGGGTCACTATTTTGTGTCGTTTTCCTCATCTGGGGTTATGAATCTTTTGAACCATAGGGTCTGCCACAGTTCAGGGTAGAAGTAGATGATTGGCTAGCCGCCAATGTACCAGGCTGCGTGGAAGGTGCGGCCTCCCTACCTTTGGGGACGATTCGATCTAACCAGGTGCTATTTCGGCATACTCGAGGTCCATTATCCTTACAGGTGTGTTTATAGCAGGTATATGTGATCTTGTCACCTTCGCTACAACAGTAAAAACATCTGGCATGCTTTGAGCAATGCTTTGAAGATCTATAATTCGTCGCATTTCAGTCTCATACTGGGCAGTGAGGAGATTTAAATGAGACATAATGGGAGTATACCACAACAATTTGCTATGTTTTACAGGAACGTTAACATGCTTATCTCCCCCCTAAAGATGGGAAGATTGTCACATCAAAGTGACAATCCACAAAACGTGCAGTAAAGAGATCTTCTGTAAAGGGCTATAAATAGCGAATAATTGATGGCGAATCATAACCGTCATAGATTCCCATTTTTCTCTAAAAACCCATTTTGGTACATAGTGGCGACGTTATTGGTACATATACCGCGCACCCAAACATATGTAAATACAAGACGTTAGGCTCGTATCCAGTAACCAACTGTAACAGTGAATGAGGTTGCGTAGTAATGGCCCTCAGGCAGACCAATGTAGCTGCGTGCAATATTGCATAGCCCTAGGCAGATGTCAGCAGTTTGGTTCGCATAACCAAAGTCCGAGTTATCAATTGAAGGCGTTTTATGAAAGCTTCTACCAAGCCATTTTAGGTGTGAACATGGGGTACATGATGTTCAACTTCAATCCCAACTGACATGCAATAGTCGTCAAAAGTCTATGACGTAAACTCTCCAGCGTTATCTAGTCGAATTAACTTGATCAGATAATTAGGGTGGTGAGCCCTAAGCTTAATAATTTGTGCTAGGAGTTTTGCAAATGCAACGTTGCATGTGGATAATAAGTAAACATGTGACCAACGTGTCGATACATTAACCAACACCATAAAGTCAACAAATATCCCCTTGAATCCTTTTAAATCCTCTAAATCCTCTTAAGAAACTTATGAGGGTTGTGATTAATCTTTGTAATTGAGGGTTAAGTATTCAACTTCCCTAAAGAACAAGCTTTGCATGGTGGGAATCCAACGTAAGGAGGTAAATGATGCCCATGTGATGATTTGAGGATATGACGCATCATGTCACGTCCGGGATGTCTTATACGGTCAGGCCAAAGCAATAAAGTGCTACGGATTCCCACCATGCACATGTCAAAGCAGTAAATGATGTCCATGTCACGTCCGGGTCGGCCACATGGTGGTTCTTTATGTTGCAAATGGTTGTGATGTTCAATCCACTTGGGAAACGTTCCAGCATCTTGTCAATACGTTTCTGGCCATACTCGTAAGAAGGGATACAAAGAAATTTAGATCCATTCTCTTTAGTGGTTTCAATATGATATTGATTATCTCGAATGTCTCTAAAACCCAACAATGTTCTTCCGGAACGTGGAATATGGAGGCCTTTTCAATGGTTAAGACATTACCATTAGACAACATTATACGAGCCTTTCCATATCCTTCAATCAGGTTGGATGAGCCAGAGAGGGTTGTCAGATGTGCTTTCTTAGGTACAAAGTTAGTAAAATAATGTCGCTCACACAATGTGGTATGTGTAGTAACACTATCAGCCAGACAAATAACTTCCCTACTAGACATGCCTAAAATAAATTGATTGAATTGGTCACATGCATAAATATAATTCCATTCATTCAATTAATCAATTCGAGAAATAATATCCATAAAATAATTATCTATAATTCAAAACAAACCAAAACCAAACAAATTATTATAAATACTTAGAAAAATTGTCCAAATATTAAACCATAAACCTAAAAAATAGAGGGGTTTCAACCATACCTAGTGGGTTCGGCCAGTGGCGAAGTTAGGAATTTTCGGGAGGAGGGGCGAACTTAAAAGGAGTGCAAAGGTTAACAAATGACAAACGAATGAGGGATAAAAAATCAACTGTTGCTAACTTTCCTTGGCATGATGTGAGATTTAGGTTGACAAGGGTTATTTTGGAGATAATGTCTACGAATTGCTTCGCGATAATTAAGTGGATAATCAACCATTCGATGTCTATGTCCAAGGTCTTATAGTATTGTTTTATTATGTATCTGTATAATGGAAATAAAAAAAAATCTTAAACTCTTAATCCTAAAGCAGACTATACTAATATGACTAATAACTAATTAAACTAACAATTCAATTAATCAATACCAAAAAATTCAATTCAACTAATCAATATGAATAAGCATATACATTATTCAATAATTCAATTAATCAATCAATAATCAAGAATTCAACTTTTACCGTAAACAACAATTTCAATACTCATAGAATTGATATTGATTATCACTAATCAATAATCATATTAGTGTATTATCCTATAATTATATATTAATTAAATAAAAATAATCAATTAGAATTTGAAATAATATAAATTTAGAAAATAAAAAATTTACCTCAAATTTGGGAAATGGCTGTTGGCATGGCGTTTAAATGCTTTATAGGATTGTGGCACAGTGGAACACATTTGAAAATTGAACGGGTTGGATGGGAAAGGCGACAGTGGTCCCCACTCAATATTTTTTTTCACATAGCAAGTAAAACGATGCCGTTTTACTTTTAAAATTAAAAAACAGAAGCCTAGCACTGCTCGCAGGGAGCAACTCAGCAATATGAACAAACAGAACAACCACCATGTTTTTCAGTTTCCGGCCTCACCAGCTTATGACTCTCTCCTAGGCATGTTTTCTGATGAGCGGAGGGGCAACCGCCCCTCCTCGGCCCTATGTAGCTTCGCCACTAGGTTCGGCTAGTAAAGGTAAAAACACCCTAACAACATGTCTAGAAGAATAAAACTTATTCATCTAAAGGAGTTGATGCCTCCTAAAAATATGATATCTTTATGGATGTAGTAGCATCTTTAAGATGTTCCACATGGGCAAAGTCAGACTCATGACGGGAATGATACTTGGCAATTTGGTGGGGGGGAGGGGGTAGCTCTGCATTTGCGTGACCAAAGATCCTTTGATCCATATTGGTAGCACATGTCCATTTCATTGGAAGCCAATTGAACGATAGCTTTTCCCTTGTTCTTGAAGTTTGGGGACTTTGGGGCAAATGCTTAACGTTTCTGGGTCAAATTTCCTCCTTTAGGTGGGCCTTGGCTCTGTTGACCTTGGGCCCGTGGTTGGGCTTACCGCCCATTACCATGGCCACGATGATGTTTTCGTCGTTTGTGGTTGCTAGAATTGGTCCCATGCGCTTTAGGTACGGCGTTCGAGCTAATGGGTCGAGCTTGATGATTTGTCATCAAAAGTTGGTTCTACTTTTCAACGAGAAGTAAAACAAAGATCAAATCCATAAATTTGGTGAACTTTTATGCCCTATATTGTTGTTGCAGGACAATATTGGTGGCATGGAAGGTCGAATAGGTATTCTCCAGGAGATCTGCATCTGTTACGTCCACATTACAAAACTTAAGCAGTGATCGGATTCTACAAACTTCAAAGTTGTATTCATTCACAGACTTAAAGTCTTGGAAGTATAGATGCTGCCAGTCATGTCTTACTTCAGGCAAGTAAATGTCTTTCTGGTGATAGAAACGGTCGGCCAGAGCAAGCCAGATTGTGCGTGGGTCCTCCTCAGCGAGGTGCTCGGTCTGCAGTGCATCATGGATGTGTCTTCAAATGAAGATTATTGCAGTAGCTTTTTGAGCTTCATCGATGGGTTTGGCATCGGTATGTGCCTCGGTGGTGGCTCTAATACCCTTTGCAGTAAGATGGAGTTTCACATCTTGAACCCACTTCAAGTAGTTTCTTCCAGAGACTTCCAGAGCGGTGAATTTGAGCTTGTTCAAGTTCAACATGTCCCTAAAATAGAGGCTACAATAAAACATGGTTAGTTATAAGGTAATTCATAGACCTCGAGTTCTATAGACATGTATTGGTTTAATTTAAGCATGAAACTTACAAGTTTCACGTGGCATAAATATGGCCGTCACGTTAGCTCTTAACTGATCAATGGATGGAAAATGTAACAGATGTATTATATTCAAATAAATCCACCTCTCGCAATCGCCCACCTCTACAAACAAACCCAAAAACCTTCCCCTATCACCCCCACCCCCCGGCGACCTACCTCATTCTCCTCTACTCTTTTCACCTCCCATCCTATCCAAAGACCCATCACACCCTACCCCCACCTCCCCCGCTTCCATTACATTACAAAAATACAATCCCAAATCAATGTCAGAAACCCTAATTCAAAATTTCCAGGCAAGAGGTATTTTGTTAACAACACAAGGGTATGATGGAGCTCCTAACAAACTTTGATTAATGACTCCAAAAGCCCTCCTAGTTTGCCCAATTTGCTGCTGTCCACGAATAGTCCTCCTTTATGTTAGTCGAAAATCGAAAAAAGTCAGAATCTTTGGAAAATTTTAACTCTCAAAATCTAAATGCCCAGATTGCAAAAAAAAAAAAAAAAAAAAAAAAAAAAAAAAAAACCATTTCAGCGATTTATTACCTCGCATATTTATAGGTCTGATTAGACTAGAATGGTTCTCATTAGAAACAGCCATCTTTGAAGTTTATGATTTCCTTAAGGAACAATCAATCAATCAATCAATCAAATCAAACCCCGAGCAAAGAGGCTAAGAATCCTCAGTCACCTTAAATTTCGTCCCTTCAAGAAAGCCTATAGAGAGATAAAGAGAATAGAGAGAGAGAGAGAGAGAGAGAGAAGGATTGAAATCTCTGCAAAATACCACTTGTAGCGGGGGAGGTGAGAGCTAGAAGGATCGGTGGAGAGGATATCGTGTAGAGAGGGAGGGCTTGGTAGAGAGGAGATCGTGGTAGAGAGGGAGCGGAGAAGGACCCACTACCACTGCCGCTGGTGCGTCTTCTCCGAAGAGGTGGGGTGGGATGGGGTAGGTTTTTGGATAGGATGAGAGGTGAAGAGAGTGGAGGAGAGGTAGGTGGGTCGGGGGGGGGGGGGCGAAGTTTCCTAAATATTTTTTTGCTACTTGGCACAAATGTAGCAGCTACGTCAGCTCTTAACGGATCAATGGATGGAAAATGTAACGGATGTATTATATTGAAATAAAATAGTACGTAAGGTATGAAAGTGAAATGTTTTGAAGATATTGTATGAGGTTGTAATATACCTCATACCTGAGGTGATAAAGTGTAATTTACCTAATTTTATTTTTTTATTGATTTAAAATATATTTTCTTTAACGGATAATGAGTCATATTACCTGATATTATTAACGGGTCGATTTCGGATCGGGTCATATTACTCGTTTACTTTAACGAATGTTACACGACACGACCCATATCGGGTGTGTTACGAAAACGACATGAACACGAATGTCATGTCTAGCTAATAGTACCATGTATATGCACTACCTCTCTATTCTAATAGTGTTTTTTTTTTGTTTTTTTTTAATTACTGTTGACCCTAAAAACTACCAAGCCTATGTGGCGCGCAAGCCGAGTAATCTATGAGCTAACTACATCCTTCGGTTGTGTGCGGGGCCTGCCAACTCGTCGGCTGAGCTCGGCCGAGGAGTAAAATATGTGATGTTGCGTTGGGTGTGCGGCTGACTTCTGCGTTTTGCAATTGCGGCTGATGATGGAACTTGTCTCGGCCTTCGGGTTCTAGAGCCTGAAGACAAGGCTGCTAACTTAGCAAAGTTCAATATCAAATTCGGCTTCCAATGTGCCGAATGTAGTAACTCGTAACACCTCACTTCAACGAGAAGGCTGATAAGATGACCTCGACCAACAAGGATTCGAAAATCATTCTCGACCGAGACTTGGATAGGTAACCAATCGGCCTTGATGCAGTGCTGTTTATGCCAACTGAAAATGCTGCGAGATCGGCTGATTCTACAGCGACAGTGCTGTTTATGCCAACTAAAGATATCATCGGTTGCCTCCACAGTGCTGTTTATGCCAACTGAAGATGTGTCAGCGAAAAAGAAAAGAAAAAAAATCTCAAGGTTGTTGAGAGAATTTGTGCAGGGCAGTTGTGTGTTGAATTGGAGGTCCCTGATGCGTTGCTCATGTGTCTGTATTTACCTCTGCACAGTCTAATAATTAAGTAGAGTTCATCTACAACTCAAACTAATGCAACTGATCTGTGCCGTAGGCTAAGGCCTATCCCCCCTTTTTAGGCTTGGTATCACATCACCACAAATAAACTAGTTTATCTCCATAAAATAAACAAGTTTATATCCATGTAATCACCTCACCAATCAAATCCATCATGTATATTTCCCCTGACAAAGACCACATGCATGCATGATGATCCCTTCATCAGCTTAAACTCCAAAAAACAATTGATGAAATTCATCATCATATCTCAAGACAAGGTTACGTGCTTCAACCCTGTCCATGAATTCAAAGTCCATTTGAATTGTACCATCCACATCAAATATATCACATATTAAGTTTAAATATCATAGTTATTATTAAGAGATAATATTATGGTTAAAATCACAATATCATTCCTCAATACTAACTAAAAATCATTTTAACCACTTTATCATTCACCGATCTAAAATCCTTCTCATTCAACGGCCTCGATTGCACGGGCCGATAGTGTAAAAAAGGGTTCAAACAATTACAAACAATATTTTATACTAATTTACATTAAGAATAAGGTTTGAACCCTATCGTGATACAGTGTGTTGAATAAAATGAAATTGAAGTATAACACTAGAGTGGATAAAGTGTTATGTTTTAGTATTGTTAGTTGTACTTATTTGATTGTCATATTTTGTGTTTCATAATATATCAGCCTCATATATACCCTGTTGCTTATGCATATATAATTAAGAAAATGAACGAAAACAGCTTGAAAATTTTAAATTTTAAAGATAATGATAAAATAAAGGGTAAAATTAATAGTACCAGAATTGACTTTTTAGTGTAAAAATATAATTTTTTTATTAAAGTAAACAATATCATAAACTTTTTGTTAAAATTCCTATAATAATTACAATTTTAGTGTGTGAGGCTAAAATTTGAATGTGCCCATATCATATTCTCATTCCAAAAACAACAAAAATAATATATCAAGAAAAACGTGGTTAAAATTGTCGAATGAAATAAATAAAATTAAATTAACAAAAAACATGTGCAAGATATAATGAGATTGTAGATGGGACCGCGCTTATTTAATTATAATATCTTCTCGTTATAGATGTCCTCATATTTTTGTTTTGTTTGTGCGTTCTTGCTTTTCTTTCAGAGACGTGCTGAAAGGACCCAATGAAAAAATGAAGCGACAAGTAGCTGCAAAAGCATTGGGTGGTCCTTGTTTGCTTGCCGATCTTTGGTGGTTTGTGTTGATTGCGGTCGATTTGCGTGGCAGGCAAGATCAGCAGGGCAGGCCTCTGTGTAAGGATGGTACATCCACATGAGAAATATTGCATTTTGATCCAATAATACATCACATATTTTATACAAATAATGACAAATTTTATTTTTTAAATTATTAATTTTTTAATAAATATATTTTATTATTTCTATAATGACACATAGTGTATCATCTTATGTACCGATCACATTAAAAAATCTCTTTATCTGCATGATGCATTAGATAGGATACAAAAAATAAAACAAGGGTAAAAAAAATTTAAAAAAATTTTGAAACATAATCACGTAACGTTATTATTGTATTTAAATTTTAACCTATAAATTTGCTTTTATTCGTATATATGTTTTAAATTGAAATCTATCATCAACTATGTTGATAATTGATACTTATTATAACTTATACCACGTAGAATAATTTATCACGTGATTTATGTTTTCAATATCTATAAAAGTTTCTCTGACGTACAATAATGCTAAAACAAATCAGACAAAGACCTAACACAATGTAACAATCAGCCACGTAAGGGAGATCCTTGAAATGATTGTTTTTTGGGGAAAAATGTCGGCAAATGGATAAATCCAGAAACCCTTTGTCCACAGGCATCCAATGATTGCTGCAGAATTAGTTGAAAGGAAAACTAATGAAAAAGGCTTGAAAACTTTGAGTTTTAATGATAACGACAAAATAAAGGGTAAAGTGAATAGTACCAGGATTGACTTTTTAGTGTAAAAATGTGGTTTTTCGTTAAAGTGAACAGTACCGGGTGCTTTCGTTAAAGTTCCCTTAGTTCAATTCAATGTGGGAATTCCTTTATTTTTCAGGCAATCTTTAAATATTTTCGGGCACGTTTGAATGATGGATTACAGGTTCAACTGTTCAAGCGATCGTAGATATCTTTGAATTAGCAAGAGATATGCTTAATGTTAATCCTTGAAAGAATTAAGAATTAAGAGAGATTTGACAAGATTATACAAATTGTCAGAAATATATGCAACTCGATTAATATAACATATAAGACTAAATTCGGCAAAGAAAAAGGATTAATGTAAGACTAAATATGGGAACGTGGTAGGCGTGTTGTGTATATACATACAGATAGAGAACCTTATCTTTTTATATGCGGCTTGTTATGCATGCATGTTATATAATTATGCAAATAATATCATCTCTTTTGACGTCTCGCCCTTCCATTTTAAGCTTCTTATTTTTAAGGGAAATACTTTTTAAACACTTGTTTAGCCTTCCACACAACTCTGTTTAATTTAGATTATTGATTTTGTCTGACTTATACAATTTGATGATTATAAATAAAAAAGTGTAGGTGAGAAGCTAAAAAAAAGTGTGAAAATTACCTTCATTATGTGATGGAATTCTATTGTTGTGCATCGATACCCTTCGTTCTGTGATATAAAAGATGCTTTAATTTTAGGCTTTAATAAGCTCTTATCATTACCTTTCAATTATATTATACATAACTTTTTATGAGTGGTGGGAGAGGGTATTGATGTGATTTACATAAAAACAAAGGATAGTTTACACTAATTTATACTACAAGCAGAGACATATTTTGAACATGAAACGCAATGGATTGAAGAGAAAGATCATAGCCACCATAGTTGTGTTAAGAATATTCAACTTCCAATCTTTCTATTACAATGAAAAGAATGGAAATTAGTAAATTCCTACATCTATATTTATTTGGAAGTAATTCCCTCTTCATTTTTATTTTACTTTAGTCTTTTTTGTAAGGAAAACTAATGAAAATGACTTGAAAACTTTGAATTTTAATGATAAAGACAAAATAAAGGGTAAAATGAATAGTACCGGGTTTGACTTTTTAGTGTAAAAATGTGGTTTTTCGTTAAAGTGAACAGTACCGTGGGCCTTTCGTTAAAACTCCATTTTTTGTAATGATGTATCTTATTGTATGCAATTTTTTCTTTTTATTCTGAAAATATATGCAATATTTTTATTAATTTTTTACTAAATCTTTTACAACTATGCAATTCTTGCCACTTTCTTCGGGAGCATTTTTGCTCACCACTGTAACTATAATGTATGATCACTATACATCTAATCATTTATCATGTGTTATTTTACCTTACTAGTTTTCACATTAAATGTTACTTTTAAAAATTTTAAAAAAAAATTACTAAGATTAAATAAACGAACACCTAACAAATAATTAGATATATGATGAGTATACACTAAAGTTTGGGGCGATAGCAAAAATGGAATGGCATTTGGAGAATTAAATAATTTACGAATATTATTTTCAAAAAAGCATATGCCAACCAATTATTATTTTCAAAAAAACATATGCCAACCAACAGTGATATCTTTCTTGGGTAAGTAAACAACAACATATATTATTACTATTTATGTTACGTTTTGCACATGGAAATATATTATTACATTATTACTTGTAAGTCCTTTTGCCTTTTGAAGTTTTCTGTTTGGTTGCTTTCAACTTTTCTTGCATGAGTAGGTCAAATAATTGAAATAAAACAGAAAACTGCATTTATTTTAACAAATAATATTATCTATATTAAGAGGGAAGTGATTAGTTTAGCCTTATAATGAGTTAACAATAATGTGGTTCAAACTCGTCTTTGGCGAGAATCGAACTTAAGACCTCTCGCTTACAAGTGAAGAGGAATACCACTAAACCGTTGTACTAAGTGGCCAACAGAAAACACCGTTAATATTGTAACATTGATGTGAAAAATGTGAAACGTGGGAACGTTAATGAAAAAGAGACTCACAAAAGAGAAATGCTAAGAAGACTCTTTCAAAGTGAGGCTCTCTATAACTCTCAATCACCTCACAATTTACCATCAAATCTCATGCGAATATTATAAAATATTGTGTAAAAAACATGGATAGCAAAGAGTTCATAGAGGATCCCACTTTTGAAATAGCTCCTTAGCATTTTTTTTTTAACAAACGATATTATCTACATTAAGGGGGGAGGGGAAGTGGGCTTAGCTTCATAATGGGCTAGCAATAATATGATACAAATTCACTTTTGGTGAGAATCGAACATAAGACCTCTCACTTACAAGTGAAGAGAAATATTATTAGACTGTAGTACAGGGTCGGTCCAGAGATTTTTGAGGCCCGGGGCGACGTAAAAAAAAATGCCCTAACTTCATGTAAGAAAATTATTTATTTTCACACATAAGACATCGAAAAAATTATACTTAGAAAAATACTTCAAACTCAATAATTTAGAAACACAGAAAGACTAATTTATTTTGTATTGAGAGAGGGAAACAAAAAAACTGCGGGCTTACAAGTAGATAGATGATGAGTTTTGTTTTCCATTTGAACTTTGAATGTGTTTTTGAATTATCGTGAGGTGTTTTTTTCTTATTTACTAAACTTGTCAATACTGGACTAAAAAATAATGATGTTTTCGAATCTTTAATTAATATGTATTATTAATGAATGGGTACTAAATTAAACATTTTGATGACACGTCATATAATTTGCAAATTTGGTCTACGTATTATTCTTTGTTGAAGATTAGACTTGAATTAAAACGAATATTTAAAAATAAAAACCCACATAGCTACTAGATAGTAACTAAAAATAAATTACAAACCAAACAAAAATTTGTAAAAATTGAAAAGGATAAACATGCACATAGCATTTCGAACTTAGGACCACTTGTTAATTTTAAACAACAAAAATCATTGTTTCTAATTAAACTTTTTGATCCTTTAACCAAATTTTCTAAATTTATACTCTTATAAAAAAAAATTTGTAAAAAAAGGAAAGTAAATAAGCACACATGGTGTTTTGAACCCAAGACCTCCTTATTATTTTCAAATGACAAACCACCACTTCTAGTTAAATTTATGTGTCTTTGAATCAAATTTTATAAATTTATAATCTTATAAAAACATATGTAAATATACCGCCCTAATAATTTTGGTGCCCCTAATTTTTTTGGGCCCTGGACGGTTGCCCTTCCTGCACTGGGCCTAGGCCGGCCCTGCTGTAGTACTAAGTGGCAGCTATCTCATTAGCATTTATCTTCACAAATTTGAAAAACATAGGGCCCAACGCCCTAGGACCACGTGCACCTATAAAGGCCAGTGTCCAGGACCACGCACACATTTGAAAAATATTAAAAAAAAAATAGCACATCACGGGCACATTTTAAGTTTATGGTTATTATAACAAAATTTTGTCAATTGGCAAGGTGGTGTGCCACACAATTACCATGATGAGGAATATACGCTATTGAGCACTTAACAAACTTAGTCATCAACTCCCTAATATCAGAAGCAATAAAACCAAGACTTGTGAGTAATCTATAGTTCCTCCTTTGCAAGCTTCAACTGCTTTCACCAAGACAATTTCAAACTGGACCAAACTACATCCAGTGTGAATAGCAAGCTACAACCTAGCTCTTATTGCTAATAGCTCCACCTATTTCACGGAGTAGATCCCTTGGAACCTCCACACACCCGTTGCTCGAAACAAGCCTCCATCACCACGAAGTACTCCTCCCCCGCCACCATTCTTGACCTCCAACTTTGCCGCGCCATCTACATTTAATTTAAACCACCCTTCACTAGGTGTCATCCACCTATGTGCTTGCGGCTCCTTAACATGGCTAGGGCTGCAATTAGCCTCTTGGAACTTCTAAAGCCAACACAACGCCCGTTGCAGTACCTCTAAAGGCTCATCAAATGTCCCCTCCCAGACCAACCTATTATGCTCCATCCAAAGCGCCCATAACAGCATTAATATTATATCAATATCTACCCCTTGATGTAGTATTCATATTTCATAGATGCGTTTTTATCACAAATGGTCCCTGTAATTGACCATCATCATCAAGATGGTCCCTGAAATTGAAAATCAATCAATATAGTACCTGAAAATATGTGTTGCAAATCAATGTGGTATTTTTGTCACAATTCTGTTAAAAAATCCGTTAAGTGCTGATGTAGCCCATAAATGGGTCCCATAAGATTTACGGGTGTTATCACAAATGATCCTTGAAATTGACTCACACCATCAAGATGGTCCCTGAAATTGACTCACACCATCAAGCTGGTTCCTAAAATTGAAATCGATGAATGTAGTCCTTGAAAGTAGGTGTTGCAAATCAATATGATGCTTCTGCCATAATTATGTAAAATTTTTGTTATGTGCTGATGTGAGTATAATAATTAATTAAAAAAGTTGTCTGAATACTTTTTTGCACAATAGAATTTTTTTTTTGTAATAGGACCTACTCCTAAGAGAGATCCATTCCATAAATTCTCAAATGCACAAGGCTTAACCAAGGTCTAAGATGGGGTTTGAAAAAGTTTTCAACCAACAATAGACGCACCTTGGTTATAACCTCATTATCTCAATGCAGACATCGTCGTTTTTTAAGTCACCAGACCACATGGAAGCGCCGAACAAGCTCTCCAAGATTAAAGTTGTGAGGATGATGATCCCCTAAATGTTAACAGTCATGTCCCAGAAGTTGTTGCCAATTAGCCAAGCCGTCACCAAAGTTGATATCGATCCAGGTTCAATTCGGTGAAGGGTGTCGAAGTGTTTAAAGTTGGATGTGTTGAGATTTTATTTTAGAGAATAGACAGCGAAGGAGGTAGAAGAATGTAGACTGTGATTAGAGGTGATTGTACGAATGGGCTTTTGGGTTTACAATTTTTTATTAACAATTAAATTATTAAACTTATTTGTATTTTTTTTTTTAAATTTAATTAGGCTTGTGTGATCCAATTATGTGTCACATCAGCACATAACAAAATTTTTGATAGAATTATGCCAGAATGACTACATTGATTTGTGACACTTATTTGAGGGACTACATTAATCGATTTTCAAATTCAAGGATCACTTTGATGTCATAGGTTAATTTCAGGGACCACTTTAATGTTGCGGGTTAATTTCAAGGACCATTTGTGAGAAAATAGGACATATGAGACTCATTTATGTGCCACATTAGCACTTAATGAAAATTTTAACAAAATTGTGATAGAATGACCATATTGATTTGCAACACCTATTTTCAAATTTCATAAATAGCGAGTTTAATACTAATTTATTCTCCCATCATTTAGTGTAAATATATCTTTACATCATAAAAAAAAATTTAAAAAAAAAAAAAAACTTATCCTTATAAATAATTTCAAAAACAACTCAGGGTCTTGTGCCTCTTAACCATTGTGATTCCTGAATTTTATTGGAATTGGAGTTTGATCCCAAAACTAGAAATTTATGAGTACTGAATTATAAAGTTGTCACAATCTGAAGCAATATTCCTTTTAGATGACACCAATTAAGTGGAAAAGTTCAAGCACTAATAGTCCTCCAATTTTCACTTATTGTACACCAGCATAACTAAGGGGCACCGACGTAATTATCCCTAAAACCAAAGGTCAATGTCTTGATTAAACCCTATTTATAGAAGGAAACTTATCAATCTAATGCAACGAAGTCTCCACTCACCAAAATCCTCACATACCATGGAAAGATTGCCAGGAGTATTACTCTTCTTTCTTGTCATATTTTTCTCAACAACTCAAGCTTATGAGCCACTTATAAACCACCAAATCCATCTCCTCAGGCCGAAATCCGGGGCGGGTGGCAGCAGCGTTCCCGGCCTGTCTTGTCTGAGTTGGCGTTTGGCGGTGGAAGTTGGGAACATTATCAACTGGAAGACTGTTCCGGCACAATGTGGAAGCTACGTTGGGCACTACATGCTTGGGCACCAGTACAGGAAGGACTCAAAATTGATCACTGATGTGGCTTGGCTCTATGCCAAGAGCCTCAATCTTAAAAAGGATGGCAAGAACGTTTGGGTCTTTGATATAGATGAAACCACGCTCTCTAATCTACCGTATTTTGCTCGTCAAGGATTCGGGTAAGTTGCTAATTGAGTAAATATTACCAAAATCGTGATATTAATTTTCTTTCACGCAAGCAATTTCTTTAACGTTTATATAATACATTCAAATTGTCAAATATTAAATTATAATAAAAAATTTCAACAAACACTTGTAGTAACCAATGATATATTATACTTATCGCCTTCATGATATTATTCACTATTTTATTAATGTTGAAATAAACAATAATAAGGACCCTTCACGGCCGGGTTTTGCTTTATTTTTTTTCTATAAGGGGGAGGGACCCCAGGATTGCATAATGCTTGTTTGATAGATAAACGAATAATGAAGTTTATATAACGCAAATCGTTTGATTAATAAAAGAATAATAGTGTATGAAACTCGGAAACAAACAATCATACTTATCTATCTTAATGCGGATTCGACTACCACTGATTCTCTCATTTCTCATAATAATTAACTGTTTAACTCACTAACAGTATAACTCTACTAAAATATATTGTATGAACTCACTTATATGTTAATAATGCGACCAATAATGTGGTACCTAAGCTCTAGCTAGTCTAACTAACGAGAACTTTTTTATTGTGACAAAAATACGAGTGGTACATCATGTATTTTTATATAAGTGTGAAAATTTTATTTTTTAAGTTATTAATTTTTTAACACACATATCTCACTATTTGTACAGTAACACGTGATGTACCACCTCGTGTACCGGTCCAGCTGAAAAATCTCTCCTAACTAACAAATATATTTCAAAGATTTTATTAAATATAAAGCATGAGGATGCACATGACCCAACGCATAATATAAAAATAAAGTAGCAGTAAATCAAAGATGTTGATCATCCAAATTAAGCCTGGCAAACGGATCGTGTCTGTCGTGTTCGTGTCATTTTCCTGTAACACCTGTTATCTTAACGGATCGTGTCGTGTCACACCTGTTATCTTCACGGGTCCTTAACAGGTCGGGTCACTTTACCCAACGAGTAAAGTGACCTGATCCGTTATGACCCGTTAAGAAAAATATTTTTTTTCTTAAATTTGCACATACCACACATTGCCACATAAATATTACTTCAAAACATTAAAACACATTTGTCGTTTAAGTACTATATCTACACTCGAAAATAAGTGCCTAATAAAAAAATAATACATACACTACTAATCTATTACAAATATTAAATGTGCAAGGATATGCAAAATGAAAAAGTTTTTCTTTTCACGGTTGTGAGGTCTTTCTCAAAAGTTTAAACCTCAATTTACAAAATCCTCGATTTATATCGATCATCATGAAATTGTATTGGAACTTTGGTTTGATCTCGGCCAATCCAATGGTCATCAATTTTTTAAATTTAATTATATATATATATATAATTATTATAGTTTTTAGGGGTATAAAATTGTTAAATTAATATATATAATTATTATAGTTTATTCATACTTTTATTAAGTATAACATAAGATTTTGTGATATCCACTAGTGTAAACATTTTAAATTGAAGATCGAATTCATTCTTTATATTCATATAGGGTCAAGGAGTGTAGCTATAAAAAATCATCAAAATCGGAGTTAAAATGACCGTTAAATTGTGATTTTTCTTTTTATAACCGTATAAAAGTTTTGTCCCGTTACTTTATCTCTGAATGTTTGTTTTTTGCAATTTTTGGGGTATGCGATCTCGAAGTATATACAAACATGTTTGACGGTTGGATCGTTGAAACTAGTTTGGTAGAATGCGTATCCCATCAAAACAATAGATTCACTATAAGAGTTTATTTATACTTTCATTAAGTATAACATAAGATTTTGTGGTATCCACTAGTATAAATATTTTAAATTGAATATCAAATTCATTCGTTGTATTCATATAGGGTCAAGGAGTGTTGCTGTAAAAAATCATCAAAATCGGAGTTAAAATAACCGTTAAATCGTGATTTTTCGTTTATAACCGTCGAAACGTTTTGTCCCGTTACTTTATCTCTGAATGTTTGTTTTTTACAATTTTTGGCGTATGTGATCTCGAAGTATATACAAACATGTTTGACGGTTTGATCATTGAAACTAGTTTCGTAGAATGAGTATCCCATCAAAACAATAGATTCACTAATACTTAAGAGTTTATTCATACTTTCATTAAGTATAACATAAGATTTTATGATATCCACTGGTGTAAATATTTTAAATTGAAGATTGAATTCATTCATTGTATTCATATAGGATTAAGGAGTGTAGCTATAAAAAATAATCAAAATCGGAGTTAAAATAACCGTTAAATCGTGATTTTTCGTTTTATAACCATCGAAAAGTTTTGTTTGGTTACTTGATCTCTGAATGTTTGTTTTTTACGATTGTTTGCTGATACGATCTTGAAGCATATACAAACAAGTTTGACGGTTGGATCGTTAAAATTAGTTTTGTATAATTTGTATCCCATCAAGTTCAATGGTGTGTATGTGTGTGTGTGTGTATATATATTTATTTATTAAATAGATTTAAATATATTTATTTTGTACGTATAATTGATCGGTACACAGAGTAGTACATTACGTGTTATTATAAAAATAATTGGATATGTCATATGTGTGATAAAAAGTTAATATCTTAGAAAAATAAAATTTCTCACCACTTTTATTAATTTTCATTTTTCCATCTTTTTTTTGTTTCATTTTCAGCTTTTCTTATAATTTTAATTTTTTCCTTCATTCTTTTTCTTCAAAGGGCAACAGCCTATCCATCTTTCCCTCTTTTTTTTTGTTTCCCTTTCAATTTTTCTTATAATTTTCATTTTCCCTCCCTTTTTCTTCAAAGGGTGCGGCAGGAATGGAATGGAATTATGGAATCAATGGATGCATATTAATTAATAATTATTATAGTTTTTATAAAATTTAATTTAAAGTTTAATATATATATATATATATATAATTATTATAGTTAATATTTTGGGGGTATAACTTTATAGTATATATAATTATTATAATTATTATAGTTAATTTAATATATATATATATATATATTATAGTTTTTAGGGGTATAAAATTGTTAAATTAATATATATAATTATTATAGTATTTTTTAGGGTTATAAAATTATAAAATTAATATTATGCTTATCGTGTATCGTGTTACCCACGTGTATACCCGAATCAACCCGTTATCTTAACAGGTGCTTATCGGGTTACTCGATAACGACCCGATTCGTTATCGTGTCGACCCAAACACCTGTTAATTTCGTGTCGTATCGTGTCGGGTTATCGGGTCGTGTCAGGAATTGTGAGGCATAATCCAAATGGAAATTTTGCTAAAAAGCAAAACAATAATTGAGAGATCTTAGAAAATCTTTTTAGATAATGTAGATTATTGGAACATCACGTGATGAATTAATTAATGAAGAAGTTTGTTGTTGTTTGGTAGGGTATAATTAGCACTCAGAGTTTAAATAGAATTTTTGGGAATTAATATTTTCAGGACGAAGGCATTCAATATCACTGCATTCAATGAATGGGTGTTGGAAGGCAGAGCCCCAGCTTTGCCCGAGAGTCTTCAGCTGTACAAGAAATTGTTGAAACTTGGAGTCAAGGTCGTGTTCATAACAGGTAGAGAAGAAGATCAGAGAAGTGTCACAATCGCCAATCTCAGAAATGTCGGATATCGCACTTGGGAGAAGCTTGTCTTAAAGTAAGCATCTACCGACGAGTTAACTTAACACTTGACGGATAGTGGTTCAACCCTAATTTTTTCTATTTCCGCGTGTATACATCTGGACCTACTTTAACTTATATCTTGCCTATTTTTTAACTTTTCATGGAAAAAATCAACCTAAATGTATTTGTGGTCCTCCAAATGGTTCCTAGCAAACATACATTTTTGTTGCTTTATTGCAGTTTCGAGGAATTCGAGGATTTTCTATCTCATATTCTCATTCCTCCGTCATAACTCTACATATCTATTGACAAATGGTTCATAGCAAAACTACATTTTATTGTATTGTTTTTATTGCTGTCTAAATTTAAGTAACATTTTTGGTTGCAGGGGATCAGCTTATTCTGGGAAGACATCGTACGAGTTTAAATCAGCAGAGAGGGCGAAGCTTGAGAAGAGTGGATTCAGAATAATTGGGAACATGGGTGATCAATGGAGCGATATATTGGGGGCAAGTGCCGGCAACCGGACCTTCAAGTTGCCTGATCCGCTCTACTACGTTAGTTGATCACTGGTTTTTCGCTTTTATGCAAGCGTTGAATAATCGATTGAGGTTTCAAGTGAATAAATAAAGGGGGAAAATGTCAATGTGCTGGATAAATGGTACTATAAGTGAAATGTGACCAAATGTAAGCACTTTTTCTTTTTCCTTCAAGGAGAAACTGTAGACGCTCTTGGTTTACCTGTTGTAAGTGAGTTTGATTATATTGTTAGCAATGCATTTAATTGTCATGAAGCGCATTTAATTTTCTAGAAGTAATCTCAAATGGAACTTTAAAATGAACAACTAGAAAGCAAATCATGCTAAAAATAAAAAAATTAGTCTACATTGAAGGATATAAAAGAGACAAATAAATAAATAAATAAATAAAACAAGACAAATCACCAATTAATTAAACAGTTGCAGTTAACCTTTACTATCCTTAGTACAAAATATACCTATGAAGTAAATACAATCTTTCAATTTTTATACATTACTGCCTAAAGTATTAAAATGTTAACATTATAAGTGATCATTGCATCTTATCGTGGACATAAATGAATTATTAATGTGACAAATGCAGAGCCCATTTCTAGAATTTAATGCCAATCATTCCACAATGCAACTCAATTTTGGTTTGACACAAGTCGCACTCCTAAAGTAAGACTTGCTCCGATTTAAGGATAAATGCAGTTTTAAGACTTGAGCTTCTTGTTGGACCTAAATTGAGCAAGAAAACATATTCAAACTTCTCTTCTATTGAGAGCTATTCTCACTGCCTATGTGAGTTTACAGATTAGAAAAATCAGTCAGCTGCCAGCCCTTGCTTTAGCAAGGGTTGGTGGGAACCCCGGTTTCCTTTTGATTTCCTTTCTTTGTGTGTTTATCAGCCTAATTTTCCTCCTATTCTTCTACCAAATTTTCTCCGACCCCAAACCTCAACTCCTTCGTCATAGATCGGAAAGCCCTCAATTCCAACTTTCCTTCTCCTATTCTCCGCACTATTTGTTCAATTACATGTCTTCAAACAATTCATTTTCTTCGTTTCCATTATGGCTTTCTTATCCCTTTGTTTCCTCCATCCTACATCCTTTCCCCTTCTTCCATTGGATCCATCACCTCTTGACCCGCATGCGTTGTGTTTTGTCAAAGATCTATGGGAGGGTGTGTAGAGCTTTGGGCTCCAATCCTGTAATGGATTGGAATTTTTCCTTGTAATGTTTTGGAGGTCCATATTTTTCTTTGTACTTCCTTTGTGATTGGGCATTCGTTTTGTATATGTGTTAGTAAGGAATGAATGTTGCCTTTGACCAAAAAAAAAAAAAAAAAATTGAGCAAGAAAACAAAAACTGTTGAAACCATTGGCAGTCAATATTGGCAGTTGAAAACATTAGCTGATGAAACAATCGGCTATCTGATGAATGCCCACATAAGTTCTTTGTCAATACCTACACAAATATGATGAAGACTTTGGAAACAAAATGTTGTAAATTTCGAACTTTAAGAATTTGTCGTATGGATTCGCTCTATAAATAGAGCATTCCTACTGCCATCGATGTATATACAGAGAGAACATACAGAACAAAAGAAATCTCTTCCTCCAACTTTTATTTGTCATTCACTTGAGCTATAGCTTTAGTGTGATATTTTACATCTGCTTCGCACCTATCTAAAATGTTATCCCTCTAACTTTTACATATTTATAACACGTTATCAGTACGAGTCTCTAAATATAACTATTTCTCATTCCTCTTTGCCGAATGAAAATCATTTCTCTTCGCCGAAAGAAAAAATGTTTCCTCTAAGGTTTTTACTGTTCATCTTCTTCCTCTACCTCAACTGTGCGGTATACCTTCACGACGAACTGTTTGCTCCATGCCTGCTTCTAGTTCTCCAACTAGCGGTTACATACATCTTTGATTTCTTGTTTGGTATAGATATTGATTACTAACTAGTATTTATTTTTTACTGCAATCCAAGATGGTGCGGTACAATCGCCCATTTTGAACTGCAAATTTCATCTTATTGCGATCCAAGATGGTGCGGTATCATCTCCTATCTTGAATTACAGATTTAATTTTACTGCAAATTTTAGGTGGAGCGATATAATTGCCCGCCCTACCCTGCATATTTAATTTGCCTGCAGTTTAATTTCATTGCAATTTTTAGGTGGTGCGGTTTAATCAATCACACTGCTATGCGTATTTAAATTTTTCCTGCTACTTGAGTGGTGTGGAATAATCGCTCATTCTATGTTACATTATTTCAATGAGAATGGTGCAGTACAATCGCCTTCCTCATTCACCCTAAAAATCTCGAGCCAAAAGTTTCGAGTGCTTATCATTTTAGCCTGAAGATCAAAATGAAAAAAAAATTGTAAGAACTAGAAGTTCTAACACTATATTCCTCCAGGAATACATATTGTTGCAAGTTCTTACACATCTCATTTTTCTTTTAGAAAAGAAAATGGCGAACTTGGTAAAGCTTGAATATGTTGCCTTGGACATTATTGGGAAGAATTACCTTACATGGGTACTAGATACCAAGATCCATCTGGAAGCAGGGAATCTTGGAGATACCATCAGAGAAGTGAGCAGCTTATCCTCTCAAGAGCGGGCAAAAGGCTACAATTTTTATTCGTCGCCATCTTGGTGAGGCACTAAAGAGTGAGTACTTAACGGTTGAAGATCCGTTAGCTCTCTGGCAGGCTTTGAGAAGCAGATACAATCACCAGACAATGGTGATTCTTCCAAGAGCTCGCTATGAATGGACTCACCTAAGGATCCAGGATTTCAAGTCAGTGGCTGAGTACAATTCTACGTTGTTCAGAATTACCTCTCAGATGAAGCTCTGTGGGGATACTATTACTGAGGAAATGTTGCTGGAAAAGACCTTTAACACATTTCATGCCTCTAACGTGCTTCTGCAGTAGCAGTATAGAGTGCGAGGCTACACTGAATACAACCAGCTGATATTTGTGCTCCTGGTAGTTGAAGAGAACAATGAGCTCCTGATGAAAAACCATAATTCCCGACCTAATGAATCTGTTGTGTAAAACTAGCATTTCATATTCAATAAAAGTGGCATGTAAATTTCTTGTTATAACTTGCTTTTAACCCTGATTCCCTTACTCAGAGAGCATGGATAAAAATTATGGTCATTCTCAGAACATGAGAAATGGCAGAGATATCTGTCTTGCAAACTGCACAACAACGTATACAATACTTCGAGATCGAAAGTATTTCTCAAGCTTGATGTTTACAAAAGTAAAGGTAACAACAATATCAGGCCAATCAGATGTGATTGAAAGCTAAGGGGAAACCCATATTATGTTACCAAATGGAACAATATTATCCATACATAATGTGTTGTACGCTACTCGATCTACTCGAAACTTGTTGAGTTTTAAAGACATACGTTTAAATGGATACCACATTGAAACGAAAAGTGCAGAAAATGTGAAGTATCTATGCATTACCTCCAATGATACCCAGAAACGTATATTGGAGAAGTTGCGTAGTTTGTCGAGTGGATTGTATTATACATACATAAAGACAGTTGAATCACATACTGGTCAGGAACCAGAAGTTCATTGATTTCAAAGTTTACATACTTTGGCATGACCGTCTGGGTCATCCAGGATCCACCATGATGCGTAGGATCATTACCAACTCTAATGGACATCCATTATTGAGCAGAGACATTGCTATCTCAAATGATAACCCTTGCAATGCTTGTTCTCAAGGGAAAGTTGTAATTAGACCATCGCCACTAGGTTTGGCCAGTAAAGGTAAAAACACCCTAACAACATGTCTAGAAGAATAAAACTTATTCATCCAAAGGAGTTGATGCCTCCTAAAAGTATGATATCTTTATGGATGTAGTAGCATCTTCAGGATGTTCCACATGGGCAAAGTCAGACTCATGACGTGAATGATACTTGGCAATTTTTTTTGGGGGGGGGGGGGGGGTAGCTCTGCATTTGCGTGACCAAAGATCCTTTGATCCACATTGGTAGCACATGTCCATTTCATTGGAAGCCAATTGAATGATAGTTTTTCCCTTATTCTTGAAGTTTGGGGACTTTGGGGCAAATGGTTAACGCTTCTGGGTCAAATTTCCTCCCTTGGGTGGGCCTTGGCTTTGTTGACCTTGGGCCGGTGGTTGGGCTTACCGCCCATTACCATGGCCACGATGATGTTTTCGTCGTTTGTGGTTGCTAGAATTGGTCCCATGCGCTTCAGGTGCGGCATTCGAGCTAATGGGTCGAGCTTGATAATTTGTCATCAAAAGTTGGTTCTACTTTTCAGCGAGAAGTAAAACAGAGATCAAATCCAAAAAAATTGGTGAACTTTTATGCCCTATATTGTTGTTGCAGGACAATATTGGTGGCATGGAAGGTCGAATGGGTATTCTCCAAGAGATCTGCATCTGTTACGTCCACATTACAAAACTTAAGCAATGATCGGATTCTACAAACTTCAAAGTTGTATTCATTCACAGACTTAAAGTCTTGGAAGCATAGATGCTGCCAGTCGTGTCTTGCTTCAGGCAAGTAAATGTCTTTCTGGTGATAGAAATGGTCGGCCAGAGCAAGCCAGAGGGTGCATGGGTCCTCCTCAGCGAGGTGCTCGGTCTGCAGTGCATCATGGATATGTCTTCAAATGAAGATTATTGCAGTAGCTTTTTGAGCTTCATCGATGGGTTTGGCATCTGTAGGTGCCTCGATGGTGGCTCTAATACCCTTTGCACTAAGATGGAGCTTCACGTCTTGAACCCACTTCAAGTAGTTTCTTCCAGAGACTTCCAAAGCGGTGAATTTGAGCTTGTTCAAGTTCAACATGTCCCTAAAATAGAGGGTACAATAAAACATGGTTAGTCATAAGGTAATTCATAGACCTCGAGTTCTATAGACATGTATTGGTTTAATTTAAGCATGAAAGTTACAAGATTCATGTGACATAAATATGGCCGCCACGTTAGCTCTTAACTAATCAATGGATAGAAAATGTAACAGATGTATTATATTGAAATAAATCCACCTTTCGCAACCGCCCACCTTTACAAACAAACCCAGAAACCTTCCCCCTTCACCCCCACGCCTGGCTTCTCCTGTACTCTCTTCACCTCCCCTCCCATCCAAAGACCCATCACACCCAACCCCCACCTCTCCCGCTTCCATTACATTACAAAAATACAATCCCAAATCAATGTCAGAAACCCTAATTCAAAATTTCCAGGCAAGAGGTATTTTGTTAACAGCACAAGGGTATGATGGAGCTCCTAACAAACTTTGATTAATGACTCCAAAAGCCCTCATATTTTGCCTAATTTGCTGCTGTCCACGAATAGTCCTCCTTTATGTTAGTCGAAAACCGAAAAAAGTCAGAATCTTTGGAAAATTTTAACTCTCAAAATCTAAATGCCCAGACTGCAAAAAAAAAAAAAAAAAAAAAAAAAAAAAAAAAAAAAAAAAAGACCCCATTTCAGTGATTCATTACCTCACATATTTATAAGTCTGATTAGACTAGAATGGTTCTCATTAGAAACAGCCATCTTTGAAGTTTATGATTTCCTTAAGGAACAATCAATCAATCAATCAAATCAAAACCCGAGCAAAGAGGCTAAGAATCCTCAATCACCTTAAATTTCTTCCATCCAAGAAAGCCTATAGAGAGATAAAGAGAACAAAGAGAGAGAGAAAGGGATTGAAATCTCTGCAAAATACCTCTTGTAGCGGGGGAGGTGGGAGCTGGAAGGATCGGTGGAGAGGATATCGTGCAGAGAGGGAGGGCTTGTTAAAGAGAAGATCGTGGTAGAGAGGGAGCGGAGAAGGACCCACTGCCACTGCTGCTCGTGCGTCTTCTTCGAAGAGGTGGGGTGGGATGGGGTAGGTTTTTGGATGGGATGGGAGGTGAAGAGAGTGGAGGAGAGGTAGGTGGGTCGGGGGGGGGGCGAAGTTTCCTAAATATTTTTTTGCTACGTGGCACAAATGTAGCAGCTACGTCAGCTCTTAACGGATCAATGGATGGAAAATGTAACGGATGTATTATATTGAAATAAAATAGTACATAAGGTATGAAAGTGAAATGTTTTGAAGATATTGTATGAGGTTGTAATAGACCTCAAACCTGAGGTGATAAAGTGTAATTTACCTAATTTTATTTTTTTATTGATTTAAAATATATTTTCTTTAACGGATAATGAGTCATATTACCTGATATTATTAACGGGTCGATTTCGGATCGGGTCATATTGCTCGTTTACTTTAACGAATGTTACACGACACGACCCATATGGGGTGTGTTACGAAAACGACATGAACACGAATGTCATGTCTAGCTAATAGTACCATATATATGCACTACCTCTCTATTCCAATAGTGGTTTTTTTTTTTGTTTTTTTTTAATTACTGTTCACCCTAAAAACTACCAAGCCTATGTGGCGCGTAGGCCGAGTAATCTATGAGCTAACTACGTCCTTCGGTTGTGTGCGGGGTGTGCCAACTCGTCGGCTGAGCTCGGCCGATGAGTAAAATATGTTGATGTTGCGTTGGGTGTGCGGCTGACTTCTGCGTCTTGCAATTGCGGCCGAGGAAGGAACTTGTCTCGGCCTTCGGGTTCTAGAGCCTGAAGACAAGGCTGCTAACTTAGCGAAGTTCAATATCAAATTCGGCTTCCAATGTGTCGAATGTAGTAACTCGTAACACCTCACTTCGCCGAGAAGGCTGATAAGATGACCTCGACCAACAAGGATTCGAAAATCATTCTCGACCGAGACTTGGATAGGTAACCAATCGGCCTCGACGCAGTGCTGTTTATGCCAACTGAAGATGCTGCGAGATCGGCTGATTCTACAGCGACAATGCTGTTTATGCCAACTGAAGATATCACCGATTGCCTCCACAGTGCTGTTTATGCCAACTAAAGATGTGTCGGCGAAAAAGAAAAGAAAAAATCTAAAGGTTGTTGAGAGAATTTGCGCAGGGCAGTTGTGTGTTGAATTGGAGGTCCCTGATGCGTTGCTCATGTGTCTCTATTTACCTCTGCACGGCCTAATAATTAAGTAGAGTTCATTTGCAACTCAAACTAATTCAACTGATCTGTGCCATAGGCTAAGGCCCATCCCCCCCTTTTTAGGCTTGGTATCACATCACCACAAATAAACTAGTTTATCTCCATAAAATAAACAAGTTTATATCCATGTAATCACCTCACCAATCAAATCCATCATGTATATTTCCCCTGACAAAGACCACATGCATGCATGATGATCCCTTCATCAGCTTAAACTCTAAAAAACAATTGATGAAATTCATCATCATATCTCAAGACAAGGCTACGTGCTTCAACCCTGTCCATGAACTCAAAGTCCATTTGAATTGTACCATCCACATCAAATATATCACATATTAAGTTTAAATATCCTAGTTATTATTAAGAGATAATATTATGATTAAAATCACAATATCATTCCTCAATACTAACTAAAAATCATTTTAACCACTTTATCATTCACCGGTCTAAAATCCTGCGCATTCAACGGCCTCGATTGCACGGGCCAATAGTGTAAAAACGGGTTCAAACAATTACAAACAATATTTTATACTAATTTACATTAAGAATAAGGTTTTGAACCCTATTGTGATACAATGTGTTGAATAAAATGAAATTGAAGTATAACACTGGAGTGGATAAATTGTTATGTTTTAGTATTGTTAGTTGTACTTATTTGATTGTCATATTTTGTGTTTCATAATATATCAGCCTCATATATACCCTGTTGCTTATGCATATATAATTAAGAAAATGAACGAAAAGAGCTTGAAAATTTTAAATTTTAATGATAATGATAAAATAAAAGGTAAAGTTAATAGTACCAGAATTGATTTTTTAGTGTAAAAATATAGTTTTTTATTAAAGTAAACAGTATCATAAACTTTTAGTTAAAATTCCTATAATAATTACAATCTTAGTGTGTGAGGCTAAAATTTGAATGTGCCCATATCATATTCTCATTCCAAAAACAACAAAAATAATATATCAAGAAAAACGTGGTTAAAATTGTCGAATGAAATAAATAAAATTAAATTAACAAAAAACATGTGCAAGATATAATGAGATTGTAGATGGGACCGCGCTTATTTAATTATAATATCTTCTCGTTATAGATGTCCTCATATTTTTGTTTTGTTTGTGCGTTCTTGCTTTTCTTTCAGAGACGTGCTGAAAGGACCCAATGAAAAAATGAAGCGACAAGTAGCTGCAAAAGCATTGGGTGGTCCTTGTTTGCTTGCCGATCTTTGGTGGTTTGTGTTGATTGCGGTCGATTTGCGTGGCAGGCAAGATCAGCAGGGCAGGCCTCTGTGTAAGGATGGTACATCCACATGAGAAATATTGCATTTTGATCCAATAATACATCACATATTTTATACAAATGATGACAAATTTTATTTTTTAAATTATTAATTTTTTAATAAATATATTTTATTATTTCTATAATGACACATAGTGTATCATCTTATGTACCGATCACATTAAAAAATCTCTTTATCTGCATGATGCATTATATAGGATACAAAAAATAAAACAAGGGTAAAAAAAATTTAAAAAAATTTTGAAACACAATCACGTAACGTTATTATTGTATTTAAATTTTAACCTATAAATTTGCTTTTATTCGTATATATGTTTTAAATTGAAATCTATCATCAACTATGTTGATAATTGATACTTATTATAACTTATACCACGTAGAATAATTTATCACGTGATTTATGTTTTCAATATCTATAAAAGTTTCTCTGACGTACAATAATGCTAAAACAAATCAGACAAAGACCTAACACAATGTAACAATCAGCCACGTAAGGGAGATCCTTGAAATGATTGTTTTTTGGGGAAAAATGTCGGCAAATGGATAAATCCAGAAACCCTTTGTCCACAGGCATCCAATGATTGCTGCAGAATTAGTTCAATTCAATGTGGGAATTCCTTTATTTTTCAGGCAATCTTTAAATATTTTCGGCACGTTTGAATGATGGATTACAGGTTCAACTGTTCAAGCGATCGTAGATATCTTTGAATTAGCAAGAGATATGCTTAATGTTAATCCTTGAAAGAATTAAGAATTAAGAGAGATTTGACAAGATTATACAAATTGTCAGAAATATATGCAACTCGATTAATATAACATATAAGACTAAATTCGGCAAAGAAAAAGGATTAATGTAAGACTAAATATGGGAACGTGGTAGGCGTGTTGTGTATATACATACAGATAGAGAACCTTATCTTTTTATATGCGGCTTGTTATGCATGCATGTTATATAATTATGCAGATAATATCATCTCTTTTGACGTCTCGTCCTTCCATTTTAAGCTTCTTATTTTTAAGGGAAATACTTTTTAAACACTTGTTTAGCCTTCCACACAATTCTGTTTAATTTAGATTATTGATTTTGTCTGACTTATACAATTTGATGATTATAAATAAAAAAGTGTAGGTGAGAAGCTAAAAAAAAGTGTGAAAATTACCTTCATTATGTGATGGAATTCTATTGTTGTGCATCGATACCCTTCGTTCTGTGATATAAAAGATGCTTTAATTTTAGGCTTTAATAAGCTCTTATCATTACCTTTCAATTATATTATACATAACTTTTTATGAGTGGTGGGAGAGGGTATTGATGTGATTTACATAAAAACAAAGGATAGTTTACACTAATTTATACTACAAGCAGAGACATATTTTGAACATGAAACGCAGTGGATTGAAGAGAAAGATCATAGCCACCAAAGTTGTGTTAAGAATATTCAACTACCAATCTTTCTATTACAATGAAAATAATGGAAATTAGTAAATTCCTACATCTATATTTATTTGGAAGTAATTCCCTCTTCATTTTTATTTTACTTTAGTCTTTTTTGTAAGGGAACTTTAACAAAAAAACTTCTGGTACTGTTCACTTTAACAAAAAACCATATTTTTGCACTAAAAAGTCAATCATGATACTATTCACTATACCCTTTATTTTGTCTTTATCGTTAAAACTCAAAGTTTTCAAGCTCTTTTCATTAGTTTTTCTTTTTTGTAATGATGTATCTTATTGTATGCAATTCTTTTTTTTTATTCTGAAAATATATGCAATATTTTTATTAATTTTCTACTAAATCTTTTACAACTATGCAATTCTTGCAACTTTTTTCAGAAGCATTTTTGCTCACCACTATAACTATAGTGTATGATCATTATACATATAATCATTTATCATGTGTTATTTTACCGTACTAGTTTTCACATTAAATTTTACTTTTAAAATTTTTAAAAAAATTTACTAAGATTAAATAAAGGAACACTTAACAAATAATTAGATATATGATGAGCATTCACTAAAGTTTGAGAACATAGCAAAAATGGAATGGCAATTGGAGAATTAGATAATTTACGAATATTATTTTCAAAAAAAGCATATGCCAACCAATTTTTTCAAAAAAGCATATGCCGACCAACAGTGATATCTTTCTTTGGTAAGTAAACAATAACATATATTATTACTATTTATGGTACGTTTTGCACATGGCAATATATTATTACATTATTACTTATAAGTCCTTTTGCCTTTCGAAGTTTTCTGTTTGGTTGATTTCAACTTTTCTTGCATGAGTAGGTCAAATAATTGAAATAAAACAGAAAACTGCATTTATTTTAACAAATAATATTATCTACATTAAAAGGGAAGTGATTAGTTTAGCCTTATAATGTATTAACAATAATGTGGTTCAAACTCGTCTTTGGCGAGAATTAAACTTAAGATCTCTCGCTTACAAATGAAGATGAATATCACTAAACCATTGTATTAAGTGGCCAACAGAAAACGCCGTTAATATTGTAACATTGATGTGAAAAATGTGAAACGTGGGAACGTTAATGAAAAAGAGACTCACAAAAGAGAAATGCTAAGAAGACTCTTTCAAAGTGAGACTCTCTATAACTCTCAGTCATCTCACAATTTACCATCAAATCTCATGCGAACATTATAAAATATTGTGCAAAAAATATAAGATAGCAAAGAGTTTATAGAGAGTCCCACTTTTGAAATAGCTCCTTAGCATTTTTTTAACAAACGATATTATCTACATTAAGGGGGGAGGGGAAGTGGGCTTAGCCTCATAATGAGCTAGCAATAATGTGATACAAATTCACTTTTGGTGAGAATTGAACCTAAGACCTCTCACTTACAAGTGAAGAGAAATACTACTAGACTGTAGTACTAAGTGGCCGCTATCTCTTTAGCATTTATCTTCACAAATTTGAAAAACATAGGGCCCAATGCCTTAGGACCACGTGTGCCTATAAAGGCCAGTGTCCAGGACCACGCGCACATTTGAAAAATATTATAAAAAAAAAAGAGCACGACACGTGCACATTTTAAGTTTATGTGTTGTAAAATCGCCGGTGGTGTGCAGTAGAATAAATAAACAAGACATAAAATTTACGAGATTCCTCTATAGTCAGTGTGACTGGAGTACATCCTCGGGGCACCAATGATGCTTTCATTATAATATGAAATAATAAGAGTACAAAGATAACTCTCTGTATTATCTCATCTCCTCTTCATCTCTTCCTCTTCCGTGAGTCTCCCCTCTTCTTCACCTCTCATTCATTTTATAAACAAAGAGAACACTATTCACTTTACAAATTTTCCACAAATGAATAGTGAAAATAATGTGAATAAATAGTAGGCCTAGCAAACGGGTCGTGTCAGTCGTGTTCGTGTAACACCTGTTATCTTAATGGGTCGTGTCGTGTCACACCTGTTATCTTAACGGGTCCTTAACAGGTCGGATCACTTTACCCAACAGGTAAAGTGACCTGACCCGTTATGACCCGTTAAGAAAAATATTTTTTTTTTCCTTAAATTTGCACATACCACACATTGTCACATAAATATTACTTCAAAACATTAAAACACATTTGTCGTTTAAGTACTACATTTACACTCGAAAATAAGAGCCTCATAAAAAATACATTCATACACTACTAATCTATTACAAATATTAAATGTGCAAGGATATGCAAAATGAAAGCGTTTTTGTTTTCAAGGTTGTGAAGCCTTTCTCAAAAGTTTAAACCTTGCCAATGGAACTCAATGCTTAATGAAAGTGACCCACTAGTGTGTTTATTCGTACTTTCATTAAGTATAACATAAGATTTTGTAGTATCTACTAGTGTAAATATTTTAAATTGAAGATTGAATTCATTCATTGTATTCATAAAGGGTCAAGGAGTGTAGTTGTAAAAAATCATCAAAATCAGAGTTAAAATAACCGTTAAATTGTGATTTTTCGTTTATAACCGTCGAAAAGTTTTGTCCCGTTACTTAATCTTTAAATGTTTGTTTTTTGCAATTTTTGGCGTATGCGATCTCGAAGGATATACAAACAAGTATGATAGTTAGATCGTTGAAACTAGTTTCGTAGAATGCATATCCCATCAAAACAATAGATTCACTAACACTTAAGGGTTTATTCTTACTTTTATTAAGTATAACATAAGATTTTGTGGTATCCACTAGTGTAAATATTTTAAATTGAAGATCGAATTCATTCATTGTATTCATATAGGGTCAAGGAGTGTAGTTGTAAAAAATCATCAAAATCGGAGTTAAAATAACCGTTAAATCGTGATTTTTCGTTTATAACCGTCGAAACGTTTTGTCTCGTTACTTGATCTCTGAATGTTTGTTTTTTGCAATTTTTGGCGTATGCGATCTCGAAGTATATATAAACATGTTTGACGGTTGGATCGTTGAAACTAGTTTCGCAAAATGTGTATCTCATCAAAACAATAGATTAACTAACACTTAAGAGTTTATTCATATTTTCATTAAGTATAATATAAGATTTTGTGGTATCCACTAGTGTAAATATTTTAAATTGAAGATCAAATTCATTCATTGTAGTCATATAGGGTCAAGGAGTGTAGCTGTAAAAAATATCAAAATTGGAGTTAAAAAAATTGTTAAATCATGATTTTTCGTTTATAACCGTCGAAAAGTTTTGTCTCGTTACTTGATCTCTGAATGTTTGTTTTTTGCAATTTTTGGGCGTATGCGATCTCGAAGTATATACAAACATGTTTGACGGTTGGATCGTTGAAACTAGTTTCGTAGAATGCGTATCCCATCAAAACAATAGATTCACTAACACTTAAGAGTTTATTCATACTTTCATCAAGTATAACATAAGATTTTGTGGTATCCCCTAGTGTAAATATTTTAAATTGAAGATCGAATTCATTCATTGTATTCATATAGGTTCAAGGAGTGTAGCTGTAAAAAATCATTAAAATCGGAGTTAAAATAACCGTTAAATCGTGATTTTTCGTTTATAACCGTCGAAAAGTTTTGTCTTGTTACTTGATCTGTGAATGTTTGTTTTTTGTAATTTTTTGCTGATGTGATCTTGAAGCATATACAAACAAGTTTGACGGTTTGATCGTTGAAATTAGTTTCGTTTAATTCGTATCCCATGAAGTTCAATGGGGTGTGTGTGTATATATATATATATATTTATTTATTTATTAAGTAGATTTAAATCTATTTATTTTGTATGTATAATTATTATAGTTTTTAGGGGTATAAAATTTAATTTAAAATTTAATATATATATATATATATATATATATAAATATAACTATTATAGTTAATATTTTGGGGGTATAATTATTATAGTATATATAATTATTATAATTATTATAGTTAATTTAATATATATATATATATATATAATTATTATAGTTTTTAGGGGTATAAAATTGTTAAATTAATATATATAATTATTATAGTATTTTTTAGGGTTATAAAATTATAAAATTAATATTTTGTTTATCGTGTATCGTGTTACCCACGTGTATACCCGAACCAACTCGTTATCTTAACAGGTGCTTATCGGGTTACTCGATAACGATCTGTTTCGTTATCGTGTCGACCCGAACACCTGTTAATTTCGTGTCGTGTCGTGTCGGGTTATCGGATCGTGTCAGGAATTGCTAGGCCTAATAAATAGTAACAAATTATTCATGTGGGCCATCCACATATTATTCACAACATTATGGTTATTATAACAAAATTTTGTCAATTGGCAAGGTGGTCTGCCACACAATTACCATGACGAGGAATATATGCTATTGAGCACTTAACAAACTTAGTCATCAACTCCCTAATATCAAAAGCAATAAAACCAAGACTTGAGTAATCTATAGTTCCTCCTTTGCAAGCTTCGACTGCTTTCATCGAGACAGTTTCAAATTGGACCAAACTACATCCAGTGTGAATAGCAAGCTGCAAACTAGCTCTTATTGCTAATAGCTCCACCTATTTCACGGAGCAGATACCTTGGAACCTCAACACACCCGTTGCTCGAAACAAGCCTCCATCACCACGAAGTACTCCTCCCGCGCCACCATCCTTGACCTCTAACTTTGCCGTGCCATGTACATTTAATTTAAACCACCCTTCACTAGGTGTCATCCACCTATGTGGTTGCGGCTCCTTAACATGGCTAGGGCTGCAATTAACCTCCTGGAACTCTTGAAGCCAACATAACACCCGCTGCAGTACCTCTAAAGGCTCAGTAAATTTCCCCTCCCAGACCAACCTATTATGCTCCATCCAAAGTGCCATATCATCATGAATATTATATTAATATCTACCCCTTGATGTAGTATTCATATTTCATAGATGCGTTTTTATCACAAATGGTCCTTGTAATTGACCATCATCATCAAGATGATTTTTGACATTGAAAATCAATCAATATAGTCCTTGAAAATAGGTGTTGCAAATCAATGTGATGTTTTTGTCATAATTATGTTAAAAAATCTGTTAAGTGCTGATGTGGCCCATAAATGGGTCCCATAAGATTTACGGGTGTTATCACAAATGGTCATTGAAATTGACTCACACTATCAAGATGGTCCCTGAAATTGACTCACACCATCAAGATGGTCCCTAAAATTGAAATTGATGAATGTAGTCCTTGAAAGTAGGTGTTGCAAATCAATATGATGCTTCCGCCACAATTCTGTAAATTTTTTGTTATGTGCTGATGTGAGTATAATAATTAATTAAAAAAGTTGTTTGAATACTATTTTGCACAATAGAAATTTTTTTTTGTAATAGGACCTACTTCTAAGAGAGATCCCTTCCATAAATTCTCAAAGGCACAAGGCTTAACCAAGGTCTAAGATGGGGTTTGAAAAAGTTTTCAACCAACAATAGACGCACCTTGGTTATAACCTCATTATCTCAATGCAGACATTGTCGTTTTTTGAGTCACCATACCACATGGAAGCGCCGAACAAGCTCTCCAAGATTAAAGTTGTGAGGATGATGATCCCCTAAATGCTAACAGTCATGTCCCAGAAGTTGTTGCCAATCAGCCAAGTCTTCACCAAAGTTGATCTCGATCCAGGTTCAATTCGGCGAAGGGTGTCAAAGTGTTTAAAGTTGGATGTGTTGAGATTTTATTTTAGAGAATAGACAGCGAAGGAGTAGAATAATGTAGACTGTGATTAGAGGTGATTGTACGAATGGGCTTTTGGGTTTATAATTTTTTATTGGGGCGTTTTGATATAGACCCCTCATTTTTAGGCTTTTTAGATTAAACATCTATTCAATTTAACAATTTGATTAAACATTCTCCTACAATTTTGGTGCCATGTGTATTTTAATTAACCCATTGTAACGTACCTAAATTACATATTTTGCCATAGCCTTTAACATATCTCTTTGCCGTATCTAGTTTCTTCACCCCAAAATGCACGCAAGTTTCCTAGATTCTTGCTAACTATGTCTCAGAGTTTTAATCCGAGTAGAATACTTGTTGAATATCAGAAGGATTTGAATTTAAGGATATTAATAATGTTATTTTTCTAGTGAATTTTATTTTCCAACGACACTTCCTTCCTATGAACGTACCATAAATTTCAAAAGCCTTCTTTTCGTACCGAGGTTGACGTTGGTATTCAGGTTCCAGTTACTGATTTTTATTCAATTATCAGTTGGGTGCATTGATTTTGATTGTCTTTCGAAGTCGAAGGATTTGATTAAACGAAAAAATAAAAGATGAAAACTTAATTAATCTAGGTATAGCTGAAGCTGTTATCGAGTTAAAAAACATGATTCACACGTTAGGGTCGATGCATGTTGTGTATTAGCCAAATTATTAATTATGGTTTTAGTATTAATTGAATTAAGAATCCCATATGGAGCTTCGGTTGGATCTCATATCCATCCAACTTGTTAGGAGTTACACCGCAACGTACGTAGCTAGTATAAGAAGTTGAGGGTCCTGAGCAAGGCTATGATTAGTACATTATTAATGTTATGCTGACTCATATTGGACTGCGACTTTGTAATGTACCAGTTAACATTTTGAATTTGGTACATTATTGGACTGCAACTTTGTAATGTACCAAGAGTTTGGTATGTCATTTAATGTTATGTTGACTCATATTGATCGTTTGGTACGTAAAGTTTTTATTTTTTAAACGTATTTGTTTGGAAAAACGTTATCAGTGTGTGTTTGTAATGTACCAAGAGTTTGGTACATTACTTAATGTTACACATACTCATATTGATCGTTTGGTTCATGATAGAATGTTAAATTATATCATTTAAGGCGTTTGGTACGTAAAGTTTTTTTATTTTTGAAACTTATTTGTTTGGAAAAACGTTATACAATGTGTGTTTGTAATTTACCAAGAGTTTGGTACGTTACTTAATGTTACACTGACTCATAATGATCGTTTGATTCATGATATAATATTAAATTAGATCATTCTAGGCATTTGGTACGTAAAGTTTCAGTAATTTTTGAAACTTATTTGTCTGGAAAAACATTATACAGTGTGTTTGTAATGTAACAGGAGTTTGGTACGTTACTTAATGTTACACTGACTCATAATAATCGTTTGGTTCATGATATAATATTAAATTAGATCATTCAAGGCGTTTGGTAATAGGGGCAAAGTTATACTCACTGGTCATTAGCTCCTATCAAAACGAGATTATACAAAGAAATTAGACTAAAAGCTAGAAATGGACGACGCCATTGGGCTAGTATCGATATATGTAGTAGGCAAACTAAGAAATGTGGTTCTCTGTTCGGAGGCTTTGATTTTGAAAAAAAAAAAAAACGAAAAAAAAAACAAAAAAAAAACCTGAGTAAGAGACTTTCATAGATGGGATTGAATTAAAAAAACGTGGGAGAACCGGCTTCCTAAAGAATAGGCACGTACAGAAATATATCTACATAAAAGGATATATATGGAATTTAATAATTAATATATTAAATTAAAAAAACACAATAATGATTTGTAATCTAAATAAATATAAAAATGTTGACATGACTATTGTTTAAGTGTCCTAATCAAATTTTGTATTATAACCAATGTTTAATCTAAAGAGGATTATAAAAGTGATGGGGATTCTAATTTTCCCTTTTTTATTAACAAGTAAATTATTAAACTTATTTGTAATTTTTTTCAAATTTAATTAGGCTTGTGTGATCCAATTATGTGTCACATCAGCACATAACAAAAATTTTGATAGAATTGTACCAGAATGACTACATTGATTTGAGACACTTATTTGAGGAACTACATTAATCGATTTTCAAATCCAGGGACCACTTTGATGTCACAGGTTAATTTCAAGGACCACTTTGATGTTGCGGGTTAATTTCAAGGACTATTTGTGAGAAAATAGGACATATGTGACTCATTTATGTGCCACATTAGCACTTAATGAAAATTTTAACAAAATTCTAACAGAAGGACCACATTGATTTGTGACACCTATTTTTAAATTTCATAAATAGCGAGTTTAATACTAATTTATTCTTCAATCTTTTAGTGGAAATATATTTTTACATCATTAAAAAAAAATTAAAAAAAAAACTTATCCTTATAATTAATTTCAAAAAAACAACTCAGGATCTTGTGCATCTTAACCATTGTGATTCCTGAATTTTATTGGAATTGGAGTTTGATCCCAAAACTAGAAATTTATGAGTATTGAATTATAAACTTGTCACAATCTGAAGCAATACTCCTTTTAGATGACAACAATGAAGTGGAAAAGTTCAAGCACTAATATTCCTCCAATTTTCACTTATTGTACACCAGCATAACTAAGGGGCACCGACGTAATTATCCCTAAAACCAAAGGTCAATGTCTTGATTAAACCCTATTTAAAGAAGGAAACTTATCAATCTAATGCAACGAAGTCTCCACTCACCAAAGTCCTCACATACCATGGAAAGATTGCCAGGAGTATTACTCTTCTTTCTTGTCATATTTTTCTCAACAACTCAAGCTTATGAGCCACTTATAAACCACCAAATCCATCTCCTCAGGCCGAAATCCGGGGCGGGTGGCAGCAGCGTTCCCGGCCTGTCTTGTCTGAGTTGGCGTTTGGCGGTGGAAGTTGGGAACATTATCAACTGGAAGACTGTTCCGGCACAATGTGGAAGCTACGTTGGGCACTACATGCTTGGGCACCAGTACAGGAAGGACTCAAAATTGATCACTGATGTGGCTTGGCTCTATGCCAAGAGCCTCAATCTTAAAAAGGATGGCAAGAACGTTTGGGTCTTTGATATAGATGAAACCACGCTCTCTAATCTACCGTATTTTGCTCGTCAAGGATTCGGGTAAGTTGCTAATTGAGTAAATATTACCAAAATCGTGATATTAATTTTCTTTCACGCAAGCAATTTCTTTAACGTTTATATAATACATTCAAATTGTCAAATATTAAATTATAATAAAAAATTTCAACAAAAACTTGTAGTAACCAATGATATATTATATTTATCGCCTTCATGATATTATTCACTATTTTATTAATGTTGAAATAAACAATAATAAGGACCCTTCACGGCCGGGTTTTGCTTTATTTTTTTTCTATAAGGGGGAGGGACCCCAGGATTGCATAATGCTTGTTTGATAGATAAACGAATAATGAAGTTTATATAACGCAAATCGTTTGATTAATAAAAGAATAATAGTGTATGAAACTCGGCAAAAAACAATCATACTTATCTATCTTAATGCGGATTCGACTACCACTGATTCTCTCATTTCTCATAACAATTAACTATTTAACTCATTAACAGTATAACTCTACTAAAATATATTGTATGAACTCACTTATATGTTAATAATGCGACCAATAATGTGGTACCTAAGCTCTAGCTAGTCTAACTAACGAGAACTTTTTTATTGTGAATTTGTGACAAAAATACGAGTGGTATATCATGTATTTTTATATAAGTGTGAAAATTTTTATTTTTTAAGTTATTAATTTTTTAACACACATATCTCACCATTTGTACAGTAACACGTGATGTACCACTTCGTGTACCGGTCCCGCTGAAAAATCTCTCCCAACTAACAAATATATTTCAAAGATTTTATTAAATATAAAGCATGAGGATGCACATGACCCAACGCACAATATAAAAATAAAGTAGCAGTAAATCAAAGATGTTGATCATCCAAATTAGGTCTGGCAAACGGGTCGTATCTGTTGTGTTCGTGTCGTTTTCATGTAACACCTGTTATGTTAACGGGTCGTGTCGTGTCACACCTGTTATCTTCACATGTCCTTAACAGGTCGGGTCACTTTACCCAACGGGTAAAGTGACCCGACCCGTTATGACTCGTTAAGAAAAATATTTTTTTTTCTTAAATTTGCACATACCACACATTGCCACATAAATATTACTTCAAAACATTAAAACACATTTGTCGTTTAAGTACTACATCTACACTCGAAAATAAGTGCCTAATAAAAAAATAATACATACACTACTAATCTATTACAAATATTAAATGTGCAAGGATATGCAAAATGAAAATGTTTTTATTTTCAAGGTTGTGAGGTCTTTCTCAAAAGTTTAATCCTCAATTTACAAAATCCTCGATTTATATCGATCATCATGAAATTGTATTGGAACTTTGGCTTGATCTCAGCCAATCCAATGGTCATCAATTTTTTAAATTTAATTAAATATATATATAATTATATTATATAATTATTATAGTTTTTAGGGGTATAAAATTGTTAAATTAATATATATAATTATTATAGTATTTTTTAGGGTTATAAAATTATAAAATTAATATTATGCTTATCGTGTATTGTGTTACCACGTGTATACCCGAATCAACCCGTTATCTTAACATGTGCTTATCGGGTTACCCGATAATGACCCGATTCGTTATCGTGTCGACCCAAACACCTGTAAATTTCGTGTCGTATCGTGTCGGATTATCGGGTCGTGTCAGGAATTGCCAGGCCTAATCCAAATGGAAATTTTGCTAAAAAGCAAAACAATAATTGAGAGATCTTAGAAATACAATCTTTTTAGATAATGTAGATTATTGGAACATCACGTGATGAATTAATTAATGAAGAAGTTTGTTGTTGTTTGGTAGGGTATAATTAGCACTCAGAGTTTAAATAGAATTTTTGGGAATTAATATTTTCAGGACGAAGGCATTCAATATCACTGCATTCAATGAATGGGTGTTGGAAGGCAGAGCCCCAGCTTTGCCCGAGAGTCTTCAGCTGTACAATAAATTGTTGAAACTTGGAGTCAAGGTCGTGTTCATAACAGGTAGAGAAGAAGATCAGAGAAGTGTCACAATCACCAATCTCAGAAATGTCGGATATCGCACTTGGGAGAAGCTTGTCTTAAAGTAAGGATCTACCAACGAGTTAACTTAACACTTGACGGATAGTGGTTCAACCCTAATTTTTTCTATTTCCGCGTGTATACATCTTGACCTACTTTAACTTATATCTTGCCTATTTTTTAACTTTTCATGGAAAAAATCAACCTAAATGTATTTGTGGTCCTCCAAATGGTTCCTAGCAAACATACATTTTTGTTGCTTTATTGCAGTTTCGAGGAATTCGAGGATTCTCTATCTCATATTCTCATTCCTCCGTCATAACTCTACATATCCATTGACAAATGGTTCATAGTAAAACTACATTTTATTGTATTGTTTTTATTGCTGTCTAAATTTAAGTAACATTTTTGGTTGCAGGGGATCAGCTTATTCTGGGAAGACATCGTACGAGTTTAAATCAGCAGAGAGGGCGAAGCTTGAGAAGAGTGGATTCAGAATAATTGGGAACATGGGTGATCAATGGAGCGATATATTGGGGGCAAGTGCCGGCAACCGGACCTTCAAGTTGCCTGATCCGCTCTACTACGTTAGTTGATCACTGGTTTTTCGCTTTTCTGCAAGCGTTGAATAATCGATTGAGGTTTCAAGTGAATAAATAAAGGGGGAAAATGTCAATGTGCTGGATAAATGGTACTATAAGTGAAATGTGACCAAATGTAAGCACTTTTTCTTTTTCCTTCGAGGAGAAACTGTAGACGCTTTTGGTTTACCTGTTGTAAGTGAGTTTGATTATATTGTTAGCAATGCATTTAATTGTCATGAAGCGCACTTAATTTTCTAGAAGTAATCTCAAATGGAACTTTAAAATGAACAACTAGAAAGCAAATCATGCTAAAAATAAAAAAATTAGTCTACATTGAAGGATATAAAAGAGACAAATAAATAAATAAAACAAGACAAATCACCAATTAATTAAACAGTTGCAGTTAACCTTTACTATCCTTAGTACAAAATATACCTATGAAGTAAATACAATCTTTCAATTTTTATACATTACTGCCTAAAGTATTAAAATGTTAACATTATAAGTGACCATTGCATCTTATCATGGACACAAATGAATTATTAATGTGACAAATGCAGAGCCCATTTCTAGAATTTAAAGCCAATCATTCCACAATGCAACTCAATTTTGGTTTGACACAAGTCGCACTCCTAAAGTAAGACCTGCTCCGATTTAAGGATAAATGCAGTTTTAAGACTTGAGCTTCTTGTTGGACCTAAATTGAGCAAGAAAACATATTCAAACTTCTCTTCTATTGAGAGCTATTCTCACTGCCTATGTGAGTTTACAGATTAGAAAAATCAGTCAGCTGCCAGCCCTTGCTAAAAGCAAGGGTTGGTGGCAACCCCGGTTTCCTTTTGATTTCCTTTCTTTGTGTGTTTATCAGCCTAATTTTCCTCCTATTCTTCTACCAAATTTTCTCCCACCCCAAACCTCAACTCCTTCGTCATAGATCGGAAAGCCCTCAATTCCAACTTTCCTTCTCCTATTCTCCGCACTATTTGTTCAATTACATGTCTTCAAACAATTCATTTTCTTCGTTTCCATTATGGCTTTCTTATCCCTTTGTTTCCTCCATCCTACATCCTTTCCCCTTCTTCCATTGGATCCATCACCTCTTGACCCACATGCGTTGTGTTTTGTCAAAGATCTGTGGGAGGGTGTGTAGAACTTTGGGCTCCAATCCTGTGATGGATTGGAATTTTTCCTTGTAATGTTTTGGAGGTCCATATTTTTCTTTGTACTTCCTTTGTGATTGGGCATTCGTTTTGTATATGTGTTAGTAAGAATGAATGTTGCCTTTGAACAAAAAATAAATAAATAAATATTGAGTAAGAAAACAAATACTGTTGAAACCATTGGCAGTTGAAAACATTAGCTGATGAAACCATCGGCTATCTGATGAATGCCCACATAAGTTCTTTGTCAATACCTACACAAATATGATGAAGACTTTGGAAACAAAATGTTGTAAATTTCGAACTTTAAGAATTTGTCGTATGGATTCGCTCTATAAATAGAGCACTCCTACTGCCATCGATGTATATACAGAGAGAACATACAGAACGAAAGAAATCTCTTCCTCCATCTTTTATTTGTCATTCACTTGAGCTATAGTTTTAGTGTGATATTTTACATCTGCTTCGCACCTATCTAAAATGTTATCCCTCTAACTTTTACATATTTATAACACGTTATCAGTACAAGTCTCTAAATATAACTATTTCTCATTCCTCTTTGCCGAATGAAAATCATTTCTCTTCGCCGAAAGAAAAAATGTTTCCTCTAAGGTTTTTACTGTTCATCTTCTTCCTCTACCTCAATTGTGCGGTATACCCTCGCGACGAACTGTTTGCTCCATGTTTGCTTCTAGTTCTCCAACTAGCGGTTACATACATCTTTGATTTCTTGTTTGGTATAGATATTGATTACTAACCAGTATTTATTTTTTACTGCAATCCAAGATGGTGCGGTACAATCGCTCATTTTGAACTGCAAATTTCATCTTACTGCGATCCAAGATGGTGCAGTATCATCTCCTATCTTGAATTACAGATTTAATTTTACTGCAAATTTTAGGTGGAACGATAAAATTGCCCGCCCTACCCTGCATATTTAATTTGCCTGCAGTTTAATTTCATTGCAATTTTTAGGTGGTGCGGTATAATCGACCACACTGCTATGCATATTAAAATTTTTCCTGCTACTTGAGTGGTGTGGAATAATCGCCCATTCAATGTTACATTATTTCAATGAGAATGGTGCAGTACAATTGCCTTCCTCATTCACCCTGAAAATCTCGAGCCAAAAGTTTCGAGTGCTTATCATTTTAGCCTGAAGATCAAAATGAAAAAAAAATTGTAAGAACCAGAAGTTCTAACACTATATTCCTCCAGGAATACATATTGTTGCAAGTTCTTATACATCTCATTTTTCTTTTAGAAAAGAAAATGGCGAACTTGGCAAAGCTTAAATATGTTGCCCTGGACATTATTGGGAATAATTACCTTACATGGGTACTGGATACCAAGATCCATCTGGAAGCAGGGAATCTTGGAGATACCATCAGAGAAGTGAGCAGCTCATCCTCTCAAGAGCGGGCGAAGGCTACAATTTTTATTCGTCGCCATCTTGATGAGGCACTAAAGAGTGAGTACTTAACGGTTGAAGATCCGTTAGCTCTCTGGCAGGCTTTGAGAAGCAGATACAATCACCAGACAACGGTGATTCTTCCAAGATCTCGCTATGAATGGACTCACCTAAGGATCCAGGATTTCAAGTCAGTGGCTGAGTACAATTCTACGCTGTTCAGAATTACCTCTCAGATGAAGCTCTGTGGGGATACTATTACTGAGGAAATGTTGCTGGAAAAGACCTTTAACACATTTCATGCCTCTAACGTGCTTCTGCAGTAGCAGTATAGAGCGCGAGGCTACACTGAATACAACCAGCTGATATCTGTGCTCCTGGTAGTTGAACAGAACAATGAGCTCTTGATGAAAAACCATAATTCCCGACCTACGGGATTTGTTGTGTAAAACTAGCATTTCATATTCAATAAAAGTGGCATGTAAATTTCTTGTTATAACTTGCTTTTAACTCTGATTCCCTTACTCAGAGAGCATGGATAAAAATTATGGTCATTCTCAGAACATGAGAAATGGCAGAGATATCTGTCTTGCAAACTGCACAACAACGTATACAATACTTCGAGATTGAAAGTATTTCTCAAGCTTGATGTTTACAAAAGTAAAGGTAACAACAATATCAGGCCAATCAGATGTGAGTGAAGGCTCAGGGGAAACCCATATTATGTTACCAAATGGAACAATATTATCCATACAGAATGCGTTGTACGCTACTCGATCTACTCGAAACTTGTTGAGTTTTAAAGACATACGCTTAAATGGATACCACATTGAAACGAAAAGTGCAGAAAATGTGAAGTATCTATGCATTACCTCCAATGATACCCAGAAACGTATATTGGAGAAGTTGCGTAGTTTGTCGAGTGGATTGTATTATACATACATAAAGACAGTTGAATCACATACTGTCATGAACCAGAAGTTCATTGATTTCAAAGTTTACATACTTTGGCATGACCGTCTGGGTCATCCAGGATCCACCATAATGCGTAGGATCGTTACCAACTCTAATGGACATCCATTATTGAGCAGAGACATTGCTATCTCAAATGATAACCCTTGCAAGGCTTGTTCTCAAGGGAAAGTTGTAATTAGACCATCACAACTAAAGATTGATGCTGAATCCCCATCATTTCTGCAAAGAATTCAAGGGGATATTTGTGGACCTATTCAATCATCTTGTGGACCATTTCGATATTTTATGGTTTTGGTTGATGCATATACCAGATGGTCACATGTTTGTGTCTTATCTACTCGGAATGTAGCTTTTGTGAGACTTATTGCTCAGATAACTAAGTTACGAGCATAGTTCCCAAATTATCCCATTAAGTCAATCTAACTTAATAACGCTGATGAATTTACGTCTCAAACTTTGGATGATTACTACATAACATTGGGCATTGATGTTGAACACCTGTTCCTCATGTCCATACTTAAAATGGTTTGGCAGAAGCATTGATCAAGCGACTTTAGTTAATAGCTCGCACTCTGCTTATGAAAACCAAATTGCCAGTTTCTGCATGGGGACATGTCATCCTATATGCTGCACCATTGGTTTGATTGAGACCTATAGCCAACCATCAATACTCGTCAATACAACTCGTGTTTGGACATTAGCTAAACATTTCATATTTACGAGTTTTTGGTTGTGCTGTTTATGTGCCTATTGCACCCCCACAACACACTAAAATGGGACCTCAGCGTAGACTGGGAATTTATGTGGGTTTTGATTCACCATCTATCATTAGATATTTGGAACCCTTGACAGGTGATATGTTTACAGCTCGTTTTACTGATTGTCACTTTGATGAGACAATCTTCCCGTCATTAGGGGGAGAAAAGACCATTCCAGAAGAACAGAAAGAGCTAACATAGGTTGTTCCCACCTTGTCTCATTTTGATCCTCGAAGCATTCAATGTGAAAATGAAGTAAAAAGGATCGTTCATCTTCAAAGCATTGCCAATCAAATGCCCGATGCATTTAATAATGATATGAAAGTGACAAAATCACATATACCTGCTGCAAATGCACTTGCCAGAATTGATGTCTCTGTTGGACAAAATAAAGTGGCAGCGAATGATTTATCTGGTGCACACCTAAAGCGTGGTAGACCACCATGTTCAAAAGATTCAGCCCCTCAAAAGAGAAAGATGAGGGCACAGCTGAATCCAAATGAAATCATTCAGGAAGAGAGAATGAATGACAAATCCACAATTCATGATTCTGGACTTCTAGAAGAAGAAAATGTCCTTAATGAGACACATGTCCCTGAAGAGATAGCAGTACATAAGAGTAAAGAAATCTCCGTAAATTATGCATGTAATAATGAATTGTGGGATCAAAATGAAATAATCATTGACGATATGTTTGCATTCGTAGTAGCCACTGAAATCATATTAAGTGATGATCTTGAGCCCCGCTCTGTTGATGAATGTAAACAGAGACAAGATTGGCCTAAATGGAAAGATGCAATCCAGGCATAATTAAATTCCTTGGAAAGGCGAAGTGTTTTTGGACCAGTAGTCCAAACCCCGCTTGGTGTAAATCCCGTGGGTTACAAATGGGTATTCACAAGGAAACGAAATGAGAAAAACGAGATTGCAAGATATAAAGCAGGACTCGTTGCACAAGGTTTTTCACAAAGACCTGGAATTGATTATAAGGAGACATACTCTCCTATAATGGACACAATTACATTCCGTTACTTAATAAGTTTATTGGTTTCAAAAAAGCTTAACATGCGACTTATGGATGTCATCATTGCGTATCTATATGGAGAATTAGATACTGACATATATATGAAAGTCCCAGAAGGACTCAAGTTGCCTGAAAACAGCTAACAAATCACAAGGTATGCTCTCGATCAAATTAAGGCGATCATTGTATGGGCTAAAACAATCTGGACGAATGTGGTATAATCGTCTCAGTGAGTATTTGATCAAAGAAGGGTATATCAACATTGTCATTTACCTTTGTGTGTTCATTAAGAAATCCAACTCTGGATTTGCTATAGTGGCAGTATATGTCGATGATATGAACCTAGTTGGAATTCCTGAAAAGTTACATAAAACTGCTGAATATCTGAAAAGCGAATTTGAAATGAAAGATCTTGGAAAAACGAAATTTTGTCTCGACCTGCAGATCGAGCATTGTGCTAGTGGAATTTTGGTCCACCAATAAGCTTACATTGAAAAAATCCTGAAGCGATTTGGTATAGACAAGGCTTATCCACTCAGCACGCCAATGGTTGTTCGTTATCTAGACATTAAGAAAGATCTATTCCGTCCAAAAGAAGATGATGAAATGGTCATTGGTCCAGAAGTACCATATATGAGTGCAGTATGTGCTTTGTTGTATTTAGCACAATGTACTAGACCATATATGGCTTTTTCAGTCAACCTGTTAGCTAGGTATAGCTCTGCTCCAACAATCCGTCATTGGAAGGGTGTCAAAGATGTATTACGATACCTTCGTGGGACAACAGATATGGGTCTCTTTTACTAAAAAAACTCCACAAATGACTAGGTTCTTGTCGGATATGCAGATGCTGGTTTCCTTTCTGATCCGCATAAAGCCCGCTCACAAACTGGATATGTGTTCAAGAATGGAGATACAACAATCTCATGGCACTCAACAAAGCAAACATTAGTTGCTACATCTTAAAATCATTTAGAAATACTTGCTTTACATGAAGCAAGTCGTGAATGTTCTCGGTTAAGATCAATGATCCATCATATTTGGAATTTATGTGGTCTACCTTCAAAGACAGACACTCCAACTGTCATTCATGAAGATAATGCAGCCTGTGTTACCCAAATGAAGAAAGGATTCATCAAGGGCGATAAAACTAAACACATATCTCCAAAGTTTTTCAATGCACATGAGCTTCAGAGGGCTAAAGTTATTGAAGTCAGACAAATCCATTCTAATGAAAATCTTGCAGATTTGTTCACCAAATCTCTACCAAAATGCACGCTTCAGAAGTTAGTGCAAAGTATCGAATTACGTCGACTTACCAAACAGTTAAATTTGGAGAATGCGGAATCAGTGGGAGATACATATTATGGGGAGCATCCATGATACATGCTTGTTGTACTCTTTTTCCTTCGATTAGGATTTTTCCCACTGGTTTTTCCTATCAAGGTTTTAACGAGGCAACATAAGCATACTTAACACTATATCAACAATCCAGGTAAAGTTGTACTCTTTTTCCTTCGCTATGGTTTTTTCCCACTGGGTTTTCCCAAGCAAGGTTTTAACGAGGCAACTGATGTTGATATGTGGGCATCCAAAGGGGAGTGTTGAAACCATTTGTAGTTGAAAACATTAGCTGATGAAACCATCGGCTATCTGATGAATGCCCACATAAGTTATTTGTCAATACCTACACAAATATGATGAAGACTTTGGAAACAAAATGTTGTAATTTCAAACTTTAAGAATTTGTCGTATGGATTCGCTCTATAAATAGAGCACTCCTACTACCATCGATGTATATACAGAGAGAACATACAGAACGAAAGAAATCTCTTCCTCCATCTTTTATTTGTCATTCACTTGAGCTATAGTTTTAGTATGATATTTTACATCTGCTTCGCACCTATCTAAAAGGTTATCCCTCTAACTTTTACATATTTATAACACGTTATCAGCACGAGTCTCTAAATATAACTATTTCTCATTCCTCTTCGCCGAATGAAAATAAATTGATTGAATGAAAAATTTCAGAAAAATCAACAAGAAACAAACCTGTTTGTCGGATTCAGGTTTAGATTCAAATTCAGAGCTAGCATCATCTTTGGCAATGGCACTAGGGACTAATCATTGCTGTACTGCTTTGGAGATCTTGAAATCGATGGAGGTGGCTGCGCTTGAGCTGGGGTCAAAGGGACAGCGGGTTCTATCATTTTTGGGGTCCAGAAGAGGAGGTGGGGACGATTAACAGAAAAAATAACGAAGGTTTGACATTACAACAAATTTTTAAGATGAGGTATGACATTATAATTTTTGATGAGGTATGCCTTATAATCAAATACGTTAGGGCCGGGCATTGTTCAGGTTGGATTGGTTTCACAAAAAATTACGACCAAACCAATGACATTATAATAGTTTTTCTTTCTTTTGCCTTTTTTTTACAATATTGTTAGCCAAAATTCAACATGTCGTCAATCTTCAAAATTTCACTAACATTAAATTCAACATTCTTATCTGGTTACTGCGACTTGAAATTGTGCTTCGTACCAAGGGCTGGATGTATGAATTTCATAAGTGGCATAAGCCGGCGACGAGGAAGGCAAGCCGAGAGCATCAGAAGTGGGGGAGACCTGCGGAGGGGTGGGTTAAGTGCAACTTCGATGGAGCTTGGAACAATAGAAGTAACCGGGGAGGTTTTGAGGTGGTGATTCGAAATCATTTAGGGGAGTGTCTTGTCGCTGCTATTGGGCCTATTGAGAGGGCAAACTCTGCATTGCATGTTGAATTCTTTGTAGCTCGTAAAGCTGCAATATTGGTGGGCACTATTTGTACGGTGGAGGGGAAGATTCAGTTCGATGGAGACTCTGCGTTGGTGTTGGCTGCCATGCAGGGGAGTGGGGACGACAACTCTACCTTAGGTCCTATAATCAGTGATCTGGGATGCCTTCTCATGGAGTGGTCGGATTCGGTGGTTAGTCATATTCAACGGGAAGGGAACTTGGCAGCCTATCAACTTGCTCAGATGGAAATTAATAGTGCTAAGGAGGTAATGTGGTTTGAGGAGACTCTAGATTTGATTCAAGATATACTTCTAGGCGAGGGATTGTAATTCTTTTCCATTGTTCATTTGAGGATAGTTCTCTTGTTGTGCAAGACACTCTTTTCCTTCGACAGGGTTAAAATCCCCAGAAAGGTTTTTATCGAGGCCCATTATGCGCACTATCCTCAATTTGTACGAATTCTGATTTACTTAATGAATATCGTACCTTTGCTTCAAAAAAAAAAAAAAACCATTTTTATTTCAACCAGTAAGAGGATACATCTAAAATAAAAACTCAAAACTACAGCCGAACCAATTTATTATACGATTCCATTCTATTTTCAACCATTTGATTATTCTTAAGAAACACTTAATTGTAATAATGGTTTCTGAACGATACTCCTAGTTTAATTTTGGTCTCTAAACTCTCATATTAGTTTTTTAATCCTCGAACTCTACAGTGTGTTGTACCATTGATCATTTTCATTAATGCCATCATTTTTTTGTGTGTGTAAGAAAATTGAATACATAACCATTTTCTCCGTAGCTTAATATGTGATTTGTTAGTTATTTAAGTCCAACCACAATTCGATATCCTTTGAAATCGCATTGCCTAATATTTACAAGTTGCTAAAGTCCAACCATTTTCATTTTGTATTTTTATAGTTCAATTTTCATTTGCTTTAAGTTTTAGATATTAACTAGATAGTGATGTCCGTGTGTTGCTGGGGGATTATAAATTGGATGGATAATTATATTTCTAACATTGCAGTATATAAATTTTAATTAATAAGTGTGTGCAAAGAAGCAATTTGTCATGATATAGTGAATATTTGCTAAACTATGCCATGAGATCGTCTTACTGGGGATGAAAAGAAATTTATACAAACAATTAGAAATCATATAACTGTAAATGCCAAGTCCTGTGATCTAATGGTTAAAAATTATGTAAATTGTTTTATCTATCAAGAAATGAAAAGCATATGGAAAGTGAGTAGTTACTTGAGCGAAGAGTTTAGATAATGATTTTAAGAGCGGCAAAAGTTTTGTTGGATTGTGCTGGTTGCAAAACATGTCTTCTTTTTGCACACAGAGAAGTTTCAAATGTATGTTAAGATTATTAGGCTAATTCAGATTTATAACATTTGAGGCAAAAAATAAAAAATTGAAATAGATATTCACTTTTTAACACTTGAAAACCTGTAAGCCAGTGGCTCCAAGATGAAAAAAAAAACCCTACATAAACCCAAATCAACTAAGTTACAAAACAACTAAATATGCAAACAACATAATATTCTATGTAGTGATCTAGTTTTTTTATTTTGTAATTAAATTTGTTTGTACCATACTTGACCAATCCCGAAACTATTGAGCACCGGTCAACGTTATACCGTCAAGGACCCATAAGAGTTTTCCTCCAACCAAGAGGCCAATCACAGCGCGACATGTGTCGACATCAGAAGCCAATCATAGCGCGATACGTGTCAACGTCAGAAGTCGATCACAAGACGACACGTGTCAATGTCAGAACAAAGCTAGAAACACTCTTTTATAAAAGGAGATCATTCTCCCACAATTTTTGCTAATATCATTTGTACTAAATCATTCACTAGAACTCACTAAAGGAGAGCTTGAACCTATGTACTTGTGTAAACCCTTCACAATTAATGAGAACTCCTCTACCCCGTGGACGTAGCCAATCTGGGTGAACCACGTACATCTTGTGTTTGCATCCCTATCTCTATCCATTTACATACTTATCCACACTAGTGACCGGAGCAATCTAGCGAAGATCACAAACTTAACACTTTCGTGGTACCAAAGTTCTCACTGATTTTGTGCATCAACAAAATTTAATCTCAAATTTTTGCCCAACAATGGAACCATCAGAGATTGTGCAACAAGAGTTTAGCAAACACCATAAGAGAATGGGGATAAATTGAATAGTAATACATACACATCTATCTATATAGTACAACTAAAAGAAACTAAACATGTAACATAATTTCTTACATGTTAGTAGAGAAATTAAACCCTAATATGTTAGTAGAGAACAATTTCTTACATGTTTCAATATATCCAGAAAAATGGTTCTTTTTCCTTAATGACATGGACACCTGCAACACCCCTATAGAAATAAAAAAAAAAAACTTGAAAAATTAAAGGGAAATGATTAGACCCAATACTCTCTAATGAATTGGCAAATTGAATTGGGGTTTAGATAAATTGGCAAGAATAAAATAATGCATTCAAATACATGAACATAAGATATTAGAACAACAACAAAATCATGAGAATTCAACTTTCTAATAAACTCTAGATCCCAAAACAAAATGAATTATCCCTTCTCTATTTCCTTAGCTAGCCACCACTCTCAAAATTCCTCAATCCCTTATATCTCACAATGATAAACACATGCATGTCCATTTCAGCTCTTAAACTCGAAAGAAATGTTAGGGTTTCTTATTTTCTTACACAAATCCACCAATTTGAATCAAATCTCTGTAACATAGATGTGCAACTATCAATGGTTCTTCTTCCGCATCTTTTTCAGAAGAATAGAACCAACTGTACAAAGGCTAAAATTGTTTCTCAGTACCATTTGGCATCTACATCCAAAATATTGAAGAAATGAACTTAATGATTATGCAATGCAAGTGTGATATGGTTGATTGGTGCTTGATGTGAAGGACATTCAACCACGTTTTAAGATGCAATTTGGACCAAGAAATGAGAATGACGAATATGTGCTATGATGAGCGAGATTATATAATTGCTAAAATTTTGGATTGAAGAAAATATAGTACTTACATAGAGAAAAAGGTTCACCTTGAACACTCCATGTCCAGTGAATGAGAAACTCACTATGAAAGTTGCAAAGAAAAGATTAAATGGCATGAACGCAACGCATTTTGTCTTGATCACCAAATTTTGAAGAAAAAAAGGGCATGAGTGAGAACAAATTCAACCATCTAAGAACAATCTGAATGAGGATCATTCGACACAAAGTTATGATGACAATCAATGGCAAACATACATGAAAATTAGTGAAGCAGTACTCAAGTATCCAACGAATAATTGCCTCCCATTGTAGGTAGTCCAAGAACTTAAGCTGACAAAGACAATGGACACCAATAGAACAAAAACTGCAATTAATTAACAGTGTCAATATCCTCATCTACAATAAACATTTTAAAGAACAACAAATAGTTAGTAATGTAGAGTTGTAAAAGGTACATTAATAAGAAGAGATGCATGTAGAGCTCTTTCAGCATAAGAAATGAAAATGCTCAAGTAGGCTAACTAGAAGGCAGTCGAACTGAATTAGAACATTCAACAAAATTATTTTGTTAACTTGTCCATGATAAATCTGTTAAATGTTCACCTAGAATAGAACATCAATGATTCAATAATCAGTAGGGAAGTGCAAAATATTGAATATTAATTCAGTCCAGGAACTAAAAATTTCATAAATGGTTCTTAAATATTGAACCCTAAAAGTTAAAACATCAAAGATAACATATTTGAACAATGAAAGATCAAATTCACCTTCGGCGAGAATCGAACTTAAGACCTCTTACTTGCAACTGAAGAGGAATACCACTAAATCGTAGTACTAAATATTTGTAATTTTTAAAACATGAGATATGAAATTGTGATTCGACTCATAATTAAAGTAATTTTGTATAATTACCATAAAACAGTGATTTCAATTGTTAAAGATTTGAAAATTGTAAATGACTCAATCTCTTTTTGAAAATTACATAAAGTCTTGACAAGTTAAATCACGTGGGTCTCACATGACCATGAATGTATGCAGGAATTTTCAAGCACTTATAATCATATACGTTAGGGCCGGGCATTGTTCAGGTTGGATTGATTTCACAAAAAAAATTGCGACCAAACCAATGACATTATAATAGTTTTTCTTTCTTTTGCCTTTTTTTACAATATTGTTAGCCAAAATTCAACATGTCGTCAATCTTCAAAATTTCACTAACATTAAATTCAACATTCTTATCTAGTTACCGCCGCTTGAAATTATGCTTCGTACCAAGGGCTGGATGTAGGAATTTCATAAATGGCACAAGCCAGTGGCGAGGAAGGCAAGCCGAGAGCATCAGAAGTGGGGGAGACCTGCGGAGGGATGGGTTAAGTGCAACTTCGATGGAGCTTGGAACAATAGAAGTAACCGGGGAGGTTTTGGGGTGGTGATTTGAAATCATTTGAGGGAGTGTCTTGTCGCTGCTGTTGGGCCCATTGAGAGGGTAAACTCTGCATTGCATGCTGAATTCTTTGTAGCTCGTAGAGCTGCAATATTGGTGGGCACTATTTGTACAGTGGAGGGGAAGATTCAGTTCGATGGAGACTCTGCGTTCGTGTTGGCTTCCACGCAGGGGAGTGGGGACGACAACTCTGCCTTAGGTCCTATAATCAATGATTTGGGATGCCTTCTCATGGAGTGGTCGATTCAGTGGTTAGTCATATTCAACGAGAAGGGAACTCAGCAGCCTATCAGCTTGCTCGGTTGGGAATTAATAGTGCTCATGAGGTAATGTGGTTTGAGGAGCCTCTAGATTTGATCTAAGATATACTTCTAGAGGAGGGGTTGTAATTCTTTTCCATTGTTCATTTGAGGATAGTTCTCTTGTTGTGCAAGACACTTTTTTCCTTCGACTGGATTAAAATCTCCAGAAAGGGTTTATCAAGGCCCATTATGCGCACTATCCTCAATTTGTACGAATTCTAATTTACTTAATGAATATCGTACCTTCGCTTAAAAAAAAAAAACCATTTTTATTTCAACCAGTAAGAGGATACATCTAAAATAAAAACTCAAAACTACAGCCGAACCAATTTATTTTACGATTCCATTCGATTTTCAACCATTTGATTATTCTTAAGAAACACTTAATTGTACCAATGGTTTCTGAACATTACTCCTAGTTTAATTTTGGTCTCTAAACTCTCATATTAGTTTTTTAGTCTTCGAACTCTACAATGTGTTGTACCATTGACCATTTTCATTAACGCCATCATTTTTTTTGTTGTTAAATTTAGGAGTATATTAGGAACTTTATCCCACGTCACTAAAAATGACAAAAAAAAAATCTAATAAACCAGAATTTTTTTTTTGTGTGTAAGAAAATGGAATACATAACCATTTTCTCCGTAGCTTAATATGTGATTTGTTAGTTATTTAAGTCCAACCACGGTTCGATCTCCTTTGAAATCGCATTCCCTAATATTTACAAGTTGCTGAAGTCCAACCATTTTCATTTTGTGTTTTTATAGTTCAATTTTCATTTGTTTTAAGTTTTAGATATTAACTAGATAGTGATGTCCGCGTGTTGCTGGGGGATTATAAATTGGATGGATAATTATATTTCTAACATTGCAGTATATAAATTTTAATTAATAAGTGTGTGCAAAGAAGCAATTTGTCATGATATAGTGAATATTTGCTAAACTATGCCATGAGATCATCTTACTGGGGATGAAAAGAAATTTATACAAACAATTAGAAATCATATAACTGTAAATGTCAAGTCCTGTGATCTAATGGTTAAAAATTATGTAAATTGTTTTATCTATCAAGAAATGAAAAGCATATGGAAAGTGAGTAGTTACTTGAGGTGGGAGTTTAGATAATGATTTTAAGAGCGGCAAAAGTTTTGTTGGATTGTGCTGGTTGCAAAACATGTCTTCTTTTTGTACACATAGAAGTTTCAAATGTATGCTAAGATTATTAGGCAAATTCATATTTATAACATTTGAGGCAGAAAATAAGAAATTGAAATAGATATTCACTTTTTAACACTCAAAAACCTACAAGCCAGTGGCTCCAAGATGAAAAAAAAAACCCTACATAAACCCAAATCAACTAAGTTACAAAACAACTAAATATGCAAACAACATAACAGTCTGTGTAGTGATCTAGTTTTTTTATTTTGTAATTAAATTTAATCTCAAATTTTTGCCCAACAATGGAACCATCAGAGATTGTGCAACAATAGTTTAGTAAACACCATACGAGAATGGAGATAAATTGAATACTAATACGTACACATTTATCTATATAGTACAACTAAAAGAAACTAAACATGTAACATAATTTCTTACATGTTAGTAGAGAAATTAAACCCTAATATGTTAGTAGAGAACAATTTCTTACATGTTTCAATATATCCAGAAAAATGGTTCTTATTCCTTATGAATATGACATGGACACCTGCAACACCCCTATAGAAATGAAAAAAAACAACTTGAAAAATTAAAGGGAAATGATTAGACCCAATACTCTTTGATGAATTCCAGCAAATTGAATTGGGGTTCAGATAAATTAGCAAGAATAAAAATAGTGCATTCAAATACATGAACAAAAGATATTAGAACAACAAAAAAATCATGAGAATTCAACTTTGCAATAAATTATGGATCCCAAAACTAAATGAATTATCCCTTCTCTATTTCCTTAGCTAGCCACCACTCTCAAAATTCCTCAACCCCTTATATCTCATAATGATAAACACATGCATTTCCATTTCAACTCTTAAAACCGAAAGAAATGTTAGGGTTTCTTAGTTTCTTACCCAAATCCACCAATTTGAATCAAATCTCTGTAACATAGATGTGCAACTATGAATGGTTCTTCTTCCGCGTCTTCTTCAAAAAAATAGAACCAACTGTATAAAGGCTAAAATTGTTCCTCAATACCATTTGGCATCTACATCCAAAATATTGAAGAAATGAACTTAATGATTATGCAATGCAAGTGTGATATGGTTGATTGGTGCTTGATGTGAAGGACATTCAACCACATTTTAAGATGCAATTTGGACCAAGAAATGAGAATGACGAATAGATGCTATGATGAGCGAGATTATACAACTGCTGAAATTTTGGATTGAAGGAAATATAGTACTTACATAGAGAAAAAGGTTCACCTTGAACACTCCATATCCAGTGAATGAGAAACTCACTAAAAAAGTTGCAAAGAAAAGATTAAATGGCATGAACTCAACGGATTTTGTTTTGATCACCAAATTTTGAAGAAAAAAAGGGCATGAGTGAGAACAAATTCAACCATCTAAGAACAATTTGAATGAGGATCATTCGACACAAAGTTATGATGACAATCAATGGCAAACATACATGAAAATTAGTGAAGCAGTACTCAAGTATCCAACAAATAATTACCTCCCATTGTAGTCCAAGAACTTAAGCTGACAAAGACAATGGACACCAATAGAACAAAAACTGCAATTAATTAACAATGTCAACATCCTCATCTACAATAAACATTTTAAAAAAGAACAAATAGTCAGTAATGCAGAGTTGTAAAAGGTACCTTAATAAGAAGAGATGCAGGTAGATTACCTTAAGAGCTCTTTCAACGTAAGAAATGAAAATGCTCAAGTAGGCTAACTAGAAAGCAGTCGAACTGAATTAGAACATTCAACAAAATTATTTTGTTAACTTGTCCATGATAAATGTCACATCCCGGCCCGGGGTGAACCACTTCCCGGGCCCGCTCCACCACCGTAGCATGATATTGTCCGCTTTGGGCTTACCATTCACTCACAGTTTTGTTTTTGGGAACTCACGAGCAACTTCCCAGTGGGTCACCTATCCTGGGAGTGCTCTGGCTTCCTTCTCGCTTAACTTCGGAGTTCCTACGGGACCCGAAGCCAGTGAGCTCCCAAAAGGCCTCGTGCTAGGTAGGGATGAGAATATACATTTAAGGATCACTTCCATGGGCGATGTGGGATGTTACAATCCACCCCCCTTAGGGGCCCGACGTCCTTGTCGGCACACTTCCGACCAGGGATTGGCTCTGATACCATTTGTCACATCCCGGCCCGGGGTGGACCACTTCACGGGCCCGCTCCACCACCGTAGCACGATATTGTCCGCTTTGGGCTTACCATTCCCTCACGGTTTTGTTTTTGGGAACTCATGAGCAACTTCCCAGTGGGTCACCCATCCTGGGAGTGACCTGGCCTCCTTCTCGCTTAACTTCGGAGTTCTTACGGAACCCGAAGCCAGTGAGCTCCCAAAAGGCCTCGTGCTAGGTAGGGATGAGAATATACATTTAAGGATCACTTCCCTGGGCGATGTGGGATGTTACAGAAAATTTCATAAAAATTTGAGAAGGAAACACAAATTTACTGATAAAATTCAAGAAATTTAGTCAAATCCAAAAAACAAAAATCCAAATTTCATAAGAAAATCAAGAAAAAAATATTAAAATTACTGGTAAAAATCAATAATTTTTTTCTTCTAAATATACCTTGTGAGAATTGCAGCACTGCTTTGTGAGATATAAAGGAGGCAACTTTGGAATCAAAAGTATCAACGTTGGCCGCGACGAACTTGTCCTCGGAACTTCAGAAACCCATATAAAAAAAATCAATTTTTCATTCTATAGACGTAAAATTATAGCAGAAATCGATTATATGTAAGTACATAACTGTATACATAGATATACCTGTGGAAGAAACAGAGCAGATGACCCACTGAGAGGAGAAAGGTTGATTTGAAGCTGCTATGAAAAAATTCGTCAATGGGGTCAAGCTACCTCTCTAAAAATGAAACAGTCCCTACAAAATTCAAGGCTCAAAAATAAAATAAAATACAAATTCAGAAGAAATCTGAGAACAAATCATGCCGTCAAACAAATATGAGAAAAAAAAAGAAATAAATTCAAGTTAAAAATTACTTACCCACAAACCCAAACCACATCCCTAAACATTACACACCGCAAAACTCTAGAAATCACCAGAATTGAAAACCAGCGCCACTGGATATTGTGTTATAGATATCCTCTGCAATTCAAAGTGCGTAAACTATAACTAACTAGTCATCAGATAAAACTGATCGAAATATGATTTTGAAGGGAGATAATAGGCATATCTTGGAGAACAAAGAGCTCCTAATTGGCAAACTAAATTATTTTATTATGATATTTTTGGCCGGTTAAATGCTAACATGTATATAGTAGAATTAGTTACTTCACGATTCTAGACCATATATATTGAACGGAAGAAAGAGAGAAATAGAGAGTCGCAAATAAAATTCTAGAGAGGGCGAGCGGAATCACCGTGAATTCAAAGCTGCTTGAAGAATTTTCTTCAAATCGAGACAGGATTTGCGTCAGGTCGTCATCGTCGACAAAGAGCGTATGAAATCTTCTTCGATATTGAGACCTTACGAATCTTAGCGTCGGGTATGTCGTTGACAGAGTGCTTCTCGATCTCGAACTGGAGTTGGTGACCATCGGGGAGTTCGATGTTCTATTTGGCCAAGAATTTGGTGCTTCGGAGAGAGAGTTGCGCAGGAAAGTTAAAGTAGATGGAGTTGACGAAGGGTAGCTAAATCAGAGTTGACGAAGGGTAGCTAAATCAGAGTTGAACGATAACGGCAAATGGAGAACGAAGGGTTTCTAGTGATCATGCTTTCTGGAAGCGAACAGTGCTTTGTCTTAGCAGAAGGTGCAGCGATGGGGACAAAATCGTCTTTTTCATATGTAGAAGTGGTAAAAAATGGCTGATAACAAAGGAATTGGAGGGGTACTTTAGTCTGTTTACTTTTAATGAACAGTGTTTTGTGTTGGGTTTTAGTATAGGTATAATTTATAAATTTTCATTTGTGAGCTTCTTCTATTGTTTTTTGAAGATATAAGTTGAAGTTCCTATTATACCTCTAGATTTAACGGAAAAAAAAAAGACAGCGTTAGAGAAAAAGACCAATGATGCAGTGCAACACATTGTTAAATTTGAGGGCTAAAAAAACTAATTTGAGAGTCCAGAAACTAAAATTAAACTAAAAGTAAAGTTTATAACTATTGCTACAATTAAGCTCCTAAAAAATAATAATAAACCGGTCACCGTGATTTGGTTCGGCCGGTTTGGTCCATACCAAATTGATGGACGGCCCCACTCTATGCAGTAGCAGGACGTTTAAGGCACTCAACCGATCACGTTCATATCCAACGCCTGTAAAGAGATCACCGACCCAACACCAACGTGGTTATGTTTACACCAAGATTTAGTGGGCCCCACCCCACCACCAAGTTCCCCCTCCTTTTCTCTTTCAAGTTTCAGGCCAACTCCTCGTGTGTTATATAAGGAGTCTGAGCGCAGAAGAAAATTTGCAAAATTTTACAAAATCAAAGTTAATTCGAGGAATTTCGACGATCACGATTGAATCAGAAAATGTCGTGGCAGGCGTACGTCGACGATCACTTGATGTGCGACATCGACGGCCACCATCTGACAGCCGCGGCCATCCTCGGCCACGACGGTAGTGTGTGGGCCCATAGCTCCACCTTCCCTAAGGTTCTCTCACATTCTACAACTTTCTCTTTTTCCGATTACTCTTCATTGTCATTTTATTATTTGATCTGTGCTCTGTTTGTTTCCTCGGAAAACTTCAATTTTCTCGGAAAATGAAGTAATTGGATTGCAGATGCGGGACTTGTGAACCTAATGGATACTGATTTCAACATTTCAATTCAGATTCTGATAGGAATGGATTTTTTTTTTCTTAGTGATGATCGATATGGTTTGTGAATTGTGATTGATATTTTCTGTTTGGTTGCTGAGAAAATGTTCTCCGTTGTGGTAGTTAGTGAGTGATGGAGACTAATATTGGTTTGCTTATTTTATTATTTATGTGCAGTTTAAGCCGGAAGAGATTACGGCGATAATGAAAGATTTTGATGAGCCAGGGTCTCTTGCCCCAACTGGATTACACCTTGGTGGGACAAAGTACATGGTTATTCAGGGCGAGGGCGGAGCTGTGATTCGTGGCAAGAAGGTTTGTTTATTTTGTTCCTCTCCTTCATCATACACTAATTGGTCATTGATGTCATTGCTTTGAATTCTTTTTGGTGTAATTCGGGTTAGGTGTGTGTATTTCGAATGAAAACAATGTTTTCGAGAAAATTCCCTTTCGAAAGTGTGTTTCTTGATTAGGGTTTCAGTCCATGACTAACACAATGTCCGCAAAAGGTTTCAGGTCTTTGTTTCCTAATAGTAATAATGATTATGAACAAATAAACAATTTTGGGCAGAAATGAAATGACTAAGAAAATGCTCGTGTGTGTATTATCCAATATAACTTCTAAAAAACATGACATCCTTGATCAATCAAAGGCCTCAGAAGATAGCAGTTGTGCATGAGACAAGACTCTCGATTCGTCATGAGAGTATATTGTTAGGTTTCTAATGGAACATTTACTAAATTATTCTCTATATAAGTAGAAGAATTTACATGAAAAACCCTACATTTTCAAGAAATCGCGTCTTTAGATTAGGCTTGCATCTCTCAAATGACAAGTGAAAAAGAAATGGGGTCATTTTATGTTCATGTAATGGATCTGGCTGTAAAGTGTAAAGGAATTAATTCACTCATGAACAGCTTACTGTTTTTTTGCTCGATCCCATGGCTTCTTAATCGTCACCATGTGAGCTTTTAGGCAGAGCTTCATGGGTCTCAATTTGTGTATTTTAGATTATACAATTACATATCAAAATCATGTTATAGATACTCAATGATATGTTTATATTATAATTGTTCCCCAATTGAGCGTAATTCTCAGGCTGGTTTGAGTTTGGATCTAGACTCCTGGAAAAGTAGTGGCTGAGCTTGAGTTTGCTAGCAGGCAAGACTCAATTTAAGTTCTAATAATAGCCATTTGTAATTGAAGATGTGGACGGTTTATTTCATAGTTTATGAAAGAAAGGTTCTTTTCAGGTCATTATTTGAGAATATAGGATTATTAGCCTAAATTGCTCATAAAGGTTTGCAATGAAAACTGTAAAGCAGTATACGTGCACCCATGTCATAAGTAGTGGTCCTCATGGTTGTTTCAGCTTTTTGACTTATAAAATTGTTCACCATCGATTCCATCTGTTGAAGTTTCTTCATATTGCAGTCAACATTCTGCCTTCTCATCTGTTGATTATTATAGGGCTTTAGATAAGGGAGTTTTAACGAAAAGCCCACTGTACTTCCTTAAAAGAATAATAATAGAGCTTCAAGAGTCCCACAGGTGGACCGCTTAAATATTCCTCTTTTGTGTATCCAGATTTCCTTTTGGGCTCTTTGTTTAAATTTTAATTAGTCCCTCTCGATAATAGTCTCACATAGCTAAAGTACACAAACACATGGTTGTCTAATTGCATATGATTTATCTGCTGTAAAGTTTACTACCAAACTCTTCCCAACAAGAGGATGCCCCTCATGATTATGAGGTCCATAACTTTGCGGAAGGAGCTACGTACACTTGCAACCACCGACGCTAATTTACACCGAATTGCCTTTTTCATGTGCCTTTATGATGTATTTCTTGCTGTCTATGCAAAGTGTTTCTGGTCTATGTGTTAATGGCATGCTGGATTTGATTTCCTCTGCAGGGCTCTGGTGGCGTAACTGTGAAGAAAACCGGCCAAGCTCTGGTTTTCGGTATATATGAGGAGCCCTTGACTCCAGGACAATGTAATATGATTGTGGAGAGGTTGGGAGACTACCTGATTGATCAAGGCCTATAACTCATATTACCGTCATGATTTTCATACACTGAAGTTGTCTTTTTCGGCTTGCATATACTTGCTGGTTATATGGTTTGAACTGGCACTGTTGGTGGTGTTACTGAAAATAACCGTGCGCAGACGGATGCATTGCCTTCTGGTGATCAAGGATTTGTTCATTTCTCCGATTTTTTGTGTGTTTCTGAACGTGTGTATTTATTCGCTCAGCTCTTTGTTTGCTCCTAAGTTCTGAGTATCCTTGGATTTCACCTTATTACGATGTGGTAAAAATTATTTGTTCAATTCCGAAGAAATGTTGTTGTATAATATATCGATGGCTGAAAATCTAGTGTATAACAACTCTGTAAACCGTAACCAACTATTGGGTGGAAGTTGGACAAAAAGGAGCCTTCCACGGCTGGAGAACAACTTGTCAATGCCGAACTCATCTCCTCTTGGCAGGCCCTGTGCTCCAAGTGCTCGACAAAAGACCGCAATGAATTTATACGGTAGTTGATCCATATGTTTGATCTATGTCATGCATTGCCGAGTCTAATAGTGTAAGTTTGTAACTAAACACGGCCTTAAAGTGATTGGTTGTATGAGCAGTTGAGTTTGGTCCTGAACTCATAGGGCACACCTTATCCACCATGGGCAGGTAGCAAATAACGAATGAGAGAAGAAAAAAAAATTGAAGCTAGTTTATGGTAAAACTACTACTTTCATTATGATTCGGATTGGTCGTAAATAACAATCAGTATAGCTTATCCAATTAAGATTTTGATGAATTTTAAAAGATTTTAGAACTATAGGTGTATTGAAATAGGATTTTAAATGAATTTGCTAAACTCTAGTGGTATTCAATCTTGATTTCAAAAAGCATGTCAAAATCTGGTGGTATTCAATCTCGAGTTTTTTAAAATGTTTCAAAATCTGGTTGTATTCAAAATTCAATGAATTTGTAGGAATTTAGGAGTTGAAGGGTTTTGGTGCATTCTAGAGTGGAAAATATAAATACCAAAAGCCCTCACAAATCATGCCTCTACCCCTAAGATTTCTTCGTGATTCCTCCCTCTACAAAATATGAGCATACCTCGATATGAACGAAATCTTCTTCTAAACAGACATGTAAAGGTAACACGCCAAGAAATTTACAAAATTCTTTTTCAATATTTTTGTCTTCTCTATATGGCCAAATCTTTATCTCGTCTCTCTTCAAGAAAGACAACCAGTAATCAACAATTTTCTTGTCTTCTCGTGGTCAATTTTTATTATTTGTTTTTGAGAACCTTAAAATCTCAATTCAATTCAATCGAATTCTAAGCATCAATTTCCTTTCCTGATCTTGATATCTCATAATCAATAAGTTGTACTTGCCAACACCACTCCCCTTCATCACCATAGAAATCTTCTTCTTTTTTTGGCATCCTCATTGTGACTTTTGGCATCTTCTGTAAATGCTATAAAAGCTCCATAACAAAATTCGTATAAAATTCCTTTTAAATCCATATGAAGTCTATGTGAATCCATTAAAATTCATGAGGAGTCTATATGAATCTATTAAAATTCATAGACTCCATGGGAGTCATAATTTCATTAGAATTCATCAAATTTTCAATTGGATACATCTCTCTATCACCTCAAGAATAAAATTATGACCCTGTCCCCAAAATTGACTACTTCTCCCAAGCTCTTAAAATATGATATTGATGGGTGGTTGAAGGTACAAAATATGGATAAAGGGGGAGGGAGATAATGGTTGGGTAGGCCACGGCTGCAAGGAAGGACTAATTCTGAATTGATGTGAGAAGGTTCGTTTGCCCATCTAGTCGTATCTATAATTCTTCTATACTATATATCAAGATAAAAATGGCTTTTGGCATCATAGAATGTTACTCATTTTATTCATACGGAAATCTTACAAGGATTTAATTTCTCATGTGCACACACAACACACGAATGTGAACTCACCACTAGACCGTTGTACTAAGTAGTTGTGCCATTCACTTTTAACTTTGTTAATCATCTCAACCAGTTTATATTTTGAATTCATATATTCATATATCTTTTGTAAGAAATTAGAAAATTAAAAAATTACTAAGACATCTAATTAATGTGATGAAAATAAACGAATATAGTGCTGCAAAGACATATAAAAAAATGACTATGATTTAATCAAACTATCATATGGTTTCTAATTTTGGTAATTTTCGGTAGATATGATCTTTGAGGAAAGTCCTAAAAGATAAATGGTTGAATTGTTGAAATGCAATGTGAATTCAGCCCTACAGTGTCCAGGGGTTTTTAAAAAATTCCTTAACAAAAGCTCATTATACAATAAGCAAGTCTTCGAGCACCACATAATGATATGTACCATCCTATATTCCAAGGACATTGTATAATGATACAACCATTTATTTTTCAAGTATCCCTCTATGACTAAAAAACTTTACTAGAACATGTCTTCAAGCACCTGGTGGGGATTGCTGATTCTTGCCGACATTTTCCAAAAGCTTATCCATATGTATATCGACAACTACTATGGTTTGTTGAGGGCAACTGCAGGAAACTGTCGATTAGTGTTGAAGACTATCAAATATAGGGATCAAATACAAATACACAAACAAATATACATAGAGATTTGAAGCTGTTGAGATCATCAGCAACTCATGATCTCATGCTGGCTACACCACTAAACACACCCCATGTTAATGTGAGATGACCATACACCCCAATAATCATTTTCTTCAAGCTCTCAATATTACACTACTCTCACCCTCCATTGTAAAATAATGTAAACCATAACCACTAAATGTAAACAAGCCCACCCCAACTATAATTTTCAGAGAAAACAAGAAGGGGGTTATACTTTAAGGGTATAACAATATTAAATTATTTTATTACGTGTTATAACATGAATGAATTTTACGTATTAACTTAAAACTAAGGGAGACTTTGGATCCGGTCCCTAGCCACTAACATTCTTTGACTAAAACCTTAATTGTATTCAAATTTTTTATCAAAGTCCCTTGACTTTGTACACCTCATTATTGCTATTGATATGTATTTTCATATGTTTGATGTTAATTACTTGACATATTATGGGATTTAAAATCACATATTATATGGCATATAAATTTAAAAAAATAAAAATAAAAATGAAAATACTCAAAAATTTTGATTGAATAAATAGATAAAAACAGGTAATAATATAACTTTGAAATAATAAATGTCAAATGAATGTACTCATAGTGTTAAAAAAAAAATAGGGGTACATTTTATTATAGAATATGCATACATTATAACTATAAATAAATAGATTTTACATAAAAAAATGGATACATTTTACATAAAAAAATGGTACATTGACAACAACAAAAAATTGGTATATTTTACATATAACAAGCGGTACATTTATAAAGATAAATGAGTACATTATAAATTAAATTATGAGTATAAATAAAAAATTTAAAAATATGGGCAAAAAATGAAATTAATATATGGGTACAAACTAAAACTAAAAAGAAAATCGGTACAAGTTAAAAAAAGGTTGCAAATTAAAAATGGTACAAACAAAAATAGAAATATATGATACAAAGTTTAACCATAAATATAAAAATACCAAATGTAACGTTTCTAACACTAAATGAATATGTATTAAAAATAAAATTTAATTATGTTGATATGTAAATAATTTATAATTGAAATAAGGACATTCGTTAAAAACTAGTGACACACCCCGACCCAGGATGTCCACTAGGAATCCGAATCGAGCTATGCTGGCCGACACCTGGAAGGTGACGAAGCCATAAATTGTGATGATGTGGAAAAATGTGAATACATTTAAACCTAAAAGTGCTTAAAAACCAGAGTGCGCTGGTGAGCGGGAATGAACCCACTTCACACGTGACGTTAGAGCATAAATAAGTACAGCAGAGTGGATTGAAAATCATACCATCGAAAAAAATCTCCAATACTAAGATTTGTCACGAATCCTCGTCGATAAGAAAGCTCAGCTAATAAAACCTGGAGGGTGAAAACAAAACAATGGTGAGTGGCCCTAGAAATAAAATCTTAATAGAAACCTTTTAAAACGTTATAACCCCTCACTGCAACACCTGTATAGTTTCCAGAAAAATCATACCACGTATCATTGTGAAATCAAAAGTATATCAACAGTAAATCCATAAATATACCACGACATAGCATCTCATTAGCAATATAAATAATCATGTGCTCAATAATCTATATTAGCACACAAGTCGGAGTCACCTAATGTGACCTGTACGATTGCACCCATAGCTCATTAATCAATGCTAGCACATAAGTCGGAGTCACCTATTGTGACATGTACGACTCCCCCATATCTCATCAATCAATGCTAGCACATAAGTCGAAGTCACCTATAGTGATCTGTACGACTCATCCACATCTCATCAATCAATGCTAGCACATAAGTCGGAGTCACCTATAGTGACCTGTACGACTCATATCGGAGTTGCCTATATAGCTCGCCAATTCCTGCACACGAGTCGGAACCATTTAAGGTGGTATATACAACAGGCTGGGTGTAAATAAATACGCTCAAGTGCTACGATCACGTGAAGGCTATGCAAAGATTCGCAAGTTACCTACTAGTCGGAACCACCTAATGTGGTTTGTATGACAGGCTGACACTTGCCTTGGATCCAAGGTAAGCGTGTGGTGCGGGAGGTGAATGATCACGTGAAGGCTAGGCCCTGCCTCGGGTGGAGCACTAACACCGGGGTGCAGGACAATGAAATATAAATACATCTCAACACAATTATACTCACTACCATCAATATACTCACCTGAAGCTTATCGGGGCATCCGCAGCGTCATTTGACATAACCACTTTAACGTCCCAACATTCTTAATCGGAACTAAACCCAGTGATAGACCATAATAAAATCATGGTTAATCTCTACACTGTTAATCATCATAACTTCTTTCCTTAAAGAAACCAAGTACCCTGTTAAATTTGGATTGTTTTATGGCTGCATCTAATTGTCTTGTTAGACTGCCTACGTACCATCAAACGGGATCAAACCATTCGTAGTTCAACTTAGTACGTCAAAGCATTCACAGTCATTATATGTAGGTAATATGCATATAGATATGCCATAATGCAATCTAACACTCAACCATATCATAGTATCTTAGACTATATAAATATATGTATGACATGGCATAGATATGCATAAATCAAATTAAAAGCGTTTGCAGAATTATCAATCATATATATATACGATAAAAGGAAAAGACCCACTCACCTAAGGTTCGTGCTACGACTCCCTAGCACGAATATCAAGACATCACGAACCATCGTCGCCTAGAACAATTATCAAATCACGTCTCAGAGTTTATAACAATAGAAAACATAATTTACGTAAAACACATCCCTACGTAATTCAATCCGGAAGATACGCATCACGGATTTCCGATCTGTTACTTCCAAAGATACACATTATAATTCTAGAATAATATCCAAAAGTTTCGGGACGATCCAACGGTCGGATCTTTGCCAATTGCCAAAACCAAGTGGCGGTTAACGTTTTATTTTACGAACTTACAAATCAAATTCGGAAAGATCCGTGCGTCGGATTCCTAATCCATAAGTTCCTATAATTCTCAAATATTACGAACAATAACCTATTAAAGTTTGATGACGATCTAACGGTTAGATCGTCGATTCATATAATGACCTAATCACGTATTGTAGAGAATTTAGGTTCTAACGATCAACCTGCGTCATACTATTGTCAGAACTGAATTCAAGGCATCTAATTTAGCCTGGCCACGCGCCGCCGTGGGTGGCGATCGGCCGCCCCGACTAGCCGGAAAATCCAACTAATTCAAAAAATTCCCAAATTTTGCAGAAATGAAGATCTCCAAGGGTAGAGCAAGTTTTATACCTGTGACCAAGTCCAATTTGGCCGGGAAATGCTCCAATTTCACTCAAACCCGCCGGAACCCTAAAATGGGTGAACTTCGATTCTCCTTCCTCAGTGTTCCAACGCCCCTACAACCAGTTGGGTCTTGTTCATGGGTCCAAGGGGAGTTAGTTAAGGGTGGTGGTAGGTGGTGAAACTCGCCGGATTGAAGGAATCATCGTCGAAACCTCACGGGTCACCCGCACGGTTTTACACGGTTTTGGCCTAAAAAATCTTCAAATTTAGATGGAGATAGAAGATGGGGTATTGTGGAATAGGTTGTAGGTGAGGGATGGGTGAAAATCACCTGAAAAATTGGTGGAAATGGCCGGAAACAGAACCAGGTCGCCGTCGATTTTGTCTGCATGGATGAGTGTCGACGGGAAGGGATGGGGAAAATTCCCCTTTTCCTCATTGGCTAATGCCTTTTCCTAATTGGTTGATGCCTTTTTCCTTCATTAACATTAATTAGTCAGTTTTCCCACAAGGTGGGAGTTTAACACTTTATAATCTAAAATATAAATAATCAATTTCAAACGTCTGTAACTATACCGTTATAATCCGGATTCGCAAACGGTTTTCGCCTATGCGTTCGTACCAACGAGTACCACACAATACGTTAAAAGAATAAGTCTTATGTTTCTCTAGACGATGGTCAATGCAAGTCAAAGTCCTTGCCTCTAGGTTATTTTCGTCAATTCCCTCGATTAAAATAAATAAAAACGTAAATTTAGGGACGGGTTGTCACAACTAGGGACCTTGATAAAAAAGTAAAAAGAAATATGGTTTTAATCAATGCAATAGAAGAAATAGGAATGAGAACCTAATTTCTCTTAAAATTAAACTAGTAAAAGAAAACAAATTAACAAAGAATTGTCGACGACTCTATATGAAAACCCTCTAATTATTAACTATATATTTGGGTGTCTCTATGATCATGAACAACAACAAAATTTCATTAGGTTTTTTACTCCTATATGATTCTTGATAAGGAAGTAGGTTAAGGTCATATGTTGGAGTAAGTCCATCCCTATCCAAACTATATATGTACCTCATGTTGGTACATCTAGAACAACCTTCATTATTATTATTATTATTATTTTATTTTTTTAAACAACCTTCATTATTTTATTTTATTTTTTAAACAACCTTTATTTTTGACCCACCCTTAGAAGTTAGAACCAACGAGAAAATTACTTTAGAAAATTAGACACTCTGGTCCAATGCATGGTGACTCAGTAACGTACGTGGGTGGGTGGGTAGCTTAAAGGATGTAGAGCTTATCCTCTTTTGTTCGTACCGTATAACATAAGTCAATAATTTCAAACCATGTGTGAGAAGATAAGAATCTTTTGGATAAGGCAATGTATGAAAAGGAAACAACCAAGGCAATGCATAACTTCAATAAGCATGTTTTTTAATTTTATTAAAAAAAAATTGGGAGACAGGTGGAGTGCATGGATTCTTGCATGGTGTCTAGATTAGCTAGTGGTCCATATTTGTACCCATAATTAAAAATAAGAAAAATTATCAATTGCATCTTCCATTTATTTTTTTAACAATATTTGCATTCATGTCTCACTCATTACGAATAATATCTTCATCGTATAACTTTTTGTATAATTAGAATAGTTAAATTTCTTAATCTTCATTTAATTATTTTTCACAAAATTTAAATTAGAGATCGTTAAGTTATTTGAATGTTTCAAATAAATATATAGATTAGGGTTCATGAATATGTTATTTGATACTCACACTACCTATTTGTTCCATATATTTGGATGCATAAACAATATTTGATCTGAATATTTTTTTGTAGAAATAATTTTCAAATGTAGAATAAGAATTTTGATTATAAAATATATATGGTGGAGATATGTTAATCGCAAAGGTTTGAAGTATTATCCTTTCTATTTTTTAGAATTTAAAGCCAGTGTATGTGTTGCCTCCTTACCTAAAACTCATAGAATTTCCATGTAATCACCTGTCATAGGTATGCACTTTTATAGGAAGCAAGCAATCTAATCCACAAACTCTTTATGAAAATGGAGTGTATTTTTGCTCGCCAACATTTAGTGTGATGTATGCTCATCATCCTATTTTTTACCATTAGATGAGTTTAAATATTGAGATTTGTGCTTATCCACTACACGAATCTCGAAATTCAAACTCATCTAACGGTGATAATTAGGGTGATGAGCATACACCACACTAAATAATGGTGAGCAAAAATGCTCCCATGAAAATGTGTTATATATTCTTTTGTATACATATATATGCGCCAAAGGAATGTGCCAATTAGCTCAAACTTAATTACATTTACATGAAACTTCCTTGAAATTATTATCCACAAGTTTCTTTTGTTGTTCTTCTTCTTCTCCTTGTCTTTTCTTCCTGAAGATCTATGGGTGCAGGTAGGGAAGAACAAATGCTTCAAGCTCCATGCTCGATCACAAAATATGACAACTACACAAAAAGGGAAGATAGCTGGGTGATCATGAATGAAGATGATGGTCATGATGATGATCGTGATGATATGTACGACACCACATCCTGGACGTCGATTTCGAATAGATCATCGACATCTTCATCGGACTTAGTAGATTATGCAGCATCATCATCAACATCATCGTCGTGTTCTTCTTCCTTGCATTCGCATGGATCGTTGTTCGACTTGTCAGATCTCATGGCTCAGCTACCCATCAAGTAAGAATAAAGAAAAAGAAAACCCATTTCATCAATATAATATATTTCTAATTTCTTTTCCATTAATTTATAACCACGATATGTGGAATTAGATTTTGGATGTTGTATAGTTTTTCCATTCACATATATTAATACATATTTTGCAATTTTTATTAAATGTAATGAAAAAAAATGAAAATTTAATTTAACTAGCATCATAAGCTTCCATTTTCCACACAATATATGAAAGAACAAATATCTAACTAAGAAGCATAAATAATATATAGCTTAAACTAGTCGATCATGGAAGTGTGTTGGCTTAGTTACGCCCAAACTCAAATCCTGTGTCTCATAAATAAAAATAGTTTAGAATATTGTCTTGTTAGAAATTTTGATTAGCATGATATGTGCAGGAAAGGACTTTCAAAGTACTTTGAAGGCAAGTGCCAATCCTTTACATCTTTCTCAAAGGTCAAGAGCGTTGAAGATCTTGTAAAGAAAGAGTTACCATATAATCAAAGAAAGGCACTAAAAGCAAGCAAGAGCTATGGCGGTGGCTTGGGTTCTTACCGACCGTACACACTTCCGAAGGCCGCCATTTCTAAGAGTAACAAGGCATCAACTACCTCATCTTTTCCGACCAGATCAAGAAGCAACTCTTTAGGTAATAATAATGCTACAATCCCTCCAATTCCAATAAGAAAGAAGTTTTAACGTATCGTACGTGCGCCGGTCTGCATGTAAAGTTGTAAACTACACAATGTAATGTACACTTGTTAATATTTCTTTTTTTCCTTTGGGTGGAAGTATATACTGGTTAATATTTTGAACCTCCTGCTGTTGATCTTGCTACTGGCTTTTACACAGAGAAAACAGATATTATATTTGTTCTTCAGCTGCATGCGTATATTTCTACAATTTTTAATTAACATCTAGAATTTAGAAATAGTAGGCATAAATTCCATGCATGATTTGAAAAAGAGGAAAGAAGGTTGGGTTAAATCTTAGAAAACTCGGCATGTATAAATAGAGATGACAATGGAGCGGAGCGGATTGAGTTTGCTTGCCCTCCTATCTGGGACGTCCCCTATATATTTGCCCCCAAAACCTTTTTTTGGTGTGTTCCATTAGTTGATAATTTAACAATATATTATTAAGTGTCAGTGGTACTACAGTTTAATTATATATTTCTCCATTTATAAGTGAGAGTCTCAAATTTAATTTAAATATATATCAAGTTGATACCTAATTATGAGTGTGACTTAGTACATATAATTTCTCTCAAAAAACTAGACATAGTTGTATAATAACCAACTTATTGGTAAATGGACCCTTTAAAGACATCAAATACTCATCATTATTTGATTTCTTTGTTACCATGACCCTTTTGAAGAAGGATAATACTTCCCAACGAGAGAATGTACATATCTCACATCTTACAATTTGTATTTGGAGATTGCAAACTCTAAATGGAGTTGGTCTAAATGGCTAACTACCATTCAATTTTAATCCAATGGTGGATGAGAATAAGTGTTTATTTAAATTTCGTTGTTCTACTTTATCCTTTGTTGCGAAAATTAGATAACAAAATTAGCCTCATTAAGTCTCAAATTTTAGTGCTCGCAAGTGTACAAATCAGATGATAGTATAGCTTTGAAGCACATATATCATCCCACAAAGATCGAATTTATTCTAAAGTCTTACTAATTAAATTGAAACAAATTGTAATTGAGAAGCTTTAACGGAAGAGAAAAGTTGAATTAAACTAAGAATGAAGTACGACTTGAAAATAAAATGCATGAAATAATTAAATTAAAAACATAAGAAAAATGAGACCTAGGGCATCTAATTCACCGTAACCATTTCTACTTAATTCCCTTAATATGTTATGCTCAAGTAGTTCTCCAATATTGATGATCGATTTCCCCTAAATAATTCAACGGCCATGGCTTCTGGTTGCATCAAAAGTATCCTTACATGTTAACCCTTTATGGCATCTAGATGGATTTAAACAAGTAAGAACCCATTAAGCTCTATGGAGATTGTTGGAAAATCACATAAACCCTAATTGCATGGCATCTACAAATAGGTGTTTATGGCACCAATTGCAAGAAGCTAAACCCAAGTTAAGTATGGCGTCTACTCTAACTTGCATCAAATCAACTTAACTTAAACCTAGATGGTGATCAAGCATCTAAATAAAAATCATGCGTATTACGAATAGCAAAAGATACTCAATATGGAATAAAAACGTGATAATAATAATGCCACAAGGCAATTAAGTATTCATGATCAGGCTACATCTTAGCCCTAGCAAAGAAAAAACTCCAATGTAGCTCTTCCTCTTTGCCCTTCATTGCCGCAGCCCCTATTTAGACTTGTGCTTTTTTTCTAGTTGTTGGCTGACTCACTCAAAAGGAGAATGAATCTCCTTATATTAACACCCACGGCAAGCATTGGAAATACCAAGAAGAAATGGTCAAATAAATGACCACTAATCCGAGCTCTAATGGACTTTTAAGTCCTTAACAAAATGAAAAATAAACCAAAATAATAAAAACTCGTAATTATATTTCTCCTAAAACTTATTGAATAGCATTCCCATATCCATTTGATCTCCAAAACTGCTATGTTTCCACTTTTTATTGTAATGTATATGTCTTGGCACAGTTAGTTAGACTCTTGCTCCAAGGCAATTAAGTATTCATGATCAGGCTACATCTTAGCCCTAGCAAAGAAAAAACTCCAATGTAGCTCTTCCTCTTTGCCCTTCATTGCCGCAACTCCTACGTAGACTTGTGCTTTTTTCTAGTTGTTGGCTGACTCATTCAAAAGGAGAATGAATCTCCTTATATTAACACCCACGGCAACATTGGAAATACTAAGAAGAAATGGTCAAATAAATGACCACTAATCCTAGCTCTAATGGACTTTTAAGTCCTTATCAAACAAAATGAAAAATAAACTAAAATAATAAAAACTAGTAATTATGTTTCTCCTAAAACTCATTGAATAGCATTCCCATGTCCATTTGATCTCCAAAACTGCTTTGTTTCCACTTTTTATTGTAATGCATATGTCTTGGCGTAGTTAGTTAGACTCTTGCTCTACTGGAATTCCTCTAGACACCCAGAAAGCTCGTTTTTCACTTCTTTTTCATGTAACTCCGGTATTGAATGCCTATAAAATAAACAATAGATTTAGTGCATTTAGCCCATTCATATAAACAAAATCCAAAGGAAATATATGATAATAATATATGAAAATACATCATCTTTCACAGTTGAATTAAGATTAAACAATTAGATGACCACAATATTTTTTTTCCCAAAAAGGGGGAAACTGGTGGCAAGCCATAATTATCCACCCCTTCTAGGGGCCGGAAAGACCACAATTTTTTTTGAATTCTAGGATCTAGGAGAACAATACAATTACTTCTTATTATAATCCCTCGATAATTTTAATTGGGAGCAACTCCCAAAAAATCATTATGAACTTCTCCTTGGTCTTATTTATCTCCTAAATTTCTTCATGAAAGAGAGTGAAGATGACTATTTTGTAGTGTCAATAATAATACTATTTTAATCTTCTAATTATGCTAATATAAACAAACAAATAAATAAAGGCAAAAGCCAAGATTTGCCCTTTTAAGTTTAATCTCTCATTTTCCGAATTCGATACCAAATTAGGTTGCTCATTGTGTGGCTTAGCCGAATTCCCCCTTCCCTTAGTGTAAAAATATCAATGTACTAAAAAAAAGTTTAATCTCTCATTTTCTTTTATTCAAGCGATATGCAAATTATTAACCAAATCTAAAGTACAAGAGAGGAGCCACTTAATACTACGGTTTAATTTAATGATATTCCTCTTCACTTGTAAGTGAAAAGTCTTAATTCTGGCCAAAGAAAAATTTGAAGTACATTATTGCTAGTCCATTGTGAGGCTAAACCCACTCCCTCTCCTTTAATGTAAATAATATCATTTCTTTAAAAAAGACACACGAAAGAGGAATATAAATTTGGGTGTAGAGTAGAGCGAGATTCATACTGCTTAGCCTAAATCCATGTGTCATTCCTATATTGGGCCTCTGTAACTATTAGCCCACACATGGCCCAATAGCCCAAAAACATGACATGCACTTACTTCTAGAGGATTTATTACTTGAGTTGGTTAGGTTACATATCCTCCACACTTCAGTCTCAAAATCACAGAGAAAACGATTCGACATGGAGTGATTCCAATTTCCACCATTTTCCTTATTTTTCCTACGATTTCTGTTTGGGTGCTTAGCAAGATCATCATGTTCACTCTTCTTCACCAGGTAAAACCCTAAATTTCCAGCTTTTTCCATTCATATTTTTAGTATCTTTCTATAACCCTAAACAACAAACCTTAAACCCTAATTCTTCTCTAAAAAAACCCCATTTTCTGCTTTTAGGGTTCGGAAATTCATCGAGTCAATGTAGTTTCCTATATATTATGATACGCTAGACAATATGGGCTTTGCATACAATGGAGTGTTGTATTGGTTGGGTCACCGTGATGACTGTTTTTTGGTTCTTGGGTTTGATCCCTTCACTGATTATGAATGTAGTTTCACTGTATTTGATGTGCCTATACATGAGAAATTTGTAGTTGAGTGCCCAACAGTGAGTGTAGGGTTGGTGCGGATGAGTGACTATGACAGAGTTACTAGAACCTTGTTTGTTTGGAATTTGAAAGAACAAGATGTTGATTCTATGGTTGAGGGAGATAGCAAATTGTGTTTAAGTAACAGGAGGTTTATTCCCTAGATCGAAAAATGTATCTGGATGATGCTGAAGTTGTTCAGAGGCTACCTTTCGACCCAAACAATGAGGATATTTTTTTATCTATTGGTGGATGGAAATATTATCATGTGCAACATTCATACAAGAAAGTGGTCAAAGATAGTTGAAAAGATTACTCTCAATGCCCCTTTTTACTTCTACCTATTTGTGCTCCCATGGTGGCTAACACCAGTTCCTAGCCTATCACAACCCATGGTGGAGGAAGCAGTATTTTGCAGCCGTCCCCTGGATTAAAAATGTCATTATCAGCAAGATGGAATCGATGAATATTAGTATCAATGAACTTTCAGAATCCATATTGGTGGAAATACTTTGTCGGCTTCCTTGTGGTAAATTTGTTTTTCAATGCAAGGGTGTGTGCAAGTGCTAGTTTAGTCTCATCTCCAACCCTTCTTTTATTGACCACTTTTTTCGTCTCAGGATTGATAACCAAACACCAGTAGTTCGAACTTTGATAGACCATAATGGGGAGGAATTCCTTGACAAGATTCATTCATCATCCAAAGTGATACCAACTATGTTGAAAAGACTCCAGAGTTTACTGGGTTTGAAAAGAGTGCCAGTTGTGGTAGGTACTTACAATGACTTAATTTTGTGCTCTGCTGACTGGTATTATCAAAATGATTACTACATATGCAATCCATACACTATGCAATGGGTTGCATTTTCTCCTCCCCTACCCAATGCTTCCAAATTATGTGAGCAAGAATCATCTGCCACAATTCTTACTATAGGAAAGATGATTAGAATGGATATACTATGCAGCTTAATGGGAAGTATAGGTGCAAAGTTGTGAGAATTCTTCCACCTAATGATGAATTTGACTTTGATCCTAATGGATATTCCTGCGATTTCAACACGGAGATTTTCTCTTCTAAGACTGGTAACTGGAGAGAGATAGTTGTATCATCCCCACAATGAATTTTATATGATACTCTCGATAATATGAGCTTTGCATACAATGGAGTGTTGTATTGTTCAAGTCACCGTGATGGCTATTTTCTGGTTCTTAGGTTGGATCCATTCAATGTTCATGAATGTCGTTTCACTGTATTTGATTATCCTCAAGGCGAGACTTTTGTAGGGGAGTGTGAAGGAAAAATTTATGAAAACTAGTTCATTTGAGCAACATCTATGCATACAATTAACAATTAAAGGAGGAATCATGCTTGTAGGCACTCAAAAACAAAACTTTACCAATGAAATTCAAGGCCTAGTAGTTATGGTGAACCAAGACTCAACTCAAATCTTGAAGAAAATAGTTGAGAAACTTTTATATCTTTGAAGTACCTTTTTGCTTAGCAAAGGATATTCACCCATGTGAATGGCCTTCTTTCCTTAGTCTCCTTGCTCCTTGGCTCCATGGATGTGGATGGAGGAACTTTGCTTCTTTGTTCGATGACTTCTTGGATATAGATGAAGGAATGGATTCTCCAAGTTCCCAAGAAAGGGAACCTCTAAGTTTCCACACCAAGGAGAGCATTGAGGAAGAGATGAGCGACCTAGGAATAAATGGATGCTAGTGCATTCTTCTTAGGGTGGCCAGCCTCCTAAAAGAAGAGAGAGCTTTTGTGTTTTTCTCTTTCTCTCTCTAGAAAACCCCTTAACAAGGGAATGAGTTATAATTTCCTTTCTATAGCCACTTACATTGAGTGGCATAATTGAAATTAAAACCAACTCTCCCTCACACTTTCTATGGCCGGCCATGTGGGTTCATTGGGCTTTCATGCCCTTTGGGGTTTTTTTCAAGTTGTCATACAACTTGAGTTATTTGACTTGACATTCGAAGCCTATTGGGCCTTGAGGCCCAAAACTAACCCGAGGTCTAAAACGAACTTATTCGTTTAATTAATTAACATATTAATTAATACTAGCCATAAATAATTAAACAATTTAATTATCCTTACTCATATCCGTTGTTTCTTCAATATCTACCTTACACGGTGTACGATCCATTAGGTTCCTTTTAGCGAGGCAGTGGGCGATTAGAACTCTTCAAATCGATTGTGAATTGAAACTTACTTTCAATTCTCCCTTTAGTGATTATACACCTTTAGGGCTTCCACAAACCATGAGTGACATCTAGCAGTAAGTCATGGCTACCTAAACTAATCAGAAGAGGTGGAGAACCTATGTCGTGAACACCCTTTGACGGAGTGACTTTGACGGAGTCATAGATCAAGAACCTAACCATAAGACAACTATGATGCCTCAGGTCAAAGGACTACTTTGCATTATCCCAACCATGAGTTCTCATGTGACATGAGTATGAGAACTCCTTGTTGATCGCGTTCAGTGGACTCATTCTATATTGAGCACTTACATGTTTGTCTTGGTGTCAGTCACACCAATGACTTGAGTTCAGTCATTCTCTCTAAGAGAAGACATAGCACGTACTGATCTTAACGGATTGTCAATACCCAATTGGCAATCCTATGATCAGGAACGTTTAGGATATGTATACGAAAGAGAATGATCTCATGAATCTAACTTCTTTAGATCACATTCTCCCAATTACATATTCCTTGGACTTATCGTTTAAGCATATAACGTTTATATGAAACGGTTTTAAATAATAATATGTGCCCTTTATATTAAACTAGATTAGTTTAAAATGTGAAATGTCCATAAAGTATCATCATATGATTAGCTTTAGGGCACATTCCCAACAGAGTGCCTAAGTGTGTGTGAAGGGCTTGTGCGGACGAGTGACTTTCACAGAGATACCAGAACTCTGTTTGTTTGGGATTTGAAAGAACAATATCATAATTATAAGGTTAGGGGAGCTGGAAAATTGTGTTTGAGTAAACACGAGGTTTATCACCTAGACCAAGAAATGTATCCGAATGGTGCACAAGTTGTTCAGAGGCTACCTTTTGACCCAAGTAATGAGGATATTTTTTATCTACATGTGGATGGAGATATTATCATGTGCAACATTCATACAAGAAGTGGTCAAAGATAGTTGAAAATATTACACTTAATGCCCCATTTTACTTCTACCAGTTTGTGCTCCCATGATGGCCAACACCAGTTCCCAGATCATCACTCCATGCCCCTCAGCTACGCCGTGGTGGAGGAGCTAGCAGCTCACCAGCATATCGGAAGCATCAAAAGTACTAAACTCTTCTTTATTAAAGTTGGATTATTTACCTTTGATATATTTTCAGCTAGCAGTAGTTGTGCACTTGTCATAGTTTGCTGCAGTGACATGTTTCTTTTTATTACATTTACTTGGTCTATTGTGGCTTCCATCTTACGTTTCTAGGTTTGCTGTGAATTTCAATTTATTCTATATTATATGCATCGGTTATTTACTAAAGCGGAAGTTTCCTATCTATATCAATGTATTAAAAGGTGGAGACGTAGGCAAGGTGTTCCATGGACAGCACTGCCTAGGCGTGAGGCGTGAGGCGAAGATTGATGGGACCTTAAATAATAGGTGTTTATTGAGAAAAACAGGGGAAACATGGGACTCTTGTGGGTTTTAAAAATAAAAGAAAAACAGACTTGGCCAAAACACGTCGTTTTGGGCCGTCTTTAAAAAAAAAAATTCCTCTTCTTCTTCCTAATCGTCTTCCTCGTGAAGACGCTACACCACCTGCAACCCTGAACCTAGATGACAGAGCCTTCAACTTCGATTTACCCAGACAACAGAGCTATTCGACTTTGATTTCAGGTCACAGATGGATCTAGGAATGCTCGCCAACCACCTTTAGGCATGCCTTGACCACACTTAGGCGAGTTTTCATCCACTCCCCCTGGGCAGAGGTGGTATCACTCTCGCCCCACCTCCAAAGCCACCAAGGTGCGCGTTGGGGCGCGTCTTTTAAAACGCTGATATATATGCATTATGTTTGGTGGGATTGGACTTGCTATATTGGTCATGATGTGTTTTGTACTATGCTTGGTTGGATTGGACTTGCTATTGGTCGTGTTCTGTTTTGGCTTCGGTTTTGTTTCCGATTTCTGGTTTCTGGTGCTTATTGAGCTGTAGAGCAACTCATGGTTTCCTTTGGTTTTTGGTTTGTTTAGCTGCTCTGGTTATGGCCCTCTTGTGGTCCTCGCAATTCATTTTTTTGTCTTCATGATCTTCTAGAAATCAAAGTGCAATTGAGGCTTTCGTAGTTAAGCGCTCGTGTCGTATTTTGTTTTAATTTTTTTTTTTAGCCGAAGGTATAGAATATCATAGGTAGTAAAAGGAAGGAAAGAGTGGAGGAAGAAGGACGGAGAAATGAAGAATCCATGAAACCAAAATTTTGAAAAGAAAAACCATTTCAACTAGGTTTCAGTTTTTAATTTTGGCTCGACTTACATTTAGGGATGGGCAACGGTAACAGTGGGTGGGTAACCGTGGTTATTTATCCATAATCATTTATTCTCATACCCGCATAATCGTTTACATGTTGGGTAATTGTCTAAACGGTTATACTCATACCCATAACCATTTATAAACGATTAACCATACTCATAACCGTGTACCCATTTAACCGCAACCGTTTAGTATCCGTTTACCTATTTATCATTTTTAAACCCATATATCCTTTCTTTTTTTACCATTTACTCATTTTTCACCTGTCTACGTGTTTTTTTAACAACTTGAAAATTAAAAAAGAAAAATTTGTCATAATTTTATTTTTCTAACAATTAAACACCGTTATAGGTACATTCATCATACATTTTCGCATTTTAATTTTTTAAGTCCTTATATCATTCCAATAATTGAAATAATAGTTTATAGACGATATTTTTAACTGTTAGCAATAAAGGTAATATAAAATTTGCTAAGTATTCTTGGGTTACGAAAACTGTTAAAAGATAGTATTTTTGGGTTATTTAACTCGGAATGTAAAATATTAAAATAATATATATAATAGACCATGTAATTTAAAGTGGTTAAGGAAAACTATATTATATTAGCTATAGAAATCATGCACTATAGTCAATAGCATTGATCTAATTTTTGTTCAATAAGGAACATGATTTGTGTTATAATTTTACCGATATAAAATAAATGGGTAAATGGTTATCCGTTTATAACCGCGGTTAATACCCATAACCGCCCATTTAAATTTTACGGATAAATAGTTATACCTATAACCATTTATTTATCTAAACGGTTACCCATAACCGTAACCGTGAAATTTAAATGGGCGGGTAACCGCGGTTACCCATAACCGATGGGTATTTGTCCATCCCTACTTACATTTTCTTCCACCTCCGTCCCTTCTCTCATTGTTTCTCCAATACACCCTTCTTTCCAAAATGATAAAAACAAGGCGGTTACCGAACGACCCCTAAATCGTTAATTGCCAATCCTATTTCTTTTATATTCTTTTTAGGTTGGAACTTATCTACTAATTTGGTTGGGTGTGGTTAGCTTCTGCAAAAACTGTCAATAAACTTTGAAAAATATTCCACTTGCGCTCGCATTCATTGCTCTCCTCTTCCCTCTCCGTACACGACACCAACAAACCTAAATAATGCTCCTTTTACCGTCGGTCCTTGGACGTCGATTAGGATTGTCGACGACTGGCGTGTGAAAGCGATCGCAAAGTTTGTAGTTTCCAAGTATAACAAGGCGGTTCATAATACTAATTATAACTGGGTTTGGAACGGGCAGTAAGTTTTTTAGATTGTTTTCGACGGTAATGATGTTTGAGCAAACACAGGAGAGGGAGTATTTTTGGAGGATGACAAGACTTACTAAAGCTGGGGAGTGACAATTTAAATCCCAACAATTTTTGAATTCATGCCGGGTACCATTTTAATTAAGTGATGAGTTATTTATGATTCGGTTTCATCCTAAGCTCATTATGCTGGATTCATTTTCAACCGTTCAATTTTGATCCAAATGCTCACATATTGTTCGCACGCACGATCTGCACTTTTAAAATCGTGATGTTTTAATTAATCTAATCTAAACAACGAAGAAGCGAGTATCCGAATTGGAGCACATAGGGAAACAATGCCTTTTTAGTAAGAGAACGTTAACGAAAAGGGCTTACGCTAACTTTTATTTAATAAAAAACCATCTTAAACTATTATTTAATAAAAATAGCTTAAATTTTAAGCATAACGACACAAAACTTATCTTTCAGGCCCTACAAAAACTAAAACACATAGGCTCAACAAAAAGCCCAAACTAACGGTTACAATCCCAAAATCACTCCTCCCTCCTACGCCATTACTATCGGCATACCTACCCCTTCAAACCGCACCAAAACATCGAAACCTCCATTGCTCGAAACCTCAAGTTCTCAAACCAATTTCAACTTCGATTCAAGTTTTCAAACAACAATCTACACATCAAATCCAGAATTCCTCAACCTAAAAACTGCATTTGAAGACGAAAAACTGAAAAATTCGAGATATATATTTGCAGAGTCCAAATTGGAGAAACAAAGGTACGAACCTAGAAATAAGTTATTAAAAATGCTCTGCTGACAATTATCATCAATCCTGGTAGAAAAGACGTGGAGTTGTTCTTGATGGAGAAATAGCATATGTCTGTTTTAAGAACGGAAACTATGGTATGGCAACCAGTGGTGGAGCTATGTAGGAGGGAGGGGGCCGCCCTTTGCTTGCCAAAAAACAATCCCAGGAGCTAGTCCTAAGCCCCTCTGGTTCGGCCGGAAACTGGAAAACACGGTGGGTGACTATTCATGCTGCAGGTCCGCACCTCCGGTCCCCGGAATTCTTTCCTAAAACTCGAATTTCGCCCCTCTGCTCTGGTGCTCTGCGATGCGTTTTGGTTCTCTGGCAGAAGAAATGGAGCATTTGATGACGTGAAGAAATGGAGCACTTGGTCGAGGGAAGAGGGTTTCACTCAGTTTGTGCTTTTGGATTGGCGAAGAAAACAAAGTTCTTGCTTTGAAGAAAAATTGCTCTGGACGCGCGGCTTGGGTTTTTTCTAGGACATGTGGAAGGAAATGAGAGTACCAATAAATTAGGCCCATTAAACCTAACAAACAAGATAAAAGACGTGCAGAAATATCAACTGCTATCTAGTTCGCTTTCCAATACAAAGTTTTGGATCTTGTGGACTTTTTCTTCTTAGGATTAATCATACACCATTAACCATATAAATGTAAATCTTGGATGCACAACATCGGTAAGCAAAATCGAACTAGACCAAGAACTATACACTATTTATGAAATATGACCAAGAACTAGATACTATTTATGAAAATGAACCAATAACTAGGCACTATTTATGAAACCAGACTAAGAAAAAGACATTATTTATGAAACTGTGTCAATTACTATACACTATTTATGAAACTAGACCCTATAACTAGGCACTGTTTATGAAACATGACCAAGAATTAGGCACTATATATGAAACTAGACCAAGAACTAGGCACTATTTATGAAACCAAACCAACAAATAGTATAGTACCGTTCAATTTCATAAATAGTGTTTAGTTTCATAAACAATGTATGTGATGGACGTACGGATCCCGCGCATCAGGTCTTTTTTTTCTTTATACATTACAATTGTGTCATTTTCATTAACACTACTAACATTCTCAATGAAAACTGTGAATCCTACTCTTACCCTACACATTGCACACTCTCTGACGTCGTATAATTTTACTTCTACATTTTTTACTTTTTAACCAACTAAGTTATAAGTCTTTATTATTTTAGCCATATTTAAAAGGACAAATTTAGTAAAATTCGGGATATATGTATACTAATAGGATGTCTAGATGCTTATGTTGTCAAATTGTCAAACAGTACTATTATTGATTGTATATTTTTTTTATTAGAGTATGTTATTCTAATCCTTCTTAACATAAGGAGACACTATTTATGAAACTGGACCCATAATTAGACAATATTTATGAAACCAAATCAAGAATGAGACACTATTTCTAAAACTAAACTAATAAGTGAATTCTATTTAGGAAACTAGACCAAGAAAGAAATATTATTTATGAAACTAGACCAATAAAGAGACACTATTTATGAAACTGGACAAAAAATTAGGCATTATTTATGAAACTGAACCAAGAACAAGGCCATTATTTATGAAAGTGGACCAAGAACTAGGCACTATTTATGAAATAAAATCAAGAACTAGGCCACTATTTATGGAAGTGGAACAAGATCCATGCACTATTTATGAAATTGGACTAGTAAGGGGACACTATTTATGAAACTGGACTAATAAGTAGACATTGTTTATAAAACCCAATCAAGAATGAGACTCTATTTCTAAAACTAAATCAATAAGTGGAAACTATTTGTAGTAGTTCAAGGTCCGACATTTCCAGTCTCTTTGTTTCTTCGCCAGATCACATTTCTCAACTCACAATAGTTTTAAGTTTATACTTTGCTAATTACAAAATAATGTAGTCCTAGACGTAGACAAGTTAACTAGACAGTGTAAACATTCATATTCAAATTCTTTTTTATGTAACAATATTATATTAAAATATCGCTCGAACGGGAAATATTGTTACAAGCAAATCCCACATTTGCGGAGTTTGAGAGAAAAAGATGATTCCACATTTCCACTTGTGTAGCAGAGTCAATGATGATGATATATGTAATCACCATCATTATTAAGCATTGGTGATTTGGATAATAAAGGCAAATGTAATGGGCAATGTGGTTTTGGAACTTATTGAGACACATTTGGCAGCATCTTTCATTTCACTTTAGTGTAGAAAGACTGACTAGTCACCAAAGGCCCGCATAGACTTCCCAATCATTGAAGAACTCTCCTTTTTTGCATGTTTTGTCACAGAAGATAAAAGAAATTTAAAAAATATGGGGATCAATCATTTTCTTCGATCCAATCTCGAAACCCAGGTATCAAATCTTAAATCCCAAACACCCATTTGGTTTTTTTTGGATTACATCTTCCTATATGTGTTTTCTGATTGACAAAGACAGAAGAACAACAAAATATTACAAGCAACTGCATCATATCGAATCAAAACTTTGTTTTAACTTCTTCTGACTTCTTAATGTCATCCCAAAAACCAAAATTGCACTCTTCATCTGAGGATCGATAAGAGATTTGAACGAACATCCCGTCTCTTAGCTAGGGGGCCAAAAAGAGAGCAGTTATTAGTAATTAACAAGAATTGAAGGATTGAAAATGATTTCCAGTCTCCTTGTTTCTTCGCTTGACCTTCTTGCGCATTTCTCTGAGATTGTCGTCAACTATCAGCAGTTGGTTCCCTCTCGTCAACTTTGCATCCTCTTCTCCCTCCGATGATTTTGTCGCCATCTCCTCTTCTTCTATGCTTGATTCTTTGAACAGGAACAAGAAGAAAATAAAACCTAATTTGATCGAGTTCCTAAAGGCCAAAAATCCCTAGCTGGATAATAGAAAGCAATCAAATCAAAACCCTAAATTAAAAACTCTGCAAAAGTGAAGTGATTGGCCAAAAAATTTGTTAAAAAATCAACTCAGTTATTCGACATGACTAAACTAACGGAAAACAAAACTAATATAACCCAAAAACGTCAGGGGCAAAATAGAGAAATCAGTATGTTATTTTGGTTGGGCCATTTTAATTAGACTTGTTTAATATTGGGCTTTGTACTAACCATTAAATAAAGTTAGAATGTGGTTTTTCATTAAAACTCAAAATTTTCAAGCCCTTCCCATTAGTTTTCCTTTTTATTAGGGGGGTGTATTCAATTGAGAATGTGAGAGATTTTAATGGATTTATAAATCCATGGATTTTTATGGAGTTTAATTGATTTGTAGAGATTCCATATAAAATTTTGATTCAATTCCCTCGAAATCTCATGGGAAGAGGTGAGATTTGTGGATACTTAAAATACACTACGAAATCTCTCCAATTCCCTCTAATTCTTTAACTTTCTCAAATTCTTTAAAATCAATTTCTAATTGAATACACCTGGAATGTTATAAACTTATTTAAAATCTTAATTGAATACACCTGGATTTCTAAGGATTTTAATAAACTATTTTGAAATTCTAATTGAATACACCTAGAATTTCAGAGAATCACTTAAAATCCTAATTGAATACCCCTGGAATTATTAATTCCCTGAAACTCTCTCAGAATCCTAATTGTATACACCCCTCTTAAACTATGAGCCCACGTTCCTAAGTAATTATCCAATCAATTCACATTAAGGCCCAACAACCCAAATCATGACATGCAGATGCATTTACTTGTTGACGGTTTATTTACTTCTGAACGTCGGTTACAATTTACCCTTATCCAAACTCCACTCTCAGAATCCGTAGCGAAAACAATTTGGCGATCATGGATTTTTTAATCCTCTTTCTTTATATTTCTTGTGATTTTGCTCAACAAAATCCTCCTCCTCAATCTTACTGACCAGGTAAAACCCTAAATTTACAGCTTTCTGTTTAATCCCAGCAGAATTTTTCCCCCTTAAATCCCAATTTCTAAATATACGGTTCATAAATCCATCGAGTTAAAGTAGTTTCCTGCATATTTTGATTTAATTTCATGTTTTATTTTCTGATTCTGACTATGGTTAATTTATTGCTCAATTTATTGTATTGAAATTTGAAACCCTAAGTGTATAACTCTGATTGTATGTATATGTTGTTGTATAGTGAGAGGAAGCAGTAGATCGTTATCAGCAAGAGAAAATATGTCGACATTGATGAACATTAGTATTAATAATCTCCCCGAGTCCGTATTGGTTGAAATTCTTTGTCGACTTCCTTGCGCTAATTTCATTTTTCAATGCAAGTGCGTGTGCAAGCGTTGGTTCACTCTCATCTCCAGCCGTCATTTTGTTAACCGCTTTTTGCGTCTGCAAATTGATAACAAAATGCCGGTGGTACGCACTTTGATAAACCGCAATGGGGAGGAATTCCTTAACAGAATTCAGCCCTCTTCGGAAGTGATACCTCATATGTTGAAAAGGCTCCAGAGTTTGCACGGTTTGAGAAAAGAGCCAGTTGTGGTAGCCACTTACAATGACTTGATTTTGTGCTCTAATACCTTGTTTGATCAAACTGAATACTACATCTGCAATCCATACACCACGCAATGGGTTGCTCTTCCTCGCCCCCGTTGGGGACGCGACACCATAGGCCCCATGCCGGTGGGACTCATCTGCGACAGTCCTTACTATAAGGAGGACGGCCAGAATGACATTGTGGGGCTTAATGATAACTATAGGTACAAGGTTGTGAGAATTCTTCATCCTAATGATGAATTTAACTTTGATCCTGATGGATATTTCTACAACTTCAAGGTGGAGATTTTCTCTTCAGAGACAGGCAAATGGAGAGAGTTAGTTGTATCATCCCCACAAGGAATTATATATGACACTCTCGATTATATGGCCTTTGTGTACAATGGAGTTTTGTACTGGTCGGGTCACCGTGATGGCTGTTTTCTGGTTCTTGGTTTGGATCCGTTTGCTGACCAGGAATGGAGTTTCACTGTATTTGATTACCCTGAAGACGAGAATTTTGTAGTGGAGTGCCCAAGCGTATCTGGAGGGGTTGTGCGGATGAGTGACTTTCACAGAGATACCAGAACTCTGTATGTTTGGGATTTGAAAGAACAAGATGATGATTCTGTGGCTGAGGGCGGTAGCAAATTGTGTTTGAGCAAACAGGAGGTTTATTCCTTAGATCAAGAAATGTATCCGGATGATGCACAAGTCGTTCAGAGGCTAAATTTCGACCCAAATGACGAGGACATTTTTTATCTAGAGGTGGATGGAGATATCATCATGTGCAACATTCGTACAAGAAAGTGGTCAAAGATTGTGGAAAACACTACACTCGATCAACCTTTGTGGTTCTACTTGTTCGTCCTCCCGTGGTGGCCAACACCAATTCCTAGCCTACGACAGCCGGCCTCAGCCAGAGAATAGCAGAGGAACTATGAGGACTATTAAAGTACTAGACTCTTGTAGTAGCTTTCCGCAAGGCGACTTGTTTCTTTTAAGAAGTGATGTGTGACCGGCTTGCTGTGAATTTCTGTTATTCCTTATTATCCGCACTAGTTATTGTTTGCAGGAATGTTAACATCAGTTAAATCTGTGAATCTTCTTGCTTTGTGCTTGTAGAAATTTAGTTTTAGTGCTGCTATTGGTCATGTTCTGCTTTGGCTTTGCTTTTTATTAGTTTGTTATGAATTTGTGGAGCCTTTTATGGCTTTGCAGTACTGGTGGGGTTCTATACGCTCTTGAAGCGTTTTTGTATCAAACTTATAGTTGTCGGTGTCTTTGAAATGATTTTTATAATTTTGTGGCGTTTAGGAGGAGATATGCTGAAATATTGATTCAAATAAAAATATAGAAAATGCAAATGAAGAAGAACCAAATGCTAAAAGAACATATCAGATTCTCTCTCTATAAAAACTAGCATCACACAACCAAAATCATCCGGACACTCTTCAGTGGAAGAATGGTGAACTACAAAACAACCTAGCTGCTCTGTGTTAGGTCAGAATATAGATTTCCGCCCGGAAGATTCATGGAGACGTGACCGTTCGGTTGCGAAGTCTGCTTGATCGCCTCAGCGGAGTTGTAATTTCTCCGTCTTTACCACCCTCCTAAATTGACACAGAGAAAGAACAAGAAGAAATAATTAATTTTCATGATACGAATAAATTAGTTTCAAACGCACATATTTAATTTAAGCAAAAAATTTCTGCAACCGAAAAGTTCTCACCTTTTTTTTCTTCATGGCCATCTGAGGCGTACTAAAGCTTCCGTAGGAATGGGAATCCATGGACGAAAACTCTGACTCCGACGGCTGCACTTGAATAGAAATTGACTGATCTTTGCTCCCCAACTTTTTTGAAGAAACAGAATAGTTGTTTTCTTCACTTTCTGTCATCTTGTTTTTCATATCACAGGTCCTTAGAGAGCTGCTGACCTCTCCGACCACAAGCTCGCTGAGCAATTCAACTGTCAGTGCCTTGCTATGGAAATACTCTCCGGAAGCTGCCCCGGTTGAGTGCTTGGAAGACAGAGACATCCTTCTGAAAGATGAGTAAACATGCTCAATGCTGTCGTCTCCCCTACCAGGAAATGTCAAGGGCTCATAATACGGCTTTGAGGGCGGAGAAGAAATGTTCCCGTTGATTTTCTTCTGCTCTATTACCAGAGGTTTAGCAGAAGGACTTGCCATCACACGAGAATCCCTTTTAGTAGCGTTCCTTTGCTTAAAGCGAAACACTGACACCAAAGAGGCAACAATCACAGAAAATACAGAAACCCCAATAGCAGCTGCGTAAAATGTTTTCGATTTCATGAAATTGATCAGCTCCTCCCTCCAGTTCCCTTCTGCTTTTAAATCGGAAGCCTCATCAAAGCTTATATCATCGTTATCCATGGTCTCTGGTATAACAGGTTCTGCTGCCATGTCCATTATTTTCTCAAGTATTCCATCATTTTGCTCCGCTGCAACCTCTCCTTTTTCAAAAGCATTTGAAACATCAGACACTAAATTCTGATGATCAAAATCATCAGACATGGATGGTCCAACACCCTGCAACTCAGATTTCTCAACTATGTCACCAGAAATATCTTCAATATCTTCAAGTTGTGGCATCACCACTACTTCACCCAAACCATGAATTCCTCCTTCCTTTTCTTCTTCAATTTCTTCAGCTTGTGGCTTCACCACTTCTCTCATCTCATCAGCAAGTTCTACATCTCCCAAGTTCTGATCTTCAACCTTCGCTTCATCCTCAATATCTTCATCAATTTGCATCTCTTCTCCTTGAACGATAACCTCCTCGGTCCCCATTTCAATAGCTCCTTTAATTACTTCCACAAAACCCGTATGTCTTTCTTCTTTTTGATCCGAAAGATTACCTCTACTTTCAAGTTTCTTCAACAAAGCAGCTTCAATTGTAGAGTTCTGAGTGCTGCAATACGCATCGTCCATGCCTTCAAAGTGTGTTTGATGGTTCATTGGAGACATATATGAGGCAAAGAGAACTATAGCCAACAAAAGAAGTAAACTTTTTAATACCCCTTTCAATTTCCCGCCCTTCTCTTCCTCAACCTCCTCATATTCCTCCTCATCGCTTTCCTCATCGCACCCCTCAACTTCTGCATCACTTGCTTCAATGTCTTCATCACTCAACTCAATTCCCTCATCTTCTTGCTTAAGAGTCCCATCCAGACAAGGCGAAGCCAAAGAACCAGGACTTGTAACAGCACCAACTTCCTCATCAGTGGCTTTCTGGTAATCAAAAGAACCACTATCACTCAACTCGATTTCTTCATCTTCTTGCTTAAGAGAGCCATCCGGATGAGGCAAAGCCAAAGAACCAGGACTTGTAACAGCATCAACTTCCTCATCAGTAGCTTTCTGGTAATCAAAAGAACCACTATCACTCAACTCAACTTCTTCATCTTCTTGCGTAAGAGACCCATCTGGACGAGGTGAAGCCAAAGAACTAGGACTTGTGACAGCGCCAACTTCCTCACCAGTGGCTTTCTGGTAATCAAAAGAACCACTTGTACTGGTCCTGAACCCAACACCATTTTCTAGGCCAAGAAACAACTCTTGCCGCCTGTTGGGCTTGTAGCGGAGGAACTGAGGCCTCGGAGAGAGGTAATTGGTTACTGGGTCATATGGCCTTGAAGCCAAATCATTGGAAAGAGCCTCATCAGCATCATGGGATTGAAAACTTGGAGGGGATTTTGGCAAGGCTTGAGACAAAGAATGACTAACATTATCAATAGCTTTATGGGATTTTTCAACATGGCTATTCCAAAAATCTGGTTCAGAGGCCTCCATTCTTTCCCCTAAGATGTTCTTTCTTGAAGCAATGGCCATGCGTTTGGAAGCTGCAGATATGGATATGATTGGTGACGTGTTGTTCTTTGTCAATGGTTTCTTGGGGGTTTGAAGATTGGGGCTCTGCGATTTTTCAACATGGGTATTTGAAAAATCGGGTTGGGAGGCGTCGTTTCTTTCCCTTAAGATGTTCTTTCTTGAAGCAGTGGCATTAGATTTGGAAGCTGCAGATATGGTTGGTGACATGTAGTTCTTTGTCAGAGGTTTCCTGGGGCTCTGCTGATTGGAGTTACCCACTTGCTGACAATATTGATCGTTTTCGTCTGCATATTCGTGAAAAACACAAGTCTTGATACAAAAACTAAAACATCTAAACAATCAGAAGACTTCTAATGCTTCGTTTCGGATACGGAGAAAACAGGAATTACATCTTTCTATTAAAAACCAATGGAGAGAGAGAGAGAGAGAGAGAGAGAGAGTACCAGATGCAGAGGGCTTTGGGGTTAGAGGACGCTTTGGGGGTGTCGATGAAGAAATCCTCCTCCATTCCTTATCGGAAGATTTTACCTCCATTTCTTGCACTTTGTTTTTCTGGGTAAAAACTTTGAATTGATTTAGAATACGTGCATAATTTCTGGGGCTCGAAAGATGATATCCACAATGTACCAAAGTAGAGCGTTGGAGATGCGATATGACCGTTGGATGAAAGGTAGAGCGCTGGAGATGCGGCGATATGACCGTTAGAGATTACAATATATAACTACAGAATCCACATTTTGAATTTTTGACCGGTGGAATGCCTGCTTTGCAACGGTACCAAAGTATTTCTTTTTTCCTTTTTTAGATCTTTTACTTATTTCTTTTTCTTTTGGAGTGTGATATCCACATACCATATTTTACTTCTCACACACCTTTTTAATTTTTAATCGTCTGATCGGATGAATTGAAGAAGATTAACAAACATAAATTATCAAGGAGTGTAAGAAGTAAAATGGGGTGTGTGAATAGCACATCCATTTCTTTTTCGTCTAACTCTTATTATTAACTGTATTTTTTTCATTGTCGATTGTACACAAGTACCACTTAAACTTGTAAGCATGTGCACCAATATCACTTAACTTTTCAAATTCTTATCGAGGGAATTATCAAATTGGGGTTGTACAAACCACCAATTTTGACACCATATTGACTCAGGCAGTGTTATTTTGGAGCCAATTTGATTCTAGCCAATCCATGACTTTAATTGACAAAAATTTCCTTACAGGTGACATGTTTTAACGACAAAATTAAGGGAGATTTCATGAAAAGGGTTTGGGCTAATTTTATCTTAACAAAAAGCCATGCTATATTTTTTTTAATGAAAAAAACTTAAATTTTAATAAAGATTACAAAATAACTTAAATTTTAATGAAATGACACAATTTTAATATAAAAAAATTAAAAAAAAAAACCTGACCCACTAGATCCGCGCATCAATCACATACACTGTTTATGGAACTCAACATTACTACATTGTTTATGAAATTTAACGATACCACACTATTTATGAAACTGAACGGTACTATACTATTTATGGAACTGAATAATATTAAACTATTTATTGGTCCAGATTCATAAATAGTGCCTAGTTATTGGGTCTAGTTTCATAAATAGTGTATAGTAATTGGTACAGTTTCATAAATAGTGTCTCATTCTTAGTCCAATTTCATAAATAGTGTCTAGTTCTTGTGGTCCACTTTCATATGTAGTGCTTAGTTCTTGGTCATGTGTCATAAATAATGTTTAGTTCTTGGTCCAGTTTCATAAATAGTGTATAGTAGTTGGTACAGTTTCATACACAATGTCTTCTTGGTTAGTTTCATAAATAGTGTCTCTTTCTTGTTTTAGTTTCATAAATAGTGTTTCTTTTTTGCTCTATTTTTTTGTTCAGTTTTAGAAATAGTGTCTTATCCTGTTTCACTCAGTGTTCTAAAACGCGATCAAGGCAACGCCTAGGCACTGGGCGTTGAACCGCCGCCACGATTTTTCCAAAAATGTTCAATAAATTGGCAAGGGTATTAGGCGGTGTCTAGGCGGCCGACTGGGTAGGCTGGGCGGTCTCGACGGCGAGCTAGGCGGTCTCGGCAGTGAACTAGGCAATTGCTGGAAGAAAAAAAAACGAAAAATTTAACTTGGACTCTTTGGATTTCTTCACCGGAGCCAGCAACATTTTCAAGGATCTTTGTTGTGCTAGACTATGTTTTGGGAAATTTTGCAGGGCAAGAAGATGGGGAATTAGGCGGAGAAGACGATGGAGAATTGGGCGGAGCAATCGAAGAAGTGGAGCTTGTCTCTGTGAACTGAAGATGAAGGAAGAAAAAATGTTGCTGGCAAATTTCTGCAGTCATCTGTGAAGATGAGAGGAGAGAGAGAGACAGAGAGAGAGAGAGAGATAAACATTTCAAATGTAATGGTGCGGACTGGATCTCAAATCCAAGTCAAAATCTGATGGTTTTAATTAAGAAAACCATGGACTCTAGTGGTTTTAATAATGAAAACCACCCAAAGTGGACATGTGATGTGAAAGAGCAGACGGGTTGATGGTTTTAATAATAAAAACCACCACATAGTGGGCTTTTTATATTTTTAAAAGTGTGTTATATATATTGTGTGTGTGTATATAAATCTTATATAAATTATAAATTATTTAGATAATTTTTTTTTCTAGGAAAGCATATCATATATGTACATAAAACAGTCACATATATATGTTCTTCTATAAGAAATAACATATTAATCAATAATTATTTACATTTGATATAGTAAATTTAATTCATTCATAAAATATATAAGAAATTTACCTAAATCCACCTAGGCCGCCTACACCCCGCCTAGCCGTCTAGTCGCTAGGTGCTAGCCCGCCGCCCGACTAGTGCCTAGCGTTTTTTAGAACCTTGGTTTCGCTACATGCCTTGAGTACCAACCACCTTCATGGTGGTGATCATGGTGGTGATGCCCATGCCCATGGCGTTCTTCATATCCCAAATAAAATCCATTAGACCATATAACCTGCAAACAGAAACAACCACAAGCAACACCTCACTCGGCATAACTTGCACACCGATCCACCCAAAGAAAAATAGCACAATGGTTTTTTTTTTTTTTTTTTTTTGTGTGTGAATATAATTGAAACTTGAAACGACAACAAAGAACCCAGATATGCAATCATCAAGGAGAAGGAAGAATCATACATTCACTTCTTTCTTAAGAAACTTTTGTTTGTATTAGATCCCGTAAGGAATGCACTCCAGAAAAGTATTGCGCAACACAAATCCACCTCAACAGTCTATGGAACAGGATAAATTTAGTAAAAGATAAAATGACCCATAAGGAGCAAATTTAGAAATCTTGATAAGAAGGAACCTTCATATCCACGGCAAAGGTTTGGTTTAATGATAAAGGGTTTTTATCACAAATGGTTCTTGAGATTAATCAAACTTATTATTTTGGTCATTCACTTTCAAAATCAATAAATGTCGTCCTTGACATTCACTACCGCACATCAACTTGGTCTTTCCGTTAAGATTCAATCAACTATTCTGTTAGTTTTTATGTGAGACCCACAAATCCAATGAAATGGTGACACATGGATTACACAAAATAAGGGTTTTTATCACAAATGGTCCATAACATTAATCCAACTCCTCATTTTGGTCCCTGAGTTTCAAAAATCAATAAATTTGATCCTTGACTTTCAATACCACACATCAATTTAATCATTCCGTTAAAGTTTCGTTAATATTTTTTGTTCCACTAATCCAATCATATGGCGCTACATGGAGTAACTATAATAAACTATTTTTTTTTAGGATTTAAAACTAAAGTTTCGTTTTTTGGGATATCGTTTTTAAAAATCGTTCTTGGATTAAATTACCATATCTCACACTTTTAAAATGTAAAATTTTATTTAAAATTTGAAAATTATGTTGACTGTCGTTTGTCATTTTCCAAAACAATTTAATTTTTTTTAAACGTAACCTAATCCTTCAACTAATTGTCGATCTAAAATAATATTATTGTAAGTAAATTGGAAATAAATGTAATAAAACAAGTGTAGACATCGAAATTTCGGTAAATAAATGTTGACCGATAAATCAAAGTTTCAACGTTCATGTATTACATAAATTTTACACGTAGCGTGTGTCTAAACAAAAAATCGAAATAAGTTGGAAAAGTCATCAAACAGGACACATGTCAACACCTGGCAGAAACGACTTATTTCATCTGGAATATTATATTCAAAATTAGGCCTTAGAAAATTCTATAAATAGAAGGCTAATTCATTCATTTGTGGGGGGACCAATTTTCATATTACACTTTGAAGCTTTGAAGCTCTGAAACTCTGAAGCTCTCAAACATCCAGGTTCCCGAAGAATCAAGAAAGCCTTATTCGTTCTTCGTTCATCATTCTTCAAGATCAAGCCCCGACGGCCCTTGAAGAAAGCGTTTTTCGTTCATCGTTCTTCCAAGATCAAGCCCCGACGACCCTTAGATTAACAATCATCCACCAATTCAAGATCAAGCCCCGACGGCCCTTGAAGAAAGCACCATCGTTCATCATCCGTTCATCCAAGATCAAGCCCCAACGACCCTTTGGATCAACAACGTTGACAAATCCACACACATCCAACCGTTCTTCAAGATTAAGCCCAAAAGCCCTTGAAGATCTGTTCATCACTGTTCTTCAAGATCAAGCCCAAAAGCCCTTGAAGATCCGTTCATCACCGTTATTCAAGATCAAGCCTTAACGGCCCTTGAAAAAACATTCATCCTCAAGATCAACCCCCAACGGCTCTTTGAAGATCCGCTCAAATCCACCTTCAAAGATCAAGCCCACGACCCCTTGAAGAAACTTCCAACAGTTCATCCAAGATCAAGCCTCAACGGCCCTTGGATCAACGAAACATCCACAAACCAACACCTTACGGAGATCGAATCAGAGGATCAAATTTGAGAGAGATTGTAACCCAAAATCATCAAAATACAAATATTTGTTTATGCACGTTATTCTTGTCTCTTTCCTTTCAGGAATTTTCCGTGTTCACAAATTGGCATGCCCAGTGGGACCATTTCTACCTCTCATCTCTTTCTCCGTTCAAGAAATTCAAAGCACACTTCCAAAATCAATGGCATCAAGCAAAGGACAAGCCGTTCTCACAAAGGGAAGAAGCCTGAGCACTTCCGCCATGAACGGAGCATCTATTGGCGCCACAACCGCTCCTCAACATGCCACTTCAAAGTTGGTGCCGCTAAAGGAACAAGGGGAGCATCAAAGGTGCGAGTCCGTCATCAACTTGACCTCGCTGGGGGCACCTAAGCATGATGCTGAGGCACACAAGATGACATCCCAAAGCAACCAACGACGTTCTTCGTCAACATCCTGGATGTCTAAAGGAAAGTCACGTTTATTGGTTGCACAAGTCATGACCATCGGTGTTACCTCCATCGAAGAACAACTGGCTCAAATGAATGAAGCGATCGCAAGGCTAAGACGGATTGTGGAAGAAAAAGACTTGCAAATCGCTGCACTTGTCAGCCGACTGGAGCCACAGGACGACGAGAACCCCGACCCAGAGAATGATCCACTAAAGATAGGAGATGACGAAGAAGAGGAGCCTCAGGTGGAGAAAAACGATGTGAAGCCGGAGCCAGACCAAGCAGCGGCACTCATGGGATCTCTTTCTATCCAGCAGCTGCAGAAGATGATCACCAACACCATCAAGGCACAGTATGAAGGGAGCTCACATACCTCATTGTTCTACTTGAAGCCCTACTCCAAGAAGATTGATGCCCTGAAGATGCCAAGGGGTTATCAACCACCAAAGTTCATGCAGTTTGATGGAAAAGGAAACCCGAAACAGCACGTTGCCCACTTTGTTGAAACTTGCAACAACGCAGGGACCGAAGGGGACTACCTTGCCAAGCAGTTTGTGCCCTCACTGAAAGGAAACACCTTTGAGTGGTACACGGACCTAGAGCCTGAGTCCATCAATAGCTGGGAGCAACTGAAGCGGGAATTCCTTAACCGCTTCTATAGCACCCGCCGCATTGTGAGCATGCTAGAGCTAACAAGCACAAAGCAATGGAAAGATGAGCCGGTCATTGACTACATCAACAGATGGCGCACTCTAAGCCTCGACTGCAAAGATAGGCTCTCGGAGACCTCTTCAATCGAGATGTGCGTCCAAGGCATGCAATGGGGTTTGCAATACATCCTTCAAGGCATTAAACCACGGACCTTCGAGGAATTGGCCACCCGCACCCATGACATGGAGTTGAGCATCGCCCATCATGGGAAGAAGGAACCGATTGCCGACTACAAGAACGACAAAATCCTTGAGACAAAGGTGGAGAAGGCTACGTGGAAATCCACCAAGGAAGCAATGACAGTCAACACATCTCCTGTCAAAATCCCTACACGAGGCAAGGCGATTCAAGCTGAAGCTTTTCGTGATCAAGAGATGCGTAGACGCACTTTGAAGGAGCTTGAAGAGAAAACTTATCCATTCCCCGACTCTGATGTGGTTGCCATGTTAGAAGACTTGCTGGAAAAGAAGGTGATCGGCTTGCCTGAGTGCAGACGGCCAGAAGAGATGAATCGCACCGACAGTCCTAGGTACTGTAAATTCCACCGCTTCATCAGTCATTCGACAGAAAAGTGCTTCGTGCTGAAAGATCTCATCATGAAGCTGGCCCAGAAAGGAATCATCGAGCTAGATCTTGACAATGTGGTGAAGTCAAACTATACCACCATCACTTCTGGCTCTTTGTACTCAAAGTTTTTACCTCAACCTCCGGGGGCATCCTCCAAGACGAGCAAAGTTGAAAGATGGACTCAAGTCACTCCTAAGAAATTGCACAAGAAGCATACGTCTCCTCCATAAGTCCGCCAATCGGAAAGGGGGCAAAACAGCTATTGTCAACCTTCAAAGCAACGTGAACGTGTTGAAGATGATGAAACTTCGACACGAAGATCGTCCGTCCCCATCACAATGCGCGATTTCTTGCCCGAAGACTTCTTCGATCACTCGGTCAAGGCTCCTTGCTATGAAGATTGTGAGGAACGCCTCTCCAAAATTGCTTGACAAATTCACCAATGCTCCTTGTTCGCACGAGCCTAAACTGCACGAACCATTGCTCTTTGTTCGCACGAGCCTAAACTGCACGAACCAAAGCTCCTTGTCCATAAGAGCCTAAACTGCAGGACACAAAGCTCCTGGTCTGCACGAGCATAAAAGGCAACACTAACGCTCCTAGTCTGCACGAGCATAAAAGGCAAAACAACATTCTCCTCGCCCGCATGAGTCTAAACTGCATGGCACAAAGCTCCTGGTCTGCACGAGCATAAAAGGCAACATCAATGCTCCTTGTTCGCACGAGCCTAAACTGCACGAACCATTGCTCCTTGTTCGCACGAGCCTAAACTGCACGAACCATTGCTCCTTGTTCGCACGAGCCTAAACTGCACGAACCAAAGCTCCTTGGCCACAAGAGCCTAAACTGCAGGACACAAAGCTCATGGTCTGCACGAGCATAAAAGGCAACACTAACGCTCCTGGTCTGCACGAGCATAAAAGGCAAAACAACATTCTCCTCGCTCGCACGAGTCTAAACTGCATGGCGCAAAGCTTCTGGTCTGCATGAGCATAAAAGGCAACACCAATGCTCCTTGTTCGCATGAGCCTAAACTGCACGAACCAATGCTCTTTGTTCACACGAGCCTAAACTGCACGAACCAAAGCTCCTTGTCCGCAAGAGCCTAAACTGTAGGACACGAGGCTCCTCACCTGCACGAGTTGAAACTGCAAACGGCACAAAAAAATTATATATGTATTCGAACTACGTTTTGACTTGATCTCTTTCTTTGGAAGGGTACGTAGGCAGCTTGAACATTCAACTTCGAGTTCAGTCACATCAAAATAAAAAATAAATGCTTTATTGAAGAAGGTCAATTATATTACAAAAAAAAAAAAAAAAAAAACAGTTTCTATATGAAAAAAAAAATAATATATATATATGGACAACAACATGCAGGTCTTAGCAGCTAAGGAACAAAGCCCAAATATCAGGCGCAGCCTAGGATAGCACCAGCCTCTCCTCCAAACAAGATCTGGCCCAAGCCCACTCTCACTCTTTGTCATTTATCAAGGGAGAGACCAAGGCCTGCTCAAAATTTGATTACAAATCCAGGCCCTCATTAAAGCCCAAAGGCTGTTTCTTCTCCATAGCCCAAACCACCGATCCGCTCACCTGGTCCGAGACTCCACTCGTCTTCATCTCCAGTCAGTGCGGTGGACCCCCTCTTCCTCACCAACCTCAACGTCAACGCCATCTATGACACCTGCCGCAGACTGCCGCGATACATCAACCTTCTCCGCAGCTCCCCTGCAAGAGGTCTTCATCCCGTTGTCGGCGGCTGTTGCTGTTGTAGAGACCGGAAGAATAGACTGAGGTGCGTCTGCTGCTACGGATCCGGTGAAACCAGGATCTCTCCGTCCATGCTCGTCTTCTACAGCGGCCATCGTCATGCTCTTCGTCCAAGCTTCACGATTCCCGCGTCTTTCGTCACATGTTACTCCAGGAACTTCCTTCTCAGCGCATGCAGCAGATCCCAGAAGGCCGGCGTCAACTAGGCGATGACTCGAACCTCCCCATGGAAAGTCAGGAGCATACCAAACAAACTCCTCACCCGACGCCGCAATCTCGGCATCTCTGCTCTCTGCTTCGATCTGACCACCGTCTCTGTTCGCCATGACTTTCCTGTGCAGGTAGAGTAGGGTGTCCTGAGAAATTCCCCTCGAGTTCATCCTTGTTGTCTCTGCCGCAATGGAAGTACTTGAAAATTAGGAGATGGATGCATACTGCGATGATGGCTACCATTGTTGTGAAGGTGAAGAGGCCAGCCGAAGTCGAAGAGCTCGAGAATTGACAAAGCAAAGTCTGGTGGCTGTGCTCGGTGACTGTGTTCAGTGTCTGTGCTTAATGGTGGTAGTGGTGGAGCTTCTTCCGATGTCTCCTCGCTCTCTTCTTCTAGCTCTGCATCCTCCTCCTCCATGCTGCCCCCTCGTCCATCCCTGCAAGTTCTTCATCCCATCACCAGAATTTATATAAAAATATATATAATAAAAAAAAAGATAATGGATGAAAGTGGCAGGCACCACTAAAAAAAAAAAACAAAAAAAAATAGTATATATAAACGGATGGTGCATCAGGCACCATGTGCAAAGGAAAAATATATATATATATAATAATATATATACATATATAAATGGATGGTGCATCTGGCACCATGTGCCAGCCAAACAAAAAGAAAAAAAGAAAGAAAAAAAATTGAGTGATAGTGGTAGTGCCAGTCAAAAGAAAAGAAAAAGTATATATATAATAAATAAAAAAAAGAGGAGAATGGTGGTGTCGGCATGGGCATCATGAAATATATATATATATATATATATATATATATATATATATATATATATATATATATAATGGATTGTCGGTCTTCACCATTGAAAAAAAAAAAAAAAAAAAAAAAACTTTATGCTTTTGGCACTAAATATATATATATATATATATATATATATATATATATAATTTTAAAAAAAATTAAAAAAAAATTTAAAATTTAAAATAAAAAATGTTTTATCTCTGGTGCGTCTGGCACCATGATTAAAGAAAAAAAATGTTTGATGTTTGGTGCTCTGGCACCATGTGCAAAAAAAAAAGGGAAAAGAAAGGAAAATATAAAAAAATGGATGGTGCATCTGGCACCATGTGCAAAAAAAAAAAAAAAACATTAAGAGAAATAAAAGTCCATTTTATTTATTTTTTCTGGAAATTTTACATAAATTTGCATTATACATACCTATAAAAAAAAATAAAAATAAAAAAATAAAAATAAAAAAGTCAAATCAAATTTACAGGAGGGGATCTTCAATGATGATCAGGTGGCGCCTTATCACTCGGCGGAACTCCAGGAAGAAGAGGAGCCGGAGGTTGATCATTTGGAGCTTCATTACGCGGTACAGCCCCAGAAGACGAAGGCAAATGTTGTTGGAACAAACCCACAAACCTCTGATGATTAAATAAAATCTTACCATCAGATTCTTGCATCTGGTCAATCTTCCTCTTCATGTTTGTAGCATAGTTATGTGCGAGCCTGTGCAACTGTTTATTCTCATGTTTGAGCCCTCTGATCTCCTGTTTGAGACTCATCACTTCAGCCGCCAAAGATTCAACTTGACGGGTTCGAGCAAATAAGCGTTGGGCCATATTAGACACAGAACTTGCACACTGCACACTGAGAGCCAGAGAATCCTTAACAGCCAACTCATCAGACCGTTTGGAAAGCAGTCTGTTATCTTTAGGAGTGACAAGGTTCCGGGCCACCACCGCAGCGGTCATATCATTCTTCATCACCGAGTCCCTGACGGTAAGATGACCAATAGGGGATATGAAGGATGGGCGCCATATGTTGTCTGGAGAAGGTGGGACTGCCTCTTCACCAAGATTCAAGTCAAAACGACGGCCGGAGGGTCTAGACATTTTCAAAGTGTTGAAGAAAGAAGAGGTCGGACGAACCAAGATCTTAGAAGTGCAAGAAGGGAGTTTCTACAAGCGAAAATTCAAATGTGCTTTGAAACGAACTGCGTGCCTTTATAAAAAATCAGCACTCCACGAGATTTCAGAGATCGAAGAGGCAAGCTCAGAAATCGGAGAGGCATCTTGCTTTTCCAGACGCGTCAACACCCGTCACACACAAACTCAGCTTTGCAGAAATCACGGGCAATTTGTCGAAGCGCCGATCCCAGATATCGAAGAGGCGCCAGTCTTTTTCAGCCTCGTCAACACCTGTCACATGCACACTCAGCTTGGCGGAAATTACGGACAATTTGTCGAAGATTTTTGATAAAGAAGAAAGCACGTGAAGCCATACTGATCAATCACTCAATGGTTACCGACACGAGTGAAAGAATAGTACCTCTACAGGGATTAAAGGACTTCCTATAACTGTCCACCTTCACCTTACATAGAAAGGCAGACATACAGAACATTTCTTCATCTCCGAGAATGCCTTCCCAACGAAGCCTCTCGAGTCACCCAGTGTTCCTTATTCCTTAAGATACCTCTGCAAGCCAATAACTCTAAAGCAAAAGTATCTCATATCACCAGGGTAGAAAGCAAGAGTATCTCATATCATGCGTTCTCCCTATCCTTTCCTTTGTCCTTGTTCTTACCTCAAAGACAAGGATAAAGAAAACAATATGCCGGAACCTCCACTCAAACTCGGGTAAGGAACCGACTGCTTGGAACCCTTCCCTGATTGCCTACCTAGCACTGCTCTCGAGTACTCGTCTCCCACTGCTGCTGTACTTCTAAAGAAGCTGCCACATCTGCCTGAAGAACAGATAAGGCAAGTGAAAATGATACCTTGCAGCATGTGGAGACAACGTGCAGAAGAAACAAGCAGAGAAGAATGCAGCCTGCACAGTCAACTCAGCAGAAGGAGTCTGAGATGAGGAACTCGAGAAGATGCCACATCTGCCTGAGGAACAGATAAAGGAAATGAAAATGATACCTTGAAGCATGTGGAGACAAGTGCAACAAAGCACGTGCTCATTCATCCGCTACTTCTTCAAAATCAAAAGTATCTCATATCATCAGGGTTGCAATCATTTTGAACGGTGAACTCGTTTTGACCCTCAAATTATTGGGTCGACTTACTAGGCGTTGTGGGCTGCACGTGCCGATTCACCACCCTCGAATCAAATCCTTAAAGATCAAGTCACCAACTGGAAGAAGAACCCATCAATCTTGAAGATCATACTGCTGACCAAACTGCTCAGGTGTGAATTAGAAAGATTGAACAAAGCAACAAGTCGTCACCTTCACCTCGTGCCTGCTTGCCATATATTCGAGTCAACCTTCAAGAATCAAGCCTCAACGGCCCTTGAAGAAGCTTCCAGCCAAATTCAAAATCAAGCCTCGACAGCCCTTGAGGAAATCACAAGTCCGATTCAAGATCAAGTGTCCACCACCCTTGAATCAAACCCAGTTCAAGATCAAAGTTGTGGAAAGTCAACAAGCGCAAAAACAAATACGTGCCAATTCATCCATTACCAAAGCCAAAGATCATCTACCACATGAAGTTCCTTGTGGTCCAAATTCAACCTTCAAGATCAAGCCTCGACGGCTCTTGAAGAAATCTCAAGCCCAATTCAAGATCAAGCCTCAACGACCCTTGAAGAAATCTCCAGCCCAATTCAAGATCAAGCCTCGATGGCCCTTAGATCGACATCTACAGTAAGGGACTTCAAAACGCATCTCCTACACGTGACAAGCACATGTATACGACGCGCCTTGAAGTGGGGGCATTTGTAGACATCGAAATTTCGATAAATAAATGTTGACCGATAAATCAAAGTTTCAACGCTCATGTATTACATAAATTTTACACGTAGCGTGTGTCTAAACAAAAAATCGAAATAAGTTGGAAAAGTCATCAAACAGGACACGTGTCAACACCTGGCAGAAACGACTTATTTCATCTGGAATATTATATTCAAAATTAGGCCTTGGAAAATTCTATAAATAGAAGGCTAATTCATTCATTTGTGGGGGACCAATTTTCATATTACACCTTGAAGCTCTAAAGCTCTGAAACTCTGAAGCTCTCAAACATCCAGGTTCCCGAAGAATCAAGAAAGCCTTCTTCGTTCTTCGTTCATCATTCTTCAAGATCAAGCCCCGACGGCCCTTGAAGAAAGCGTTCTTCGTTCATCGTTCTTCCAAGATCAAGCCCCGACGGCCCTTGAAGAAAGCACCATCGTTCATCATCCGTTCATCCAAGATCAAGCCCCAACGGCCCTTTGGATTAACAACGTCGACAAATCCACACACATCCAACCGTTCTTCAAGATTAAGCCCAAAAGCCCTTGAAGATCTGTTCATCACTGTTCTTCAAGATCAAGCCCAAAAGCCCTTGAAGATCCATTCATCACCGTTATTCAAGATCAAGCCTTAACGGCCCTTGAAGAAACATTCATCCTCAAGATCAAGCCCCAACGACTCCTTGAAGATCCGCTCAAATCCACCTTCAAAGATCAAGCCCACGGCCCCTTGAAGAAACTTCCAACAGTTCATCCAAGATCAAGCCTCAACGACCCTTGGATCAACGAAACATCCACAAACCAACACCTTACGGAGATCGAATTAGAGGATCAAATTTGAGAGAGATTGTAACCCAAAATCATCAAAATACAAATATTTGTTTGTGCACGTTATTCTTGTCTCTTTCCTTTCAGGAATTTTCCGTGTTCACAACAAGAGATTTTAAATAAACTACAATTATTTCATAAAGATTGCAAAAAAGTGAGTTCATTGCTAATAATTCTAAAGAGACCATAATTTTATACACCTATGATAAGTGATGTAAACATATAATATTAATTAGAGAAAATTAGAATGCCCCACTCTGTTTCTACAATTTTTTTATTAAGCATTTGTGTCTTTTAAAATTTTGATTAAAACACTTTGACTAGTGACCACCTAAGCATTTTTTAATTTATTGTAATTAGTTTTTTTTTTTCTAAATGAAAAATGTTATATGTTGATTTCTCACTTAATCTTTTTAGTTAATAGAGATTTTTTGGCGTGTCAAAATCTATGCCCCTATGTTGGATAATTAATAGATATTAACTATTAAATCATCAATATTATCTCTTAATTTTTGAATTTTTAACGTAAACTTCATTGATCACGGAAAAAACTTACAGTAGCAGAAAACATGGAGATGGCCAATCCAACATGATGAAAACACCACGGACGCTACATTTATCTTGTTGAGTTCTAGTTTGATTGCATGGTTGTGTAGTATGCAACATAAAACAAGTGCTTTTAAAATATTGTAGCACAATATAATTTGCATAAAAATTGTTGACAAAAGGGATTAGTTGGAATGAGATTAATGTCATTCGGCATGAGATATATGAATATAAATTTTAAATTGAAACCAAATTTAAATATATTAATTTCTAATTTGAATTGTACTCATGCCATGTTGAAATGTACTAATATAACTTGAAACGTACCAATGCCAAATTGAAACGTATCAATGCTGATAGGATATGTACCCATGCCAACTTGAAACGTACCAACATATCGTTTGGAAATGTACTCATGCCAAATTGAAACATATTGATGCTGATATGAAATGTACCCATGCCAACTTAAAACATACCAACATATCGGCTAGAAACATACCAATACTAAATGGAAACATACCCCATATCATCTACCACTAGAATCTATTTTCCAAATGTACCATGGTACGAATACTCAAATCAAGAGGTTTGCGTAAAATGAAAATAGAAAGGGAATGAACATGACTCACAAAGGATGATGGAAGAGTATCGACTGATAGAAAAGAAATGGCATGAAAAGATTGTAGAATGGTCATGAAAGAAGAATATAAATATATATCACGTTAGAAGCATAAATAAATCAAATTTGATATGTTTTAGATTTTTATAACATATGTCCACTAGATTCTAGGAGATTTGGATAATTATTAGCTAATTGGTACATTATATATATGGAAAATTGTGTAATTTTGCATTAAAAATGCTACTTATAATATATTAGGAACCTAAAATGTAGGAAAATGTTTAATAAAAATTCTAAAAGGAATAGATGTTTAATCTAACAAATAGAACTATGAGACATTTAAATCTAAACGCCCCTTAATTAGATCACTGGACGTTGGTTATATTCGCTTAGCACATCATATAATATTAAAACAAGAAAAATTTTGAAATATCATATGAATCTTTTCATATTTTTCAATTTGTTATATAAACTAAAATTTTAAGCAATTTGTCATACCAACTTTACAAAATCATTTACTTGTCATCTCACACCAACTCTTTTACGTGTTCCATCCAACTCACACATGACTTGTGTTTAGGGTTATTTAGGTTATTTTAACATCTTTTCACAAGTTTTTTACTTTTATTTAGAACAAACCCTTAATTTTTTTACTTTTCTTTAGCGCATATGCATCTACAACTCCATTTATGACACAAAACGTCAACATGTTTCTCATTTATAGAGCCCGTATGAAATTATGTCTTTGTGACATGCTAAAATGCAAACTCCCACTTGTGTATCATAACATATTTGGAATAACCAGAAGAGAGTGCATTGCATGATCATTTCTTTGCTATCATATAGAAAATATTGTTCTATTGCTTGAGAAACTGATTGGATCATATTTATATATATTTTTACTTTAAATTCACTCGTCTTTTCTTGGTTAGTTCCTTATATTTTTGAGCTATTTACGTTATTTTTGTGTTTATAGGATTTGTTATGCAAAGAAAATAAAAATAGAACAAGTGAAATTTTATTCGTGAAAAGCAAATTTAAATTACAATATTGCTAACCCATTGTGACGCTAAATGGTAAACCAATATTTAAACTATATATTTCATCATTTTATATTTCTTTTCTTGTCTAATTTATTTGGAAGCTTTAAGTATTTATGATACTTTTGATATATTGTGTTTGTAGGAGTAACATGATCCAAAGAACTTATTTTTCTGCTATGTGGGGCTGCTAGAAACTAAATGAAAATAAAAGGAGAGCATCGGGAGGAGAATATAGAGGAAAGCAAGCTGCCTTTGCAGCTGGAGGAAAGCAGGTCAGCGACAAAGGGATCCAAGGAAGTCAGAAGAATTAGGGGACAGCAACTGGCAAAGCAGAGGAAATGGAGGAGTCCACACGGGGGACGGAAAAAGAATCCAAAGAAGGTATGCGAGAATAAAAGAAGTCAGACGAACAGTGAGAAGGGGGGAGCGGGAGAGAGGGGCTGCCCTTTGGGCAGCTCGCAGAGACGCAGGAACGAAGAGACGTGAGGAGAGGCTGACACGGCAGGAGCGAGAAAGGCAGAGAGAAGCAGCAAGGCTGCAGAGAAGAACAAAAATAAAGGCAGAAAATAAAGAGGAGAGACATCTGCCTTGCGGCAGCAGAAAACGGAAAGCAGAGAGAGGGTAGGTCAACAGGCGGAAAAAGAGGAAGCTGCCTTTGGCAGCGTGCTGGCAGAGCACATACTGGGCAGAGAAAGAAGGACTGACAGCAGCGGGCAGGAGGAAGGCTGACGGGGCAAGTGAGGCTCGGGAGGTCAGGAAGAAGGAGAGGACGTGCAGGAGAGAGGAGAGACACGGGCAGGGCAGTACAGTGCAGGGAGACCAGCAGACGCATGTGAGGAGGGACTGACAGAGCACGTACTGACGACGCAGTGAAGCTGCACAGCAACAGATCACCTTCTTTCGGTTTAATCTTTCCAAACTTCTATTTTATTTCTATTTTTAATAATGTGTAAATAAACTGATTTTGGCTAGAGGTTAATTCAAAGCCATGATTATATCTGTAATATGAATTGATTACCTTCAGTTGTGATTTCATAAGTTGTGAATTCAATTTACTTATCCGTTCGTATAAAAACTGATTTGTGTATGTTGGTTGAGAGTGCACGCTTAATTTACATGCATGAATTTGATGCTAGAATATAAGTGAATTTCACCTAATCGTTATGAATTTATATTCACAAGTAGTAAAGGTTGCTAGTCACAATCACGTTAAGTAAATTCTTGGCAAAAGTATCATGCTTTTCATAGTTACGAATGCCTCGTCAATGCTTATAGTTTTCACAAAGTTTAATGATCTTTGATTGTATCTCTATTGTGCTTTTCACGTAGGGGACTTTTGAAGAATGTTTTGAATTGTTGTATGCGTTTTCCCGTCCAATTCAATAACTTAAGGAAAACTTGAAGATTAAAAAAGTGTTATTCACGGTTAATCTGAAGTGTTGAAATTCACAACTTATTGAAAGAACAACTGAAAATCAATTTAGGTTGCATATGTGTCATGTGTGGAGAAAAACCCTCTAGCTAGTCCGTCATTTATCCTTTCACCTTAATTTCATGTTTTTGTCAATTCTGTAATTTATTTAAGTTTAATTTACTTCTAGTCAAAACCAAACACCCTTCCATTATTAAATTATATTATTTAGTTAGTTTTCATTATTGTTAGTCTTTCAATTCGATTTCCGTCCATTTCAGTCCTACTGTTTAATTTGATTATTTTCATTATTTTGAGTCATCCTAAGTGTGTTTCGAGTTATTAGAGTTTTTAGCCTAGTTTTGTGTCCTTGAGTCTTGTTTAATATTTTTAAATTAATTTAGAATAGATTAGCAATCCCTCCTAATCCCCGGCCTAGAACGATACCCTACTTACATCTATACTACAATTGTCAAAAAGAGGGTTTAATTTTGTGTGTTAACTTATTTTTCACATCAGAAACCCTACAGTTTTTTGTCGAATACTACTTAATAAAAGGAAAGTAAGGTAGTAGAATGACCGAAATACCCTAAACATAAGTCATGTGCTCGCACATGATTTATATTGGATGGAAAACTTAACGGAGTTAGTGAGAGATAACAAATTAATGATTTCAAAAAGTTGGTATGACAAGTTGCTTAAAATTTTAGTTTATATGACAAATTGAAAAATGCTAACAAGTTCATATGACATTTCAAAAAATTCCTATTAAAATATCGTATTAAAATGTGGTATCCTACCAATACTCGTAGTATTTAGTCACAGTTTTTTTAGAAAGATTACATTTTTTAGGAAAACGATCTGTACTGGATCCTTTTCCAGGGGATCCTAGAGATCTCATGATCGTGACCGTTCATCGTATATTGTGCGGTCAGTTTTCATTAGGTACTATTTATATTTAATTTTAAATTTTAAATTTTAAAAGCATTTCTAACCGCACGATGTACAATGAACGGTCATAACCACGGGATCCCTAGGATCCCCGGGAAAAGGATCCTTTTCCCATTTTTTAGAGTGCCTTGAGCTCCCCAAGCCTCCTTTCTTTGTTCTTTTGAAACCCTAGCTGCATACTCATTTTTATGCATTAAGTCTTGTGCTAACTCATCTACATCATCTCTGAACAAGGTTTGCATTGTTCATAGTCTAAATTGTAGTTTCAAATCTTCATATAGGTTGGATTCTCAATTAGTTTCTTCCTCTCTCGAAAGCCAATTCCCCACCACTGCAGACTTGCAGTTGGAAATCAAATGAAAAGCCATCTCACAATTCCACAATTGCATATCAACAAAAGCCAGTTTAAAATCAAAACCTAATAAAAAATCAAACCCAAATCAAATCAGCAACCCCAGCTCCCGACGGAGAACATGCATCGGCGATCCCAAGCTGCTATCGTTCCAATCCAACTAGGTCATCTCCAACCAAAAGGATTAAACATAACCTCATTCAGAATTATAGCCTTCTAAGAAATTATTTTTTAATGAACAATGTCAGGCTGTATTCATATATCATCTCCAATTGAATAGGCTAAACATAGCCTCTCAATCATTAAAATTATTAGTTTTAAATTTATTTTTTAAATTAAGATTATCTGTACATGATTTTGAAGTGAATAGAATGTGAAATAAGATGAAAATGAGGTAACATAGTATGTAAAATGTGTTAAAATATTTGCAGAATGTCGAACTGCCAAATAAGTTGATCAGATCCAAATAACAGCAAGTCCGTGCTCCAAAATCCTACTTTTCCGAAATCCCGTGATAATAAAATTCATAGGACTTCCTTGTCTATATTTAAAATAAGGTTTATAGAGCAGGTTTTAATCGAAGTTCCTCCAAACTGGTTCAGGGACCCTTCTCCGCAACCTAACTTCAATTTCTGCATATTTTAGACCCACCAAAAGTTTTCCGTTCATTCTGAAATTTTGTCACGATCTTTCTTGACATGTTAGCTACCAACTCTAAAAATTTCAGAATCAAACGACCTCTCTAGCCACGTTTTTCAGATTTTACAAAACCACTCGTCGAGGCTGCACAGTTCCACAAAATCACTTGTGGGAGCATCAACCTGTCCTCTGTAGCACACCTCGCAAGCTCCCTCTCTTCACCGCTGGTTTCCCTCTTCTCTCTTGGTTTTCACTGGTATTGGGTTTTGGCGTGAACTAGAACCATCTTTTTTATCTCTTTCCCACGTTGACCAAGAAGTTCGGGATAAGGATCAGATGAAAAGTAATTCAGTTTTCCACGTTCAAAGGTGTTAAGGATACAATAGGACCACCAACTAAGTCTATATCTGATTAAAAGATTTCTTATCTGTTAAGATATAGTTGGTAGAGTAGGTGGTTGTATCTATATATATTGTATTGTACATATTCTGAAAATGTAATGAAATCATTCTATTCAATCATCTCTCTCTCTAGAATTCTTTCTCTCTCTACCTCTAAGTGTTCTCTCACAGAATCATGAGTTTCTACATGGTATCAGAGCCGTTGTCTAACGACCTTGATCCACCGCTTCCGTCTTCTTGAATTTTCTCACCTCTTTCTCTTCTCCCAAACAGATCTTCTCTGCCCTAATTTCTTCAATTTCTTGAATTTCTTGAATTTTTCTTCTCTAATCTTCTGGATGGCTGCGAACTCTTCCTCTCCGGCTGCTTTGTCTGGTTCTCGTGTCGAAGTTCCAAATCCATCAGCTCAATCTCTCTCTTCGATTACCGTTCAGAACATTACTGGTATGGTGGCGACGAAACTCACTCGTCACAATTACATCACCTGGCGCAGTCTCTTCCCCCCTGTTCTGAAGCGATTCAAGCTTTTAGGGCTTGTCAATGGCACTGATGTGTGTCCTTCTCCGTTTGTGCTTGATTCTTCCGAATCTCAAATTCCTAATCCGGTGTATGAGACTTGGTGTGAACAAGATCAACTCTTGATGATTTGGATCAATTCGACTTTATCTGAAGATCTACTGCCTTTGACAGTTGGCATAGATGATTCCAAATCTCTCTGGCAATCTCTCGAGCGTCGTTTTTCTGGTGCCTCTCGCATTCATATTCACAGCTTACGCTCGAAGATCCAAACTATTCAGAAAGGTGACTCCTCGATGACGGATTACCTCAACTCTCTCAATGAGATCTCTGAAAAACTTGCAGCGGCTGGCAATCCGATTTCTGAACCCGATCTTGTTGCCTACATACTTTCTGGCCTCTCTGATGAGTATGATTCATTCGTTGACTCTATTGAAACAAGAACTGAAGCTATCAACACTGATGAACTCCACAGATTACTTCTTAGTAAGGAAATTTCTCTTCAGAAACGAAAGACCAGAGCCTCCTCTTCATCATCGGCACCGTTTCATGCTTATACTTCTCAACAAGGATCTTCTGGTGTCAACTCTTACAAAGGTAATTCTCGAGGTCACTTTCAGAATCGTAATCACTATCATAACAATCGCACATTTGGAGGCAATCGTCCTACTCATAACACCTCTAGTGGTCTTCTTAGCTCAGGTCCACATTCAAGATCTACAGGATTTGGTCAGCACAATAATACCTCTTACTCTGGACGGTTTCTTCAGTGTCAGTTATGCCTCAAATCTGATCATGAAGCTCTCAATTGTGAGAAGCTCTCTCAGTTTGCCTCTCAACGATCACATCCTGGACCTCCTCTTGGTATGACCGCTGCTACTTTTCCTCCACCAAGCTATTGGCTAACTGATAGTGGTGCATCTCATCATGTGACTCCGGATCCAGCTTCTCTCAATTCTGCCATTCCCTACACTGGCAATGATCAATTCTTTATTGGTAATGGTAAAGGTCTGTGTATCTCTCACACTGGATCTGCTTTAATTCGCACTATGAATGCTACATTTCAACTTAATGATGTGTTGTTAGTTCCTAAAGCTTCACATAACTTGTTATCCGTTTACAAGTTTGTTTGTGATAATTGGGCTTCTCTGACTTTTGATCCATTTGGGTTCTATATCAAGGACCTAAATACTGGGAAGATGCTCTTCCAGGGCCTCTGTGAAGGTGGCTTATATCCTTTCTACTGGGATGCATCTAATGGAACCTCAGGCATTGCTCTCTCTCCTCATGCATTGATGATTACTAAAGCGGATGCTCATGTCTGGCATCAACAACTAGGTCATCCATCGAGTCTAGTCTTTCATAATGTTGTGAATAAAAACCAGCTACCTATGATTGGTTCTGTTAACCCAGGGTCTATTTGTACTGCTTGTAAGTTGGGGAAGGCTTCTAGACTACCCTTTTCCATTTTGCCGTGTACTACTACTAAGCCATTTCATTTACTCCATACCGATGTTTGGGGTCCTTCTCCCACTTCCTCCTGTACTGGTTATAAATACTAACTCATTGTAGTAGATGATTACACGAAATACAGCTGGTTATATCCATTGTTCTATAAATCTGATGTTTGCTCTGTCTTCAAGACTTTGGTGCACAAAGTTCAAACCTTTTTCGATTGTAAAATACAATGTCTAAGGTCTGATTCTAGTGGTGAATTTTTAAGCAAGGATTTTCAGGGGTTTCTTAATGCACAAGGAATTACACATCAATTAAGTTGCCCTCATACACCTGAACAAAATAGGTGTGCCGAAAGGAAACATAGACATGTTGTCGAAATGGGCAGGACTCTTCTTTTTCAAATTGGTTTGCAACCAAAATTCTGGGTAGAAGTGTTTCAAACTGCTGTGTATCTCATCAATCGCCTCCCTCCTCAATCTTCTTCTGTTAGTCCTTGGGAGACACTATTCAAAGCGCCTCCTAAGTATCATAATCTTTAGGCTTTTGGTTGTGCTTGCTATCCTTGGTTGCAGCCCTACTCATCGCATAAACTGGATACAAAGGGTAAACTGTGTGTATTTTTTTGGTATAGTCTTAATCATAGTGGATACTGATGCTTTGATCATGTGGCTAATAAGCTCTATGTCTCTCGGCATGTTACATTTGATGAACAATTATGTCCTTTCAAGACTGGGATGTTCTCAGGTCCTACTCTGTCTTCAGATGCTTCTACTACAAGTATAGTTCCTGCACCTATACCTATGACTATTCCTGTTTCTTCTTCAACAAGTACAGTTCAGTTGGCTCATCCAAATAGTGTCTCACAACCTTCAGCCTCTTCACCATCTGCTGATTCTTCATCTCATATTCCCTGCAATATAACAGAGTGTTCCTCATCTACTCCAACACCTACACCTATTAATTTTCATCATATGCTTACCAGGGCTAAAGCTGGAATTCACAAGCCAAAAGTCTTCACTGCAACTAAACACTCTCTTACTGCGTCTGTGGATTCCATTACTTGTCTTCCTCCAACACCTACCACTTTTTTACAAGCTTCCAAGAATCCAAACTGGATGGCAGCCATGAAGGTCCAGTTTCAAGCCTTGCAATCTACCAGGACTTGGGATCTAGTTCATTTTCATCATGAATTGAATTTAGTTGGTTGCAAATGGGTTTTTAAAGTCAAGCATAGACCAGATGGTTCGATAGAACGGTATAAGGCTTGGCTGGTGGCTAAAGGGTTCCATCAACAAGAAGGTCTTGATTTTACTGATACCTTCAGTCCGGTTGCTGAGCCTACTACTATTCGAATTTTATTGTCCATTGCAGTTTCCTATGACTGGTTCATTCATCAACTTGATGTTAGTAATGCATTCTTGCATGGTACTTTAAAAGATTATGTCTACATGATCCAGCCCCCTGGTTTTGTTGATTCCAACCACCCACAACATGTGTGTAAACTCAAGCGTTCTCTCTATGGTTTAAAACAGGCACCTCGGGCCTGGTATAAAGCATTTTACAAAGCTATTCTATCCTTGGGATTCTCGGCTTCTTCCTCTGACACCAGCTTGTTTATCAAAAATGATTCTACCATCACCTTCATCTTAGTCTATGTCGACGACATTATCATCACAGGGAACTCTACCTCCGTCTGCACCTCCATCATTTCTCAATTACAAACAATGTTTCCCGTCAAGGATATGGGTGATCTTCACTACTTTTTGGGAATTGAGGTTCACAGATCTGGCACAGGTTTATTTCTTCATCAGTCTAAATATGTTCTTGACTTGTTAAAGAAGACTGATATGGTTGGTGTTAAACCTTGCTCCACTCCTGTTGCATCTGCCAAACTGGATCACTCTGGTACTTTACTCTCCGATCCTACATTTTATAGATCCACTGTTGAGGCCTTATAGTATCTCACATGGACGAGACTCGATTTGGCATTCGCTGTTAACCAAGTCTGTCAGTATATGCATTTTCCTCGGACAATTCATTTGCAGGCAGTCAAACGAATACTTCGTTATTTGAAGGGTACTCTTGATTCTGGTTTATGGTTTACTAAAGGTTGTCAAAGCCTTACTGCGTGGTCTGATGCGGACTGGGCATGTTGTCCTATTGATAGACGATCCACAAGTGGCTATTGTGTTTTTCTTAGCCCTAATCTCATCTCTTGGAGTGCCAAGAAGCAATGCATTGCTGCCCGCTTGTCTACTGAAGCTGAGTATAGGTCTCTAGCCAATACAGCTGCTGAACTCAGTTAGATCAGTAAGATTCTGCACGATATCTCCTTTCTTATTCTCAGAACTCCTGCGATTTTCTGTGATAACAAGAGTGCGATTGCATTGGCCTTCAATCCTGTCTTCCATGCTTGGACAAAACATGTTGAAATTGACTACCATTATATTCGGGAAAAGGTTCTCAGTGGCACAGTTAGTGTTCATCATGTTACATCTCTTCTTCAACTGGCAGATATTTTCACCAAATCCTTGCCTTCTCATCGTTTTGCCAAGTTAACTTCCAAGCGTTCAGTTCGAACCCCTAACTTTAGCTTGAAGGGGTGTGTTAAGGATACAATAGGACCACCAACTAAGTCTATATCTGATTAAAAGATTTCTTATCTGTTAAGATATAGTTGGTAGAGTAGGTGGTTGTATCTATATATATTGTACTGTACATATTCTGAAAGTGTAATGAAATCATTCTATTCAATCATCTCTCTCTCTAGAATTCTTTCTTTCTCTACCTCTAATTGTTCTCTCACAGAATCATGAGTTTCTACAAAAGGGGCTGGGTATCAGGCTAAACTTGGCCAGTTCCATAGCCCTTTGGCCATGTTTTGACCTGGTGGGCTCCACTAAATTTTAGCCTATTTTTCAGTTTAAGATTGATTTTGTCCAAATCAGGCCACATTTTGGCCCTTTAGCCCTCTTCATTGGGGATGGTGTCTTCATCGCCTGGGCGCCAGCGTTCTTAGCCTCCCATATTCCTCCAAGTTCACAAAGATCCCATCTTTTGGGAGTTTGGGTTTCAACAGAGACCATCGGCAATGCAGGTATATTGTCAATCGTGCGAAGTAGATGTTGAGGTCAAAGCGAACCACGGTATTAGCCAATCCCGTGCTTTTCATTGGGTCTTGCTAAGACCTTCTAGTGAAGGTTTTTGTCGAGGCTAGCCCTGGTTAGTTCCACTAAACTTAGTCCTACGCTCAACAAACACCAGATTAATAACTAGTCCAGTCCAGTCCAATGAAAATTAGTGAGGGCAAACAAACTCACACTGAAGGCACAAGACTCTTATTTTCAGCTAGCAGTGCACAAGTAGCAATTTTCTGCAAGGTGACTTGTTTCTTTTAAGAAGTGATATATGATCGGCTCGCTGCGAATTTCAGCTATTCCATGTTATCCGCACTGGTTCTTGTTTGCAGTTATCAGTTGAATCTGTAATCTTCTTGCTTTGTGCTTGTTATTTGGTTGGATTGGACATTTAGTTCTAGTGCTGCTGCTGGTCATGTTCTGTTTTGGCTTCGCTTTTTATTAGTTTGTTTTGAATTTCTGGTGCGTTTTTTGGCTTCCAAGTACTTGTGAGTTTTATACGCCCTTGAAGTGTTTTTGTATAAAACTTATAGTTGTTGGTTTTTTGTTTTTTTCTAAATAATTTTTATAATTTTGTGGCATTTCTGAGGGAGACACTGAAATATTCATTCAAATAAAAATACAGAAATACAAATGAAGAAGAACCAAATGCTAAAAGAACATATCAGATTCTCTCTCTATACTAACTAGCATCCCACAGCTCAAATGCTCCAGACACTCTTCAGTGGAAGAATACTTAACTACAAAACAACCTAGCCGCTGCGTGTTAGGTCTGAATATGGTTTTCCGCCTGGAAATTCATGGAGACGTGACCGTTCGGTTGCGAAGTCTGCTTGATCGCCTCAGCGGAGTTGTAACTTCTCCGTCTTTACCACCCTCCTAAATCGACACAGAGAAAGAACAAGAAGAAATCATTAGTTTTCATGATACAAATAAATTATTTTCAAAAGCACATATTTAAGTAAAATTATCTACAACCGAAAAGTTCTCACCTTTTTCTTCATGACCTTCTGAGGCGTATTAAAGCTTCCGTATGAATGGGAATCCATAGAGATAGAAGAAAACTCTGACTCCGTCGACTGGGCAATAGAAACTGACCGAGCTTTGCTCCCCAGCTTTTTTGAAGAAACAGAATAGTTGCTTTCTTCACCTTCTGTCATCTTGTTTTTCATACCACAGCTCCTTAGAGAGGTGCTGACATCTCCGACCACAAGTTCGCTGAGCAATTCAACTGTCGGTGCCCGGCTTTGGAAATACTCTCCAGAAACTGCTCCGGTTGAGTGCTTGGAATACAGAGACATCCTTCTGAAAGATGAGTCGTCCCCCCTACCGGGAAATACTGAGTTGTATCTCTCTGCAATCACAGGCTCAGAATACACCTTTGAGGGCGGAGAAGGACTTGCTATCGTACGAGAATCCTTTTTAGTAGCATTCCTTCGCTTAAAGCGAAACACAGACACCAAAGAAGCAACAATCACCGAAATTATGAAAACCCCAATAGCAGCCGTGTAAAATACCTTCGATTTCATGAAACTGATCAGCTCCTCCCTCCAGTTCTTTTCTGCTTTTAAATCAGAAACCTCATCAAAGCTTATATCATCGTTATCCAGGGTCTCGGGCATAACAGGTTCAGCAGCCATGTTAGTGGAAGACTCTTCTGCTCCATCCATTTTTTTCTCAATTATTCCATCACTTTGCTCCGCTGCAACCTCTCCTTCAAAAGCATTTGAAACATCAGACACTAAATTCCGATGATCAAAGTCATCGGACACGATTGGTCCAACACCCTGCAACTCAGATTTCTCAACTATATCACCAGAAGTTTCTTCAATATCTTCAAGTTGTGGCACCACCACTACTTCACCCAAATCATCAATTCCTCCTTCCTTTTCTACTTCAATTTCTTCAGCTTGTGGGTCTACCACTTCTCTACTCTCATCAGCAAGTTCTACATCTCCCAAGTTCTGATCTTCAACCTTCGCTTCATCCTCCATCTCTTCATCAATTTGCGTCTCTTCTCCGTGAACGATAACCTCCTCGGTCCCCATTTCAATAGCTCCTTTAATTACTTCCACGAAACCCGTACGTCTTTCTTCTCTTTGATCCCAAAGATTATCTCCACTTTCAAGTTTCTTCAACAAAGCAGCTTCAATTGTAGAGTTCTGAATGCTACAAAACACATCTTCCACGCCTTCAAAGTGTGTTTGATGGTTCATTGGAGACATATATGAGGAAAAGAGAACTATAGCCAACAAAAGAAGCAAAAATTTTAATCCCCCTTTCAATTTCCCGCTCTTCTCTTCCTCATCCTCCTCGTATTCCTCCTCATCACTTTCCTCGTCACTTGCCTCAATGTCTTCATCACTCAACTCAACTTCTTCAACTTCTTGCTTAAGAGACCCATCCGGACGAGGCGAAGCCAAAGAACCAGGACTTGTAACAGCACCAACTTCCTCATCAGTGGCTTTCTGGTAATCAAAAGAACCACTATCAATCAACTCAACTTCTTCATCTTCTTGCTTAAGAGATCCATCCGGACGAGGTGAAGCCGAAGAACCAGGACTTGTAACAGCACCAACTTCCTCATCAGACGCTTTCTGGTAATCAAAAGAACCACTATCACGCAACTCCACCTCTTCATCTTCTTGCTTAACAGACCCATCCGGACGAGGCGAAGCCAAAGAACCAGGACTTGTAACAGCACCAACTTCCCCATCAGTGGCTTTCTGGTAATCAAAAGAACCACTATCAATCAACTCAACTTCTTCATCTTCTTGCTTAAGAGACCCATCCGGACAAGGCAAAGCCAAAGAACCAGGACTTGTAACAGCACCAACTTCCTCATCAGTGGCTTTCTGGTAATCAAAAGGACCACTATCAATCAACTCAACTTCTTCATCTTCTTGCTTAAGAGACCCATCCGGACGAGGCGAAGCCAAAGAACCCGGACTTGTAACAGCACCAACTTCCTCATCAGTGGCTATCTGGTAATCAAAAGTACCACTATCAATCAACTCCACCTCCTCATCTTCTTGCTTAAGAGACCCATCCGTACGAGGCGAAGCCAAAGAACCAGGACTTGTAACAGCACCAACTTCCTCATCAGAAGCTTTCTGGTAATCAAAAGAGCCACTTGTACTAATCCTCAACCCAACACCATTTTCCAGGCCAAGGAACAACTCTTGCCGCCTGTTCGGCTTGTAGCGGAGGAATTGAGGCCTCGGAGAAAGGTAATTTGTTACCGGGTCATATGGCCTTGAAGAAAAATCATCGGAAAGAGCCTCATCAACATCATGGGATTGAAAACTTGAAGGGGTTTTTGGCAGGGCTTGGGGCAAAGAGTCCCTGACATTATCAATAGCTCTATGGGATTTTTCAACATGGGTATTCGAAAAATCGGGTTCGGAGGCCTTGTTTCTTTCTCTTAAGATGTTCTTTCTTGAAGCAACGGCCTTGGGTTTGGAAGCTGCCGATATGGATGTGGTTGGTGACATGTAGTTCTTTGTCAATGGTTTCTTGGGGCTCTGCAGATTGGGGCTCTGCGATTTTTCAACATGGGTATTCGAAAAATCTGGTTGGGAGGCCTCGTTTCTTTCCCCTAAGATGTTCTTTCTTGAAGCAAGGGCCTTGGATTTGGAAGATGCAGATATGGTTGGTGACATGTAGTTCTTTGTCAATAGTTTCTTGGGGCTCTGCAGACTGGAGCTGCCAACTTGCTGATAATATTGATCGTTTTCGTCTGCATATTTCATGAAAAACAGAAGTCTTGATACAAAAACTAAAACATCTAAACAATCAGAAGACTTCCAATGCTTCGTTTCGGATACGGAGAAAACAGAAATTACAGATGGAAATTGCATCTTTATATTAAAAACCAATGTACAGAGAGAGAGAGAGAGAGAGAGAGAGAGAGAGAGAGAGAGAGAGAGAGAGAGAGAGAGTACCAGATGCAGAGGGCTTTGGGGTTAGAGGGCGCCTTGGGGGTGTCGATGAAGAAATCCTCCTCCATTCCTTATCAGAAGATTTTACCTCCATTTCTTGCACTTTGTTTTTCTGGGTAAAAATTTTTGCTGGATTTAGAAATATGTGTATAATTTTATGGGGCTCGGAAGATGATATCCACAATGGTACCAAAGTATAGGGTTGGAGATGCGATATGACCGTTGAATGAAGGTAGAAACCATTGGAGATTATAATATATAACTACAATATCTACAGTTTGAATTTTTTGACCGTTGGAATGCCTGCTTTGCAACGGTACCAAAGTAGTGGTTGGTGATAAAAAAAACTTACCTTTTCCATTTTTTTTTTCTTTTCTGGTCAGATCTTTTACCTTTTTCTTTTTTCGTTTTCGTTTTCGTTTTCTTTTTCTTTTTCGTTTTTGGTGTAAAAAAATCTTACAAAAAACGTGCTAGTGCTACAGTGTAGTGCTAACTTATAAGTAAGAGATCTTAATTTCAATATTTGTCAAATAAGAATTTGAACCACTTTATTATAGTACGCCTATTGTGAGGCTTAACTTACTGTTTCATCCCTTATTATAGATAATTCACTTGTTCAAAAAAATTCCTATATTTTTTCATTTTCTAAGATTACTAGCAAATACGTTTTTGGGATAATCGTTTTCATAAGTTGATCTTGGATTAAACTACCATATCTCACATCTTGAACATGTAAAATTTTATTTAAAAAATGAAAAAAATATATCTATTGACTTTCGTTTGTCATTTTCTAGAGGCTTGTAGTAGTTAAAGTTGTTGAGGGTACTTATTTCTGCATTCAAAAATTTTAGTTTGATTTCTTCTCTCAGTATTGTTTGTATTAAAGAAACAAATAAATTATGTGACAACTTATTTCCTCTTCCTTCCTCCCCGAGCAGGGCCAACCTTGGGGTAAGGCGACCGAGACAGCCGTACAGGGCTCCAAATCTTGAGGGGCAAAGAACTAGGAGGGCAGCATGAAGAATAACAGGAAGAAGAAAAAGAAAACAGCTTGTTTTTTCTCTTTCTAACCCTCGACTACACGGTGTCGTGTATTTGCGACATGTCGTTTGTCGTTTGGCCAAAACAGTTGTTTGACCTTTAAAAAAAAGAATATTTTTTCTCACCATTCTAAAGTGATGGTGATGCTCATCCCATATTTGTCGTCTTAGGTTTGAGTTTAAATTTTGAACTAAAATATATTTGACGTATTATGCCAAAGGCAAAGAAGTTTTTTCTTTTTCCTTCTCTACTGATCCCCTCGTCCTTTCTTTATTATTTTCATTGATGTCAATTTCATCGTGGTTTCTATGCATGTTCTTCTCCTTGGTTCATTTTTTGTGTTTTTATTATCATTTGTTTGCTTCGTCTTCTGATTACAACCGATAATACTACACTAGAAAAAAAGAAATGTTTAAACCTGAGACGCAGTAGGTTGAAGAAGAAGACCCTAGCCACTAGGTGAATCCACCCCTTGCATTGTTTATTTCATTTCAAAACCATTGAAGTAAAAACATTTAGACGTACACTGCTGAAATTGTAACCTTGTAATGCATTTTGATAATAACCATCAAACTATAGTATTTAGCTTGTAAAATGCACTTTAGACAAATTTCTTTACTGTCCTTTTCTCATCACAAATTAAATAAGTTTATCTTTTATTCTAAAGTATTGACTGATAGTTTTAAAGGAAAACTAACGAAAAGTCTAAAAAAACTTTTCTTTTAACGAAAAGTCATTTTTAAAGGTATAGTGAATAGTGCCAGTTAAAGGTAAAAATGTGGTTTTTCCTTTAAAATGAACAGTACTGGGGAGTGTTTTGTTAAAACTCCTTAGTTTTAAAGTGTTTTTTTTTTCTAAGTATATATAATTATCAAGAGTTAATTTATGGAGACCAATTTTTCATGGCTGCATATATGAATAAACAACATAATTTATGGAACTTGGGCCTTAGCTCATATCCAACGTCCGTTTACGGATGGTGGGCTTGTCCATATGGGCTATTATTGAACTTCGGCCTAGCTGTTGGGACTGTTTCCCCTTAAGTTGCCCACCTTCTTTCGGGAAATTCTACTTAGGTCATTTCCAATTGAAAGGGCTAAGCCCATAGGGTCATAGGCCGAAAGATATTCATTTTTTACACAAAACTCACCTCTAATAGAGGTCTAGGCCAAAATCCAGCAATATGGCCAACCATTCAGCTCCTTCAGTTGGGCCCAGCTGAATTTTTTTTAAGACGAAATTAAAAAAAAATTAAAAATTTTAATTTTTTTCCTATAAATACCAAAGACATTTCTACACTATTTCTCACATCATTTTCACTCTTCCATACTATCTTATCTTATTTTATTTCAATTTTTCACATTCTATTCACCTTAAACACTCTTTTCATACACACCCCTCCCTTACATCTTCCAATAATCTTTCCTTTTAATTTTTTCAATAATTTTCAAATGGCCACATCTTCAAGTGGCACTCAAATATGTCAATAAACCTTATTTTAATATGGTTGTTTAATTCAATTAACCAATAAAATTAAAAAATAAACTTAAAATATTGAAGGGGCTAAAAAATAGTCCCCTTGGGTTGGAGATGGTATATAAATATGAGCTAATACTGTTCATTAAAAAATAATTTCTTGCAGGGCTATAATCTGGACAAAGGCTAAACATAACCCCTTCGGTTGGAGACAGCCTAAACATAGCCCCGTCCAGAATTATAACCATGCAAAAAATTATTTTTAAGGAACTCCCATACTCATATACCATCTCCAACCAAATGAGCTAAATATAGTCTCCTCAATAATTTGTTAGTTTTAAGTTTATATTGTAATTTTTTTTAATAATTTAATTAAACTACCATATGATGTTTTCAAATTTACTCGTTGAATTTGAATCAATTATTGCAACTGAGAAACTGGGCCCAAAAAAAGGGCTAAGTTGAAGGCTATATTTGGCCAGCCTAATGCACTTTTGGCCAAAAAAATGCTAAGTGGAAGGCTCTATAATAGAATTATATCACAGTCATCGGTTGGAGATGAGTTTTTTTGGCAAATTAGATCATTTATGGTTTTTAGACATTTAACCCTCTCCATTGGAGATAACCTTAGGGCTAGATCTTGGACCCATTGTACCTTTTTTATTTTTTATTTTCCTTAGTCCCCTACCCCCGTTATACTGGAACAAAAAAGACAAATCCTGCAAAACATAAGTTCACATAATCGTAGATTGTTGTGTTTTTTCGGTAAACAAGATTGGATCAGCTAAATTTGGTCAATTTTTATCCTTAATGTCAAAATCTGATCCACTAAAGTCAAATGGAATTGTGGTTTAATTGCTATGAAGTCAAACAAACTGGTTGGAAATCTATGTTTCTCCTCCTCTGAGGGTCTGCACGTTGAGAAAAACATGTGAGTCTCAACCTGCCATTGGACAATGTCTAATGGCACTATGACTTAATCAAAATTTGACACGTGGTAAGATTTAACTACAATTTTGTATATACGTAAGAAAACTGAAAAATATTATTTCCATAACTAAAACCAAAATAAAACATCCACTTAGTACTACGGTCTAGTAGTATTCCTCTTTACTTGTAAGTAAGAGGTCTTAAGTTCAATTCTTGCCAAAGGCAAATTTGAACTACATTATTCCTAGCTCAGACTTCCTCTACTAGAAAAGCCTCAATTGCAAGTCTAAAGGTGGGAAAAGAATTCTAATATGGGTTGATCAATTTTCTAAGTAAAGGATGCTTGTTGCTTTCATCCGTCCCTCCAGTTTATGTATTAAATTTCTCTTGTTTTCAAAGAATTGAAATCCCATCACTTCATATTTTCTCTCAATGGATTAATTGGAACTGTATTGACTTTGGTCTTGAAAACAACAACGTATGATTGAACCCAAATTTGTTTTCTCTTGTTTTTTTTTTCTAGTGATGAACCATTTTTTTCATTTTTCAAAGAATTGTGCTAACCATGGCGAGAAAATATGTGAGAATGGAAAATATAAAGCTTATTCCCTCAAAATTTAGTCAAATGATACTGAACTCGGCGCCAACGAGAGAGGTGAATTCTCAAGTGGAAGAGGGCTCTGGTTGGGTGATTAAAGTGTATTTTCTATTTTTATTTATCTTTGTAATCTATTTTTTGTTTCTATGTAATTATGAAAGCTTTAAAAGGTAAACTATAACTAAGAAATAATAATTAATTTTTACCTCGTGTCAATTTCGATTGAGTCGAAATGCCATTAGACATTGTCTAGTGGCACGTTGAACCTCACACAAATCTTTCTCCTATAGGCTATAGGTGCAAGTTTACACCATTAAAATCCTCTTCAAACATTTACCAAAGCAGAATCATGTTAGGAAAAAGATCAGTAGGGTTTACCAATCAGAAGGTGTAGATTAATAGGCCAAAAGATTATTAGGGTTTTTACAAGTGAAGTTGTTAGGCATCGAGAACCCAAAATCTTGTTAAAGTCAGAAAAACCCTAACGTACCGACAAAAGGATGATTAGGGTTGAGTGATTCCAACTTTTGATTTTGAATAGTGGTTAGCACATGAGAGATTAATGCTAACCTTTGACTAATCAGCTTCTAACCACAATACTCCAGACAGTAACTCTAATCCAACGTTAGCATTAACTAATCACGTTTAAGGGATTGATCAAACCAAGGACCTGAAGAAGGATTATCTTAATGGTTTTGAAATCTAAGATTTTTTTATTGGTTCAAAAGCGTAATGAGATAAGATGACGAAAGCATAGCCGCTCAACCAAACATATTCGAGCTTGTTGGTCTCGTGGCAAGAGCTTTTTTTGAAACAAAACGTATAAAGAATTGTGTTGTCAGTGTTTGAATCAGAAGAGGCATACTTACTACTTCATTGGTTAAATTAATCTTTGGTTCCACTTCACGTCTTCTTTTTGTGTTCAAACCTGTGGCCCTGTGGCCTTCTGGTTAATTATTCTTGTTTCAAAATCTGGTGTCATCTCCATTCCACAAACAAAATGGTTTGCCCTTACTTCAAATTGGTCATGTAACTGGTTTGAGAAACCTCCGGACCTCGTCTCAGATTTACTTTTTGAAGAAGCTGTTTGGTAATTGATGTAGGGCTTTGTAACTCTGTTTTTGAAATGAATCTATCGAGTATTTTTTTCAAAAAAACAAAAAACAAAAAAAAACAAAATGGTTTCATGTTATATATAATACAATTCAAGTAAAATGTTAAGGAGATTTTTGAAAATTGAATTTTTTATGAATTCTCTGTTACCTTACAGTTGAATGTTGATTTATGTGCTAACATTATAAAATATTATGCAAAAAACATAAGGTGGAAAAAAGTTCATGAAGAGCCCAATTTTGAGAATGTCTATAGCATTTCTCATAATACAATTCAAGTAAAATGGTTATTAACACTTTAAAATGGTTATTCTGTACTTTAATATTATAAAAACATAAGGCAAATTTGTCGTAGAGGAAGCTATAATGACATTTTTAGGCCGTCGACGTTAACGTTTTAATTTAAATGTATTAAATGAAATAGTTCAATTAACTTTTACGTCACTTCGAATTAAGTGATAGTATGAGAGAACTGATGACTGTAGTTTTTTCTTTGAGCGATATTTTATTTTAATTTAAAACACACTTAATTAAAAAATAAATTAATCTACTCACATTAAAGAGAAACACATTACTGTAGTTAAGGAGACTCTTTAAAAAATGAGACATTTATAAACTTTTAATCACCTCATGTTTTTGTTACAATTCTCATACCAACATTGTAAAATGATGTGCAAAAAATATGAGATGACATAATTTCAATAAAAAGTTTCATTTTAAAAAAGTCCTCTTAGCATTTTTCTCTACTTTATTACTTCAAACCAAAGCATTATTATTTCCTTTTTGGGGGGCAAGACCCAAAGCATTATTTTGTCTCTAAAATCATGTTGGATAATCTAGATTTGTCACAAAATAACGAAATTAACGACATAACAATCATATCACACGTCCATGCAAAGGGAACCGGATCCCCTCTGGATCTTTCAAATATGAGCACACTAATCAATGAATTTGGATCATTAAAATTTGATCAAACGGCGGTAGTCCTATAAAAGTTATAATAATTGTAGCCGTTTAATCAAATTTCAATGACTCAAATTCATTAATTAGTGGACTCAGTTTTGAAGAATCCGAATAGGATCCGACTCCCATGCAAAGAAGCACGTGATAATATCATATATCAGCCGTTGGATCGTCATGATTATAGGTCTGGAGGGAAGGACAAAACAACCTACACGCTGCACGAAATATTCATATACACTCGATGATGATGGAGTATTGGCTTAAGCAAACGTAGGAAGGAAAAGGATTATTCAGTCAAAGACCGGCTCAAGAACCCAAACTACCCTCCAAGGACGTTAATGATGTTTTTATTTTTCTGGTAGTAAAGCTACATTTAACGTTTAATTATATTTTTATTTGTGGTATCTTTTTAATAATGATAACATCCGTCAACGTATATAAATTTTATTTTTATTAAAAAATTAGTACAATCAGGGCCGGCCCAGGCCCAGTGCAGGCAGGGCAACCGTTCAGGGCCCAAAAAAATTAGGGGCACCAAAATTATTAGGGTGATATATTTATATATGTTTTTATAAGAGTATAAATTTATAAAATTTGATTCAAAGACACAGAAATTTAACTAGAAGTGGTGGTTTGTCATTTGAAAATAATAAGGAGTCTTGGGTTCAAAACACCATGTGTGCTTATTTACTTTCCTTTTTTACAAATTTCTTTTTATAAGAGTATAAATTTAGAAAATTTGGTTAAAGGATCAAGAAGTTTAATTAGAAACAATGATTTTTGTTGTTTAAAATTAACAAGAGGTCATAAGTTCGAAATGCTATGTGCATGTTTATTCTTTTCAATTTTTACAAGTTTTTGTTTGGTTGGTAATTTATTTTTAGTTACTATCTAGTAGCTATGTGGGTTGTTATTTTTAAATATTCTTTTTAATTCAAGTCTAATCTTCAACAAAGAATAATACGTAGACCAAATTTGCAAATTATATGATATGTCATCAAAATGTTTAATTTAGTGCCCATTCATTAATAATAAACATCATTATTTTTTAGTCCCATATTGACAAGGTTAGTAAATAAGAAAAAAACACCTCACGATTTATTAAAAAACACATTCAAAGTTCAGATGGAAAACAAAACTCATCATCTATCTACTTGTAAGCCCGAAATATTTTTGTTTCCCTCTCTCAATACAAAATTAATTAGTCTTTCTGTGTTTCTAAATTATTGAGTTTGAAGTATTTTTCTAAGTATAATTTTTTCGATGTCTTATGTGTGAAAATAAATAATTTTCTTATATGAAGTTAGGGCACTTTTTTTTACGTCGCTCTGGGCCTCAAAAATCTCTGGACCGGCCCTGAGTACAATTAATAGTATTTGTAGTAGAATAGTATTTTTGTTTTTCTTAATCAACTTTTTACCATTTGAGCTCGTGGGGCCCATCATATCAAATCACATGATAAACCATGATGCAATCAATCAAAACCCATCAATCAGATGAAACCCCTAATCATTTCTGATAAGAAATTTTGAAAAATTTCACGGTGGTCTACACTACAAACACAAATAGCATAGCCTTTCCTTGTTTTATAAATTTTAAATTAAATAAATAGCATAGCAGTGGATAGCCTTTTCCCCCTCCCTTTCACTTACAGAATTAGCAAAGGTTCTCACATGATAACATTACAAATCATATACTTAGATTTATTAACAATATATAGTAGAAAGTCAAGCGTAAATTATTTTTATTGATATTATATTATTAAATCGTGATAATTGTGAATTCGTTAAATAAATTTAGGATAAAAGAACATATCATTATCAAACTTATTAAATTAGGCTATGCTACAAGCCTAAGATAGAGAGAATCAAACATTGATTTGTAATCTTCTCAGAAGCTAAGTTTTTGGTGGGAAAATAAAATGGAGGTTTCAAATCAATTCAAATAAGATTTCCAATTTTCTTGCATGGATTATAATGTGGCCGCTGCTTCTTGCCTCGCCTAGCTATTATGAATTTAGCAACGGTTGAAACCGAGATGTTTTTGTCCATTTCTTTTATCTGTCTAGTGCCTATGCATTACAAACAAACAAACAGAGAGAGGTGCTTTTTGTCCCTTTTGTAATCATAGTAAATTCCTTTTTTATCCAATACATTTGATGGCATGTTGGTTAAACTCTCACATATGTTTTTGGTAAGGTCAATCAGTTAATGGTTTTTGCAATCGTACTGTTCAGTGTTTGACTGGTACAAGCGGTGGGAAATGAGACTCAAATGCAAGACAATAAATGCAGTGGTAATTGTAGTAAAGGTATAATTGTCGATTTGTCTTCCAAACTTGTATAGAGCGATTAATTTCTTTCTTGAGCTTAATTTTAGTTGATTCTTCTCCAAATTTTTATAATTAGTCAATTTCTCTTTGAACTTTAACCTTAGCCAATTACCCCCTTAAACATTTATAAATAGCCATTTTCCCCCTTCACGCTAGATTTTAGAATATTTCTTCCAATTTTCCATCCATTTTGATCACGCAGACGACACATGACAACTGTATGGGGGCAAAAAGAATGGAAAATTGGATGGATAAAAATTGGATGAAATTTTTTAAAACCTAACACTAAGGGGGTGAATTGGCTATTTATAAAATTTTAGGAGAGTAATCGGCTAAAGTTAAAGTTCATTGGGAAATTGGCCAATTATAAAGTTCAGAGGGAACCGCTAAAATTAATGTTTAGGAGGCAAAACGAAAAATACCTCCTGTAATAAATTGTTTTTTGCCACTTTAGGCCTGGTTATTACAAGTGACATTGGAAAATGGAGACTTTAACGGAAGAACTTGAAGGATGACAAATGATGCTGGAGAGGGGAGACTCGAACACAATACCTCAGATAAAGTCATAAGCGTGAGATTCGATTTTTAACCATTTTCGTTTAAATGCAAGCAATACTAAGGAGGCAACACTCAAAACAAGACCCTTATTAACCACTTTAGCTTTGGGAGCAATCACTTTGGTACCTCTGTGATCATTGAATTGCAAACAAAACATTTGGATTATCAGAAAATAACATGTAGAACCTCTTTCCATTTCATTGACTCATAACTCAAAGGCACAATTGGAAAGAAAGAAACTTGAGGAAAATAAAAAACAAAAGAATTTACACAAGAACTCTTTGTTCTACTTCTACCCTACTCATCGATGCTAAATTGAAAAATAAGGCGTGGAGAAGTTGTTCTCCTCTCTCCAATCTGGTTTTTTTTTTTTTTTTTTTTTTGGCGGTAGGTCTCGGGTTCGAGACTTGGGAGCAGCCTCTCCATAAATGGGGGTAAGGCTAGCCGACATTCACATCTTCCAGACCCTGCGTAAAGCAGGAGCCTTGTGCACTGGGTACGACCTTTAACCATCTGCTATGCAGATTTCTCAATCATTCGAGACTTCTTCTTCTTCTTCTTCTTCTTCTTCTTCTTGGACTTGATTGCACGATCGATGCATTCGAATGCTGCTGATGCTGTTTCTGGCTGACATCATTTCGTTAAGCGAAAGCCTCTTCTTAGGCCCTGGTTCCGGCCTTTGCTTCGGGGCGCTGTGGGATCTCGACTTGGCATTAAATGACTGAGTGCTTGACATGTAGTTTGGGAAGTTTGAGTAAGGCCGAAAGAAGCTGTCTCCACAAACACTTTGAGATGGTGTGCCAGGAGCATTAGAACGAAAAGAGGTGGCAAACCGCGGAGTGTTATGGGCAGTCAAGAACTTGCATTCATCACCATTGAAGTACCATTCAAAATCTTGAGGTTTCTGGCTATCAGGTATAGAGATACGAGTTGGCATTGGACAGGGCAGCGGTGAGGAGATTGTTTGGTAATGCAGGTCTTCGCCACGATCAGATAATATGGTGTTGAATCTACGAGACCTGGATCTCGGCTTGAATGTGTCAATTTCCACAATTTTCGGGCTTTCATCAAAGCTATCAACCGAAGTTTCATAAGTTGCAGATAGCCTCCTGCTATAAAATTCACTTCTTGCATCTTCAAATCTTTCCTGTAATACATTAACGAATCAACCACATAAGTAAGAAGCCAAAAAAAAAAAAGTTAAATGGTGATTCAATTTGGTGAAATTAAAGACTTACAACACACTTCCGGGCATTGATTTCGGGCAGGAACCTATTCTCTTTATTGAAAGAACGACGCGCACGCTGGTATCGGACAGTAGTCTGTGCTCTCAAAAGAGCTTGCATACTGTAAAGAGTAGCAGCAGCCCGTTTCCGGACAAGAAATCCTCTAACAAGAGCCTGCAACTTAACCAGTCCTCTAAGAGCACGGTGCGCCTTCCTCGCCTGAAATCAAATTCGATTCAAGATTCAACACAACAATGCGCATAAATAATCATTTCACAGAAAAGGCAAGAAAATCGATATCATAACAACAAATGGGGTACATAAGATGAAAAACCAGGCCGAAAAATCATTACCAGAAATAGCAAGAAAACCGAAATCGTTAACACAAATGGGAGGCAGACATTAAAATCATTATCCCGTTTTAAAAACAAGATTTCAAATTTCAAACACTTCACATTCGGATATACACAATGATCAAGGAAGAACAAATGTTGGCCGTTCGATTGACACGCGGAAACAAATTTTTCTACTGTTCCATAGGATTTCGAAGCAATTCTGACAAGCTCTTGGGAGCAGACGCAAACGTAAGATAACAAACGTAAACGCAAATCTAGCAGTTCCATTGACTGAGGAAGCAGATGTTTCTACTCTACTGTTCCATTAGGATTTTGGAAAACGATTTCACAACATCCTGGGAGCAGACACAAAAGTAAAAATTAAGAAAACTACTTCCACAAAACCAACCGAAGCATACATTAAAATTTGTTAACTTTTCACGTAACCAACATTCTCAAAGAAAAAGCAAACATACCAAATAGCCTCTGAAAACTGTTTGAATCTTCATTGCAGCCCATCTCTCTCTTTTCCCAAACATGATCCCGCCTCCACCGCCATGGCCGCCTTGACTTGTCAACCTCACAACAGCCACAGCCGCCTGTGCGGCAGCCACGGCGGCATCAGCAGCGGCTGCGGTGGCCGCAGCCACTGCAATTGCGTGCTTGTTCTGCTCCTTCTCGGACTCGGCAAGAAAGGATCTGAGCCAGGCAGAGTCAGCAGGGACAGGAACATTCGGCGGACGATTGGTGGTAGTGTCTTTCCCTGACTTGGCAAAGCTCCACCTTTTCTTCTCCTTCCGGTCGCTGGACACGGTGCTGGTGTTGTCGACGTGGTGTTTCTCTCTCTTCATCCCCAGCAAGCCCTTTAACCATTTTGTAGCTCTCCCCATGTTTTTTGCTATCTCACTTTCTCTCTCTAGAATCTGAAGTTGAAAGTTGGAGAGAGAATGTTAAAAGGAGGCAGGGGTTAAGTCAAAAGGATCCAGATGTAGTTTATGAAGAAGCAAACACCTACAACGCACCAAATGTAGAGAGAGAAAATGAGGAGAGAGAAACAAGTGAGAGTGAAGAAAGAAAGTCAGAGAGAGAGGGAATGTTGAGTTTAAAGAGCAAAGTGGTGAGTTGTGCACCTAGGCTAACCCCATTTTTAGTGTCTAGAATTTGGATGAGAGAGAAAGTAGAGGAGTGAGAAAGTTTTGAAAAAAAACTAAAATCCAAAAACAAAGGTGGGTGTGTGTGAGCAAAGAGAGCAGAAAGGGTTCTGCAAAATCTTTACAGGTTGCAAGCAGAGAAGTGTGGAGCAAAAGATTAACAAACAAAATGCATCAGAGAAATGCTAAGGAAAAGATTAACAAACAAAACACTTGAGTTAAAGATTAAACATTGGATTTTTTATTTTAATTTTCTTTGTGAATTCTGACAGCTCCTCGTGAAGAACTGTATTACAAGACAAAATCCGTCGCAGAATGATGCAGATATTCAAAAACAAATTTTATAACCAAAAAAAACAAAGTTTCAAAAACTCAAAAACTTCACGTAAACAAAACAAGAATTTACAAACTCTCACTCACCTCCTTAAAATCTTTAAATTCAAAAAAAGCGCCGGGTTTTACAGTCCCCCCGCACTTTGTCCTCTGACTATTCTTGGCAAAACTACAACGACAAAAGACAATACCACCACCCCCTCCACCGCTTCTCTCTCTCTCTCTCTCTCTCTCTCTCTCTCCACACTGCTTTCTCTATATAAATTTCAACTTTCTGGTGCAACGTGTACTCTGGATGAAAGATACCCACTGACAATCCCGTGAACCGCTTCCAATTTGTTTTAAAAAGCCTCTCCCTTCTTCTCTTTCAAAACCCTTTTGGGTAATAATAGTACGCTTCTCTCTCACTCCTCCCTCTCTCTCTCTAAAAAGAACAATACCTTTTGCTATCTTCAGCAACTGCAAGCCCCTGACCCTTCTATAATTAAAGCCATAATTTTCTCTGATCTCTCTCTCCTCTCTCTCTATCTCCCTCTCTCTCTCTCTCTAGAAGTAGACTCAGACTGTGTGGAAGTACTAGAGAACTATAGAGGAGGACTATAAAAAGAGCTGTAAAAACAGAGCAGGCATTAAAAGCCCGCTTACCCACCAAAAAATACTTCTTTTTATAGCTTCTCTTTTGCCCCCCAAGGACCAGTACTACAGACGAGTGAAAGAGAAAGAAGAACCCAAAAAGCCTGAGACTTCGCCTTCCTTCTTGGGTTGGAAGCGTTTCCGTATCTTTTTTTCCCCAGTGATTCCCTCTCTCTCCTCTCTCTCTCTCTCTCTCTCTCTCTCTCTCTCTAGGATTGTTTACTGAGTCCTCTCTGGCATTCTTTCTGCATCACAATCTCTGAAACAGAGCTCTCTGGCATTTCCCAAATCAGCCCATATCAAGCAGATCTGAATCCATTTGGTGGGTGCAGGCATTGCTTATTAAGTTAGTGGGGAGAGAAACAGAGAGAAGGGGACGGGGCAATCTTGGGATTTGAAAATCCATAAATGTTGGGTTTTTGAATTTTTATTTTTTTTCTTCTGATATTTGGGATATACCAAGTTAGAGTCCGTGTTAAAAATGGCACTCTGCCATTGACTATTTGAAAATAAAAGGGTTTTCTTTTTATGTTTTATATTAATTTTTCCTTCAAAAAAATGTTACTGAATGCAGATCCCTTCTTCTTCTTCTCTGCAATCTGGTGTGATGAGTGCTGTCACAGAGTTTTAATTTTTCGTATTATACGCTGTCACATGATGGATAAGGAACCTGAAAATAGTATGGATCTTACTTATTCTTGTTCATTGTTTGGCCAAAATCCAGTACATAATTAAATACATAACGTTTAACAATAATATTTTGGCATTAATTCAAATTAAATTTCAAAGATTTGAGTGAGATCATAGGTAGAATTTGAAGAGAATGGATTGTGTATGGACGCATCTAGAATTAAAAAAAAAAGGATTGTGCATTTCCTCCGCTTTACATGTTACGACTCGTTCTTAAAGTAAATCATGCCCCCGAAGTTATGAATTTACAAACATGCCTCTAAAGTGTTAAGTGTAAATCTTACGTGGACATCTAAGCTTATTGCTTATGATGTATATTTTCTTGTGTTATTTGAATAGCATATGAACACATGAGCATAAACTGAATGTATAAGATCACTTCCAGTGTTGGAAGGCCCCCCAGGGCAACTGCCTATTAAATCCCCTCCAATAAATCGTACCTGCCTTTAATGAATAGTAATTGCCTTTTACATTTCTACCCCTAAACTAAATAGCCATGACAATAGTCAATAAAATATTACTATTATTTATTTTATAAAATAATAAAAAATAATTTTATTTGTAATTTCGGATACGATTTTTTATCGGTCTCGTTGCGCCACATGTCATTAAGTAAGAAATTACAACTCAAAGTATTTGAGAAAATATAAAATTGTGGTGTAAGGTGGAAGATAATGATAAAATATTTATAGAAAAATTAAATCAATTTAGTTTTTAATTTTAAAAAAAATTCTGATTTTTTATTAATTTTATTAAATTATTATTATTTTTTTTTACATTTTTATTAATTTTTTAACGTGGCTGACGTCAGCCTTGCATCAACGCGCCCTTAGGCGCTCGAGCCTTGGATTCATCCTTCCCCTCTCACACGGGCCTTCCTTTAGCCCAATTGCTCACATGGGCTAGAGAAAGGAAGGGAGGGGATTGTGTTGAATTAGTCCCTTGTCCACATGGCTTCAACTCCAGTGGAGCTACTCTAACGAACAAGTTACACACATTTCAAGGCGAGAGGAAATTTATGGCTTGTTTGGAAGTGCTTTTAAAATGACTGAAAGTACATTTGATGAAAATATTTTTGAAAACAATAATTTAGTAAAAATCCAAGTAGATCTTAGAAAAACAGTTTAAGTGCTTCCTGCAAGAAGCATATACTTGATGCTTCTTCCAAAAAGCACTTTAAGTGCTTTTGGAATTCAAAATTAATTTCACCAAAAGCACTTTCAGTTATTTTAAAAGCACTTCCAAATGAGCCCTTAGTAATTTTGCACCCTCGAGTATTAGTTGTTAGAATCTTCCAAATTGCAATTGGATTTTATTTTAATGTTTCTGTTTAGGGTTAGTGCTGTATTGACTAGGGGTGGGCAAACGGGTACAAGAACCGTGGGTCGGGGCGGGTAATGGCAGTTCGGGGCGGGTATGGGCTGGTTCATAATTTTAAAAAGGAGAAACAGGGCAGGCCTTTGTGATTTTCGGTTCGGGCCGGTTCCTGGAGTATAGGAACCACGGGTACCTGGACCGGCCCGTTTGTAATTAAAATGAACGGACCAGATTGATGAATAAGCTACCATATGTAATTTGAACCGTCAGTTTTAGTTTTATACCCTAAGTTCTCTATCTCTTTCTCATCTCATCTCGACTCTCAGTCTCAGTCTCAGTCTCAGACTCTCTCTCAGTCCTTCCTCGACATTGACAATTCCCTTCCCTCGACTCCAATCATCCTCCCCCTCACCAACCGTCGATTCTCCTGGGCGAACACAACGGCACCACCACCCATCATCCTCTTCGACAACATCCTAGAGAACCCAGGGGCCAGGCCATCACCCTTGCCGTCGATTCTCTCCTCTTTGACAACAACCCCATCACCGTCGTAGAGGACACTAGTACCAGCCATCATCCCTCTAAAATTTAGGTAATTCTGAATTAGGGTTTTGTTATTAATTTGAAATTTTGAATTTTGGGTGTAGGGATTTTAGGGTTTTTGAACTAGGTTACCGGAGTTAATTTTGCAGTAGATTGATGATTGTCTATCAGGTAAACAAAGTTCCCAAAAAGAATCAGACATGCTTAGGTGGTTCATGATTAGATTTCAGTATCAACAGATTAATATATACATAGCCAACATTTGATATTCACTATTCATGCATATCCCGAAAAATATAAATGTCTTTGGAAGTTTGGTTGCTTTTAAGTTTAAACATGAAGGTGATATAGCTGAACCCTAAAATATCATGTCAAAACTCACCTAAAAAACAAACATATTCTTTTTGTAATTTGCTACATGACCAGATGTTTCCCAAAGTTGCATATTGTACATGTTTGGTGATATAACCTACCAAAGAAATGCAAATTAGGTGAAAATTATTCAAGATTAATAGAATGATGTAAAAACAGAACATTAAATGTCACCTCTTTATAGCCTCATTCTCTGTATTGATTCCTTATGAACTCCATTAGTTTGTTATAAATCTGGGTCCCATTAGGGAGGAAGAACCAACTTCCTGGACTGAATTTGACAAGAAGAAATAATCAAATGGAAATCATGGGGAATCTTGATCTATTATACAATGAAGAAGTATTAGCTCCATCCATACCTAAGTGGGTGACAAAAAAAGAGCTCCTGCTTTGTACCTAACAATCTATGGTCATACATTTTTGTTTCTTCTAGCTTCTGGATGTTTATCTATTGGTATTCGAGGAATACTTTAGGTTTTCTAAATTTCCAATCTGTTAATTTGGTAGTCCTACAATCTTGTCATTCCTGGATCAGAAGCAGACCAGAATATTTTGTTTACTTTGTGAAGCTGCTACTAGCATTTCTGTTAATAATACCTATATTTCCCAAATATCATTTATCATACTCTTTTATTGTAAATTTCCTAGATGGTTTAGACTCTAGAGTAACTCATGCATTTTTATCGTTTCTCTCTTGCAGCTATCTAGAAAAAAGTAATATTGTTATTTTGGATGTTCGACAATGTAATATTGTTATTTTGGATGTTGAATGTCTAGAGTAACTCATACATTTTTAGATGTTGGACGATGTAATATTGTTATTTTGGATGTATTGTTAATCTATGAACTTTAATGTTGAACTTTGTATTTAGATTGGATGTGAATAATGATGAATTTGTGCAAAATCTGCATAAATGCTATTTGTGACTCTGTGCAGTTTGCAATTTGTGCAAATCTATGCAGTTTGCAATTTGTACAATTTTTTTTTTATTTTTTTTTTCAAACAAAAAAAAAGAAGGGACCCATGGACCCGGCCCGAACCAGCCCGTTTCAACCGGGCCGGGTAATGTTCGGTTCTTATATTAGAAAATGTAATCCCGGCCCGGCCCAGCCCGTTTCCTTTGAACCCAGGTCCGATCCAGTCCCTTCAAAATTGGGCCCGGCCCGTGCCCAGCCCTAGTATTGGCAGTGTCCCCTTGTAAAATTTTATGGATTTTTATGAATTTTAATAGATTTATAAATCTATGGATTTTTATGGAGTTTAATTGATTTGTAGAGATTCTATGTAAAATTTTGATTCAATTCCCTCGAAATCTCATCGGAAGAGGTGAGATTTGTAGATGCTTCAAATACACTGCGAAATCTCTCCAATTCCCTCTAATTCCTCAACTTTATCAAATTCTTTAAAATCAAATTCTAATTGAATACACCTGGAATGTTATAAACTTCTTTAAAATCCTAATTGAATACACCCAGATTTTTAAGGATTTTAATAAACTATCTTAGAATCTCAATTCAATACACATTGAATTTCAGAAAATTGCTTAAAATTTTGATTGAATACCTCTAAATTCATTAAAAGAATTAAAATCTCTCAAAATCTCATTTGAATACACCCCCCTAAGCCTAACCGCCCACTAATTTCCCAACACTCTTTCTCTCGCACCACTTTCTCCCCCCAACTATCTCATTCTCTCTCGACACTCTCCCTCACTCGATTAAAACCCTGATCGATATGGTCGATGAAGACCACAACCATCTCCGACGAATTTCAAACCACCAACATCGCCATTAAAATCTCTTTTTCCCCCTGAACTCATTTCTAACGTCAGTTTGGAGAAAAACGAACCCTAAATGTTGATTCGATGAGCTATGACATGGAGCTACTTTGCCGGTGAGTTTTGCCCTTTTCCCAAAAAGGTAAGGCCAAAGCCACCATCAATCTCTTCCTCGTATTGAGTAGATGAAGTTTCATTTATTGCATGTGTGAAATGGTTGAGATTTGATGCAGATCAAAGAAGATTGTCCTTAGAGTTTTTCCAACGAGTTGCAGAGTAATTCGACAAAGATTTCGGCCAAATCTTGTCGATTTGGACGATATTGACACCACCAATCGACTCCCCTATCTTAGACCCAACTTCGAGCTTTGCATGCTCGAATCTGCCTCGATATGTCAAAACCCAAAACTTTGATTTCGGGCTGAGACTTTAGGCCATTTTCAAGGCACTTTTAGCCACTTTTCAAACTGCTAATAGGTAAAATCTCATTCATCGTTGTCTAAGCTTCATTTTGGCATATTGTACGTGACAAACTGTTGAGAAATGATCTTGTTTTGACTCTATGATGAATCCGGTGAAAAACGCAGAATCCGGCAAATTTCTAATCAACGGACTCCGGCGCATATTGGCTCTAGAGATCGACGAGAGTAAAAAGAAGACAGAATATTCTGTAACAATGTCAGCATATTCTGTCAATAGTGATGGAATATTCCTAATGGCATCAAGATATTTTGCTGTGTAGAAGTATATTTTGTCTATATTTTGTCCCCCCCTGAATATTCCTTTATGCTAACAGAATATTCTGTTTGGTGATCTCAAGCTAAAAGATTTCAATCACCGTCGGTAGAAATATTCCACCTCCACCTTAGCTGCATGTTAGAGTGTGCATGTGCATGATTCCTTTTTTAAACACTTTTTAACTCCTGAATCGAGCAAACAAATGGAACTTTTGAGTTTTAACTTTTTCCTTGGTTGTTGTTTAAATTAATAATTTGAATTGTGATTTCTCATATAGGTTAGGGACGTAGCCACCTTGTCATTGACCCTTGTGACATTTTAATGATTCTCATACCCATTTGGTGAAGTAGTCAGTTGCCACGATCATCATGCCTTTGCCCCTAGTAGTGGGCGGCATTGGCCTTACCAAGTCGATTGCCCACTGCATGAACGGCCAATGACTCGTCTGTGAGTGTAGTTCGCTGGCAGATAGTGCTGGTACCGACTTGTAAAGTTGGTAGCGGACGCACTTTTGTACTAACTCCTTAGCATCTTGATGCATAATAGGCCAGTAATATCCTGTGTTAAAAGCATTTTGTGCTAAGGTTAAGCCTCTGGAGTGATTTCCACAAATGGCTTCATGAATTGAACTTAGAATCTTTCAGTCGTCGGGATGCGCTAGGCAGTGTAGTTGTGGTCCAGTGTAGGATCTTCGAACAAGAATATTGTTCCACATGTAGTGGAGTGCTACCTTTGTTTAGAGCTTTCTAAACTCCAATCTTTCCATTAGGAGTGTGTCATTAACCAGGTTATCTATAATGGGATATTACCAGTTTGGAGTTTTACGAACCTGTGACAAGATGTTGGTTCCGCCTCTATGCTTGCCTTGTTTAGATATTCCACATAAATAGAACGTTCATGTGGGCGTTGTCTACCCGCGGAACTCGAGTGAGGGTGTAAGTCTGAAATGTCTTAAGTTTCTTTCGTACCTTCTCTAGGTATTGCGCCATCTTCGGATGTTTTGCCGTGTTCCCCAGTAGTCTGGGGGGTGATTAGTTGGGAATAAAAATAAATTGCTAGCTTTTCACTGCCAAGTCTTTCCCATTCGAAGGCATATTAGTATGGTTTCGTACTCTGCTTTATTGTTGGATGCTTTGAAGCGTATAATGGTTGCCTGCTCGAGCATTGAACCGTCTGGGATAACAAGGACCACACCTGCTCCCGAGCCATTGAAGTTGGATGCGTCATCGACGTGCAAATGCCAAAAGTCTCCATCGGGTGAAGCAGTCGTGGTTAAGGAGTGGTCGGTTGCTTCTAGGGCGTCGTTGGTTAGCTCTGTTGTGTCACCTAGGCTAGGCGTGAATTCTGCTGTAAAGTCTGTTATGGCTTAAGCCTTTATCATTATGTGGGGTCAGAAAATTAAGCTGTATTGGCCAAGTTCCAACGTTGATTTCATTACTCGTTGGGAAGCATTTGGACCATGTAGGATTGATCATGGAGGATACCGAGTCATGACAATGACTGTATGAGCTTGAAAATATAGTCTGAGCTTCCGAGCCACAACAACTAACGTCAAAATTAATTTCTCGATCTTCAGATATCTGGTTTTCGCATTGAGAAGAGCTTTAGAAGTGTAGAATTCCGGCAGTTGGACCCCGAGCTCTTCTTGTATAAGGGTAGAGCTCACCGCTACTTCCGAGACTACCAAGTAAATGTATAAGTCCTCCACTGCTTCTGGCTTAATGCGAGATACTTATTCAGATCTTGGAAAGTTATTTTGTACTCATCATCTCATTTGTCTCGTTGTGTCATCTGGATTGCTTTGGAAAAAAAAACTTGCATCGATTTGCTCGGATTTACTTAGGATGTGCTTCGATTCCTGGTTAGGCTACTAGGTACCCTAAGAATCTGCCTTAAAATACTCTGAATGTGCATTTGGTAGGATTGAGCTTCATCCTGTACTTTCTAAGGATGTTGAAAGTTTCTGCCAAGTTGCTGATGTGGTATGATCGCTGCTTGCCCTTCACCATGATGTCTTTGACGTAGACCTCCATGATTACTCTAATTTGCTTCTTAAACATCATGTTTATCGGTCGTTGGTAAGTGGCTCATGCGTTCTTGAGGCCAAAAGGTATGATCTTATAGCAATAGGTGCCTCGCTTGATTAAGAAAGTGATTTTCTCCTTGTCGGGCCTGTGCATGGTTATTTGATTGTAGCTGGAGTACGCATCCAAGAAACTGAGCAGCTAGTTCCAGGAACTTGAATCTACTAGTAGATCGATCTGGGGAACTAGATAAGGATCCTTTAAGCATTCTTTATTGATGTTAGTGTAGTCTACGCAAACGCTCAATTTGCCATTCTTTTTCTTCATTGCTAGCACGATGTTGGCAAGCCATGCTAAGTGTACTACCTCTTATATGAATTTGGCCTTCAATAGCTTATCGATTTCTGTTTCGCTGATCGTCACTCTTTCGGGTACGAAATGTCTTCTCTTTTGGATGACTAGTTTGGCAGTGGGGTCAATGTGCAGCTTGTGACAAGCTATATTGGGGTCGATGCCAAGCATGTCAGAAGGTGACTATACGAAGATGTCACGATTTTCCTTAAGGAAAATCGTGAGTTCTTCCTTTTCTTTCGAGCTCAAATGTGAGCCGATTCTAGCAGTCTTTTCTAGTTGCTGGGGATCAAGAATGATGTGCTCAGCATCCTTTTTAGGCTTTAATCCCCATCTCATCTGTTGGCACTTTGATTTGGACATTATCTTTTTTATCTGTGTGCTGTAATTGCTATTTGGTAACTTCATCATCTTTTTAGACCTCGGTAGCCTCTACATGGCTAAAGGTTTTCTTTTTTACTCATTCAGTACTTGGACATGGCATCGTCGAGATGTGGCTTAGTCAGACTTGATTTATCTGATTCTTCCTCCCAGGATGCGAAATCGGATTTTTTGATACTTGACGAAGGTTACAACATTCAACTTTATCAGCCAAGGTCACCCTAAAATCCCATTGTTGCGAGACGGGTCACTTACTATCTTGAACATCTGCTTTGAGACAACTGGCGGTGTTCTCATGTCAAGTGTAATGTTGCCAATACCAGTCGAGATATGTCCGTTGAATCTGGTGAGTATCTCCGCTTGGTGTATGATTGTGCTTTTCAAGCCCATCTTCTGAATTACTGAAAGCTGAAGTAGGTTGACCGAACTTCTGTTGTCAACATTATTTTGTTGACTATAGCATAGGCTAGTTGGATAGATATCACTAGTATGTCGTCGTGTAGGATGTCGATCCTACTTGATGAAACCAACGATGGGTCCAGGCTGGGTGTTGACTACTTGGACCTGTGAGACTAGTATAGCCGACCGAATCTTCTTTTCTTGGAGTTCGTAGTGGCCCTTAAGTGCTCAGATTCGGTGAATATATCATTGATTTGAATTATCTTGGTTGGCGACTCTTCGTCGGCGTCTACGTTCATTCTAAGCTGCGCAGCTGGCTTATCTAAGTATCTGTCGACCTTGCCTTCTTTCACCAGCTTCTTTAGGTAGTTCCTCTAAGTGTAGTAATTGTCGGTTGTGTGACCGGGACCTCGATGGAATGCACATTACTTGGTGTGGTCCAACTTGGAGGTATCTCTATATGACTGATTCGGCAGCTTAAACCATGGTTCGTTCTTGATGTCATAGAGGATTTAGTGGATTGAGATCGAGAACTTAGAGTAGTTCTTGGGTGTCGGGCCTTATTTAGTCGGGGATCGGTTCTTGTACTTAGTCTCATACCTGTTTTTGTTGTTGTACTACTTCCTGTCCTCCTTCTTTTAAGCTATTGTCGATTCTTTTTAAGTCTGCTTGGGTGCCTTGTCTACCCGTGAAGCCTCATCCTAAAGTGCATGCTTATCTGCCAGAGCAAATAAGTTTACCAGAGTTAGGTTGACGTTGAACAAGTGGTTGGACTTCTTCTTGATCGAGCGATATGATGAATACTTTTTAGTGAAAACCAAAGAAAGTTCATCAAAACTTCGGATGGATTATGGCAGCAGGGTGTGGAACCAATCTTGAGCCTCGCCTTGTAGAGTGATGGCGAATATCTTGCACATGAGAGCATCATTGTTTCGATAAACGATTATTGCGCTTTGGTAGTGTTTTAGGTGTCTCTATGAGTCTTCATCCCTATTGAAGGACGTGTAATGTGGCATGCTGAACTTACGTGGAGGCTCTGCCTGTTTGATCTCGTCCATGAAGGTTGACCTAGTTATGTTGGTCATGTCCCATTGTAGTGCCTCGTAATTGGAAATCCTGCAATCGCTCGGTTATGAGCCTCTCTATTTCTTCCTAAATTTGCCTTTGTTGAGGTATCGGAGCTCTCGGCTACCCCCGGTCGTGACTTGATGGTTTAGGCTGTTCTTCTATGTGTTTGGCTCATCTATGATGCGGTAGGAGTGCATGTGGTACATTCCTAGCAGGCAAGCGAATTTCTCGCAGGCTACCGGTTGAAATTAAGCTAGATTGAGCAATTGCTTCTCTCCATCCGTCATGTTGCCCACTCTGACGTGAGGTGAAGGATGGTCCTTGCGAGCCTAGCTGCGAATGAACATTTTGCCTGGAAGGTTGTTCATGTTAATTATCGGAGTGTGGCCCCAACTGAGAGTGTATACTCATCCATGGGCCTAACCAAGAGTGCATGCACATTCATGCGTTAAGACGAGAGTATACACTATCTCAGAGGTCAAATCAAGAGTGTACAGTGCCCGAATGCTTGGTTCATGACTGGTCAAGTGGCTGTTTTCCAACACGCTGTTGGAGAGGTTCGTCGTTTACTCTTGTCATAGTTCACGAAGGTACGTGCACTCTTGGTTAGGCCCATGGACGAGCATACACTCTCGGTTGGGGCCACACTCCGATAATCAACATGAACAATTTTCTAGGCAAAGTGTTCATTCGCATCTAAGCCCGCAAGGAGCATCCTTCACCTCACGTTGAAGTAGGCAACACAACGGATGAACTTAGGAACACCTCATTTGGGGCACGTTGCATCTTAATACGCTACAATAGCTGATTCACCAAGATCGTCTGCTGCACGAGGGTGCTTGTCAACTCTGTGACTTGTCAAGACAATTGTTGTTCGCCATTTGGGTTAGAAGAGCTTGGACGGTATGCGTCCTCTTGAGTGGTGGAAGTGTAATGGACTCTGGGAGCGAGATTTGAGCTAAAATAAGCCAAATCTACATAAAATATGTAAAAAAAACATTGAGAAAATGGGTCCATATCATAAAAAATGGGTCGGCCTAAGAGCAAAGAGGTGCGGATCTGGGTCAATGAGTGCGGGCACGGGTCTGGAGCACGGGTCAACCACTAGGCTGCTGGAGTGTGTGCAGATTGGGCTTCAAAATATGCTGAAATGGGCTGCTTCAACTTGGGTTGTTGCTACAATCGTTGCTGGGCTCACACGTGGGGAGGTCAACATTGCTCGCTGGATTGGGCACACTAAGCTTTGCGTGAAGTGGGCCGCTGGGGCATGATCCTAGAAGCTTAATGAGCTGGTTCGGCATCTCAGCTTGGCTGCACTGGCGGCTTGAGCCGTGCCATAAAGGCTGCTGTAGTGGTCTTTCCACGGGCCTCTAAGCTTAGGCCATTTATGGAATTGGGCTGCAGGTTACACTAGCACGAGCTAGGTTTTGATTGGCTGCTGCACTGATGGTTGATTGGGCCACAATAGTGGCAATGGGTGGTGGCAGCTTCGTTGCTCTATGATCCGTCGAGTGGGTGAAAACCCAAATTTGTAGATAGTGTTTTTTGTTGTTATTTCATAATTTTTCCGTCATCATATTTCTTCCCCAGGGCTATTCAAAGAATTTATAAAAAATTCTAGGAGTATGAACGTGTGGGAAAATCTACGAATGAACAAAGAAAAATTAGAAACGTTGGTTGCGAATCTTCTTCGAGCGTGTGAATCAAAGTCTCAATGGAAGCACCAATTGTGGATGCAAATTTCCACCATCTTCTCCTTTGACGAAAATGCACTTGCAAAATAATAACACCTAAAATTAAGGCCAAAAGTCTCACGCGCCCATGATGAATGGGGGGCTTTGGCTAAAGAATCTCTGACTCCAATGCCAAAGTTAGAATTCTGAAGAAAAAAAATGTGTTTAAGATTTTGTGGGTAGCAAATGGCTTTTTAATAGGAGAATGGGGATATTTATAGGGGAGTGGCTAGCCCTATTTGGAGAATAGTGGCCGACCATATATGGTGAAATTGTGTGAATAATTGCAAGATACTATGTGAAATAATATCTTGCAATTAACATGGTAATTAATCCTAAATTAAATAGGAAAATTGGGAGTGACCTTTTGAATAAGGATTTGAGGAGTGATGAAAGGGATTTGAATAAATACCATTTTGATCACCTTTGACTCTTCCTTGATTGAGTCGTTATTGTCCGTTACATGCGTGTAGGGATCCCGATGTGCCTCGAGGGTAATTTTGTCATTTTCAACCAAAGTCCACGTGTCACCTCCATAATTTTCTTGATTATTTTTTGCTCCATAGCGGCGGCGCATGGCTAGTAGGCCGACTTTGCCTTTTTAAGCTAATGTCGATATTCTGAATTCATATTTGATATCTATTTGATGTGATTCGATTGTTTGAATCTAGTATTGAACATGTTTGTACCATACTTAGGGTCTCCGTATTTAGACCTCGTATAAATACTCGGGGGACTCAAATGTAATTATGTAATAAATGAAGGGGGCAAATATGTAATAAGTAAGGAGCCCTTATTCTATAAAAGGACTCATCACTCTCTTAATTAAGGGAGGTCAAGGCTTAGGCCATGAGCACACAGAAAATAGGCTAGAGAGCACACTGCCTCTAACCTTCTTGTATATTCACCATTCAGAGTGAAACAATATCAACATCAGTGTGGACATAGCCCAAACATTGGGGTGAACAACGATCCATCTTGTGTTCTTTACTTTCTTGCAGATTCACGGTCGGATTTACGTTGTTCCAAGACCTCCCGGTTTGTGCATCAACATTTGGCGCCATTTGTGGGAAACGGCACGAAAAGCTATGTTGGTTCTTTTTCATTTTTTCATCTCACCACCGTGAAACCTTAACAACCTTACCACACTCCATCGTGAATCTGCAAAACCCAAGAAACCAAAACCCCTATCTCCACTCTCTAGCTCTCTCTCTCTCTCTCTCTCACCACCCACGAGCTCAGAGCCTCAGAGCTGTGAAAGCTATCACCTTCATTTCCTCTCTCTCTTTTCATTTCTCATGGAACTGAAACCCTAGTTTCTATCTTCAACCCAGAACGTCAAAACCCGAGGTATGTTTATGTATGTAAACTTAGGGATCCGAGTCAGGCCAAGGGGAATAGGAACTGCAAGGAGCAATGACTCACACATGGAGCTCTTGTACACACAGCAAAGATGGCTGCAAGAACTCGGATCTACAAAATGATAAAAGGAAGAAGGAGGCTTACGTCGTAGTGATGGAGATTTCTCGCCCTAACCTCCACTAAGATGTGGTTGGCCCTGACTTGGACTTTCTCGCCGACCTTCCCGTACCCAGGCCTAATCGAATACTTGACGGCCTTCGACAACGATGGTGGCGGAGCAGTCAGCGTCAGTTTCTACTCCATATCATAGATGAGAAGAGCCTCAGTGGGCAGGGGCGTCGAGCTGGAAGACAACTGAGCAAGCGCTGGTCTATGAGAAACCAGTGTTTGAGCCATCGCGTCTCTACACTCTACGACCATCGATCAATCACCACTGCATGCAAAGACACAAACTTTAACAAATTCCCACTTTGGAGAGCTCCCAGATCGTGAGAAATGGCTGTCATCGTTCTCAGGGTCGTACAGTGAGCTTCGACGACTTCCAGACGGTACAGAAAGCCATTGACACTGGTTTCCACCATCGTCTGTCCTCAGTACTTTGCTTCAGAACAAGATGAGTTCTGAGCTTCTTGATTCTCTGTTCCTTTCTGGGTCATCAAATTCTTCCTCTGCTTATTTTCAGGGTACTATTTCACTCTCTCTTTGTATACTGAAGACAGCGAAAAACGATTGGTTGGTGGCGCAACGGGCCGTCGCCGAGAACCAGGAATCCAACTCCATGCCGGGACATGTTTTGGAGAGGTTGTTAGAAACCGAATCCTCCACCAAGTTTAAACGACTTCTCGAGTGGTTGCCTTAGCAAAAACCATACGTTAACAAGTCATGGTGCTACTACTTTTGGTCAGTTCTTGTTACAGGGATCTCACCTTCTGCGAATACCACAAGCATTAGTGGAAAACAGGAAGAATATAAGTTTTCTTACAATATTTCTATTATTATTCTCCTTTGTGTTGTTTGCCATCTGCCAAAAGAGAGAAAACAAAGAAGAAGGAATTATACCTGGTGGTGGTTGATGCGGAAATTATCTTAACACACAAATTTAACCTTCTTTTGACAACTGTAATTCAAGTATAAGTAGGGATCGTTCTGGACCGGGGATTAGGAGGGCTTGCTAATAACCTCTAAACTGACTCAAAAACATAAAACTAAACTTAAAAACACTTAACAAGACTCACAAGACTCAAAGCAAACTTAAAATACTCAAAACAGCTTAAAACAACCAAATGAACTTAAACTAGACATTAGGAATGACTTTGGACGAAAATTGATTTTTACTTGAATCAAAACACTTAAAAACACAAACTAAAACAAATTTGAAACACTTTGAAACAAGAAACTAAAAGGGGGGTTTTGATTTGGATGAAGTTGAAACAAACAAACAAGTATGAAAAATTAGACAGATTGTAAAATAAATTTGAGAAGTAAGTTGATGGATGAGATAGCTAGAGGCTTTTTCTCCACACATGACATGTATGCAAATAACTCGATTTCTAGTTACTACTTCATTGAATTATGAATGACAATGCTCCAAATTAACTGTGACATCACTAGTTAACTCTTAGATTTTCCTTGTTTTATTGGATTGGATGACATCATTCAACAACCCAAAACATTCTTTAAAAGTTCCCTACATGACATCATAATAGAGATACAATCAAAGATCATTACGTTTAATGAAAATCATAAGCATTGACAAAGCACTTGCAACTATGACATCATGTCACTCATGCTAGGAATTGAACTTAACGCGATCGTTTATAAGCGACCTTCACTACATGTGAATATAAGTTTGTAACGATTATGTGAAACTTCCTTATATTCTAGCAACGGATTTATGCATGCCAATTAAGTGTCAACCCTTAATTAACAAATACAAATAAGTTATCAATCAAATAGTTAAGCCAATTGCATTCACGATTCAAGAGTTCATAACTGGAACTTATCAAATTATATTGCACACATAATCATGGCTTTGAAATCATCCCTAGCGAAGAAGGGTTTAGCCGCTCATATTTACAACAAAACGAAAGGAAATGAATTTAAACATTAGAAACAAAAGAAAGAAAACACCTAAATGCTCCAACGATCCAAGTTGGACAGCAAGCACGTTCAAGCACTTTCCTTCCCTTCCTTTGCTACGGCACAAGGTGTTGGTGAGTGTTTGAAGGTTTGTTTGTATGGAGGAATGGATGTGAAGATGAATGGATGTGTTTGGATGAAGGTTGTGTTGAAATGGGAGTGAATGATCTAACCAAGTATATGGAGTTGTGAGATGTGAATGTAGTGTCTTTGGATGGATTTTTTCTCCCCTTGTTATGGTGAATGGTGGATGTATTTATAGGCTTGGGAGATGACCGCCATCTAATTAAGGTGGTAGTGGTGTATGTTGTGGTAATGAGTGAATTTAATGGGTGTAGTGGGTGAGTGTTGTGGTAATAAGTGGATGTAATGGGTGTAGTGGATGAGTGGATGTAATGGGTGTAGTGGATGAGTGTTGTGGTAATGAGTGGATGTAATGGGTGTAGTAGGTGGGTGTTTGGTAATGAGTGGATATAATGGGTGTAGTGGATGAGTGTTTGGTAATGAGTGGATGTAATGGTTGTAGTGGGTGAGTGTTTGGTAATGAGTGGATGTAATGGGTGTAGTGGATGGATGTTTGTAGTTGTAGGTCAACACACTTGCACACACACATGCTGATTTCTAGCCTTCTAATCTTCAAAAAAGTCCATCATCATGTCTCCATGCTTGCACTATCCAATCTTGGCCCAAAAATGCTCCAAATAGCACTTTGTTGCCAACTTTGTTATTTGAACCTACAAACACACGAAAATAGCTTAAAGTACTAAAATAACTAGAATTAAACTAAGTAAATGCCAAGAAACAAGCTAACTAAGTTGCATAAATATGCTCCTATCAAATTCCCCCACACTTAGCTTTTGCTAGTCCTCGAGCAAAACAAAAGAAACAAAACGAAACAAAACAAACAAAACACAACCTAACCTTCCAACTTTTGCCTCAGGGATTTCCAATGCACATGACATGTTAAAAATCATCATTCCCACATATTTTGGTTATCTTCACACTTGAGCACAAACTTAATCACAGTCACTACTTACTAGTTCACAATTAACCAATTAAAACAATGTTTTGAATGTAGTAACATGCCTTAGAGAATTTGCTCAATTCCTTACAAGATACTCTTTATTTTCACACACATTTTCTGACTACACACCCTACATTAGAGACTGGGACTCACATATGTTATAACAAAGGAAGCAATTTTCTGGAGTTATTAAGCATGTTTAGATATGATCTCATAAATGGTATACTACTACTTAGATGCGAGAACCAGTGACACCATATGCTCATACCAATTTCAAACTCCATAAATTGAAACGCACAACACTCAAGATTGAAGTCAAGGGTTGTAACAGGGCTTGGGGGTAATGGCTAACAAAGAAAAGATAGGAATAACAAACGTTCTTAAAGCGATAGCAAGCAAAGCAATGAAATAGACACTTGGAATTCACTTTAGAATGCAGAATCAACTTTTACATACAAAGGGAAGATTCATGCAACACTTAGGGCCGAATTCAATGTTTTGGACCCTTTTTTAACAAACAACACTTTAGAGCTATTTTTCATACTTTTTTTTTTCTTTTCTCTACCCGTGCCTTATTAAGGACTTTAGTACACACACACACAAGAATTACTTCCCCCACACTTGCTTTCTGCAATACATTGATAAAAAAGGAGTTCATTTTAGGTCATGCTTTACTATGCTTTAAGAACAAGGGTATGGATGATCCTAAAACTAGGCTAGGTAAGGATAATGTGCTTTAACAAAGAACATAGGCTTAACAAGGCTCAACGGGGTTAAACTTAAACACATAATGAAATAGAGGCACGGAAATTTGGCTTTGGTGGTCACTACACATCTTCATCTTGAATATGTGTTATGCAAATCAATAGCATGCTTTGAATGAAATAGGCATGAGTTCTAGCATTTGGAACTAAATGATGAAACGCCTTCTAAGTAGCAACCAAGCAAAGAATAATTAGATCATGCAACGACTTTAGAAACCAATGATGCACATATTATTAACTCTCCAAATAAACGTTTAGGCTCAAGTCTCACAAGAATAGGCATGAGTTCTAGCATTTGGAACTAAATGATGAAACGCCTTCTAAGTAGCAACCAAGCAAAGAATAATGAGATCATGCAACGACTTTAGAAACCAATGATGCACAGATTATTAACTCTCCAAATAAACGTTTAGGCTCAAGTCTCACAAGGTTGTAGCGTTCATTTGAGTTCCTTCCTTCAAGCATGTTACAAAAACTGATTTTTCCTTTATGATTGCATGTGAATTCATAAATTATAACCACAACCAAGCATACACCAAAGAGTAAATCAAATTTTCATCCATTTTTATAACTCTGTTTAATAGTCATGTAATTAAAAACCAAATCCTCATCATTGTGTTGGAAGGTACCCTAAGACACAAATAAACACACAAAAACAACTCTCTCTTTTTTTTGGGTTTTTCAAAACAATTTTTCAAAATTTTATGAGATTTTCGGATTTTTATGTCAAAACACACTAAAACACTCTAAAACAGCTTAAAAACACTTAAAAACAGCAAGGAACAACACTAGAAGTAATGGGTGATAAACTCCTACAAATTTTATGCAAAACAACTTGGTTACCCCCCTCCCCACACTTAAATCAAACATTGTCTTTAATGTTTCAAACATAAACTCACACAAAAACAAGCAAACAAACAAACAACGAAAAAAACTGACAAGTATAGCAAAGTAAAAACCAGACAGAGTAGAGTTTAAGAACGCAAATTTGGTTTTGGAGATAGATGATCTTGTTGACTTTCCACAGCTTTGATCTCGAACTGGTTTGGAATCTGAGCGAGAGATATAAGAGTTCCTTAGTTGTGCAGTCTGCATTCTTCTCTGCTTGTTTCTTCTGCATGGCAGGCAGGCACGAGGTAGAGGTGATGGTCTGTTTCTTTCTTCAATCTTTCCAAGTGCCCACCATTTGCTTTCTTTCTCCTTGTCCCTAGCTGAGGATGAATTAGCACATTGTCTCCACATGCTTCGAGGTATCATTTTCACTTCCTTTATCTGTTCCCCAGGTAGATGTGATGGACGAAGAGGAAGCATAAGATGAGTACTCGAGAGCAAGGCTAGGTAAGCAATCAGGAAGGGGTTCAGGCAGTCGATTCCAGATCGGAAGATTGATACCAAGTGCTGACTGATTGCTCTCTTTCTCCTTGTCTCGCAGATGAAAACAACGACAAGTAGAAGGACAGGGAGAAAGCATGATATGAAATACTCTTGTTTTCAACCTTCATGATATGAAATACTTTTGCTTTGGATGAGTTGTTTGCAGAGGTACCCCAAGGAATAAGGAACACTGAGTGACTCGAGAGGCTTCGTTGGGAAGGCATTCTCGGAGATGAAGAAAGGTTATGTATGTCTGCCTTGCAATGGAGGGTGAAGGTTGACATTTATAGGAATTAATAACCGGTACTATTCTTTCACTCTTGTCGGCAACCGTTGGATGATTTAATAATAAACTTCACGTGTCTTCTACTTCACAAGAAATATTCGATAGATTGCCCGTAATTTCCGCAAGGCTGAGTGTGCATGTGACAGGCACTGACACGTCTGGAAAAGCAAGTGCCTCTTCGATATCTGGAATCGACGCTTCGAAAAATTGCCCATAATTTCCGCAAAGCTGAGTGTGTATGTGAAAGGCGCTAACACATCTGGAAAAGCAAATGCCTCTCCAATTTTTGAGCTTGCCTCTTCGAGTTCTGAGCTCCGTCGAGTGCAGAGGTTGCATGTGACAAGTGCGGAAAAATCTGGAAAAAAAGATTGGCCCGTGGTTTCTAAGCAAGCCCAGCTTTTGAGAAAGCTAGCGTCTATTCGATTTTTGAATTGGCCTCTTCGATTTCTAAGCTCGCGTCTTCGATCTCTGAAATACCGTCGAGTGCTGGTTTTTATAGAGGCGCGCAGTACGTTTCAAAGCACACTTGAATTTCTGCTTGCAGAAACTCCTTTCTTGCACTTCTACGATCTTGACTTGTCCGACCTCTTCTTTCTTCAACACCTTTGAAAATGGCTGGCCCCTTCGACTGTCGTTTTGACTTGAACCTTGGTGAAGAGGCAGCAATGCCTTCTCTAGACAATATATGGCGCCCATCCTTCATATCCCTTACTGGTCCTCTTACAGTTAAGGATTCAGTGATGAAGAATGATATGACCGCTGCGGTGATGGCCCGGAACCTTGTCACTCCCAAAGATAACAGACTACTTTCCAAACGGTCTGATGAGTTGGCTGTTAAGGATTCTCTGGCTCTCAGTGTGCAGTGTGCAGGTTCTGTATCTAATATGGCCCAACGTCTATTTGCTCGAACCCGTCAAGTTGAATCATTGGCGGCTGAAGTGATAAGTCTCAAACAGGAGATTAGAGGGCTCAAGCATGAGAATAAATAGTTGCACAGGCTTGCACACAACTATGTTACAAACATGAAGAGGAAGATTGACCAGATGTAGGAATCTGATGGTCAGATTTTACTTGATCATCAGAGGTTTGTGGGTTTGTTCCAACAGCATTTGCCTTCGTCTTCTGGGGTTGTACCGCGTAGTGAAGCTCCAAATGATCAACCTCCGATACCTCTTCCTTCTGTGGCTCCGCCGACTACTGAGACTTCTTCTAAGCAACCTTTGTGAAGGCTTCCTCTTGTATTTTCTGCTTAATGTTCCTTTTTTTTTCTCATGAAAATGAATGTAAAAATACCTTGCATATCTATCAATGTTTCAAAAATAAACTCACGCCAAAAACAATTAAACAAGCAACAAATAAAAATGACAATCATGGCAAAATAAAATGCAGAAAATGGAAGGTTTTTAGAAACGCAAAACTAATTGTGGAGTGATTCAAAAATCTTCCTCATTTTTGAATACATGGGTTGCCTCCCAAGAAGTGCTTGCTTTAACATCTTCTAGTTGGACGAAACTTCCTTCTAAGCTTGGATAGGGCCCATAGCATAGAATTGATCCTTGAATGGAAGGTGATACTTGACGTGATCTGGCAATGGTTTAAATTCTAGTGTAGGTGCCTGAATCATCAAAATCAGCAAGTTCGTATAAAATAAAATCGAAGTTGGAGAAGATGGCTTACTTGCTTGCTCCGACACAAACTCAATTACGAACACCACATTTTTGAAGGTTGTAGGGATATGGGATTTGGCCAGATTTGGTGTTTTGAGAGTTATGACTTGTCCCGTGTCATAAAATCCAACTTCTTTGGGATTTTTCGTCTCAAGTATATCTTCTTTGATGAATTCTAGACATTCCCCATCCACTTCTTGATCTTGATTCTTTGGAAAGGTTTCTAAGATGCCTTTCTCACCCTATTCTTCCTTAGATTGCTTGATCCTGCAAGGAATAAGGACATTTGGTGAAACGGGGTCAAGACGAATTGAATTTAGGCTTACCTTGGTTGTAGTGGACGGCATAGAGGGCATATGGGGCTGCGGCAAGGGTGGTTCTTCCCTTACCGTGGCCTTGTTATTCTCATCTTCTTCGAGCATCAGCTGTTCATCCATGTTTTCGCTTGGTTTGGATGTCTTGGGTTCACCTCCAACCTCCATAGCACTTCCCAAAGTGATAGCATCATGGATTTCAAAATCTTCCTTCAAATTTTTAATAGCTGAGTTGAAGAGTTCACTTTGCTCTTGAATTTGTGTCGTGAACTCCATAATCTCTCCAAGTTGATTTTTCAATTCACTCATCTCTTTAGCTTGAATGAGCATTGTTTCATTTTGATTTTGCTGCCCCTGCACCAAAGAGGTTAGTAATTGAAAATTTTTATCACTATCCGTGGACATACTTGAATTTGATTGGAATTGTTGTAGGGGAAGCTATGGTGGCTGCATAGGTGTTAAATAAAACTCATCGGATTGCTGCCAATATCCATCTTGTTGAGCCTCCTTAGTTTGATTTTGTGAGCCCTGCACCAAAGAATTTATTTCATTAAAAATTCGATCATAATATATTGACGAACCTGAGTTTGATTGAGCATATTGTATATGAGGTTGTGATGGCGGCATAGGTCTTGAATGGAACTCCTCTTCTTGCTACCAATATCCATCTTGTTGGAATTGTTGAGGTTCTATGTAATCTGAATAATCTCTCCAATTCGAATTGTCAGCGTTGGAAAACATGTTGTCCCATGATTGGCTATGGCCTTGATAACCCCAAGCACCTTCATTCGCAGCAAATTGAGAATATTGCTGAGTTGGATATCCTTGCCCATAGGACATACCACATGTAGGGACACTTTGTATTGTGGTACTTTCGGCATATTGTGACAATTGAGAAGTAAGTTCCGCCAATTGAGCTTGAATGGTAGCAAAATCCATGTCTTACTTCTCTAGTACCTGAAATCAAGGAAACAAAACTAAATCAAATATCAAAAGTAAAACAAAAAAAAAACAGAAACAGAAACAAAGTCAGTAACTAAAAACAAAAGACACGAAAATAAACAAAAAGAAATAACAAGGGATTAGCAAAGTTGCTAATCCCCGGCAACGGCGCCAAAAACTTGATGCGAAAATTATCTTAACACACAAATTTAACCTTCTTTTGACAATTGTAGTACAAGTATAAGTAGGGATCGTTCTGGACCGGTGATAGACGCATATTTATGCGACTTAGTTAACTAGTTTTCTTGCATTTACGTTATTAGTTCTTAGTTATTTTAGTACTTTAAGCCATTTTCGTGTGTTTGTAGGTCCAAAGGGCTAAGGTAGTAAGAAAGTGCATTTTGGTGCATTTTGGAGCAGTTTTGAGCTTGTAATGGATTACATATGATATGAGCAAGATGGATGGACGAATTTGAAGACAAAAGAGGCTAGGAACATGCTAAAAATCTGGTGAAACAAATACAAGTTGCAAGAAGGGATAAATTTCTAGAAGGATTGGCCAAAACTTTACTCAAAACCATGCATACCCCATAAAATTCATCAATGTTGTGGCCTTCCCTTTGTTTTACTTCCACCAGATTTTTTAGTGATGATGCAATGCCTATCTCACTATGACATTTGAGTGGATGATGTAATGCTTAACTCACCATGACATTTGAGTGGATGATGCAATGCTTAACTCACCATGACATGTGAGTGGATGACTCAAAACCTACCCTCACCAACAATTCTCCACCTTGCCATGCCTTACCTACTTCATTCCACCAGATTTTTGCATTAAACATGTCCATCCTCTTCCTATAAATACCATGGCAGCAACCTCATTCAAATCATCCAGAAATTAACCATTCTCCAAGCCTTTCCTTGCCTCTCCTACATATCTAAACCCCTTCCCATCCATTCCTCCAAATAACCAACCCTTCAACATCATTCCAACCTTGTTGTTGCGGCAAGGAGAAGGAGAAAAGTCCTTGGACGCGCTTGCTATCCAACATGGATCGTTGGAACGTTTAGGTGCTTTCTTCCCTTTGTTTTTCAATGGTTAAATTTGTTTATCTTTGTTTTGTAATAATGAGGAACTAAACCCCCCTTGGCTAGGGGGGGATTCAAAACCATGTTTATGCTTGCTATATGATTTGATTACTTCCAATTGCGTTTCTTGAATTGTGAATTCAATTTACTTATCCGTTCGTATAAAAACTAATTTGTGTATGTTGGTTGAGAGTGCACGCTTAATTTTCATGCATGAATTTGACGCTAGAATATAAGGGAGTTTCACCTAATCGTTATGAACTTATATTCACAAGTAGTGAAGGTTGCTAGTCACAATCACGTTAAGTAAATTCTTGGCATAAGTTTCATGCAAATCATAGTAACAAGTGCCTCGTCAATGCTTATGTTTTTCATAGAACTTAATGATTCTTGCTTGTATCTCTATTATGCAATTCATGTAGGGAACTTGTAGGGAATGTTTTGGGTTGTCGTATGCAATCATCCAATCTAATAACTTGTTGAAAAACTGAGAGTTAATTAGTGCAATTCACGGTTAATTTGGGGCGTTGAGTATTCATAACTTATCGAAGAGCAATTGGAAATCATTTTGTATGCAAGCAAGACATGTGTGGAGAAGAACCCCTTAGCTAGCCTTCCATTATCCATTCAACCCAAATTTGTTTAAAATCTATTTAAGTTTTTAGTTTATTCGTTTTTACTTTCAACTTCACCAAACTCAAATCCCCCTTTTACTTTCTTGTTTTAAAATCTTTTGTTTACATTTTTAACTTTGTTTCTTTTTGTTTTTGAGTCAGTTTAGAGGTTTTAGCAAGCCCTCCTAATCCCCGGTTTAGAACGATCCCTACTTACATACTTTGCTACAATTGTCAAAAGAGGGTTTAATTTGTGTGTCAAGTAATTCTCGCATCAACCGGAGATTAGGAAGGCTTGCTAATAACCTCTAAACTGACTCAAAAACATAAAACTAAACTTAAAAACACTTAACAAGACTCACAAGACTCAAAACAAACTTAAAATACTCAAAACAGCTTAAAACAACCAAATAAACTTAAACTAGACACTAGGAATGACTTTGGACGAAAATTGACTTTTACTTGAATCAAAACACTTAAAAACACAAACTAAAACAGATTTGAAACACTTTGAAACAAGAAACTAAAAGGGGGGTTTTGATTTGGATGAAGTTGAAACAAACAAACAAGTATGAAAAATTAGACAGATTGTAAAATAAATTTGAGAAATAAGATGATGGATGAGATAGCTAGAGGCTTTTTCTCCACACATGACATGTATGCAAATAACTCGATTTCCAGTTACTACTTCATTGAATTATGAATGACAATGCTCCAAATTAACCGTGACATCACTCGTTAACTCTCAGATTTTCCTTGTTTTATTGGATTGGATGACATCATTCGACAACCCAAAACATTCTTTAAAAGTTCCCTACATGACATCATAATAGAGATACAATCAAAGATCATTACGTTTAATGAAAATCATAAGCATTGACAAAGCACTTGCAACTATGACATCATGTCACTCATGCTAGGAATTGAACTTAACGCGATCGTTTATAAGCGACCTTCACTACATGTGAATATAAGTTTGTAAAGATTATGTGAAACTTCCTTATATTCTAGCAACGGATTTATGTATGCCAATTAAGTGCCAACCCTTAATTAACAAATACAAATAAGTTATCAATCAAATAGTTAAGCCAATTGCATTTACGATTCAAGAGTTCATAACTGGAATTTATCAAATTATATTGCACACATAATCATGGCTTTGAAATCACCCCTAGCCAAGAGGGGTTTAGCCACTCATATTTACAACAAAACGAAAGGAAATGAATTTAAACATTAGAAAGAAAAGAAAGAAAACACCTAAACGCTCCAACGATCCAAGTTGGATAGCAAGCACGTCCAAGCATTTTCCTTCCCTTCCTTTGCTACGGTTCAAGGTGTTGGTGAGTGTTTGAAGGTTTGTTTGTATGGAGGAATGGATGTGAAGATGAATGGATGTGTTTGGATGAAGGTTGTGTTGAAATGGGAGTGAATGATCTAACCAAGTATATGGAGTTGTGAGATGTGAATGTAATGTCTTTGGATGGATTTTTTCTCCTCTTGTTATGGTGAAGGGTGGATGTATTTATAGGCTTGGGAGAGGACCACCATCTAATTAAGGTAGTAGTGGTGTATGTTGTGGTAATAAGTGGATGTAATGAGTGTAGTGGGTGAATGTTGTGGTAATGAGTGGATGTAATGGGTATAGTGGATGAGTGTTTGGTAATGAGTGGATGTAATGGGTGTAGTGGGTGAATGTTTGGTAATGAGTGGATGTAATGGGTGTAGTGGATGGATGTTTGGTAATGAGTGGATGTAATGGGTGTAGTAGATGAGTGTTTGGTAATGAGCGGATGTAATGGGTGTAGTGGATGGGTGTTTGGTAATGAGTGGATGGATGTTTATAGTTGTAGGTCAACACACTTGCACACACACATGCTGATTTCTAGCCTTCTAATCTTTAAAAAAGTCCATCCTCATGTCTCCATGCTGGCACTATCCAATCTTGGCCTAAAAATGCTCCAAAATGTTCCAAATAGCACTTTGTTGCCAAGTTTGTTATTTGAACCTACAAACACACGAAAATAGCTTAAAGTACTAAAATAACTAGAATTAAACTAAGTAAATGTCAATAAACAAGCTAACTAAGTTGCATAAATATGCTCCTATCAGTGGTGGTGCCCTTCTTTATGCCTCAAAAGAGCTGGAAAAGTTGGTGACTGCCAACTTCGATCAAAAGATAGGTGTTCAAATAATTCAGAATGCTCTCAAGTATTCGAAAATGAAAAGCATCAAAGTGTACCAAAGAAGATGCCCATACTTTCATCATGCATGTTCCCATTTTCTGAGAAAGCAAAAGTAGAAAGCAAAAGTAAAAGGGAGGAAAATAATGAAAAATGAAAAGATGTCTGGAGATGGAGAAAAGCTGAGGAGGAAGTGGAAAGCATGGCACACCCATAACCACTGTCATGAATGAATATTTTATTAAGTTGTCTTTTGCAAACTGGAGTAATTATTGTATAATTATACTGATATGTAAAGAAGGCAGCATGCCAAAAAAAAAAGGGCAAAATGTTGGCAAGCCCAAAATAGTAGGCTGGAATGTTATGGGGAGGGCGAAGGCCCATATGCCCAAAAGAGCTAGGCCCTATGGCTTCAAACTCCAACCTTCATCCCTCCACTTAAGGTTCACCCTCTATTATCACGGTAGCCTGCCGCTATTATCACCAACCAGGTGATCAAAAGTACATCCAGTACTTCAAAATTATTCGGCAGCCTGCCATTATTATCACTAACGAGGTGATCAAAAGTACATCTAGTACTCCAAAATTATACATGAGCATCACTCATGTCAATCATACATAAACATTCATGAGCATCATTCATGTCAACATTCATGAGCATCATTCATGTCAATCAACATAAACATTCATAAGCATCACTCATGTCAATCAGCTTCGAAAGCTTCATTTACAGAGCTCCAGCTTCGAAAGCTTCATTTATAAGAGCTCCAGCTTCGAAAGCTTAATTTACAAAGCTCCGACTTCAAAGCTTCATTTACAAAAGCTTCAGCTTCAAAGCTTCACCTACAAAGCTTTAGTGCATGGTATACAAAGACCGCCTGCGAACAACCGCCACTTCGGCCTATACATGGATTGAATTTGAAAGTCTCCAGCCAACAGACTCTATTGATTGAAGACTTAGGGGACTACATTATGTACCATATATTGGGCTTCCGCAATTGGGCCTCATGAAAAATATTTGGGGGACTTAGCCCATTATTTATGTACTGAGGAGTGAACCCTTATTCTATAAAAGGGACTCCCTCACTTTCATTAGAGAGCACCCATCACTTATGTATTAAGGAGTGAACCCTTATTTTATAAAATTGACTTCTTCACCTTCATTAGAGAGCATCGTCGCCAGCTGAGCAGCCGCCTCGCCGCGAGCATCACTCCTAGCCCATCACTTATGTATTGAGGAGCGAGCTTTTATTCTATAAAAAGGGACTCCCTCACCATCATTAGAGAGCATCGCCGCCAGCTGAGCAACCGTCTCGCCACGAGCATCAACTCTAGACCATCATTTATGTATTGAGGAACGAACCCTTATTCTATAAAAGGGACTTCATCACCTTCATTAGAGAGCATCGCCGCCAGCTGAGCAACCGCCTCGCCGCGAGTATCACTCCTAACCCATCACTTATGTATTGAGGAACGAACCCTTATTCTATAAAAAGGACTCCCTCACCATCATTAGAGAGCATCGCCGCCTGCTGAGCAACTGCCTCGCCGCGAGCATCAACTCTAGCCCATCATTTATGTATTGAGGAGCGAGCCCTTATTTTATAAAAGGGACTCCCTCACCTTCAACGCCACAAGCCGAGTCAACCAAGGCAACATAAGCCACAAGCCGAGCAGCCTCGCAACATGTGATACTTCTAGTTGAGCATCATTTCACATTGAGCACCGCCTCATATCGAGTATCAATTATATATGACATCTAGTTACTTCGGCCCACACATGGACTGAATTTCAAGTCTCCAGCCAAAAAACTCTTTTGACTGAAAACTTGAGGGACTACTGTTTGTACCATAATTAGGGCCTCTGTATTTAGACCTCGTATAAATACCCAGGGGACTCAAATGTAATTATGTAATAAATGAAGGGGGCAAATATGTAATAAGTAAGGAGCCCTTATTCTATAAAAGGACTCCTCACTCTCCTTATTAGGGGAGGTCAAGGCTTAGGTCATGAGCACATAGAAAACAAGCTAGAGAGCACACTGCCTCTAGCCTTCTTGTATATTCACCATTCAGAGTGAAACAATATCAACATCAGTGTGGACTTAGCCCAAACATTGGGGTGAACCACGATACATCTTGTGTTCTTTACTTTCTTGCAGATTCACGGTCGGATTTACGTTGTTCCAAGACCTCCCGGTTTTGTGCATCAACAAAACATATCCACCACTTGGATATTATTAGTAAATGGTTTAAATATGATGATGAACTACGAATAGCTTGATCCTGTTTAAGGGTACGTAGGCAGTCTAACTAGGAGGTTAGATGTAACCATAAAGTAATCGAACTAAATTTATTGTGGTTAATAGAGTTGTAATTAACTATGACAATGTTTCGGCCTACCACCAGATTTTGCTTCCGAGTAATTTTTGGGTCGTTACAAGGGAGGGGGAGACGAGTAAATAGAGTGAAGAGGGGACTAAGTCACAGTTTTGGTGTTTCTGAGTGTTTTTATTTAGTGGTGGATTGTCATAATTGTTATGTCATTTCTTTCAATCCATTGTGTCTCAGGTTCAACCCTTCCCTTCTTTGTATTATAGAATATCGATTGTAATACAAAAATGTTTACTAAATAAAACAATTAATTTTAAATTATAATCCAAACTTTTTAAATAATTTAAGGAATTATTTGTTTATCCATGTAGCACAAGTTTGACATATCTATCAGAGAAATTGTGGTATTTATATTTGTCACGTCATCACTAATGACCAATTTGAAAAAATATAAAATATGCAATAGAGGTGTAACAGTACTGCAACAAAACGATAACTTTTTATATGACATTGCAATATTTTAAAAATTATGCTAGAAAAATGAAATGTTGACAAACTTAGATGGTGTAAAATGTAATTTCATCTTTTTTTTTTTCTTTCCAATAGCAATTAATGCACTTTTTGTGAAAAGTATATTAGGGTTTTTATTTTGGGTGCACATAATCAAGAAAGTTAGGTTTTAGCTATGGGTAATGCTAGGAAGACTAAATTGATATGACAAAAATTTGTAAGTTAAATGACATGAAAATTAATGATTGAATTATTACTTAAGCGTTGATAAACGTGCTCATTTCTATTGATGACACATCATTTAGTTTGCAAATTTTGTTTACAAATTTTAGTCCCCCTAGTATTACTCCTTAGCTATGGTTTTGGGTAAATTTTTTGGTTTTGCGTATAGTCGTCCCACCTAATTTCAGATTCTTTCATTTTCTGGCCTCAGTTATTTAGGTGGTACTTTTATTTCTCTCTTTTTTTCTTTTCTGGACTCATATGTTACTTGCCCTCCATTTTATCTGCTAATTAGGTTTTTTTGGTAAACTAATTAGGGTTAGTTTCCTCCTTTTCAAACATTATTGATCCTTGTTAAATTGAGGTTCATAATTCCTCCTTAAACCTGCCTATCCTTGATGTTGAGGTCCTTGAAGTTGTAAAAAGCATTGGGGCTCTTAAAGCTCCTGGACCTGATGGTATTCATGTTGTGTTTTATCAAAATTGTTGGCGACTTGTTGGCCAATTTGTTACGAACATGGTTAAAGATTTCTTTAACACAATATCAAGTCTAAGGCTAATAAACCATACGCATATTGCCCTTATACCTAAAGTGGATAACCCTGAGTTGGTGTCCAACTTTAGACGAATTAGCTTAGATAATGTCACTCTAAGATTATAGTTAATCGGATTAAACCTTTACTAACACATTGCATTTCCAGGAATCAATGTGCCTTTGCTCCTAGAATATCAATCCAGGATAATATTCTGATTGCACATGAAATCTTCTCATATTTTAAAGGCAAAAAATGTAAGTATGGTGCTATGGCTATCAAATTAGATCTTGAGAAAACTTATGATTTTATTAGTGGGGATTATAATATAGCTATGTTAATAAGCTTTAGTTTCAACACTTATTGGGTTAACCTCATTATGGAATGTATTACGTTCACTTCTTTTTCTATTTTAGTTAATGGTAAAGCTCATGGCTATTTTTGTCCTGCGAGAGGAATTAGACAGGGTGACCCCCTTTCTCCCTACATATTTATTTTATATATGGAATCCTTGATAAGACATTTGAACAATTTTGGTGGGTCTCCTAGAAATAATGTTGGTCTGCAAACTGCTTCTAGAGGCTTTAGAGTTACAAATCTGAAGTTTGCGGATGATTGCTTGATTTTTGCTAAAGCTACCAATGTTGCAACTAGAAATATTGCTAAAGTGCTTAATGACTTTTCCCATACTTCTAGGCAAAAAATAAACTTCCATAAATCGTCGCTTTATTTTTCCAATAACACTCGGAATCAATCTAGAAATGATATTGTTAACATTATTCAAATCCAGCAAAAAATCACTATTGGCAAATATTTAGGGATCCATAATATCTTTTGGAAAGACCCTGTTAATGCTAAGGAATTTATTATTAAGGTCCAGAGCAAATTATCTGGTTGGAAGGCCAATACTCTCTCTAAGGCGGGGAGGCTTACTCTTATTAAAGCTAATCTTGTTGGTATTCCTAATCAAACTATGGCCTGCTTTAAATTCCCTAATAAGATTACTAAGGCTTTTGATAGAGAAAGTAGGAAATTTTTGTGGGGAAAAGACTCCAAAATCAACCCTGTTGCGCGGGACAAAATTTGCTGCTCTAAAGAGAATGGAGGGTTAGGCATTAGAAAGAGTGTTCACTTTAACAATGCATGTTTGGCTAAATTAGGGTGGAAAGTTCTGAGTGAGGATCAAAATTGGTGGGTCCAATTTGTTAAAAATAAGTATTTGAAGAATGAAGAATGAAGAATTTTTTAATAATAAAATTAGACAAAATTATTCATATGCGTGGAAGGGTATCCTCAAGGCTAGGGACGTTGTTAGGATGGGATTGTGTTGGGTTGTTGGAAATGGAGAAGATATTCTCTTATGGACCCATAATTGGGTTTTTCCTTTCCCGCTCACCAATCTCTTATTTAGCACCCAACTTGCTAATGTTGATCTTGACTTCAAAGTGAGCCAGTTCATTGATAACGGTCATTGGAATAGACATTTGTTATCGTCTATGGTTGATGTTGATGTTGTCAACAAGATTTGTAGTATTCCTTTGCCTTTCGCCCCTCAAAGTGATTCATGCTATTGGGGTCCAAATGCTAATGGTAAATTCTCTTACAGAATTCTATTAATAATAATGTTAATTCTAGCAAGATTTTGAAAAAGATGTTGAACCTTAACTTGCCTCATAAAGTAAAATTTTTTACTTGGCTTCCCATTTTGGGGAAACTCCAAAATAGAGACCGTTTGGCAAGCCTACTATTTGTCCCCTTTGTACTCGAAAAATGAAAGCATTAGCCATCTTCTTGTTGATTGTGTTTTTGCTAGACATGTGTGGAATAATCCCGCCTTATCTAACTCCTTAAAGATGAATCAAACCCTTAATTTCAATGAGTGGCTAAACTCCCTGGACAACAGCAACATTGATTATTTGAGTGGGTTGAATACGGCGTTCCTTATTTGTTGGCAAATTTGGAAGGAAAGAAACCTTATTGTTTTTCAAAATAAAAATCCAAATTACACTAGAATAGTGATTTCAGCGTCAAGTATGGATAGAGATTATTGTGCAGCTAATCTGCTGTTGCATACAGCGTCATCTGGTAATTAGATGGCAAAACCCGGCTCAATTTGTTGGTCCCCCCACCCCCCGGATACTAGTTATGTCAAGCTCAACTTTGATGGCTCGGTGGTTAACCAGCAGGCTGGCTCTGGTTTTGTGATTAGAAATGAGAATGGTTCCCCTATCATTGCTGGGGCGCGTAGTGTTGGTCAGAGTACCATTAATGTGGTGGAATGTTTGGTGCTTCGTATGGTCTCTGAATCACATTTTCAAGGGGTTTTAAGCGAGTCATCATTGAAGGCGATTCTAAGCTGGTTATCAAGGCTATTCGTGATGCCTATCATGTTCCCTGGAGACTAAGGACCATTCTTGCTGATATTCGACAGTTGACGGGCTTCTTTGAGGATATTTGCTAGAAGCATGTTTTTAGAGAAGCCAATTTCCTAGCGGATGTGGTCACAAGTGTTGGTCTCTTAGTTAATGGCTTCCATGTTTGGGATAAACTATTCCGATGGCTGCTCGTCCAGCTTTTCTTTTTTACTGTACACAAATGGATTGCCCTAGGGGGCTTTTCTCTTTAATTCAGTCCTTTCCTTTTCTAACAAAAAAAAAAGAACAAGTTTTTTGCGCACTTCAATAAGCGTAACTTCGACACCTTTGTTATTGTCCGCAATCATGGTCGACTATGCAAGGACATTACGATAGGAACCAGTTTGAATGGATTGCAACCATCTAAGGTTTGCTAACTGAACTCTATTTTCTCTATTTTTAGGGTGTAAAAGATGCAACAATCTCGAGAGTTGTTATTGAGACACCAAAAAAGATAATCATATACTTCTTGGCCAGTAAATTTCCCCTCATATGTTTATAAACTTTTTTGGAGTGCCAATTTCCCCTCGTATAACTAATCACGATTTTTTAGGATAGTATTTTGTGTGAACCGTTTATCTATTTGGTTTGTTTTTTTTTTTGTTAACTAGGGTTCGTTTGAAAATGATTATAAGAGGGCTAAAATCACTTATGGGTATGTGTTTCTCTACAAATTTACTTGGAAAATCTCTTTAAATGATATGAAGAAAAACTTATCATCATGTACTTCTGGATCGCTTAAAGTGATTATATGAATATGCCCTAAAGGTGATTCTGACACTCCTCTAATCACATCCAAACGAGCCATTAATTGTTTTTTCTCTTCATTCTTTCGTGTGTTTACTTAAGGTCCCTTTTAATAACCAATTCATAAATACTTTCAATATTCAATTTTCAAAAAAAAACAAAAAACAAAATAAAAAAACTGAAAATTGAAAACTACTTATTTAAGTTTTCCATTAATTAAGCAGATGTAATTATGCTTTGGGAAATTTGAAAAAATAACCAAAATTTAGACCCTAGTATTATAGCCACCACTTTAGGGGTGTTGTTAATTTGGATTTCAGAGGATTTTAATATAATTTTTTAAATGACAGATTTCAAAAGATTTTAATATACCTTACAATTCTATACGGATTTTGATAGATTTCAATGGATTTGTATTATAGATTTCAATGGATTTGTAGGGATTCTTTATTTGATTTCCTAGGATTTTTAGATTTTTTTTAAAATAAAAAATTTCTTACTTTTGTTAAGCTTTTGACATGTTTTATAATAAGTATGGATCCATAGCTTTCCATCCATCACAGACCTAGGGTCCCAAATTCTCTGCCAAGTTGTGCGCATCAAATACAAGAATCCGTGATCCGCATTTGGTTTGGGAAGTTTTGTCCACTTCCTTGTAATAGGATTACAAATGTAGTAAGCCTTATAGCCATCACCACCCAGGCAGCAAAGGAATCCATTCGAAGAAGCTCGTATGTCAACTGGCTCGGGCAAGAACTTCAGAGATGGGTCTGGAACACCATATGCATTCGGCTTGAGAGAGAAATGAATGAGGGCCTGCATTGGATTGAGAAAAGAAGCCCGAGATGCCAAGAAAACTATTTCACTGCTTGTGGACAAAGAAGCAAGTTTTGATATCGGGCTTTCAGTTCCTACAAACTCTAGTGAACCTAAGAAGCATGGTTCCTAATGATGTCTTTGAGGTTCATATATAAAGACAACTCCATGAAGGTTTTGAATGCCTCTTCAGTTCGACTCTAGCCTCCGCGATTGGGTTTTGAAATCACAAGGTGGAGGGTTGGATTCTTGATGGCGTGTGGTATTTATACCACCTACCTTCAAATTTGTTAAAATTCCTCATTTACTAAAATCCTAGCAAATCCTTAGCATTCTCACTACACCTAACCTGCGTGGACATTTTAAAAATCTTAATTGATTATCCTTAGATTTGGATGTATTTTTAAAATCCTTTAAAATCATATTTTGACTACACCATGATTTTAAAGTCTATTAAAATCCTAAGAAATCATAGTTTGACTAAATCCTCCTTAATTTTATAATAATTATAACCAAAAGTTGGAATGAAATTACTGATATACGCTTAATGACTAAATACTTCCTTTTTTTACTAAACCCACTGAATACTCATTGTACCCAAGCTCCATCTGATTCAGCTCCGAAGGGAAGTTGTGATAAAAAAATGAGCATTTGATCATTCACTTCACACGGGCCTTTTTGCCTTTTTCTCTACTTTCAAAATTCAATGATTGTTGACTTGTATTGGGTTTTCTTCCAAGTTTTTCAAAATTTTCCATCTTGGTTTTATCTCTGATTATCACTTATGGTATTGGATGGTTGCTGAACTTGCTTCTTCATCATCATCTTCTTCCGTTTGCCTCTAAAATTTTCAATCTTCTATTAATTTATAATTTTGGGTAAGGAATTCGGATCAATTTTTCCATTTAAGTGGAGAATAATTCAAGAAAAAAGGGGTTTGTGGCCACTTTTTGGGATGATATTATGGGCCATTTGGAACCTACATGTGGGGTGGGGTGGGGTGGGGTGGGGCGGGGCCGGAGCTAGTCTGTGTTGGAGAAAAAGAATAGAGGAAGGTGGGGAGACATAATGATCGAGCTTGCGGAACCTACATGGTGGTCATGCCAGGGAGAGAGATTAAGTGGCAAGGTAGCAGGGAGGACTGCAAGATTTAGGTAGACGGGGCTCAACGTCGTAGTCATGGCAGCAGCCATGATCTGCACTCAATGGCTTGCGGGTGGACGTCGTCGGCGAATTTTTTCACGATTAAGAGGAAAAGAGGAAGTTTATTTTTAGTCATTATGGGTAAATTAGTAATTGTACATCAACTTTTGGTTATAATTATCATAAACTTAGAAAAATAACTATATTCTATTTGAGGTCCAAATTTTGATTACTTATTCAAATTTCCCTTAGGCTTGTTGTCCAGCTTGCATATGGAGGGAGACGGGGAGTGTCCGACGTTGGTAAAGCAGCACGACACTAATTATATATCTGTGTTCGCATTAGTGCACTTTCATGAAAATCCGTATCAAGGTCCGCATGAACGTTGGCTACATGAAGTAAAAATCCGACAATGATATGGAGTAAGTTTAGGGGGGAAGAAGAGGTGCAATTGGACTTCATCATCAAGACCGACCACTATGCTTCATCCTTTAACCAAGTTCTTTGATAAGGGCGTTGTGGATCTCACTTGCGGTAGTATCTTGGCGGGTGAGAGGTTCAACATCAACTCCAAGTTATACATGCTGCGAGGTCACATACACACATCCATGGAGGGGATATATTTTCGACACAAAGACCAAGTCATTCCATAACTTCAAGGGCCCCAAAGGAATGAAGCCTTATGGAACTGTGATTTCAGTTTGGCAAGCTTTATTATCATGCAACTCAATATGATTACCCGCACTGGCCAAGCGAATCTGTAAAACCAACCTTTGAGCGGTATGATCCTAAGTAGGGCATTTGGAAGTCCCTGCCACCTATTCCCTCTAGTATGAAATTGGGCATGTATGAGGTAGTTGGTTACGCTGTTTCCGCAGTAACATTTTGGTTTCGTTGACTGCCAAAAAAGATCTAAATTCTGTGCTTTTCATGTAACTAGAAGAGATTGGAATTCTGTCAAAGCAGATAAATGCGGTTCTTATCCTTTCAGGGGGAGGGCCGTGATTGCAGGCAATAACATAATTGAATGTCAGAGTGCGACAAACAAGACTACAAATTAATAAGAATATTATTAAACAAACGAGAATGTCGAACCGGCTACAAAACCACAAGAGGTTACATCTTGACCAATTTATTCAATAGAGCTACGAAGCATTATATTTATAACGAACAAACCTAACTTTAATACTAATAGGCTTGGCCCAAACTAAGCTTAAAAGAAAACCCAAACAATAAAATACCTAAGATACTAATATTTTCCAATAGCCCTGTCAAACTCATGGCAGTATACGACATGAGTTTGCTTTGGGTTTGCAAACAAGCATATGCAGACTAGCTCTGTTAAGCGGACTGACAGGCATGCAAACTTGACTGGACTTGACTTGACTTGACGAACTGGTTCAGATTCAGATTCAGACTAGCTAGTGTTAAGAATATGAAAATAACCCACCACTAAATAGACGAAATTTTCATATCTCAATTGTAGCAATGAACAAATAAAAATAAAATACCATCACTCGAGTGATCATATGTCCAAGCACTTGAGTGACGGTCACAAAACAATTCCCGAAAACAGACTTAACCATTTTTACCCTTTGCCCGTGTGGGCCTAACGCAACAGCAAACAATTTTCTTTTTCTTTCCCTTCTCTTTTTGCCTTTTTTATTTTTTCTGTCCTTCCTCATCTGTGTATGGTTGGTGGCAGATGAGAGAAAAGCAGAAAGACAGAAGAAACAGGCGAAGACAGCAAGCAGGCTCAGGGCGGCGGATCCTCAAATCCAGATTCTTCATATAGCGGGTGGCGCTGGTGCGAGACAGGTGCAGCAGTGCTGTGGTGGATCGGTCAGATCGGCGGGTCGGATTGGGGTTGCAGGCAGCAGTAGCGCGGGCTGGGATCTGGGTTGCAGGTTCCTTCGGTGCTATGGATGCAAGCGGTTCGGCGATGGCTTTTCCAGATGGTGGTTCCAGACGAGACGGAACTGGGTTCGTCGGAAGGCGGCGGCGTAGGCATGGCTGGTTAAGGTACATAGGATGGGTTTTAGCAGATCTGTACTTGGACAATATCGAGGGGGAATGACAGGTTGCGGAAGCGAGCAGATGCAGCGGGACTGTTGCGACACAGGGTGGCAGGACTGGTTCAAGGCAGATCAAACAAGGGTCTAACCCAAACCAGAGAACGAGAAAAATTCCACAAGACGAAACTGGAAAAACAAAGACAGACATACTCAAACGAACAGAACTGTTTTGATATCAAGTTGAATATCAGAGTAAAATAAGACTACAAACTAATAAAAATATTATTAAACATACGAAAATGTCGAAATGGCTACAAAACTGCAAGAAGCTACATCTTCACTAACTTATTCTACAGAGCTACGAAGCATTATATTTATAACGAACAAACCTAACTTTAATGCTAATAGGCTAGGCTCAAACTAAACTAATAAGAAAATCCAAACAATACAATACCTAAAATACTAATATTTTCCAACAAACATAAATGCTTCATCACACAAATTTGGGGAGGTTATAAAGTTTTCCTTCGATTGTAGTACGTATTCTATGAGTGAGCCTTGCAGTTTGCAGGGTTTGGAACACCACCACGAGTTTTATAGGATTTACGATGATGATGGAGTGTGGACAGAGTATATGGTTCGTTTGGGGAACTTGGATTTTTTTCTCGGTCAAATTGTCAGAGATGAACATCGTCTTTATCGTCAACCTTTGTGAATCACCACATTCCGAATTGTTGGTTAAGGGGGAAAATGCTACATCAAGACCTTGGATTCGGTTTATGAGGTGAAACTCAGCAGTTATGAATATTTCTTTATCGACTTCAGCTTCATGCCGTAAGTTACTTCCTTTAGCGATTCTCTCTCTCTCTCTCTCTCTCTCTCTCTCTATATATATATATATATATATATATATATATATATATATATATATATATATATACACTCCATCTATTTGTATATATGATTTTTTATTATTTTATGACTCAAAGATTGTAAGGATAATAACCCCAAGGATAAGTGATAAATAAATTTGGCCATAGTGGAACTAAAAGGGTAATTCTATGGTCACTATCAGTGAACCACTATGTTGTAATCATATTTTTCTCCGTTTGTAAGACAAGTTAGCAACCATAATATTATTGTTTATACATACATCATGTGAAGGTAAAAAACGACTGAATAAAGTCAAACATGAAAGTCAAACCTGAAAAAGGACCTTTTGAAGTTCCAAGAGCTTCCTTGCAGTTGACGTTATTCCTTGTAGTTGACAATTCTTTGGATGCTCCGATCCGCTGGGATGGAGAATTCAGAGGGACCGAGTGCTGTGGCGGCCAGTCAGTATAGCTTGACACAACCAATATCGTTAGCGGGGCCTACCGAAGCCGATATCCAAAGCACGTTAGAGTTGGGGAAGGTTTGTACTATGGCATTCGTTTTGATTTGCAAATATATTTGGTTCTAAATCGCAAAATACAAATTTCAATAGTTGAAATGGTTTTTTTTTTTTTTTTTGCCAATCAATAGGTGATATGTTGAAATGATCACTTTTCGAGACTTTGTCAATATGTCATGAATATTATTTCAGCAGTTTGAATTTCTCATATCTTTCGTTTCATCCTATTTCCCAATTTTCTGGTTATGACTGTTTATATCATATTTAGAGCCTCATATTTAGACCTCGTATAAATACTCGATGGACTTAAATGTAATTATGTAATAAAGGAAAGGGCAAATATGTAATTAGGGGAGGAGACTTTATTCTATAAAAGGGCCTCCTCACCCTCACAAACCCTAAGTCTCTCCTATCTAGAGCAAAGCTCTCACACTCTCTCCCTCACAAATACTCTTTAGATAAATACAATTAGTGTGGACGTAGCCCAAACCTTGGGGTGAACCACGATACATCTTGTGTTATTTACATTACATGCAAATTCACGGTCGGATTTACGTTGTTCCAAGACCTTCGGTTTTGTGCATCAACATTTGGCGCCGTCTGTGGGAATCGATACGAAAAGTTGTGTCGGTTCTCTTTCATTTTTTCATATCCACCGTGGATCTGCAAAATCTACAAAAAAAAATCCAAAGCTTTCCCAGAAATCTAGATACCCCCGCATAAACCAATCTTTCTCTCTGCAAACAACCACTACGTAGCAATCAGAAAACATATCAAAACAAATTACAGGAACCAAAACAAAAAAAATCCAAAAAACCCATCTCACTGTCTCTTTGTGCTTCACATGCTCTCATCCTATCAAAATCCATAAGAACCAAGACAAAGAAGCTCATTGGCTTAGGGTGTTGGTGTTTTTGGTTCAAGTTTTGTACGTTCTGAGCTGCCTCGTCTCCGCCAATGAGATCATCCCAGCTCACCTATGTGGCGCATTTCGTCGTTTCTCTCGCGAGCCAAAATATAGGATTGAATTCCTGCATGAAGACTCACATTTTTCATCCTGAGGCAGGAAATCCAAGCCGCCGTTGCCCAAAACGGTGGAGTTGAGAGCTCTCCATGCTGTTTTGGTTCAAGGAAGCAGCCACTGGCCGCCTGCATCTCCCCGATGCGCTCCCACCCTGACATACCCTCAAATTTTAATAATTCAGACGCCATTCGGGCTCCGTTATCATCCACAAAGAACCAGCTAGCGCTGATTGAAGGCCATGTATAGCATATACATGCTATGTGGCAGAAAATTATACTTGGTTACTATCTTACGTCTCTCATTCCCAGGGCGACAGAGTCGGTGCAAAGTTAATTCGTGAAGTTTCACTAATTTGAATCATGGACCACAAGCCATGACTTTGGAGGAAGAAATCTGCAGATAAAACCAATTCAGCAGCAGCAGAAGGAGACAAAGTCAATGTCTCAGTCAAAAGAAATGAAGATGAGGTATTCTGAAACCAAGTATGCGTCCCCTCTGTTCATCGCCGACCATTCGCCGATCATTTTTCCAACTCGGGGAAATACGAAGTTTTTCCTTAGCTTTAGAGGCGTGGGCCCCTACCACCTGTTCGACGGGGAAGGAAGACTCCACTCCGTTAGGATCTTTGGAGGCCGAGCGGTACTCTGCAGCAGGTATGTCAACATCGGTGCTCAGTGCACCGTTGAGTGTGACACTGGCCACCCTATTATTCCCAACGTCTTCCCCGGCTTCAGCGGCCTCACTCGACCCGACGAGGTCAGATTTCCGACGATGCCAACGCGATCCACCTCCGTCATAAACCGTTGCCTGAGCCGGAGCTGCACTAACAGGGCCTTGCTCTTCCATGGTCGCCCACGCCACCCTTCGCAGCCACAAACCCGTACCTCTATCCAAGCCGCCGATGGACCCCAGGCACCTGCACTTATGTTAAAGCAAGGCACAGACTTTATGAAAAGAAAAGGAAACAAAAGCAAAAACAGAAAAGGAAAAAGAAAGTAAAAGCAAAGCAAAGCAAAAGCAAATCTGCTTCTGCTATTCCACATGCTTGCAAAGCATCATTGGTTCAGTTTTTGGAGAAGCGCAAGGAAAGGGAAAAGAGAAAGCAAAAGAAGAAAGCAAAGAAGAAAATAAAAGCAAAAGCAACGCACCGACTGCTTTATTTATTTCTGAATGATGTAATTTATTTTTCGTACCTTTCGGAGACATCTGTATAAACCCCATCAGAGGGTAATAAAATAAAATAAAATAAAGCAAAGCCCAAAATAAATTGGCTGGAATGTTGTGTGGAGAGCGAAGGCCCATAAGCCTAAAATAACACCAACTAGGTCATCAAAAGTACACCTGATACTCCACAATTATTCGGCAACCCGTCGCTACTACCACCAACCAGGTGATCAAAAGTATGCCCAGTACTCCAAAATTATTCGGCAACCTGCCACTATTACCACCAACCAGGTGATGAAATGTACAACCCGTACTCTAATATCATTTGGCAACTAGTCATTCATGCCACCAACCTGGTGATGAAATGTACAACCCATACTCTCCTTCATGCCACCAACCAGGTGATCAAAAGTACGCCCAATACTCCAAATTATACATGAGCATTACTCATGTCATTCATACATAAACATTCATGAGCATTACTCATGACAATCAAACATAAACATTCATGAGCATCATTCATGTTAACATTCATGAGCATCACTCATGACAACATCCATGAGCATCACTCATGTCAATCAACATAAACATTCATGAGTATCACTCATGTCAAACAGCTTCAAAAGCTTCATTTACAGAGCTCTAGCTTCAAAAGCTTCATTTACAGAGCTCTAGCTTCAAAGCTTCACTTGCAAAAGCTTCAGTGCAGGGTATACAAATACCACCTCCGAACAACCGCCACTTCGGCCCATACATGGATTCAATTTGAAGTCTCCAGCCAACAAACTCTATTAACCGAAGACTTGGGGGACTACATTATGTACGCACATATTGGGCCTCAACTGGGCCTCATGAAAAATATTTGGGGGACTTAGCCCATTACTTATGTATTGAGGAACAAGCCCTTATTCTATAAAAGGGATTCCTTCACTTTCATTAGAGAGCACCCATTGTTCATGTACTGAGGAGCGAGCCCTTATTTTATAAAAAGGACTCCATCACCATCATTAGAGAGCAACGCCGCCAGCTGAGCAACCGCCTCGCCGCGAGCATCACTCCTAACCCATCACTTATGTATTGAGGAGCGATCCCTTATTCTATAAAAGGGACTCCCTTACCACCATTAGAGAGCATTGCCGCCTACTGAGCAACAGCCTCGCCGTGAGCATCACTCCTAACCCATCACTTATGTATTGAGGAGCGAGCCCTTATTCTATAAAAGGGACTCCCTCACCACCATTAGAGAGCATTGCCGCCTACTGAGCAACCGCTTAGCCGCGAGCATCAACTCTAGCCCATCATTTATGTATTGAGGAACAAACCCTTATTCTATAAAAGGGACTCCCTCACCATCATTAGAGAGCATCAACTCTAGCCCATCATTCATGTATTGAGGAGCGAGCCCTTATTCTATAAAAGGGACTCCCTCACTTTCAAACGCCGCAAGCCGAGACAACCAAGGCAACATAAGCCACGAGCCGAGCAGCCTCGCAGCGTGTGCTACTTCTAGTTGAGCGTCATTTCAGATTGAGCACTGCCTCATATCGAGCATCTGTTCAAAACAACATCTAGTTACTTCGTCCCACACATGGACTGAATTTCAAGTCTCCAGCCAAAAGACTCCCTTGACTGAAGACTTGGGAGACTACTGTTTATACCATATTTAGGGCCTCATATTTAGACCTCGTATAAATACTCGGGGGACTTAAATGTAATTATGTAATAAAAGAAGGGGCAAATATGTAATTAGGGGAGGAGCCTTTATTTTATAAAAGGGCCTCCTCACCCTCACAAACCCTAGGTCTCTCCTATCTAGAGCAAAGCTCTCACACTCTCTCCCTCACAAATACTCTTAGATAAATACAATTAGTGTGGACGTAGCTCAAACCTTGGGGTGAACCACGATACATCTTGTGTTATTTACATTACATGCAGATTCACGGTCGGATTTACGTTGTTCCAAGATCTCCGGTTTTGTGCATCAACAATGACAATTTTGTTTCTGGGATTATGTGTATTTTTGAAGTTTTTGACTGAAGCTGGGATTTATGAGACTAAAGAGGAAGCTACCAAGAAAGAGGTTCTTCAGCGAATTGGGCAGGTGATTACGGATGGTTTTAAACAAACTATGTGCTAGAAGGACTAATTGAATACTCAATATATACAGCTTCAGTTTTAATCAGGTGGTTGAAATTTTTTGTTTCATAAGTTTGATAAGCCGATATGCAGATTATAAGTGTCATTCGTAAATACCATATAATCGTGCAACGGTCTGTTTTTCCATTATGTTAATTGGAATCTTTGATGGATTGCCATTATCTTGGTTGAAGTCCTTGATGAGTATTAGGTTGGACTTAACTAAATTGTGGGTTTAATTTCGTTTAATGTTTACTGTGACATGTTTCTTCAATTCTGCGCTGAGAAAACCAATTTCACCCTCCTACTATTACATTACGTAGTTTAAAGTCCTGCAGAAAAAAAATGCTTTTGTGTTTGATACAACATATTTTTTTTGTTTTCATTCTATGCAACTGCATATATGTGGAATTTTGGTGATCTAGTACATTTGAGACGATCTTAAGATAACATATAACTCGAAATTCATTTAGTAGATATTCTGTGTTTATTGATATTTGTTCATGATTTTCGATAAAACTAAAGGATTGATACTTAATAGTCGATTGAAAATTTATGAAAATTGTGTATTCTATCTTCTGATGTTAGATTGTCAAGGACTGGGTGAAGCAAGTTACTCGCTTGAAAGGATACACAGATCAAATGGTTGCGGATGCTAATGCTCTTATTTTCACATTTGGCTCCTATAGGCTTGGGGTAATAATACTTCCTCTTGACTCTGCTTGCAAATTTTTTATCGTGGTTTCAACTGGTTTGATGAAAAATGGTTGTCTTAAATGAAATGTCACTCGCTATTTAGTCTTCATCGACTACTTAGTATTTTTTTGTTTTGCTCTGCTGATTTTTTCCGTTGATTTTTATTTTTGTTTGCTCTACTATTTAGAACGTATAGGTTACTGTTGTTTTTCTGTACGTGCATGGTCCCGGGGATGACTTATACACATTATGCGTCGGGCCATCCTATGTCAATCGAGAGGTAAATATTGACTGCAAGCAGTTTCTCTTAGAGTTTTTAGTCTTGCAATTGTTCACTGTGTATCTATATATATAATACTGTTATATTATCTTTAGGAAGACTTCTTCTATATACTGCAAAACATTCTGGATGAGATGGAAGAGGTGACCGAACTACAATCACTTCCAGATGCTCATGTTCCTGTAATGAAATTTAAGTTTGACGGAATACCAATCGACCTACTTTACGCGAGCATTTCTCTCTTGGTTATACCAGAAGTAAGTACTGAACTCCCCTGTGCTGTTGACGAAACTCTCTATGAAATCAGCAAGTAGTATGGAACAACTTTTTTTCTGAACTGAGCATGCTATTTTATATGTGGATGAGATGTTTATTGGAATCTTTGATAGTTTTTCCATTACATTATTTGAAATCTATGATAGTTCTGAGTAAATTGTGGTTTTGAAGTAGTATAGAACAACTTATAAGCACATGCAAGGTCCCTTCTTTCCGCAATCCGGGATTCACTCTCACCACATCCCCTACGTGTGGCGAACTTTCAACCCTAACATGTGGACATCATAAATTGGATGATGTGGAACACATGTGGCTGGAACACGTGTGACCGTTGGGCTTCAAACATAGTACAACCTGCTCTAATACCATGAAGAAGTTAAGGTTCCATCAATAGCCCAATTACTTATAAGCACATGCAAGGTCCCTTCTTTCCCCATGTAGAATTCATCCTCCAATAGGATCAAGTGTCGAAGAGTATTTTCGACTCTGTGGATCCTTGAGTGCCCTCCTCAAGTCCGCTTGTATCGTTCTTTGCCTCAGTAATTCTGTTTTCAGTGATGTAGATTTTAGGACTTTGATAGTTTTCCTTCACGAATTCCATCAATTTATGCAAATCATGTGGATAAATGGAGATGAAGCTACTTCTTTCGGCCTTTAGGACCAATAGAGTCTCCATTTTTATTTTTTTCGGGTGATTCAGCCAAAGCATTGGTGCTGTATGATTGCTTTCTGTGCCTCTGTGGACTTGGTTGAGAGTTCTTAGCATATGTTGAGGTATAAATTATAATAGGACATCGTCTTATATAGACTTTGGTTCAAGTTCATGTTACACAGGAATAGGAGGACGTCGTCTTATATATACTCTTTTGTAAACTAAATACTGAACCACTCAAAATTAAAGAATCTAGAAACCTACACACTCAGAACGATAATTAGTTCGAAAAATCCATATGAAAATAACACAAGTAAAAAACTCCCTGCTACGAACAACGGTTAGTATATTTCTGCGACAAAACATTCAATTTGTCATGTCAACGTTTTGTAGTATGTCTGCATTTGTTGTCTATCTTCTTCTCTCCATCCTTTTTCATTATTGCCTTAGAGAATTTTAACTTATTTATTTATTTAAAACAGTACCTGGACATTTCTGACCTATCTGTGTTGTACAATGTCGATGAGGCCACTGTTCGATGTCTTAACGGCTGCAGGGTTACCAATCAGATTCCAAAACTTGTTCCAAATGTTGAGGTGAAGTGCTTTCTAGTCATGTGTTTAGTTCATCTGTCAATCACCTGTTTTATTTAGATTTTTTTCAAAAGACCTACATATGCTGCTGTATATTAACCACTCTCATGGCAATGTTTATTGTTGTAGCATTTCCACAAAACACTAAGATGGTTGAAGTTTGGGCGAAGAGGCGCGGTGTTTATTCGAATGTGAGTACCTCCTCGCAGCACAAGTTCTTTCAACTTTAATAGCCTGCTTCGTTTAACATATTTGTCTTCAGGTTATTGGCTTTCTTGATGGAGTGAACTTGGCTATTCTTGTTGCCCGGGTATGCCAACTTTACCCCAATGCAGTTCCAAGCATGCTGGTTTCTCGATTCTTTAGGGTATACTCCCTGTGGCGTTGGCCAAATCCTGTCATGTTATGTGACCTTGAAGAGAACGAACTTGGTTTTTATGTCTGGGATTCGCTTAAAAATCCTAGTGATCGGACTCATCATATGCCAATTATAACTCCTGCCTACCCTTGTACAAACTCTAGCAAGAATGTCTCACAAAGTACCCTGTGTGTTATGGAAGAGCAATTTCGACACGGAAACAAAATATGTGAGGTGAGAAGAATAGTGTGTAATTCGACAAAAAAAAAGAAAAAAAGAAAAGAAGAATAGTGTGCAACGCTAAGTTACTTTTTCATAATTGACTGTTGGTCGCTTTTTCCTCATCATTTCTTGAATCCAGGAAGTGGAAGTGTATAAAACAAAGTGGTGTGCTTTGTTCGAACCATACTTGTTCTTTGCAAGCTACAAGAATTATCTCCAGATCGAAGCAGTTGCTGCTGATGCCGATGACTTGCGCTCTTGGAGAGGCTGGGTGGAATCCAAACTAAAGAAACTGACTCGAATCGTAACACTCTTATCTGTTTTCGTTGGTCTCTTCGAATATATAAATACCCTGTTGGCTGTTGTCCCTAACTTTGTTGCATCTGGTTACATTCGCAGATTGAACGCGATACATTAGGTATGTTGCAATGCCACCCTTATCCCCATTAGTATGTCGACACAACCAAACACTATGCGCATAGTGCATTTTTTATAGGTTTGCGCAGGAAGCCAGGGGACAAGATTCAAGGCCATGAGCAGTTCGATATACGAGGGTCTGTTGATGAGTTCAAGCTTTTCGTTAACATGTACATGTTTTGGAAACCGGAGATGGAAATTTATGTTTCTCATGTTCATAAAAGGCTACTTCCCGCTTACGTGTTTCCGGATGGTTATAGATGACCTGGATCATCTGCAGAATTGGGATGATAAATTGTCTCACGATGATGGTGAAGTTTGTGCATCTGGTTCTGGTGAGAGTGGCCTCAATAGGAAGCTTTATTGGATAGTCAGTAATCATAGAAAACTAGGAAAACAAAATTTCAGAAAAAAGATAAATTTTATTTCGGCGGAGCTTTGAGTTAACCAGTTGTGTAGATTGATGTAAATTACACACAAAAAGTGAAAATACTTTGTCAAGAATTGCTGCATTGTACAGAGTACTATCCTCTAGACATTTTTATGTGTACTTCTTAGTCGGCTTGACAATTTCTTACACGACTCATTAATCCGATGCGAAATGACACGAAAAAATAGATTTCGGGTCAACCCAAGTCGTTATCGGGTCACTTGTTAAAAACCTGTTAAGATAATAGATATGACACGAACACGGCCTGTTTGCCGCATCTATCTCATAGACATTTCGTCCTTCTCTTTCTTCATTCAAAAGAGAATCATCTCAAATTCGAGTCACTCATTCCTTTTTTTTTTAATAAAAAACAAAGGATTGTTATGAATAATATTTATTATATGACTGTTTTCATTCCGGGTCACTATGTAACAGAGTTGGCTTTTGGGGAGTGCAACCGGTTCTATTGCACAGGGTCCCAAAATTTGGGGCCCCCAAAAATATTTTTTTATTCAATATAATAATATATAAAATAATATATAGAAATACTAATCAAATCAATATATATCTGATGGGCTCCAAAAGCCATCACACTACCACCTAAAATATGTAGGTAAATTATATAAAATAATAATTAACAAAGGGCAAAGCTAATCTAGCCAAAAAAAAAGAAGGCAAAGCTAATCAATTAAAAGTGGAGAATTCCACTGACCGAGGCAAACAATTCACAGACTCAGACTTCTTCCCTCACGCCAAAGTCTAATCGCTGCTTCCCTTTTTTTTTTCTTCTTTCACACTAGAGCACCAGAAGTCAGAATTTCAGACGTTGTCACCAGTGTCCCACTCTACTTCCCATTCTCTCTTCGTCCCATTGTTATATTTCCCACAAATTATTAAACCCTAATTTATAAATTTATGAAATTGAAGAGAAACTTCCAAATCATGAAGACAATTCAACTGATCAGAGTGATGTAGACTTCGATCAAAGTAAGATATTTACTAATTTAAGTATATTGACTTGAAATTTGAAGATTTGGGTATTTCTCATCTATAATGATTTTCTTGTTCTTTTGTACTTTTCAAGGCAAAATCAAGAGAAAATGAGTCACAAAAAATTGCTAGAAGCGAACGCATTACGGATTATCAAGTTTCATTGTTTATACTTACTATAATTTTATTGTGATCTTATTTGAGATATAAAAGATGGCTTATAAGAAAGGCCCCTTTTATGAATTTCGCACAGGACCCTCGAAATCTCATAGACGGCCCTGCTATGTAATATCTCAATAATTGAATATCTTCCTATGTAAATCCTACATCTATAACTAGGCACTCTAATAAGAAGGAAATACACTCACATTTCTCCACCCAATCTCTATATTCCCTCTTGTTCTTTGTATTTCTTATAATTTATTTCCAACACGTTAGGAGGAGAAAATGACAGATTCAAGAACATTGTGAATAAGCATTGGTGCATCCGTTCTTGTCTCATAAATGATGTAGATTAATTTGTTGCATGCCTAAAGCATGACATATATGTATAGGTTCTAAACTTTGGGCTTCCCGTAGAGATAAATAAAGTTCATACCTTAATTGAAAACTAGCATATGGGCACACACAAAGTGTGTGAGAAAATTTTTTATTTTTGTTTTTGAAATAGAAGGAGAAAGGAAGAGAGTGATAGAGAATGTGGGATTGATAAGTTTTTATTTTTTATTTTTTAATTAGAGATATGTTAGGATTACATGTAAGTGAGGCTTTGAAAAAAAAAATAGCAAAATTTGGTTGTGTAAAATTACATTTCTGCCCCATATTTCTTATTCATGTTCTGTTTTAATTAGAGGATTAAATTGATAATTTCATAGGATTTTGGTTGACAATGAATATTTTATTAATTAGTAGAGATAACTCGTAGTTCACCTCGGCTCCAATCGAGCCACGCCGACTCCACTATCAGGCAACCTCTGCTGCCATGTCCACCATACGGCCCCTGCCCACTTATCTCGAGCTGCCCCATGGTAACACTGTAAAGAATTGCTCTATAGGTTTACTTAATCCCCTAGGAAAGATAGAATTAAATAAATTTTATAAGTAGTTGACTCCATCTCCAAAAGGTTTTTACTAAAAGTCAGAGGATTCAATGCAGTTGAAGAACCAATTTGTGGTAGATTTACTCAACTTGGACTTCTCATCTCCCGCACCTCCTAAAGCGTAACACAACATGTGTGTGGTATTTGTGGAGTAAAAAATAATATATAAATTCTTGGAGTTGACACGTAAACTTTGACCCTAGAGATGATAATGTCTTCATTAAATTAGAGAGACTTCTCCAAGCTGACCTGAATTAACTACGACTTCTCCAAGTTGTCCAGCATATGGCAAAGAAAAAAGTCAAAGCTGTAAAAGAGATGATTAATAACTAAATCATTATCTTTATACCTTCCTTATTGAAGACATACTCAATCAAGCAAAGAATCACAATCAAGCAAAGAATCACAATCAAGCAAAGAATCACAATCATATCTAATCAAGAATTTCACAACAATTTAAGGATATTATTTAATTAATAATATTTCAGGATAATTCTTTCCTACTGCATTCAACAGATGACACACTTTTGTCAATTGAACATTAACACATGGCATGACAATCCCTACACATGTGGCCGTCTATCTCCCTATAGGTACTTCATTCTCCACCAAATTCTAGTAAGTTTTTGTTGTGCAATTAAACTTTAAACTCTCTCATTTCAAAGAAGTTGTCTTCGACATCGAAGATTTATTAAGTAAAACCTCATTGATCAAATGTATTTAATTGTTTTGTAACTATAAATTCGTCAAAAGTAAAAGCGAATTATTGCTACTCACAAATTCGAATTTCTCGTAAAAAAATTTTGCTATTAGAAAAATTTGACAAAAAAAGAAAAAGAAAAAAAAGCTTGCTATTGGAAAGAAGAAAAAAAGAAAGAAAGAGCACTCCCACGTCGCCACGTGTAACGAGGCCGAAGGATCCGTTAAAAGTGACAAGAGTTTCCTTGTAGTTGACGTTACTACTACGGTGCAGTGTACAGAAAACCCGAGTGCCGGTGGAACGCGAGCGCACCAGTTTTCCCTCTTTCTTTATTAAAAGCGCCCCCCGCGTAACCACCGCAACGCCGTTAAAATATAAAAGCCCCCACAATTCAAAAGCAAATAAAACCCCAAGATAAAAAATAAAAAAAAAATAAAAAAAATGTCAAAAAAAAAAAAAAAAACCCATAAAAAAATCCAACCGACCGCCAACCAACACCTCTCTCGATCTCTTTCTCTCCCCCCCCTCTCTCTCTCTCTGACTTCTCCAACTCTCTTTTCCGACGCGTTTTAGGGTTTGTTTTCCGTCTGTAGAATTGAATCCCTTAGGGTTTCCTTGTTCCGTTTTGGATCTGAATTTTCACAAATTTCCCAATTCGTTTCGGTTTCGAAATTCTGATCTTTTTGGGAAAGTTGTCGGCTTTCGATTTCCTTCCGTTATTAGGGTTTCGGGTATTTCTTCACTATTAAAAACCTTTCGTCCTGCCTTATTTTCTCCGCCTTTCGTAGATTCTAGGGTTCGGGTTCAAGATCCTGTCATCTTTCTAGTGGAATTCTAGGGCTTTCTGATATTTATTCGAAAGGATTTTTCTTTTTTATCTTCTTTTTCAAATTCGTTTTGGGATGCTGAGATGGTGAGTTCAGAGGGATTGAGTGCTCCGCTGTCGCCTCTTCAAGCGGCGGTGAGGCAGTACGGAGTGACAAAGCCAATATCGACTGCGGGGCCTACCGAAGTCGATATTCAGAGGACATTGGAGTTGGAGAAGGTTTGTGCTATCAAATTTTGGGAATATTGATTATTTTTTTGGTTCTTAATGTTCTGTTTGTGAATATTTTGTTTCTGGGTGTTTGAAGTTTTTGGTTGAAGCTGGGCTTTATGAGAGCAAAGAGGAAGTTGCCAAGAGAGAGGAGGTTCTTCAGCGTATCGGGCAGGTGATTATTCGCCCTTTTTAAACAAATCGTGTGCTAATGAACACTTAATACAGTTTTAGTATTGTAGACTTGTTGAGTCAATAGGAGAGAGTGATTAGGAATTTATGGTTTAGGACAGTAATTATTTATCATTACTTTGATAATTGTTTTGATGCATACTCATGTTCCAAATCAGAATCTAATATGCAGAATATAAATTTCTCTCAGTTGATTGCCTTCTTTTGTTTGTCCTAATTGTAGGTGTGATTGATTTTAGTATTATCAAATTTGTTTGTCTTATATTTTCCAAGTTGCCTAATTTTTCAGTTAAAGTGCCAATCGTAAACACAAATATGCACTGGTATGGTGTTTATATCCAATGGGTTTGGATGTGTAATTAAACTTTGTGGCATACCTGAACATCGAATAGGTTTTCTGATGTTTAGAATAAGAACAACTAGAAGACTGAAAAGTCTGAAAATATTCTGGACTTCAGTAAGGGCAATGATCTTGTATTAGTGTATGATGTCAAAGCTTCAAATGAGTAAAAAGTTGCAGACGGAGGGTTCTAGAGGTAAAGTTAGAGTACGTGTCTTGTATAAATTATAGTATCCCCTTAAAAATTATGACTAATAAAGTAGGAAAAGCTAACCTGTGATGCATGAACAGGATGATAGCCTGGACATGCAACTATATTTGTTACTGAAATCATTCCCTTGGAATAAAGGTCATGGTTTTGGGTTTGATGTGTTTCTGATTAAAGGTCACGCTTTTAGGTATATCAGCCTTATGAGATCTGCGATTAATGTATATGTTAATTGGCATTCACATTGTGTTTTTGTTCCTTTTATAATAATCAATTTATTTTTACTGATTTGTCATTTTCAACTTTCCCATTCCCATCTTCTGATTGTTAGATTGTCAAGGATTGGGTGAAGCAACTTACTCGCTTGAGAGGATACACAGATCAAATGGTTGAGGATGCTAATGCTCTTATTTTTACATTTGGCTCCTATAGACTAGGGGTAAGTATGGTCGCTTTTGATTTTGTTTGCGGAATTTCTTTTTGTGGTCTGAATTGGTTTGTGAGAGAGAGGGAAAAAATACTTGGAAATTCAAAATGCCTCTAATGTTGCCCCATCAACTTTTTACTAATTTGTTATTCTTATTTGCCAATGATTTTGGTTTTGCATGTTCAGATTTTACTTGTGCACTTTTATTTTTTATGTAGGTGCATGGTCCTGGTGCTGACATAGACACATTATGTGTTGGGCCATCCTATATCAATCGAGAGGTAACCATTGACGGGAAACAGGTTTTCCATGGAGTTCTGAGTCTTGTCATTGTTCACTGTATGAGTGTATATTTATTCAGTACTGTTATGTCATCTTCAGGAAGACTTCTTCTTTGTATTGCACAACATTCTGGCTAAGATGGAAGAGGTGACCGAACTGCAACCAGTGCCAGATGCTCATGTTCCTGTAATGAAATTTAAGTTTGACGGAATATCGATTGACCTCCTTTATGCTAGTATTTCTCTCTTGGTTGTACCAGAAGTAAGTATTGAACTCTTGTTAAACTTAAAAAAAAAAAACCAAGTGTCATGGAATTATTGAAGTGCAACACTTTATTTTTTCTGAAGTTGATGTGCTATTTTGTGGATGAGATGGTTTAGGGATTTTCTTTTTCCTCTCTCTATGTTTGCTGTTTGTTATTTGTTTGATGTCCCATGCGGGTTGGCCACAGGCTTGGACTGCATTTGCTGTCTTGGATAGATTAATTTGTCTCGTTCTTACCCTGATGCCTCTCCTGGATGAATAAGGACCTGTGTGCTCTCACTGCAAATCAAAATGAATGCAAACCATGTATATGTTAGCTGTTTCTATTTAGTAGAACTCTGCAGTATATACAAAAATATAATAAAACATTCTTCACATGTAATTCAAGAGAAATATAAGTGTTCAGTTAGCTATCTGAATGAATAATCTTGGCTTATAAAATTCCTTTACGGTGATTGTAGGAAAATAGGTTTTGTACAATACCAGGTTCAGTGACTTATTTTCTTTAGCTAATTTTCATTTTGTCAAGGTGCATTACATTTTAGAACGGTTTTAATTTGTCATGTTAATCACATTTTTTTTTTTTGTAGCGTTGGCATTTATCCTCTTCATATTTTTTGCCTAATCTCTCTAGGGATTCTTTTTTATTAAACAGGACCTGGACATTTCTGATGTATCTCTGTTGTACGATATCGATGAGCCTACTGTTCGAAGTCTTAATGGCTGCAGGGTTGCTGATCAAATTCTAAAGCTTGTTCCAAATGTTGAGGTGAAATGCTTCCTATCGAATGGGTTTATTTTTTCTGCCAATTGCCGGTTTTTATTTTGTTAAGACATATATTTACTGGTGTATTGAACCTCTCCTGTGGTACTTTTTTGGTTGTAGCATTTTTGTACAACACTCAGATGCTTGAAGTTTTGGGCAAAAAGACGTGGTGTTTATTCCAATGTGAGTGCCTCCTCACTTAATAAGTTATATTATGTTTTTTATTTGTTATTTTTCATCATTTAAGCTGACTGCATCCTGTTTTGAAAATATGTCAGGTTACTGGATTTCTTGGCGGAGTGAACTGGGCTCTTCTTGTTGCCCGGGTTTGCCAGCTTTATCCCAATGCAGTTCCCAGCATGCTGGTTTCTCGATTCTTCAGGGTCTATACGCAGTGGCGTTGGCCAAATCCTGTCATGTTGTGTCCCATTGAAGAGGATGAACTCGGCTTTTCTGTTTGGGACCCTCGCAGATATCCTCGTGACCGGACTCATCATATGCCAATTATTACTCCTGCATACCCTTGTATGAATTCTAGCTATAATGTTTCACAAAGTACTCTGCGTGTTATGGTCGAGCAGTTCTGTTACGGAAACAAAATCTGTGAGGTTTGTACTTGTTCTGTTCCCTTGCCCGCCCTTTTCATGTTGATGACTTGCGTGCTTGGAAAGGCTGGGTGGAATCTCGGCTGAGGCAGCTAACTCTAATGGCTGACTATTTTATCCTTTTTTCTTTTAATTTTTTAAATCCAGGAAGTGGAATTGAATAAAGCTCAATGGTGTGCTTTGTTTGAGCCGTACTTGTTCTTTGAAAGCTACAAAAACTATCTCCAGGTTGACATAGTTGCTGCTGATGTTGATGACTTGCGTGCTTGGAAAGGCTGGGTGGAATCTCGGCTGAGGCAACTAACTCTAATGGTAATAATCTTTATTTTTGGCTTCTCTTAAAAATAGAAATGTTAGTATATTTGTGGCTCTTATTTTGGTGTGTCTTTTACATTTGCAGATTGAACGAGATACTTTAGGGATGTTACAGTGCCATCCTTATCCCCATGAGTATTTTGATGCTAATAAACAATGTGCACATAGTGCATTTTTTATGGGTTTGCAGAGGAAACAGGGTGAAAAGGTTCAGGGTCAGCAGTTTGATATACGAGGGACTGTTGATGAGTTCAGGCATTCCATTAATATGTACGTGTTTTGGAAACCAGGGATGGAAATTTATGTTTCTCATGTTCGTAGAAGGCAACTTCCTCCTTATGTGTACCCTGATGGTTGTAAACGACCGCAACCATCTAGAGTTATCGCCCAGCAGCAGGCTAATGATGGCGAAGTTTGTGGGAGTGGTTCTAGCGAGAGACACCTGAAGAGGAAGGATCTTGATGGGGTGGAGGTGAATCAAGATACTACACCACAGAAACGGCAATCTACTAGCCCTCCGCCCCATGATTCAGTTTCTCCTGTAATTATCAGTCACAACGCAAGCAGTGCATGTCCAGAGCCTTCGGATAAAGGTTTTAGCATGGAAGTAGTAGAGTCAAATAAAAGAACGCTGTCTGGTGAAATGGAGCCTGAATATGCCTCCAATTCCAGTACTATTACACATGTTTCAAGCAAGGGCAGTTGTGATGATGCTGGATTTGGATTAGTGGCTGGTATCTGTGAAGGGAACACTAGGAACGTCGACGGAAGCAGTGTTGGGAGTAACAACCCAGGATATTTGCAGGGTGATGTATGTGGGGCAGACTCCAAAGGTCTTTCGGATAATGGATGCATAAATGGAAACCTACAGCAAAATGGATCCCGTGAAGCATTAGAGGTTTTGGATTTAAGTTCCTTTACTTGGACTCAGTTTTTTGGTGAATCATTTGCATTATCTGGTTGCTTTCTTTTGCAACATAGTATTCTGCTAGTTGGATGTCGTCTTAATTTCTTCAATCTAACTCGGACTCTATGACCAAATGCACCAATGGCATAAAAGTAGCAACATCTGAGGTATCTTGAACACTAATGCCAGTCCTGCCAGGATCTGCGTTGGTCCTCATTTGTGTTGCGCATGTTTAAACATTGGACATTTGGGAATACCCTGCACCATAACTAGCTCGTTTTCATTTTCATTAAGATCTCTTATCTTGGAGCTTTAGTTTGCACTGACCAATCTACCTAATTTCTTTTTATCTTTATTTTTTTGTTTTGCATTTTACTAAGAAGGTGAACGCTGCATTTGGGATGGTACTCAATTCCAGTGAGGGAGTAAACTCAGAACAAATAACAGGGTTGAGGCATGTGTATTGAACTTCTACATTCATTTTTCTTGATTATTTTGACGTATTGTTATCTTTATGCTTCGCCTTTTGCTGTGGTAATGACAGGTTTAGCCTAACATCAACGGCCTGAGCATGTTGAATCTTAGTGGATTTCTCTGAAATTTGGGGACTCAAAAAATGAGAGACGACGAAAGCCAGCAGCTCGGGTAAGTGTTCTTTTTATTGCTGGCTTTCATTTCGTTTTTTTCCAGGCATGCTTGTCCATACAACCTTGCGGATGAAGCCAGGGGATTCGAACTGGAAGTCATCTTTATGTACAATTTTCATCTTTAGCATGTGTGAATTATGTTTATCTGCTTAAGTTTTGAGCTTTGGATGCTCTTAAGAGTCTTAAGAGAATTTATTCAGGTGCTCGCTGAACTTCTGCAGATAGGCATTAGGTTTTTACTTTTCGTCGTCTGTGCGGGTGTGGCAAAGGGTTTTTACCCTTCGTCGTCCTAGGTTCTCCAGATCCATGAAAAAAACCAAAAAAATTGAAAAAAGAAAAAAAAAAAACGTTTGTAGTTTCTTCTTTTGGATCAGTCGTCGTGTTTATGTTGGCTTGTGTAATGTGCTCAATGTGCACTGGTATTAGGACCTTTTTGTTTCGAGTTTGAGAGGGACCATTGTTGATGTTATGTCTAATCTTCAACCTTTGTACATTATATGCTATGTAATGAATATTTAAAATGACCCCATCGCCATCTTTCGTTACTTGTTCGTTAGAGAGAATGTCTGGTTTAGATTGTGTTTATTTATTAATCCTTCCAAAATCAGAATACTGTACGGTTTGCACTCTTGTAATCCATTGAACTAAAGACGCCATACTGTCCGGTTCGCCACGATTTAAGAGATTCATAACCGTCGGCGTTCTGACTTGATTTCAAATCTTGATAAAGCGTTTTATCCTCATTGGAATCAAGCAACCTAAATGATATCTGGAATTTGAGAGTTTTAACTGGGATTGTGCAAATATGTGGTTGAATTCCCATTAGAATTACACGTGTTGACAACAATGTTGGATTTTGGTTATTTATCTCCCAACAAATGCCAAACTTGAAGGTTGTATTGTTTGGACAATATATTTTGGGAAACAATGGTTTTATCAATATTGGCATTTGCTTATTTGTGTATAGTCGAATCGGACTTTTATTATGTTGAACTCACACTGAAGTAGTTCAAGAGGTTCCTAGAAAAGTTAAAAAGAGGATAACCACCCAAACATGTAGGAAAAAAGGAAAAATTCCTCATCAACCTCCGGTGCCAAAATCGATCCCATGGACACCGTTTGTGGGACTAATTTTTCAAGGTCGAAATAAGATAGATTGAAATACAGGTATCTTCGAATGAACTAGCAATCCCACCATATCTTGTTGTACTCCGTAAAGGTAGCAAAGTTTGCGCAGTTTGCTGAGATTGACCATTCTTGGTCCGTAAGACACAGAATCTTAATCCACTGGGGACCATACAGGTTTTCTATATCCTTGGGGATTCATACAATATAAGGATTGACATGAGCCGCAAGTAGTCACAATATCTAATCCTAAAAGGATACAATATCTAATCCTAGATATCCTCTTAGATTATTCCGGTTTAATAGGAATTCTATATCCTAAAAAATCTATTTCCCGACTAGTATAAACACCCTCATCTAGGGTTCATCTTGGGTAATGCAATAAACGCAATTCACTCGTGCATGCTCTTTGTTTATTCTCTTGCCTACTGCTTGAGTCTCAATATTGCTTACTAACTTGATAGTCATATACCTTTTGATTGGTACCTTAGGTTAATCATGGTTATTTGTCCTCTTATAGGTATCAACATTTTCGTAGCTCCTCCGTCCACAATTTTGATTCCAACACTGACCAACTATTAGTGTAGTGCACCGACCAACTAGTAGTGTAGTGGTATTTCTCAGTTCTTACCAAGAGTCTCAAATTTAGATTCTCTCTTTCCAGACAAAATGATTCACCAGTAAGAAACAAACACGTTAATCGATACTTAGTTAATAATTCAATCATTTGCAACCACATCATTGAGTTTGTAAGTTTGGTTTAAAAAATTTGTTCTCCCTAGCATGAACTTCTAAAATTTGTTATACACATCATTCACTATTCCTAAGATAACCCCATCATTTTTATAGAACAAGACTTGGTTGCTGAATTTTCCTACTTACACCCAATCCCGAGTGGACACGTGTCCAAATTTTAATTTTTTTTAATCAAAACTTGGACACGTGTCCACACCACAAATGATTGGGTATAAATAGTAGAGGCTGCTGAAGCCAAGTTAATTCCATTTTTATATTAAGATGGTGTTGATTTCAGTTACCCTTTACATTCTATGTAATCATCCTTTCGTCATTGGATTAAATATGAATACGTAAAACAAGAAAAAAATGTGTATAAAAATTTTCCTTATTGAAATTAAAATGATTAATAGTTTCAGTCACATTAAGCCATTTAATAGGAAATTCTAAATCCATATCCTTCATTTAAAATATTTTCATATAGTCACTTACACTATGTTTGGATGAAGAAATTTAAGATTACTAAGGAATTTTAAAATGACGGAAATTGAAATGACAAGATTTTATTTTCTAGAATTTGTAAATTTTCTTGTTTGGTTAACCTAAAAGAACAATGGAATTGAATACGGAATTTGTTATTTTTAAACTCTCAATCATAGAAATTGGGAAATGATACATATTTACATGGAATTTGAACTTGGGAATTGGAGGTCCCATATTCCAAGTTTTTTTTTCACGTGGAAATTCTAAATTTCTATGTTTATGAATCCAAACAAGGGAATTGATGCACGTTAATTTATAAATCCTGACTTTTATCAAAATTTCAAGTTTATTTCTTTCATCCAAATATAGTGTTAGTACTACGGTTTAGTGGTAATATTCTTTATTTGTAAATAAGAAACTTTATATTTGATTTTTGCCATAAACGAATTTGAATCACATTATTGCTAACTTATTTCACACCCCTTAATATAGATAATAATTCATCCTTTATTTTGACCCGTTAAAATTTGCATCACACTCCCCCAACCAAAAAAAACAGAGCATTTCATTTATTTGTCCACAAACAACTCCAAACCCGAAATAAACCGAAACAATGGGGAGGAAGACGGTGATAATCGTTACCGCAACGGCCGTTTGCGCCGCGGCGGCTGTTTTGGTGGTGCGCCACCGCATGCGGAGCTCGGGACGGTGGGCCCGGGCATCCGCCATCATCAAGGAGCTCGAGGAGAAGTGTGGCACCCCCACTGAGAAGCTGAGGCAGGTGGCTGACGCCATGGCTGTGGAGATGCATGCCGGCCTCGCTTCCGAAGGAGGCAGTAAGCTCAAGATGATCATTAGCTATGTCGACAATCTCCCCACTGGGTACATAGCTATTCAATCAATCTAATGACCCCTTTGATTTCCTGACATGCATATATGTGTAATGCATATTCTGGACCGACTTGTACCGTTTGATCTGTTTTGGGTTTGATTGATGTGGGGAGTTTTTGTTTTTACTTATATTGATTTGGGTCTCCATCGTTGGATTCAAAGTCCATTTCTTGATCTCTTTGGTGTGTATATTTTTGGGGTAAGCTCTGAAGTTTTAATCTTTCTTTATAAATGGAGTGAAAGTTTCGGTTAAATGTTCGCAGTTGCGAAAAGGGTTGATCAAATTTTGTCCAAATCTTGTTTTTGAAGGTTGATCTCTTGATCAATTTTGGTGTAGAATTTGATGTGTGAATTGTACATTGTGTTTGTTTCGTAGTACTTGGACAGTTGTGTCATATTGAAAGTTTCTGCTGTCAGATTTTGACATCTCCTCTTAATATCTATATACATGTATTTCCTATTTCAGGAATGAGAAAGGGTTGTTTTATGCATTGGATCTCGGAGGAACAAACTTCCGTGTGCTGAGGGTGCATTTGGGGGGAAAGGGTCGTGGAATAGTTAGTCAAGAATTTATTGAGGTCTCAATTCCTGAAAATCTTATGGTTGGGACTTCAGACGTAAGTAAATTGTCGCTAACTAAGCCAATGTTAATTAATGTTTTTATGTGAAAACACCTCCCAAATCTAAAGAATGATTGTGATTTCAGGCACTCTTTGACTACATTGCGGCAGAACTTGCTAAGTTTGTTGCTAAAGAAGGTCAAGATCATCAACCCCCTCCTGGCAGGCAGAGGGAACTAGGTTTTACCTTCTCATTCCCTGTGCTGCAATCATCAATTAATTCGGGGACCCTTCTTAAGTGGACGAAAGGCTTTTCTATAGATGATGCAGTTCAGTCCTCATTACTTTAGTACTTTGGCTCCTTTAATTCTCTATTACTTTTGTTCTCCGTAGTTTAATGTTTTCTATATTCTCCAATGGTAATCTCTTGTGAAAAAGTGAATATCGGCACTTATAATGTGTAGGTATATTAGGGCGAGGGATTTAGTAATACATTTGTCCATCTACTACAACAACAACAAAGCCTTTTCCCACTAAGTGGGGTCGGCTATATGAATCCTAGAACGCCATTGCGCTCGGTTTTGTGTCATGTCCTCCGTTAGATCCAAGTACTCTTAAGTCTTTTCTTAGAGTCTCTTCCAAAGTTGTCCTAGGTCTTCCTCTACCCCTTCGGCCCTGAACCTCTGTCCCGTAGTCACATCTTCGAACCGGAGCGTCAGTCGGCCTTCTTTGCACATGTTCAAAATCACCGGAGCCGATTTTCTCTCATCTTTCCTACAATTTCGGCTACTCCTACTTTACCTCGGATATCCTCATTCCCAATCTTATCCTTTCTCGTGTGCCCACACATCCCACGAAGCATCCTCATCTCCGCTACACCCATTTTGTGTACGTGTTGATGCTTCACCACCCAACATTCTGTGCCATACAACATCGCTAGCCTTATTGCCGTCCTATAAAATTTTCCCTTGAGCTTCAGTGGCCTACGACGGTCACACAACACGCCGGATGCACTCTTTCCATCCAGCTCGTATTCTATGGTTAAGATCTCCATCTAATTCCTTCGAACTCGTATCCAACCCTACTTGAGGTGCGTACGCACTAATCACATTGATAAGTTCTTGTCCTATTACAATCTTGATTGCCATGATTCTATCTCCTACCCTCTTGACATCTACAACATCTTGTACCAAGGTCTTGTCCACGATGATGCCAACACCGTTTCTTGTTCTATTTGTGCCCGAATACCAAAGTTTAAACCCTGAGTTTTCTAGATCCTTTGCCTTACTACCAACCCACTTAGTTTCTTGTAGGCACATAATATTTATCCTTCTCCTCACCATAACTTCCACTACTTCCATAGATTTTCCCGTTAAGGTTCCTATATTCCACGTTCCTAAACGCATTTTGCTCTCTTGAACTCTACCCTTCTGTCCTAGCTTCTTCACCCTCCCCCGTCTAATAGGATCAAAGTACTTCTTTTGTGTGTCCCGGGTAAAGTTGATAGGAGCATATGCTCCCAAACAACTTTGAGTGGAGTCGTTCGAAAAGAAGTTTCTATGGCCCCCTTGCTCATTTAACACTGCATCCGGGTGCCGATGGAGATACAGCGACCCTTGCTCACTTATCACTGTGCTCAGGCCACACAGCGCGCCACTTACGGGTGACGCCCTAGCTTTAGCGCGATTTTGTTTTGGATTCATTTTCATAAGGATTCGACGTGATCATGGACTGCCGGCTGTCGACTACCTGACGCCCTCCCCCTCCTCCTTTATCCGGGCTTGGGACCGGCCATGTAAGACATAGGCGGAGTTATTTGTCCATCTACTACAGCTACTATTTTACTCCACTTTCCCCTGTTAAAGAAAGTTATTTCACGCGAGTCCTTGAATTCATAAGATAAAGAATTCCATGTATCAGTAACTTGTGATTGTGGTTCAGTTTCTGAGAAATAGTTGTCCTCATAATCCTGAAACTTCAGAATTGTTAAAGTTAGCTTTTGTTTCTTAACAATTGTAGTCGGTGTCACTTCTAACTATCTTTTCAGTGAGCTTCATCAACTATAAACAATGCACAGCAAAAATACTCTAGTCCATTTCCCCGGCCAGCCATTTCATTCAACAGTGCAAAAATACTCTAGTATATTATGTTCATTTGAAGCAATAAGCATATCTAGTATTTAAATTATTGCGTGATGTCCAATAATAAACATATTCTAAAATCGTGAAACCTGTTTTGCACTCGTATTTCAACCTTCATGACCAACTCTTGATGCTGAATAGGTTGGCCAAGATGTAGTGGCTGCACTCAGTAAAGCCATTGAAAGAACAGGCCTTGATATGTGTGTATCTGCTCTGGTAAGTAAAACTTGATGAGTTATTTTCAGTTATTAATAAAAGGCCTTTGTGTTGATTCTATGAATATATTTATTGGCTTTGCGTTGGTACGACATAAAAATGCTTTTTCATATCAATTATAATTTAAAATTAAGTGTTAGTGGTCACTTTATCACCAGGTTAATGACACGATTGGGACATTAGCTGGAGGTAGGTATATCAATCAGGATGTTGTCGCTGCTGTGATTTTAGGTACAGGGACAAATGCAGCATATGTGGAACGTGCACAAGCAATACCAAAATGGCATGGTCTGCTACCTAAATCAGGAGAGATGGTTAGCAACTCCTTCATGGCTTCACGGCCATTGACCCGTGTCAATTTCATATTCAATACTTCAAAAAATAAAATAAAAAATCTTTTCAAACTTTTGTTTAGCCTTAGGGTTGTGCAATTATGAAAACCAGTAGCAACTGAAAATTATAAAGTGAATTTCGAAGCTGCTGACTGTGGACTGTAGGTTATCAACATGGAATGGGGTAACTTTAAGTCAGCTCACCTTCCATTGACAGAATATGATCATTCATTGGATACTGAAAGTTTGAACCCTGGTGATCAGGTGATTGTAATTATATACTTCTTCAATTTGTTTATCTTTTCTTTTCTAACAAACTCTATAATACACTTATTTTAATGTCGTTGAACTGATTCTTTAGATTTTTGAGAAGATAATTTCTGGAATGTACTTGGGAGAAATTGTTCGCAGAGTTCTTTGTAGGATTGCTGAAGAAGCTTCCCTTTTTGGTGACACTATTCCACCAAAGTTAAAAGTTCCTTTCAATATGAGGTTGTCCCGTACGTAGACCATGTAGTTGTAGCTGTATATGTTGACGTTTAGTGCATTTAGTTTTACTTTCCTTTCATTTTTTAGATTCTTTGGATTTATTATAGCCTTTGGGATTTCTTTTCCCGCTAAGCAGTTAAAATGTGAGCTTTGAATCACGCAGGACACCTGACATGTCTGCGATGCATCAGGATGCATCCTCTGATCTTAGGGTGGTACGAGAAAAATTGAAGAATGTATTGGAGGTGTGTTTAATTTTCACTTCCAACTATTAATATCAGATGTGGCCTTCGAAAGACGTATAAAGAGGTTGAATCTAAAGACGATGCTCTTATCTTCACATGAATGACTTTAAATGTTGTTGGCCATACTAATCCAATAAGTTTGTGTAGATTTAAACTTTTGAAGTGTTCTAATTCTGCTTCAGATATCAAATACTTCTCTTAAAGTAAGAAAAGTTATTGTTGAGCTCTGCAATATAGTTGCTACACGTGGGGCACGCCTTGCTGCTGCTGGAGTCTTGGGTGTACTGAAAAAGCTGGGAAGAGACGCGGTCAAGGATGGGGAAAACAAGAAGACAGTGGTAGCTTTGGATGGTGGATTATACGAGCATTACACTGAATATAGCAAGTGCATGGAGAATACTCTACGAGAATTGCTCGGAGAGGAAGTTGCTGAAACTATTGTTATTGAGCACTCTAACGATGGGTCTGGGATTGGAGCTGCCCTTCTCGCTGCCTCTCACTCACAATACCCTGGAATTGATGAATCCTGAGTTTATCAGGATAGTAGTAGAGCTTTTTGCTGAAGAAGGTTTCACATTTTTGGCGTTTTAATCTTTCTCCAAGTTCCAACTAGAACATCTCCCATTTTTTCATCTTATAACCTTCCCTCTTCTGCTCTGCTCACTCTTCTGCTCTGCTCATTCACCTACCGAATGTGTTTTTTTGGTGAATTTTAGTTTGTGGCTTTGCAGAATGTGTAAGAGAGGTGGATTTATTGTAAAAAGGCAGGACCTGTAAGCGGCCATGCTATTACTGCTTCGGCCTGCAAATTACCATTTCGTTTTCACCTCGTGGTAATTCTTAATTCTTATGTTCAAAATAATAAGTGGTGAAACGCTACTTGTAATCGTGACGTTATTTCAATATACTTTTGGGATCCCGAGTCTCTACATTTACCGTCCGTGCATTTTTACGGGTCACTAACATAAGTGAATCCCAAAAAGATTCAATTGAAGAGCAAAAGGAATATTAGTTATTGGAATGGAATTCTCAATTGGACAATTATGAATCACAAGTTGAAGCTTTTCCAACACACAAACGTGAATTCTTTTCTAATACGACGTGGATTGTTTTATTTCAATTAGATTAATTGAATGAGTAAGATCTGTCTAAATGCACGTAAATGCAAGGAAAATAAATTTAAACTACAGCAAGCAAAATCAGCAATAATTATTGATTGTAGTCTTCTTTTACGATATATGTCATATGATGTAATTGTCTTCACATTATTACGACACTCAACAAACGTCGTATCAAATATAAATCACGGCACACATGTATGCCATTATTGTTTTCTAGTATTACAACACTCCATTAACGCCGTATCTAACACCAATTAAGATGCGTAAGGCACGCCTTGAAGAGCATTTATGGTGTATTTTGCTTTAATTATTCACGACTACTAGAGCACGTCGTATTCGACAAAATTTCTCTTACTACAGGAGCTTTTACTGATTGGGGGCTCATGCCTACTAACTATCAGACAAATAAAAACTTGTAACACATGTTATGTTTGTACTTGAATAAATTAATTAATTCCACACATCCGGCCACATAATGCTTTAATAATTCCTTTGATTAAGCCACAAAATGCATTAATCGTTTGATTGAGGTAACTCTCGAAGGTAAATGAAGGAACTGACAATCAACATAATGGTGTCAATTAACAATCAATCACACCCTATAATTTGTCCACAATCAGCTATTAGGCATCGACATTAATCGGTTTCCTTAATTAGTGTATAAATTATGGGCTCAATCTAATGCATTAATGTGCTTCCAATCCTATAAAATAGGGGCTATGTGTGCAACGACATCTCAACGATACAAAAAAATTCCAGTAGTGGGTTTTGAAAGACACTGAGAGCGAGAGACTCTGAGATAAGATTAACTATGGAGATGAAGGGAAGCAATATAGGGTTTGTGGTTACGATGTTCGTGATGGCTGGGGTTGTTATCGGTCAATATGTCGATCCGGACTTTGTCGATGACTCACTTACTGATGCCGACTTCACAACTTTCGGAAACTTTCGAAACCCTAGTCCTGCAGTCCCACCACAACATCAAAACCCTATTCCTGTTATCCCACCTCGTCTTAGAAACCCTCTCCCTGTAACCTCACCACCTTCTCAAGACATTCTACCTGTCTTCCCCAAGTCATCACCTCCCCCACCTTTTCATCATGCTCCTGGAAAAGAACACTCATGTCTGAGAAGATGCCGGAAAAACTGCACCAACGACAAGGTGATTCTTAGAAGGGCATGCTTTGAGGCCTGCCCTTCTAATTGCAGGATTTTTCATGAAGGTTCAAAATCACTAAAAAAGTGTTTACTTTCCTGCATTGAGGCTATACCCACCTATCCTGCCGCTGCTTTTGGTACGTTCTTTTAATTCATTTCTAGGTTTTTGTTCACTTTCTTTTTTCTTTTTTGTATTATTTATCTAATTGCATGTTTCTTTTAACATTTTGACAGTTGCTGAAAAGAACCATATTTTAAAGAACATGAAGGGCCAATTGGATACCTGCTACAATATCTGCATATCAAGAATTAGAATCGATAATTAGATATCGAATAGTAGAAAATGTAAGAGAGAAATCCACTCCCAAACAATATTGGGATGAAATCTTTTTGTCTAATCATGAATTGAATAAGATAATTATTGTCTTTCTGGACATTTCGGTATTTAATTAGTTCCTTTTGTGTAATATTGTGTGATTTCTGATCTGTAATCTGTCTCACATAAATATGTCATCGGTTTTTTTTATTTGTTTACTCTTTATTGTTTGTAAACTCTGTTATCAATAAATATGTCATCGTTTTCCGTTAAAAAATTTCTGAATGCTATGGTAAAGCTTCAGAATTCTTCTCCTCCTCGATCCGCATAAATACAGAATATTGACGATTTTCAAATTTTAACGTTCTCATTTTATCTATCTGCGCTTCTCTTCTTTACTTTAAAAGGGAAAATAAATGTGAAGCTAGAACTGTTTGTGTTAATGGCGTGCTCGATATCAAATTATTATTGTGTTAAGAGTAAGCTGTAAGAATATGAACATGAGATAAGATGATCGGACATTAGCTATTTAAGACCAATAGGAATAAGAAAGCCTTATGGGAAGATGAATATCAGTTCTTGTCAATAGAGGATTTTGTTGCAGTAGTAAACTGATATGAATTGGGAAGACATAAGTTGTTTTCCATAAGGATTCTAATAGGGAATCCACATTCTAATATGAGAAGGATATGTGTGTGTATATATCTATATATATGGCAATCTCTTCGCTCACAGGTACACGCTCTTTTGGAACTGAGTCTTATTCTTGGTTTGAGCAATAAGTATCCTGACAGAGAGAAGAAGAACTGATGTGCTTTCAGATTGGACGAGATCGATCATGGTAGCATTCAATGGAAATTCTTCAGGTTATCATACTTTGGTCTTATATGGATTAATGTTTTGTGTTTTGTTTGTTTGTAGTTTGAGTAACTGAATCTTTCATGAGAAGGTGAACATGTGGTATCAGAGCCTTAGGTTCATGTCCTTAAATTCAATCAACAAAATCGATAGAATCCAAAAAAAAAAAAAGTTTTTTCCTTCTTCAGGTTTCGAAACTGGTTTTGGGCTTAAAGTTAGTCATAGTGAAAATGGTGCGTTTTAATTAAATATAATTGTTTGATTTTTTGACCGAAACCTATCCAATTTGGGGTTTTCTGGGCTAGGATAAACACCTTTCGTTTTTACCTTTTCTTTTCTAGATTTCGACTTTGATAATCTGAGTGCTTCATGATGGTTCAAACCATGCCTGAGTTTTATGATATCTGTAATAAATGCTTTCGCTACTGGATGTTGATGCTCTTTTCCATGGTATGTCCTTTGAAACTCGATTCAGAAATTGAAAATCCAGTTGTTCTTCAGATTATACTTGTGTTGCATAGATTCTTTTCTCGACATGATTTTAATAACATAAGCTAATATGGTTCTTGTTGTGATTGAAATTTTGTGTTTTCATTCACTATTTAATCATCTGTGGAAGAAAACCGTCTAAGGCTTAGATCTTCTTCAGAAATTTTTGAATTATTGCAAGATTAAAATTGATATGCTGAGTTTATTTTGTATGAGAGAAATTCCTTTTATTTGGATGGAATGATTGTCCTAGGCTACGTAAGCATTCTGAAGAGATCTCTTATTCAATATATATATTTATCACCTTTGGTTTTTATGGTTATGTATATGGATAATTGATTTTAATGATATGATGTGCAATAGACCGAGAATAGAAATTAGGATCCTAAGTGTTCGTATGGTAATTTCATTGTATTCTTCAGTGTCTGCAATATCAATGAAGACCTTTAATTTGGCCAACATCCCAATCCTCATTGGTGGCTGTAATTACAAGAAGTGGAGAAGAGATATAAGTATGCTGTTGACACTGAATGAGTTTGATATAGCAATTGACAACCGCAAGCCTGTCATTAATGATCAGAGCACTAGAGTTGAAAAGGTAGATTATGAGAGATGGACAAGAGCCAATAAGGTGGCATTTTCCATTCTAGAGAGTGGCATGACTGATACAATTCGAGGAGGAATTAAAAAATATGATTTGGCTGCTGACTATCTGAATGCCATAGAAAAGAAATTTCAAGAATCTGAAAAAGCCGAAGTGAGTCAGTACATGTCTTTATTGACTACTTACAAGATGGAGGGTACTGGCTCTATAAGAGATCACATAATGAAGATGACCGATGCTGTAGAAAGACTCAATGCAATGGAAATAAATATTGGTGATAAGCAGCTAGTATTCATGATTCTTTAAGCACTTCCCAACAAATATAGCCAGTTGAAGATCTCCTACAACACTTAAGACAAACTGAGATGTTGCTCAGCTGATTGCACAATATGTGCAAGAAGAAGCTTGTCAAAAACAAGAAAAAGGCAAAGACATTGAGGATATCAACTTTTTGTAGACTGCAAATGAGAAGAAGTTGTTCAACAACAGAGGCTCTTCTGGTTCCGGTAAGAATTCTAAGCCATTTAAGAATACTAATAAGTTCAGTAATTCTGCTAAAGTAGTGGACTCCCCTAGAAAATCTATCAAGTTTAAGGCTAAACCTAAAGATGTGTCTAAGCTTAAATGTTTTTGGTGTAAAACTAAGGGTCATTTAAAAGTCAACTGTGAAATTTTCAAAGATTATGTGAAGAGCAAAGAAAATGAACAAGTACTTGTCTGTGTTGAGTTAAATCTTTGCGAAGTACCTGTTGATTCTTGGTGGTTTGATACTGGATGTTCAGTACATATACCTAACTCTTTAAATGGTTTTCAAAAACAAAGGGAAGTTGGAAATACTTTATATAATGTTTCTGTAGGGGAAGGGACTAGAGTTGCAGTTCATTCAATAGGGGTTGTAAATTTAAAATTAACTTCTGGTTTTGTTTTAAACTTAAATGATGTGCTCTATGTGCCAAAGATGAGAAGAAACTTAATTTATGCTTCCAAAATTGTTAAAGATGGTTTTGCCTTCTTTGATGATGATGAGTGTTTGAAAATCTTTAAAAAGGACTGTCTAGATTCCGTTTTAGGTACTGCCCTTCTATTAGACAATTTGTGGAGTCCAGAATGCTCAATAGAGTCAAATAATCACTCAATTTTGAATGTTAGTTCCAAAAGGATGCTAGAAACTGACACTTCTTATATTCTCTGGCATAAGAGGCTAGGGCACATCTCTAAAGAAAGAATAATCAAAATTTCAAAGGCAGAATTGATTCCAAAATTAGATTTTACTTCAGCAAATGAGCGTGTTGATTGTTTGAAGGGCAAAATGACTAATTTTAGAAAAATGGATGCTAAGAGGAGTAAAGGGTTATTAGAAATCATACACACTGATATTTGTGGTCCCTTCCCAATCAAAACAATTTGTGGCAATAGGTATTTTGTCAACTTCATTGATGACTTTTCTAGGCTCGGTTATACTTTGCTTATTACTGAGAAATTAGATGCACTTAATTGTTTTGTCATTTATAAAACATAAGTTGAAAAACAGTTAGGGAAGGTCATAAAAGTTGTTAGATCAGATAGGGAAGGTGACTACTTTGACAGGTACACTGAACCTGGGTAGCAAAATGGTCCATTTGCTCTCTATCTCGAGAAGAATGGCATTGTGGCACAATACACCACACCTGGAACGCCTCAACAGAATGGTGTTTCTGAAAGAAGAAACCGGACTCTCATTGGTATGGTTAGAAACATGATGTCAAGATCAAAATTGCCAGGATTCTTGTGGGTAGAAGCTTTGAAAACAGCCAATTATATATTGAACCGAGTTCCAAGCAAGGCAACATCTTCAACACCTTATGAGTTATGGCATGGAAGAGTTCTTAGTTTTACTTATTTCCATGTTTGGGGTTGTAAAGCAGAAGCTAGGTTCTATAATCCTAATGAAAGAAAACTGGATTCAAGGACTCAGTCATGTTATTTCATTGGTTATCCTGAGAAATCAAAAGGATACAGGTTTTATGTCCTTTAAGGTCACACTTGGATCTAAGAAACACATAATGCAATTTTTTTTTAGAAGATCAAGATGTCTCACATTTGTCAAGGAAAACTTTTATATTTGAAGAGATACATCAAGATGGTGATGACCATGTAGCAATGGATTACACTCAAGTTCCATTGTTTTCTCATCCATTGTCACCTGCCATAGAGGATATGAGTGAAGATTTAGGGATTCAAGTTGACAACACTATGGAGGTTGACTAATTAACATAGCCTGCAACATTGACTTCCTTTGGAGAATCACAAGCATCAGTTCCACCTCAAGCTGAAATCAGAAAATCTACAAGAGCTCAAAAATCTACTGCAATCAGTGATTATGTGTACTTACAAGAGAGTGAGTTTGATATAGGTGACATTGATGACCCTTTCACATACACTCAGGCAATTGAAAGGTCTCAATCAGTTCCATGGAACAATGCTACGAATGGTGAGTTAGATTCAATGTTCAAGAATCAAGTTTGGACATTGGTGGAATCAAACTCTAAAATTAGGCCAATAGGTTGCTAAAGGGTTTACTCAGAGAGAGGGAATCGACTACAATGAAACTTTATCTCCAGTTTCTTCTAAAGATTCTATGCGAGTTATAATGTCTTTAGCTGCCTATTTTGATCTTGAGTTACATCAAATGGATGTAAAAACTTTTCTTAATGGAGACCTACAAGAAGATATCTATATGAAGCAACCTGTTAGATTTGTTGAAAGGGGGAATGAGAGTATGGTATGCAAGCTTAATAAGTCAATATATGGCTTAAAACAGGCATCAAGGCAATGGTACTTGAAATTTGATCAAATTGTCTCTGCACAAGGTTTTGTAGAAAATAAGCTGGATGATTGCATATACATTAAGTTTTTAGGTTCTAAATTCATATTCTTAGTTCTTTAGGTTGATGACATTCTTCTTGCTAGTTCATGTCCTCAATTGCTTCAAAGTGCTAAGAGAATTCTGAGTGATAACTTTGAGATGAAAGACCTTGGTGAAGCACATTATGTATTGGGAATAGAGATTGTTAGAGATAGACAAAGGGGGCTTCTTGACTTATCTCAAAAAGGATATATTGACAGAGTATTGGAGAGATTTCATATGGAAAGTTGTAATAATGGTCAAGTTCCAGTTAATAAAGGTGACAAATTCTCGAAAAGTCAGTGTCCAAAAACTGATTTCGAAATGAAGAAAATGCAAGCTAAACCTTATGCCTCATTGGTTAGAAGTCTCATGTATGCAACCATATGTACAAGGCATGATATTACCTTTATTGTTGGCTTGCTAGGTAGATTTCAAGCAAATCCGGGTGAAGCACATTGGGTGGCAGCCAAGAAAGTTCTGCGATACTTGCAGAGAACCAAGTCATATGTTGTTGTATGGCAGAATCAATTCTTTGAAACTTGTGGGATATATAGACTCTGATTTGGTTGGAGATGTGGATGACAGGAAGTCAACAGGGGTTATATCTTCATGCTCAATGGAGGGGCAGTTTGATGAAAAAGTGCAAAACAAACTGTTATAGATTTCAAGCAGCATGGTTGAAAATTTTCTTAACAAATTTAAGGATTGTGAATTCAATTCAGAAGCCTGTTAAGATGTTTTGTGATAACAACTCGGCTGTATTCTTTGCCAAGAATAATAGGCGTACTTTGGCTTCACGTTTGATGGATGTGAAATTTCTTAAGGTCAGAGAAAATGTCAAGAAATGAGTTATTGAAGTGTAGCACATAAGTACTGCAATGATGCTTACTGATCCGTTAACTAAGGCATTGCTTATTGGAGAATTTAAGGAAACATGTTTCTTTGATGGGAGTGCTAGAAAGTTTTGATCAGTGGGAGTAATCAAAGATGTTTTGAGGTTTCGGGGTTACAGCTATGAAGAATTTAGAATAATGAGTGCAGTTCTGACAAACTAAGGTTACATTACAGCTGGTTTGCTAGTTTGATTTAGTGTTTTAATAAGTGTCCTTGTCCTGAGACTTAATACTTTAGTTTTGAAAGTATTGTAGTTTTGGTGATGGACTATGTTAGAAGTTAGATCTTTTGAAAAGTGGGAGCATAATTTGGACTGTTTATGTTGTTTTGAGTCATGAGTCATATTTACAGATTGAATACATGTGAACTTAGATTCAATACTGCTTTTTGGTTGTAGTCTGTGAATCTTGGTTTCTGTATTTTGAGATGTAATGGGACGTTGGTCATGATGGTGGAATCTTGGATAAGGCTATGTGATCAACAACAACAACAACAAAGCCTTTTCCCACTAAGTGGGGTCGGCTATATGAATCCTAGAACGCCATTGCGCTCGGTTTTGTGTCATGTCCTCCGTTAGATCCAAGTACTCTAAGTCTTTTCTTAGAGTCTCTTCCAAAGTTTTCCTAGGTCTTCCTCTACCCCTTCGGCCTTGAACCTCTGTCCCGTAGTCACATCTTCGAACCGGAGCGTCAGTCGGCCTTCTTTGCACATGTCCAAATCACCGGAGCCGATTTTCTCTCATCTTTCCTACAATTTCGGCTACTCCTACTTTACCTCGGATATCCTCATTCCCAATCTTATCCTTTCTCGTGTGCCCACACATCCCACGAAGCATCCTCATCTCCGCTACACCCATTTTGTGTACGTGTTGATGCTTCACCACCCAACATTCTGTGCCATACAACATCGCTGGCCTTATTGTCGTCCTATAAAATTTTCCCTTGAGCTTCAGTGGCCTACGACGGTCACACAACACGCCGGATACACTCTTTCCATCCAGCTCGTATTCTATGGTTGAGATCTCCATCTAATTCTCCGTTCTCTTGCAAGATAGATCCTAGGTAGCGAAAACGGTCGCTTTTTGTGATCTTCGCTAGATTGCTCCGGTCATTAGTGTGGATAAGTATATAAATGGATAGAGATAGGAAAGCAAACACAAGATGTACGTGGTTCACCCAGATTGGCTACGTCCACGGAATAGAAGAGTTCTCATTAATTGTGAAGGGTTTACACAAGTACATAGGTTCAAGCTCTCCTTTAGTGAGTACAAGTGAATGATTTAGTACAAATGACATTAGGAAATATTGTGGGAGAATGATCTCGTAATCACGAAACTTCTAAGTATCGGAGTGTGGTGTCGTCTTGACTTGCCTTATCTGTCTCATAGGTAGATGTGGCATCTTCTCTGGAAGTACTCTTCCTCCATCCAGGGGTGGTATCTTTAACTGGTGGAGATGCACAAGGTAATGTATCAATTTCACTTGAAGCTTACTTGTAGTTTCAGGCTTGGTCAAGCGCGATACAAACCATGTAGTAGGAGTCCCCCAAGTCGCCGAGCTAGGGGGTCTGCTGAAAGAGGTGACAGACAAGGTAAGCAATCAGAGCTCCGACTGATTGTTCACCTTCTCCCCATCTTGCAGCAGCATGAAGGATAAAGAGAAGAAAAATGAGAAGAGATGATATGAGATACTTTTGCTTTTGAAGAAGTAACTTTCCACAGGCTTATTCTTGAACTGAGCTGGAGGGTTTTCTGGTTTCCTCCAGAGTATAAGGCCGACTGAAGAATTTGAGGGTCAAAACAAGTCCATCAAATCTAGAGTACGTTCCACCTTGCTGATATGGGATACTTTTGCTTTTGACAGAGTAATGGATGTATCGGCACGTGTGCTGTTACACTTGTCTCCACATGCTTCCTTGTATCCTTCGCACTTGCCCTATCTGTTCCTCAAGCAGATGCGGAATCTTCCCTGGAAACATAAGATGTTGAAGATGAGTACTCGAGAGCAATGCCAGGTAAGTAATCAGGTAAGGGGTTCCAGGCAGTCAGTTCCTGGCTGGAAGCTTGATTCCAAGTGCTGACTGATTGCTCTCTTTCTCCTTGTCTTGCAGGTAAAAACAAGGCCAAAAGAAAAGACAGGGAAAAAGCATGATATGGGATACTCTTGCTTTTAACCCTGATGATATGAGATATTCTTGCTCTAGTATAGCTTGTTTGCAGAGGTATTATCGGGGGGAAAGAAAGCTGAATATTTCGAAAGGCTTCGTTGGGAGTGCCCTCTCAGATATGATGAAGGGTTGAGCATTTTTGCAGGTCTGCCTGTCCGTTGGGGATGGAGGTCGACATATATAGGAGTCTCCCTAACAACAAGTAGTAATGCTATTCCTTTACCCTGCTTGGTCATAGCACGGTAGTGGGAGCTGCCAGTTTCACATGTTTTAACTCTGTCAGAGCACTTTGAAAAAGTGGTCTGTGGTATCTGGCTCCCGAGATTCGGAGAACGATGCCTCTTCGATTTTTGAGAAAGCAATCATGATAGGGGTCTGACTCTCGAGATTCGGAGAGCAGTGTCTTTTCGATTTTTGAGGAAGTAATCATGTTGGGAGTCTGGCTCTCGAGATTCGGAGGGCGGTGCCTCTTCGATTTTGGAGCAAGCAATCTTGTTGGGAGTGTTTTCTCGAATGTGAGTAAAGGTTGGGCATGTTTGCTAGTCTACCTTGCCACAAAGCACAGAGGTTGACACACAGGGACTTTCCAATTATCCAGCAGTGGTACTGTTCCTTTACCCTTGTGGGTAATAATATGGTAGCTAGACCTTCAAAATTTATGTGTCTAAACTTTGTTAGTGCTGTTTCTTTGCTATTCTTTTACCTTTCTTGGTCAGAGCGATGTAGTGGGAGCTGCAAGCTTCACGTGCTCAACTTTGGCAGAGAACTTTGGCAAAGTTATCTGTGGTACCCATGAGTTATTGTTGCGTGTGGGAAGTGGGTGATTGAACAGTAAGATTCATGTGCTTTCTACTTCACCAGAAGTCTTCGACAGAATGCCCATAATTTCTGCAAAGCTGAGTGTGCGTGTGACAGGTGCTGACAAGGCTAGAAAAGTAGGTGCCTCTTCGATTTCTGAGATCGGCCCTCGTGGTCTCTGAGCAGCCCAGCTTTTGAGAAAGCGAGCGCCTCTTCGATTGATTCGGAGAACGATGCCTCATCGATTTTTGAGAAAGCAATCATGCTGGGGGTCTGGCTCTCGAGATTCGGGGAGCAGTGTCTTCGATTTTTGAGAAAGTAATCATGTTGGGAGAGTGGCTCTCGAGATTCGGAGGGCGGTGCCTCTTCGATTTTGGAGCAAGCAATCTTGTTGGGAGTGTTTTCTCGAATGTGAGTAAAGGTTGGGCATGTTTGCTAGTCTACCTTGCCACGAAGCACAGAGGTTGACACACAGGGACTTTCCAATTATCCAGCAATGGTACTGTTCCTTTACCCTCTCTTCGATTTTTAAGAAAGTAGTCATGTTGGGAGTCTGGCTCTTTAGATTCGGAGGACGGTGCCTCTTCGATTTTGGAGCAAGCAATCTTATTGGGAGTGTTTTCTCGAATGTGAGTAAAGGTTGGGCATGTTTGCTAGTCTACCTTGCCACGAAGCACAGAGGTTGACACACAGGGACTTTCCAATTATCCAGCAGTGGTACTGTTCCTTTACCCTTGTGGGTAATAATATGGTAGCTAGACCTTCAAAATTTATGGGTCTAAACTTTGTTAGTGTTGTTTCTTTGCTATTCTTTTACCCTTCTTGGTCAGAGCGATGTAGTGGGAGCTGCAAGCTTCACGTGCTCAACTTTGGCAGAGAACTTTGGCAAAGTTATCTGTGGTACCCATGAGCTATTGTTGCGTGTGGGAAGTGGGTGATTGAACAGTAAGATTCATGTGTTTTCTACTTCCCCAGAAGTCTTTGACAGAATGCCCATAATTTCCGCAAAGCTGAGTGTGCGTGTGACAGGTGCTGACAAGGCTGGAAAAGTAGGTGCCTCTTCGATTTCTGAGATCGGCCCTCGTGGTCTCTGGGGAGCCCAGCTTTTGAGAAAGCGAGCGCCTCTTCGATTTCTGAGATCGGCCTTCGTGGTCTTTGAGCAGCCCAACTTTTCAGAAAGCAAACGCCTCTTCGATTTCTGAGATCAACCCTCGTGATCTCTAAGCAGCCCAACTTTTGAGAAAGCAAACGCCTCTTCGATTTCTGAGCAGGCGCCTCTTCGATTTCTGAAGCTCCGTCGAGTGCAGATTTTTATAGGGGCTGGCATTAAGTTCCAAAGCACACTTGAATCTCCACCAGTAGAAGCTTCATTCTTGCACTTCTAAGATCTTGATTTGTCCGACCTCTTCTCTCTTCAACACCTTTGAAAATGTCTGGCCCCTCCGACCGTCGTTTTGACTTGAACCTTGTTGAAGAGGCAGCCCCGCCTTCTCCAGACAACATATGGCGCCCATCCTTCGTCTCCCCAACTGGTCCTCTTACCGTTGGGGATTCCGTGATGAAGAATGATATGACCGCTGCGGTGGTGGCCAGAAACCTTCTCACTCCCAAAGATAACAGACTACTTTCCAAACGGTCTGACGAGTTAGCTGTTAAGGATTCGCTGGCTCTCAGTGTTCAGTGTGCAGGTTCTGTGTCTAATATGGCCCAACGCCTATTTGCTCGAACCCGCCAAGTTGAATCATTGGCGGCTGAAGTGATGAGTCTCAAACAGGAGATTAGAGGGCTCAAGCATGAGAATAAACAATTGCACCGGCTCGCACATGACTATGCTACAAACATGAAGAGGAAGCTTGACCAGATGAAGGAAACTGATGGTCAGGTTTTACTTGATCATCAGAGATTTGTGGGTTTGTTCCAAAGGCATTTATTGCCTTCGTCTTCTGGGGCTGTACCGCGTAATGAAGCTCCAAATGATCAACCTCTGATGCCTCCTCCTTCTAGGGTTCTGTCCAGTACTGAGGCTCCAAATGATCCCCCTCCGGTGCCTTCTCTTTCTGGGGCTCTACCGACTGCTGAGACTTCTCCTAAGCAACCTTTGTGAAGGCTCCCTCTTGTGTGTTTATTTTGACTCATGTATATGTACATATTTGTAGCTTATCGGGGATATCAATAAATAAGCTTTCCTTCATTTCAACGTATTGTGTTAAATACACCAAAGCCTTCTTCGTTAAGTTCTTTGAATTTTCTTTTGTTGAAACTTGTATGTTGAAGCTTTCTGAGTGGAGCATGTAGGTTGGGGTAGTGTTCCCTTAATTTTCCGAGTGAGGAAAACTTCTCGGTTGGAGACTTGGAAAATCCAAGTCACTGATTGGGATCGGCTATATGAATCTTAGAACGCCATTGTGCTCGATCCTGTGTCATGTCCTTCGTTAGATCCAAGTACTCTAAGTCTTTTCTTAGAGTCTCTTCCAAAGTTTTCCTAGGTCTTCCTCTACCCCTTCGGCCCTGAACCTCTGTCCCATAGTCGCATCTTCTAATCGGAGCGTCAGTAGGCCTTCTTTGCACATGTCCAAACCACCGTAACCGATTTTCTCTCATCTTTCCTTCAATTTCGGCTACTCCTACTTTACCCCGGATATCCTCATTCCTAATCTTATCCTTTCTCGTGTGCCCACACATCCAACGAAGCATCCTCATCTCCGCTACACCCATTTTGTGTACGTGTTGATGTTTCACCGCCCAACATTCTGTGCCATACAGCATCGCCGGCCTTATTGCCGTCCTATAAAATTTTCCCTTGAGCTTCAGTGGCATACGGCGGTCACACAACACGCCGGATGCACTCTTCCACTTCATCCATCCAGCTTGTATTCTATGGTTGAGATCTCCATCTAATTCTCCGTTCTTTTGCAAGATAGATCCTAGGTAACGAAAACGATCGCTCTTTGGTATTTCTTGATCTCCGATCCTCACCCCTAACTCGTTTTGGCCTCCATTTGCACTGAACTTGCACTCCATATATTCTGTCTTTGATCGGCTTAGGCGAAGACCTTTAGATTCCAACACTTCTCTCCAAAGGTTAAGCTTTGCATTTACCCCTTCCTGAGTTTCATCTATCAACACTATATCGTCTGCGAAAAGCATACACCAAGGAATATCATCTTGAATATGTCCTGTTAACTCATCCATTACCAACGCAAAAAGGTAAGGACTTAAGGATGAGCCTTGATGTAATCCTACAGTTAAGGATAAGGCTATGTGATCACTTCTTATAATTGGTGAAAGCTATGTTTGATCTTTGTCTCATGTTCTAGTGGGAGATATGAACATAAGATAAGATGATTGAGTCCAATAGGAATAAGAAAGTCTTATAGGAAGATGAATATCAGTTCTTGTCAATAGAGGATTTTATTGCAGTAGTAAACTGATATGAATTGGGAAGACACAAGTTGTTTTCCATAATGAGTCTAATAGGGAATCCACATTCTACTATGAGAAGGATGTGTGTGTGTGTGTGTATGGCAATCTCTTCTCTCACATGTACACGCTCTTTTGGAACTGAGTCCTATTCTTGGTTTGAGCAATAAGTATCCTGACAGAAAGAAGAAGAATTGCTACATTTTCAGATTGGACGAGATCAATCATGGCAGCATTCAATGGAAATTCTTCAAGTTAGCATACTTTGGTCTTATATGAATTGATGTTTAGTGTTTTGTTTGTTTGTAGTTTGAGTAACTGAATCTTTCATGGGAAAGGTTAACATAAGCCACACTTAATATCTATTTGTACCACAATTTTATACCATCTTATGTGGTATCTTAGGTGAATATCCACATCATTTAAAATAATACAAAATAATTAAAAAGATCAAAAAAGGAAAAAGAAGAGAACAAACCCTAAAATATAGCTTGGAAAGTGAAACCCATTTTTAGGTTTACTTCTGTCATCTCTCCCCCTCCCTTCCCCCTCCTCCTTCCTTCCCCCACTCTTTCACAATCATCGTTTTCCTCGTGAAGGATTCATTAGCGCTCCATTGATCTCCCTATTTTGATTATTGACATAGGACGTTCTAACAGAAAAACATAGAATTTCCTCAAATTAGACATATTTTCTTGCCAAGTGTTTTGGGCTCACAAGAACACATCGAACCTTAGTTTCCTCTAAGACTTTGATGGCCGTTGAAGAACAAACTCGGTGACCTCAGCTTCCTTAAGTTTTTGTTTTTATTTAATTTCATTTTAGCTTTATTTAAATAATAAAATCTTTATTTTATTATTTAATTTTTATCTACATGGCACAATTGACTGTCACATCATTATTTAACAGTCAAATTGACATTTTAAATAAAAATGTATGAATTTGTAAAAAATACAAGTAAATATATGAAATTAAAATGTTTTAAAGATGATATATGAGGTTGCAATTGCATCCAAACTTAAGAAGGTAAAATGTAACTTACAGTACAGAAAGCACCATTTATTTCCCAATTACTTGTACATTCTAATTTTATTTTTCGTTCGTATATATAACATTCATACTCTTCTTCCATAATTCGTAGTTCTTGCATGTTTATGGTTGAAGGTAAATATTAATCTTTTAAGTTGGATTCAAGACAATTTCCTTAGGGGTGGGAAATTTTGCCATAAACTGATTTACCAACCGAACCATATCGGTCGGTTCATAATGGTATGTTATAGTTTTGGCATTTTTTCATAATCAATTGACATTATACTTAAGAGACAATTAATGGTATGACTTTGGTATTGGATTTTGTATACCGATGGTATGCCATACCAACCAATATATATATATATATATATATTCTATTTAGATATTTTAGGTATTTTTTACATGCTTGACTCCTCAGTTTAGGGTTTTAAAAAATAAATGACTCATCAGTTTTAGGTTTAAAAAATAAAGGTTGTTCAATTTTTTTTTCTAACTCTTGCACGACTTCGAGCAGCCTTGATCTCTTAGTTTTCTTCTTCTCTTCAACGCACACCACCCTGGTTATAATGGGATCTTATAACCAGAACCATACTTTTGAGTTTTGAATTTTTTGTTTATGCATTAGTTGCTACAATTGAATTTAGACAATTATATTAGTTAGACTTTTGAGTTTATGAACTTATAACTATTTGAATTATGTTTGCTGACAATTGTTGTTTGCTTATTAAGTTTTGATTTGATTTCCATTTTAATTTTTTAAGTCATGATTATGTTGGCTTATCATCAATTGAAAAGTAGCGGCATCAACTTCTTTTTCTCTTTTCTGGTTTGTTGTTTACGAGTCGATGCATGGTCTTAAGCTGTTGTTTTTTTAGCTTATTTGCAAACCACCAGTTGTGCCATTTACCAACCGAACCAACTAATAATTTTGGCTAAACCAATTTTTGGCAACTGCAAGAAAACGGTTGGCTAACGGTAAATGATTTTCAGTAATTATATATATATGGTTGGTAGGAGGCACAAAGAATTTGGCACGGTTTGCCAATCGAACCCAGCCCTATATTTCCTTTTCTTGTCGAATAGTTAGAAACATCTAATAAATTTAGTTTAAATTGTATTTAATTATGGTTTTTATGATATGTATATTGTTATAGTATATTCAATGGATATAGATTGTGACACTTGTCATTCATATGTACAATTAGTTAATGAAGATTATTAGATTTTATTGCTTATAAATATACAAGTGTGATGTAATAACTTCTTCATTAAGAAATATAAAAGATAACAGATTTTCCTCTTCTCTTTTCTCTCTCTCTCTCTCTCTCTCTCTCTCTCTCTCTCTCTCTCTCTCTCTCTCTCTCTTCAAATCCTCTATTTCTCTCTCTAAGATTCATATTCAAGAACTATCAGATTGATCAGCTAAGGTTAACATGGTATTACTCGCAGGAATTGCAAACGCATCCTTGATCCTCTGACGTGCATCCGCTATTCTTCATCTCTCTTCTCTGAGTTCTTTATCTCAGTTTCTTCATTTCTCAAGGTTGGTGAATTTTGTCGCAATTTCTAGGTTTTGCAGTGTTCATACTCTTCGATTTGTAGGGGTTTCTACTACGATTCTCTGTCCTTCATGATATTAGGGTTCGAAAGGATTTGTGTGATAGTTCTTTTTGCTTATCTGAATCAATTGATTTTTGCAATCATGGTTACTGCTTCACAACTACAGATTGTTCAATCGCCGATTACTTTGCTTATTTCCACTATTTCTATATATGTGAATGTTAAACTTGATGATTTTAATTACTTGAACTGGCAATTTCAAATGCAATTACTACTTGATGGTCATGGAATTTCTGGATTTGTTAATGGTACTCATCCATGTCCTGCTAGATTGGTTAATTGCTATGCTGAATCCAGTGTTGAAAATAATACCTCTAATTCTTCCACACAAGTTGAAAATGATGAATATGTTGTCTTCCACCACCATTTGTCACAACTCTTGAGAATGTGCTAGTGTCTCCATCATTACCATCCGTGTCACAACAACCATCACAATCTTCATCAAGTTCACTATCTGTACTTGCTACTTCACCCTCCCATATTCGTGTACTCTATGTTGCTTCTGAGTCCATTACTGGCACTGCAAGTGAATCTTCCTCACTCCCTATGGATCATTTGTTTGATCCTGAAAGTCTTCAAGAGGTTATTCCCCTTGCTTCACTTAACATGCATCCAATGCAGACTATAATAAACTTCCTGGTTTTGTAGATGCACATAATCCACATTTCGTATGCAAACTTCATAAGTCTCTATATGGCTTGAAGCAAGCTCTAAGAGCATGGAATGAAAGGTTTACTGCATTTCTACCTACCATTGGTTTTCAATCCATTTATTCAGATTCTTCTTTGTTTGTAAAGAAGATTGGCAGTGATATTGTGATTTTACTTTTCTATGTGGATGACATTATAATCGTAGGGAGCTCTTCCTTTGTTATTCATCAAGTTATTAACTTTCTCACATCTGAGTTTGATATAAAGAACTTAGGTGACCTACACTATTTTCTTGGCATTCAAATCACCTCAATCAAATCTGGGTTGTTTTTGTCTCAGTCCAAGTATGCGTAGAATTTACTGCATAAAACAAAGATGTTTGATTCTAAAAGTTGTGATACACCTTGTTTACAATACAATAGGCTTCTCAAGGATGATGGGGTTCCCTACAACAATCCCACTGCATATCGAAGCATTATAGGTGCCCCACAATATCTCACGTTTACAAGGTCTGATATTGCTTTTTTAGTGCACTAAGTTTGCCAGTTTATGCAAAATCCAATAGTTTCACACTATACTGCTGTCAAGTGCATACTTAGGTACTTGAAAGGTACAATGCATCATGGTATTACTTATTCAGAAGGGGATTTGTATTAAAAGCTTTCAGTGATGCTGACTGGGCTGGAGATCTAAATGATCACAGATCAACCACAGGTTTAGTTGTGTTTTTAGGATCCAATCTTATTTCCTGGTCTTCTAAGAAGCAACAAATGGTATCATAATCTTCCACAGAGGCAGAATATCATGTAATGTCCACTACTTCAACTAAACTATATTGGATTCAACAGTTGCTTTTATTTATACAGATTAAAGTCATTGCTCATCCTGTGTTATTTTGTGATAACTTGTCTGGAATTGCCTTATCTTTTAATCTTGTTCAGCATAAAAAAACCAAGCATATCGAAGTTGATGTTCATTTCATTTGAGAACGGATCGCCAAGAAGCAACTTGGAGTGCAGTTTATGTATTCTCGAGAGCAGTTTGCAGATATACTTACTAAGGGTCTCAGTGTATCCTTGTTTTGAACCCACTGCAACAATCTCATGCTTGGATTACTCAATCATGATCTTGATTGGGGATGTTAGAGTATATTCAATGGATATAGATTGTGACACTTGTCATTCATATGTAGAGTTAGTTAGTGAAGGTTGTTAGATTATGTTGCTTATAAATACAAGTGTGATGTAAAAAAATTTTCATTAAGAAATATAAAAGATAACAGATTTTCCTCTTCTCTCTCTCTCTCTCTCTCTCTCTCTCTCTCTCTCTCTTCCAATCCCTTATTTCTATATCTAAGATACATATTCAAGAACTATCAAATTGATCAGCTATGGTTAACATATATTAGAGTGTGAAGCTCTAATAAAAGGTGTTAAGGCTCCAGTTTGCAAGCCTACTAAGGTTCTTCGTACCACTACTAGAAAGTCCCCTTGTGGAGAAGGTATGTTTTTCGATCCATTTTCTGGATTTGATCCAAGTTCAGAGCAAATGCAGAGAAATGATAAAGCCCAGGTTCGATTTATATAAATTGCCCTCTATTGTAAGCCTATTTGACTGAACTGTATTTAGGACTAGAGAGGGAGAGAGGCCGACAACAAGAGAGATTTAATTGTGAGGTGTGTGTTGTATCACCCTATTATGTCTATTTATAGTAGTAGGATAGGTTAAATCCTTACCCGAATAGGATTACAACTCTAATAGGATAATATCTACAAAAGAGAATATTCCAAGATATCCCTAGATACACTAAGATTTACACAATCACATTTTTATTCTAAATATGACTGCAAAACGCCCCCTTGAGTGTGGAAATACTAAAAAAAAACATCGCGTTAGATCTTCAGCAGTTGAGGTAGAATAGTTGATGAAGTCGGCGACACAATGGGCAAATGCAAGTCTCTAATATAAAGAAAGTATGCATAGGTAGTGAAGCTCACAAAACCTTGCTATGGTAAAACCTAAGGCAAGTGAAAACCCATAGACTAAAGAGAAAAGTTAGAAGTATGTATAATGTCTAAAAGAAACGTCAAACAAGACGAAAGTAGTGAACTCAATGAAGTATGATCATCCCAGGATGGGTGCCTCATCAAAACCTCGTTAGGTAGCAAAACCCCAAGAGGAAAAATGCTCCTAATCGTAGGAAAATGAGTACATAAAGATCAAGTGAGTATGTTTCATGATACTCCCCTTAAGTTACACACAACTTCCAAATAAGAGAACTACAAGCAATTCAACTTAGATAATTTACGCATACCGATTCTTTAGATGAGCTACTGAAAAGTAAATTTGAGTAATGACTTGGTAAAGAGATTGGTCAGGCTATCATGGGAATGGATTTGCTTGACTTCAATGTTTTGATGTTGTTGTTGCTGGTGAGAATAAAAGAACTTCGGCGCTATGTGCTTAGTGTTGTCTCATTTGATGTATCATTTCTTTAACTACTCGATACATGTTGTATTGTCTTCAAAGATCGTCGTAGGAAGGTCAACGATGGTAGTAAGACCACTAGTGCTTTGAATATGTTCTATGACTGCTCTCAACCAAAAGCACTAATGCAATGCTTCATGCAGGGCGAGGATCTCAACATGGTTCAAAGAAGTTGCAACTAGCATTTGCTTGGTAGACCTCCAAGATATAGTGGCGTCTCCAACGGTAAAGACATAGCCCGTTTGAGAATATGCCCTATGTGGATTAGACAGATAACCAACATCTGCGTAACCAACAAGGCAGGAATTAACCTGAGGACCGAGGGGGGTGGTGACTTATCTCGAGGATTCGTGGGTGTAGAACAATCCTGAATCTGTCGTACCATTAAGGTAGTGAAAAATGTCTTTAACACCATTCCAGTGTCTGCGTGTAGGTGCATTGACATATCTAGTCAAAAGATTAATAATGAATGAGATGTCAGGTTTAGTGCATTGAGCCAAGTACAATAAAGCACAAATTGCTCTTAGGTATGGAACTTCAGGCTCTAAAATCTCTTCCTCATCCTCTTTGGGACATAAAGGTTCTCGTTTAGTATTTAAAGTCTGAACGACCATAGGAGTACTCAAAGACTTTGCTTTATCCTTATTAAAACGTCGCAACACCTTTTGGGTGTAATTCGATTGATGTACTAGGGTTCCATCCAAACAATGCTCAATCTTCAGGCCGAGACAATATTGAGTTTTCCCAAGATCTTTCATCTCAAATTCCAATTTCAAGTGAACGGCAATTTCCTCAAGCTCTGCAGGAGTTCCAATGAGGTTCATGTTATCGATGTAAACTGCAACGATCGTAAATCCCTCGCAAATCCAGAATGTGACTTCTTTATGAACACGCATGGGCATAGTTCGTTGTTCACATAACCCTGACTTGTCAAATATTCACTCAGAAGGTTATACCACATCCGGATGGATTGTTTCAATCCGTAGAGTGATATCCTCAATCTAATAAAGAGAGTGTTCCGTGTTCTAGAACTATTTGAACCAGTCAATGGAATTTCTTTTAGAACTTTCATGTAGATTTCCGTATCTAGATCCCCATAGAGATACGCGGTTACCACGTCCATAAGCTGCATGTTTAGTTTTTCAGAAACTACTAAACTAATAAGGTAGCGGAATGTTATGACATCCATTACGGGAGAATACATCTTCTTGTAGTCAATCCTAGGGTGTTGAAAGAAGCCTTGCACTACGAGGCATGCTTTGTATCACATTATTTCATTCTTCTCATTACGCATCTTTACGAAAACCCACTTATAGCCCACGAGCTTCACATGTGGTAGAGTATAAGCTACATGCCCAAACAGCTTATGTTTCGCAAGGGAATCGAATTCAACCTGGATTACTTATTTTGAATATCATCGCCAAGCATAATATCAGTAGCTACTGTGTATGCAAATGCATCATCGACAATCATCTTATTCCGATTCCAAACCTCATCCAATACTACATAGTGGACTAAAATATCGTGATTCTTGGGAGACCGGGTTATCTTATCTAAGGCATCACCATAATCTAGAATAACCTCATACGTTGGAACATATGAGTAAGCGATGGTCAGATTCAGACTTGGGTCACTAGTTTGTGCCATTTTCCTCTTCCGAGGTTGTGAATCCTTTGAACCAGGGGATCTACCACGCTTCAAGGTATGAGCAGATGATTGGCTAGCCGCCAATGTATCGGGCCACGTGGAAGTTGCAGCCGCCCCACCCTCGGGGATGATTTGGCCTTCCCAGGCAGTATTATGGTATACTCTAGGTACATCGATCCTTGTAGGTGCGTTTGTAGCAGGTATATGTGATCTTGTCACCTTTGCTAGATCAGTAAAAGAATCCGACATGCTTTAAGTGATGCTCTGAAGATCTAGAATACATTGCACTTCAGTTTCATACTAGGCAATGTAGGGATCTAAATGAGACAAAGTAGGAGTATACCACAACAATTCGCGGTGTTTTACAGGAATGTTAGCATTCTTATCTCCTATTAACAACGGGAAGACTGTCTCATCAAATTGACAATCATGCCAAAGCAATAATGTGCTCTGGAACCTGGGCTTAGGGTCGGCCATATGGTGGGTTTCTATGCCGTGAATGGTTGTGATGTACAATTCATTAGGGAGACGTTCCAGCTTCTCGTGAATACGCTTATGACCATACTCGTGTAAAGTGATACAAAGAAATTCAGAACCATTCTCTTAAGTGGTTTCAACATGATATTGATTATCTCGAATGTCTCTAAAACTCAGCAACGTTCTTCCAGAATGTGGAGAATAAAGGGCCTCTTTAATGGTTAAGACAATACCATTAAACAACATTATATGGGCCTTTCCATATCCTTCAATCAGGTTGGATGAGCTTGAGAGGGTTGCCAGATGTGTATTCTTAGGTATGAAGTTAGTAAAATAGTGTCGCTCATGCAATATGGTATGAACAGTAGCACTATCAGCCAAACAACTAACTTCCCCACTAGTCATATCTAGAAATAAATTAATTGAACTGGTCACATACATAAATATAATTCCATTCATTCAATTAATCAATTGAGAAATAATATTCATAAAATTATTATCCATAATTCAAAACAAACAAAAACCAAACAAATTATTCCAATGACTTAGAAAAATTGTCTAAAAATTAAACCATAAACCTAAAAAATAAGGAAGGGGTCCGGCCACTCCTAGTGGGTTCGGCCATTAGGGGTAAAAATACACCTAAAAACAAGTCTAGAAGAATAAAACTTATTCGTCCATAGGAGTTGATGCCTCCTGAAAATCTAATATCTCCATGGATGTAGTAGCATCTTCGAGATGTTCCATATTGGCAAAGTTAGACTCACGGGGGGAATGACACTTGGCAATAGCCTCGGGTAGCTCTGCATACCCATGACCAATGATCATTTGATCCACAATGGTAACATATGTCCATTTCTATGAAACAATAGCTTTTCCCTTATTCTTGAAGTTTGGCGCTTCTAGGTCAAATTTCCTCCCTTGGTGGGCCTTAGATCTGTTAACCTTGGGCCCATGGGTGGGCTTGCCTCCCATTACCACGACCACGATGATATTTTCGTCGTTTATGGCTGCTAGAATTAGTCGCATGCGCTTCAGGCAGAACGTTCAAGCCAGTGGGTCGAGCTTGATGATTTCTCATCAAAAGCTGGTTCTGCTTTTCAGCAAGAAGTAAAACAAAGCAAATCCAAAAATTTGGTGAACTTATATGCCCTATATTGTTGTTGCAGGACAATATTTGTGGCATGGAAGGTCGAATAGGTTTTCTCCAAGAGATCTGCATCTTTTAAGTCCACTTTACAGAACTTAAGCAGTGATCAGATTCTATAAACTTTAGAGTTGTATTCATTCACGGATTTATAGTCTTGGAAGCGTAGATGCTACTAGTCGTGTCTTGTTTCAGGTAAGTAAATGTCTTTCTGGTGATTAAAACGATCGGCCAAAGCAAGCCAGAGGGTGTGTGGGTCCTTCTCAGCGAGGTACTTGGTCTGTAGTGCATCATAGATGTGTATTCGAATGAAGATCATTGCAGTAGCTTACTGAGCTTCATTGATAGGTTTGTCGTTGGTAGGTTCCACGATGGTGGCTCTAATACCCTTTGCAGTAAGATAAAGCTTTACGTCTTGAACCCACTTCAGGTAGTTTCCTCCAGATACTTTCAGAGCGATGAAATCGAGCTTGTTCAAGTTCGACATGTCCCTAAAATGGAGGGTACAATAAAACGTGATTAGTCATATGGTAATCCATAGACATACATCGTAGAACATTCAGCTTCCATTGACATGTATTGGTTTAATTTAAACATGAAAGCTACAAGTTTCATGTGGTAAGTTTTGAATGAAAACTTCAGGTTTCAAATGCACTAAATATGAAACTACAGGTTCAATTAGTTTTATGAACGAAGAAGAGGTTCCCGCAAGAACATAGAATGCAATATGCTGATTTAAGTGTAGTGGATTTAAGTTGCTTCGGGAACTCAAGTGTGAGAGCTTCGGGACTACGAAAGGATGTCAACGGTTCAAAGTAGAAAAATAAATGATTGAATCGTTAATGTCCAGAAGTGATTTTCAGATCAATAATTTTAGATTAATTATCAGATTAATGAATTGCAGGTCACTTTTAATTAATTCAATATATCGAGACCAAACGAGGTTGATCGTGGAAGCAAAATAATGACAGACGGGTCATATTAGCTTCGGTTGGTGATAAACCAAGTGATTGTTAAATTAGAATTAATTGGCATAAACCAAAGTGCCCCATGATTTATACCGTAGGAATGCCAAAAATTGGCTTAAAGTAAAAAAAATAATGTGGCCCAGCCAAAAGTGGGCTGGCTGCGATGTGGGGACGAGCCCTGCAGCATGGTTGCAGGCCATTGGGCCATGGGAGGGCAGCAAGCCTTTAAGCTGTGTGGTCTGGGTGAGCCCAGCAGCAAAAGTTGTTGGTTTGGGCCAAAAACAAGGCACGGGGCAAGCCCAGCCTAAAACTAGCTTGCAGGTTGGTGAGGAAAGGCCCAACCAAGGCTATCTCCTTAGTTTTTGGGTCAGGGCAAGTCAAACCCAACAACATAAGATGCGGGCAAGTGGGCTGAGAATTTAACAAAGCCCAGCTAGTGATACGGGCTTGTTGTAGGCGAGCCTGGGGCACGGGGTGGACCTAGCAAGCTACGAGCTTGCAGCAGGTTTGGGCTAGGGACTTAGGACAAAGCCCAACAACTCAAAAGTTGTTGGTTTTGGGCTTGAAGGGGTTACAGGCCCATAGTAACGCTTACCAAGCCGAAGCCTAGTGTCCGTGTAGGTTCATCAAAGCCCAAAAAGTTGCTACCATAGTCCAGACGTCACAATGATGTCGTTCTGATGACGTGCTCCACATGGCTGGGCTGCATGCCAGCTGTGGTGGTCGACAGTGGTGCCATTGCGGCGAGCAGCAACTATGCCGTGTAATCCCTTTTATTGTTTTTTTATTTACTTTTCTAGGGTTTAAATAACCCTAAATTGCTTCTTATTTATTTATATGTTTTGACTCATAAATTCCACATAGCAAAATAAATGCGTAATGCATGAAGCGTGTATATATATATATATTGACAAGTATATGAATCATATACAATATATATTGGAAGGAAAATATAAATATAGGGCGTTCATGCATCATGGGGAATGTTTTCATGCTTCGTGGACGTTTCAAATATCTTACTTTATTTTAAGCGTACCTGATTAGCAGAAAACAAATAAAAGCCTTTGAATTTTGTAGAAGAAAACCTACTCCTACGATCCTTCAGTTCTTTAGCTTCTGGTAAGAGCATGCTGATAATGTATTGTAGGCCTATTTGACTGAATTGTATTTAGGATTTAGGACCAGAGAGGGAGAGATGTCGGCAGCAAGAGAGATTTAATTGTGAGGTGTGTGCTATATTACCCCATTGTGCCTTTATTTATGGTAGTATGATAGGTTAAATCCTTACCCTGATAGGATTACAACTCTAATAGGATAATATCTACTAAAGAGAATATTTCAAGATATCCTTAGATATACTAAGATTTACACAATCACATTCATATTTTAAATATGACTGCAACACCCTCTTATTTGTACAACTAACATAATAAAAGCCTATTATTATGCTGTTTAGGTTCATGTATCCCTTTGATTGATCTAAATCCATGGACTTCCCAATAATATCTCAATTAACATTTACTGGTTTTCCTTAGTATACAAACACAGAGCAGTGAGCACATTATACCCGAACTCATGCAATATGCTCAATTGGAATTGGTGGCTCTCCCAATTCTATATAAATAGGGGCCGGCATGCAATGTATTCTACCAAATTCACACAACATTTCCAGCGGAGAAGTAAATTTTTAAGCTGAGTGAGATTAATTAGAGCTTAATTAGCTTTGAATCACATAGAGGGATTAAGGGCTATGATGAGAGCATTGGCTGTGCTGTTGTTGATGTAAGAATCTATTTGGACTCAACAAGTTGTGATAAAGGAGAGGTTACATGTTGATAATATAATTCTATAGAGTTTGAATATGTGGAAAAGTTAACATCCTATTTTTGTGGAAGCACATTCATAATGCTTTGAAATAACCACTTAAGGTATTTCACCACTAATCCACTACTCCATCTAAACCGGGATTTGGTGCAATGGGACAATAACCATACTTCCACGAAAGATGGAAGTTGGCTGCCATTGCCACTATAAATGTAGGAATTCCCTACTCACTGGAGATACGTTCTAAGAAAAGGGTTCTATCACCATAATAACATAAAGGCTTCAAGTGAGTAGAAGATTTCATTTTGCTGCGGTAATGAATGTTCCAGGTTAGTCTCTTTGCCTCAATATTGATCGTGATCTAGACAGCATGCTAACAAGGGTTGGGTTAAGTCTTACAGTTGAAGGTTGGGGTTGTTATGGGCCAATCTGAATGTGCTGACACTGATAGTGATTACTTTGTTGATAATTACTCACTAATGATTCCATAGTCACACTTCTCAAAAATTCACCCCATGGCAATAAAATCCCACCACCACCACCTAAATCCCATCTTCCTGTTCCTCCACCTAAACCACAAGAGAGCTGGTGCCTCAGAAGTTGCCACAAGAAATGCTACAATCTGAAGTGGGCTGTTAGAAAGGTTTGCTTTCACGCCTGCCCTTCTAAATGCCTGCAGATTCGTGTAAGGCTCAGAAAAATCCCTCAAACGCCTCAAAGACTGTCTACTTTCCTGTGTAAATGTCATTCCCACACCCGCCGATTATGCACCTGCTTTTGGTACTAACACATTAATTCAATTGACTTCTTTCTCTCTTGGCTTTGATCAATTTATTTGTTAACCCTTTTTTCTTGGATTTTGTTATTTGCTTTGAATTATTCATCCAATTTATTTATCCTTTTTTTTTTTGGTGTCATTTGCTGAAATAAACATGAGGGGCCAATTGAATTCATGCTACAGGACTTGCAGCTCAAGAATAAAAATCAATAATTAGATATTTTAACATTGATGGGATGGAATAGTTGTACTCTACTCACGGAGGCTATTTGTCCAACCATTAATTGAAATTTTCTTTTTCATTTCTGTTCCTTATAATTATTTGTTTTTGTGTACATCCTAGCTCTAGTAAGGTATAATTAATATTACCACTATACCTAAAGTCTGCTGTTAATTGTTTCCTTTTGTGCACATTAGCACCAAAACGGAAGTTTAGGTGGCAAATACACATACCCCTATATATTAATGCGATAATTATTCATCAATTTCATTTCGGCCAAAAATATTTTTGTTTACAATGTCTTGTAGTTTAATTGGTTAAGAGCATTCACACTCGTACTTAAAGCCTCGAATTCAATTTTCACTTCTCTAATTTTGCTTACATTAAAAAGAATACTACCTAAACTATATAATTAAGCAGCAAAAGAAAATTTGTGCACAAGCACGGATCATATAAGAAGCAGCAAAAGATTTTACTGAAAATATGATTTTAGCCCTTGAAACTCAAGTTTCTTTACATAAAACCCATCATAGTCTTTTTACTTGAATAAAATCCAAAGACTAGGATCTACATAAGCAAATTCATTAATTATGTTTGACTTTACACATTTTGCATTTTCTAGATGCCTAAAGTACCCCTAATTACAATTTTAATGTATACATTTAATTCTATGCAAATTTGAAGGGAGGGATTAATGAAAAAAATGTATTAATGTTTAAATTCATTGCATATTAATATATCATAACAAATTGTATGTTAATGCTTCTGGCAAAAATAAATAAATAAATAAATAAATAAATAAATAAATAAATAAACATTAATGTTATACTTTCCTTTAGATTTTGTAATTGTTTTCCAAATTTGCATAAAATTAGACAATTTTAAATTAATCTTGTCATTTTCTTACCAAATGGAAACTGAAAGGGAACTATGGAGTAATTTACATATAAACATAGGTAAATTATTTGGACATATGTGTTAGTAATATAATATTCCTAGTATATGTAATAATACATGCAAAATAATTTACCTACAAAATAAATAAAAAATATTATTTGATTCAATATTAATTTATCTACATTTGATATAATAAAATATAATTGCACATATATATTACTAAAATGTGCCCAATATATGTAATAATTCATGTAAAATTATTTACCTACAAAATAAAGGTATGTAAGTTGATTAAAAAATAATATATCTACAACTTTTTGTTTATGAATTTTAATTTACCTCTTTTTTTTATTTGTACAAACATAATGTACCTATAGTATATAATTCCTACTAAAACTAATATATATTTGCACATGTATATATTAGTAGTAAAATGTGTCCAGTATATGTAATAATGCTTTAAAAAATTTACCTACAAAATAAAGGAATGTAATTTGATTGAAAAGATAAAATATCTACTACTTTTTGTTTATGAATTTCAATTTTTCTTTTTTTTTAGAAACATAATGTACCTACAATATAATTTACCTATTGTTTAATTCTTATAAAAAATTTAATTTACTTATACTTTACATATAAATATAGATAAATTATTTTTGACACACATATATAATAACAAATCAAAATGGCTAATGTATGTAATAATCTGTGTGAAATCATTTACCTACAAAATAAAAGAATATTAATTGATTCTTGTTTTTTTTTTATCAAACAATATTATTTGATGCAAAATAACTGATTATACAAAGGATCTTTTTTTTTCATACGAAAAATGTGCCTATAATTGCTTATAAATATGGGTAAATTAATATATATATATATATATATATATATATATATATAAATGTTAATAATATTTATGAAACAAAGAGGTAAAATTTCCATATGGGGTTAATTGCTAATCATAATTAGGATGAGTAATAATCTCTATTAATTAATGAAACCCTCTTTGTCAACCAAAAGAGGGTGAAAAGACAACTTAGTCTTCTATCACACACAAAAAAAGATGGGCAATAATGTAATTTCACATGTCCAAATTTTATTGTTTTTATTGAAATCTGACCTATAAGTGATGTTAAAATATCTCTAATATTTAAAATTTAAATAAAATAAAAAACCAAAAACAAAAACCTCCCACTCCCCCCCACTTTCTCTCTCTCTCTCTCTCTCTCTCTCTCTCTCTCTCTCTCATTTTCTAAAAAAATGTGTTCATACACACAAAGTGTGTAGGCAAATGCTAGTATTTATTAAGATAATTAGGGTTTAGTGGCATAAGTTGTAAATATGTTGTAATAATTGGTTATATATTTATCTACGTGGTAGTCTATTTGAAATTTGGGTATTATTTGAATGTTGTTGTAGGCCTATTTGATTGAACGATCTAGGGTTTAGAGAGAGAGGGGGGGCCGACCACTATTAGAGAGAAGAGAGATTGATTTAATTTGAGGTGTGTTTGATTCACCCCATTGTGCCTTTATTTATAGTCCCCATTGTGCCTTTATTTATAGTAGTATGAAGGGTAAAACCTTTCCCTTTAGGATTACAACATTTAATAGGTAATCTAATCTTAATAGGAATCTAAGATACATTCCCAAATTCCCTAGGATTTACACAATCACATTCCTATTCTAAATATGACTGCAACACTCTCCCTTGAGTGTGTAAATACTCAACAAACAATCGCATCAGATTTTCAGCAGATAAGGTAGAATAGTTGATGAAGTCATCGGCACAACGGGTGATCGCGAGTCTTAAATTTAAGTGAAGTATGGATTTGCAAAAACTCACAAAAACCTTGCTATGGTAAAACCCAAGGCATGGGGAAAACCCATAGACTAAGGAGAAAAGTAAGAAAATATGCATAATGTCTAAAACACTCGTCAAACTGGACGAAGGTAGTGAACTCATCGGAGTATGATCATCCCAGGATGGGTGCCTTATTAAAACCTCGTTAGGTAGCAAAAACCCAGTGGAAAAAATGCTTCTAATCGTAGGAAAAAGAGTACATTAAGATCATGTGAGTATTCTTCTAGATACTCCCCCTAAGTTAGACATAACTTCTAAATAAAAGAACTACAAGCAATTCAACTCAAATAATTTACGCATACCAATTCCTTGGACGAGCTTCTGAAATGTAAACTTGGGCAATGACTTGGTAAAGAGATCGGCCAGGTTGTCCTGGGAACGGATTTACTTGACTTCAATGTTCTGATGCTGCTGCTGCTGGTGTGAGTAAAAGAACTTCGACGCTATATGCTTGGTGTTGTCTCATTTGATGTATCCCTTTTTCAGCTGTTGAATACATGTTGCATTGTCTTCAAAGATCATCGTAGGAAGGTCAACGACTGATGTAAGACCACTAGTGATTCGAATATGTTCCATAACTTCTCTTAGCCAAAAGCACTCATGTGATGCTTCATGTAGGGCGAGAATCTCAGCATGGTTTGACAAAGTTGCAACTAGCGTTTGCTCGGTAGACCTCTAAGATGTAGTGATGTCTCTAACGGTAAAGACATAACCTGTTTTGAGAACATGCTCTATATGGGTCAGACATCTAGCATCTGTGTAACCAACAAGGCAAGAATCAATCCGAGGGTCATAGGGGAAGGCAACACTTGGAGATTCACGGATATAGAACAAACCCAAATCCGTAGTACCTTTGAGGTAACGAAAAATGTCTTTAACACCATTCCAGTGCCTGCGTGTGGGCGCATTGCTGTATCTAGTCAATAGATTCACAGCGAAGAAGATGTCAAGTCTAGTGCACTGAACCAAGTACAATAAAGCCCCAATTGCACTTAGGTAAGGAACTTCGGGTTCCAAAATCTCTTCCTCATCCTCCTTTGGATGGAAGGGATCTCGTTTAGCATTTAGAGTCCGAACGACCATGGGTGTACTTGAAGGCTTCGCTTTATCCTCATTAAAATGTCGCAACACCTTTTGGTTGTAGTTCGATTGATGTACTAGGATTCCATTCGAACAATGCTCGATCTCCAGGCCGAGACAATATCGAGTTTTCCCAAGATCCTTCATCTCAAATTTCGATTTCAAGTGTGTAGTAATTTCCTCAAGCTATGCGAGAGTCCCAATGAGGTTCATGTCATCGACATAAACTGCAACGATTGTAAATCTGGAATGTGACTTCTTTATGAACACGCATGGGCATAGTTCATTGTTCACATAACCCTGACTTGTCAAATATTCACTCAGACGGTTATAGCACATCCGCCCGGATTGTTTTAATCTGTAGAGTGACCTCCTTAACCTAATTGAGAGAGTGTTCTGTGGTCTAGAACTATTTGAACCAGTCAATGGAAGTCCTTCTGGAACTTTCATATAAATTTCCATATCTAGATCCCCATAGAGATATGCAGTTACCACGTCCATAACCTGCATATTCAGTTTTTCGGAAACTACCAAACTGATTAGGTAACGGAACGTTATAACGTCCATTACGGGGGAATACGTCTCCTCGTAATCAATCCTTGGGCGCTGAGAGAAGCCTTGCACTACGAGGTGTGCTTTGTATTACACTATTTCATTCTTCTCATTACGCTTCCTCACGAAAACCCACTTGTAGCCAACGGGCTTCATGTGTGGTGGTGTAGGAATGATAGGTCCAAATACCTTATGTTTCGCAAGCGAATCAAGTTCGACCTGGATTGCTTGTTTCCAGTTTGACCAATCGGTTCTACGTCGGCATTCATCGACGGAACGTGGTTCAATGTCATCGCTAAGCATGATGTCAGTAGCTACTGAGTACGAGAATGCATCATCGATGATCATCTCATTCCTATTCCAAACCTCATCCAATACTGTGTAGTGGACTGAAATCTTGTGATTCTCGGAAGGCCGACATGTTTCATCTGAAGCATCACCATAATCTAGAATAACCTCATGCGTTGGAACGGATGAGAGAGCGAAGGTTGGATTTAACCTAGGGTCACTAGTTTGTGCCATTTTCCTATTCCGGGGTTGTAAATCCTTTGAACCAAAGGGTCTGCCATGATTCAGGGTCGGAGCAGATGATTGGCTAGCCACCAATGTACCATGTCGCGTGGAAGGTGTGGCCTCCCCATCTTCGGGGACGGTCCAGCCTTCCCAGGCTGGTTGTTGACGTACACGAGGTACATCTATCCTTGCAGGTGTGTTTGTAGTGGGTATGTGTGATCTTGTCACATTTTCTAGATTATTAAAAAGCACCCGGCATGCTTTGAGAAATGCTCTGAAGATCTATAATTCGAAAAACCTCAATTTCAGACTTGGGAGTGCGAGGATCTAAATGAGACATAGTAGGAGCATACCACGACAATTTGCGGCGTTCTACGGGAACGTTAGCATGCTTATCTCCCCTTAGCGACGGGAAGACTGTGTCATCAAAGTTACAATTCGCAAAACGTGCGGTAAAGAGATCTCTTGTTAAGGGTTCTAAGTAGCGAACAATTGATGGCGAATCATAACCGACATATATTCCCATTTTTCTCTAAGGACCCATTTTGGTACGTAGCAGCAGTGCTATTGGCATATAAATGGCGCACCCAAACACCCGTAAATGCAAGACGTTAGGCTCGTATCAAGTGACCAACTGTAACGGTGAATGTGGTTGGGTAACGGTAGGCCTCAGGTGGACCAACATAGCTGCGTGCAATATTGCATAGCCCCAGGCAGATATCGGCAGTTTGGTTCTCATAACCAAAGTCTGAGCTATCAATTGAAGGCTCTTTATGAAAGCTTTTGCTAGGCTATTTTGGGTGTGAACATGGGGAACAGGATGTTTCACATTAATCCCTACTGACATGCAATAATTGTCAAAAGTTTGTGACGTAAACTCTCCAGCGTTATCCAATCGAATCGACTTGATCGGATAATCAGGGTGGTGAGCCCATAGCTTAATGATTTGAGCTAAGAGTTTAGCAAACGCGATGTTGCGTGTGGACAATAAGCAAACATGTGACCATAATGTCGATGCATCAACCAACACCATAAAGTATCTGAATGGTCCACAAGTTGATTGGATAGGTCCACAAATGTCCCCTTGAATCCTTTGAAGAAATTTAGGGGGGTTATGAATAATCTTTGTATATGAGGGTTGAGTATTCAACTTTGTTTGTACCACACTTAGGGCCTCCGTATTTCTCGTATAAATACTCGGGGGACATAAATGTAATTATGTAATAAAGAAAGGGGCAAATATGTAATAAGTGAGGATCCCTTATTCTATAAAAGGACCCCTCACTCTCCTCATTTAGAAAGGCCAATTCTTAGGCCTGACCCCTCACCCTTTCAAAGCCTCTCATATTCTGAGATTCAGAGCTCTCATCCTCACATAGAAGTTCTCTCTCTATCATCTTCAACATCTCAGATAAATACAATATCAGTGTGGACGTAGCCCAAACATTGGGGTGAACCACGATACATCTTGTGTTATTTACATTTCTTGCAGATTCACGGTCAGATTTACGTTGTTTCAAGACCTCTGGTTTTATGCATCAACATTTGGCGCCGTCTGTGGGAAACGACACAAAAAACTATGTCGGTTCTTTTTTATTTTTTCACCTCCACCATGAATCTGCAAAATCATAAAAACCCAAGAAACCAGTCCCATCTCTCCCCCCTCTCACTGACCCAAACTGATGTCGACTCTCTGCTTTCCCTCTCGTCAGTTCTCTCTACTCTCTCTGCAACGCTAAAAATACCACCTTAGGCAAACCTACCCATCAAGCTTCTAATGCCCAACAACTTCACCAGCATCACAGAAATTGCTCTCAAAACCATCCCATTGAAATCGTCCAGCAGGACCGCGAACAGCAGCCGGTGTCATTAGAGGAGCTAGAAAAAAGTTGCGATTGCTGTGGGAGCGTTGTGGGAAGTGGGTCCGGGTTTGCAGAGGAGGAGGAAAATGAGGTCGCTTTGAAATGATAGAAGGATGAAGACTGCTGCTCGCATTTGGGGTCGTTCTTGTTCATCTTCCCCAATCGAGTTTGGATTTCAGCCTCAGGTATTGGAGAATCTTTCTTAGGATTTCTGAGGAGAAAATGAGATTCTTAGTGGTGGTGGCGTCAGGAGGTTTGAACCAGTAGAGGAATCAGATTGTTGATGTTGTCATCATTGCAAGAATTCTTGGAGCTATATTGGTTGTTCCAGTATTGTAGATCAATCTGATTTGGGGAGACGAAAGGTGTCTCCAGCATTGAAGCAAGCCTTGACCATCCCGATTCGCCCTTGTGCGCACCAACAGAGGCGGAGAGCCGGGTTCCAACCACGGCCCAACAGACTCTCTACCATGTCCACCGAGTTACAGAGTGACAGAATAGACATAGATCCGATGGCACATCTGAGTCGATTCAAGCAACTTGGACGAGTTATGAAGCGGTGGCGCTGAGTCAAGTCGGATGTTTGGTGTGAAGATAAGCAACCACAGGGAGTCCACCATCCCACTATCTGAAAAAAAAAAAAACACTCACGAAGATAAGCTTTTTCAATACTCAGCATATTATTATTCCTGCCATCTGCCAAAAGAAAAGCAAAGCAAAAAAACAAAAGCAAAAGCAGAAAGCATGGCTACCCACTGAGATAATTGTAGAAAGTAGAAAAAAGCAGAAAGCACGGCAGCCCATTAAGTGCAGCAGAAAAAAAGAAAAGAAAAGAAGATAAAGAAAAAGCAGACAGGGTGATGGCATAATTATGGGTGTGAGCCATTGAGCATGCCCTGCCCCTGGCAAGCACATGTTATCCCATTATCCAACCATGTGCCATACTCACCTTTTGCAGCAGCTTTTTATTTTTGAATGATGTAATTTATTTTTCTTATCTTTCAGAGACATCTGTATAAACCCCATCAGAAAGTAATTAAAAAAAAAACGGCAAGCCAAAAATAATGGGCTGGAATGTTATGTGGAGGGTGAAGGCCGATATGCCCAAAAAAGCCAGGCCCTCTATTATCACCAACCAGGTGATCAAAAGTACGTCCAGTACTACAAAAAATTATTCGGCAGCTTGCCGCTATTACCACCAACCAGATGATCAAAAGTACGCCCAGTACTCCAAAATTATTCGGCAACCTGCCGCTATTACCACCAACCAGGTGATCAAAAGTATGCCAGTACTCCAAAAATTCTTAGGCGACCTGCTGCTATTATCAACCACTAGATGATCAAAAGTACGTCCAATACTCCAAAATTATTCGACAACCTACCGTTATTATCACCCACTAGGTGATCAAAAGTACGCCCAGTACTCCAAAATTATTCGGCAGCCGGCCGCTATTATCACCAACCAGGTGATCAAAAGGACGTCTAGTACTCCAAAATTATACATGAGCATTACTCATGTCAATCATATATAAACATTCATGAGCATCACTCATGTCAATCATACATAAACATTCATGAACATCATTCATGTCAACATTCATGAGCATCACTCATGTCAACATTCATGAGCATCACTCATATAAACATTCATGAGCATCACTCATGTTAATCAGCTTCAAAAGCTTCATTTACAGAGCTCTAGGTTTGAAAGCTTCATTTACAAAGCTCCAGCTTCGAAGCTTCATTTACAAAGCTCCAGCTTCAAAAACATCACTTGCAAAGCTTCACCTACAAAGCTTCAGTGCAGGGTATACAAATACCGCCTTCGAAAAACCGCCACTTAGGCCCATACATGCATTCAATTTGAAGTCTCCAGCCAACAGACTCTACTGACTGAATACTTGGGGGACTACACTATGTACCATATATTAGGCCTCAACTAGGCCTCATGAAAAATACTTAGGGGACTTAGCCCATTATTTATGTATTGAGGAGCGAGCCCTTATTCTATAAAAGGGACTCCCTCACTTTCATTAGAAATCACCTATTATTCATGTACTGAGGAGCGAGCCCTTATTTTATAGAAGGGACTCCCTCACCTTCATTAGAAAGCATCGCCGCCAACTGAGCAACCGCCTCGTCGCGAGCATCATTCCTTACCCATAATTTATGTACTGAGGAGCGAGCCTTTATTTTATAAAAGGGACTCCCTTACCTTCATTAGAGAGCATCACCGCCAACTGAGCAACCACCTCGCCGCGAGCATCACTCATAACCCATCATTTATGTATTGAGGAGTGAGCCCTTATTCTATACAAGGGACTCCCTCACCATCATTAGAGAGCATCGCCGCCTACTGAGCAACCGCCTCGCCGTGAGCATCAACTCTAGCCCATAATTTATGTATTAAGGAACAAGCCCTTATTTTATAAAAGGGACTCCCTCACCTTCAACGCCACAAACCGGGCCAACCAAGGCAACATAAGCCACAAGCAGAGCAGCCTCGCAACATGTGCTACTTCTGGTTGAGCATTATTTCAAATTAGGCACCGCCTCATATCGAGTATCAGTTTTAGACGACATCTAGTTACTTCGGCCCACACATGGACTGAATTTAAAGTCTCCAGCCAAAAGACTCTTTTGAATGAAGACTTGGGGGACTACTGTTTGTACCATACTTAGGGCCTCTGTATTCAGATCTCGTATAAATACTCGGGGGACTTAAAATGTAATTATGTAATAAAGAAAGGGACAAATATGTAATAAGTGAGGAACCCTTATTCTAAAAAAGGACCCCTCATTCTACTCATTCAGAAAAGCCAATTCTTAGGCCTGACCTCTCACCCTTTCAAAGCCTCTCATATTTTGAGATTCAGAGCTCTCATCCTCACAAAGAAGCTCTCTTTATCCTCTTCAACATCTCAGAGAAATACAATATCAGTGTGGACGTAGCCCAAACATTGGGGTGAACCACGATACATCTTGTGTTATTTACATTTCTTGCAGATTCACGGTCGGATTTACGTTGTTCCAAGACCTTCGGTTTTGTGCATCAACAAACTTCCCTAAAGAACACGCTTTGCATGGTAGGAGCCCAACATAGGGATGTAACTTATGCTTGTGTGAAGATTTGAGGATATAACGCATCATGTCACGTCCAGGATGTCCTAAACGATCATGCCAAAGCAACCAAGTGTCCGAGAACTCAAGCATAGGGCAGGCCACACTGTAAGCTTCTATGCCACGAATGGTTGTGATGCACAACCCATTCTACAAGCGTTCCAACTTCTCGTGAACATGCTTCTGGCCATATTCATACGCAGTGATACAAAGAAATTCAGAACCATGATCTTCAGTGGTTTCAAGATGATATTGATTATCTCGAATATCTCTAAAACTCAACAACGTTCTTTCGGAAAGTGGAGAATAAAGTGCCTCCTTAATGGTCAAAATTGTACCATTAGACAACATGATACTTGCATTTTTGTATCCTTCAATCAGGTTGGATGAGCCTGAGAGAGTTGTCAAATGAGCTTTCTTGGGTATGAAGTTAGTAAAATAGTGTCGTTCACGGAAGATGATGTGTGTGGTTGCACTATCTGCCAAACAATTAACTTCCCCACTAGACATACCTAGAAATAAATTGATTGAATTGGTCACATGTATAACTATAAGTCCATTCATTCAATTAAGCAATTAGAGAAATTAATATACATTCAAATAACAATCCATAATTCAAAACAAACCAAAACCAAACAAATTATTCCAAATACTTAGATATATTGTTCAAAATTAAACCAGAAACCTAGAAAAATAGAGGGTAGGGCCGGCCACTCCTAGTGGGTTCGGCCACTAGGGGTAAACACCCTAAAAAACATGTCTAATTTATTCATCCATAGGTGCTAACCCTTCATGGAAATCTGATATCTCCATTGATGTAGTTGCATCTTCCAAATGATCCACATGTGCAAAGTTAGACTCACAATTAGAATGATACTTGGCAATAGCCTCAGGGGAAGCTCAGCATACGCGTGACCAATGATCTTTTGATCCACAGCGATAGCACATGTCCAGTTCAATAGAAGTAGCCTGAACGGGAGCTTTGCCCTTGTTCTTGAAGATTGGGACCTTAAGGGCGAGTAGTGGACGCTACTGGGTCACATTTCTTCCCTTAGGTGTGGCACTCTGTTGACCTTGGGCCCGTGGTTGGGCTTCCCGTCCATTGCCACTACCACGATGGTTTTTTCGTCGTTTATGGCTGCTAGAATAGGTCGCATGCGCTTCAGGCGCGGCGTTCGAGCCAGTGGGTCGAGCTTGATTATTCTTCATCAAAAGATGGTTCTACTTTTTAGCGATAAGTAAAACAAAGATCAAATCCAAAAACTTGGTGAATTTATGTACCCTATATTGTTGCTCCAGGACAATATTGGTGGCATCAAAGGTTAAATAGGTTTTCTCCAAGAGATATGATTCAGTTAGTTCCATTTTGCAAAATTTCAATAGAGAACGGATTCTACAAACTTCAGAGTTGTATTCATTCACGGACTTAAAGTCCTGGAAGCTAAGATGCTGCCAGTCGTGTCTTGCTTCAGGCAAGTGTATATCTTTCTAGTGATCGAAATGGTCAGCCAAAGCAAGCCAGAGGGTGCGTGGGTCCTCCTTAGTGAGATACTCAGTCTGCAGTGCATTATGAATGTGTCTCGGATGAAGATCTTTGCAGTAGCCTTCTGAGTTTCATCAATAGGTTTGTCAGCGATAGGTGCCTCGATGGTGGCTCTAATACCATTTGCAGTGAGATGGAGCTTCACGTCTCTTCCAGAGACTTTTAGAACGGAGAAATCGAGCTTGTTCAAGTTTGACATGTCCCTAAAACGGAGGGAGAAAACGTGATTAGTCATATGGTAAGCCATAGACATATATCGTAGAATATACAGGTACTATAGACATGTAGTGGTTTAATTTATGCATGAAAACTACGGGTTTCATGTGGTATGTTTTGAATGAAAACTTCGGGTTTCAAAGGCACTAAATTTGAAACTACAGGTTCAATTTAGTTTTATGAACAATTAGTTCATAATGAGAGGTTCCTGCAAGAAACACAGAATGCAATATACTAACTAAGTGTAGTGGATTTGAGGTTCTTCAGAAACTTAAGTGTTGTTACTATGAAAGTATGTGATGGTTCAAAGTATAAAAATAAATTATTGAATCGTTAATGTCCAAAAGTGATCTTCAAGTCAATAATTTTGGATTCATTATTAGATTAATGGACTGCATGTCACTTTTAATTAATTCAATAAATTGGGCCATAGGGGGTCGATTGTAGAAGCTAAATAATATTAAAAGAATATTATTAGATCGAAAATATAGCCCAAAAATAATTTTGGGCTTGGTGCCGTGGGTTATAGGTCACGGGTTTGGGTGCCATACGCATAAGGTAAGGCCCAAAGATCCTTGGATGGTGTAGGCCACGAGGTGGATGGGAGAAACCCCAGCCATAGCTGGGTTTCATACTTGGACCAAAAGGGACACGGAGTAAGGCCCAATGAAGGCTAGCCTTTGATTTGTGGCTCAGGAAGCCCAGCCACAGGCTAAGGTTGGCTGCAGGTGGCATGTGCGGGGGACAAGGCCCAGCCCCATGGGCTGGCTGACAAAGACCTGTGAAAAGACCCAGCCGATTGGGATGGTGGAATCGGCAGCAAGCCGAGGCAACAGCAAGGTCCAGCAAGCATGAAGGCTTGCGGACACTGGTGTGGGTAGGGCTTCAGGCCCATGTTAAGAAAAACCCAAGCCAGGCACACGACCTGGTTTCCAACAGGGTGCCATGATGGTGGTGCCAAATTATGTTCTATTTCCCCTTCTTTTTTTTTCAAATCCCTTAGGGTTTAGGAAAAACCCTAAATATGCTTCAAATTTATTTTGTATAATTTGACTCACAAATTCCACATAACAATTTAATTGTGCGATGCATGAAACAAATATATATATTGACAAATATATGAACATATACAACATATATATATATATATATATATATATATATATATATATATATATATATCGAAAGGAAAATATAAACATATAGGGGTTCATGCATCATGGGGAATGTTTTCATGCCTTGTGGACTTTTCAAATATCTTCTTTTATTTTAAATGTACCTGATTAGTAGAAAACGAATAAGCTTTTGAATGTGGTGGATGATAACCTCCTCCAACAATGTTTCAATTCCTTAGCTTCTGGCAAAAGCGTGCTAATAACGTGTTATAGGCCTATTTGATTGAATGATTTAGGGTTTAGAGAGAGAGGGGGCCGACCACTATTAGAGAGAAGAGAGTGTAAACACTGAAATTCCTGCAATGAATGAGACAAGAACACGTGTACAAAATAATATTTGTATTAATGATTTAAGGGTTACAATCTCTTCTACAAATTTAACCTCTGATTCGATCTTAGTAATGTGTAGATTTATGGATTGTGCTATTGATCCAAGGGCCGTTAGGGCTTGATCTTGAAGGTTGACGAACGGATCTTAAAGGGGGCTTTTGGGCTTGATCTTGAAGAACGGTTGGATGTGTGGATTTGTTGATGTTGTTGATCCAAAGGGCCGTTGGGGTTTGATCTTAGGATGAACGGACGATGAACGATGAATACTTTCTTCGAGGGGCCATCGGGGCTTGATCTTGAAGGAGGATTTAACAGAGAACGAAGAAGGCTTCTTGATCCTTCGGGATTCGCTTGGGAGCTTTAGAGTTTCAAAGCTTCAAGGTTTTGGTGTTATGTGAATTGGTGAATCAAAATGAATGCATTGGCTTCCTATTTATAGAATTCCAAAACTTGATTTTTTAATTTAAATAATCAGATGAAATAAATCATTTATGCAGGTGTTGACTTGTGTCCTATTTGATGACTTTTCCGATGATTTTCGATTTTTCATTGAGTCACATGCTATGTGACAAATGAACGTTGGAATTTTAATTATTGATCAACATTCATTTCACCGAAATTTTGATGTCTACAAATGCCCCCACTTCAAGGCTCGTCGTGTACATGTGCTTGTCACGTATAGAAGATGCGTTTTGAAGTCCCTTAGTGTAGATGTCAATCCAAGGGTCGTCGATGCTTAATCTTGAATTGGGCTGGAAGTTTCTTCAAGGGCCGTTGAGGCTTGTTCTTGAACTTTGTTTGAAATTTCTTCAAGGACCGTCGAGGCTTGATCTTGAAGGTTGAAATTGGACCACAAGGAGCTTCACGTGGTAGATAATCTTTGGCTTTGGTAGTGGATGAATTGGCACGTATTTTGTTGCACTTGTTGACTTTCCACAACTTTATTCTTGAACTGGGTTGGAAGATTTTCTAGTTTCCTCCAATTGTTGACTTTCCACAGCTTATTCTTGAACTGGGTTGGAGGACTTTCTGGCTTCCTCCGATTGTTGACTTTCCATGGCTTTTTCTTGAACTAGGTTAGAGGATTTTCTGGTTTCCTTCGAAGGCTTAAACTTACTCTTTTTTTATGTGGAGCTGGATTTTATTCAAGGGTGATGGACACTTGATTTTGAATCGTTCTTGTGATTTCTTCAAGGGCCGTCGAGGCTTAATCTTGAATTGAGCTGGAAGCTTCTTCAAGGACCGTTAAGGCTTGATCTTGAATGTTGATTCGAACACATGGCTAGTAGGCATGAGGTGAAGGTGACGGCCTGTTTCTTTGTTCAATCTTTCTAATTCACACCTGAGCATTTTGGTCAACCATATGATCTTTAAAAGTGGTGGGCGCTTCTTCCAGTTGGTGACTTGATCTTTAAGGATTTGATTCAAGGGTGGGGAATCGGCACGTGTAGCTCACAACGCCTAGCGAGAGATATTTTTTATTTTGAAGAAGTAGCGGATGAATCGGCATGTGCTTTGTTGTGCTTGTCTCAACATGCTTCAATGTATCATTTTTCCTTGCCTTATCTGTTCTTCGGGCAGATGTGGTATCTTCTCTGGAAGCACAAGATGTTGAAACAATGGGTACTTTGATAGCAATGCTAGGTACTTTGAAACAAGATGTGGAAGCACAAGATGTTGAAACAATGTTTGACTTCAAGTTCTGACTGATGGCCCTCATTCTTCTTGACCTGCAGGTAAGAATAAGGACAAAGAACAGGACAGGGAGAAAGCATGATATGAAATACTCTTGCTTTCGAAGAAGTGGTGGCGATTTGATAACTTTGCACATCGAGGCTTTGTTCTTCGGCGATGGTGCCAGCGAAAGGCTATTGAAACTTCTCGAGCTCTTTGATTAGGGCAATGATGCCAAGCTTGGCTTTGATTTAAACTCCTCAATCTGGGTTATACGGTTCTGCAGGGAAGGGCGTCGTGCTATAGTGATCTGTTTCGGCTCATCATTGATCCTTCTGCTTCAATCTCTTGCAGTATTTGCCCTCGATGCAGGAGTGGAATGCAACATTTGCATTTAAATGGTCATTCGGAGCACTACTTCTCAGTGGCGATGAGCACTCGAGAGCAATGCCAGGTAAGCAACCAGGCAAAGGTTCTGGGCAACCAGTTCCAGATCGGAAGTTTGATTTCAAGTTCCGACTGATTGCTTTGATTCTCCTTGTCTTGCCGGTAAGGGCAAGGGTAAAGGAAAAGACAGGGAAAAAGCATGATATGAGATACTCTTGCTTTCTACCCTGGTGATATGAGATACTTTTGCTTTGGTGTCATTTGTTTGCAGAGGTATTCCCGAAGAGGAAGATAACTGAGTATTTCAAGAGGCTTTGCTGGAAGTGTACTATCGGAGGTGAGGAAGGGTTGGGCATTTTTGAAGGTATGCCTTGCTATGGATGACGAAGGTCGACATATATAGGAATTTCCCAACAGCCAGTAGTGGCACTATTCCTTTACGTTTTTCATCAACTGTTGGGTAATTGAAACAATAAGATTCACGCGTTTTCAATTTTTTCAAAAATCTTTGCCAAAGTTGCCCGTGATTTCTGCAAAGCTGAGGTTGTGTGTGAAAAGTGCTAACAAATCCATGAAAGCCGGTCTTTTGAAATTCAGAAAGCGATGCCTTTTTTATCTCTAAACAAGTGGCCTGACTTTTGAGGTTCAGAGGGTGATACCTTTTTTATTTCTGAACAAACGCCTCTTCGATTTCTGAACAAGCACCTCTTCAATTTCTGAACAAGGGCCTCTTCGATTTCTGAATAAACAGCCATGTTGCCCCTTCTTTTTTTATAGAGGCAACAATTGTGTTCCAAAAGCACACTTGAGAGTTGCTGCTTGTAGAAGTTCCCTTCTTACACTTCTAAGATCTTGATTTATCCGACCTCTTCTTTTTCTTCAACATCTCTAAAAATGGCTTGCCCATCTGACCGTCATCTTGATTTGAATATTGAGGAAGATGCTAACATGCCTTCTTAAGACAATATATGGCACCCATCCTTTGTATCCCCCAACGGTCCTCTTACAATTGAGGACTCTGTGATGAAGAACGACATAACCGCCACGGTGGTTGCTAGAAATTTTCTCACCCCCAAGGATAACAGGATCCTTTCCAAGCGGTCTGATGAGCGCTTCAAGACTCTTTGGCTTTCAGCGTTCAGTGTGCAAGCTCTGTATCGAATATGGGCCAACGCCTTCTTGCTCGAACTCGTCAAGTTGAGTCACTGATGGCTGAGGTGGCGAGTCTTAAGCAAGAGATTAGAGGGCTCCGACATGAGAACAGAGAGTTGCACATGTTTTCCAATAGTTACTCGACGAGCATGAAGAGAAAGCTTGACCAGCGGCAGAAATCCGAAAGTCAGATTCATAGTGACCATCAGATATTTGTGGCTTTACTCCAGAGGCACCTATTGCTTTCGTCCTCTAGAGTTTTACCAAGTGTTGAGGCTCTAAACAATCAACCTCTGGCGCCTCTTCTTCCTAGAATTCCGCCGAGTGATGAGGCGCTACCTAATCAACCTTTGTGAAGGCTTCTTCTTGTTTGCTTCCCCCCCCCACTTTTTTTTTGTAAATTTTCAGAGATATGAGTAAATGAGCTTTTATTTGACTCAAGGTATATCTATCCAATCGCGGCACCATCACCCTTTTTCAACTCTTTTTCTTTATATATATAACAAATATATTCACACATGGCACCATCTTTCAAGTAATGATGTCCATCATTACTTTCTTTACTTTCAACTCTTTTATATATAATATATATTTTTGTTTGCTTTCCACATGCCATCATTATTTATTCCAAATGTATGGAAGCAAGGCCCCCCCGTCTTGTTAGCTCTTTTATCAACTTTTTTAATTGACATTTCCGAATCTACTTTTGCCTACCCACTCCGTTTGATTAATAAATAAGACAAAGATAAAGGGACCATGTTCCTTGTTTTGGGAAGAAAAGCATATGCTTTAACATTGGAGAGTGCTTAGGTAATGCTACGACCACCATTGACCACCTCTTCTGCACTTTTTTTTTTTTTTTTTTTGCTTGCTGTCGCAAGTTCAGGTATGACTTTCTCTTTTTTTTGGGCACCAAAAGAATGTTATGTTTACATATATATATATACAAATGGGTGCGGAAGCCAAATATGTATAGAGAGACTAAAAGATCAAAGAATTTGATTAATATCAGATTATGATTAATGGGAAACTGGAATCCGAATGAATCAATTAAAAGAACATAAACAAATAAAACTAGGTTGAAAGTAGATGTAGTATACATGATGAAATAATGAATTAAAATTAATGATGCAAATATAAATTTGGAAGTAATTTTATTTTAAATTGGAAACCAACTTACAGTCGTCTACTGACGATTGATTAAGAAAACAATGGAGATCGCAGGCATCCTTGATTAGAAATTAAAAATTAAAAATACAAGTGTTTAATATTTTGGTAAATGAAAATGGTGCTCATAGATGGCTTCTGTTCTTAGGAGAAATCGCAGAAGATCTGAGTCCGTCTGAACTGAACTGCTCTCCTCAGTGACTCCGACCCCCTTTTGTAGAGAGAGAGGGATGATAAATGAGATCCGGGAATCCCGATGTCCTCTGCCTAATGCATGTGCTAAAGGCTGTAAAGGCTGAGAAATGATGAGGCTTTCACTGTGGAATCACGATGATGATGTCTGGAGTGGCAAATGAATAGTAAAAAGTGATTTTTACTATTCATGAATAGTAACTGGTTGGGTGAATGATTGCTGCTACTGCTGAATGCTGCTTTTACTGTGGAATTCACTTGAATTTTTCTGTGCGATTCACAAATCATAAGGGTCTTGGGCATCTGGATACGGGTCTTGAGCATCTGGATATTTTTCTACTTGATCCGCCCATTTCTTCGGTTGAGACGAAACGTCTGATGAGTCTAAGCTGGAAACATCTTCTTCTTCACTGGAACTTTGGAGCAGAGCTGCTTTTGCTATGAGCTTATCACCCATCTTCAGGAGCTGGGAAGATTTTCCTTTTTTCTTCGAGCTGGAAGATTTGGAGGATTTTGCTGTCTTGGGCTGGTTGCCTTTGAGGGAGGATGAGGGACTAATATCCGATAATGACTGCGTGTTTTCTGGGATTTCTGGCAATGCTTGGGTAGATGATGGTGTTGCAGTAGGCAATGCCTGTGTAGCTGGCGGGGATAAAGCTGGAGCGGGAGAGCTTGGGAATTCCAATGAGACTAGGCTGATGATTTTGCCACAGTCGAATTTATCCCACCACTTGACCCAACAGGCTCTGTAAATTTCTCCTGTTTCATATTCATAATTCCATTTAAAGATCCAAGGGACTTTGTATTTTGCCATAAACAATGAAAGGAGGGTGATTCTATAGTCAAAACGACTTTTGTCGAAATGCTGCTGGAAACCAGATGAAAGAAATTGCATAAGATTTTCTGGAAGTAAACTGGCTGTTAGGCCACGAGTGGACCACCAATTTGGAAACCAAGCTGGGAAATTTAATTTGAAATTTTTATCAAAGGTTACAAACCATGAATGAGAAAAATCAGGTGTTTGGTGAAAGAAAATATTGGTCCAAGCTTGGATGTAATCAAAATAATTATATCTGTTGTTTGGGCTGAGATCATTTTGGAGGGCTAATTGTTTGGTATGGTAGAGGGGGATTCCCCATTCTTGCTCAGTGATGAATTTTCCAATTTGGATTGAATGGTAAAGAAGTTTAGGAGTTTGATGGGTAGTGCTGTAAATGGGTCTGATGGAAACTCCTTCAGTTGCAGAGAGAATAGCTTGATAATATTGAAGGGATTTGAAATTTTCAGTAGGGATGTAATGTAGATTTGGGGGGAAAATGGTTTTGGCTATTTTGTCTGGCGATTTCCGTTTATTGATATGATGAGGGATAAAAAAAAGTTGTTCCATAGGATGTTTTTTTGACATAAGGGGATGTTTTAGCAAAGCTAGGTGTTTTTGGGGTTGAAGGTGATGGCATTGAAGAATATGGGTCATAGTGACTGGCTAAAGCCGTTTGGTAGTTTGGTCTGAATTGGCCAACGGTTGATCCTAATGGAGATCCTAAGGGAACAAATCTATTTGTTATGGCTAAGGCCGATGATGAGGAATCGGGAATAAATTCCTTTTTTGGTGGTGGTGATGGTGCTGACAGAGTGGCTGGAAGCCTCCTCTGGCTGCTATTGTTGTTCTTTCCTGACATTCTTTCCCTGCAAAAATTCTCTTGTTAAGAAATCTGGAATGCAGTTATGGCTGCCTTTAATGTATTCTATTTCAAAATAAAAAATGCTTAATATGGCCTGCCATCGTGCAAAAATCTGTTTTGATGCAATGTTTTAAACGTCTTTTTGTAAAACGTGTTTTGCGGATTTGCAATCAACTCTGACAAGAAATTTTTTATTTAATAAATCATCTTGAAATTTACTAATGCATAGTACAATAGATAATATTTCTTTCTTAATAGTACTATAATTAGTTTGTGCAGAATTCCATACTCTTGAATGGAAACGGAAAATTTGTTCAGGGGCATCGGAAGAAGTTTTTTGATTAAGGATACCTCCATAACCAATATCAGATGCATCAGTTTCAACTATTTTAAAAGAGTTGGGAGTTGGAATGCCAAGACAAGGCAATGTCTTAACATGAGTTTTAATCTGTTTGACAATGGAGGTGTGATTTGGAGACCAAGATGGAGGATTACCTTTAAGACGATCAAATAATGGTTTACACTGCTGGTGAAGATGAGGATAAAATTCTGATACATAATTTAATGATCCAAGGAATCTTTGGAGTTGGGTTTTATCAGTAATCTGATCTGGGAATTTTTCTGCAAATTGGATAACTCTATCTATGGGTTGGATGGTAGATTGGTGGATATTGTATCCTAAAAATCTAACATTCGTCTGAAACAGTTTAATCTTAGATGCAGAAACAACTAATCCATTAGACTTAATTATTCTAGCAAACAAATGCAAACGTTTCCAATGTTCGTCTATAGACTTTGAATAAATAAGCACATCATCAATGTAAACAATCGAAAAATGGCTATATTGATTAAAAATTTCATTCATAATATTTTGAAATTCACTAGGAGCATTTTTAAAACCAAAAGGCATTACATTCCATTCATAATGTCCAAAAGGAGTTACGAAAGCTGTTTTGTATTTATCAGATTCATTGATTTGAATTTGCCAAAAGCCTGATTTCATATCAAATTTTGAAAAAATAACTGCTTGAGAAAGTCTTTTGATTAAATCTCTTTTGTTGGGAATTGGATATCTAATCCATTCCAAAACTTCATTCAAAGGTTTATAGTTAATAACTAATCTGGGAGTTCCTCTTTCTAATTCTGCATTTTTCTGGACATAAAATGCAGGACAAGACCATGGTGATTTACTTTTACAGATAATTCCTTTGTTAAGAAGTTCTTGGATTTCTGTTTTACAGAATTTCATGACTTCATGACTCATCTGGATAGGTCTGGCCTTAGTAGGTATTTTGGACTCATTAAACTCCTTTATATAAGGAAGTTTGACTATGTGTTGATTACGATGCCAAAAAGCATTGGGGATATCAGAACAGATTTCATTAATAAGTTTCCTTTGAAAATTATTAATAGTTTCTAACAAAGACTTATTTGTTAGCTGTTCTTCAATTCTTTTGTGATTAATTTCTTCTTTCAAGAAATTAATATGTTGTGACTTATTAGTGATAATACTAATAGTTTTTGAAATATTGTTTTTCTGTAAGTGCCGTAATTTTTTTAGGTCTGTCTCCAGGCAGAACTCAAATGTGACTTTCTATCCTAAGACTCTGGTGGTAATTTTATTATGATAAACTTTAAAGGGATATATGAGTGCTAAAAATGGAAGTCCTAATATAATTGAATCAGAAATATTTTTGATTAAAACAAATGAGGTTATGAAACAAACATTGTTTTGGCAAACATGCGCTTTAGGTATTTCATATTTCAAATGCATAGGTGATTGATTAGCAGCACTAAGTATTTCTGTTGATTTATGAAAGTATTTAGTAGGTATTAACCCTTCTTGAATACAATTTAAATCTGCACCTGAATCAATCAAAGCAATTGTTTCTAAATGAAAATCTTCTATTACTATTGTAATTTTAGAATACCATTTTTGAATTCTTATTTTGTGTAAAAGACTTAAAATTAGGTTCTCAGTTGATTGAGGTTCTGACTCAGAACTAGAGGAAGAACTAGCAAGTTCTTCATTTTGAGGATTTATTAATGACTGGGTTTGGATTTCACTAAGGCGAGTACGGACTTCTAAATTTTCTAATTTTAAAAATCTAATTTCATCTTTTATTTTATTCACTTCAACTTGAAGATCTTTAACTGTGATTTCTTTCTTAGACTTATTAAACCTTTCCAAGGTTGTGCTAAGAGAGATTTTTGGAGTGTGGCTAGTGCCTGGTTCTTCTGAAGAAACTAATTTCTTGAGTTTCTTAAGATAAAAAGTTTTAAGTTCAGGGTCAACAATTTTACTAATTAATAACTGAAATCTTGTTTTTGCAACAAGCATCAGTACAACCAATTTTTATGTCTGGAGATGAGCTATTGCTCATTGACTGATAATCAGAAGAGGATAATTCCAAATCGTCTTCTGACAAGACTATGGTCGGTGTCTTTGAGTTCCAAAACTCGAATTAATTGAAGTTTTTCTTCATCAGAAATCTTCAACTGATTAATGGTTTTCTTTACACGACATTTATTAGCATAATGACCAAACTTGCCACATTTGTAGCATTTACCTTTCTGGTTTTGGTCATTGGGTTGGAATTTCTTGGAAGATTTCTTCTTCCATTTGGAATGTGTGGGTTTTTCATAAAATTCATTTTTGTTAAAATTCTTTTGTTTAAAATATTTTCTACCAGAATACTTTCTTGGATATTTATTGTGGGTATCTACTATTTCTTTTTGTTTGACGGAGCAATAGGAGGTAATCTGTATTGTTAAGAAATCTGGAATGCAGTTATGGCTGCCTTTAATGTACTCTGTATCAAAATAAAAAATGCTTAATATGGCCTGCTATCGTGCAAAAATCTGTTTTGATGCGATGTTTTGAACGTCTTTTTGTAAAACATGTTTTGCGGATTTGCAATCAACTCTGACAAGAAATTTTTTATTTAATAAATCATCTTGAAATTTACTAATGCATAGTACAATAGATAATATTTCTTTCTTAATAGTACTATAATTAGTTTGTGCAGAATTCCATACTCCTGAATGGAAACGGACAATTTGTTCAGGGGCATCGGAAGAAGTTTTTTGCTTAAGGATACCTCCATAACCGATATCAGATGCATCAGTTTCAACTATTTTAAAAGAGTTGGGAGTTGGAATGCCAAGACAGGGCAATGTCTTAACATGAGTTTTAATCTGTTTGACAATGGAGGTGTGATTTGGAGACCAAGATGGAGGATTACCTTTAAGAGAATCAAATAATGGTTTACACTGCTGACGAAGATGAGGATAAAATTCTGATACATAATTTAATGATCCAAGGAATCTTTGGAGTTGGGTTTTATCAGTAATCTGATCTGGGAATTTTTCTGCAAATTGGATAACTCTATCTATGGGTTGGATGGTAGATTGGTGGATATTGTATCCTAAAATTCTAACATTCGTCTGAAACAGTTTAATCTTAGATGCAGAAACAACTAATCCATTAGACTTAATTATTCTAGCAAACAAATGCAAATGTTTCCAATGTTCGTCTATAGACTTTGAATAAATAAGCACATCATCAATGTAAACAATCGAAAAATGGCTATACTGATTAAAAATTTCATTCATAATATTTTGAAATTCGCTAGGAGCATTTTTAATCAAATTATTTGATCTTTTAGTCTCTCTATACATATTTGGCTTCCGCCCCCATTTGGTATCAGAGCCAAGTGAGTGGTAATTGCATTAGCATCTTTATAATCTTCATTGTAATTCTCACTTTCAAGCTTCCATTTTACAGTTTATCTTATCTCTCAGTCCTCATAGTCGTTTGTCCAAACTCCCAAACCAAACAGTAAGGCGTGTTCCAAACAATAAGACCCAGGAGAGGCATGAGCGGATCGCATGAGCGGGAAAGGGGTTTAGCTAGCGCACGAGGAAGGTGAATGAGTATAAGTTTTCTGTATTTTGTTTGCTAGAACTGTGATTATTATGAGTAGATTATTTAGATCTAATTCAATGGCCATCACTAGCTCTAGAACTAATTTGGGTACTATACCAGATATTGTTAATGAAGAACAAAAACTTGATTTTCAAACTGATGATAGCATAGACTTTGGAGATTGGAATATCCCCAAGGTTTCCAGTAAAAACATTTATAAAAAGAAATAGTCTATGACCTCATTTAGAAGTGAACATCACGTAAAGACAGTTGAAAAAGCTTATGCTCTTAGTAAAGAACATGAGACTTGTCAATTGTTTTTTCCAGAACAAATCAAATCCCATAGGAAAGATGGTCATAATTATATCCATATTGGATTAGTTCAAATAGTTGTCAAACCATTAACACGAAAAGGTCTTAACACCTCAATTTTATTATGTCTCCGAGATGCTAGATTCACTAATTTTAGTGATAGTATACTTGGAATGATCGAGTCAAGTTTATATAATGGACCTATCCATTTTGATTGTTTTCCAGATCTCACCATAAGTCTTTCAGATCCATATATGCTGAAAGCACTCACTCTAAACATTAAAACTTCAGGATACCAAGTCCTTGAAGGAACCCAGCCCTTGGCATTAATTTATAGAGTTTATTATAAGGTCACTGGCACAAATATGAACTTTCAGGCTTTAACCAAAAGTCCGAGAGATCATACACTTTTGATTCAAACTAATCAAGAAAATGCCAACATTAAAGTCCTTAGAACTATTAGATGGTCAGACATTAGGTTACCCTCAGATTGGTGTTTAATTAATGAAAGTAAGCCAGTAGCTATCCAAAATAGTCTAGTTAATTTAGACAACATAGAACAGTACTTTGATGGGACTGTCAAAATTAATTTTGATCGTCCAGCCAAAAGATCTTGTGAATCAGTTTATTCACAAAGATCATTTGCTCCTAGCAGAAATTCTTTTTCCGGATGCATACCAACCAATAGGATGGGTCAAGATCAAGAGTTAATCAATTCATTAGCTAATAGGAAATTAAAATCTGTAGACACTAGCTCATCTGTTACCCAACAGGAATTAGTCAATGACTTAATTAACATGAAATTAAAGTCTGTAGAAACAGCTTCTCAGGTTACACATCCAGTTTATCAACCACAAACTCAAGATCAAGGAGAACAGACTTCTCCTACTGAATCCGACTTTGAAGCAAGTTATGCTCACCATCAACTTTTAGTTTTAAATAAACCATTTAAAAAGAATAATAAAAGGCTCAATGCTGATATTGAGGCTGAAGAAAACATTCCAAGAAGGAATATTTTCAGAAACAAATATACTCAAGAAGAAAAATTAGTAATTCTAAAGAAATGGAATGAATTCATGAAAAAACACAGATTTGAAATATTTTTCTTCGATTATGTTGAAAAATATTATGAGTCTGATAAAAAACTTGAGGTAATAACCAAAGAAAATTGGCTTAGGCAAGACAAGACTATTGTCTCCTCTAGTCATCCTCCCCAGGAAACCATTTTAATCACAAAATGTAATACCCAAATTCCTGCTACTCCTTTCAAAATTCCTAAAGATGACTTAGGAATTGCAAAACCCATTGTTGAACAAAACAATTTTACCAATCAAAGTCTTCATACTATTGGTAAACAACTTGATATATATATATATATGTATGTATATGTATATATATATGTATATATATGTATGTATGTATATGTTTACGTGGCTTTTGATTTTGACTAGTCATGTGTGAATACACACACACACACACACACACACACGGTTCACATAGCTTTTGATTTTGACTCCTTTTTTTTTTTTATTATTATTATTATATTTATTTATTTTTTATTTTTTATTTTGTTAGGTACTCACTACATTGGTGGATTTTCTTTGCTGTTTTGACGGAGGTTCCTTTGCCCATTCTTGGAGCTTGTTGCAGTGCGTCACTTTTACCATGTGGGGTTGTGCAAAAGACTGCAGTGAGTTTATGCTATGTAGTGCCTTTTGGTCATGACTTTCCTCGGTGGTGACTTCGTCGTTGCCGCTAATTGGAGCTTGTTGCAGTGCTTCACTTTTACCGTGTGGGGTTGTGCAAAAGACTGCAGCGAGTTTATGCTGTGTAGTGCCTTTTAGTCACGACTTTCCTCGGTGGTGACTTCGCCGTGCCTCTTGTTGCTACTTGGAAGGACCGTCTTGCAACTATCTTCTTTATTGTACTGCTCAATTTTGTGGCTGATCTTTCCATTACAGCCATGGTATTTTCAAGTGTTTTAAGAGCAACACTATCACCATTTTTACGAATGAAGGTGATTCATAAGATAGGGGAACGACGTTGAAGCTTTGTGCATCGTTGATGGGCTCTGAGACGCTTACCTTTTATGCGAAAGATAACTCGATGCATATCAAGTCGTCGTCTTCTGAAGTATCTTGGGAGGTGACAGTTTTTTGTCAACCAAATATAAAGAAAAATGTGTGTACATCGAGAACTCTCATCTTGAACTCTTCGTACCATGCGCGTGATGATTCTCCGGCTTTATTTGAGCTTCTTGGCGATTGTATCCGCAACGGAGCTGTGACTTGGAGTAGCGCCTTGTTGACTACTGGAGGAGCCACCTTTGTCGAGTTCTACTGGGAGTGGCTTGAAGATGTCTTGAGCCGCTCCAAAGATGTACTTACTAATGTGGGCCTTTATCATGTTGTCTATGCGTCTTTGTTTAGTTATGATCGTCATCCTTCCGTCCTTCGTACATTCTTTGAGCATTGGTGTCCAGCAACTAATACACTTCACACGTCTCAAGGGGAGATGTCGATTTCACTTTGGGATCTCCACAAGATAGGAGGCTTGCTGATCCAAGGAAAGTTTTATGATGAGGTTGTTCCTAGCGCGGAGTTTTCTCATCGCAACAGCTAAAGGTTGCCTGCAAGCTACCGCTATTTGTTTTGGGCGTACCATAAGCTTTTCCAGAAGTCTCAGAGTAAGTCAGGCGTGAAGATTTCCTCATGGATCTGATTTTGGTATCCAGATGCCATGAAGTACAAGAGACCTTTGAAGAAAAGTGGCAGTATCAAGACAACCACGCCTAAGGGAAACTCAGATCTGTCCGATGTCATTAATCCAGCTGGACGCCGTACCTCTGCCGAGTTGAGGGTATTTGAGGATCTTAGCATAATATCAGAGTACTTGGAAGAATCTTACCTAGCCGCTTTATTAGCTTGTTGGCTTTGTATGTTTGTTTTCCCCGAAGACGATGTCAACTTTATCCATCCCGGAGTCTTCAAAGTCGCCAACAAGATGGATGCAGGAGAATCTTTTAGCCTTGTTATTCCGGTCTTAGCCAACATTTACTATGGCTTGAATGTTGTTTCAAACTCGGCAAGCACTGAAGATCGCGTTGCGGTACTTCCCTACCATTATGTGTATGGTTGGTTAGATGAGTACTTTGGCACTCATTTTTCTATGTTAACTTTAGGCAAACAGGGTCTTCTTCACTGACTTCAGTCAAGCTAGGGCCTTTGATGACAAAGTATTCTGGTGTGCTTTCTGCGAAGAGCCTCGACGATTTGCAGGCGTAAGCGTTGTACAGAAGTGGACTACCTAGCGAGAGTTGGTTCGGCTCGGTGAGGCATCATAGATGATTCGCGTCTTTGCTTCTCAGACTTGTTTTATCTTATAAGTCTTCACTCGAGGTATGTTTCTTTGCAGCAAGGAGACCGATGCATCGTTCAGCCGTATAGTCCTCACCGTTTCAGTAGACAATTTGGTTTTGTCCAACATGTGCCAGGCAAGCTGAAAGAAAACGCCCAATCAGAGTCTCTGCAAGCTGTGTATATGGACTTTGAGTATTGTTCTCGTGCATGTACATAAGCTTCTATCATCCTGCCGGCCAAGGATGACTTCAAGAACAATCCGGTGACCCGTGCTTACATAAATTGGTGGTCAAAGGTACATTATGAAAACTTAGGGGTGGCAAATGGTACTAATTCCCCTTACTCACGTAATGATGCTTTGAGAGAGGGTTTTTCTATGATTCCTGCACAGCTGGTACCTCTTGACTGTGCGAGTGCAGCTCATTTACAAGATAGACTTGTGGTTCTAGCTCCTCAGCACCCATGCTTGTCTCCTCAACATCTAGATGCTTATGAAGAGGCGGGTGATGAAGTTGATTCGTGCGAAGATAGACTTGCTTTGCAGCAGCGTTAACAAATTATAAACAAGCGACCACTTGAAAGTGCTCATGCTGATAGCGACGTCAATTTTTGTCATAAGAAGAAAGAAGTGTTTAGACCTCCTCCATTTGATGGTCGTGTGTCACTTGAGAAAGATGTACATGTTTCCTTCTTTCTTGTGACTTTTTTTCTTTTTTGCTTTCATTGTTTTAGCTTTGATTTCTAACATCTTTCTTTATCTCGTTTAGACTGGGCCTTCTTGTTCTTTTGATTTGGCGAACACATGCATTCATTCTTATATGAAGATGCTATATGAAGGTAATTTACCTACAGACGAGGAGATTGGGAATCTGCCTGGTGCAAAGCCCGTTTCCAATCCACCAAGTTGCCCTAGTTTGTTGCATCTAGGTGAGGGTATGCAAGGGCCTGTCATGTGTCCAACACCTTTGCCAGCTAGCTCTAAGGTCTCTTTAAGAGGGCCGAACCTTTGTGGTACTAAGCAGCTTATCCATCGCATCAGACTTAATGCGGCCATAGATGTCAAAAGCCATATTGAGGAGAGAATTTCAAAGTGCCCATGGGAAAACCTTGTGTTGTAAAAGGAGGATTTGTCGAAACTTGTTTCTACGATTAACAACCTTAACATTGATTATTCGCCCTTGAGGGTCCAGATTGCCAAACTTATGGCCACCTTTACTGAGTACTCTTCCTTGCGTGCTATTTCCTCGAAGAAGTTAAGTCCAGATGTTAGAGCTCAACAACTTGCGGCAATGGATTTATCAATTGCCCAAGTCCAGTCTTCTCAGCAAGCTGTTTCGAAAGATTATCAAGTTATAGGGACCTCTTTAGCTTCCGACCGAGTGCATTTAGAAGAGTTAAAGCGGGAGTGAGAGCAGTTGGGAATCGAAGCATCACGACTTGAAGGTGTTCTTTTGAAGCAGGAAGCTACAATTTCTCAGTACCAGAAGGAAATGTCATGCCTAGAGCAAGAGAAATGCATGGCTATGGAGTTACCCACCTTGTCTCCCACTGATGTAGAGACTTTGAAGACTTTGGAAGGCCTGTTTGAGGATCATTTTCATAGTTTTAGAGACATAGTTCTGTAGTAATGTCTTCCATAAACCTTGTTTGTTGTTGATCATTACAATAAAGTTTTGTAGCCAAATCCTTCATTTTAAAGAGATAAAGTATTCACATTTTGAATTTGCTCTTTATTCTTCAAAGTGTTTGTGTTTTTTATTGATGATGTGACTGTACTTGAAGTTTTGAAGTTTCAAGTTACCTATGTACCATCGGTTAATGAGGTATCAAGTCATGACGTAGTTCAAATACTTTTTTTTTTGTCGTACGCAGTTTATGCTCCTACAGGCAAGGAGCATTTTATGCCGTTAGTAGTTTCAGCTCGTTCTGGTAAGGAGCATTTGGTGCCGTTTACAGTTTCAGCTCGTACAAGCAAGGAGCATTTGGTCCGTTTGTTTTAGGGGTAGTAGCATTTCAAGAATCTGCCATTGACGGGGCCGATCTTCATGCCATCTTCGGCCATGATTAAGTATGCGCCATTAGTGTATACTTCTTGTATTACATAAGGTTCATCCCACTTTGATGTGAACTTGCTTTTTATTTTGTGAGTTGTGATGATAGGCCTACGCAATGCAAGGACGAGATTTCCCATTTGAAAAGAACGAGGGTGAACTTTCTTGTTGACACTCCAAATGTTGCTAAGCTTCGAGCCTTCTCTCATCTAGTGCTTCTAGCTCTTGAAAGCGCAACTTTGCATTCTCTTCGTCAGTCAAGCCTTCTTATATGGCCATCCTTAGCGAGGGGATTTGACTCTCGAACGGTAGAACAGCTTCCACGCCATATACGAGAGAATAAGGCGTAGCTTAGGTAAAAGTCCTATGTGTTATCCTATATGCCCAAAGTACTTCGCTTATTCTTTCGTGCCAGTCTCTCTTTGTTCGGCCGATCACCTTCTTTAGGAGGTTGCACAATGTTTTGTTGAATGTTTCTGCAAGACCGTTGGCTGGAGCATGATACATGGAAGACTTGTACTGCTTGAACTTATAGTTCTCGCAGAGCTCGTCCATGAGTCGGTTGGAGAACTGTTTTCCATTGTCCGTGATGATGTAGCAAGGCACACCATATTGGTGGATGATATGTTCCTTGATGAAACGGACGACAGTTTACTTCTTGACTTCTCTTAGAGGTATGGCTTCAGCCCATTTGGAAAAGTAATCTGTTGCTGCTAGGATGTAAGCTTCTCCTGCAGATGACTTTGGCGTAATTGGTCCTACGATGTCCAATCCCTATGCATCGAATGGCCATGAGGCAGCTGTAGGGTGTAATGGTTCTAGCGGTTGATGTGTGAAGTTGGCATGGAATTGGTAGGCTTGGCACCTTTTGGCATGTTCCAGGCAATCTTTCACCATGTTTGGCCAATAATAACCCATCCTTTTGAGCTGGAAATGTAACTTTGGTCCAGACTGATGCTTTATGCATACACCTGAGTGTGCTTCTTCCATGGCTTGATTGGCTTCTTCCTCGCTTAGGCATCTCAGAAGTACTCCTTCAAAAAAGCGTCGATAGAGTGTTTCTTTGTAGTAAAGGAATCGAGGTGCTCGTCAACGTATTTCAGAGTGGCGTCTAGGATCATCTGAAAGATTTCCATGCTTCAAGTAGTCAATCAGCGACTGTCTCTACTCTTCAGCGTCGATTGGAAGTACCGAGATGACGTTTGTATCATCCAATATCATTTCAGTAACGAGTGAGATCACCCACCTTTGGAAAACTGGCACGTCTGCAGTTTCGCTTTCTCCTAGTGTCATACTCGACACTAGGGTGGCGAGAGCATCTACCATTTGATTTCCTTTTCTTGGCACATGTTCTAGTGTCACAATCTCGAACTTTTGTAGCAGTTGGATTGCCAGTTGAAAGTATAGGACGAGATAATCTTTCCTCACCTCATATTCAGTTCAGAGTTGATTGATTATGAGCTTGGAGTCGCTAAATACCTCAAATGTTGTGATTCCCATGTTGATCGCCATTTGGAGCCCGATGATCAGTGTTTGGTACTCAGTGACGTTGTTGGAGCATAGTTCGCTTAGTTGGAATGAATAAGGTAATATTTGCCTATGTGGCGACATGAATACTACTCATGCCCCCGCTCCGTCTGCTCGTGCAGATCCGTCGAAGAACATCATCCATGTCGGGAAAATGTCTATGTAGAACACCTCCTCGTTAGGCAAGTCATTTGAGATTTTCCAATCAGCTGGGATTGGATGATCGGCAAGGAAATCTGCTAACGTTTGTCCCTTGACGGCCTTAGCTGAGACGTAGATGATCTCGTATTGATTGAGAAGCAACGCCCATTTAGCTAGTCGCCCTGTTAAGACTGGTTTGGAGATGACGTATTTGACTTGGTCAGCTTTAGCAACCAGGTGAATGGTGTAAGCATGCATGTAATGCCACAGCTTTTGGATAGCGAACACCAAGGCGAGGCATATCTTTTCTATTGGGAGTAGTTCAACTCAGCACCTATGAGAGTTCAGCTGAGGTAGTAGAACGCTCATTCTTTTTGGGATTCATTCTCTTGTGCTAAGAGTGCTCAAACAGAACTTTCCTGAGCGGCGATGTACAATATAAGCGGTATTCCAGGCACAGGCGCCCCCAGGACGGTGGACTTGATGAAAACTTTTTTATGTTTTCAAAAGCATTGTGGCATGCTTCACCCCATACGAACGAAACATCCTTTTTCATGAGTCGCCTAAACGGTTGACAACGCCCTGCAAGGTTGGACATGAAACGCCTGATGAAGGCTAGTCGTCCTTGTAGACTCTTCAGCTCGTGCAAGTTTCTTGGTTCAAGCATACTTTGAATGGCCTTGATCTTTGATTGGTCCATTTCAACGCCACGGTGCTTGACAATGAAGCCGAGGAACTTTCCAGAGGTGATGCCAAATGCGCACTTTAACGGGTTCATCTTAAGGTTATATTTTCACAACCTTTCAAACACTATTCGTAAATCCTTCAAGTGATCTGATCTTTTCTTTGTCTTGACCACCACATCATCTACGTAACATTTTACGTTTTTATGTAGCATGCCATTGAAGATTTTTTGCATTGTGCGTTGATATGTGGCTCTAGTGTTTTTAAGACCAAAGAGCATTACCTTGTAGTAGTAGATACCTTTTGGAGTGCGGAAGGCTGTTAGTTCTTCGTCTTCGAAAGCCATGCGAATTTGATTGTATCCAGAAGAGCCGTCCATGAATGACAGTGCTTCATGGCCAGTGGTTGCATCCACCATGATTTCGATGATTAACAAAAGGAAGTCGTCATTCGGGCAAGCATCATTGAGGTCCCGGAAGTCTACGCAAACACGTATTTGTCCAGATTTCTTAAGGACGATGACGATGTTGGAGATCCACTTGGGGTATTGCACCTCTCAAATGAAGCCTGCTTCGATTAGCTTGTCAATCTCAGCCTCAATTTGTGGGATGAGCTCTGATCGATATCGCCTTTGAGTTTGCTTTATCAGTCGCATTCCATGCTTGACTGCAAGATGATGCACAGCGATGATAGGGTCAAGGCCGGGCATTTCCTTGTAGGTCCAAGCAAATATGTCTTTGTACTCTAGTAGCAGTTGGTAATACTCTTCTGTCTCATCCGCAATTAGCAGTGCACTTACAAAGATAGGCTTCGACTCCTCTTTTGTGCCTAAGTTGAGCTCCTTGAGATCATCAACCATGGCTTGCCCCCATCCTCCAGTTGTGGTGGTGCGACAGTGACGTCTTCCTTAAGGATTTCGTCTTATTTGCCTTCTTCGATCGTGATGTGGAAGACGTCTTGGACTTCCTATTCAGTGCCGTCCTTTCGGGTTTGTTGGCATGAAGATTGGCCAATGTGAATGATGGTGCGCCTTCTCACTTTCAGTGATCCAATTGTGTCAACCTCAAAGATTGCTTGGCGTTTCATCCTTGAAGGAATGAAGCTTCGAACATCATCTTTTCTTGTCAGTTCATCGAGTTTTTCTTCCTTTGGCATCATTTCCCTTTTTCTAGAAGGCTTCTTGTAGTCTTTAAGTCTTTTCAAAGCTGACCATAGCGGAAGAGAGCTAGCCGTGTTGCTTCGTTGCTTGGGTTTTGACAACCTTTCAAAAACAGAGCTTTGGGATGTTAGTGTGTTAAGCATCTTGAGAACGGAGGTTTGGTCTTGACCACTAATGCGATCAAGTGCCGAAAATCTAAGCCTTGAATGATTCATCCTATCGAAGACTGACGTCCGAGGAGCGGACTTAGGCTCATCTTGATTTTGTTCAACGCTCACGCTGATGTGTTGAGTGCTAGCGTTTTTCACTTTGCTTGAAATCTTCACGGGTGCATTTGGTGTGAAGCCGAGCCCAGCTTTGTTGTTGTCAACTCCGTAACCATGCTCTTTCAACTTCTTTTGAGTCTTGGTAAGGTTATGTTCTTTATAGTTGACAATGTTTGAAACCTTCTTTCCAAGATTCGAAGAGGAAGCGAAGTCATACCCAGCTTTCAACATGAGCTTGTAGGCGTTTGGATCAAAACCTTCTTTGGTCCTCTTGGTTGGAAGAAAGCTTGGTTTCATCCCCTTTGGCATAGATTCTATGAAGCTTTGTGGTAGTCTTGCAACCTTAGCACCGCCTAGCTGTGTCAGAGGCAAAACTGCATTTGTCTTGAGCAACTTCACATTATCCTTGTGCCACTGTGTGTCGGCTTTGCTTGCTCCTGTTTCGAATGGTGATTGACCATTCTTTCTTCTTGACATCGGGATGTATCATAATATGGGTGTGTTTGATCCTTTTGAATGCGTCATACTCATTTTGGTTGTTGCAGGTTTAACAGGTTCGTCATCGTTTATGCCTAAAAATGGCACGGCTTGTCATTCTTGCCTTTTAGGTGCTGCTTTGCCTGTGGATTTGATCTTTTCTGGAAGAGATTCAGGCACTATGTCTTCATCCATGTAGAACTTAGCGTTTGCGAAGTGTGATTCCGCTTCAGTGAATGGCTTGGTATCATCTTGGATCACCTTTACCCCTTCCCGGTAGAATTTTAAGCATTGGTGGATGGTGGATGGCACTACTCCATTCCCATGGATCCAAGGCCTTCCTAGGAGCAGACTGTAGGAAGTTCTTGCATCAATCACGTGGAATATCGTGCTTGATTTAAGTTCACCAATAGTCATCTCTACTCGAATCATGCCCATCGCTCTTTGTCCTCCTTGATTAAAACCTTGGATTAGTAGACAGCTTAGGGATAATTCATCCACCTTGATGTCTATTGTGGTCATTGTTGACTTCAGCATGATGTTTATGGCCGATCCACCATCCACAAGCATGCGATTGACTTTATGCTCCCTTACGTACCTAGAGACAAAGAGAAGACAATTGTGAGGCTTGGATCCTAGTAGCAAGTCTTCATCGGTGAAGTGGATTGCGTCCTGGGTAGCACAACAAGCGGCATACTCATGTGGTCGAAGTTTCAAGCCTTCTTCTTGCTTTCTTGCACTTCATGGTCGTCGGGACTTGCCAAGACCGCTGCTAGTGCTCTTCGTATCTTCTTTGGCAATCGTAGCGCTTCCTCGATGCTAAAGTGTGTCGGCAGACCTTCTTTGGGTGTGAGGGTAATTTCTCCCTTAATGGCGATGACTTTGCCTTTTGAAAGTTTTTCAGTTTCTACTTCGACCATGTGACATGCAGCGATAGTGCACTACTGGAAGAAGTTCTTCGGGAAGTACTCGTGCAAGGAAAAGGGAATACGTGGCTCTTGCTCCATAGGTTCCCCAGCGTATGTTGGCTTAGCAGCTTTTACGTTTCTTTTGGGCTTCCTACTATTACAGCGACAGTGTTTTCTCCTTTGTTCCACCTTTGGCTTTGTGGCTTGTGGTTTGGTTTCCTTGTCTTTTTATAGGTCACCAATGTCCATTATTCTTCATCATCGGTATGTGCATCTTGGTCGCTTACCCCTAGTGATGGTTGTGCAAAAGGTGTTGTACAACTTGAGTATTGACAGGAATGGTCGAGTGTCACTTGGAGGGGCACGGGATTGAAGGATCCAAAAGCAATTGTAATAGTATGTGTTGCGGCCATGTCTTCAAGGTCGAGCTCGATTTACCCTTGTTGTGCTACTTCATGATGAGTTCTTTAAGGATGAAGCATTTGCCAACAGGATGGCTCACGATACGATGGTACTTACAATACTTAGGATCGTTTACGCGATTCATCTCTTCAGGGCGCTTGCATTCTGGTAACACGATCACCTTCTTTTCCAGCAAGTCGTCTAACATTGCATCCATGTCTGAGTCAGGAAAAAGGTACGTCTTTTCCTCCAGTTCCCTCAAGGTGTTTTTGTACTTGTCTTGGGTGCGAGGAGGCTCACCTCTCTTTATCTCTTTTGCTTTGGTCTTGGAGGAGATCTTGATAGGTGCGGATAAGGTCTTGATGGGCACGGTGGAGGTTTTGATGGGTGCAGTGTTTACAGTAAAAGCTTCATTTGAGGGTTTTTTTCCAGTCCTGTCTACATTTGAGGAAAACACTTTATCTTTCTTGAAGTCGGTGATCGGCTCCTTTTTCCCATGATTGGTGATACCCAACTCCATGTCATGGGATCGAGTTGCCAGCTCCTCAAATGTTCTTGGTTTTATACCTTGAAGGATGTAATGTAACCCCTAATGCGTGCCTTGAACGCACATCTCAATGGCAGATGTTTTAGAAAGCCGATCTTTGCAATCCAAACTTAATAAACGCCATCTATTGATGTAGTCAACGACAGGTTCATCTTTCCACTGTTTCGTACTGGTTAACTCCAACATGCTTACGGTGCGACGAGTGCTGTAGAAACGGTTGAGGAATTCCCTTTCTAGCTGATCCCAACTGTTGACAGACTCGGGGGCGAGGTCAGTGTACCAGTCAAAGGCATTGCCTTTCAGCGAGCGCATGAATTGCTTGACGAGCTAGTCTCCATCCATTCCAGCATTGTTGCAAGTTTCAATGAAATGAGCGACATGTTGCTTTGGGTTTCCCTTTCCATCGAACTGCATGAACTTTGGCGGCTGATAACCTCTCGACATCTTCAAAGCGTCAATCTTCTTGGAGTAGAGCTTTGAGTATAGTACAGAGTCATGCGAGCTTCCTTCGTACTGCGCCTTGATAGTGCTAACGATCATCTCTTGCAACTGCTGGATAGAGAGAGATCCCATGAATGCCATTGCTTGGTCTGGCTCTGGCTTCTCTTTGACTTTCTTCGCTGGAGGCTCCTCTTCTTCATCGACTTCTTTCTTTAATAAATTAACCATTCGGTCGACTTTCACGTCAGGCTTTGCATCTAGTTGGTTAATAAGTGCGGCGATTTGCAAGTCTTTTTCCTTCACAATCCGTGTGAGTTTTACGATTGCTTCATTCATTTGAGCCAGTTGTTCCTCAATTGAAGTTACTCCGGTAGCCATGACTTGCATGGTTGTGCTGTCGCTCGAGTCGGCATCGAAAAGCAAGGACTCGAAGTACTTCCTCGGGGTTTCCTCCCTTGGTGCCCTTAGCGAGGCCAAGGTGATCACGGGCTCGTGCCTCAGGTGCTTTTGTTCCTTCGGCAGAGTTGATGCAGGGGTGGAAGAGATGGCAGAAAAAGCTCTTACCTTGCTTCGGGTTGTGATGCCCGAAGTGACACCGCCTGCGGTGAGGACGCTTTTGTTCTTCGCGTTGGTTACGAGAACAGCTTGAGCTTTCCTTGATGCCATTTGTGCTTTTTACGAATTTGCAGATAAAGATGAGAGGTAGAGATAGTCCCACCGAGCGTGCCAAATTTGTAAACACTGAAATTCCTGCAATGAATGAGAGAAGACACAAAATAATATTTGTATTAATGATTTAAGGGTTACAATCTCTTCTACAAATTTAGCCTCTGATTCGATCTTCGTAATGTGTAAATTTATGGATTGTGCTGTTGATCCAAGGGCCGTTAGGGCTTGATCTTGAAGGTTGACAAACGGATCTTAAAGGGGGCTTTTGGGCTTGATCTTGAAGAACTGTTGGATGTGTGAATTTGTTGATGTTGTTAATCCAAAGGGCCGTTGAGGGTTGATCTTAGGATGAACGGACGATGAACGATGAACACTTTCTTCGAGGGGTCGTCGGGGCTTGATCTTGAATTGGTGGAAGTTCTTCAAGGGCCGTCGAGGCTTGATCTTGAAGGAGGATTTGACGAAGAACGAATAAAGCTTTCTTGATCCTTCGGGATTCGCTTGGGCGCTTTAGAGTTTCAAAGCTTCAAGGTTTTAGTGTCATGTGAATTGGTGAATCAAAATGAATGCATTGGCTTCCTATTTATAGAATTCCAAAACTTGATTTTTTTATTTAAATAATCAGATGAAATAAATCATTTCTGCCAGGTGTTGACACATGTCCTATTTGATGACTTTTCCGATGATTTTCGATTTTTCATTGAGTCACATGTTACATGAATTTATGTGACAAATGAACGTTGAAATTTTAATTATTGATCAACATTCATTTCACCGAAATTTCGATGTCTACAGAGATTGATTTAATTGTGAGGTGTGTTTGATTCACCTCATTGTGCTTTTATTTATAGTAGTAGGATAGGTAATCTAATCTTAATAGGAATATAAAATACATTCCCAGATTCCCTAGGATTTACACAATCACATTCCTATTCTAAATATGACTGCAACAAATGTTTAATATTAGTTGGATTTTTGTTTGAAAAATAGGAGTTTCAACCGTCTTTTTCTAATGATCAACTATATATTTTATTTGACAAGAAATAAAAGTATGAACTTTTATGCATTCGTAAAAGTTAATATGCAGTCTCCGTCACACTGCTTTATAACAACCCAGGAGACCAAATTCATTACACCGATCCATTTAACTACTACGATTCTTCAAAAACAAAAAACAAAAAAAAAAAAAAATTCTTATTCAACCTGATATATTTGCGGCCTCCGTCACACTACTTCAAAAATCTTCCTGCACTTGTGGTAGCAGGAAGCAGCGTGTTTCTTCACTTTGTCAGCATCTGGACAAAAACACACTTTATTGACGAGTAAACTATGAAAACAAAATAAAAATTGTACTAATTAGTTTCGATATAAACGAAGGGAGTTATTATTGTCACTTCAAAAAAGCCGCACAAAGGGAGAAGTGCTCGATGGCTGTTTTGGAGTACTATAATAACAATTTCATACATGAAAATATGAGATACAGCATACCCAAATCAGTTAACTCGGCCGATTTAGTATCAATGAAATGATAACCACATCCAGCAGTACATTGAAAGAGGGTGGGAGGCAACTGGTAGCTGCATCTTTTGTTGCATTGAGAGTAACAAATGCTATAAGGGGTAAGGATACGGCCTATAAACGGAGGGCGGTGGGGAAGGCCGGGATGATCATGATCAGGAAGGCGGCCATTGAGACACAAAGTTTCGTTGATGCCAAAGAGATCGCAGCATTCAAGAGTACAGGACTGATCACATATATGTCGGTTAAAATTGCGAAAGCGATCTTTAAATGATGGTAGTGGTGGACTTGGAATTGGTCGTGTGGGTGATGGCAGACTGGAGCTAGCACCGTCTGTGGGTGGAGGAGGAGGACGAGTAAGGTAGGGACGAAGTCTTGGTTTGTAGTGTATTCGAAGTGTCTGCACCTGCAGTGCATGAACTAGCACTGCGTTGATCATCAATAACTTTGTAACATTCAAGCTGAAAATGGTGGTTCCTTCCATGGCTAATTAAATTGTCCTTAATTTTCAGAATTTTTTGTGGTTTGTGTGTTTGATATTTCAAAACAACCTAGCTAGGTCTTTATTTATAGACTAATTTTACCAGGTACCATTTATACATCTTGGCAACTTAACATTATCAATTAAAGTGATGAAGATCATGAGCACGTATATATTTTTTAGAATTTCACAAATTCATATTGTGTACAATTAGCTATTGCCAAAATCTTTGGACCACACAAGAAACAGAAAAACTGATATTTTTTAAATTATTGATTCTTTGATTCATGCAGCAGAGGCTCATGGGACATACTCACTTGGTAACAACCAAAGTTATTAGTATTGTTACATATTTCTTTTCGCCACAAATATTTTATGCTGGTGACAAATAGAGATCACATTTCTCAACCCAACTGTTTCTGAGAATGGTTTTCGCACTTCTTGTAGCAGGAAACAGCACCGCCTTTCACTTTCTCAGCATCATCACCTAGCAATATTATAACGAAATTATTAGATTCGCCAATATGTATGAGAAATTTTATTTGAGGATCTTGGCATTGTCGAGTGGCAAAATAGTCCAATTAAAAAATAGTATAGGCTCGAATTTGATTAACAATTTTTATTTTTTAAAACACACGTATATATTTTAATGAGTTATTCTGCCACTTAACATTGTTACGTAACCAATGTTCTAAAAAGCAGGCTTGGCGGCCGCCTAAGCGCTGGGCGTCAGGCTGCCGCCACAATTATTCCAAAAGCGTTCAACAAATCGGCTAGGGTATTAGGCGGTGCCTAGACGGCCGACTAGGCTGGCTAGGCGGCCTCGGAGGCGAACTAGGCAGTTCTGTTAAAAATATTTATACATATCATTGTTTCATAGCATCGCCTAAAAGAGGAGGCGTTCACATAATATTGAAGAGAGAGGGTGAGAGAGCATGAGTGAAGAGAGAGCGATGCAGAATTAGAATAACAGATCTGTAATTGTAGGGATAAACAAGAAATTGACCTGGACATTTGGGATTTCTTTGACCGAGCATGCAATGTTTTAGAAGATTTCTTCGATGTGCTTGAGGTTTTGGGAAATTTTACAAAGGAAAAGGAAGATGGGCAGAGCAGGGGAATTTTACAAAGGAAGAAGAAGATGGGCAGAGCAATCGAAGGCCAGGAAGAGGAAATGGAAAAGATAAAGGCCTTCGCAATTTCCAAGGCCTCAATAACCCATCCCTTCTCTTTGACCGGTGTCCACTACTTTCCACTATTAATTACCCACCTTCAGTCTCCAATTAATTACCCACTACCAACTTATAATTATAATAAAATAAAATAAAAATAGTTACCCTCTCCACTAGTAAATATGTTGTAGTAATGTTAGTTTTGTTAGAGAGACTAATCTTATTCATGGATTTCATACAAGTATAATTTTTTGTAAATGTTAATATGCACTTATTTACAAGATATACAAGAAATTTACCAAAATCCGCCTAGGCGCCCGCCTAGCCGCTAGGAGCTAGCCCGCCTGACTAGCGTAAATTGACAAAAGAAAAGTCAAATATTTGAAGTAAATGAATAACTTTAGATCATGCTAGAAGAAACCTCTCATAAACCAATTAAATCAGCTGAATTTATATAATAATAAAATCGGTTTCTATAGAATTTACATTAAGAATAAAGAAAATATATTTAATAAACAATTGATTGAATCACATTATTACTAGCTCATTGTTAAACTAAGCACATCCCCCTCTCCCTTAGTGTAGATAACATCATTTATTTTATAAAAAAAATAAAAAAATTATTTGACAATTAATTTAATCACATTATTATCCGTATGCAAAAGAACTTTTTAATAAAGAAAATATTATTTAATAAACAATTGATTGAATCACATTATTGCTAGCACATTGTGAGGCTAAGCTGTCACATCCTGGCCCGAGACGGACCACTTCCCAGGCCCAGGACGAACCACTTCCCAGGCCCGCTTCACCACCGTAGCATGATATTGTCCGTTTTGAGCTTACCATTCCCTCACGGTTTTGTTTTTGGGAACTCACGAACAACTTCCTAGTGGGTCACCCATCCTGGGAGTGCTCTGGCCTCCTTCTCGCTTAACTTCGGAGTTCCTACGGAACCCGAAGCCAGTGAGCTCCCAAAAGGCCTCGTGCTAGGTAGGGATGAGAATGTACGTTTAAGGATCACTCCCCTGGGCGATGTGGGATGTTACAATCCACCCCCCTTAAGGGCCCGACATCCTCGTCGACACACTTCCAGCTAGGGATTGGCTCTTATACCATTGGTCACATCCCTGCCTGGGTTCATCACATCCCGGGCCCGTTCCACCACCGTAGCACGATATTGTCCGCTTTGGGCCCCGACCACGCCATCACGGTTTTGTTTATGGGAACTCTTTGATGTCATCCACCGTGACCTCTGTTGGCATGAACACCACATCCCTATCTCTGCTGACCCGACTGCCTCGAACCTGGGCTTTCTGACGTCCAATTTTCACCAACGATCCACTCCGAGCCTCCTTAAGACCTCCTAAAGCTTCCTATGAGCTTAAAAACTCCTAAAAACCACGCATTAATTAGTGCATGCACAGTACTCAGAATCAGGGTTATGGTTTCTTGGATTTTCAACGTCCAAAACACCTCGAAACTTCTCAAAAACTTAAATAAAGTTGTTTAGAACATTTCTTAACCATTAAAACACGTTAAAACAACCACGATCAAAGTCAAGGTACTGTAGCTCACACCGGAGCTTCTAGATCCTCGAGTTCCTATGAACTTCTCCTCAAACTAAGGGTACCATTTGACTCGTTGAGTTACCAGGAAGACGATGGTGACTTTAAATCCCTCGATCTGTAAATGGTAATTGGTGTCTGGGAGTTGTCCATATGAGAAGGGAGAGGGAGAGAGAGAGTGAACCGAAAGGAAGAGTACGGGAGTGAGAGAGAGAAGGTGATGTGGATGTGTGTGTGTGGTCTAGAATTGGTCAACAACCCAAAATACACAATATACCTAATCCTAATTGGTCCAAAACAATTAGGATTTGAGAATAGTGATCCATACACAACACTTAGACCACATCACACAATTTAATGTCCATGGGTATTTCCGTCATTTCACATCATCAAGAATAAAATAATACACATCTCTGGGACGGGCTGTGACAAGGTAGGGATGAGAATATACATTTAAGGATCACTCCCCTGGGTGATGTGGGATGTTACATAAGCCCACCCCTTTTCCCTTATTTAAGCGGCATTACACGCCTCTTAAGACATTTATTATTGTTAGCACATTATCCACATGTGAAAGACATTTATTATAGGCAGTATTACACGTTTCTTAAGATGTTTTAAACACAATATTCATAATTTTTCTTATTTTTTATTATATTTTTCTTTTCCTTTCATGTGGACACCATCAACTTTCATTCATCCTTCCATTTTTTTTTATCATTTTCTCTCTTCCCACTTATATTTATATTATATTTTATGATGACCAAATTACCAAATTGCCCCTATACTATTTGATATATTATATTGGATTGTTTTTGGATTTTTTTTTGTTGAGGGGCAATTTTTTCCTAATATTTTTGTCGAAGCCTACAGTCAACTTCCAACACGGCAAATCATCGTCCCAGTAAAACACAATTAACATCAAATTAACGTCCATAATTTCAAAATTAGCAGCCTAATTATTATTAATCCAACGACCAAAAGAATCGAGTCAAAATCCCAATGGCTACGATTGATTTAGTCAACTGGGGTGTGGCTGGTTGGCCCATCGTACTGTTTCCGGAATCTAATCCAACTTCCCTAGAAATATCTGACTGATGCCCGTAGTCAGCCCTAGTGACTGCTGGAACAATGACTCGTCAGCCTTAGTGAATGCCCGAACAATGACTCGTCAGCACCCAGTCTCGCTTCGGGCATCTCCAAACTCCAAAGCTCTCTCTCTCCCCTCCCTCTTCTCAGTCTCTCTCTACACTTGGAAATACATAAATGTGAAACCTTTCATTCTGCGAGCAATGGAGGCCACCACCTTTTGCCTTCAGGTGAAGATGGCTCAAAGATAGAGAGAGAGAGAGAGAGAGAGAGAGAGAGATGGGTCAGGGGTTGAGTTGCAGAGAGTGACGAACATGGGCTGTTCCGAGCCGTACAATTTAGGGAGTTGGACACCGTGGAAGCTGTGGTAAAGAGAGACCCAACTCTCATCCACTACTCTGCTCTTCATATTGCCGCCGCTAACGGTCAGATTGAGGTGGATTCTTCGTTTGCTTCATTGGGATTTCATCAAATAAGTGATTATCTCGAGTTTTTCTGGATTTTGAGCAAATGGTTCCTGGGTTTTTTATTCTTAATGGGAAATAACTTTTTTTTTTCGGAAATCTTTACGCGGTTTGAATGTTTGATTAATGACAGAGAAAAGTGGAGAGAAAATTGAAGGGATAGGTAGAAAGATTGTCAGGAAAGGATCAACTTTCTCTCTTGGGCCGATACCAAATTCTGGCGGGATTGGCCGAAATCAGCAAAACTCCGCCAAAAAACCGTCATTGTTCTAGGCTCCAATCTTTGAACACAGTGGATTTTGAGGTGTGGGTATCACATCAGATGGAAGAGAGTTCTGATACGAATCTATAGGCTCCGACCTTGTGTGATTTCGTTACCGTATGAAAAAGTTACGATGAAATGAAGTTTTTGGAGTGGAAGAATGTAGGAGAAGGATAAGAATAGCAGTGCAGCTGCTGATCTACATGCAGGAACGAGAGTGACTTGTTTGATAATTTTTATGACAAAATAATAATTATTTTTAAAATACTGTTTATATGACGAAAATGTCCCTGGATTATTTGATGTATTATTTTAGACTTCTTCTGAAATTTTTTGTTTTAAGGGCATTTGTGTCTAAAACTTTTTGTTGAAGCTAATGACACCAGGCCTCCGGCTTTATATATAAAAGATAGAGAACTTTAACGAAAAACTTCCGGTACTGTTCACTTTAACGAAAAACCATATTTTTACACTAAAAAGTCAACCCTGGTACTATTCACTTTACCTTTTATTTTGTCCTTATTGTTAAAACTCAAAGTTTTCAAATCTTTTTCATTAATTTTCCTTAAAAGATATGCACATCCGGCAACACATTGATAATTGTTGGGAGGCATTTGCTGATAGCATCTCAGCATACATTGATGCTCACACAAAGGTGGCACAACCTTGGGCAAAGGTGTCGGCACCACCCTAGGCTGACAGCTAAGACAGCGGGGAAGACAAGGACGGCCATAATGGGGAAATTAGCATTTGGGATTGGGAGGATAAATGGGCTGAATTTTATACTTGTAAGGGTCGATTGATAAGTCAATTTCATATTATATATTTTAACATATTTTTAGTATGTTTTTATAATTATTTTGGTAGAATTTTGATACTTTGTTTTATATTTTTAATATAGGACATTTGACCACTTCTGTAGCAAAACGTGATCAAACAAACGAATTTTGGAGTGATTCAAATTGGAGGACATGTTCGTGTCAAAATTTTGGCTTTTTCTACCAAACGGTTATTATTTGGCAATGGAATAAAGAAGCAATGCGCTTTGCTAGAAAGTGACTTTTCTGGGCTTAATTGTGATTTTTGGAGATGACCTCTGATGGGTTCGTGGCCTTTTGAAGAAGTGTTCAGAATATTCCAAAGTTTAAATCTAGCTATTTTGGGTCGGTTTTGGAGCATATATGAGTCCAAAATGTGGCTGTGCAGATCTTGGGCGAATTTTACTATTTAATTTATGATTATATTTCCAATTTATTTTAAATTATTTGGTTTCCTAATCTGATTGGAAGACCTTTTTCTAGGAGAATTGAATGATAGCAGTTTAAATAAACTTGGCTGGCCCTATTTTTCCTTCTTCTCTACATGATATATGAGAGAGGAAATTGACCAAGCTTAGAGATTTCCAAACTTTTACATTCAAGGTGTTTTCAATCTTTTATTATTTCACTACAATTTCTTTTGATTTTAATTATGAATATGCGTAACTAATCTCTTTTGCTAGGGTGAGGCCACGAGCATGCAAGCTTTTGAATTATTAATCACCAATTTAAACTATCTAAGTGTCTTGATGATTCATGATCATTAGGATATTTAGAAAAGTAATTTGATGCAATTTTGGTCGGAGGTCGGTCCCTGAAATTGACGAAGGCTTCTTGCGGTTAATATGTGCAAGTTCACTTAGGATGAATACCACGTCTTAAGGGTTGCATGATTTTTCAGAGGGTTTTCAAAAAAACGTAATGAGTCATGCATGTTTAGATTTGATCTAAATACCACAGACGGATTGCATGTTTGATATACGCTATATTGGGGGTCCAAGTAGGCATATATTAGGAAAACCTAAGATTAAGGTCAAAAACCTCACGTGTCCACAATGAATTTGGGGGGGGGCTTTAGCCGAAGAATCTCCGATGCCAAAGTTAGAATTCTGAAAAGAATGTGTTTAGGAGTTTGTGGGTAGCAAATGATTTAACTTTTTAGTAGGAGAATATGACTATTTATAGGGGAGTGGCCAGCCCTATTTGGATAATAGTGGCCGGTCATATATGGTGAAATTGTATGAATAATTGCAAGATATTATGTGAAATAATATCTTGCAATTAACATGGCAATTAATCCTAAATTAAATAGGAAAATTGGGAGTTACTTTTTGAATAAGGATTTGATGAGGAGTGATGAGAAAGATTTGAATAAATATTATTTTGATCACCTTTGACTCTTCCTTGATTGAGCCGTTATTATCTGTTACATGCGCGTGGGAATCACCGTGTGCCTCGAGGGTAATTTTGTCACTTTTATTCTACTACATTTGTAAGTGAGAGTTCTCATACTCGGCTCTCATAATTTTAAAAATAATGAGTTTAAATACCCAATTATGTTGCCAATTATATACCACTTAGCCCAAATCTTTCATCCCCTAATATTGTTTTCTCAAAAAAGGAAAGAAAAAAAACCCAAAGAATAACCATTTAGCTGCACAATATGTAAATTATAGGAAATTCTAAAGACAATAATCTATTTTCACTCAGAGTTTGTTTAATTTTAGGTCAACAAAATATGTATGTACAGTCATTGAGAACCGCAAATACGCGCATGGGTAACTATCAAAACACCAATTTAATACATGAAGTAAGCATGCAAAGTTTTGGATTTGTTTACAATAGCTTGCAAAATATTTGTACATAAAGTGGACTATAGGAACATTATCCTCAACCTAACTTAAAAGCGGAGACCACAATATGGATACCTTTGGAATAATGGCATTCTCATTTTCGCCCCAAAGTTAGGCAGCTCTCAACTACAGACAAAGACCCTTCATTTATCCCTAAACCTCCACATTCCTTTACACCTTCCAGACAGTTTTTCTAATACCCCCACACGTTGATTAGGACACCCCTCAAATATCCAAACGAATCTAAACCCTACAATTAAGCCGTATTAATGGCCATCACTGTCTTATTCGTCAAATATGGTTCTCGATACTTCAGAAGAATACGGTACGCTCACTCGCCCACGCTTGTATAGCTGATTTATGACCCAATGGATAGTGTTGAATTAGGAACATCACATCGAATGTCTGGTGAGGACTGGAGATTTTGGGTCTATTCTTTTGAAATAAGGTGTATGTTTCTACTTTATCCCTCTTACCCAAAGGTCCCAAGGCCTAAGCCGAAAGGACCCCTTTGAAATTTTGAATGCAATGAACAGTGTACAAATTGGCATCTCTCCAAATGGAATGTAGGAAAAGAGAAAGTGTAGCAAGCTTTACAGCCCATCATTCTTATAGCTTTTTGTAGGAGAGTGATTAGTTAGCAAATCAATATGGCATTCATGATTGCCATTTACCACTGAATACACCTAGGGGCTCAGTGCTTACGCCCAATCTACTAGAAAAAACTTGAGTGTCACGTCATGTTACGTGATAGGTTGAGTGATAAGTATGGTTAAAAATATAACATGTATTATAAATGGGGAGCCATTAATTGTAACAAAGTTATATTCTGATAACAATTATAACCTATTCATTTAATGTCAGTTGAACTCAATAGCTACTTAACTTTGAACGTAACACAAAGATCACAAGTTATTAAACGACTGGCCAACACAAGTTATGTACCTACTACGTGGCAAGAAGTTCCCAACTCAAAATTCTCCCCAAACTACATTGTCATTGTCATCTTCAACTTCTATGATTACTACATGAAATCCAAGTCTCCTTACTTTTTACTTCTTTGTCTTTCTGTTTTGGCCAGATTTCAAGATCTACTTAACTTTGAACGTAACACAAAGTTCACAAGCTATTAAACAAGCGGCCAACACAAGTTACATACCTACTACGTGGCAAGAAGGTCCCAAATAAATCCTCCCCAAACTACATGGTCATCTTCAACTGCTATGATTACTACATGGAATCCAAGTCTCCTCACTTTTTACTTCTTTGTCTTTCTATTTTGGCCATATTTCAAGACCTACTTAACTTTGGACATAACACAAAGTTCACAAGTTATCAAACGACCGATCAACACAAGTTATATACCTACTACGTGGCAAGAAGGTCCCAACTCAAAATTCTCCCTTAACCAGATGGTCATCTTCAACTCCTATGATTACTACATGGAATCCAAGTCTCCTTAACTTTTTACTTCTTTGTCTTTCTATTTTGGCCAGATTTCAATACCTACTTAACTTTGGACGTAACACAAAGTTCACAGGTTAGTAAATGACCGGCCTACGTGGCAAAAAGGTCCCAACTCAAAATTCTTCCCAAACTACATGGTCATCTTCAACTCCTATGATTACTACATGGAATCCAAGTCTTCTTACTTTTTACTTCTTTGTCTTTCTATTTTGGCCAGATTTCAAGCCCCAGTTCGCTTAGTATGTTAGCATAATTGACAACATATGGTTAAAATTAGATGTTTATGACTTTCTAATCAACCTTTGCGTGCAGTCAAACTTCATAAATGACTTTAAAGGAAAGAAATAAACAAACAAAATTACACTTGTCTGACTCAAGAGATTTTTCGGTATGCTGGGATCACGATCTAGTACATCAAGTGTTATAGTAAAATTAATTTGAAAATTTGAAAAATAAATTTCCAACCAGTTGTACTATTACATATAGTGTCCTAAGCCGTGCTTCCGGCACTCTAAAAAAATTTCTCATTTGGGTCCATGAGATGGATAGTTTTGTTTGTAGGAATTAGGTAGGTGGTTTGGCATAATGTTCTTGACCAAGTAATACACAATCGTGAATTCGACTGGCACTCGATTGAATCAACATAACACAATTATAATATAATAAGTAATGTGACACTCAATTGAATCAACGTAACATAATTACTAGAATCATAATGTATTAAGTGACGTACCACCCAAAACACATTATTTGCTTCACTTTTTTCTACAAGAGCCAAGAAAAATAAACAGGATTTTCAGCCAAATTACAAAACCATACATCTCCACACACATCACTCAGCTAACTCTTAATTTTCCTTCCTTTTCTCTCTTCCTTTTTTTGACAGGGAAATTACAAAAGCAAAATTTCAGATAAGTCACACAAAACAAGTGTACTACAAAATACAAACTTCCATGGTGGATTCTTGAGATTAAAATTCCTCTTTCTTCAGTTCAATGCAGATTCAAAGTGCCATCTTATCTTTGCTGCTACGAACTGAAAACAAATCACAGTTAGTTTAATCATAATCTCTACAAGGATGCAGGACCAAATGCTAAATTAATTAATAAAGACAGGTTTGTCTATGTAATGATTAAACATCGAACTTACGACGAAGTGCAGAAAGTTCAGAGCTCTTCAGCACACGCAGCCTCTTCACAGTAGACAAAAACATGCTGCAAATCAAAGATCAAGGAGCAAATTACACAACATTGTTTAATCTCAGGTGCAAAAGGACACAATACGACGCCGTTGTATTGAGTTGCGGGAATCACTACATTAAGAAACAACAAACGAAAACAGTAGGATGATTTTTATGGATAAAAAAGAGAAGCATATATATATTGTTTAAAGATTAGGAATCTAATGCTGCATGATTTGATAAATGGGAGATAAAAACTGAAATCATATCGGCGAGTGAAGGAATAATAATCTAAAATTTGCATCAGATCCACAGAGATGATAAGATGCTTACTGCCATGGGACATCCCCAACAAGCATCCTGTCTCCTTCATTATCTTCATAAACAAGGGTGTATTCTCCACTTCCATCCAATAAGCCTGTGATTTCTTTCTCTTCCTCTTGCTTGTTCTTGGTTCCACCATTACAGGATTCTCTTTGAGCTAAACATAAGATCGCGCAAACGACAAACACAATTATATATAAGAACAAAGGATGTATTTTCATGACAAAGAATCCGAAAACCCCATCAAACAAATTGCTGTAAAAAACCAAAACATTATAACATTTGTGTTGATAAAAAAGGGATTAATTTTGACCATATGAAGTAGACACTGATCTAAATCATACACTCTGAACTAAAAATGCTAAGAATAATTTTTAAAAAGTAAATTCACAATATGGCTACTAAAGTAATTAACTAGTGAAGATACAGTGATAATTACCGGCGAGAAGGCCACGGAAGAGTTCATCGACAGCGGAGGAGAGCTTTTGGTAGCTGTCATAAGCACCGAGGTCCACTTTTCTTCCAATGGGGACTCCATCCATGTTAATTTTCACAAACAGACCCTTTCCGCTGGTTTCAACTGATTTACCATTAGGATCTTTGATTTGGACAACATTTTCGGATTCGACTGCTGGTTTTGATGAGCCTTTGTTGCTTGCAAGATTCTTCCTAAATGATCGAATTGGAGGCCAACCCACAACTGGAGCAGGAGCAGTTCTGTTTTTTTAAAGTTTTTTTTTTTTTTTTTGGAATATCAAAAGAGAAATAATTAGCACAAATTAATTCATACAAAATATTATACATAAATTCATACAAAACATGAGGAAAAAATATTGTAAATGTTTTCAGGGCACAAATAAAAATTAAATCATACAGAAATACGAAAGAACTTGTAAATTTGCATATAATAAATTTTTTAATTGAAATAAAAGACATTAAGAACTAAAGAATAATGTAACACTGTAAGAGATAATTAAGAAACAATGACAGAGAAACCAAAACCATGCATGAAAATGGAAGGACAGATGGTATGCTTGGGCAGACCAAAAATGAAAAACAAGCTTGATTATGATAAAAGCAGCAAAAAGCAATGATAACTTCTGTGTCACAGACTCACAGGAAAAATTACAGAAAAAGGAAAATAATTTGACACTTTCACAAAAATGGAAAATTAATTTTAAAAAAAAAAAGAAAAATTATGCATGGACCACAACTTTGTCTAGTCTAGCTCCTAGCAATGAGAACCTGTGAGTGAATATCCTGTCTGAAGAAATTAAAATAATAATAATATTACACAAGAAAGTAGAAAAAGCTCGATTACCTTTTCTGAGAGGTGTTGGGGAGCACAGCTGTATTTGCAGGGGCTGGTGAAAACCCTTTATTTTCTGCATTCTGCAAGTCTACTGCTTTAGTGCACCAGGGCTGTGACGCTTTATTGGGGGTGACAGGTAGGTGAAGAAAAGATGCAACTTTTGCCTGCTGCTGGTAAGAAGAAATAAATTTCTGGGTTTGGTTGGAGGACATGGGGGAAGAAAAGTATGCAAGAGAGAGAAGGGACTGAGACTTCTCATCTCTTTCTCTTTTCATTGACCAGTCTTGACCTGGAGGGCCAAGCCTAAGCTCAAGCTTCTTCTCCTCTGAGGAGGAGCTTCCATGGCCGCTGCTTCTCTCAATATATCTGCTCACAAGCCAGTCTCTCTCTCTTGGAATCAAATCTAGCAGTTGTGGACATGCCTCCTTCTCCTTCCTTGTACATCCCTCCATCTCAGTGGCCATATCTAAAGACTCAGTTGTTGGGATGACCCAAGTGAAAGAATCAAATTTTTTTCCTCCCCTTGTACTTTCAGACACCAGATGTACAGATTGGAGGAACTGCACTGAGAAATGGAAGGAACAGAAAAGTTAGAGGAGATTAACAAGCTTGGCATAAAAAAGAAGAAAAAGGGACGAAAGGGGAGAAAGGGGTTTACCTTACGAATTTCTTTAGCCAAAGCTCATAACTTTGAAGGCCAACATCCTCATGTACTCAAATTGCTCACTTGGTCTCACACACACCTTTGATATCAAAATATCTTGAAGAAACAAGCACAAAGGAAAAACCAAAACCTCACAAGGGTTAGAAACCCAAAAACACAAAAGGGATAGGGGAGCTAAAATAGGGTAGGGATTGATGTATATGGGTTTTTTTTTTTCTTTTAAATTTGATGCAGGCTTTTTAGTGGGTTCTCTCTCTCCTTTTCTTTTTTCCCTCTCCCTCTCTCTACTTTTGGGACTCGTGGGTTTTATGAGTAATTGTTGTGAGAAGATTTTACAAAGCAGTCTCGCTAGCGTTATCTATTTACAAATAAAAAAATGAAAACCAAAACGAAAAAAGATGAAAAATACTTTCTTTATTACCGGAACATAGATGGTAGATTATGTGTTTTTATATAAGTGATGAGAAATTTTACTTTTTAAGTTATTAACTTTTTTAACGCATATATCTCACTATTTACATAATGACACGTGATGTATCATTTCATATTCTGATCACACTTAAAAATCTTTCTAAAAGATGAGAGATGGGCAGAGAGATTCCCTTCACCCCAAAGAACACCAAAACAGGAAACAGAAATTAGAGCAAAACGCACGCAACCAGATCCCCTCTCTGTCTCAAAACACAACGTTAATAAGAGGAGGAGGTTGTTCAACCCAGGAAGCAAAGCGTGCTGTGCTGACCTCTCTCTCTCTCTCTCTTTCTCTCTCTAAAAACACTCGATGGTCTACCACGCAGTCACCAACCCCAAATGTTGTTCAGCCTCATTAGCACACAACCCCAAACATCCCCTCTTTATTTGAAAAAGAGAGAATGACATTCTTTGCTCCCAAAGTCACTGCCCTATTTGCCAAAAGCCTAGTGCTTTACGTTGCATTGATGTTAATAAAAGTTAATTTAGTACATACAAACTTCATTTAACACAAACCCCGATACGTTTTTACCACTTTTAGCACCGAAGTCACTCGATGAAGTATATGTCAATCCATATTATAGATTGATTATACAACATATTTTTACTTTATTGTTTTTTATAGAGACAATATTTAGGATAAGGCCTAATCGGATAAATGGTCCTCGTGGTCATAAGGTATTCTGATGATAGCCCATATGGAAAAAAAATTCGGATTTAAACCCCTGTAGTCACAGTCTGTTAGGATTTAAACCCTTGTGGTCTAAGTCTGTTAAGATTTACTCCCTTCTGTCATTCCTCCATTAGGTTTAGGTTGGCCAAATCGGATAAATGGTCCCCGTGGTCATAAGGAATTCCGAAGATAGCCCATGTGGTAGAAAAAAATTCGGATTTAAACCCCTGTGGTCTAAGTTTATTAGGATTTATGCCTGAAATTATAGGTTCTGTCATTCCTTCGTTAAACTTACAAGTGGAGCAGAGTTTCTCTGAGTATCTATCAATAAAAAATATCTTACAATAAAAAGAGGGGGGGAGAGAAGATTTTAGTTTATGGTAAAAAAATTCATTCATCTCAGTTATTTCACAAGAAGAAAAAAACGAAAACAGAGAATCTGTTGAATTTCAAATAGTTAGTTTCACCAATAGGATACGAAGACTTACTTCACATTTACAATTACACAAAAAAAAAAACTATTTATCTCAGAGAGGTTTACGTAAAATTATGGGAAAACGCTAACGATTACTGTCTTATTTGTCAAAGAAAAATAGAATATGTTATAAAGAATTAATTAATCGGTTGGATATTCGGGAGTCAAAAACTCGTTAATTTTATAAAGGCATTTTGAATTATTAGATTTATTAGATCTTGAATTTTAATAAATTATGTGATTTATTAGTTCCACCTCGTTCTGTCGCGTCTCCTCAAGAGAAACTCTGCTCCATCTGTAAGCTTAGCGGAGAAATGACAGAACCTCTAGTTTAGGGCATAAATCCAATTTTTTTTTTATCACAGGGACTATCTTCCGAATACCTTATGACCACGGGGACCATTTATCCGATTTTGCCAACCTAAACCTAATGGAGGAATGACAGAAGAGCATAAATCCTAATAGACTTAGACCACAGAGGTTTAAATCCTAACAGACTGTGACCACAGGGTTTAAATCTGAATTTTTTTACCACAGGGACTATCATCCGAATACCTTATGATTACGATGACCATTTATCCTATTAGGCGCTTAGGATAAATAGCTCATGTTCACGCTCACATTCGTCTTTTATGATTGTTCATGATAGGAAGACTCGACGACACGACACACATGAGGGCCAATCCTTGTGCTCCACTTGTTTACAATGACATTCTTCTCTAGTGATTTTTTCCACAAAAAAAAAAGGCCTAGTGATTTATATTGAATTGATGTTAATAAAAGTTGATTTAGTACACAACCCTTGTAGATTTCTTGTTTAGCACAAAACCCAACACTTTGTGCCCTTCATTAGTGGTAAAGTCACTTGATTAAGTAGGTGTTAATTTGGGAGGATAGGATAAGCAAAGACACGTGTTATCTTGTCAGGCTTAGCTTTTCAGTTTAATAAACTAATGGGGTTACTTTTTAGCAGGCCAAGAAATTGATGGATGGGATGTTGTCATTGGTCTATTGGCCAATTAATTTTTTTTTCATTTATTTATTCATTTTTAATATTATGTGCTCCCAAGAAAAAAAAAAGAGAGAAAAAAGATTTGCATGATCCATTGCCGGGCTTGTGCTATAAAAACATGCAGATCCCCTGATCTCTCTCTCTCTCTTTCTCTCCCCCCCTCTCTCTTCGTTGCCATCCACACATACAGTGGTGATCTGGTGTGGGAGAGTCGACCGCAAAAACTGTGCAAACCATACACACCATAGCCGTTGGATTCGTGATTTGTCATGGCATTTGATGTGATGCAACGCGCAACAGGACACAGAGCTCAAGGGAACTGGTACTGTACTCTGACCAGCAGCTGCTTAAAGGAGAGCTGGTTTTGATAGAGATGGGAAGTTTTATACTCTACGTTAAAGAGTTTGAATCACTCGGCAAATAATCGCCTATCGGTCAGGTTTGTTTTCTCACCATAATTGGTGGTTCACCAACCAGCAAATACTGCACCCTTCATGACCAAATGATGCCCTCTGATTTATTTATTTATGGAACATAAATTATTTAAAGAGAAAAACCACAATTACAACTACTTTTAGAACAATCGAAGAGAAAAGCATTTTTAGCAGTAGTGGATAAAAATTCTATCCCAAATTAAAGATCATGAATAGAGTACCCCCAATGCTAGTAATGGCATTGGTAAGAAAATTCGTCTCCCTAAAGACATGAGTCCAAAATGTAGAAGAAAATGATCGTGCAAGTAATCTGATCCTCTATAATAGTCTTCAATCGCCAAAACATTCTGCACTTGCTCAAAACAAAATCGATAACGAGCTTGGAATCACCTTCAACACAAACATCCTTAAAACCATTGACTTTTGCAAACTTAAACGCATCACGTAAGGTAAGATCTTCAGTAACAGATATAATATTCTCTCCAAGATTGCATGTCCCAACAACAATAGGAGACCCATTATGATCTTTGATGACAGAGCTTACAGCTGCTTGAGATCTCACCATCAAACTATAAAAATTAATTTTGAGCCATGGAGCACGAGAGGCTTTCCACTTAATAATATGAGAATATTTATGAAAAACAAATGATGCCCTTTGATTCTCAAATGGGAACACTGGTTTTTCATTCTAGTATTTGCTTAATCTACACCAAGTAATTTAGTTGAGTAAGATCATATTTTTAGATCGCATTATAACTTATTATAGTTTCTAATGTTATTAAATTTGATCAAGTCAGGACATTAGAATATATTATAAATCATCATATTTGATTTCTCTACCGTTATTCTTTTCATCATTCTTTTTTTTTCCACTTTCATTGTTTTTTTTTTTTTTTTATGAAACTTCCACTTCGTTAGAAAAAAAAAATTGAGAATGAAAAAATATCAACAAATAACTAACATCTACTTCCACATTATCCTTCATTCAAAATAAACATCTTTTAGGCAAGAAATGCTAACACACGTACAAACAATTGTGACTTCATTATTCTATATAATACATAGAGTTAGGATTTGGGGATACACACTTTTGACGCACATTTTTGTGGAGTGTACTCCGTTATGTATTTCAAATATTTGAATCGTCTATCTTTTAGATCATCTCTCATTAAAGACCATGTCGACTAAAAATCACCCAAATCCGAGATCATATGACTGTTGGATTAAATTTAATGTTTCTTTGTAGAACTCTATTTATTCATTTTCTTTACTATGAATGAATGTCTTAATAGTTTTGGATTTGTCTATTTTTTTGTAAGGATAATCTATGAATAATGTACCAAAATATAAACGATTCAAATAGTTGAAATACATTATAAAATGAATCCTACAAAATAGGTGTCACTAACGCACAAAATTGTTATTTTAAAGGATAACTGATCAGGATGAGCAAAAATATTCATAATATGTTTTAAAGAGTGTCGGTTAATAGAAATGTTTAAGCGAAGACCTATGTTATATATACACTAGGAATTACATCATGTTTTTGTAAATTATGTTATTGGTCGGAACAAATCCATGTGTTGGCATGCATATATTTCTTCTTCCACGTAGCGACTGATCATTTTGGTCAACAAGGCAACTTAACGCAAGAAATGCATGAATTGAAGTGATTTTGATGTATGTACGCATCAAGACCTTGGGGAAAAAAATCGTTCAAACCTACTGTTTTCTTTCTTTGAAAAAAAAAACTTAATTAGATAGGAAAATGACGATTATATTCGGTCCCAATATAATCAAAGAGAAAAGCATTCCTAATAAGGGTAGGTAAATTATGAGCTCATATATGAATTTTTTGAATTGTAAGTCCGACACTAATAATAACGTATTGACGGAAAAATTAGCTTCTCAATATATAGAGTGAAACGAAGTTACCAACTGATGAATATCTTCAACCATAGCCTTCAATATCAAAGCTACTTTTTTTTTTTTTAATAAATAATAATATTTACACTAAGGGAGTAGGGGAGTGGATTAAGTCTTACAATAGACTTGTCATAATAATGTGGTTCAACATCTCTTTTGATGAGAATCAAACTTAATATCGTTCACTTACAAGTGAAAAAAAATACTGTTAAACTGTAATACTAAGTGTCCAAAGATACAGTTTTTAGAAATGCAAATTTTCAATATTTCCGTTTTCTTTTGTGCATCATTAGATATTTGATAATACAATTTTGAAATGTTTAATACAATTCAATCCATGTAGTGGGTTGGTGAAAACATTTTTGTAAACAAAAATAAATTGAAATTTGAACAAATCGATCGGCGATTATTTGATTACGGTGCGACCGAAGTGTTTGAGAGCCATTGTCGGCTGGTCTGGTTGGATACCGGAAAACGCATACTCTTGAGAGGCTAAAACTACGGGAGATTTTTCAGTGTGATTTTCATACGAAATAGTACATCACGTATCTTTGTATAAATGATGGTTATATATGTTAAAAGGTTAATAACTTCAAAATTAAAATTTTCCACCACTTGCTTAAAAATATATAGTGCACCATCCGTATTCCCGTCATAACTAAAAATTTCTCCAAAATTACGAAGCCTATATATTTGTAGGATTTGGTAAATCTAAGACTGAACGCCACGTGTCGAATCCTTAAAGCCCTTTTTTTTTTGTTGACCCTGCAACGTCGCTTTCTCCTCCCGCGTGAGAGAGATTTTTCAATGTGACCGGTACACGGGGTGTTACACCAGGTGTCATTATACAAATGGTAGAATATGTGTGCTAAAAAATAAAATTTCCCACCACTTCTATTAACATACATGGTGTACTACATGTGTTCCCGTCACAATTAAAATTTTCTGTTTGTGTAGGGGTGCACGTGATCTCTTGGCCTCCGACCAACTCAACATGTTCGACGTTTAACTCCCTCTTATAATACGGTGCCACCCTCCCCCGCTTGTAGGGATGGCAACAAGGCATGTTGAAATTAAATTTGAACACCACCGTAGATGGTGGAGTTGACTATTGATAAAGAAATCAACAATCAAAGTCAACTTGAGGTAACGGTATGGTGTGGGTATTTATACTAATCATGAGAGAGATTTTTAAGATATGAAATCCGTATTAAAACGGGGGAATTTAAGGTAAGAATAAATATTGTGTTTACTTACGAGGGTTATTAAGTGTTGTGCACGTCAATCACTAGATTTTGAGAATCTCCAAATATATAGGAAACTCATCTAATTCCTAGTCGTATATGGTTTCCGTGTCTTACGGCATAAAAATGGTTAATCTCATCGAAGTCGACTAACTTAGCCTACCTTCCCGGAGTACGATAAAATGTGGTAGCATCACTGGTCTGTTTGAGTAGCTCAATCCTATCGAAGATATTGTCCACAGAGCGGATTGAGTTTGGATGTGCCACCCCCGTATATGAACCTGTTAATTTTCTCCAAATTCGAAATCATAGAATTCCGAATGGAAATTCCCCCTAAACAAACTCATCGAATAATAGATTTTCCATCGGGTAACTATTTTCTCATTATGCTATTTCTTTCTTATTAAAAATAAAGAAAATGTTCTATAACACTTGCTAAAATTCATCTGATTAACTAGTGATCCTTAAACAAACAAAAAGAACACTATAAGCATCATATCCAAATAATCAACCATTTTCCAAATCCGAATCTCGAAAGTATAACAACAATATTTAGCTATTCTAGAAAAGTCCATGATAATCTAAAATACTCAAGCAACAAAAAAAAAAAAAAGGAAATTCAATAGCAGAAAATTAAAATTCCAAAATGCTCCATCTAATGTGTTGGCCACATAACATATCAGCAACTAATACTTCTATTGTGTCCATAAAACAAGCAGCAATGCTTCATGATGTTTCTCCCTCACGACCATTTTCATACAACTCTTTTAATGTTGATCATGAAAAAGTAATCAGTATTAATCATTGTATTCAATTTATGTTACTGTTCAGTCATAAAATTATAATATGAATGATTACCAATACTCACCTCAGCCTCATTCTCATCCTCATCCAATACATCACCCAAGTTATTTGGGTTTAGGTCTTACCATTGGAGTTGGTTTAACTAGTGAATCAAATTATAAACCAGTTATTTTGTGATAATTTAACGAATATCTTGAGCCATGGATTATGCAATGTGTTGGAATCAAAATCGCACACCACCGTGTGCAGAGGAGATGCACAAACTCGAATACTTGTAAAAGAACAAACTATCGTAAGATCACCCTGTGGCATTGGTGGGATACCAATAAAAAGCTCTCCAACGGTCAAGTTAGTAAGCAATTTATGAGAATTAAGTAGTAGGCAAGAAAATAGAGTATTCGATAATTGCATTATTAGAGATAAACCCTAGAATAGTGTATTTGTTCTAGCCAAGGCAGAATCGTTGTAAGATATAGATTTGTTTTAAACTGCTAGGAGTAGATATTTCATCCTCTTACGAGTATGATTACTTGCAATGTACGTCAATCCTTAAATTGTAGGAATCTCCAAGAATATAGGAAATTTATTTGATTCTGATCAAACCATGTTTCTATATCTTATGGAACAAGGATGATCAATCTCGGCGAAGAAGATGGACATCGCCTACTTTTTCAAAACACAAGATGTGTTGACATCACTAGACCGTCTATGCAACTCAAAGCAATTCCACGCCTAAAGACTTTGTGCCAGCACCCATCACATTTATCCACTCAAGTGAACAGTAATAGACCCCAGTGAACAGTAATAGGCTAAAACATCTCCACCCCTAAAAAAATACGCTGGCACCCAGTCTAAAAATGCACTGGCACAAACGATCTCCACCCCCACAAAATGCGTTGGCATCCAGCCCATTTAAAATTTTTTAAAATTTTTTATAAAAAAATAAATAAATAAAATAGTTTTAATTTCGGATAAGATTTTTAACCAATCTCGTAACGCCATGTGTCATCCGAACGTACTATTTTGTGAATAGATTTCCGTTAAAATTTGCAACCAATCCCGATACGCCACGTGTCACTATATGTTTACAATAATTTAGCCAAGATTACGATAAGATTTTCAACCAATCTTATTACGCCACGTGTCATTATCCGAACGTACTATTTTGTGGATAGATTTCCTATAAGATTTTCAACCAATCCCGACATGCCACGTATCACTTCTTGTTTGCAATGATTTAGCCAAGATTTTGATAAGATTTTCAACCAATCACGTAGTGCCACGTGACATTGTCCAGAACCTCATCCTTTCTTTTTTTGTCCATATAAACCCTACATCTCTACATCCATCCTCACACCAAACTCAATCCTTCTTTTTAACTCAGAATCCTTCTTCATCGTTTTCAAATCTTGAGTTTTTTTACAATGTCTTCTTCAAGGAGAGTGCATAAACAATTTGTGGAGCAACAGAAAAGATTGTTAGCACAACAGGAAGAATTAATCAATCTCGAGGAAGGTGAAGGTGGAGATGAAGCTTTCGCAATAGATGAGGACTCGGATGATGACTATAGAAGGCAGAGGGCCTCATATTCCCGTCGTGTCATGGAAGTTGTGGGTCAGATAACCAAACCCAAATATGCCACAAACTTCGATAGAAAAAGGGAAAGACGAGGTAAAAATCTCTTGGAAGATTATTTTATTCCCAACAACATATTCCCTGATCATGTTTTTAGACGTCGTTTTAGAATGCAACGAAAATTTGTTCAACAAAATCATGAGTGTTATTTGCAACCATGATCCATATTTTGTGCAAAAAGAGGATGATTTTCGTGTTCTAAGTCTTCTTCCAGAGCAAAAAATTATAGCTGCCTTGCGAATGCTTGCATATGGAGCATCTGCAGATCAAGTGGATGAGATCACGAGGATAGGAAAAACAATTGTTCTGGAGTCCCTGATGCGGTTTTGCTCTGCAATTGAAGCCCTGTACACCAATGAGTACCTCCGGACACCCACGCAAAGGGACATGAGAAGGCTTTTGAGGAAGGATGAGATGCGAGGCTTCCCTGACATGATTGGAAGCATCGACTGCATGCAATGGACTTGGAAAAACTGTCCAATTGCGTGGCAATGAGCTTATGGCAACAGAAAATGAGCCAAAAGTATCATTTTGGAAGCGGTGGCTTCATTTGATGCATGGATTTGGCATGCTTTTTTTGGTGTTTCAGGAGCTCAGAATGACCTAAATGTCCTTGCTGCTCAATCTCCAGTGTTCGACGATCTGCTGCAAGGAAAATCACCGAGATGTACATATTGGGTTAATGATACTAAATACGACTGACCATACTACCTTGCAGACTGCATTTACCCAAGATGGTTTACGTTTGTCAAAACAGTGCCACATCCACATACTGAAAAAAAAAACACTTCGCAAAATGTCAAGAGGGGTGTAGGAAAGATGTGGAGGGTTGTTTTGGTATCCTGCAAGCTCGTTGGGCGATTGTCAGGTCTGTTGCTAAACTGTTTGATGTCGAGGTTCTTCGATCCATCATGATGACGTGTATTATTCTCCATAACATGATTGTGGAAGATGAGTATGATTATGATGCTGATAGGAGCATATTTATGCAACTTAGTTAGCTTGTTCTTGTGCATTTGTGTTGTTATTTCTTAGTTAATTATGTATTTTAAGCTATTTTCGTGTGTTTGTAGGTTCAAATAACAAAGTTGGCAACAAAGTGCTATTTGGAGCACTTTGGAGCATTTTTGGGCCAAGATTGGATAGTGCAAGCATGAAGACATGAGGATGGACATTTTTGAAGATTAGAAGGCTAGAAATCAGCATGTGTGTGTGCAAGTGTGTTGACCTACAACTACAAACACTCATCCACTACACCAATTGCATCCACTCATTACCAAACATCCATCCACTACACCCATTACATCCACTCATTACCAAACACTCATCCACTACACCCATTACATCCACCCATTACATCCACTCATTACCAAACACTCATCCACTACACCCATTACATCCACTCATTACCAAACATCTATCCACTACACCCATTACATCCACTCATTACCACAACACTCACCCACTACATCCATTACATCCACTCATTACCACAACATACACCACTACCATCTTAATTAGATGGTGGTCCTCTCCCTAGCCTATAAATACATCCACCCTTCACCATAACAAAAAGAGGGAGAAAACGATCCATCAAAAGACACTACATTCACATCTCACAACTCCATACACTTACACTTTCATTCCTTGGCCGAGAGAACACAATCCACCCATCCACCCTTCACCATAACTCATCTATATCCATCCACCACCATAATTTACCACTCATCCATAAAACCACACCTTGTGCCGCAACAAAGAGAAGAAGGAGGACCCTTGGACGTGCTTGCCATTCAAGTTGGATTGTTGGAGCATTTTTAGGTGTTTTCATTCTTTGTTTTCAATATCTAAATTTGTTTATCTTTGCTTTGTGAGTATGAGGAGCTAAACCCCCCTTAGATAGGGGGAATTCAAAGCCATGAACATACATGCAATATGAATTGATTACCTTCAATTGTGATTTCATAAGTTGTGAATTCAATTTGTTTAACTGCTTGATTGATAACTTATTCGTGTATGTTTATTAAGAGTGCACACTTAGTTTGCATGCATGAATATGATGCTAGAGTATAAGGGAGTTTCACCTAATAGTTACAAACTTATATTTACAAGTAGTGGATGTCGCTTATAAACGATCGCGTTAAATGAATTCTTGGCAAGAGTTTCATGCTCATCATAGTAACGAATGCCTCATCAATACTTATAGTTTTCATAATGCTTAATGATCTTTGATTGTATCTTTATTGTGCTGTTCACGTAAAGGACTTTTGAAGAATACTTGAATTGTTGTATGCGTTTTCCCATTCAATTCAATAACTTAAGGAGAACTTGAAGGTTAATTTAAGCAGACTTAATTAACCTGGGGTGTTGAGTTTCATGATTTATCGAAAGAACAACTGAAAATTGGTTTATGTGCAAGTGTGTCATGTGTGGGGAAGAACCCTCTAGCTAGCCCATCATCCATAGTTTACCCAAATTCGTCCAAAATCTGTTTTAGTTTACAATCTGTTTGTTTTGTTTTCAAATTCGTCAAAATCAAATCCCCCTTTACTTTAAAGTGTTTTATTAGTAAAAAATCTGTTTTGATTTGTGTTTTTAAGTGTCTTGAGTCAAGTTAGAACCTAATTTCGTCCAAAACCATCCCTAGAGTCAGTTTAGAGTCTAATTCATTGTTTGAAGCTGTTTTGAGTCTTTTTAGTTTGTATTGCATCTTTTGAGTCTAGTTTAGTGTTTTAAACTTAATTTTACGTTTTTAAGTCAGTTTCAAGTGTTTTAGCAATCCCTCCTAATCCCCCGTCTAGAACGATCCATACTTACATTCTTTACTACAATTGACAACAAGAGGGTTTAATTTGTGTGTTAAGATAATTTTCGCATCAGATGCCATCGATGAATATGAGCCGGATCCGATGAACAACTCAAGAACACGTATCTACTATGCTCATGACTGGACCAAAAATCCCATGCAACACGAGCCGTTGGAACGGGATGGACATTACAATGAATTGATCATTCATCGGTACACTGATGTGCAAAAGCCATACTGGCACGTAAACCGCCAGAATGACTTGATTGAGTACTAGTGGGGATTGCAAGAAGGTAAAGATAATTAAAATGAGCTTGTGGTTGAAGAATAAAGTGTATTTTTTTTTTAAGTTTATGTAATTTTATTTGGTGTGTGTTTTTTTTTTAAGTTTATTTGGTGAGGTTATGTAATCTTATTTGATGTCTTTAAATAAAGTACAAAAAAAAATATGAAATTGCATAAAGTTCTAAAAATAAATAAGAAATTACATAAAGTACTAATAATAAATAAGAAATTACACAAAGTACTAATAATAAATAAGAAATTACATCTATAAATAAGAAATTACATAAAGTACTAATAATAAATAAGAAATTACACAAGAAATTAAATAAAGTACTACAAATAAATACGAAATTATACAAAGTCTCTGGAGCTAGGATATGTGGTGCTAGGATCTTTATTGCTAGGATTTGTGTAGCTATAACCCCCTCGACTTGTTTCCGCATCTCTTTCACACCTCCTTCACACGACGTCTTTTTTTTTCTGATATCCAAAAATATTTTGAATTCGGAGACAGTTCTACTAGAGACTTGTTCATAATGTCATGATCTGCTTGAGCTATCCTTTCTTCTCTAAGCATCTCATTTTCTCGATTAAGTGCTTCTCTAATCATCTCGTTTTCTCGATTAACTATTTCTATTTGTCTCTCAGCCGCTGCATCACGTCTCTTAGTAGTTGATAATATTGCTGCCATAGTAGCAGCTTTTTCCTCATCTCTCCCGTGTCATGTTCAGTTCACCTTGGTGAGCAAGTTCTTCCATACATTTAGTGTAGTCATTTTTTGGAAGAACTACCTTTTTTCTTTGATGCCTTTTTATCTTAAGGCTTGAGGGACTGACGAGTCGGTTGGGTCTTCGGCACTTCTTTAGGCGTCCCTTCCGTGTCTTCAAATGTGTCGCCTTCTTGTTCGGCCGTGTCTGGTTTTGGCGAATTGTGTAGACCCATGCCGTGCATGACAACTTCTGGACCGGTTGACACAATTTTGTATCTTGGGCAATCTTTGACAATTTGCCAACATTCTCATTTGTTGAATGATTTGTTGTGGTTCTTCGCATTGTAGAAAGCTTGTGCTTGTAGTGTCTATAAATGTGGGATAAGACAATATTATAAAAAATGCAGGTGTAACACAAATAAATAAATTAAAATATTAATGCGAGTGGAATACATATAAATAAATAAAAATATTGTCACCTGTTCCACTAAACTTGTCCCACTACGTAGATTACCGGAAGCATGAGAGATGGCGTTTTTTCAACAAGTAAAGGATGCATTGAGTTTTTTCCAACGACCTTGATGATCTTGACTAATTCTGGCGTCTTTTCCATGTACATTGCAAAACATTTTCGTATTTTACTCCACATTTCTCGCTTATCCATCTCATTACCCGTAATCGGGTCATGAGTTGTGTGAACCCAACATTCACACAATGTAACATCTTCAATAAGCTTCCACATAGACATTTTTTTCTCTCAAGGTGTAGAAAATATTGAAATGTAGAAAGTGTAGAAAGTGTAGAAAATATTGAAATGTAAGGTGAAAGATGATGGTTAGGTATTTATAGATTTTTTTTTTAATTTTCTGTATTTTTTTTATAATTTTTCTGTATATTTTCATAATTTTTAATAAATTTTAATGTAGTTAATTAATCTGGACAGTTGGATTTGAAAAATATTCAAATCCAAGAGCCAAGGAGCTGCCATGTGGCCAACAATCATAATTCTGACCGTTGTGCCTTTTTATTTTTATTTTTATTTTTATTTTTTGGGAAAAAACGTGGACCGTTAATCTGTGATCGAACAGTTCATTTTAAAAGTAAAATTTAAAATTTTTTTATCGTTGGAAATCCAACGATTTAGAAAAACTAGCCGTTGGAAATCCAACAGCACTGAGAAGGTCACGTCGCCTACTTCCGAGTGAAGAACAAGTGGGCTGACAGAGGGCCTCGCCGCCTGCACCCATGTCCCCTACTCGCGCCCACTCACGAGTGAACTGCACACGCCAGCCAAATAGGCCGGTCTTTGGGTCTGTCAAAAATGGGCTAGTCTATTGCCTGGTTTGGGCTGGGTGTCAGGCAAGTTTGTGGGTTGAAGTGAATGGACTAACCCCTAGCGTGGTTTTTTGATTGGCTGGAGACACACTTGCACCCTGGTGGAAGTGCTCTCAGTATGAAAAAGCTGTTAAATCCATAACTAAACTTCTGAAGTATATATATTATGGACCAGGATCCTCTCCTGAGTAGATGGAGAGGATCCTCCTGACCAGGCCCATCGGGCCGTTCATTTTTTATCCAACGGTTACAAACAGGGGCCCTCTAAAAGTTATAATAATTATAATCGTTGGATAAAAAATAAACGGCCCGATGGACCTGGTCAGGAGGATCATCTCCATCTGCTCAGGAGAGGATCCTGATCCATATATTATCATCTGTCTTACTTCAGATTTGAAAAATCATGATCCACGCGATGGATGGATGGTGAAGATTCGGAAGAACAGCTCGTGATGTGGATGTCAAATCAGAGACTGTGTGCTGTTTTTATAAGAGAGATAAGAGATCGTACACATGCGATGATGCCTTTGTGCAAAAAACACAACAAGAATTTTGTTGGACAAGAATCAGACGAGGCGTACTAAAAGCTGCCAGTCAAATCATAGGAATCGTTTTGATGCCATAATCCCAACCGTCTGATCTCTATTCTATTAACTTTTATTTTGAATTAATTATTACTAATCTAATTAAATACTAAATGAATAAATTCTTAAGAATTTTTTGGAATGCTTTAGATTTTGATCCTTACAATTTATAATTCTTAGATAAAAACTCATCTACATATAAATGTCTAATAAAAGCCCAAATTTAAAATATGCAGCAACATCAAAACATTATTGACCTACTAATACATTTTATTTACATCCATATCACTTTTCCAAATCCCTAAATTTATTCCAAATTAAAAGTTGTAGAAAAAGTGAAAGAAAATATATAAACTGTTGTATTGCATTAATTATATTCATCTCACAACAAAAATTTACCTTTTTTGTAATATATATATTGCATTAATTGGGAAGTAAATTAATTTGTTCCAATTATTAAAAAAAATTATACTAAATCCGTATTATATATTTTGAATCAAATAACACTTCTCTAACTTGTAGGTAAATTATTTTTTATGTATTGTTACATATATTAGGCACATTTGATTGTTGTATAAATATAGGTATGACATAATATTTTTCAATATAATACATCAAATTATATTTCTTCTTGTTATGGGTAAATTATTCTCCATGTATTAGTGAAAGAAAAAAAGCTATTATATTACACACGAGGTATAATTTTTTGTAGGTAAATTATTGAAAATTAATTTGTAGGTAGGTAAATTAATTTGTTGCAATTATATATAAAATATATATATATACTACACCTAGATTATATATATATATATATATTTATTTATTTATTTTTGGTTAACAAAACCTAGATTATATATTTTGAATCAAATAACATTTTTGTATACATGGTAGGTAAATTATTTTTCATGTATTATTACATCTATTAGCCTATTAGGGACGTTTTTTGGTAAAAATATATAAAGTAATATGTAATATCAAAAGCATGATCAATTCCTAAGTTTATGTAATATTTTGTTGTTGGTATACAATATTTTGCATAATTGGAAATGAACATTTCAAATAGTAGGTAGGTAAATTAATATGGTCTAGTTATATAAACACACACACACACACACACACACACACACACACACACATATATATATATATATACACATTGTTGATGCACAAAATCAGCGAGGACTTTGGTACAACAGAAAGTGTCAGGTTTTGTGACCTTCGCTTGGTTGCTTCAGTCACTAGTGAGGATAAGTATATAAATGAATAAAGACAGAGAAGCAAACACAAGATATACGTGGTTCACCCAGATTGGCTACGTCCACGGAGTAGAGGAGTTCTCATTAATTGTGAAGGGTTTACACAAATACATTGGTTCAAGCTCTCCTTTTGTGAGTTCTAGTGAATAGTTTAGTACAAAATGACATTAGAAATTATTGTGGGAGAATGATCCCTATTTATAGAAGAGATTTTCTAGTTTTGTTCTGACATTGACACGTGTCGTGTTGTGATTGGCTTCTGATGTTGACACGTGTAGCGCTGTGATTGGCTTCTGATGTCGACACGTGTCGTATTATGATTGGCCTCCTGGTTGAAGGGAAGTTCTTCTGGGTCCTTGATGGTATAACGTTGACCGGTGCTCAGTAGTTTCGGGATTGGTCAAGTATGGTACAAACAGTGCTCCCCTAAGTTCCCGAGTGAGGGAAGCTCATCGGTTGGGGACTTGCAAGATCCAAGCCACTGAGTAATCACGAAACTTCTAAGTACCGAAGTGTGGTATCATTTTCACGTGCCTTATCTGTCTCATATGTAGATGTGGCCTCTTCTCTGGAAGTACTTTTCCTCCATCTAGGGGTGGTATCTTTAACCGATGAAGATGCACAAGGTAATGTATCAATTTCACTTGAAGCTTACTTGTGGTTTCGGGCTTGGTCAAGTGCGATACAAACCCTATAGTAGGAGTCCCCCAAGTCGCCGAGCTAGGAGATTTGTCGAATGAGGTAACAGACAAGGTAAGCAATCAGACTTCCAAGCAAGCAACCTGGATCGGAGATTCGACTTCGGCTTCCTGTTGATTGTTCTCCTTCTCCTTGTGTCGTAAATAGCACCAAGGATAAGGAGAAGCAAATGGAGAAGAGATGATATGAAATACTTTTGCTTTTGAAGAAGTAACTTTCCACAAGCTTATTCTTGAACTAGGCTGGATTTGATTCAGGGTGGTAGACACTTGATCTTGAATCGGGCTTGTGATATCTTCAAGGACCGTTGGAGGCTTGATCTTTAAGGATTTGATTCAAGAGTGGTGAATCGGCACGTGCAGTTCACGACGCTTTAGTGAGTCGACTAAAGAATTTGAGGGTCAAAACAAGTCCATCAAATCTAGAGTATGATCAACCCTGATGATATGGGATACTCTTGCTGTTGACAGAATAGTGAATGTGGTATGGAAAGGTGTCGTGTTGTAGTGATTTGTTTCAGCTCATCGTTGAACCTTCTGCTTCAATCTTTTGCATGGCAGAAGTGGTGTGCAACCTTTGCATTTAAATGGTCCTTCAGAACATTCCTTCATAGTGACTCATCCACGCTTGGCAGCTTCAGTGTAAAGAGCCAATATCTGATCAACTGTCATGAGGTATTTGCCGGTGGAATTCATGACCTTGACAGCAGTTGAGGATGAGTACTCGAGAGCAATGCTAAGTAAGCAACCAGGCAAAGGTCTCAGGCAGTCAGTTCCAGATTAGAGGTTTGATTTCAGGTTCCTACTGACTGCTTTCTTTCTCCTTGTCCTGCAGGTGTGGACAAGGACAAAGACAAGAACAGGGAGAAAACATGATATGGGATACTCTTGCTTTCGACCCTGATGATATAAGATACTCTTGTTCTTGGTGTGGCTTATTTGCTGAGGTATTATCGGAGGGAAATAAAGCTGAGTATTTCGAGAGGTTATGTTGAGGGTGCCTTCTCGAATGCGAGAAAGGGTTGAGCATTTTTGCAGGTTTGCCTGTTCGTGGAGGAGGGAGGTCGACGTATATAGGGATTTCCCAATAACAAGTAGTAATGCTATTCCTTTACCCTTCTTAGTCAGATCAATATAGTGGGAGCTGCCAGCTTCACGTGTTTTAACTTCGTCAGAGCACTTTGAAAAAGTGGTATATGGTATCTGGAAAGCTGATGTTATGTGTGAAGATTACAAACAAGCTTTATCTAAGGAAATCTGGCTCTCGAAGTTCTGAGAGCTGTGCCTCTTCGGCTTTTGAACAAGCAATCCCGTCGAGGACCTGACTCTCGAGAATCGGAAAGCGGTGCCGCTTCAATTTTTGAGAAAGTAATTATGTTGGGAGTCTTTTCTCGAATGTGAGTAAAGGTTGGACGTTCTTGCCAGCCTGTCTTGCCACGGAACACGGAGGTCGACACACATAGGGACTTTCCAGTTGTCAAGCAGTGGTGCTGTTCCTTTACCCTTGTGGGTAATAGTAAGGTAGCTGGAACTTCAAAATTCTCGTGCCTAAACTTTGTCAGAGATCTTTGGCAAAGTTATATGTGGTACCTGAGGAATTGATGTTGCGTGTAGAGAGTGGTGATTGAACAGTAAGATTCACGTGCTTTCTACTTCACCAGAAATTTTCGACAGATTGCCTGTAATTTCAGCAAAGCTGAGTGTGCATGTGACAGGTGCTGACGAGGTTGAAAAAGCAGGTGCCTCTTCGATTTCTGAGATCGGCCCTCGTGGTCTCTGAGCAACCCAGCTTTTGAGAAAGCAAACGCCTCTTCGATTTCTGAAGCTCCGTCGAGTGCAGATTTTTATAGAGGCTGGCATTAAGTTCCACAACACACTTGAATCTCCACCAGTAGAAGCTCTATTCTTGCACTTTTAAGATCTTGATTTGTCCAACCTCTTCTCTCTTCAACACCTTTGAAAATGTATGGCCCCTCCGACCGTCGTTTTGATTTGAACCTTGTTGAAGAGGCAGCCACGCCTTCTCCAGACAACATATGGCGCTTATCCTTCTTATCCCCTACTGGTCCTCTTACCGTTAGAGATTCCGTGATGAAGAATGATATGACCGCTGCGGTGGTGGCCAGGAACCTTCTCACTCCCAAAGATAACAACTACTTTCCAAACGGTCTGATGAGTTGGCTGTTAAGGATTCTCTTGCTCTGAGTGTTCAGTGTGCAGGTTCTGTGTCTAATATGGCCCAACGCCTATTTGCTCGAACCCGCCAAGTTGAATCATTGGTGGCTGAAGTGATAAGTCTCAAACAGGAGATCAGAGGGCTCAAGCATGAGAATAAACAGTTGCACAGACTCCCACCATATACTACTGCACCTTGATACTCGGAAGTCTCACAACCACTTAGTGACTTGGATTTTTCAAGTCTCCAACCGAGAAGTTTTCCTCATTCAGGAAATTAAGGGAACACTACCTCAAACTACATGCTTCACTCACAAAGCTTCAACAATACAAGTTTCAACAAAAGAAAAAATTCAGAGAACTTTCTGAAGAAGGCTTTGGTGTATTTAACACAATACGTTGAAATGAAGCAAAGCTTATTTATTAATATTTCCGATAAGCTACAAATATGTACATATACCTGAGTTAAAATAAACAAACAAGAGGGAGCCTTCACAAAGGTTGCTTAGAGGAAGTCTCAGCAGTCGGTAGAGCCCTAGAAAGAGAAAGCACCGGAGGGTGGTTATCTGGAGCCTCAGTACTGGACAGAACCCTAGAAGGAGGAGGCATTGGAGGTTGATGCACAAAATCAGCGAGGACTTTGGTACAACAGAAAGTGTCAGGTTTTGTGACCTTCGCTTGGTTGCTTCGGTCACTAGTGAGGATAAGTATATAAATGAATAGAGACAGAGAAGCAAACACAAGATATACGTGGTTCACCCAAATTGGCTACGTCCACAGAGTAGAGAAGTTCTCATTAATTGTGAAGGGTTTACACAAATACATTGGTTCAAGCTCTCCTTTTGTGAGTTCTAGTGAATAGTTTAGTACAAAATGACATTAGAGATTATTGTGGGAGAATGATCCCTATTTATAGAAGAGATTTTCTAGTTTTGTTCTGACATTGACACGTGTCGTGTTGTGATTGGCTTCTGATGTTGACACGTGTCGCACTGTGATTGGCTTCTGATGTCGACACGTGTAGCATTATGATTGGCCTCCTGGTTGAAGGGAAGTTCTTCTGGGTCCTTGACGGTATAATGTTGACCGGTGCTCAGTAGTTTCGGGATTTGTCAAGTATGGTACAAACACACATTTTGAATCAAATAACATTTTTGTACATGGTGGGTAAATTACTTTTTTTTTTTTTTTATGTATTATTACATATATTAAGATTTTTTTTTGTAAAAAAAAAAAATATATATATATATATGAACTCATAATGCTAGATACATAGAATTAAACCAACAATTCTCATATTTGATATTAATATGCAATGAATTTTTTAACATTAATGTCTTATTTTCTTTTTGCAAAATCATTAACTCTCTCCTTACAATCTGCATAGAATTAATTGTGCACATCAAATATGCAATAGGGGTATTTTAGGCATCTAAAAAATGTAAAATGTGTAAAGTAATAAGTAATAATGAATTCACTTAGGTGGATCGTAGTCACTGGGTTTTTTTTTAGTAAATTATGTCGGATTTTATCTGAAAAAAAAAATTGAATTTGAGAGGTTAAAGTCATATTTTCAGAATTTTTATGATAATTCAAATTTGGGATGTCAACCAAAGAAATCTCACTCAACTTACATGAAACGAAATCAATGTTACTTGAATTTCATAAACTTGTTTCATGGCAGTTACACTTACAATTTAAGAACAAATGGTATGCGAAACAAAATGGCAATAATTTGTTTGCAAGCACCCATACAGTTAGAAGTAGGCCAAATCAGATCCTAGTCAGTCATTTTTTTTAGTTATCTAATCAGTTTGTATAAGTCAAATAATTTGACTTAATTAGTTGTAATATGCTAAGCTTTGGTGAAAGATCAGTACTATAAGCTTTCTTTTAAGTCTGTAAATTATAATACTAATTGTGGAGCCTAAAATAATCCCAAAAATTTTAAAGGTGACACGTGGACTTTTATTCAAGAAAAACAAGATTGCCCTCAATAAATGAGCAGACTTATCAGATTCTCCCACGCGAAGCTTACATGCCTGAATGACTCAGCAGCTAAATACAATTGCCCACAGCTCACTTGCCCATGGTAAGGAATTAAAGATAAGGATCAATTACCCAAATCCTATCTTTAATACATTCCTAATTGAAGATTGACTCCAATCAAGTAAGTAATCCTAATTATATGGCCGGCCCTAGCCCTATAAATACCCCACATTCTACTAATTTTTTAGAGCTTTTTGCATCCCTAAAAAAGCCCTAAACACTCTACTCTCTCAAAGAAACTAACTTAGGCATCGGAGATCCGTTGACCTAAACCCCCCCCCCCCACCTCATGGGTGCGTGAGGCTTAGGTCTTTGATCAAATGTGTTGATTGTTTTGCAGGTGTATTTTCGTCAAAACTGAAGACAATGGAAATTTGCATCGACAAATTGGTGCTTTCATTGAGAGCTGATTCAAAATACTCGAAGAAGCATCTCGCATTAGTTTCTTGAATTTTCTGTTACGTTGAATTTCTCACACATCGTATCAATTAATTTTTCCTAGAAAAGTTTCTTGATCAATCTCTGGAGAAATGATACAATGGTAGGAAATTCAGAAACTACGACAAATGGAACCCCATACGTTGAAGGATTTGGACCGAAGAGTGGAGACGAGGATGTAGCCATACGACAGAGATCCTCAAGGCTCAACGTGACGGCAGGATGAACCTCACCACCGCGGAGCTGTGCCATCATCATTACCACCGTGACCCAGCAGCCACAGCAAAGCCACCAGGCCACGATTCCACTCCCACCAAACCCTAAGTAGGAAGCCTAGGTCCACTTCCAAGCCCATGGGCAGGAGGCTCAGCCCAATGCAGCAGCAGACCTTGTTACACAGCAGGCCCGAACCCAAACACATAATTAGGCAGCTGTTGCCAGCTAAGCAGCTCAACGAGCCCAAGCTAAAGCCACTCAGCTAGCAGTCCAAGATGTGGTAGCCCAACGGCCAGAAAGGTCCACGATCATGCAAATCCAAGGAGAGCTGGCGTCGATCCAAAACACCCCACGAACCGCTCCAACGATCCGGCCCGCGACCCAATATATTCTGAGGCCACCTCTAGCAATCCAGATTCCGACCACAAGTCTCGCGATTGATTCAGGGTCACTTACACTCCATTTTTCTACAGGACTGCCCGCTTTGGGCTCAAGCTTTGTACCTGCAGTCCACTATACTTCTAACACTCATGGAAACGCCCATTTTCCAAGCTCTTCCAATCCAAATGGCCAGCACCACCTGCCCTAGCTAAGGATGGGCAACGGTTATGGCGGACGGGTAACCGTGGTTATTTATCCATAACCGTTTATTCTCATACTCGCATAACCGTTTACCCGTTGGGTAATTGTCTAAACGATTATACTTATACCCATAACCGTTTATAAGCGGTTAACCATACCCATAACTGTAACGCCCTGCCCCGAATTAATTCTTTAATTCCAAAAATAATATTATTATTATTGATAGGCCCATAATAAAATCCACTTTATTTAGGAAATTTTAAATCACAAATCTTTATTTAAATAACTCCTTCACCTACGAAACCATCAATATTAATTAAATATCAAAACGTATAGTTACCTTACCAAATTTATGTACTAAAATTTATTTCCTATACTTTATAAATATTTCCATTTTCTTCCAATTGACCAATGCTCTCAAAATAAGAACAATTTTCAATTAAAGTGAAATTCTCGATTATTTAAGGCTGCATCTAACACTGTTAGACTGCCTACGTACCTTTGAGGGGGATCAAGCCTCTCATAGTTCACATATCCCAAAATTAAACAAAATCTGAATATATTTCGTTAATCCAACATATACCAAAATCGTATTAATATTCAAACCACAGCAATTTGATCTCAAAAAAACATAATTAGGATAACGACATTCGCATAAAGAACAATTGTCGGCTTCCTGGTCGTGCGCCGCCACACCCGCCGCCGCGGATGGCAATCGGCCGCCCCGACTCGCCGAAAAACTCAATTATTTCTAAAAATTCTCAAAAATACAGAAATGAAGATCTCAATGATTAGAGCAACTTTCATCAAGGCCAATTTGGCCAGGAAACAGCTCAAAATGGCCACGAACTGTCGGAAACTCTTGTTTTTGGGTGTTCTTGATTCGTCTCAAAAGCAACTCTAACGCCCCAACCAATGAATGGGCTTTGTTCCATACCTCAAGGGGAGTCTAATGGTGGTATTAATTTGATGGAATCGTTTCTGAATTGGAAAAACAAAGGCACGGGTTCATCGCACCCACCGGTGCAATTTTACCAAATTAAAGGCCAAATTACAGGGTTTTTGGGGTGTAATAGGAAGATCGAATGATTGGGTTTGAAGTAAGGATCAATTTTGCACCCTTCCCGTCGTCTAAGGTGACCGGAATCAAAAGATCCAACCGGGTTGGGTCGTAAGTATAACAGGGTCAAAGGATCCGGTGCACTTCCTTCCTCTCCTTTCCCCTCCTTTCTCTCTTCTCTCATTGGTCACTCTCTCATTACCCCTTTTCTGATTGGCTCCTCTCTCCCTCCTTTCTCTCCTTTATCTTCCATCTCCACCGCCTAACTTTTCTTATTTTTAATCTGGGCCACACACGTGGCCTTCCGGATTTGGCTCCAAAAATCTAGAGCATTCTAGAATTGATAAATTTACAATTTTATCTCCGACTTTAAACGTTAATAACTTCTTCGTTCTAACTCCGTTTCACAAACGGTTTGTGCCTACGCGTTCGTGAGGTCGAGCTCTATTCAAAAATATAAATTTTGACCTCGAAAGGTCTATGTATTTTAAATAATTAAGGTCCGAACTTTAAATCTCATAACTAGTTTAATTTAAAACTAAACTTACACAAATTATTATCAATTCTTGAAAAATCATATAAAAGCTCAATAATATAAATACGTTGATTATTATAATTTCTGGAAACAAAACTTTAAAATTTCTCGATTAAATTCTTCATAATCATAAATCGATTTATTTTTGATTTTCTCCACATATGCATAATTATGAATATATAATTCATATATTTAAAATTTCAGGGTATTACAATAACCGTGTACCCATTTAACCGTAACCGTTTACCCATTTATCATTTTTAAACCCGTTTATCCTTTATTTTTTTACCATTTACTCCTTTTTCACCCGTCTACGTGTTTTTTTAATAACTTGAAAATTAAAAAAGAAAAATTTGTCATAATTTTGTTTTTCTAACAATTAAACACCTTTATAGGTACATTCATTATACATTTCCGTATTTTAATTTTTTAAGTCCGTATACCATTCCAATAATTGAAATAATAGTTTACAGACGATATTTGTAACTGTTAGCAATGAAGGTAATATAAAATTTGCTAAGTATTCTTGGGTTACGAAAACTGTTAAAAGACAGTATTCTTGGGTTATTTGACTCGGAATGTAAAATATTAACATAATATATTTAATGGACCATGAAATTTAAAGTGGTTAAGGAAAACTATATTATATTAGCTATAGAAATCATGCACTATAGTCAATAGCATTGATCTAAGTTTTGTCCGATAGGGAACATGGTTTGTGTTAATTTTACATATATAAAATAAATAGGTAAATGGTTACCCATTTATAACTGCGGTTAATACCCATAACCGCCCATTTGAATTTCACGGGTAAACGGTTATACACATAACCGTTTATTTATCTAAACGGTTACCCAATGGGTATTTGCCCATCCATAGCCTCAGCAGGTTGCCAATTTGAAGAACGCCCTCGCACAGCAAACCGCCTTGGTGAACCAACTCCTCGAGCGCAACGAGATGCAATATGCCCCAGATGAGGTGTCCCAAGGCAAGATAAGGGCGAAAGAACGTGACTCATTCTAACGACGTCCCGACAAAGAGCCGTTCAGCCCGCTACAAACCGTGCGTTCGGGTAGTGTGCACTCTCGTTTGGGTCTTCGGGGAAACGTCTTCTCCTGCCCAAATGCACAAAGAAACGTTCATTCCCGACTTAGCTCACGAGTCAGTGTGCATTCGAGGTTGGGTCTATAATCCGATGAGCACTCAAGACATTCCAGGCGAAGCGTCTACACGAGGCTAGGCCTACAAGGAGATCCTCTTATGAGGCAACAGAGTAGGTAGCCGCATGACGCCTAGAGAAGAGCACGTGAGCAATCCAACATAAGGCGAACCATGTGCACCACAACCGCGACACAAACGAGTAAGATACGCCCAAGAGCAACATGGACCGGCAGGTTAACACCGGGGGCAGCTGAAAGCTCCACTGCCCCACCAGGTGCAAATCCATGAGGAAGTACAAAGGCTCGTAGTAGAGCAGATGTGCGGATTCCAGTGCATTAACACTACTGACGAAGCCCTCCGTAGAAACGTGGCCAACCTGAGTAGGTCATTCTTTACATATGAGTTCAAGCAGACGGAGCCACCATGGAAGTTCAACCCACCATATTTCGCCTTATTTAAAGGAGATGAAGATCCGGATAGACACTTGATACACTACTGAAGTGCCATGACCCTCTATGCCAACAACGACGCACTTATGTGCAAAATCTTTGCCTCGACACTCCAAGGTAAGGCACAAGACTGGTTCCACACCTTGCCACCATGTTCAATCTGGAACTTCAATGAACTTTCCTTGGTTTTTACTAAGGAACATTCGTCCTACTGCTCGATCAAAAAGAAGTCTAACCACCTCTTCAACATGAAGAAGGACCTGAATGAGTCATTCCGTACATACATAAAAAAAATCAAGGCGGAGAAGGTGAAGATTGTCAAATGCGATGAAAGCATCGTATGCTCAACATTCCGAAAAGGGCTCCTAGCAAATCACTCACTTTTCAAAAAATTGATCATGGATAAGAACATAACCTTGGCAAACTCTTACGTTTTGGCAGAGAAGAACACATGTGGGATGAGGCCAAGCAGTCTTACAAGAATGAGCAAAAAAATAAGCACGGAGACCATTTTCCAAATAGAGATGACTCAGCGCCTAAGGCATTCACCAAGTTCACAGTTCCAATTGGTCAGATTCTTCGTCAGCTCAAGAATGAACCATGGTTCGAACTGCTGCCACCCATGAAGGGTGATCTTACCAAACTGGATCAGACAAAGTATTGTGCATTCCACGAAGAGTTGGGTAACACTACCAACGACTGCCTGAAATGGAAATAGTACCTCGAGAAGTTGACGAAAGAACGTTGGTGCGACAAATACCTCGACAAGCCAGCTGCACAGCCTATGCAAGCAGTAGAAGTTGACATTGAACCCCCACCGAAGACGATGCAAATTAATGGCATTTTTGCCAGGTTAGAGCACTCTTGGTCCATCACCTCCTGAACTCTATTTAGATCCATCCCCATAAGTTCGAAGTCTCAAGCAGTTCGACGAACACTACCTCACATGCCGAGAATTGTCAGTTGTTATGCCATTACTGCCTATGAGTAAAGTTAATAAAAACCACTATTGTCAATGAAGATTGAAGGATTTATTCACAAGCCTAGGCTAAATGCATAAACAAACTGACCAACCTTGTGACAAGCAGAAGACGCATGCTGCCCAGCAGACACGACATAAGCTCTCCAACGCGAAAAGGTAAACTAATTCCCTGACACCCATCAAGGTTAGCTCCCTAGCGCGAGAGGGTAAACTAATTTCATGACACGTATCTGGGTAAGCTCTCCAGCGTGAGAAGGTAAACTAATTCCCCGACACCCATTAGGGTAAGCTCTCCAACGCGAGAGGGTAAACTAATCCTCCGACACCCATCAGGGTAAGCTCTCCAGTGCTAAAGGGTAAATCCCCGACACCCTTTAGGGTAAGCTCTCTAGCGCGAGAGGGTAAGCGACTCTGGAATATCCAGACGTGGATGGGTTGTACGACTGCTCAGGTCCCCTTGAATGCATCGGCAACCTACGCCGGATTACTCCCAGAATTGGCCACGATAATCATTCCACCGAAATAGACTTAGCCAACTAAAGGATTCAATTCTGCGAGATCCCGGGTCTCTAACCAGAAGAGACATTAAGTGCAGGACCCCTACCCATAAAAGAACTCGTGTGACAAGATGCTTCATCCTCGACATGCAAATCTTCATGAGTGGCTTGATTTCAAAGTGTTGCAATACTAGTTAAGCGACCTGCGGGATCAAAGCTGCGACTTGGAAGGATATGGTCTCTGATGAGCGACTTCGTTTACACCTCATGCCAAAGAATGCCTCCGAGAGTCAGTGATGACGCCTGAAGTGGTCACGCCAGTCGTCTGCTTCTGTAAGTAAGACGTCCGGCCGACGACCCTATGGCTACAAGCCCAAGGTAGCCCGTAAGCCCATACTTACACCTGCTATGACTACGTGGACTTGCCTGTTTACTTACAAGCAGTACTTCTGGCCGAAGGTCTATGGTTTAAGTTTTGCTAGGATAAAGTCGAGTGTCACAACTATAGTAGCTACACAGACCTACTCTGCTTCATACGAGAAGCACGAGTCTGGTCGATGGCTCTATAAGTTAAAAATCTCACAACGCACCTCGGGATGGCCAAAGCTAAAAAAGCCACTAAAGTCTGTCACGACTATAGCAGCTACGCAGACTTCCTCTGCTTCCTACATGAAGTAAGAGTCCGGCTGACAGTTCTATAAGTAAAAAATCTCGCAACATGTCCTGGGAGGGCTAAAGCTTTAAAAGCCCCAAAGCCAAAACTGAAGCCTAAAATGACCACGTGAGTCAACTGCTCCATCAAAATAGCCAACTCAACTGCCTATCCTACGATAAAGTTTTGCCTGACAAGAAGCAAGCACCACGTCGTGACCAACTTTCTCATTCTTCAGCTGCGCATTTTCCTCAACAAGCCCAGTGTGAGCACCATGCAGCTCATCCAGCTCATTTTTCAGGTTCTCGCTAGCAGACAGCGCACCTTGCAGATCAACTTCCTTGGACTCAAGCTTACTGGCAATCTCCTTAAGATGAAACACTTCAGCATGCATGAAGATAAGATCATCGTCCTTGGTAAAACAAGCAGATCGTAGCTCCGAATTGACATACTCAAGGTCCTCGACCACCGGAGAAACACAACTGATTTCATTCTCTGCAGCTTCCAACATTGCCTGAGTCATTCTAAGCCTAGTATTCAAATGGGCGGCCTCCTCACTAGCGATCTCCAACTGTAAAGAAGTGGGGGCAGAAACATCAGACCCCTTCAAAACAGCGAGTTCAGATTCGAGTTTCTTAATCTTTTCAGCAGCTGAGCAAAGCTGAGCCACCAATGCTACTTCAGCCTCCTTAGCACACTTGACATCATCTTGATCAACGTGCATAGACTCAGCTGCCAGGATCAAAGTTTTATGCATTATAGCAATCAGGGAGGACCTCCTCGAGTAAGCAAGATGCTTCGCAAATGAGTCTAAGCAGAGCATTACTTTCCCAACATTGTCAACAAACTTGGCGCATGCATCAATGTCCTCAAGCAGGTCAGCCTTCAGCAGCGCACAAACCTTAGGAAACTCTCCAGCCTTAAACTCTGTGGATCTCTCAGAACTGCCTATGCTAACAGATTTCCCCTTCTCAATAGACAAGTCAGTCACGACAAGAGGAGGAACAGGCCCATTCGCCACTTTAGTAACATAATCCACCTTTCCGCTCTTCATAGCGGTGAGCCTTTCAGAAGCTGATCCAAACTTAGCTCATGATGGACGCTTCGATACAAACTCGAACACCAAAGGCGTCACTAAACCCTTCTGCTTTCAGCAATGGATGTAGACACCTTTAGAGCAGCAGGTTTCACAGGCTCAGGCTCAACGATCTTCTTCTTCCCCTAGGGGGAAGTTAGATCAATGACAAGCTTCTCGGCAGCAGACGAGCTCCCACGAGCAGCGGAGGAAGTTCTTGGCTTCTTCTGGACCGAAGGCTCACAAACAGGTGAGGAAGATCTTTTCTTTCCACCATCATTGGCAGCAGGCTTTACAACAGCCATCGAGCGAGCAAACGCCTCGTCTTTTATCTACTTTATATCTTCCTTCGGAGGCAGACCATTTTTTTCCTGACGAAGAAGGCTGAGCAGCCAACGCCAATCACGGTACTCCGCAGGAATGCCCAAGGCAACGTGCACTTTTTTCATATCTGCTGAAGTCCTTGAAGTTGAGCCAAACTCTGAATCTACGCAAAGTACGAAAGACGATCAATAAATTGAAGTCACAGAGTAGCTCAACAAAAATTCAAGTAGGACAAGAATGAAGCAGTTCACTTACCATTGATAAAGGTAGTCGGGACACGCAGCTCAGGAAAAGAGTCAGACTTCAACTCTCCGCTCACCTCCAAAGTGTCTTTTGCCCAGTCATGATCGTCTTTGTTAGAAGCATCAAACAACTTATGGCGAGACCTCAGCTGCCCCACACCTTCCTTGTGGCCAATCTCAAAGAAGTACCATAACTCATTTATGGTCAAGCCAAGATCAAAGAACCTCCTCAAGTTTGAGAACCCCATCATTGCACGAACTACATTTAGGGAATACTGAGCAGACGTGCATTTCATGGAGCAGATCACCTTCTGGAAAGATTCGGCATGGGGGAGGCCCGCGCCTCCTTCCCCTATTTCTTTCGCACTTAGTGCTCCTCTAGGCAGGCCCAGGTCGCACACGCAAGATAGACAACCCACGTTGGTCTATCTCCCTCTTTTTTCGCCTGCACGGGCCCATGCCCAACAGCCTTGAAGACCTGGCCCAAGCCAGTCTCCTTGCGCCCCAGCGCGCTGATCCCCTTGGCCCAAGCCGAGCAGTCCACCTGGCCCACATGCCTCGCCACAAAGCAGCCACGAGGCTCCCATGCCATGTGTTACCCACACCCACTGCCCCAGCCAAGCCAATATTCCAAGTTCTAAGACTCCCAAAAAAAATTCAAGAAGAAGAAAATTCAAATTTTTCTTACCTTGGTGCGGCACAGAGAAGAAGAACAACGAGAAACAACTTTTTGCAAGGGCAAGAAAAGAAGAACGCTAGGGGAGGGGGAATAAAAATTTCCTCTGGCTTCTCTTTCTTGTTGGAATAATGATTGTTCTCTAAATTTATTTAATCTCCTACTTAAGGCAGAGTTAAATAGGTATTGGAAATAATTATTTTCCTTTTCCTAGAAGAAGTCTATCTCCAAATCAAGGAACAACTCTACAAGCCCCAGTAGCTTGGGATTTCTACACCTACTACCATTTCCATACGTGCAGCACAGTAGGTGTAGGGGCATTTGTGGAGCCTAAAATAATCCCAAAAATTCTAGAGGTGACACGTGGACTTTAATTCAAGAAAGACAAGATTGCCCTCAATAAATGGGTAGGCTTTTCAGATTCTCCCACGCGTAGCTCACATCCCTGAAGGACTCAACAGCTGAACACAACTGCCCACAGCTCACCTGCCCATGTCAAGGAATTAAAGATAAGGATTAATTGCCTAAATCCTATCTTTAATACATTCCTAATTGAATATTGACCCCAATCAAGTAAGTAATTCTAATTTAAATCAATTAAGGATTATTACCCTATTATCTCAAGATATTATCTCCTATTAAATATCTTGAGAATATTTAGAGAATATCTCTCCATTAAACACTATATGGCTGGCCTTAGCCCTATAAATACCCCACATTCTACCAATTTTTGAGAGCTTTTTGAAACCCTAACTTAGGCATCGGAGATCCGTTGACCTAGCCCCCCTACCTCGTGGGCGCTTGAGGCTTAGGTCTTTGATCAAAGATGTTGATTGTTTTGCAGGTGCATTTTCGTCAAGACTGAAGACGGTGGAAATTTGCATCGACACTAACTGTATATTAAACTTTACAATTCATGAAAGAATCTATTCAGATTTTCAACACATTGTGAATAGAGCTAGAAAAACTTATATGAATATATTTATTGACATTGTAGCATTCTGATTCAATAATTTAATCTCATACAAAGAAAAACTTATACATGACATTATAATATTAAGTTCAAACATGATGACGTACTATAATAAACTCGTTCGTTGTAAGTCATTTTCCAATCGAACAATAGGAGTGCGCATTTTTTAGCATATATAATTTGGGCATTAAAAAATGTTGATTTTATTCTAGTGACCAGAATTTTGACGTTCAAGAGTATAATGCATGATTCTAGATCATACTAATAAGGGAGCTTTAATGAAAATGGCTTCTCAAACATTTTCTTAACAAAAAAGTTACCTAATAAATTTATTTAATGAAAGGGCTTGAATTTTAATGAAAATGACAAAAGTTTAATATAATACAAAATTAAAAAAAATACGAAAAAAAAGCTAAAGCACGACACCCACGCTTCCCTCTTTCCCTCTCCCCACCTTTCCTCTCTCTCTTCATCCATCATCATCATCATCTCATTCTTCACACATCACAATCATCTATCTCTTCTTTTTTATCCATCACCATCATTTTTCTCCTCTTTCACCTATCACCATCATCTCTCTCATCTTTCACCATCGCTATCATCTCTATCTTCTCTCTCAGAGCAACTCCACCTTAGACAGATTAGTCGGCCAATTGGGCGATTCTTGCCCAAAAACTAGAAAAAAGTGCTCTAGCCTAGTTCAATTAGTTAGGCAACTGAGTGGGCCCTAACCTGCCTGATTAGTCCATCAAGTGATCTTAGCCCGAGCTCTTACCTTAGTGGTTTGACGTCATGTTGACGTCAACCACAGAAGCCGATGAACGAGACCACAAAAGATTGGAGTATAATTCCTAAAGGGAGTGGTGACCAAGAGCTCGGAGTCGAAATCGAAATCGAAATCGGGGGTTTCGTCGATTTCAATGGCGAAGGCGGCGGAAGAAGCAGAAGAAGAAGAGGAAAATAGGAGAGGATGGTGGCTAAAAACTCGGAGGATTTGGAGGAAGATCTGGAAGAAGAAACCTAGCCAATAAAGGGCTTGGAGAAAGCACAAAGAAGAAGGAGAAAAAAGGGAGAGAAGAGGAAAAGAAAAAATCTTTTCAAAGAGAGGAAGAAGTTTGTGCAAGTTACCCTCTATCACAGTAGTGGAGATGAGTGTTGCTCTTACACCACGACGTGGGTTCGAATCCCGCCGGCTCCCTAATCTAACATCTAATCTCACAAATCTATCCTTTGACAAAAAAAAAATTATGTTTTAATAAATATTGTCCGAGCTATTCATTTTTACAGAGTGGAGATGCATTCAGGCGATTACTGTTCATTAAGGCAATAATTGCCAATTGCCCAGGCTATCATTGCCCTAAGGGTTAGAGTTGCTCTCATATTAGTACTCCTTCCTCCCTCTTTTTTTCAATTATTAACAAATTTTTAATAGACACACTTAATAAAGTTTTATTAACAAGAAATATTATTCTTAAGAATAATAAATTTCCAGGCAAACTAATGAAAATTCAAGCCCTTTCTTATTATGTAAGTCAACTTTTTTAGTTTTTTAGAAACGATGACACTATTTACAACAACACTTTTCTAAAAACGGTGGCATTATTTCTAGAATTGATAATTCTATTTCTAGAACAATGCCACTATTTCTAAAACCGGGATACTATTTCTAAAATTAGTGCCACATAGTCGAATACGTTATACTAATATTTAATAATTATATGTCATCGTCAATGAATGATTATATTAAAAACTTCAATGTATTCTAAATAGCTAGTCCCGTAATTTTTGTGCTCCACTACGTGGGTTATAGGGGGTTGGTCACAACCCCGATTAATTTATAGGTGTTTAAAAGTTAAGAAATGATGCCTAAACCTGCTTAGGTGTCCCCTTATCCCACCTAGGCACCTGCCTAAACTGCCTAGGTCGTGACTCTCACTTAGACAAAAAAACGCTAAATTTCATTTTACGTTTTATTTTTTTTCAAAAAATGTAAGAGATTTGTTGATATACTTGGATGAACACTTATTATATGTTTGTTCCCCATGTTTTCTAGATGTGTTTTAATACTTTATAGTCTACATATCATTTTATTTTATAATTTATGTATCTCAATACAATTATGTATTTTTAAGTATAAAAAAGACACTTATTTATATGATATATAATATATTTACTTAAATTCACCTAGTCAGCCTAAGCACTAAGCCCCAGCGTGACAGCCAACTAGCGTCTAACAACTTTTAGAACCTTAGTTCTAGAACAACAAATTGCTGCTTTGTTTCTCAGTAAATACAAACCAAGTTTTCTCCACGTTTTTCAGTATCACATTATGCCATCACTTTGCTGTGTTCTTTTTCTTTTCCTTCCCTTCGAAATTGCCCCTTTCGGTCCCAGTGAGACAAGTGTGATCATCTGACCACTCTTGGTTTGTGGATATATTTTCTAGGGTTTGTGGCGTTATTGATTTGCGATGACAGAATGGTACCCAGTTGTCACTTCTAATAATTGCCTTTGTATGTCAGTAGATATGCGTTTTAGTAGGTTGCTAGTTGCCACAACTTTGCAATCGCAACCCTAGCATTTTCTTTTATAACAGTACTGCTTTACTTTTTATACGTGAGGAGTTATTTATCTGTAAAAATACAGTTTAACACATAAGAATTACTTAAAAAATTATAAGAAAAAAACTATATAATAAAGTTGTGTTAGATTGTGATTTGGCAGTATAAAAACGAATGTTCTAAAGAACTTCAATATTCTGTGCATCAAGTAGCTTTTGCACAGAAAATGAAGCATCATACTAGAAATGCCCCAACTTTGAGTCTTTGATATTTGGAAGGAGGGAATGATTGTGATCATTTGTAGCTAGCATTAGGTTGATGACTAAAAATTAACAACCACCATGAAGCATCTTTTGTCAATAATTAGCTTGGGATAAAGGAGTCGATTTTATAGTGTACCATGATGCAATGCTTTCAAAGGGGTTCCTTTTTGAGAGAAAGGGCAGGTTTTTTATGATAGAATTATTAACTTTATTAGCATTGTCAAATATCACGATTGTATGAGTTTGATGTTGTAAACACACGAGGAAGCCATCAAAGCCAATTGAGAAGACAAGTCTTCTACTCACTTAGAACCTTTGAGTTCAATCTAGTAATAGGGCTAGTAACTGATATTTCTTTTGCTACAATACAACGAAATTTCCTTACAAAAATCCTGTCATATATATACTGATGCGCATAATTTAAATATCATGATGCACTTCATCCTGGGTCCTAATTCCAGATTATGTCCGGATTACAATAATTAATCAAAACCCCAAAAGAATTTCTTGAACAACTTTCTAATTCATTTGAGAATCATATTGTATAAAAGAAGTCCAAGTTACATGTTTTCGTTCTTTGTTTCTTTTACCCATGCTAATCACTGGTGGTCTGCAATTCCGTCGTTTGTTGCTTCTATCCATGCTCGTGACATTTTGTTTCATCCTTATTATCGTTTTCGTTAATGTTTCTCTTTGCCGGATTTGATTTAGTCCCCCGCTTGTATCTTTTCCTATTTCTTCGTTTCTTTTAATAAAAAAAAACCTAGTACATGCCCACACACAAAGTGTGTGTGAATTTATTTATTTATTTATTTTTTTAAATTGAAGGAGAGAGGAAGAGAGTGAGAGAGAATGTGAGAGAGTGGGGAGAGGGAGGCTTATTTTTAATTTTTTATTAATTTTTTTTAATTTTTAAAATTATAGATGTTAAAATTACCTGTAGGTAAGGCTTAAACAAAAAACAACAATATTTTATTTTGTAAAATTACGTTACTACCCTTAGCTTTTTTGTTGTAATAGAAGACTAAATAGTCTTTTCATTCTCTTTTAGTTTATAGAGAAGGTTATATTAATATGTAATTTAGATATTAAGTGTAGAGGAGGGACAAGTAGAGAGTTTCTGAGTCTAGTGGTCCTCTTCCCCTAAAAAATGATTAGTGCCTCGCACACCACCATTACTGAAGAGTTAAGTCGCATAATCTTTCTCCACTCAAAATTTATCAAAAAAATCACATGCCCGGAATGACTGGTGAAGTGAGAACGCAGTATGCGCCGCAAGTATTATTCGTTTTTAGAGAAGCGCACTCCAAACACAAAGTGAATGCCAAAGCGGATAGCAAGATATTATTCTAACCTAATGATAATACAAATTGAAACTAGAGTTTCTGAAATTGATTGAAGGGAAAGGGTAGCTGAAAAATGAGCATTTTAAATTTGCTTCAAAGTCACTACAATTAATCAGTCTACTCAAGAACCACATTTTCCACCTATCTTCCTCATCAAACCTCTTTCTTCTTCCTCCTTAGCCACATATTCTATGAGACTATATATCTCAAATATTTCTTGATCATGAGACTTCTCTAATCAACATATGATTCAATTGTTTGTTTTCTTTGTATTGGTTATGTATTCACAAACTGTATTTATAATGTTGCAAAGTTTCAAAGACGGTCTAATGACTCACTACTAATCAACTCCATAAGGTTTCTGGTTAGGAATGCTTCAATACACCCCTCACTTGGGATCATTTTTTAGTGGGCCACTCGTGAAGGCAACTCCACAACAGCAACCTTTTGATTTGAGTTTCGTGAACTTGATTCAGGTATCCAAATTCGGAACTTCGATGCTTTTAAGTTTATAGTCCCAATTCAATCTTAATCGAGGATCATTTTTTAGTGGGCCACTCGTGAAGGCAACTCCACAACAGCAACCTTTTGATTTGAGTTTCGTGAACTTGATTCAGGTATCCAAATTTCGGAACTTCGATGCTTTTAAGTTTATAGTCCCAATTCAATCTTAATCGAGCCTAGAGTATTAGTCTACTCTAATATCATATTAAAGTTGAATGGTTCGTTGTACACTCAAGTTTTGTATCTGGACACCCATCAATAGTATTTAAAAATAAAAAGAAACTCTTATACCCATATATAAAATTACCACAAAGGGCTTATTGATTTCTTAAGGAAAAACAATTATTTTATTTGGACACCTATAAGGTTTTGAAACAAACAATGTGGTAACCAAGGGACTGATGATGAACTTTGCGACGGTGAATTTCACTTCGGGAATGATCTTTGTACCTCATATTGCGTCTGGTTATAGTGAAAAGTTTGCTTCATGAGATAAAAGAACCATGCAATCACATGTAGAACAAAGAATTATGCTATCAATGGAAATTGCCAAATTAAAGAGAAAACCTTCATAATTGATACAAATAAAATGGGTGTCTAAAGAAAATGAAAAATGGGCGTCCAGAGAAAAATAAATTCATAAAATAGAAGAAGGGTGTTCTTGGAAGTTTAGTATCTTATTTTGGGTGTTTAAATAAATGTGTGAGAGTAAATTGGGTGTCCGGAAAAACAAGGGTATCCAAAAGCGAAACTCGGGTATACAACCACTCATTAAAGTTTTGGAGATAGTCCAATTACCTACCACTAATCAACATTAACCATATGTGCAGTTCAATCAATGTGAAATTTTATACAAAATGCATTAATCCAATTAGCAGTCAAACCATTTTATCTAGCTTTATCAGGTTTCTGAATGCTTCAAGCCCCCAACAAATGCATGAAAGCTAAGCTTAAAGCAATCTATACGCATTAATCCAAAAACCGAAGGAGATTGAAGAAAACATGATGGAGCACTGAAGAGTAAAGGGTGCCATTTGTTCGGCTTAGAAAACGTGAGCACTTTATTCTGGAGTCACATCCAGGAATCTTGGCTTTGACACTATTTAAGGGTGCCCATGAAGAAAGAGCCCAAGAAAATGATTGCCTCTTTCTTTTTTTTTTTTTTTTTTTTTTTGAACTTAGGAAAATGATTGTCAAAAGAAATAAAATCTTCCAGGAAGAGAGTGCGCTTTTATTTCATTGTTTATTGCAGAATGAACATTCATTCCTTATCCAAGTAAGCAAAAACGGATAGTCTTACTTCTTAGCTTTTCTCTTCCACTTTCATATACATAATGTTCTTGTAAGGCCTTAGTTAAAAAAACAAGGCTTTTTACCTAAAATGGTTTCTGAGATTTGAAATCGATAAAATTGATCCCTGAAATTGTTCACCATCAATCATTTTGGCAATTCCGTGAAAAATATCCGTTAAACAAGAATAAAATGACAAAAATACTCTCAATTTTTTGTCATTTTGATCCTTATTCAACATAATGTTTCACGGAATGATCAAAATGATTGATGGTGAACAATCTCAGGGACCACTTTTTATTGATAACAAATCTCAAGGACCAAAGTGATGAGTTATGCAGATCTCAATGATCATTTTGGCTAAAACGCCAGAAAACAATAAATTACATCTACGAAAAAATTTGAGAATCTTCAGCAGTTTGTAAAATATATAAATTTTCAAATTATGTTTCTAAATTATTTTAATATTGAAAATTTCAAATTTATAATTATAATCTGATTTGATCGATGTTGAAAAAAAAAAATGAAAATTGAAAACCTTGTTTTCGATTTGATGTGTCCGAAAATCATCCTTAGTAACCGTCCACGCACCCTTGACGAAAAAGTAATCTCAAGGAGAGATTGTTTATGATGTTGGTTGGCTTAGGAAAGCTTTTGATTTCTAATTTTGTCGGTCTACCCAAGCTTATGTCAAGATTCAGTTTTACCTTATCGTTTGGTCTTTCATGACAAGTGCCTTGAAAGTAATCAAGAGTGACGTAACTTTCAACTTTGTTTAATTAGGTGATGATTAACGGTGGCACGCGCCATTACTTGGATTAGACACATAACTTTATGTCTAATCAGAATTTCCACGGGAGCGACAAAGCTATGTTGCCATATTGCTATTGACATATTTGTTTGAGAGTTTGACAAGTAATGCATTTTCTGTTGAGAAGCAAAGTTTATCAAAGGTTGTTGCCTATCAATTTTTCTTCAATAGCCCGGACTACATCAATAGTATGTTACATGAAGGATCATGATTGGATTGAGAAAATATTATTTATTTTTTTCCTCAAATGCCAACCTAATAGATGAAAATCGGTTTAAGCCTCTTATTCATGTTTCAATGGGAGAGATTATCTACTTTTCTATGGTATGATAACTGGCGCCCTCATGGCCCTCTCTTAGACGTTTGGGGCAGCGAGGTGTTGTTGCCCTCTAGTCTTCATATAAATTCTAAGCTCTCATCTGTGATATTAGGGCTTTGGAGCGGTGTTTGCTGTTTACTACTAACCTAACTTTCATTTTCATTCAATCAGATTCCTACAACATTGTGCCTTATTCTCAAAGTTTGGATCCTTCCTTTTGGGCTCCCAGCAACGACGGTATTTTCTCTTCGCCTTCTATGTGGAACTACATCCGTCCTGCGGCTCTTAAATTTTTTTTCGGACCACCTAGTGTGGCATAATGCGTCTATTCCGCTTGTGATTTTTGTGTTGTGGTTAGCCATAAAGAATAAGCTGACTACGCTTGATCGCATTAGTCAATATGCCTACTCATGCCAATCTTAATTGTGTGTTGTGTGAATCTGAGTTGGAGTCTCACTCACACCTTTTGTTTGAGTGCCCTTATAGTGAAGGTATTTGACGGCATGTGTTGACGAGGTGTGGGGTTCCCTAGCTCCACCCTCCTTGGCCTTCTTTTGTGGAGTATGTAGCAGCCCAGTGGTGGGGGAAAATCTCTTCCCATGGTGGTTAGAAAACTCTCGTTAGCAACCACTGTGTATTGCATATGGTGTGAGCAGAATAATCACTGTAGACATCGAAATTTCGGTGAAATAAATGTTGACCAATAGTTACAATTTCAACGCTCACGTGTCATATAAATTTCACACGTAGCGTGTGACTAAACGAAAAATCAAAATAAATCGGAAAAGTCATCAAGCAAGACACGTGTCAACACCTGACATAAACGATTTATTTCATCTGCATATTATATTCAAAATTAGGCCTTGGAAAATTCTATAAATAGAAGTCATTTCATTCATTTTAGAGGGAATTCATAACCAATTCAAGACCAATAGATGACCAATTCATATTACACCAAAACCTTGAAGCTCGGAAACTCTGAAGCTCTCAAGCATCCAGGTTCCCGAAGAATCAAGAAAGCCCTCTTCGTTCTTCGTTCATCGTTCTTCCATGATCAAGCCCCGATGGCCCTTGAAGAAAGTGTTCATCGGTCATCATCCGTTCATCCTTAGATCAAGCCCCAACGGCCCTTTGGATCAACAACGTCGACAAATCCACACATTCAACCGTCCTTCAAGATCAAAGCCCAAAAGCCCTTGAAGATCCGTTCATCATCGTTATTCAAGATCAAGCCCAAAAGCCCTTAAAGATCCATCAATCATTGTTCTTCAAGATCAAAGCCCAAAAGCCCTTGAAGATCTGTTCATCACTGTTCTTCAAGATCAAGCCCAAAAGCCCTTGAAGATCCGTTCATCACCGTTATTCAAGATCAAGCCTCAACGGCCCTTGAAGAAACGCTCATCCTCAAGATTAAGCCCCAACGGCTCCTCGAAGATCCGCTCAAATCCACCTTCAAGATCAAGCCCACGGCCCTTGAAGAACGTTTATCCTTAGATCAAGCCCAACGGCCCTTTAGATCAATCGCACATCCACAAATCAATACCCTACGGAGATCGAATTAGATGATCAAATTTGAGAGAGATTGTAACCCAAAATCATCAAATACAAAATATTATTTTGCACACGTGTTCTTGTCTCGTTTGTAACAGGAAAATTTCGTGTTTACAAATTTGGCACGCCCAGTGGGACCATCTCTACCTCTCATCTTTTTCTCCGTTCAAGAAATTCAAGCACACTTCCAAAATCAATGGCATCAAGGAAGGCTCAAACTGTTCCCGCAACCAGCGCAAAGAACAAGAGCGTTCTCGTCGCAAGTGGTATCACTTTGGGCATCACGACTCGAAGCAAGGCAAGAGCTACTTTTGCCGCCTCTTTCACCTCTGCATCAACTTTGCCAAAGGAACAAGAGCACCCAAGGCATGAACATATGATCACCTTAGCCTCGCTAAGGGCACCAAGGGGGGAAAGCCCAAGGAAATACTCCGAATCCATGCTCTCAAATGCCGATTCAAGCGGCAGTTCAGCCATGCAAGTCATGACCACTAGAGCAACTTCAATCGATGAGCAGCTGGCTCAGATGAATGAAGCAATTGCAAGGCTAACCCGAACTGTGGAAGAAAAAGGCTTGCAAATCGTTGAACTCGTCAACCGACTGGGGCCACCAGACGGTGAGAACCCCGACCCAGAGGATGATCCACTAAAAAGATGAGCTGGCAAAGAAGAGAAGCCTCAGGTGGAGAAAATCGATGTGAAGCCGGAGCCATACCAAGCAGCGGCACTCATGGGATCTATTTCTATCCAGCAGCTACAAGAGATGATCACCAACACCATCAAAGCGCAGTACGAAGGGAGCTCACATACCTCCTTGTTCTACTCGAAGCCCTACTCCAAGAAGATTGATGCCCTAAAGATGCCAAGGGGTTATCAACCACTAAAGTTCATGCAGTTTGATGGAAAAGGAAACCCAAAGCAGCACGTTGCACATTTCATCGAAACTTGCAACAACGCGGGGATGGATTGAGACTACATTGCCAAGCAGGTTGTGCGCTCGTTGAAAGGAAACGCCTTTGAGTGGTACACGGACCTAGAGCCTGATTTCATCAACAACTGGGAGCAATTGGAAAGAGAATTCCTTAATCGCTTCTACAGCACCCGCCGCACTATAAGCATATTGGAGCTGACAGGTACGAAGCAATGGAAAGATGAGCCAGTCGTGGACTACATCAACCGATGGCGCACTTTAAGTCTTGACTGCAAAGACAGACTTTCGGAGACTTCCTCGATCGAGATGTGTGTTCAAGGCATGCAGTGGGGATTACACTACATCCTTCAAGGCATCAACCACGGACCTTTGAGAAGTTAGCCACCCGCGCCCATGACATGGAGTTGAGCATCGCCCATCATGGGAAGAAAGAACCGATCGCCGACTACAAGAACGACAAAGCTCTTGGGACAAAGGTGGAGAAGGCTGCGTGGAAATCCACCAAGAAAGCAATGACGGTCAACACAGCTCCCGTCAAAATCTCTACACGAGGCAAGGCGATTCAAGCCGAAGCTTTTCGTAATCAAGAGATGCGTAGACGTACTTTGAAGGAGCTCGAGGATAAGACTTATCCATTCTCCGACTCTGATGTGGTTGCCATGTTGAAAGACTTGCTTGACAAAAAGGAGATCGACCTACCTGAGTGCAGACGGCCGGACGAGATGAATCGTACTGATAGTCCAAGGTACTGTAAATTCCACTGTTTCATAAATCATCCAACGAAAAAATGCTTCGTACTGAAAGATCTCATCTTGCAGTTAACACAACAAGGGAAAATCAAGCTTGACCTCGAAAACACGGTTTCGACACACACTACTACTATCGTGTTTGGATCACTCGATCCTGTGCATCTCGGAAGCATGCATGACCATTCCCGTCAATGTTCAAGTCACACGGCACCTCCTACACAACCATCACCGGGGGCAATCAACCAAGATGCATCTACTGGTGATAAGGAAAGGTGGACATCGACGACCTACAAAAAAACGAGGAAGCTAAGACCACAAGCCACAAGGCCAAAAGATGAGCCTAAACCCGCCCCTCGAACTTCAGTCTTCGACAGGCTGAATCATTCAAAACCTAGAATTTTGGCATTTGATCGCATCAGTGGTTGAGACCGAACTTCCATCTTCAAAAGGCTTAAGACGCCAACATTGCAAAGATCTGTCTTTGAAAGGTTATCAAAACCCAAGAAACAAAGCGGCACAGCTAAATCTCCTCTGCAACGGTCGGCTGCAGACAGATTTGAAGAAACTAAGAAGCCTTCTAAAAACAGAAAGACAACGACAAAGGAAGAAAAGCTCGACAGTCTAGCAGGAAAAGACGATGTTCAAAGCTTAATTCCTTCAAGGATGAAGCGCCAAGCAGCTTTGGAGGTTGACACAAAAGGACCACTGAAGGTAAGGAGGCGCACCATCACCTACACCCGCCAATCTTCACGCTAACAAACCCAAGAGGACCGCACTGAAGAAGAGGCATAAGAAGACAAAGAAGACGAAATCCCGGAAGAAGACGTCACTTCTGGCTCTGTCAACTCAAAATCTTCACCTCAATCGCTGAGGCCATGCTCTAAAACCATGCCAGTCAAGTCGAATGAAGTTGAAGGATGAACTCATGTCACTCCGAAGAAACTGCACAAGAAGCATATGTCTTCTCCATAAGTGCACCCATTGGAAAGATGGCAAAGCAACTTTCGCCAACCTCCAAAGCAATGTGAAAGTGTTGAAGATGAGGAAATTTCGACACAAAGATCGACCATGCGCGATCTCTCATTTCTCAGAAAATTATTCAGCTACTCATTCAAGGCTCATTGCTATAAAGATTGCAAGGAACGCCTCTCCAGGCAGTAACCATCTATTCCACAAGTTCACCAATGGGAAAGGGGGCAAAGTAGCTCCTGTCAACCTCCAAAACAATGTGAAAGTGTTGGAGATAATGAAACTTTGACACGAAGATCATCCATCTCCATCACGATGTGTGACATCTTCCCAGAAGACTTTTTCAACTACTCAGTCAAGGCTCCTTGCTATGAAGATTGCGAGGAACGACTCTCCCGGATCGCTTGACGAACACCAACGCTCCTGGTCCGCACGAGCATAAAAGGCGACAACAAACGCTCCTTGCTTGCACGAGTTGAAACTGCAAACGGCACCAAAAGCTCCTGGCCCGCAAGAGCATAAACTGCGTCGGCACAAAAAAAAATGTATTTGAACTATGTTATGACTTGATCTTTTCTTTGGAAGGGTACGTAGGCGGCTCGAACATTTAATTTCGAGTTCAGTCATATCAAAATAAAAAATAAATGTTTTATTAAAGAAGGTCAATTTTATTACAAATTTATTTTTTCAAAAAAAAAAATATAAATATATATATATATATAATAAAAAGTACATATGTTATAATGTATTATAAAAAAAATAGTGATGGTGGGCTGGATCGTTGAGGATAAAGCCCAATGACGTCCTCCTTCCTCGCACCCATACCCAGCAACCTCTCCACCACCATGGAAGTGAAGAACCAAGTAAATGCTTCGACACCCACCAACACCAAGCTCCAGCACTGCGAAGCTCCTCTATAGATCGCGGCCTCGATGAACAATGTATGGAGATCCACCACTCTTGAAGAAGCTTGCCCAAGCCCACAACTTGGTTCATAAGCCCACAACTTGATTACTGATATGGCTCATCCATTGCTCTATTGGTTTGGGAATGACTTGGCCTTGGAGCTCACTGAAGACGGTTATGAAGCTAGCAGCAACAACTAAATCAGAAGCACTCCAAGCTCTCTAGCATTCCGCTGCCAGCCGCGACATCTCCATCATCGCTAAGTCTGTCGTCGAAGAGATCATCGCCTCCTCCGCCAACAAGCCCACCACACGCCACGGGCTGGCCCAGTGCCATCATCATCCCCAGCTCGCTCGACGCACCGGATTCCACTAGCTCAAATTCAGGCCTAAGTCTCTCTCTCTCGAGCCATCACTCTTCCCTCCTTCATCTCAGCCATGAAAGCCACCGCAACCTCCCCTCCATTATCTCCATCATCTGAGTCACCATCACAGTCGCCAAACAACCCTCAACTAGGCCGTAACTCAATGGGCGAACTCATTGATTCAAAGGGGACCTCCAAAGCTAGGCTCGGCAGTGTCAGTCACTACTGTGTGCTCCATTGCGTCTGTTCTGTCATTGTCGTGAAGTTTCTCCGATGTGAAGGATGATGAAAGTGACGTTGCAAAGCAAGGTTGCCCCGTCATGTCTAAACAGGAGCTCAAGGAGTACGAGATCAACCTCAATGATTGCGGGCCCATGGTGCTCGACGCCCTCTCCATGCTTTTCTCTTCAAGATCACCTCAGCAGTACCTGCACCAGTATCTTAAAGCTCATTGAGGTCCTGCCATGGCCTCTCTGTCCGCCACAGCTGCCCTGTTCTTCTCCGTCCACTCCCTCATCTTCCCTCGGTCGCCACCAGCTCTGCATCATTCTTGCTCGGTGCCGCCTGCATGGCGCATCGTGTCGTCGATCGAAGCAGAAAAAGAAAGGTTGGAAGAAAGAAGAACACGTGGCGTTCGTCAATGAGTATAGATCCAAGGTCGACTCCGAGCTCTCCAATGTCTGTGCCAGTATCTTGAGGCTTCTGGATCCCAATCTCGCGCCGTCTGCGTCAGCCAGTAAGTACAAGGTCTTTTGTCTGAAGATGAAAAGCGACTACCACCGTTGCACCAAGTTCAAGCTTACCTGCTGCTTCTCCACCGCAGCGACTTTCGATCACGTGAGCTCTATGCTCCGCTCCAGGCTTCAAGCTTGACTCCAACCCGACTGTGCTCCGGGTCCTAGCTGGATACGACATCAAGGTCACCCTCATCCTTCTCGTCTTCATCATCAAGGCCAGACCCTACATGGTTGTTGAAGATCCTCCACTGCATCTGCACCTCTGTCTCTCGGACTCGGCCTGGGTTTTCACCCACAAATCCAGCCTTACAGAGCACTGTATATAAAGAAAAAAAAAAGGGTCATGGTGCGGTATGATTATGGTGGCCATCATCTAGTTAGTGGTGGTGGGGTAAGCACCACCGAAAACAGATATAAAAAAAAAATTTGAAAAAAAAAGGGATGATGGTAGAGGTACCATGTGAAATATATATATATATATATATATGAAAAAAAAATGTGTATAAAAATAAATAAATAAATAAAAGAGAAAAAAAATGTGCACTGAATGAAACAAAACTCATTTATTGATTTATCTGAAAAAATTACATAAATGTACATTTACATGAGATAAAAAAATAATAAAAAATAAAAAATAAAAAAAATTTTACAGGAAGGGATCTTCAAGGATGATCAGGTGGCGTCTCAATACTCGGCGGAGCTCCAGAAGGTGGAGGCACCAGAGGGTGATTATTTAGAGCCTCAGTACTAGGCAGAACCCTAGGAGGAGGAGGCACCAAAGGTTGATCATTTGGAGCTTCATTACGCGGTACAGCCGTAGAAGACGAAGGCAAATGCTATTGGAACAAACCCACAAACCTCTGATGATTAAGTAAAATCTGACCATCAGATTCCTGCATCTGGTCAATCTTCATCTTCATGTTTGTAGCATAGTTATGGGTGAGCCTGTGCAACTGTTTATTCTCATGCTTGAGCCCTCTAATCTCTTGTTTGAGACTCATCACTTCAGCCGCCAATGATTCAACTTGACGGGTTCGAGCAAATAGGCATTGGGCCATATTAGACACAGATCCTGCACATTGCACACTGAGAGCCAGAGAATACTTAACAGCCAACTCATCAGACCGTTTGGAAAGCAGTATGTTATCTTTGGGAATGACAAGGTTCCGGGCCACCACCGCAGCGGTCATATCATTCTTCATCACCGAGTCCTTAACGGTAAGATGATCAGTAGGGGATATGAAGGATGGGCGCCATATGTTGTCTAGAGAAGGCAGGACTACCTCTTCACCAAGGTTTAAGTCAAAACGACAGTCAGAGGAGCCAGACATTTTCATAGGCGTTGAAAGAAAGAAGAGGTCGGACAAGTCAAGATCGTAGAAGTGCAAAAAGGGAGTTTCTACAGGCAGAAATTCAAGTGTGCTTTGAAACGTCATACGTACTTCTATAAAAATCAGCACTCGATAGGATTTCAGAGATCGAAGAGGCGAACTCAGAAATCGAAGAGATGCTAAATTTCTCAAAAGCTGGGCTTACTCAGAAACCACGGGCCAATCTTCTTTTCCAGATTTGTCTACACTTGTCACATGCAACCTCTGCACTCGACGGAGCTCAGAAATCGAAAAGGTAAGCCCAGAAATTGGAGAGGCACTTGCTTTTCCAGACGCGTCAACACCCGTCACACGCAAACTCAGCTTTGCGAAAATCACAGGTAATTTGTCGAAGTGCCGATCCCAGATATCGAAGAGGCGCCAGTCTTTTTCAGCCTTGTCAACACCTGTCACATGCACACTCAGCTTGGCAAAAATTACGGACAATTTGTCGAAGATTTTTTATGAAGAAGAAAGCACGTGAAGCCATACTGATCAATCACTCAATGGTTGCCGACACAAGTGAAAGAATAGTACCTCTACAGGTATTAAAGAACTTCTTATAACTGTCCACCTTCACCCTCCATAGAAAGGCAGACATACTTAACCTTTCTTCATCTCTGAGAATGCATTTCCAACAAACCCTCTCAAGTCACTCAATGTTCCTTATTCCTTGGGGTACCTCTGCAAACAAATGACACCAAAGCAAAAGTATCTCATATCACCAGGGTAGAAAGCAAGAGTATCTCATATCATGCGTTCTCCCTGTCCTTTCCTTTGTCCTTGTTCTTACCTGCAAAGACAAGGATAAAGAAAGTAATATGCCAGAACCTCCACTCAAACTCGGGTAAGGAATCGACTACCTGAAACCTTTGCCTGGTTGCTTACCTAGCATTGCTCTCGAGTACTCGTCTTCCACTGCTGCTGTACTTCCAAAGAAGCTGCCACATCTGCCTGGAGAACAGATAAGGCAAGTGAAAATGATATCTTGCAACATGTGGAGACAACGTGCAGAAGAAACAAGCAGAGAAGAATGCAACATGCACAATCAACTCAGCAGAAGGAGTCTGAGCTGAGGAACTCGAAAAGATGCCACATTCTGCCAGAAGAATAGATAAGGCAAGGGAAAATGATACATTGAAGCATGTGGAGACAAGCACAACAAAGCACGTGCCGATTCATCCGCTACTTCTTCAAAATCAAAAGTATCTCATGTCATCAGGGTTGCAATCACTCTGGGTGGAGGATTCGTTTTGACCCTCAAATTCTTGGGTCGACTCGCTAGGCGTTGTGGGCTACACGTGTTGATTCACCACCCTTGAATCAAATCCTTAAAGATCAAGTCACCAACTGGAAGAAGAGCCCATCAATCTTGAAAATCATATCGTTGACCAAACTGCTCAGGTGTGAATTAGAAAGATTGAACAAAGCAACAAGTCGTCACCTTCACCTCATGCCTACTTGCCATGTGTTCAAGTCAACCTTCAAGAATCAAGCCTCAACGGCCCTTGAAGAAATCTCTAGCCAAATTCAAGATCAAGTCTCGACGACCCTTGAGGAAATCACGAGTCCGATTCAAGATCAAGTGTCCACCACCCTTGAATCAAATCCAGTTCAAGAATAAGCTGTGGAAAGTCAACAATTGGAGGAATCCACGAAATCCTCTAACCCAGTTCAAGATCAAAGCTGTGGAAAGTCAACAAGCGCAAAAACAAATACGTGCCAATTCATCCACTACCAAAGCCAAAGATCCTCTACCACACGAAGCTCATTGTGGTCCAATTTCAACCTTCAAGATCAAGCCTCGATGGCCCTTGAAGAAATTTCAAACAAAGTTCAAGAACAAGCCTCAACGGCCTTTGAAGAAACTTTCAGCCCAATTCAAGATCAAGCCTCAACGGCCCTTGAAGAAATCTCTAGGCTAATTCAAGATTAAGCCTTGATGGCCCTTGGATCGACATCCACAATAAGGGACTTCAAAACGCATCTCCTACACGCGACAAGCACATGTATACGACGTGCCTTGAAGTGGGGGCATTTGTAGACATCGAAATTTCGGTGAAATAAATGTTGACCAATAGTTACAATTTCAACACTCACGTGTCATATAAATTTTACACGTAGCGGGTGACTAAACGAAAAATCAAAATAAATAAGAAAAGTCATCAAGCAGGACACATGTCAACACCTGGCAAAAACGATTTATTTCATCTGCATATTATATTCAAAATTAGGCCTTGGAAAATTCTATAAATAGAAGCCATTTCATTCATTTTAGAGGGAATTCATAACCAATTCAAGACCAATAGATGACCAATTCATATTACACCAAAACCTTGAAGCTCTGAAGCTCTGAAACTCCGAAGCTCTCAAGCATCCAGGTTCCCGAAGAATCAAGAAAGCCCTCTTCGTTCTTCGTTCATCGTTCTTCCTTGATCAAGCCCCGACGGCCATTGAAGAAAGTGTTCATCGGTCATCATCCGTTCATCCTAAGATCAAGCCCCAACAGCCCTTTGGATCAACAACGTCGACAAATCCACACATCCAACCGTCCTTCAAGATCAAAGCCCAAAAGCCCTTGAAGATCCGTTCATCACCGTTATTCAAGATCAAGCCCAAAAGCCCTTGAAGATCTGTCAATCATTGTTCTTCACGATCAAAGCCCAAAAGCCCTTGAAGATCCGTTCATCACTATTCTTCAAGATCAAGCCCAAAAGCCCTTGAAGATCCGTTCATCACCGTTATTCAAGATCAAGCCTCAACGGCCCTTGAAGAAACGCTCATCCTCAAGATTAAGCCCCAACGGCTCCTTGAAGATCCGCTCAAATCCACCTTCAAGATCAAGCCCACGGCCCTTAGAGAATGTTCATCCTTAGATCAAGCCCAACGGCCCTTTGGATCAATCGCACATCCACAAATCAATACCCTACGGAGATCGAATCAGAGGATCAAATTTGAGAGAGATTGTAACCCAAAATCATCAAATACAAAATATTATTTTGTACACGTGTTCTTGTCTCGTTTATCACAGGAAAATTTCATGTTTACAATCACATCTTCAACAACTGCAGGAAACCACCTGCAACAGTCCTTCAGTTGATCACCAATATGATTCATTGTCGATTGTATACTTTAAAAGTTAAGCCTTCCGCTAGTAACATGGGATCTTCCATAATTGAAATATTACTGATCCTTAAACTCTAAGTTGTTTGATGCCCTTCCCTGCGTGAGTTAGGCTTTGATTTTTAGTTTTTCCCTTTTGTTGGCTGGTACTTGAATTTTCCTCTATGCCCAATTCTCCTTTGTATTTTCTTTGGGCTTTGCCCTTGTCAATATATTTTTATTTAATAAAAAAAATGGCTTCGATAATATGAGCCTTTATTCATATTTTGGGCCACTTGTTCAGTTGTAGACTTGCGGCAGCAATGACAGTATAAGTAGGTTGAAAGACTAGTCAAAACGCCTAAATCAAAATTGAAAATATCACAATTGTTCAATAATGTGTTGGGGGAGTGTGAGATCCCTCCTAGTTCTCCAAACTTAATTGGATTGGGGTTTTGAATAATACGACTTTTCATTTAAATTTTTGTTTTCATATTGAAAACAAATATAAGAATTAGATATCGTAAACTTTTTATCATCTTGACTTCGAGTTATTTTTTTGCATGACGTCAGTTTAACCACCAAGTTCAACATAGATTCGTGTTCTTCCGCTACACCTAGGACACCAGAAATCGGACCATGAACGAAGAAAATGATTTTTCATTGTTAAATTCAGGTCTGTTTGCCTTTTTTTCTTAACTGCTACATAAGACCTGGACATTAGAGAATGGAAGGATAATGTGATATGATACCAAATGTTTAAACAAAATTCGAAATTATGTACAACTATTACTACAAAAACAAAATATTATAATTCAAGGCAGCCACTGAGGCTTGTCTGCCACGATGACTTGACCATCGACATGAGTGTTTGGGGGATGAGGCCCCTACTACAGGTGGGGTGGTGGGCGCAATTGCAAGTGGCCATTTACCACAGTGATGGAAAGATGTTGAGTCTTTGTATAACAGCATTGGTTTGAACCCTGTTGGCGGCTAATCTAACATCTAATCTTTCAAAATCTATCGTTTGACCTAAAAAGAAAAAACCCCACATGTGACCAATACGCGAGAAGAAAGATAAGGCGCAAAGCATAGATAGACATAACCAACCATATGTGTTCCAAAAAATAAAAAAAATATAGATTAGTGCCTGTTGGGCCTAATGCCACTTAATACATCCTATGTCATAAACTAAGCCCAATGCGTTTGGTCCCAATGGGCCTGAAAAGCCCAAAATTGTTTTAAAGCTAATTAACGTGTTATCGTTAATTTTTATTAATATGAGACTTTCTCTAATTAATTAAATATCTATACTATTAATCCAATTAAATTCATTCATCTCGTACTTCCCAATTCATTTTTATATTAGTGTACAATCCATTAGGTTCTAATTAGTGAGGTAGTAAGATGATTAGTCTCAATATAACCACTTAGTGAATTACAACTTATTTTTAATTCTCCCATCATGGACGATTACACTATTTAATCATTAAAAGTGCATTTATTTAGCCTCATTAAGTTTCAGAACTATTTATTAGTGTAATCCCATGTTAGATAAGTGGCAAGACTAAGTTTAGTGGGATTTAAGGGGACTCGTGTGGACTAGCTCACTAAAATGTCTTAGTGAGACCTTCCAATAACCACGGGACTAACAAGACCTTCATTTTGCTTCGTTTGCTCATACCACCATACCACCGCCGCTCTCTCCCTTTTCTCCTCTCCCATAACCCAGAATCACAAACGACCTCATATTCAAACCTCAATTGGAGGACTCGCGAGCTCCGTTTCGAATCAGAGGACCCATGAACTCCGCCGTCGTCTAATCCTCCTCTCTCCGTCTTTCGATTCACCTCCGAGGAATCAATTTAAGGGTGGGGTGGCTCACGGGGTTGGGTCTGTGCACAGGCTTGCGTCTGTAAATAGGGAGAGGGAAATGGTGTTAAATATTTTTTATTTTGACACCAGTTTCTTAGACCTAATCGACAAATGAGTCCTCCATTGAATCCTCCATCAAAAGCTAGTAAGGTTCAAGTCATTTTGAGGATATTATCTGATTTGGGTTTTTCACAAAAAAGTGGTTTGAGGATGGGGCGTTTGCAATTGTATTAGTGAGGATGAGAAAAGAGATATGCAGGTGTTGAGAAATGGATTTGATGGCCAAGTTGATTTTTTTAGAGTAATTCTGGACTGTGAAAAAGATAAAGCAAATGAAAAAAGGAAGGGAAAAGTAGAGAGAGAGAGAGAGAGAGAGAGAGAGAGAGAGAGTCAAATAAAAAAATTATAGATCAATAAAATTAAATATTAATAAGATGAAATGTAAAATGACAACAACAAAAAATTGAATCTCAAAAGTAATTTAGTCCGTGATTCAGTCCGACACTACATCAAACGCATAACTATCCTTATATTACTTAGTCTTTACCAAGCCAATCCAACATAGTCCCTAAAGCTAATCTAGTCCGAGATAATCTAGTGTAACAAACGCAAGAGGGTTCCACAAGCCAAGGTTGACATTTAACCATGTGTCAAGGCTACCCAAGCTAATGTAGAATGTATAGAAGAACATATTTGGTGGGAGTTACAATGTAATTCGACCATTCTCTAATTCAGTACTCTCAATCACAGTATAAGGGTATGGATACTTTATGTCAAACCCCTATGTGATTATCTTATTGTATATGACTCTATTTAAACGTATATGAATGTCTTCCTTTATAACGCTTGATATTTCTGCCGAAGATTCTAAAATCACATGTTAGAGTATTCTCCCCCCATATTGAGGGTTAGGATTCCTTGTCGACCATTCTCATATCTTTGAGAATAAATCACTAGCCCTAAGATTACATAGAACGTACCCAAGATGAGGTGTCGTCGTGATTCACTATCAATTACAATATAAACCTCTAGTAAAATGCCCACCTGTAATCCAAGAGATAAAGTACATTACAATTACATAGTCTGTTTTAGGGATTGGCGACTTATCCATTAAATAACTTTGGCATTGGACGTTCAAAAAATGGGGACTATCGGGTCGGTGAATTGAATTCAATAATAGACGCATGTTGGCATTCTAGCTTTCCTTCTCCTTTCAGGGTCTGTCTGAAAGAAAGACCAGTGACATATCCCCAAGACAACCTTGGTGTCTCAGGTCAAAGGATTACTTACATTATTCCGACTCGGAGTTGCTTGCTTGACATGTATGTTGAACTCCATGCAAGTACTCTTGTTTGATCATGTTCAGTAAATTCACTCTCTAATAAGCACCTACACACTTGCCTCTATAAATTTACATGAATGAATTGAGACTATTCACTTTTTATCAGAAACAGACATAGTGTGTACTGGCATATTTGGATTGTCCGTGCCATTTTGATAATCCTATCGCCATGAACTGTTAGGACATGATGTGAAATCCCGTCCCCATAATTTCACTATTCATTATGTATCTCGTAATTTAAGTTCGTATTTCATGTTTACGTTATTTTTATTACTTAATTTTAATTCCGTAAATTTTGGAAATTAAATCGAATAGTTATCAAGTTTGAATTTTCGAAATCAATCTTTATCATTCGTTGACTTTTTGAAGCTTTAACTAGTGTTTTTAAATAGATCTCAATCCCACGAACGCATAGGCAAAAGCCGTTTGCGAGTCCGAGTTATAACGGTATAGTTACGGACGTTTGAAGTTGTGAACTATAGATTGTGGGAATTATTTAATTCTCACATGTGGGTTAAAGGTTAAGTTAGTTTAAAAGAGGACCAAATCAGATTTTTAGAAGGGGGAAAAAGGACCAATAAGGGAAGAATCAAAAAAGGGGGATTTTTCCCCTTCCATTTTCGTCATCCCGTGCACCCACAAACCCAACTTCAACCCGGTTGAATTTCGACCAATCTCCACCATTTTTTCAGGTCATTATCAACCCTCCACCACCTACAACTTATTCCACAACCTTTTATCTACCTTATTTGCTGAAATTGAAGGGTTTGTAAGGCCAAATTCGGGTAGAACTCCACCGGAGAACCCGGGGGTTCTCGACGGCGATTCGTCATTTCGGTGAGTATCACCATTCACCATCACCCTTGATCAACTTCTCTTGGACCCAATAACAAGACCCAATCAGTTGTAGGGGCGTTGGAACACCAAGGAAGCCGAATTGAAGAACACCCACCTTAGGGTTTTCGACGGATGCAAGCCAATCTGAGAGCCTTCTCGGCCAAATTGGACTTAGCCACAGGTATAAAGTTTACTCTACTTATTGAGATCTTTATTCCTATAAAATTTGAGAATTTTTGGAAAAAGTCAAATTTCCCGGTGTGTGACATTTGATTTATGAAATGCTGATGGTTAACATTATGTATGTATAGTCTTATTTGAAAATTACCCATTTATCATGTTGCATTTGTTTCTTTAAAGTTAGTGAATGCATTAATGTAATGTTGATGATGGGGAATCGACAATTATATTGTCCCATAATGTGAAATTGTTTCTCTTCATATTTGGTAAAATTTTGCTAGAGTTGTTAGTATACATTTAGTCAGACGTGGTCCAGATTTTATCCTTGTGATGACAGTGAATAGCCATTGTTGATGAGCATATTGATTCCATCTCATTGGTTTAGCATTATCGGACCTTTCTGCTTATGTCTAAAGTTGAAAGAATCCTTATATGTATGTATAAATTAATGAAGGGATGAATTTGTTTCCTTATTTACCATATACATATATCTATGTATGCATATTCAAAGGAACTTACTTATATCCCTGGATATATATATATATATATATATATATATATATATATATATATATATATATGCACCAACTGCCAAGGCTTTTATATACAGGTACATCTATATTTGTAAGTAGCATCTTCATTTATTTTCTCTAAGTGTTTTCATTCAAATGTTACATTTATTTTGATCATGTTAATTCAAGTTAACCAAAATAGTACTTGGATCTCATAGTGTGAATTAGTAGTTCCAAGTAATCTAATTAAGACTAGAGTCGGAAGTGATGCATTTAGTAATTGCATATACTTGAGAATAGGAGTTGATCGAGGTGATGGATGCTTATAGTTATAATTCGAAACAATGCTTTGGAACCTAGATGGGAAATACATAAATGGATGGTGTATGTGCTCATGTTGTAAAGCATAAGTGTGGAGGTGGGAGGTAAGTTGTGTGTTGGTTTGATAGCACCATGTAGTATTGGTACATCGATGACCCTGCTTGGTTAATCTACGTTGGGGGGTCACTGCCTACTTGGTTACTTTCTCAGGATGGCTCTACTTGGTTGATCCGCTTGGGGGGGGGCACTTCCTATTTGGTTACTTGCATAGGCTTCGGCCAAACGATGTCTCTCTAGCTCTATTTTGAGTGTATCCGTGAATTTTGGCTTCGAGAACTTTGAGTTTGATTTAGAAAAGTCGTTGGATGTCTATGTGACTCCTTCGGAGTTTGTAAATGTTTGGTATTAATTTCTTATGAATGATTTATATTCAAAGTTTATAAACTATGATTGATGGTTGGTTTCATCATCATTATTACATACTTTGTATTATTGTCGCTCACACGAGTTTCGTAGCTTATCCGGGTTGTTGGTTGCTCGATGCACCATTTCCATGATGTAGGCACTTATTTCACATGCGACAGGTCTGGGTAAATTATGAGAAACTGTTTGATATTTTGATTCCGTTAAGTAGTCCAGAATCCTTGCTCTTGCTCATTTCCATAAGGTTATCTTAGAATCCTAGATTCGTGTGAATGGGAATTACCCACGATGGATCTTGTGAATACAAATTAGAATTACCATGTTATTATCCATAACCCAAGTAGGGAATTATGTAAAGTTCTTTAATTAAATTCGTAAAATGATATGCTATCTCACTGATTGATTAACGTGATTAAATATTAATATTGTGTTTCGTGATTCCTTGATATGTTACAAGCTATGGATTGAGATATAATGTTGGAAGCATAGTGATTGGTATGATGTAGTGAAATTTGATTTGACTTGTGTATTGGAAATGGTTGTGACATGTGATTGAAATGCATATTGAATTGCTCGGGAGATGTGAGGTCTAGTAATGGACCGATAACCCATTGTGATGGGGATTTGTTGCTCGATATTGTTTTGTTTTGTTGAGTCTTTGTGAATTGAGTAACTTGAATCATGTCTTATTCTTTCGAGCCGTTGTTATGCTTCCTAGACTTCTGTTCAGTTCTGTTGAATAGTTCGGAACTGAGTTCTGATTGGATTCCGTTGAGTGATGGTCTGAAATCCCTTCTACTTCGCGATTCCGTTGAGTGATGGTCCGGAATCGTATCCTGATTGGATTCCGTTGAATGATGGTCTAGAATCCCTTCTACTCCACGATTCCGTTGAGTGATGGTCCGGAATTCCCTTTGGTGCCTTGGTTTCGTTGGGTGGTCCAAAATTCCCTTTTTCAGAGATGTAGTCTTCAGCCGAGCTGTGGCACTCTAGCCCGCATTTTAATGTGTTGTATGTGTTATTGATGATGTGATGGTTGGCATTATTGATGGATGTGATTATAGAATGATGTTGGTTATGGTAATTATGATTATACTTGTTGAACTTTATGACTAGTGAATATGATTGTGCTCCGTCGTTTGTCCCTTGTAATGTTGCATGTTATGCATTGTGATATATTGTTGAGACATAGCGATTTAATTGATGAATATTCGAGTGTAGTGAAATGACGAACTACGAATGGCTTGATCCCTAATGAGGGTACGTAGGCAATCTAACGAGGAGGTTAGATGCAGCTATAAAGTATATGAAAAACTACTATGCGATTCGATTCTCGAGTTGTGCTTTGTACATATCTTGGAGGCGGGGTATGTTAGATATATAGGTATTGGTGTCGTTACGTGTCGATCCTGAACGTATATTGGGATCGGGGCGTGACACATGATGGTTGTAAGAAGAAGGTATATGTGGTCTAACATCTTTATATTACTTTTTCCGTTATTCCGTCGTCAATGGCTCACTGCTTATACATATCATGATCAACGAGATAGTCTTAACCAATGATCTTGCCCATTGATTAGATCAGTATTTTACTAATCAATTGCATTATCCTAAAAGATGTCATCTTATGTTTGACTTTCAAGTATGCCTCCTGTAGGGGGGTGAGCTCGTTCCCCCACTTGTAAGTATCTTTCCCGTAAAAGTTTCATAATCAGAACCATTCATATTTTAATCTTCACTAGAAGAACATATCTATAAAACATCATTTGGATTGGATATCATTTAGTCACCTAAATATATCAAACAAATCAACGGTTTATCATAAATATGCTACTTGGTACATATATTGTTGATTTATTTGATATATTTGGATGACGAGGATGATGTTCAAGTGAAGATTAAGAGATTAAACGGTTCTAATCATGAAATTTTGATGGTGAAAATACGTTATTTGCAAGTAGGTTAATAAGTGCGTCCCCCTAATGAGGAACTCAAGCATTATCCTTTCTTGAATAATTGAGACATTTTAGAAACAAAATATACATTTATTTTCCGGACTTGAAAAAAGCTTATGATGTAGTTAATGTGGAGGGTTTTCACTAGTTGCCATAGATTTACAAGTTCATTGAAATATTTCTCCATCAAAATCTAGTGCAAATCTATTTAAAAGTTCTTTTTCTATACAACTCCACATTTGGATCTAATGTAAAATAAGCGAATACTAACATCCTTACATGAGAAAAAACAACCCTTTGGGCTAAGTTTGGCAAACAGTTTGGGCTTTTTGGCCCATGGACATCCGAAAATAAAACATTAAAAAAAAAACCAACCAAACCAAACCTGTTGGGTTGGTTTGGTTTGGTTTTTAATTTAATTTTTGTCCAATCAGTTATAAAACCGAACCAAATCGAAAAAATTGGTTTAATATGTGATTTTGAATTCATAAAATTAACCAAACCAAATCATTTATAATAAAGTATAAAAAAGAATACATAATACAATATTATACAAATAATACACATATAATATTTTATATTATAATTTTTTTTAAGGAAGTACGATATTCATCGAAGCAACTTAGAATACGTATAAACTGAGGATAATGTGCTTACTGGGCCTCAATAAAAACCTTGCCGGGAATTTCAACTCGGATTAAGGAAAACAGTGTCTCGCACAAAAATAACCCTACCCTTAAATGAACAATAAAAATGGAAATTACATGCCTTCCTCAAATAAAATGTCTTGAACCAAATCTGAAGGCTACTCGAACCACACCATCTCCTAAAGACTACTGAGACCCATCCGAGCAAGCCGATGTACTACCGAGTTGCCTTCCTTCTCAACATGGCCACACTCATAAATACGGCAACCCCATAAGAAAGAATCTCAAATCATTTATAACATAACCCCAAACAGAGTAATCATCCCATTCTCTTTTCATAGCAGCCATCACCACACTAGAATCTCCTTCAAACTTTACCTTGACATTAGGTGGATAATACCTCTTGACCAACCCACCGCATAGCGAGCTGCAATCAGCTCCGAGTGTAGAGCAGACACAGGTCTCTTGACAAGACTTGCAATGGTTGCCAGAAACCCACTCGTGTGATCCCTAAGCACAATGCCATAGCCCTCTCCCCCCGAAAGCCACCTTGACTCCAAGCCACATCAAAATCACATTTGATCTATCCCGTCTCAGGCTTCTTCCATTTGTGAACCTCCTTAATAGCCTTCCAAGCCTCAGGTTTATACCATTTATAAAACTCATTCATCTCAACATAAGCTCATGTGGTGGCAACCGAGACCCATTCCATAGCACCTTATTCCTGTGCTTCCATATTGCCCATAACAACATCAAGAAAAGCACAAATCCCACAATGGGAAGCTGTTACACACTATTAATCATCCACTCCACAAGAGACAATCAGTCACAACCATTGTTCACCTTCAGCCCCAGGCTTCGAAACCACACCGCTCTCACCAGGCTATAATCTCTAAGCACATACTCCGTTGATTCGACTTGCACACCACATATCACACATGCCTCTTCACTCATCGTTATCCATTTGCTATGGTTCAAATGTGAGGGAAAAAAGTCCAAACATGCATGCCAAGCACAAATCTTTACCTTCCCCGGAACACTTGCATTCCAAAGTTTCTTCCAAAACTTCTCCCCCACACCACTAAAAGAGGACAAAGAACTAGCTGCCCTACTGCCGTTGCTGTCACTTATACCCTGAGCCACCTGGTAAGTACTCCTAACTGTGAACTTGCCACTTCATTCATAATGCCATATTCGCCAGTCCTCGACATCCCGTACACTAAGCGGAATGCTTCGAATTAACTTCACTTCCCCAAATGAAAAAAGATCATTCAACAATTGAAAATTCCATTGCTTTGATACACTCCCGATAAGATATTCCACCGTAGCCTCCAAGTCTCATTGCCTCGGTGGTGGAGTTAAAATTTGAAAGAAGGACTCCTTCGGCACCCAGTTGGCTTGCCATATTCGAATCTTCTTCCCATTACCCATTTGCCAACGATGGCCTTTGTGAATCACCTGCCTCGAAGCTGCGATATTATTTTATACATACGAACTGTTAGGAGTCACCAGTGTTTCCATAAACTCTGACCTAGGAAAGTATCTAACTTTAAACACCTAGAAAGCAAGGGCTTCCGGTTGCTGGAGGAATCGCCATGCTTACTTAGCCAACAACGCTAGATTGAATGCATAGAGGTCTTTAAAATCAAGGCCCCCCTCATTCTTACACAGACATCTCTAATTAAGCCAATGTATTTTTCGTTTACCCAGATCACCACTCCACCAAAATTTAGCTATCATCTTGTTCAGCTCTTCACAAAAAGATTTGGGAGAAGGAAATATTGCATGGAATACATAGGTAAAGCTTGAGCCACCATTTTAACTAATAATTCACGTCCCACACTGCTCAATATGCCACCTCGCCAACTTTGTAAGTTCTTCCACACTCTATCTTTCACATAATCAAATGTTTCCTTCTTCGATTTTCAGACAAGCACCGGCAAACCCAAATATTTATCATGAAACTCCACCCTCCTCATACCAAGACAATCAGTCAATAATTGCTTATCATAACTAGTGAGATTCGGACTGAAAGAAACACAACTCTTCTCAAAATTCACAGCTTGTCCAGAAGCCATCTCATACGAGCGTAATAACTGTATAATCATTTACCATTCGCCAAACATACCATGACCGAAAAGGAAGTTGTCATCAGCAAAAAATAAGTGGTGGATACTAGGAGCATCATGGCACACTTTAATCCCCTACAACCCCATTGAACTTTGCCTTCCTTAATAAAGCTAATAAAGCTTCAGCACATATAACGAACAAATAGGGAGAGAGAAGGTCTCCTTATCGAATTCCTCGTTCTGGATGCACATAGCCCACCGGGTCCCCATTCACCTTGAAGGAGTAGGAAACCGTTGAAACACATAACATAACCATACGAATCCACCGATCTGAGAACCCCATTCGATACATCATGGCTTTAAGAAATCTCCATTCCACATGCTCATATGCCTTACTAATATCTAGTTTCAGAGCCATAAGCCCATTAGACCCCGACGATCGCTTGTGCATATAGTGACCGACTTCAGTAGCCACCAAATAATTATCAGAAATTAACCGGCCTGGAATAAATGCACTTTGAGTAGGGGAAATAATACATGGAAGGATAACTTTCAACCTATTCGTAGGTACCTTCGCCACAATTTTATAAAGTACGTTGCAAAGACTAATTGGATGGAGCTATGTCATCATCGTTGCATCCTTAACTTTGGGGATTAGTGTGACATGGGTGTAGTTAATTTTTCGTAGCATTTTTCCTAAGAGCAGCATGGACCGAACTTTATTGCAAATATCTGCACCAACCATTCCCCAGGGTTTTTGGTAAAACCCAAGAGACATACCATTAGGGCCAGGGGCTTTCGTATGATGCATTTGAAAAACTGCATTTTTAATCTCCTCATTCGTGAATGGTCGATCAAGATCGGTGTTCATCTCCTTTGTAACCGACGGAGCAATATGGCATAATATTTCCTCAAAGTTTTGCACTCCATTGGAAATATATCTTTGAGAAATACGACATCACAACTTCCTCCATCCCAACACAGTCTTCACGCCATTCCCCTTCATCATCCATTAAACCAAACAAACAATTACTCTTTTTGAATCCTGTTTGCTTTCTAATGGAAATATTTGGCGTTATGATCACCAAGTTTAACCCAATTCTCTTTAGATCGTTGTCTCCAGAATTGCTCCTCCTGTTCAAGAAACATGTTCAACCTCCCAATCAATTCCATATTTTTGCAAAATAGACTCCTCAGAAAACGGGTGCCCTAATAAACTCATAAGCTTATCCTCCACTTCCTGAATCTCAATCGGTCTGGATGTGGCAGTGCTCTTCGCCCAATTATTCAATTTCATCAGAGTCATCTTAATCTTTTCCGTAACCTGGAACATTGGTGAACCATCAACAACACACCCTCATCCTTCCCGTACCACTTCAGAATAACCTTTCTGCATATGCCAACATTCCTCATACCGAAACTATTTTTTGCCTCGAAGTGGAGTGCGTCCTGACCAATTAATCAGCACCAGAACATGATTAAACATAAATTTATTCAAATGCTTTACGGTGAACCGAGGAAACAAGTCTATCTATTCTTGATTACCCAAGGTGCTATCCAGTCTTACCTTGATTCCACCCCATTTAGTCGTAAACCATGTAAATTTGTTCCCCGAGTTGCCTAGGTCAATGAAGTTGCAATGCTCCACCATTGACCGAAATCCCTCTATCTGCCGGTCTTGCCTCACATTGCCTCTTTCCTGCTCATGATCTTGAATGATCTCATTAAAATCACTTATACACAACCAAGGTTTAGACTTATTACCACAAAGAGACTCAAGTAGCCTGCAAGACTTATATTGATCACTCGTAGCAGGAAATCCATAAAAAATAGTCAAACGCCAATAAGACACTTCTCTTGTAACACCCACATCAAAATCGATATGGTTATGGGAATAAGACTTTAAAGATAAATTTATTTCTTCATTCCTCAAAACACACAAACCACATAAACTACCTCTACTGTCAACAGTAAAACTACGATCAAAATTCAACTTTAAACATAAATGGTCCATGTGACGAGCATTACTTTTTGTCTCGCACAAGAACAATACAGTAGGATCTTGAGCATAAATTAGACGTTGGAGCGTACAAACTACTCAAAGGTTCCCAAGCCTTCGGCAGTTCCAACTTAAGCAACTTATTGTTGATGGCAAGGTTGAACCACGTCAACCTCCGCTGATGAACTAACAATCTTAAAATTTTCCAACAATCTCATTCGACCTTCATGCCCTGCAACCAAGTCCTCATCCTCTCGTACTAACCTTTTCCCAAGCTCAGGTAGCCAACCACCTACCTGTGCTATAGGAACAGACTGAACAGTGCCCAAATAGACACCATGCTTCCCTCTTCCTTACTTTCTTCTCCAAGCCCTCTGGTGATGCTCTATAATGGGCATAAGATTGAACGGGTCCGAACCTAACCCAGGTCACTCACAACCAGCATATGGTGAACCCAATCCAACCTGCATTGAGTTAGTCTCCTGAACCTCCTTACCCATCTGCTAGCCCAACACCAAGTTAACCCCCTTATCCTTCTTACCTATCTGCTGGCCCAACCCCAACTTTTCACCGCCTCAGGATCCAATGAAGCCCACATCCTTCATACCCACTACGTAGCTACCCCCTGCCGAGTCACCTACTGATGGAATATGGAGATTTTCCTCACAACTAGGTGGCACAACATTCAAGTCAAAACCAAACAAAGTCAAACCTTGTGCCTCTTGATTTGTGGGATTTTGCTGAAAATGGATAATTTCCATAGAGTCCACCATCTCCTTCAGGTCAATAGTGTCATTCAAATCTGGTAAATTACTCGCACCAATAATATTGTCCTCAACCTGCATCCCTCATTAGGTTCCTCTGCTGACCTAGCTTGACTCCACCTTCGGCAGTGCCTCCACCGTACCTTGCCAAGGATTTAGGTTGTTATACATACTGTTTATACCATATTTAGGGCCTCGTATAAATACTCGGAGGACTTAAATGAAATTATGTAATAAAGGAAGGGGCAAATATGTAATTAGGGGAGGAGCCCTTATTCTATAAAAGGGGCTCCTCACCCTTACATTTCCTAAGCCTTTCCTATCTAGAGCAACGCTCTCACTCTCTCTCCTTCACAAATACTCTCAGATAAATACAATCAGTGTGGTCGTAGCCCAAACCTTGGGGTCACGATACATCTTATGTTATTTACATTACTTGCAGATTCACGGCCGGATTTACGTTGTTCCAAGACCTCTGGTTTTGTACATCAACATTTGGTGCCGTCTGTGGGAAACGACACGAAAAGTTATGTAGGTTCTCTCTCAATTTTTCACCTCCACCCTGGATCTGTAAAACCCACATAGAGACACAGACACAGAGTTCTCTCTCTCCAAGTTCACCAATCCACTCCAAATTCTAAATTCTAGAGCCATAATCAGAATCTGTCTTATAAATGGAGGTCTCCTTACAAAGCAACCTCTGAGATAGTGTGGTGGAACTGACCAAAAGGGCACAGCAAAAGAGAGGAGAGAGAGCTTTGTTTGAGTATATCTATCAGCTTCTAGAGAGAGAAAGAGATGAGAGAAAGACAACAGTGATGGCTCTCACAAACCCAGCAACCATGTCCTCCAAATCAAGCTGCACCCACAAACAAACCCGCATAAAAAAAAATTTAAAAAAAATTCTCTCCCTCTTCTCTCTATCGCCACCCTCTTGTTCTTCTTCCTCTCTCTGTGCAAAAACCAGGAGAAGACAGCTGGGTCAAGCTCGCCATGAACAACCAGGCGGCGGTCGTTGACCTTCTTCTCCGCCTCGAGCACGCCGCGCCGTCTCCGCCGTCGAAGCACCATGGACTCCCCCAACCACTCCCAGAGCGGTGGCGCCAGGTCCAAGCAGCAACAGCAGCAACCCGTGTTAGCTCCGGACCTTCATACCCTTCGACACGCTCTCGATCTCACTCCAGGTCCTTCACCTCTTCCTCCTCTCCGTCTCGCTCTCGATCTCGCTCCATGGAAGCGCTGATGAAGAAGGAGCTGATAGTGGCGGTGGCGACTCCGTCTGTGCTGCGAAGCTTACTGACCCTGGCTATGCACTTGAGCTCTCTTCTCCTGTTCCTTATATGGGTTTGCCAAAAGCTACCCTAAAGTTTCCCCTAGGTGAAGTTTCAATCGAGGAGAAAGAAGAAAAGGAGAAGCAGAATATGTTATCAATTAATGGAATAGTAAAAGGCCGTATTTTGAACGGGTTGTGCACTGCTCATTATGCAGATGAAGATTTGAAGTTGCGGTATTTATACAAGGACAAGGAGATGTCTTTGATTCCAACCATTTGTCTGCCTTCGAATGCATTGTCATTTGCTTTCAAGCGTCAGTTTGGTCCTTCTGACAAGTTGAGGAATCTCGACTTCTTGTGGTATACCTGACTTTCGAGGTCCAAGGGGAATTTGGACTCTGCAAGAAAATGCCCAAGTTCAAACGCCGGTTGCTCCTGGTGGTGCTACCCTCGCTGGTTGTCTCATCCGCCTCATGGTTCTCCGTCGTCTCCCTCCTCAACTCCACCACCGTTCATAATGCTGACACCCTTCTCCGTCTGGTCCGGTCTAGATCTAATGGGGTCCCACTAGTCACTATCAGCAACCACATGTCCACCATGATTTATAATCCATCCACTAGGCACGTTCATGCAGCCCCAAAGCTCTCACATTTCCTAAGCCTCTCCTATCTAGAGCAAAGCTCTCACTCTCTCTCCCTCACAAATACTCTCAGATAAATACAATCAGTGTGGACGTAGCCCAAACCTTGGGGTGAACCATAATACATCTTGTGTTATTTACATTACTTGCAGATTCACAGCCGGATTTACGTTGTTCCAAGACCTCCGGTTTTGTGCATCAACACGTACTACCACCCTCGTTCATATGCACAAGTGTTTTCATTGACCACCTCTGCGCCGCATCCAACCCAAACAGTATACCCTTCGGCTTCCTATAGTTTTCACCCAGGACATCAAATTGAAACCATCGACCATACGGCTTCAACAAATCATCCTCATTCTTACCCTCAAAATGCACACAATGTTCTTCCATATGTCTTACAATACCACATAAGAAGCAGGTTATAGGAATTTTCTCATAACGTAGGTCAATCCCTACCTCAATGCCCTCAATGACTAGCCGTAAGCTTTGCCATAACGGTTTCTTAATATCCACTACAACCCGAATACGTAATATGCTGCCATGAAGATCACTCATTGTGCTCTGATCAGTCAGAATGTGTACGCCAATCTGGTTCCCAATAAAGTGGCCCATATGTTTAGTCATATAAGCAAAAGGCAACCTTTTTACTTGAATCCAAAAATTTTAAGAAGCTAAAGGAATAGATGCTGGATGCACCAGGTCATTCGCATCTGCCAACACCACCAATGCACCATCGTACAACCATGGCCCCTCTTCTAGATCATAGCCCTCTCACAAAGATTATCAAATCGAAAGGAGAATAAACCATCCTCCAATTCCACAATCGTAACCCTAGCCTTGGGAACCAAAGATTTAATATCTGACATTTAAATTTGTCTTTGTTGAAAGCCTTAATTGTAAGACCTCTCCTCACTAGGAAAACCATCGTATTCCTGAGTAGCACGCCCTTCTTATCGTCAATCACCACCACCCTTTGTTCCTAGGCAGTGAGAACGAACCTTTCGGCGAACTTCAAAACCATATCATCCATTCGCCTTACCACCGTGTGCAAGCCTGTTTGATACAAAACCCAGAGTTTTCCACCCACTCAGCAAGCAAGCCTGAGAAACATTCATTTCTAGACAGTCGGAATAGCCGACGCCGGCCCTTACGAGTACATGAACCCCAAAATCAATGATTAAAACTCAGCGTCGGCGCCGAAATCTGATAAACCCACCGCTCTCCTAGAGAAACCCTAGCAAAACCCTAGAGAGGAATAGTTAAACATATTTGATTTATGAGTTAGAACTTTGAGACTTTTAGTTGGGTTATGGAATTAAGTATTTTGTCAATTTAAAATATAAAATCGAACCAACTCAAACAACGCCCAACCCTAATTCAAATTGAACTATTCTATTGAAAGGAAAAAATGTATTGTAATTGTTTTTAAATTTATTTTTTTGGCAAAAGGAGATGAAGCTAAAAAATGAATTGATACCAATCAATTGAAGACCTATGCTAACTTTTCGCAGACCTAAAGTTTCAAGTAATGTCATTGAAAGAATCAAACAGCTGCATTGTTTGCTTCATCGTTTTGTTTTGGTAAGCTTTTCATCCTTTTGTTTTCCTCTACAATTATTATATATTATATTGGGTAAATTACACAGTAGTCCTTCAGGTTTTGAGGTCTATTACAACTCTATACAACAACTTTAAAACATTTTATTTTCATACCTCAAGTACTATTTTATTTCAATATAATACATCCGTTAGATTTTCCATCCATTAATCTGTTAAATGCTGACGTGGCTGTCACATTTGTGCCACGTGGCTGCCAAATGTCTACCATGTGGCAAAAAAAATTTTTTTTTTTTCTTTTGGGGGGGGGTTCTTTTCTTCCTCCCTCTTCTTCTTCTTCTTCCTCTTCTTCTTTTTCTTCTTCTTCCTCTTCTTCTTCTTTGTCGCTGGGGTTGGGGGGGGGGATTAGGGACAAATTTTTTTTCTTTCTTTTCTTCCTCCCTCTTCTTCTTCTTTTCTTTTGTGTCGCTGGGGTTGGGGGGGGTTAGGGACAAATTTTTTTTTCTTTTCTTTCTCCCTCTTCTTCTTCTTCTTCAAGGTTGCTGGGTGGAGGGGGGACAAATTTTTTTTTCTTTTCTTCCTCCCTCTTCTTCTTCTTCTTCTTCTTAAAAAAATATTTTATTTGCCACGTGGCATAAATGTGTCAGCCACGTCAGCATTTAACGGATTAATGGATGGAAAATCTAACAGATGTATTATATTGAAATAAAATAGTACTTGAGGTATAAAAGTGAAATGTTTTAAAGTTGTTGTATGAGGTTGAAATGGATCCCAAACATGAGGTATGAAAGTGTAAGTTGGCATAAATATTCGAACTCATGATCTCATCGAATAAAATGAGGATCGAATAAGTTAGATTAACAAATTCAATATAAAACAATAAAGTACCGTTGCAATATTTGGAATAAATATGATTTCATACATATTTTTTAACTTTTCACACATCAGATTAAATAAATCAAAGAAACTGACATACATGATATAATAGTAAATCCAAAACATAAGCAAGATCGAAGGGTAGTGGGGCCTCCTTAGGCAAAGATACAAATCTTCTGTAGGACAATGCCAGTCTGATCTGAACTGTAGAGTGCTTACAACAAAAATAACAGTAAATCCATAAATTATTGTTGGAAGTGGATTGTCTGACATCCTATTTCCATACTCTTTTCATTCATTTTTGTTTGTGTGGTCACGGTTAAGTCACGTCAATATTTTATATTGATTTTTTTATAAAAATAATAAAACAAAAAGTAATAGAAATATAAAATGTTGATGTGACTTAATCGTGATCACACAAAACAGAAGGAGATGAGAAGAGTATGGAAATGAGAGAGCAGACAATCCACCTAGCGCGTTCTCTGATGTCACATAATTAGGTACTTGGATACTAAAGCCAAATCCACATCGACCCAGCGTGGCGACGGCTCCAGTCATCGTCGTTGTGTTTGGGTTTTTTCACTGCACTATGCCTAATCAATTAGGTTTCCATCTAAGGAAGCCTGTTTTTGTTTATTTCGAATATGAGACTTTTTTCGATAATACGAAGATAAATAATAAATATTATTATATGAGTTTGTTGGGAAAAAAAAATTATTTAAAACTTAGATCGTATACTGCACCTTCATATAAAGGAGAAATACTTGTGAAATGCTGGCGCATTCGGATGATTGTAGAAAATGGTGCGGATGATCTTCTGAATATTTGTATTTACTTTTCGCTCTTTGTTTCACTTCATGCATACTTTTTTAATTATATAATTGTTAATTACTTTTAATTTGTCAATTAAACTGCGAGTTAAAACCAAAAGTGTGCATGAAGTGAAAAATAGTATACGTAAATCTTTTTTCTATATATGGAAAAAAAAATTCTTAACTTTTGAATGTGTCAAATAACAAAAACTAGATTATTTAGGGAATTATATGAGTTCAATTATGCTTCTCGAGGATGATGGGTGACTTTCAAAACACTTAGTAGACGATTAACAAAACTTTAAAAATCGACCGCGAAGTGTTACGAGTAGATCTGTAAACGGGTCGGGTTCAACCTGACATGTTAAGCTAACGGGTCACCCGAACCCGATCCGTTAAGCTAACGGGTCACCCGTTTCACCCGTTATCACCCGTTAACAATTATTATTATTTTTTTTTTGCATAAAGTTTATTTTTTGTTATTAAGACTTTACTAAAATTACTAAAATATCCTCAACTAACCGGTGCTAACGGGTCCTAACGGGTCTAACGGGTTGACCCAAAGTGATCCGTTATTTAACGGGTTGTTAACGGGTTCACCCGTTAGCAACCCGACCCGTTAAGCATCCACCCAAATACAAATATTAACAAATTAGGTCGTATCGAATTAACAAATTGGGTCCAAAATGCTAGGCCTAGTTACGAGGAGAGAAAATCATTTTGCGAAGACAAGTTAATTTCTAAATTAGTTAGATGCTATTTGGCAAGAACCTTATCCAAGTGAAAATAATAAAAAAAAGTTGGAAAGATTGAAAGGACATATAATATAAAATAAAGCAGAGAGTAGGGGTTTATACAGTTCTAGTGTGTAATAATAATTCATTGTTCCTCTTTTGGGGTTTCCTTCCCGGTCGGTCAATCCAACGAAATTTTTTTAGGTGTGATGAGAACATAGGTTCACGTGTTTTTATGTAAATGGTGAAAAATTTAATTTTTTAAGTTATTAATTTTTTAACACACATATCTCATTATTTATATAACAATACATGATATATCACATTGTATGACTGTCACATTGAAAAATCTCTTCAATCCAACTCCCCCGATTTTAAGCTCTCACTCAAATGATCGGCGAGTTGTGGGCAATGTATTAAATATCGGTAATATCGGAAATATCGGTAGTCCGAAAACACGGAAATATCGGGATAATATCGATATTGATAAAAATTACATGGAAACCACGAAAATTGTAAGAAAAACTTGGAAATTTTTATTGAAACTTTGCAGGATGTTTATTTAGTCAATTATCTATTAGTTTATCACAAAAAATTGGAAGGAAATGCATTGCATGATGGATTTAACATTATCAAGTTGATTATATAACGAGCTGGCAAACATTGTGAGTGTAGAAAATATGTAGTAATTAATGAAAGAAATTTAAACACACCATAATCATTTATATATAATGAATTAGTACAATATTTTACACTTTATACATTGCATTTTTTTTTCTCTCGGATAACACACACAGACTGACACATGGGCTGAATATTTTGAAAGCAGGTTTGGAATTTTTTTTTCTTCTCTCGGATAACACACACACACCCCACTTCTACACACACACGCACAGACACACACTTCAATAACACACACATACCCCTCACGACACACACTTCAATAACACACACACACACACACACACACACATCCTACTTCTACACACACACGCACAGACACACACTTCAATAACACACACACACATCCCACTTCTACACACACACACACACGCACAGACACACACTTCAAAGTGTGGATTTCTCTCGGATAACACACACACACACACACCCCACTTCTACACACACACGCACAGACACACTTCAAAGTGCAAATCCACACCAGGGACCAAGCCATTTCCTTCTCTCACTCACTTGGACTCTCTCTCTCTCTTCTCTGCACTATCTCTCTCTCTCTCTCTCTCTCTCTCAAAATCCTCTTACCTCTCTCCCTCTCTTGCCGTGACCACACACACACACACAGCAGCATCATCTGTTCGACTCAAGCAGCTCGAGGACGACACCACCATCATCACACATCATCAGTCTTCTCTCTCCCGCCTCTGCGAGAATGGCGGACGACACCGTGACCTCCACCGTGGCGCACACTCCGGCGAGCACCATCACCACCTGTGAGAGGCGCAGATCTTGGCAGCTGTGACGACGGAGCTCGGCTGCCGTTCCAACGACGGAGAGAGAGAGAGCGATATTATCGATATTATCACGATAATCAATTGGAATACTCTGAAAATATCGCTGTTGGAAAAAAACGATATTATACATACTACCAATAATCTTGTCCTCAACCTGCATCCCTCATTAGGTTCCTCTGCTGACCTAGCTCGACTCCACCTTCGGCAGTGCCTTCACCGCACCTTGACAAGGATTTGGGTTGTTATACATACTACCACCCTCCTCCATATACACAAGTGTTTTCATTGACCACCCCTGCGCCGCATCCAACCCAAACTATTTACCTTCGGCTTCCTATAGTTTTCACCCAGGACATCAAACTGAAACTATCAACCATACGGCTTCAACAAATCATCATTATTCTTACCCTCAAAATGCACACAATGTTCTTCCATATGTCCTACAATACCACATAAGAAGCAGGTTATAGGAAGTTTCTCATAACTTAGGTCAATCCCTACCTCAATGCCCTCAATGACTAGCCGTAAGCTTTGCCATAACGTTTTCTTAATATCCACTGCAACCCGAATACGTAATATGCTACCATGAAGATCACTCATCGTGCTCTGATCAGTCAGAATGTGTATGCCGATCTGGTTCCCAATAAAGTGGCCCATATGTTAAGTCATGTAAGCAAAAGGCAACCTTTTTACTTGAATCCAAAATTCTTAAGAAGCTAAAGGAATAGATGTTGGATGCACTAGGTCATTCGCCTCTGCCAACACCACCAATAGACCATCGTACAGCCATGGCCCCCCTTTTAGATCATAGCCCTCTCACAAAGATTATCAAATCGAAAGGAGAATAAACCATCCTCCAATTCCACAATCGTAACCCTAGCCTTGGGACGCCAAAGATTTAATATCTAACATTTAAATTTGTCTTTGTTGAAAGCCTTAATTGTAAGAACTCTCCCCACTAGGAAAACCATCGTATTCCTGAGTAGCACGCCCTTCTTATCGTCAATCACCACCACCCTTTGTTCCTAGGAAGTGAGAACGAACCTTTCGGCGAACTTCGAAACCATATCATCCATTTGCCTTACCACTGTGTGCAAGCATCTTTGATACAAAACCCAGAGTTTTCCACCCACTCAGCAAGCAAGCCTGAGAAACATTCACTTCCAGACAGTCTAAATAGCCGACGCCGGCCCTTACGAGTACATGAACCCCAAAATCAATGATTAAAACTCAGCGTCAGCGCCGAAATCTGATAAACCCACCGCTCTCCTAGAGAAACCCTAGCAAAACCCTAGAGAGGAATAGTTAAACATATTTGATTTATGAGTTAGAACTTTGAGACTTTTAGTTGGGTTATGGAATTAAGTATTTTGTCAATTTAAAATATAAAATTGAACCAACTCAAACAACGCCCAACCCTAATTCAAATTGAACTATTCTATTGAAAGGAAAAAATGTATTGTAAATGTTTTTAAATTTATTTTTTGGCAAAAGGAGATGAAGCTAAAAAATGAATTGATACCAATCAATTGGAGACCTATGCTAACTTTTCGCAGACCTAAAGTTTCAAGTAATGTCATTGAAAGAATCAAACAGCTGCATTGTTTGCTTCATCGTTTTGTTTTGGTAAGCTTTTCATCCTTTTGTTTTCCTCTACAATTATTATATATTATATTCGAACTCATGATCTCATCGAATAAAATGAGGATCGAATAAGTTAGATTAACAAATTCAATATAAAACAATAAAGTACCGTTGCAATATTTGGAATAAATATGATTTTATACATATTTTTTAACTTTTCACACATCAGATTAAATAAATCAACGAAAATGACATACATGATATAACAGTAAATCCAAAACATAAACAAGATCGAAGGGTAATGAGGCCTCCTTGGGCAGAGATACAAATCTTCTGTAGGACAAAGCCAGTCTGATCTGAACCGTAGAGTGCTTACAACAAAAATAACAGTAAATCCATAAATTATTGTTGGAAGTGGTTATTGTTGGAAGTGGGTTGTCTGCCCTCTTATTTTCATATTATTTTCATTCATTTTTGTTTGTGTGGTCACGTTTAAGTCACGTTAATATTTTATATTAATTTTTTTATAAAAATATTAAAATAAAAAGTAATAAGAATATAAAATATTGACGTGATTTAATTGTGACCACACAAAACAGAAGGAGATGAGAAAAGTATGAAAATGAGAGGGTAGACAATCCACCTTCATTATTGTTAATAGCGCGTTCTCTGATGTCACATAATTAGGTACTTGGATACTAAAGCCAAATCCGCATCGATCCAGCGTGGCGACGGCTCCAGTCATCGTCGTTGTGTTTGGGTTTTTTCACTGCACTATGCCTAATCAATTAGGTTTCCATCTAAGGAAGGCTGTTTTCGTTTATTTCAAATATGGGACTTTTTTCGATAATACGAAGATAAATAATAAATACTATTATATGAGTTTGTTGGGAAAAAAAATTATTTAAAACTTAGATCGTATATTGCAGCTTCATATAAAGGAGAAATACTTGCGAAATGCTGGCGCATTCGGATGATTGTAGAAAAATGGTGCGGATGATCTTTTGAATATTTGTATTTACTTTTCGCTCTTTGTTTCACTTCATGCATACTTTTTTAATTATATAATTGTTAATTACTTTTAATTTGTCAATTTAACTGCGAGTTAAAACAAAAAGTGTGCATGAAGTGAAAAATAGTATACGTAAATCTTTTTTTTGGAAAAAAAATTCTTAACTTTTGAATGTGTCAAGTAACTTTAACTTATCAAGTAAATAACAAAAACTAGATTATTTAGGAAATTATATGAGTTCAATTATGCTTCTCGAGGATGATGGGTGACTTTCAAAACACTTAGTAGACGATTAACAAAACTTTAAAAATCGACCACGAAGTGTTACGAGGAGAGAAAATCATTTTGCGAAGACAAGTTAATTTCTAAATTAGTTAGATGCTATTTGGCAAGAACCTTATCCAAGTGAAAATAATAAAAAAAAGTTGGAAAGATTGAAAGGACATATAATATAAAATAAAGCAGAGAGTAGGGGTTTATACAGTTCTAGTATGTAATAATTCATTGTTCCTCTTTTGGGGTTTCCTTCCCGGTCGGTCAATCCAACGAAAATTTTTTAGTTGTGATGAGAATATAGGTAGTACACCACGTGTTTTTATGTAAGTTGTGAAAAATTTAATTTTTTAAGTTATTAACTTTTTAACACATACATCTCACTATTTATATAACAATACATGGTATATCACATTGTATCACTGTCATATTGAAAAATCTCTTCAATCCAACTCCCCCGATTTTAAGCCCTCCCTCAAATGATCGGCGAGCTGTGGGCAAGTATTTGCTACTTACGAGTTACAATGCCATTGTAGCAAAAATTGTAGAGAAGCTATATAGCTAGCTAATTTGCTAAATGCTCAGGCTGATGGAAATATCGAGGATATGAAGATAAGGAATTTTTATTTTTACAAAATTATAGATCAAATGTCAATATTGAGAGAAGTTGTGTAAAAATTTGTTAAAAGACTAATTGGGAATTTCAGTGATGCTATTCAAAATTTTAGACCATTTTAGTTGTGTCGAGATTTTTTGTAATAAAATTTTAAACTTACTGAATTAGATTAATAGTTACATTAAAGCAATATTGAAGTGATTAATAGCAAGTTACAGGGCAGCTTTGAAACTTTGACATCTTCATCCTTGTAATTGTTGAAGAGTCAAGGGTTAATTACTTTTCTTTTATATAAAACAATAAGCCATGGATGTGAATTAATTTTTGAACTTATTTACAAGTGTTTTATTAAGTTGAATAAACTTCAATTCGCATGAATGCAAAACAGAGTTCGTTAATTCATTTTGAAAAATGCTAGAGAGACCTCCTCTTTAGACCATATTAGTATACTATTTGATGTAGTAAGTGATATGTACATGTACATGTGATCTAATATTTTAACGAATAAATTGTTGGTTTTTATCATACATTCCGAGTTTAAAACTCACACCACAATCAAGAATAAAATTTGGAGGCTCCAATAACCAAAATCCAAAATCTACCTTTATCAATGATGAGGCCAAAACGAGCTAGACGATGAGCGATGCCATTCGCTTGACAGCTAACGTGGTACAGAAGACTTGAGTAACTATTGTGAGCAAAGCTTTCGTATCTACCAACCGTCCAACCCGAGACAAATACCGTCGCCACAATCTGAAGTGAAACATTTTGAATAATAAAATAATGATAAGACATTATGGAACCAACATGATCCTCTCTGGATTCTTTTTGTGAGGTTCTTGGAGATCTATAAATCGTGTCATTTCATCGCACATTGTGCGATTAGTTTTCGTCAGGTAGTGTTTGTGTTAAATTTTAAATGAAAGAATTTAAAATGATTTCTAACTGCACGATGTACAATGAAAAGACATGATTCACTAATCCAAGGTATCATCACAAAAAGAATCCGAAGAGGATCCGGATTCATTCTGGAACATCTTTTAAGCAGCAGCCACGAAACCGCCATCAGCTTGTAGGAGGCATCAATGGTGGTGTTGATTTTCACAAATCCTTGCCACAAAGCGAGAGCTTTGGCCACAAGAAGGTGCGGAGTGTAACACTTTTGACTCCAAGGTTTTGAGTTCCGACCACCATAGATGTGTCGCTGACGGTTACTCGGTGGTCAAAAGGTAAGAATCAACGAATTTGCAGCTTATGCTCTAGGAATCGCCGGTAAACCAGACAATTTAGCGGCGATTTTTTGAGACATTGGCGCCATATTCGTGGGACCCGACCAACTGTCGCTCTCTTTGCCAGCTCTTCGCAACTTGTGCCATCCCCTCTTTCCCAAAAGCAGCCTTCCCATTGAAACGTATTTCCTATTCTACCCTCACCCTTTTATTGAAATTACTCCAACCTTTTCTAGTATTTTGGAAATTATTTTTGGTTAGTAGCAAGTATAAATATCTTGAGCAAAACTTTATTTTATTTCATTTTCAATCTACTTCTTGTTGTTTTTGTTCTTTTATTCAACATTCAACACGTATGAGTCCACAAAAATTGTTCATTTCAAAAGTATGTGATATAACTTTATATTCTAAATTTTAAAAAAAAAAAAAACTTACATAGAATGAAAGTAATCATTCATAAAACAAATTATATATTGATCAATGATAGATTGATAGTCAAAGCGCAATCGAACAAACTCTGCAGTTAGGCAGGAATTTCTCATTAGTTAAACTTGTAGTTAAAGTGATCCGACCTAAAACAAAATCACTTACAGTTAAAGAGACATCAATCTAAATCATGGAGCTGTGAGTAGATTTATGGGAACTTTTATGAAAATGGCTTAGCCTAAGTTTATTTTAACTAAAAATCATGTTATAATTTTATTTAATGAAAAATAATTAAATATAAATTAAAAACTTTTAAATTTTAATAAAAATGAAAAAAGAACTTAAATTTAATGAAAATAACACAATTTTAATTTTCTTCTTTTAAAAAAACCCTGACCTGCGAGACCTGTGCGTCCATCACATGCACTGTTTATGAAACTGAACACTATTTATGAAATTGAATGGTACTACACTATTTATAAAACTAAACGGTCCTACACTATTTATTGGTCCAGTTTTATAAATAGTACCTAGTTCTTGGTCTACTTTCATAAATAGTGTCTGGTTATTGGTCACGTGTCCAGTGGCGGATCTACAGAGGGACCTGGGAGGTCCTAGGACCCTTCGGCGACCCTAAATCCCTGTTAGAAAATTTCCGGGGGACCCCTCGAACACAAGGTTTGAGCTGCTGTGCAGGTTGCAGGTTGCAGTTGCAGGTAGCAGTGAAGAAGAAGACGCTGCGGGAAGAAGAAAGAAAATAGGGCTTTTTACCAATTGGTCCAAAACGGCTGTGTTTTGGCCCATTGTTTTAAGTATAAAAAAACAAAAAGGTAGACAAACGTTGTCGTTTGCCATGCATGATGACTCAATATTGCTTTAATTTTAAAGCCCAGCCCCCCTGAGCCCTTCCCCAAAGTTCTCTCTTTCCCTGCTGCTTTTCCCCCAATTCCCTATTATTTGGTTCCCTCTTTCCCCCCATTTCAAAACCCTAAATTTCTAATCTCACCCATGACCCAATCCCATATTATAATTACGTAAGTCCAATATCATACATCCACTTGTTTTAATTCTCCACTCCACCACTATTTGGTTCAAAATTCAATTAAGTTTTTTAGAATTCTAATCTAATCTCAATTAAATTATATTAGATATTGATGGAGATTTTTAGTCTATTATTGATATGATTGTTGATATGTTTTATGTTTGTATACTCATTTTATCATTGGAATTTAGATGGAATTTTTGTTTATTGGTTAATCGGTATATGTTTTGTGTTTTTGCTTAAATATGTAGTTTACAAATAAGAAATATGGAAAGATTTTTCCTTCCAAAGCCAATAGCACCATTTATTTGTTCTGGTAGTTCGAGCTCAAGACAAAATGAGTGTGACGTTGATTTTAATAATCTTGAGAGAGACCCAAGAAAAAGAATTCGAATGAAGGACTATTCTTCTAATATTCAAGATGAGGTTCAAAGAACATATTTGCAAATGGGACCTTGTAGGCCTACAAAGCATGAGTTCCCATACACTTTGCATGCAAAGAAAAAACGACGATTTGTTGTTTTGTGATTTTATAGCTTGTAATGTTGTTTTGCGTATGATTTTGAATGAAATGTATTATATTTAACTTTTTAATGTTATTTTTGTCTATAATTTTTTTGAAATTTATTATTGGGACCCCCCGAGTTTAAAATCCTGAATCCGCCACTGCACGTGTCATAAATAATGCCTAGTTATTGAGTCCAGTTTCATAAATGGTATATAGTAATTGTTACAGTTTCATAAATATTGTCTTTTTCTTGATCCGGTTTCATAAATAGTGCTTAGTTATTAGTTCATTTTCATAAATAGTGCCTAGTTCTTGGTCATATCTCATAAATAATGTCTAGTTCTTGGTCCAATTTCATAAATAGTGTATAGTTCAGTTTCATAAATAGTTTACACATATTAGTTTAGTTTGAGAAATAGTGCCACCCCGCAGTGGCGGATGCATTGAGAGGCAGAGGGGGTCAGCTGACCTTCCGAACTTCGATAAACGTCCATGGATACCTTGGGTAATGACCCTTCGAACTTCGGTGAATGTTCATTGATACCTTGGGTGCTGCCCTTTTGAAGATTAAAGTTGACTTCATACATGCCTTCCAATAGTTTGATAAAATGTTTGAAAGAAGAGTGAATGAAATGGTGATCTCAATGAATAACAAAGCATCATCATTCTTGGACAAACATATTAATGGGATGCAATTATATCAAACATTGTTAATGTGTTCAAGATAAGTGTGTTTCTTTGTTAAGCATTCATATGGGAGCAGTCTTGGAACATGTTAGTTACTCTCGCAAATGAGGCATTAACAAGTGTGCATTATGCCTTTCCAAATGACTTGCATACCAAGACTCGATGAAATGGCAATATGCATGCTATTTCTGGTAAAAAAAAATTGCGCGTTGCGCATGTTATTCTTACTAACCCTCATAACATTATTTCCTGAATTCGCCATTGCCACCCCCGTATTTTGGACACATTGAAAAATGTCTCGTCATTTTGACTACTATTGGGAAACAACACTACAAAAATAAAACTAGGGAATGTAATTTAATTTGAAGTTTTTTTCTTATTCTAAGCAAAATAAAAAAAATAAAAAAAAATAAAAAAAGAGAGAGAAGAAAAGAAAAAGAAAATCTCTTAACGCAACTGGCAATGGGAGAAAAGAGGGGAGTGTGGAAAAGAAGGGGTGGGGGGATGCGCATAGCGCGAGTTGCTCTTTTTGTGTTTTTTATATTTTTTATTATTTTGTTTTTATTATTAAAATGCAAAGATTTGAAACTCTTTTTATTAATTTTCTTTAGATTTAATTCAAAAACTTGTAGCTCCTCAAAACTAGGACTACAACCCTTAGGGGTTCAACACCAATTCATTTAACCACGAGTGATTAGAGGATTAGCATCGGTTAGCCCTACCACAAAATCGAATCTAGGTTGAGCTTAGGTTGTAATTTCTTCTCTGCCTAAATTTAATTATGGTCCAACTAAATTCACAAAATGATACTAAAACCCGAATGCACACCTCTAATTTACTAACCTAATTTAGACACAAATTCAGTATACTCAAATTCTAAATTGAGCCCGTTTATCAAGCTCAACTAAATAGATGCACACAATTAGTGTGTAGCCTAAATTTTATAAGTTTTAATTGAGTTTGAAGATGACGCTTAACCATATTGGCGTAAATTAATTATTCTTATGCACTTTGGTGCGGGGTTCGATTCTCATTGATTTCCCTCCTTCCTAACAATTAGCTATTTAACCCCTACGCTATCGCTCCACTCAAAAGTTTCGACTGAGTTTGAGAAAAAAAAAAGTTTCCATTGAGTTTATTTGAACTTGGTCAAGTAGATAAGATTTTCAAACTAAAATTGAGTACATTGAGTTTAGCTTGAGATCACCTCTCTTCTATTTTCCATGAATAAAACCTAATATTTTGCTAATATTTTATTTCTTTTTGGTTAATAGAAAGTATAAATATCTTTACAAAAAATAGCAAGTACAAATATCTTGAACAAAACTTCATTTTATTTCATTTTCAATCTAATTCTTGTTTTTTTTTTCTTGATCTTTTATTCAACAGTCTACATCTATTGGTCCACAAAAATTGCTCATCTCATAAATATGTGATATAACTTTTCTAAATTAAATAAAATCTTAAATGTAATCATTCATAAAAAAAAAAGTTATGTAATGATGAATGATGGTTAAAGCGCAATCAAACAAACTCTAATATTATGTAAGGATTTCTCGGCAATCAAGCTTGTGGTTAAAGTGATCCAACATAAAACAAGAAAGACTTGCAATTAGAGATATCAATCTAAACGATGGAGCGTTGAGTATATTAATTTTAAAAACTTGTAGCTCCCCAAAACTAAGACTACAACTCTGAGGGATTCAACACCAATCCATTTGAACCATGAGTGAGTTTGATGCTTAGCATCGGTTAGCCTTATCACAAAATCGAAGGGGCAAATTAGTCAGAATATAGAAAAAAGTGGTCCCCAATATCTCCAGGTGGATGGCTCTGTGCAAATCCCTTTTTTTTAACCGGTTTGTTATTGCGCTGCAAGGCAAAGTTTTAACCAAAAAGTTAAGCCAGTCAATGAGCTTTCAACACAAAAACAAACCCCCAAGACACACAAATGCTCTGTTTCCAATCCCTTTTTCCGTCCTTCCTTCCTGCCACCCCCCTTAGATCCATTCATTCCTCCATTTCCAAACTCACTCCTGCTAAATTCTTCCTATTACCTCCAAAAACCTGCCAATTCTTCACCAACTCACACTAATTTCAGCAGCAGTAGGACTTTGCTTGTCAGTTTCTTGATCTCACTTCACAAATCCTACTATTTCTTCCCAAACCTTTCATCTCAATTTAGCTCTACTTTGTGCTTCTCCATCAAAATTCTTGCGGTCCACGGTCCACCAATTCGTCAAGACACCCTTTTTCCTCAATCCACACCCATAAATTGACCTAACTAGAACAACCCACTTCCCAATAACTGCTCCTTTTTATTTTTCCACCATCAATTTACTGCAATCACTCTGCTAAACAGAACCCAATTTGTCAAATCCTTGATCTCACCCCACCGAGTGATCAAGCCACCATTTTTTCCACAACCTGCTTCCCAATCCTTCAACTTTTCCCTTTTTTTCTGAACTAAGTTTCTGGGTAATGAAGCTTCGATGGAGCCCAATACCAATCCTTTTGTACCCTTTTCTCCTCCAAATTACCCTTTCCACAGCTTTCTCCCCAACCCCAATGAAGTGTACGGACACAACTCGCCTCTGCACTTCCTTTTTGGCCTTTAAGCCGGAACCCAATGAGACCCTCTCAGTGATTCAGAGCATGTTCGACGTATTGCCGGAAGATGTGACCGTTGAGGGCGGCGACGGGCGGGGCTACGTGTTTGTGAAGAAGAACTGTTCTTGTGCGAAGGGGATAAAGAGTTACTTGACCAACACAACGTTTACTGTGAAATCTGCAGATGGGTATGTTTATGACATGGTTATGGAGGCCTATGGTGGGCTAACTTTTCTGCGCAATACCACTAGGCGGGCCCGATATGGCGCCGTTGTGTCGTTGAGGCTGATGTGCGGGTGCTCGAGTGGGTTGTGGAACTATCTGATGAGTTATGTGATGAGGGATGGGGATAGCATTGAGTCTCTGGCTAGCCGGTTCGGGGTTAGTATGGATAGCATTGAGAAGGTCAATGGGATTAGTGATCCTGATAATGTGACTGTTGGTGCTTTGTATTACATACCTTTGAATTCAGGTCAGTCTTTATTTGCTCCTTTTTTTCGGTTCATGTGTTTGTGTAATTTAGTGGAGCTATTTATTGTATGTATTTTTGGTAAAATGTGAGGGAAAGCTATCCATTTTAATCTGGTTTCGGGTTAGATTAGTTCGGAGTTATCGAAAATGCAATTCAGTTATACTTATGCTGTGAACTGTGGGAACAATGTATTAGATATGAATAAGATATCAATTTATTCATAATTTCCAATACGATATCATGTCATGTTTAGTGAAGCAATCATCAAATCATTATGATTGTACCTTTACCAAATTTTGCTGCTAATACTTACAATCAAGCGTAACTATGGTATACAACAACAACAACAACAACAACAACAAAGCCTTTTCCCACTAAGTGGGGTCGGCTATATGAATCCTAGAACGCCATTGCGCTCGGTTTTGTGTCATGTCCTCCGTTAGATCCAAGTACTCTAAGTCTTTTCTTAGAGTCTCTTCCAAAGTTTTCCTAGGTCTTCCTCTACCCCTTCGGCCCTGAACCTCTGTCCCGTAGTCACATCTTCGAACCGGAGCGTCATTCGGCCTTCTTTGCACATGTCCAAATCACCGGAGCCGATTTTCTCTCATCTTTCCTACAATTTCGGCTACTCCTACTTTACCTCGGATATCCTCATTCCCAATCTTATCCTTTCTCGTGTGCCCACACATCCCACGAAGCATCCTCATCTCCGCTACACCCATTTTGTGTACGTGTTGATGCTTCACCGCCCAACATTCTGTGCCATACAACATCGCTGGCCTTATTGCCGTCCTATAAAATTTTCCCTTGAGCTTCAGTGGCCTACGACGGTCACACAACACGCCGGATGCATTCTAACACTTCATCCATCCAGCTCGTATTCTATGGTTGAGATCTCCATCTAATTCTCCGTTCTCTTGCAAGATAGATCCTAGGTAGCGAAAACGGTCGCTTTTTGTGATCTTCGCTAGATTGCTCCGGTCATTAGTGTGGATAAGTATATAAATGGATAGAGATAGGAAAGCAAACACAAGATGTACGTGGTTCACCCATATTGGCTACGTCCACGGAATAGAAGAGTTCTCATTAATTGTGAAGGGTTTACACAAGTACATAGGTTCAAGCTCTCCTTTAGTGAGTACAAGTGAATGATTTAGTACAAATGACATTAAGAAATATTGTGGGAGAATGATCTCGTAATCACGAAACTTCTAAGTATCGGAGTGTGGAGTCGTCTTGACTTGCCTTATCTGTCTCATAGGTAGATGTGGCATTTTCTCTGGAAGTACTCTTCCTCCATCCAGGGGTGGTATCTTTAACTGGTGGAGATGCACAAGGTAATGTATCAATTTCACTTGAAGCTTACTTGTAGTTTCAGGCTTGGTCAAGCGCGATACAAACCATGTAGTAGGAGTCCCCCAAATCGCCGAGCTAGGGGGTCTGCTGAAAGAGGTGACAGACAAGGTAAGCAATCAGAGCTCCGACTGATTGTTCACCTTCTCCCCATCTTGCAGCAGCATGAAGGATAAAGAGAAGAAAAATGAGAAGAGATGATATGAGATACTTTTGCTTTTGAAGAAGTAACTTTCCACAGGCTTATTCTTGAACTGAGCTGGAGGGTTTTCTGGTTTCCTCCAGAGTATAAGGCCGACTGAAGAATTTGAGGGTCAAAACAAGTCCATCAAATCTAGAGTACGTTCCACCCTGCTGATATGGGATACTTTTGCTTTTGACAGAGTAATGGATGTATCGGCACGTGTGCTGTTACGCTTGTCTCCACATGCTTCCTTGTATCCTTCGCACTTGCCCTATCTGTTCCTCAAGCAGATGCAGAATCTTCCCTGGAAACATAAGATGTTGAAGATGAGTACTCGAGAGCAATGCCAGGTAAGTAATCAGGTAAGGGGTTCCAGGCAGTCAGTTCTTGGCTGGAAGCTTGATTCCAAGTGCTGACTGATTGCTCTCTTTCTCCTTGTCTTGCAGGTAAAAACAAGGCCAAAGGAAAAGACAGGGAAAAAGCATGATATGGGATACTCTTGCTTTTAACCCTGATGATATGAGATATTCTTGCTCTAGTATAGCTTGTTTGCAGAGGTATTATCGGGGGGAAAGAAAGCTGAATATTTCGAAAGGCTTCGTTGGGAGTGCCCTCTTAGATATGATGAAGGGTTGAGCATTTTTGCAGGTCTGCCTGTCCGTTGGGGATGGAGGTTGACATATATAGGAGTCTCCCTAACAAGTAGTAATGCTATTCCTTTACCCTGCTTGGTCATAGCACGGTAGTGGGAGCTGTCAGTTTCACATGTTTTAACTCTGTCAGAGCACTTTGAAAAAGTGGTCTGTGGTATCTGGCTCTCGAGATTCGGAGAACGATGCCTCTTCGATTTTTGAGAAAGCAATCATGCTGGGGGTCTGGCTCTTGAGATTCGGAGAGCAGTGTCTCTTCGATTTTTGAGGAAGTAATCATGTTGGGAGTCTGGCTCTCGAGATTCGGAGGGCGGTGCCTCTTCGATTTTGGAGCAAGCAATCTTGTTGGGAGTGTTGTCTCGAATGTGAGTAAAGGTTGGGCATGTTTGCTAGTCTACCTTGCCACGAAGCACAAAGGTTGATACACAAGGACTTTCCAATTATCCAGCAATCGTACTGTTCCTTTACCCTCTCTTCGATTTTGAGAAAGTAGTCATGTTGGGAGTCTGGCTCTCGAGATTCGGAGGACGGTGCCTCTTCGATTTTGGAGCAAGCAATCTTGTTGGGAGTGTTTTCTCGAATGTGAGTAAAGGTTGGGCATGTTTGCTAGTCTACCTTGCCACGAAGCACAGAGGTTGACACACAGGGAGTTTCCAATTATCCAGCAGTGGTACTGTTCCTTTACCCTTGTGGGTAATAATATGGTAGCTAGACCTTCAAAAATTTATGTGTCTAAACTTTGTTAGTGTTGTTTCTTTGCTATTCTTTTACCTTTCTTGGTCAGAGCGATGTAGTGGGAGCTGCAAGCTTCACGTGCTCAACTTTGGCAGAGAACTTTGGCAAAGTTATCTGTGGTACCCATGAGCTATTGTTGCGTGTGGGAAGTGGGTGATTGAACAGTAAGATTCATGTGCTTTCTACTTCACCAGAAGTCTTCGACAGAATGCCCATAATTTCTGCAAAGCTGAGTGTGCGTGTGACAGGTGCTGACAAGGCTAGAAAAGTAGGTGCCTCTTCGATTTCTGAGATCGGCCCTCGTGGTCTCTGAGCAGCCCAGCTTTTGAGAAAGCGAGCGCCTCTTCGATTGATTCGAAGAACGATGCCTCATCGATTTTTGAGAAAGCAGTCACGCTGGGGGTCTGGCTCTCGAAGATTCGGGGAGCAGTGTCTCTTCAATTTTTTAGAAAGTAATCATGTTGGGAGTCTGGCTCTCGAGATTCGGAGGGCGGTGCCTCTTCGATTTTGGAGCAAGCAATCTTGTTGGGAGTGTTTTCTCGAATGTGAGTAAAGGTTGGGCATGTTTGCTAGTCTACCTTGCCACGAAGCACAGAGGTTGACACACAGGGACTTTCCAATTATCCAGCAATGGTACTGTTCCTTTACCCTCTCTTCGATTTTTAAGAAAGTAGTCATGTTGGGATTCTGGCTCTCGAGATTCGGAGGACGGTGCCTCTTCGATTTTGGAGCAAGCAATCTTATTGGGAGTGTTTTCTCGAATGTGAGTAAAGGTTGGGCATGTTTGCTAGTCTACCTTGCCACGAAGCACAGAGGTTGACACACAGGGACTGTCCAATTATCCAGCAGTGGTACTGTTCCTTTACCCTTGTGGGTAATAATATGGTAGCTAGACCTTCAAAATTTATGGGTCTAAACTTTGTTAGTGCTGTTTCTTTGCTATTCTTTTACCCTTCTTGGTCAGAGCGATGTAGTGGGAGCTGCAAGCTTCACGTGCTCAACTTTGGCAGAGAACTTTGGCAAAGTTTTCTGTGGTACCCATGAGCTATTGTTGCGTGTGGGAAGTGGGTGATTGAACAGTAAGATTCATGTGTTTTCTACTTCCCCAGAAGTCTTCGACAGAATGCCCATAATTTCCGCAAAGCTGAGTGTGCGTGTGACAGGTGCTGACAAGGCTGGAAAAGTAGGTGCCTCTTCGATTTCTGAGATCGGCCCTCGTGGTCTCTGGGGAGCCCAGCTTTTGAGAAAGCGAGCGCCTCTTCAATTTCTGAGACCAGCCTTCGTGGTCTTTGAGCAGCCCAACTTTTGAGAAAGCAAACGCCTCTTAGATTTCTGAGATCAACCCTCGTGATCTCTAAGCAGCCCAGCTTTTGAGAAAGCAAACGCCTCTTCGATTTCTGAGCAGGCGCCTCTTCGATTTCTGAAGCTCCGTCGAGTGCAGATTTTTATAAGGGCTGGCATTAAGTTCCAAAGCACACTTGAATCTCCACCAGTAGAAGCTTCATTCTTGCACTTCTAAGATCTTGATTTGTCCGACCTCTTCTCTCTTCAACACCTTTGAAAATGTCTGGCCCCTCCGACCGTCGTTTTGACTTGAACCTTGTTGAAGAGGCAGCCCCGCCTTCTCCAGACAACATATGGCGCCCATCCTTCGTCTCCCCTACTGGTCCTCTTACCGTTGGGGATTCCGTGATGAAGAATGATATGACCGCTGCGGTGGTGGCCAGGAACCTTCTCACTCCCAAAGATAACAGACTACTTTCCAAACGGTCTGATGAGTTAGCTGTTAAGGATTCGCTGGCTCTCAGTGTTCAGTGTGCAGGTTCTGTGTCTAATATGGCCCAACGCCTATTTGCTCGAACCCGCCAAGTTGAATCATTGGCGGCTGAAGTGATGAGTCTCAAACAGGAGATTAGAGGGCTCAAGCATGAGAATAAACAGTTGCACCGGCTCGCACATGACTATGCTACAAACATGAAGAGGAAGCTTGACCAGATGAAGGAAACTGATGGTCAGGTTTTACTTGATCATCAGAGATTTGTAGGTTTGTTCCAAAGGCATTTATTGCCTTCGTCTTCTGGGGCTGTACCGCGTAATGAAGCTCCAAATGATCAACCTCTGATGCCTCCTCCTTCTAGGGTTCTGTCCAGTACTGAGGCTCCAAATGATCCCCCTCCGGTGCCTTCTCTTTCTGGGGCTCTACCGACTGCTGAGACTTCTCCTAAGCAACCTTTGTGAAAGCTCCCTCTTGTGTGTTTATTTTGACTCATGTATATGTACATATTTGTAGCTTATCGGGGATATCAATAAATAAGCTTTCCTTCATTTCAACGTATTGTGTTAAATACACCAAAGCCTTCTTCGCTAAGTTCTTTGAATTTTCTTTTGTTGAAGCTTGTATGTTGGAGCTTTCTGAGTGGAGCATGTAGGTTGGGGTAGTGTTCCCTTAATTTTCCGAGTGAGGAAAACTTCTCGGTTGGAGACTTGGAAAATCCAAGTCACTGAGTGGGATCGGCTATATGAATCTTAGAACGCCATTGTGCTCGATCCTGTGTCATGTCCTTCGTTAGATCCAAGTACTCTAAGTCTTTTCTTAGAGTCTCTTCCAAAGTTTTCCTAGGTCTTCCTCTACCCCTTCGGCCCTGAACCTCTGTCCCATCGTCGCATCTTCTAATCGGAGCGTCAGTAGGCCTTCTTTGCACATGTCCAAACCACCGTAACCGATTTTCTCTCATCTTTCCTTCAATTTCGGCTACTCCTACTTTACCCCGGATATCCTCATTCCTAATCTTATCCTTTCTTGTGTGCCCACACATCCAACGAAGCATCCTCATCTCCGCTACACCCATTTTGTGTACGTGTTGATGTTTCACCGCCCAACATTCTGTGCCATACAGCATCGCCGGCCTTATTGCCGTCCTATAAAATTTTCCCTTGAGCTTCAGTGGCATCCGGCGGTCACATAACACGCCGGATGCACTCTTCCACTTCATCCATCCAGCTTGTATTCTATGGTTGAGATCTCCATCTAATTCTCCGTTCTTTTGCAAGATAGATCCTAGGTAACGAAAACGGTCGCTCTTTGGTATTTCTTGATCTCCGATCCTCACCCCTAACTCGTTTTGGCCTCCATTTGCACTGAACTTGCACTCCATATATTCTGTCTTTGATCGGCTTAGGCGAAGACCTTTAGATTCCAACACTTCTCTCCAAAGGTTAAGCTTTGCATTTACCCCTTCCTGAGTTTCATCTATCAACACTATATCGTCTGCGAAAAGCATACACCAAGGAATATCATCTTGAATATGTCTTGTTAACTCATCCATTACCAACGCAAAAAGGTAAGGACTTAAGGATGAGCCTTGATGTAATCCTACAGTTATGGGAAAGCTTTCGGTTTGTCCTTCATGAGTTCTTACGGCAGTCTTTGCTCCTTCATACATATCCTTTATAGCTTGGATATATGCTACTCGTACTCCTTTCTTCTCTAAAATCCTCCAAAGAATGTCTCTTGGGACCCTATCATACGCTTTTTCCAAATCTATAAAGACCATGTGTAAATCCTTTTTCCCATCTCTATATCTTTCCATCAATCTTCGTAAGAGATAGATTGCCTCCATGGTTGAGCGCCCTGGCATGAACCCGAATTGGTTGTCCGAAACCCGTGTCTCTTGCCTCAATCTATGCTCAATGACTCTCTCCCAGAGCTTCATTGTATGACTCATTAGCTTAATACCCCTATAGTTCATGCAATTTTGTACGTCGCCCTTATTCTTGTAGATAGGCACCAAAGTGCTCGTTCGCCACTCATTTGGCATCTTCTTCGTTTTCAAAATCCTATTGAAAAGGTCAGTGAGCCATGTTATACCTGTCTCTCCCAAAAGTTTCCACACTTCGATTGGTATATCGTCTGGGCCTATTGCTTTTTTATGCTTCATCTTCTTCAAAGCTACAACCACTTCTTCCTTCCGGATTCGACGATAAAAGGAAAAATTCGTTGGTTTGCTAGGCCAATGGACGATGCTCAATAGAAATTGGTCGATTTGAAATCTTTGTTTGTTTAAATTTTCTTATGCAATCCTACCTCTATTATAAATCTTCCTTGTTCTTGAGTTGTTATTCCAATCAACTTTCCAATAAGCATTATGATTTTTTTATCATGCTTCTAGTTCCTGGTGAGCCTTATCCTATGGAGACGATTTCTCCCGCTCCTGTTCCTTCACCATCCAATGCCAGTGTTTCAGGTATGGTTTTGATATATCATGAGGAATTACAATAATTTCATTTGAAGCGGTGAGCTGATAGTTTTGTTAATTTAATATCCACAAAACTAAAAGTAAAAACTGGTTGCTGTGGTAGTAAATAGTAATTCTCTTATTATCAAGTTTTGTTGACCTTCATGTAGAGGAAGCGTTGGAGTCTTTACAGTAGCAGAACGATTGAGGGTTGTACATTATAAAGTGATTTTCATTAGAGAAGTAGATTCAAGTTTATGTTGCCTTTCTTTGAATAAAATAGAAGATGATTAGAAACAAATTAAGATTCTCAATGCAATATCCCAATTTGGCTCTTGTGAAGAAATGTTGGCTAAGATATATTGTAATCTGTTAACTTTGATGTTGGCTAAGATATATTGTAATCTGTTAACTTTGATGCATCTATAATCATTTGCACACACTATAGGTACATAGGAGCAGCGGCAACAAAATCTGTTGCAAATTTTTGTTTCCACAAAATTGGTAGTTTGTTGAGTTATAGTAGCTAATGCTTTAAAGCATACTGTTTTTTCAGCATCCCTCCTATTTCTGATTCTTCGTTTCTTTCCCCTTGCCTTTCTAAATTCCCTGGATTGATCCACTGAAGGAGAAATTTTTCAGTGTGCCGGGAAAACAGCCCAGTACGCCAAGTCTCGTAATACATGTGGTTGAAATTTTTTTTTTAAAAGTATCCAACCCTTGTATTATGACACTTGTTGTACCGGGCTGTGCACCTGGCACGCTGAAAAATCTCTCCCACTCAAGAACGTTACAATAAGTTGTGTACTTTGTTTTTTGTTTGCAGAAAATGGAGAAAATCATAAGCCGCATCTGCCATATTTATGGATTGTAGGGAGTTTAGGGATCATTCTTGTTGTGATCATATTAGGCATAGTTCTATATGTTTGCCTGAGGTCTTCAAGCTGCTTTACTGAAGCACAAAGTAGTTCAAAAGATCCTGATGGTCAAATTAGGTTTCGTGTTCTTCGAAAGCCAAGTTTTTGTTGTGCTTCAGGAAGGTATATGTGTTGCACATCTTCAGATTGGAAGCAAACTAATGGAGATCCTAGCAGCCAGCAGATAACTGTCCCCAAAGGTTTTAATGTCTGAACTATTTTATCCTCATTTTTTAATACGAAGTCCTGCCTTACTAAATGAGTGATAAGTATTCTCTTTATAAGGGGAAAAAGAGAACGTAGGCAGGTTGTGTGTGTGTAATCTGCTTCTTCATCCAATTTTTATATACCAAAATGCGGTCATCCTCCTTCATCTTGGAATGTCTGACTGATCCTCTCCTGTTACTTGTTGCAGCTATTGGCAGTCATGTACTTGACATAGAGAAGCCTGTTGTTTTCACATATGAAGATATTTTTTCCTCAACAGATGGGTTTTCTGATTCACGTCTTCTGGGCCATGGAAGATATGGTTCCGTGTATTATGGCCTCCTCCGTGAGCAGGTTCGCAGATTTCTGCTTGGATTCCCATAATTTACATTTTCTTTTACCATCTAGAGTAAGTTTCCTTGTCACACCTTTGTTGGTAACGGTTTGAATTCTATCCAGGAAGTTGCTATTAAAAGAATGACTGCTACAAAAACTAAAGAGTTTCTGTCAGAAATAAAAGTTCTATGCAAGGTTCATCATTCAAATCTGGTAAGTCTCATTGTAGTTTTGAAACTTGTTGCTTTCGATGTTTCAGAACTCTGACTCCTATTTGGGTTTAATTGTGTCAAGGTAGAATTGATTGGTTATGCAGCAAGTGATGAAGAGCTCTTTCTTATATATGAATATGCCCAGAAAGGTTCACTTAAAAGCCATCTGCATGATCCTCAGAACAAAGGTACGCCTCATGCTAAAGCTATATCGATAGTACGTCATAAGCTAGTCGAGTGGTTTTTCTTTTCTCTTCCTGCTTCGTTCTTTGGCCCGTAATCTTCTTTATGTTAAAGCCTGTAGAAATTTATGATTTCTTCTAAACCGTCCCATATGTAACCCAACTTCCTGAAATGATTACATCTAAGTTCACTACAAGTTGTTGGGACCACTAAAATTTGTATCGATATTATTGATAACACGTCGGTACAGTTTGTTGGTGACATGTTATTGTCAAAGATGTCGTTCTTAATCGACATCTGTTTAAGAGAACACTTTTTAAGTTCCTGCCCATGGCATACCCTCTTTAAATTGAATTTCGTATCTGAAAACATCAGTAATGAGTCGTGGACGTAGGAGTTTGGACCTATGAATATGCTATTATGTTTACTTTTGTATTATTGAGCCATGCACATGTTATTAATCGATCCGAATGATTAAATGTCTTATAGGTCATACATCACTTTCCTGGATCATGAGGGTCCAGATTGCTCTTGATGCTGCTAGAGCTCTCGAGTACATCCATGAGCACACGAAATCGCATTATGTCCACCGGGATATTAAGACAAGCAACATCTTGCTTGATGGTTCCTTCAGGGCAAAGGTTGGATATATTATAGTGATTTCAGTAGTGTTGTGCATTGTACTTTTGGTACTAGTCACTTATTGAACAACTTCTTTTTGTGTTTTAGATTTCAGACTTCGGGTTGGCAAAAATTTTTGGTAAGACGAGTGATGGAGAAGCTACTGTAACCAAAGTTGTTGGTACATACGGTTATCTGGCTCCAGAGTAAGTAACCATATTTGCAGTTGACGACGTTGTCTTTCAACAAGTTCCATCAAGTTTTAATTGCTTCCCTCTTGCTTCCTGTAGATACTTGAGTGATGGCCGTGCTACTGCAAAAAGTGATATTTATGCTTTTGGAGTTGTTCTTTTTGAGCTTATATCGGGGAAGGAGGCCGTTATACGAACCGAAGGCACAGCCACAAAAAATTCCGAAAGACGTTCACTGGTGTCAATTGTAAGTTGTGCTGACGAGACATAATTTTGTTTCTAAATAGATAAACGATATAATGATTTTACCTGCTTATAGCTGGAATCTTGAGAAGAGAAGATGAGGAGACCATTCACCGGCTTGAGCCAGAGTCATATAATTCGTAATTACGTATATAGGATGAATCAGAGAAAACTTGATTCACCGTGTTTTACAACTTTGGAGTCACTATGAGCCGGGATTGTTGCTTGCATTCACTACTTGGAAGTCATAGATCTGAAAATCAGAGCAATCTCCATTCAAAATGTCAAAATCCTGTACTTAAAAACCGACGCGCTTGACCAGCGTAACATTCAGTGAGAACTTAAAGCTAGACTTTACCTATTCCACTGCACCTCCATTTTGTGCGTGCCTTTGCATCTCTTTTGTAAAATCGACATGTGACGCACGGTCTCTTTTGGGTGTTCTGCATCCCTTTGGCGCCCTTCTTTGTTTACGGTTTACAGATACTTTGTTTGAATGCAGATGCAAACAGCTCTTAGGACTTCACCAGACTCCGTGAGCATGTCAAACCTGAAAGATTACATTGATCCAAATATGATGGACTTGTATCCTCATGATTGCCTATTCAAGGTAAATTAACCACCTTATGAACTCATACAGATTGATGAATATTTTGGCCTGCTTTTACCGACCGTGCCTCTCTGATGCGAGCAAGTGCTATAATTTTCCGATGACAACTGACATAAATTGCATTTGTATGAAAATCTGACTGAAAATGGTTGCACTTGTTCTTTCAATGGACCGTGGGAACGGGGATCATGACCTCTGAGAGAATTAAGATGAAACCAAATTATACTAGAGCTGACCCATCGGTTTGAATATAGGCTCAATCCATACGTTGTAATTATCCTACCAAGTATTTTATATCATCAAAGTAAACAAAAAAGCCATTTGGTTAATTTTGAAGTCGTATTTCAATGTTCATCCATAACGTATGCATTTCTTCTTGTCGTCGCAACTCATTCCGCAGGTGGCCATGATAGCAAAGCAATGTGTAGATAACGACCCCATCCTACGGCCCGACATGAAAGGAGTCGTGATTTCGCTATCACAGATCCTCCTAACCTCAGTGGAGTGGGAAGCTACTCTTGCGGGGAACAGCCAGGTATTCAGTGGCCTTGTTCAGGGAAGATAGTGAAACCGCGTTTCCTTTCCAATCTGATGCCTTACAATATTTCATTCTTTTGCCCCTCTTTTATATGTGTGATCATGTGTGTATAGCGGCACATATATAGTCGTAATCTGGCGGTATTTATGGTGGGTATTTATAGTGGCATTCAGTAGCTGCTGCTTAATGATATAAGTTACCTGTAGTTAAACTTTTACCTTACTTTTTACATGGATTTTCTATAAAGCCTTGAGCTTCTTCTTCGAAAGCGTATGGTATCTACTTCGAATTCAAGGAAACATCAACCGAATATCCGTAAAAGTTACGAAAAGAAACGGAAATCTATATAAAAACATGAAAATTTTGTACGAAAACTAGTATATCATTAGCATCTGATCTCTCCGAAAGGGAAGAGTTAACAAGACATAAGAACACGTTCTTGATGGGCTTTAACTATTTGCAGAGCGAAGCTAGGACTCTGCGAGGCGGAGTGAACAACTTCCGGGAGTGAAGGACAGCCAAATTATCCAGCAGTAAAACATCACCCTTGCGCCAGGGGAAGGCAACGCTTTCCTCTTCGAGAATTTTCAAGCAGTCGTGGATGATATCCGCAGGCAATGGGCTGCCATCTCCGAAGGTGACAGCCTTCACAGGGTCGTTCCTTGCATCTTGCCAGCCGGTATACGCTGCTACCATGCTGTTGAACCAAATCTTGCGCTGCGTTGTGCTTATATATTTGATGGCAGGGATTGGTCCCATGATTGATTTCACTCCATCCGCCAACCATTCCAACTTCATACCAAGCTTAGCAGCCCTGCAAAAAGTTTTAGTGGTACAACTCCGTAGCTGTTAATAATTCAATCTCAACTCCCTCAACAATCACCGCAACAACTTCAAATCCAAAAAAAAAAATAACGAGGACTCATTTGATACGTATCTGACGAAAATATTACCATAAAACTACGTACATTGCTCGCTCGTTTACCATTTAGTGTTTGCTCAGTTTAGAAATTTAATGATTGTACACGTTCTTATGTATATCGTAGGTGCCTTTGTAACACTACATTGGCATAACACGTGGTGTTAGTGTTACGATCATACTAAAAAATGTGACAGCCTGTTGGTATGACACTCGGTGTTAATGTTAAGACCGCACTGAAAAATTACTCGTTGCACTGCTAAAGTGAACTAGAGTTTGTACAAGTTGGAGCAATACCTTTGCTCAGCTATACTCTTGTCTTTGGTCATGAAGGTGGACTTCCAGCCACGGCCAATTGGAGAAGAAGGGTCGTCGTCTTCGCCCAAAACTCGGTTATATATCAACCCGTGCTCCTCCAACTTGTCAACGAACTCCGGGTACTTCTCCTTCATCCTCCCGTACACAATGTGGCTCAGAACAATCGGAGTTTCTCCCCCACTTCCAGGCTCCACTTCACAAAAGAAGAACAGCTTGGATGGGTACTCCGGCACCTAAAACGACATGTCGTAAGATCACCACACAACACGACAGTTTAATAACAAAACGAAACGACGTGTCGTGCAATGCGAATATACCTGAGCCATTTCGTGGTGGAATGGAATCTTCTGATCGGGCGGGGACTCGTTGGCGGTAAACACCCGACCCACGACGTTGGTCCGGGGAGCAGCTCCGCCCACATAGGGGAGCTCTTCGAAGCCGAAGGCCTCAACGACGTCGTTGAAGTCGGAGGCCGTATTTACGGGAAAGCCCCTCAAGAGCACGGCCCCCGATTTTCGGAGCTGGGCGTCCAGGTACGGTTTCTCGGCTTCGATAGTTTTGGTCAGGGCGGAGAAAGTGAAGTGAACCGCCGGTGGCGGAGATATAACTAGCGGGAATTGGATTCCGCTGAAGAGCTTCTGCTGCGGGATTTGGGTTTCCACCAAAGATCCTGACATGGTGCCTCTCTGGTATGGGACGGCGCGCGGGGTTGCAGCCTAGTGGTGAGTTAGTGAACTGGGTTATGGGGGTTTTGGGGAGTGAAATACTATGGAGCTGTGTTGGGTGGGTCTATCTGGTGCGGAATTGCGTCTAGGTTCAATTTTACACTAGTCATGTTTTTGGCCACAAGGTTCAGTTTGACATTTCATTTTAATGAGTTGTCATGTTCTTGAAGGTTAAGATCTTTCGTAATAGCAACTTAAGATTTTTTATTTACAAATATGTTTGATTATTTTTTATTGAATCAAAATATCGAATTTTATTTATTTATTGAGATTCCGATTGTATCTATACATTCCTTAATTATTTTATTTGAGAATAATGGTAGATTTTAGAACTGGGAGTAACTAGAAGTAAAGACAAATTAAACGATGTTTTCAAACTAGTGGCAAAATGTTTTGATCATGGGCAATAACCACGGTACTAAATAATTATGGGTTAAGCGATTGGCTATACTAGCTTTTCACACTAATTTTCTTATACAAAAGTTATTTACAATCATTGAGGGCTAAACATCACAAGTTACACCATCTCCAGGGAAAGAGCTATAGGCTATTTTAAGCTCGAATTTGTGTAGAATTTGTCTCTTGCCAATAGTCAAAATGAATATATTAAAAAGAATCATGGCTAAATTTAGCCAAAGCTGGCTGCTTATAGCAGCCTTAAAGCCCCTCGGCCGGCTTGAACTTCTGCACCCCAAGTAAATATGAAAAAAAATTTAGCGCTCCATGGTTAAAGATGAAAAAAAATAGCCTATAGTATTTTTTAAAAATTATTAAATTTTTAAGGGCTTAAATGTAGTAAAGAGCTAAGTTTAGCCCTCCATAAATGGAGATAACCTTACGTTTTATGGCTAAAACACACTAAAATATATATACACACACAAAGAGGTAGAAGCCATACATAAGCTCCACATACACAAAGCAAACTGTACTCTAATCAGCTCCAACGAAGGGTTATAGGGCTACATTTTATCCTGGTAAATGTGCACAGTCCATCTTCAACAAGAAAGCTATATCCTAATCACCAAGTAAGGCTGGAGATGAGAAACACAGAGTTATACGAAAAATAATATTTTGGAGGACTAAAACATAGTTTGCCATACCCTTTTGCTTTTCAATGTTACAGCAACTCCAGCGTATCAATGACACACCCCGATCTTAGAATCAAGGCGTGCTGGCCGTCACGCCTTGATTCTAGGATCGGGGTGTGTCAATCAAGGCCCCCTAGGGCAACTTCCTATTTAATAGCCTTCAGTAAACAGTAACTACCTTTAATGAACAGTAATTACCTTTTACATCTCCACCCTAATTGAATAGTCATGACAATAGGCAATAAAATATTAATATTTTTTATTTTATAAAATAATACAAAATAATTTTATTTGTAATTTCGGATAAGATTTTTAATCATTCTCGTTGCGCCACGTGTCATTATTCGAAAAGACAATTTTAGGTGATAGATTTTGATAAGATTTTTATCCAATGTCGTTGTGCCAAGTGTTGTTACCTTTTCAGAATCGTTGAGGATAGATTTCGGATAAGATTTTTAACCAATCACGTTGTGCCACGTGTCATAATCTGTTTACAATTTTTGGGGATAGATTTCGATCAGATTTTTAACGAATGACGACATGCCATATGGCATTATCTACAACCTAATCCTTTCTTTTTCCTCCATATAACCCACCATCCATCTTAAGAAATCACACACCAAAATCAAAATCTCTATCATTATTCATAGTTTCTGCTTCCTTCTTACAAAGTCTTGTTCAAGGATGTTGTGGGAAATCGATGAGTAAGAGAAATAATTGTTTAAGCAAGGGGAAGAAATGTTCAATCTCCAGGTGGGCGAAAATGAGATGGAAGAGGAAGAAGATGAGGAGCGTGGAAGGAGAGATGACGAAGCAAGAAGCCAAAGAGTCTCACATTCCTGTTGAGTCATCCAAGTTGTGGCTTAGATCTCCAGGCAAAGCCATTCCACAAACATTGATAGAAGCAGGCAACGACGAGGTTCGGATCTTTGTGATGATTATTTTGTCTGTAACAGTGCATTCTCTTATACGTACTTTAGACGTCATTTTAGAATTTGTTCAACAAAATCATAATTGCTATTTGCAACCATGATTCTTACTTTGTACAAAATAAGGATGTTTTTGGTGTTATGGGTATCCTTCTTGAGCAAAAAATTGATGTTGCCTTGCGGATGCTTACATATGGAGCATCTGCAAACCAAGTGGATGAGATAGCGAAGATGGGGAAATCAATCATTCTTGAGTCCCTGATGAGGTATTGCTCCACAATAGAATCTATCTCCACCACAGAGTACCTTCGGAGACTTACTGAGATGGACTTGCAAAGGCTTCTGAAGAAGGGCGAGATGTGAGGTTTTCCTGGGATGATTGGAAGAATTGACTGTATGCACTGGACTTGAAAAAATCGTCCAAGTGCATGGCAAGGAGCTTATGGGGACATAAAATGAGCAAAAAGTATCATTTTGGAGACGGTGGCATCATTTGATACATGGATTTGGCACGTTTTTCTCGGTGTTCCGGGAGCTCAAAATGACCTCAATGTCCTTGCCCAATCCCCAGTGTTTAACAATGTCCTGCAAGGAAAAGCACTAAGAGTCACGTACTGGGTTAATGGACATAAGTACCATGGGCCATACTACCTAGCAGACAGCATTTACCCAATGTGGTCATCGTTTGTCAAAACATTGCCAAGTCCACGAAGTGCAAAGGAAAAACACTTTGCAAGCTGTCAAGAGGGGTATAGGAAAGATGTGGAGCATTGTTTTGGTATCCTCTAAGCTCGTTGGGCGATTGTCAGGGGTGTTGCCATAATGTTTGATTTAGAGTCACTTCGATCCATCATGATGACGTGTATCATTCTTCATAACATGATTGTGAAAGATGAGTATGATTATGATGCCATTGATGAATATAAGCCAGACACGATGAACAATTCCAAAACACAAAAATATTGTGCTCATGATGCCACCGAAGAACCCGTGCAAGACGAGTCATTAGAAATGGATGGACGTTTCAATGAAAGGCTCATTCAACAATATACTTCACTTCAGGACGCATATATTCACAATGCTCGACAAATTGACTTGATAGAGCACCAGTGAGAATTGAAACAAGCTCAAAAAACTTAAGTTCATTTAGTGTGTTTGTTTTTATTTGGTGTGTTTATTTAATTTTATTTGGTGTGTTTTTTAAGTTCATTTAGTGAGTTTGTTTTTTTTATTTGGTGTGTTTATATCCCTTGAATAAATATTCTCTTAGTTTAAATAAATTACCAAATTAAATAAATATACTCTTAGTTTAAATAAAGTATTAAATTCAATAAATTGGAAACAACATAAAGTACTCTATTCAATAAATAAGAAATTACAACCCAAAGTGATTGGAAAATTATGGGTTTCGATTAAAAACAAATTCCCTAGTCCCCCGTGAATGGAAAATCATCACCTAACCAATTTGTGGTGCTAGGACCGTCATCATTTGTGGTGTTAGGACCATCTCTTCTTGCTCTCGCTTCTCTTGCACGCCTCATTCGCACCACGTACATTTTTCAAATTCCAAAAATATTTAGAGTTCGGAGACATCGCCTCTACAGGCTCCTTCATAATGTCACGATCATGTTGAACCCTTTTTCTTCTTTAAGCTCTTCCCTTTCTTGCCTAAGTAGCTCTCTTTCTCTCTCATTACCTCCCTTTCTTGCCTTTGCATCCCTTTGGCGCCCTTCTTTATTTACGGTTTACAAATACTTTGTTTGAATGCAGATGCAAACAGCTCTTAGGACTTCACCAGACTCCGTGAGCATGTCAAACCTGAAAGATTACATTGATCCAAATATGATGGACTTGTATCCTCATGATTGCCTATTCAAGGTAAATTAACCACCTTATGAACTCATACAGATTGATGAATATTTTGGCCTGCTTTTACCGACCGTGCCTCTCTGATGCGAGCAAGTGCTATAATTTTCCGATGACAACTGACATAAATTGCATTTGTATGAAAATCTGACTGAAAATGGTTGCACTTGTTGTTTCAATGGACCGTGGGAACGGGGATCATGACCTATGAGAGAATTAAGATGAAACCAAATTATACTAGAGCTGACCCATCGGTTTGAATATAGGCTCAATCCATACGTTGTAATTATCCTACCAAGTATTTTATATCATCAAAGTAAACAAAAAAGCCATTTGGTTAATTTTGAAGTCGTATTTCAATGTTCATCAATAACGTATGCATTTCTTCTTGTCGGCGCAACTCATTCCGCAGGTGGCCATGATAGCAAAGCAATGTGTAGATGACGACCCCATCCTACGGCCCGACATGAAAGGAGTCGTGATTTCGCTATCACAGATCCTCCTAACATCAGTGGAGTGGGAAGCTACTCTTGCGGGGAACAGCCAGGTATTCAGTGGCCTTGTTCAGGGAAGATAGTGAAACCGCGTTTCCTTTCCAATCTGATGCCTTACAATATTTCATTCTTTTGCCCCTCTTTTATATGTGTGATCATGTGTGTATAGCGGCACATATATAGTCGTAATCTGGCGGTATTTATGGTGGGTATTTATAGTGGCATTCAGTAGATGCTGCTTAATGATACAAGTTACCTGTAGTTAAACTTTTACCTTACTTTTTACATGGATTTTCTATAAAGCCTTGAGCTTCTTCTTCGAAAGCGTATGGTATCTACTTCGAATTCAAGGAAACATCAACCGAATATCCGTAAAAGTTACGAAAAGAAACGGAAATCTATATAAAAACATGAAAATTTTGGACGAAAACTAGTATATCATTAGCATCTGATCTCTCCGAAAGGGAAGAGTTAACAAGACATAAGAACACGTACTTGATGGGCTTTAACTATTTGCAGAGCGAAGCTAGGACTCTGCGAGGCGGAGTGAACAACTTCCGGGAGTGAAGGACAGCCAAATTATCCAGCAGTAAAACATCACCCTTGCGCCAGGGGAAGGCAACGCTTTCCTCTTCGAGAATTTTCAAGCAGTCGTGGATGATATCCGCAGGCAATGGGCTGCCATCTCCGAAGGTGACAGCCTTCACAGGGTCGTTCCTTGCATCTTGCCAGCCGGTATACGCTGCTACCATGCTGTTGAACCAAATCTTGCGCTGCGTTGTGCTTATATATTTGACGGCAGGGATTGGTCCCATGATTGATTTCACTCCATCCGCCAACCATTCCAACTTCATACCAAGCTTAGCAGCCCTGCAAAAAGTTTTAGTGGTACAACTCCGTAGCTGTTAATAATTCAATCTCAACTCACTCAACAATCACCGCAACAACTTCAAATCCAAAAAAAAAATTAACGAGGACTCATTTGATACGTATCTGACGAAAATATTACCAGAAAACTACGTAGAATGCCGATGTGGTGATACAAGCTCACTCGAACTATTACATTGCTCGCTCGTTTACCATTTAGTGTTTGCTCAGTTTAGAAATTTAATGATTGTACACGTTCTTATGTATATCGTAGGTGCCTTTGTAACACTACATTGGCATAACACGTGGTGTTAGTGTTACGATCATACTAAAAAATGTGACAGCCTGTTGGTATGACACTCGGTGTTAATGTTAAGACCGCACTGAAAAATTACTCGTTGCACTGCTAAAGTGAACTAGAGTTTGTACAAGTTGGAGCAATACCTTTGCTCAGCTATACTCTTGTCTTTGGTCATGAAGGTGGACTTCCAGCCACGGCCAATTGGAGAAGAAGGGTCGTCGTCTTCGCCCAAAACCCGGTTATATATCAGCCCGTGCTCCTCCAACTTGTCAACGAACTCCGGGTACTTCTCCTTCATCCTCCCGTACACAATGTGGCTCAGAACAATCGGAGTTTCTCCCCCACTTCCAGGCTCCACTTCACAAAAGAAGAACAGCTTGGATGGGTACTCCGGCACCTAAAACGACATGTCGTAAGATCACCACACAACACGACAGTTTAATAACAAAACGAAACGACGTGTCGTGAAATGCGAATATACCTGAGCCATTTCGTGGTGGAATGGAATCTTCTGATCGGGCGGGGACTCGTTGGCGGTAAACACCCGACCCACGACGTTGGTCCGGGGAGCAACTCCGCCCACATAAGGGAGCTCTTCGAAGCCGAAGGCCTCAACGACGTCGTTGAAGTCGGAGGCCGTATTTACGGGAAAGCCCCTCAAGAGCACGGCCCCCGATTTTCGGAGCTGGGCGTCCAGGTACGGTTTCTCGGCTTCGATAGTTTTGGTCAGGGCGGAGAAAGTGAAGTGAACCGCCGGTGGCGGAGATATAACTAGCGGGAATTGGATTCCGCTGAAGAGCTTCTGCTGCGGGATTTGGGTTTCTACCAAAGATCCTGACATGGTGCCTCTCCGGTATGGGACGGCGCGCGGGGTTGCAGCCTCGTGGTGAGTTAGTGAACTGGGTTATGGGGGTTTTGGGGAGTGAAATACTGTGGAGCTGTGTTGGGTGGGTCTATCTGGTGCGGAATTGCGTCTAGGTTCAATTTTACACTTCACTTCAGGACGCATATATTCACAATGCTCGACAAATTGACTTGATAGAGCACCGGTGGGAATTGAAACAAGCTCAAGAAATTTAAGTTCATTTAGTGTGTTTGTTTTTATTTGGTGTGTTTTTTAAGTTCATTTAGTGAGTTTGTTTTTTTTATTTGGTGTGTTTATATCCCTTGAATAAATATTCTCTTAGTTTAAATAAATTACCAAATTAAATAAATATACTCTTAGTTTAAATAAAGTATTAAATTCAATAAATTGGAAACAACATAAAGTACTCTATTCAATAAATAAGAAATTACAACCCAAAGTGATTGGAAAATTATGGGTTTCGATTAAAAACAAATTCCCTAGTCCCTCGTGAATGGAAAATCATCACCTAACCAATTTGTGGTGCTAGGACCGTCATCATTTGTGGTGTTAGGACCATCTCCTCTTGCTCTCGCTTCTCTTGCACGCCTCATTCGCACCACGTACATTTTTCAAATTCCAAAAATATTTAGAATTCGGAGACATCGCCTCTACAGGCTCCTTCATAATGTCACGATCATGTTGAACCCTTTTTCTTCTTTAAGCTCTTCCCTTTCTTGCCTAAGTAGCTCTCTTTCTCTCTCATTAGCTTGAAATAATCTCTCAGCAACTGGAGCTTTTACCTCCACTTTAGCCTTATCAACCTCAAATTTAGTCATTTCCCGCGCCAAAGTCAATTTACCTTGGTGAGCAAGTTCTTCCATATATTTTTCCTAATCATTCTTGGAAAGCACTCCCTTTTCTCTTTGAAACCTTCTTACCTTGAGGCCTAATTGGATAACAGGTCAACCCCGACCCTTGTTCAGGGGTCACTTTTGGCACTTGTTCTATGTCGCTTTCATGAACATGGGAGTCATGATCGGGCGTAAAGTGTAAAGGGGTGATATTCATGACAACTTCTGGACCGATAGACACAACTCTGAATTTAGGACAATCTTTAACAATATTCCAACATTCCCATCGGGTGAATGATTTGTTTTTGTTTTTGGTTTTGGCATTATAACAAACTTGTGCTTGAAGTGTCTACACAATGCGGGAGAAGAAATAATTATAATCAAAGTAGCTAATGTAAATTTGGGTATAGTACAAACAAATAAATAATACCTGATCCGTGAAATTTTCCCCACTTCGAAGATTACTACTAGCTTGTGCCAAGGTGTCTCTCCAAAGACTAAACAATTGGCTGAGTATTCTTTAACGACTGGACATCGATTCTTTGGTTCTTTTCCCACCAATTTTCTCAAGAAAAAAGGCATGAATAAGACTCCACATTTTTTGCAACTGCATTCATTACTCGTAATCGGATCATGAGTAACTTCAACCCAGCTAGAACACAACGTAACATCTTCAATAAGCGTCCAATTCGTACCTGCATCATTAGTCATTTTGTTGGAAATCAATTGGATTGAAACTTTGAGAGAAAGATTGGAATGTGGTTAAAATATTTGAGAAAATATGAAATTGTGGTGTAAGGTAGAAGATAATGAGAAGGTATTTATAGAAAAGTAAAATCAATTTTTTTTGGATTTTTTAATTAATTTTTAACATTTTTTATTAACTTAATTAATTTCTGCCGTTGGATTAAAAAAAATTTGAAATTCAACCCTCCAAATTGTGCCACGTGGCATAACAGTAACATATCTGAATTTTTTTATTTTATTTTTAAAGGCGAATAACGTGGACTGTTGATTTCAAATCCAACAACTGATATTGTGCCACGTAAAGTATTTGTTAAAGGTTTGAATTTCTTTTTTAACCGTTAGAATCCAACAATCCAGAAAAAGTATTTGTTGAAATTCAACGGATGAGAAGGTGCCATGTGCCCCACCAACGGTAACATTTCAGCAATTTGGACCACGAGCCTCACCGACTGAAAAGTTGTTGGTGACGCGCCCCCAAGCGCACGTGTACGACACGCGCCTGAGGCAAATTTTTTTAAAACATGGTTGACATCATCTTGACATCAGCCATGCATCATTTGGCCTTAAGCTTTCGGGGCACCAATTCAAGCCGGGCCTTTCACTCGGGCCCTCCCTTAGCCCAATCGACCGCATGGGTTGGACCAAGGAATTAGGGCTATTGGGTAGGAAATCTCACCGGTCCATCGAGCTGGAGCTCCCGGTGGAGTTGCTCTTTGAGAAGGCCTTAAGGTGCAACACTAGGACGAGAGTTTTCCTTTTGAAGCATTGATTGCCCACCAGAGCTACCTAACCAACAATTGTGGCAAGGCTCGTAGCCCCTTGGGCCTTTCACCAAACAATTTTCAATTCCCATTTATGGGGTTTTTAGGTTTTAGGGGTTATATAGTGGGATTTAGCCCACTTCTTGAAATAACCTAATTGGGTTACAAACAAATTATGCATTTTGTTTTTCTAAGTTGCGATAGCTTTAGTAGGTTAGAAGTTAATTAATAGAGAAGAATATGAGTCAGTGAGAATCGAACTTGCATCAAGATGCATAGACCTGAATGCTTTTCAAATCAACAATTCATATGGGACTAAAAACATTGAATTACTTCAACAACAAAAAACATTGAATTAATTTTAGAAATAAATCGGATATATATTAGAGGTAGACGAGAAAATATGCCCGCGCGTTGCTGCGGGAACCTATTGTTTCAGGTGTAATCGGATGAATAAAACATATTTAAGTCGAATAAATTCAACACAATTATAAACAAACAGTTTTTTTTATACATTCAAGTGAGCTGGCATATAAATACATTGTACAATGAGTGGGAAGAAACTAAACGTCTTTGATTAGAAAGAGATGGTTTCCAAAAAAGTTGTTTCTTATGAAACATTAGTTTACACAAAATTTCAGTTACCAAATCCAAAAAAAAAATTAAAAAAAAATGTGACTCTCTATATGGCTTTCTTACTACATAAAAATATCCCTTAGTTAAAGCATGCCACACATCATAACATTGCTATTATATGAAGTATATTCCTCAATGGCAAGTAATATACTCTCCTTAGCATGACCTCTCAATCCCCTCTTTTATCTCCCTAGAATCGTACAACAACCCATAAATAAGGTGCCCCTTTAAAATCCAAGCATACATTAAAAATTCAACAATACAGTTTCAAAATCTCTATAAATGAACATACCTCAAAAAGCCAACGGCCCAAGTGACACACTGCACACACTGCATGCACTCACATACACTGCATACACATACGCTCACACACACTGAAGAATGAACGCATTATATTCAGTTAGCACCATTCAACTTTAAAAGCAGTGAGACCTTCCAAAGGCACAGCCTAACTGGCCTTGGTTCAAATAACCAAATTGAGAACAACAGTTGAATTTTGGAAAAGCTGTACAGAGGGGGAAAAAAGAAAAGAAAAAAAAGAGAAAACAATCCTATAATCACAACTGAAAAACAAAATCAAAATGAAAAGAATAAAATATCAGCAGAGCTTGAACACTAACATCCTTTGAAAACATGTAAAAACCATCCCAAATCAGCAAGAATAAAGCAAAAAGAAAAAAACACATCATATACCTTTAACACAGCAGCTTGAAAAAACCCCAACAAAAAATTACAAACTCTGAAAGGCACCGTTTCTTAACTGAAAGAAAAAAAACGTATCACCCATCCGCAACAACAAATCGACCAAACACAGAAAACTCAATTAAAACAGCATTTAGAAGCACTATAAACCTAAATTACATAGACATCACCGTGATCAATTGTTTGTTTATGACAACTATCTATTTTTGAAGCTCTCAGTAATCAGTCCTTGGTTGTAGACCAAGAAAGACACTATGGGCACACACAATTAGAAGCTCTAGGCAAACTTGAATTCAGGAGACGGTTTCTGATATTAAATTACGCCGGAGGGTGTACGAAAGTTGAACTGTGGCTTATTTGGTTCTACTTCTGAATTGCTTCTTGATTAAATTGTTTACTTAGCTGCTTTTAGGTGTCTTTACTTATGAATCAATTTTTTTAGAATGAAGTTAGAAGATGTTCTAGCACCAAAGACCATTAGAAGTTGGAAAGATATACCGATGCAGCGGTTTGAGAACACAGTTTGGGAAACTTTGGGTAGGAAATATGCACGCAAGGAAAACCAACAATGGGTGAGCATGACTCTCAAAGCTAGTTTATGTTTAAATTAGTGAATCACCATAATAATCTTTGCTGGCTGGTTTTCACTCATGGCCTACTTTTTATTCAAGTTCCTGTAAAGAAAATTGGTCTTTTAACATGCTCTTTTCTAAATTTTAAAAAGGATCGTAATTTTGTAAATAAATTCAAATCCCAAATTGAAATTGCAATGTAACCAAGCCACATTTTATGACATGGTTTTTTATCCTAGCCATAATTAGACTAATGTGATTTATGCCTAGAGACTAATGTGGTTTTTCACATGCTTTTTTCTCTCAAAATTTATAGAAATATGAAAATGATCATCACAAATTTCAAAACATGCATTAACTGAAATTAAAAGGAAATGGACACCATGAGTGCTTGCAAGATGAGAGAAGGGAAACAAAACGGAAATGGTGCATTTGAACAGAATGATGACAATTTAAAACTTTAATTATGAAAATGAACAATTTTCATGTGTTAAATGAATGAGTTATTTTAGGATTACAATGCCAAGCTTTCGGATTTCGAACTTGCGAAAGAAAGTCCTGAGGGTGATAAAACTCATGTTCCGACGCGAGTCATGGGAACCTATGGTTATGCAGCCCCAGAGTATGTGATGACTGGTGAGTGTGTGCGTGTGTGTTATGTAACCATCAGTTCATCATATATCAATATAGCACACTCCAATTCAACCTATCCAATTCAAAGTAGCACATCTCTAATTCAACATATCCAATTCAATAAACCACATATCCAAATCAATTCAAACCAAATGCCTAATATTCAATCACATATCCAATTCAAACTACATGGCTAATATTCAATAACATGTCCAATCTTTTAGCACATTTACAATACAGATTTAGAACACTATGAAGTCTACTGAGCAGCAGAACCTAAACATCAAAATCCAACACAAAGACAAAGTAGCATACCAGTTCTCTATCTTGTATGCTCTTTTCAGCTGGATCTTCTTAACTCGTTTGAAAACTTGTCCTATGTGCTCTGTTGCATCCTGCAAATTTGTTAACTCAACTTACTAAGTAACACTCTAATTCTTTTTTAGCCAAAACTAAGCCAAAAATTGTCAATCCCATAAAAAAGCTGCATTTTTTCATTGTATTTTTCCAGACTTTAATCACAGAGAATCGGTTAAAGCGAGGGAAATTATGTTGATGTTTCATCTAATCGCCAAATACTGAATAAGGTTCTCAAGGTTTTTCATTGAAAAATTGACACAGTTTAAAGGCATTACTCTAAAGATGCTTTGCAAGTAATGAAAACCTGACCAAGTTGATATCAATCACAAATCCAAATGAATGTTAATAATGAAGCAAAACATTAAATCGAACAGGGTTTAAGAGGTTTAAAAACTGTGCGCTAAAACTAATCATGAAAAGAGAGAATGATGCGGAAAAAAAATGAAAAAATAGGTTAAAACTAAGGAAAAGCAGAAAAAAAAAACAGGTAAATACGTTTGTTTTCCACGTGAGGTTTTTGGGTTGATGGAATTTTTGTGTACAGAACAATGGGATCAATTAAATTCTGGTTCCTGTGTTTTAAGACCAATCCCACCTCAAAAAATAAGAGTAAATTTGTATTGATACCACAATGACAAAAATGGATAAGTTCTATACGTGGATGGTTACAGAGTTATGGGCTGACCTGGTTCATGAAGAAAAATAAAAAAAACTTAAATATTGACAAAAAAGATGAAGTTTTGTTCTGCTATAAGTGACCATATCAATATATAATGAATAAAGGCTTTTTTTTTTTTAGAAATGCAAAAGGAAAAAATGTTGAAAAAGAAATTTGAGAGTGATCAATGTTATACCTTGAAGACCGCGAATAGACCCATTTCTTTCAGATTGATTCCAATTTGGCTGTAGGAAGATGAAACAGATTCAAATTGTAAACATTTTGCACCAAGAATTGGATATGGAGAGACACAAATACTATTTCCAATAAATAAAAGTGAGTGCAAATATAATCGTTTCACATACGATAAGGTAGGGAAAATGACGGTCGACATATTGGGATCTGATGATCATATGTTAAGAACAATCGACAATGGTGATTAATACAAAATTGTAGCTGCTAGTGGTTGAGATTGAAACAGAGAGGTAAAACATACTGATGCTAAATTTGATTTTAAAGGTTGGTAACAATCATGGAACGATGCTGGATATGATTATAGCCCATGACAAAGTTACTTTTATAATTATTTATTGGCTAACATTGCATTCATGGTATAGTTAAAGGCTCTGTACGTTTTTAGCACCAATTAAATTTGGTTCCAATGCGTACAGAATGAAAATAAAATGTTGGGGTTAACATTGAACAGTTTAAAGATTAAATTGTTTAGAACAGTTTAAAACCAAAGATATCACTTGAGAATACATTAGGCGATCAAATTATCCAACGAAAGATAATAAACTGAGGACAATGGGTTGCACAAAAGTAAAAGAGAAGCGGATAAAAATGAAAAAAAATAGAAAAAAAAGGCAGGCAGCAACAAAAGTAACAGAAAACTAACAACGCAAAATACTTGATACATTGAAAACTAAATGTCTAAACGGATTATATACCTTCAATAAACACCGGTGCTTCTTGAAAGTGAAGAAGAACGAAATCAGACATCGATATCAACCATCTGATTACAGAGACAAAATCTGCACGATCACAAAAAGAGAATTTAAATGTTGAATTTATCTGTAAATCAAAAACTCCAAAAAGAAAAACAATAAATAAAAAAAATGAGGTGCATCAAGAAAAGAAACCTTACCAAGCTCAAAGCCCTAATGTCTAATCTAAATTAGAGAACACTAACCCAGAAGACAAAGTACTACACATTTCTTAGGAAATTACTTTGTGGTGGAGGTTATATATATAAGTGATAATTTCAGTAACCTGTTGCTGAACCTCCGTTTATCAAAACATAATAAAGTAAAGTACATAGAAAAAGCATCATTAAATCTTCCCAACTATAAAGTACCTGAACATTTTTTTCACTCACAATAGGGACACCACAAAGTAAAGGAACTAATAGCCCAACTAATTGGTTAATGTCCTGTAAACCTTCCACTTGTTGTTCATATGAGGATATGGCTGCACCAAAAATAAATATAGTTAAAATAAATTCAACCAATATGGCATGGAAACCATGGGAATTAATCATATGAACCTAGTCAATTGACCAAAAAACACTACACAAAACGCATCAAACCATCAAGAAAACAGAACCAAATTGATGTGTAAAGTCTGGGGTAAACAACACACACAGAGACTTGAAGTGGCAGATATTTGAAAATGTATGCTCACTGTTGGGATGTATACCAATATTTCAGTACCATTGCAGACAAAGTAATATGCGTTGGGTGAGTGATATATAAGACTTATAAGTTGCTTTATTTGACATTTGCAGATTGAGTGGC